>NC_141694.1:1678259653-1679510141 GCF_964263255.1 Lissotriton vulgaris | reverse complement strand
ATGTGTATGTGCTTTTATCAATTCGTTGTTAACTGAAATTGGACGCATCATTATATGTGGTTGGCTGTTTGGATCTAGCTGTAATGTGAATGCTAGGTATGCATGGCATCTTAACTTTGCAGTGAACATATTAACTACATGTTTTCTAAATGAGAAATCATTTGTAGGCCTTATTTGGAGATGGACTGAGATAGGGTGAACATCATTGCTGCTGGCGCAGAATGAAGAAGTAGACCTAAGAAGCAGTGAGTAGATGCAGTTGGTGCCCCTTCCTTCCTAAACGTCTACCTTTGCGGTAACCCAACCTTCTGCTGCTGGCGATAATCCCATTGAGGATGGAAGCCTTATTTCAGTGTCTGGTGTAGTTTTAAATTCAGTGTCCTGATTCATATGCTGCTTCCATTGTGTAATTTGTGTGGAACGTGGTACTAATTATCAATTTCTGTCATTGGGAGTTGGGTGCAACCTGCAAATAGTTTTCCTGACATAGGGTTTCTAGTGAGATGATTTGCATACTATTTACAGACGTGTCATCACTCTGATTCTAAATTTTGCTTTTGGGAACCTTCTATACTCTGTTTAGTCTTTAGCATTTTAAATAGCTTTATCTACATCCCCTGCTTCTAAAACCAGTGTAACTGCTGGTTTTGTCACTCCTTTGGCCTATCAAAGTTATTATAAAGTTCTTAGCAGTTCAGTCTGCTGGGCCTGTTTGGCATAAAACCAGACTGGCCTGAGGCAACAAAAACCCTCAGTTACTCTAAATCTGTTGGCCAGAATCATGGTACTTTACCACATTCGCCCTAAAGGAGGCCCTGTTTGTGGATGAGGGTTATGATGGCTTCTCTCCCATGCTTGGGCAACGTTCCCTGCCTTCTGCCACCTAATACATGCCAACTTTGTGAGGTCCACTTGTGCCTTTTTTATTTTGACAAAATCCCCCCAGCAAATAGTTTGAACTCAGTTATATACCTGTTTGTGTGATTGCAAGGCATCTGGGACCTCTTTCTTCGTAATATTGGTGTCCTTTGCCAGCCTACTTTCACCATTTAGTCTAGCTCTCCATTCACAATGCTCCTCCCTCTTTGCATCAATCAGTCTCTTGGTCGCTTCTTAATGTATTTCTTGGTTTGATGAATCCAGCAAAATAAGTGTGGGAACTAACGGGTGAGCCTTCCGAAGGGCAAGGAGGAGGGCTTGTAGTTGATCTATTTGTGTAGTGAAATGAATGTAATTTCGAGGTTGTGTATTTAGAGCTATGAAGTTACAATCTTAAAAAAACTTTCTGCAGTACAGTTCAAGCTACAGAATAATTTTGCTTAGTCCAAAGTCAAAGTCAAAAAGTTTATTTGTTCTGGTACTCAACAGAGGACCACAAAATATATTACACAAGTTACATGTAAAAAGAGATTCAATTTTGTCAATACAGAGATAAAAACGATTTTAGAAATTTATACAAGTTAAAACAAACAAATTCATTCGGAGGTTGCTTGCAAAGAGCGATAAGTTCTCTCACTGTCGTGATTCTACATGAGCAATATATTGGTGCTAAGAATCTAGTGCGGGCAGAAATTACGATCTGGTTCGGACATACAAATAGAACATGTTCCAGAGTCTGATCACCCCCAACGCACAATGTACATAACGCAGATTCCCCCGGGGACCATCTTGAGGTAAATGAAAGTAAGGGGAGGATGCCCAGTCGAAGCATAGCAATTGTTCTCCTTGCACCATGTGTTAAGGTTAGCCCAATATAAGGCCGACTTTGTTTAAATTCTAAGGAATCAACAAATGGTTTATAGGTAGGTAATTTGGTGCAGTGTCGAGAGTCCACTTCGTAGCTAAGCTTTGGGGTGAAGCATTTTAAGAATAGTTTTAGTTGTGCTGGTGACCAATTTAGCAGCATTTCAACGGTAATATTTGCTACACGAAATGCTTCAACCATGTTCTCTCTGAAGACTTGCTTTTTAGCATCATACTCAAAGGTTTCTTTTTTCAACAGTGACCTTAGTGTGTTCTCTTTTGCGTGCAATAAGTTGTAAGCCCACCTTATTACATTTGCAATTGCTACTGCATAGGAACTTGTCACTGATAGTTCCAGTCTCAGTGCTTGGACAGGAACTGCGTCTGACAGTTTCATAATTTTTCTTAAAATCTTCCCCTCTTTTCGATCCATAAAAGCCCATTGTTTTATGGGTATGTACTCCGTCGCGTAAGAAAGTACAGGAGATATTTTTACTTTATAGAGGTTTATCAGAGAGGAAAAATGTCTATTCCCTGTTGCGCTATAGAGTCTCAGGAGGGCCGCGACATGTATATCTGATTTCCTTGATAAATTATTCAGTTGCGCGGTGTTAGATAAGTTTTTTGAAAGGATCCTGCCAAGGTAGGGATAGTCCTTAACTTCTTCTATCTTTTCCCCTCCTAATCTCCAGGTATATTTTGCGCTTTGTTTCCTCCCCGAGAAGGCCAGCACTTTTGTTTTTTGAATGTTTGGGACTAGATAGTTTTCTTTAGAGTATTTGTGCAGAATGTCAAGTGACGTTTGTAGTCCAAAGGGGGTAAGATCCAACAACACTATGTCATCAGCATACAGTAAAGCAATTATTTTTTGATCAGCAATTTTGGGAGGTAGGTTGGAGCCCAATTGCAGGTAATGGCACAGGTCGCTTAGGTAGAGGGAGAATAATATTGGGGCTAGGAGTCACCCTTGCTTTAGTCCGTTTTCAGTTTTAATTCTTTCCGTGTAACCTCTTTCTCCCCCCATTTGAACTTGACACCAAGTATTGGTGTGTAAGCTAATTATAGACTGAAGTAGTTGTTCGTTTATGCCAAGTTTCCTCAATTTTTCCCACAATGTTGGTCGGTCTACCCGGTCAAATGCTGTAGAATAATCTATGAAGGCAGCGTATACAACCTGATTTTTTTGTGTTATATATTTGCCAATGATGGTTTGGATAACTGCGATGTTGTCAGTTACCGAATGTTTAGGTCTGAAACCTGCTTGAAACATCGGTATCTGGCCAGTCGTGAAGGCCCATTCTTTTAGACGGTATAAGATTTCTGCTGCAAATACCTTGCCCACGGAGTCCATATGTGCTATTTGACGGAAATTGCTTGCCCGGGTTTTACTTCCCTTTTTATGGATCGGAATGATTATACTTCCCTGCCATGATTTTGGAATTTGGCCAGTATCTAAGATATAATTGAAAAGGGGATATAGCAACTGACTCCATTCCTTTGGGGCGATTTTTAGTGCTTTGATCGGAATCTGATCAGGGCCAGACGCTCCTGTTGATCTTGCTTTACGTATGTTTAGTTCGACAGATGTTGCGGTGATTTTACTTAATGGAAGTTTAACTTTTTCTTTATTGTAGACCCCACTGCTTTCCGATGGAACTATTAAGTTTGGTCTGTAAAGGTCTGTCAGAAAACTTTCCCAGGCATCCGGAGGGACCGGTATTGATTGTAATTTCTTTTTGGATCCAGTAAGTTTTCCTATTAGGTACCAATATTTGCGCTGGTCGTTCTTGTTTGCCGCTATCTGGATATCTACCCAGTTACGATCTTGTAAGGTTTTTTTATGTCTCAGATTCTCACGTCTTAATTGATTTTTGGTTTTGTTTTTTTCCTTTTTTATTTCTGGAGTGGGATTCATATATTGGGCGCGTATGTATTTGTTTAGTTTTTTCTTTACTTCCGAGTTCTTAAAGGTGCGCTGATTTTTATCTTTATTCTTACTGTTGCCTGCTGAATCCTTTGCTATCATATTAAGGATGAGAGATCTAAACTCTTTTATAATGGATTCAAAATTTTCGATGGGATTTTCTGAGTATATTCTCGTTAAGAGTTGTGAATGATCAATCAGAGACGTAATTTTGTCGATGGTATGAGAGTTCCAGAATATGCGTCTCTTTTCATTGTTCACCACTACATTGCTTTTTTGATATATTATGTGACAGGCTGCAGAAGATTTAGGTAACCAATCTGTTGTCAGGTGCATCATGGTATGATCGCTTTCTTGACAGAACTGGTTGAGCAGATATGAGACTGTTTCTAGCAGATCATTACTTGTGATTATATAATCAATTATAGATGATGTCCCGTTTCCCTGTCTGGTATAATTTGCAGGGATATCCCCTTCCATGCTACCATTCAATATTACTCCATTTATGTTTGTTAGTGTTGATAATAACAGTTTCCCTCTTTTGTCAGTCAGTATGCCCTCCGGGAATTGTGGAGCTATGATGTCCAGACCTTCTTCTGAGTGTTGTTTTGCCCATTTATTAATTTCAAAATTAGAAATTTTACTATTGAAGTCGCCGACAATTAAAAAGGATGAGTGAGGATCGTTTTCTGTTATGATCTCAATCCTTTCCATGATATTTAAGAGTATTATATCATGTTTTTTACCTGGAGGAGCGTATACATTAAAGAGGAGAATTGTTTTAGGGTGAGCTGTACTGCATGTTTTAGCGGAGATTTTGATGCACTGTAGGTTTTCTAAGTTGGTATCTAATAGTTCCTGGGCCCACAGATATTCTTCACTTAATAGAATAGCTAAACCGCCTTTAGCATGACCTCGAGGACTGTTTATTGCTGGAATTTCGTAAACATAATAGTTTTGAACAGTGATAGGTTCGGTTGCCCATGTTTCTTGTAAAATCAAGATATCCGGCCGATTTCTGGTAGCCGTGGACAGTTTGTTCTTAATTCCACCTGCGATGTTCCAGGAGGTTATTTTTATGCCAGTGCTAAACATTTTGTTGTTGAGATCTCTTGGGTTTGTTGCTATTTAGAGTCTCTGAAACCCAAGCCCAAGATTTTGTGCTATTATCGTTCACCGGTATCTTAGGAGCTTGATACCAGATGGCCCGTTGACCTTTGTTCACCAGAATTTTTAGTTTTTCTTGCCCTACAGAATAAGTATCTGAGTGCATGATTGCTTGATCTTCCAACGCTTCATAGTGTTTTGGAAATTGTTTCCTGTATGAATTGGCGAGTGCACTGATTTGGGCATCATACCCAATTGGAACTGTACTGACCATTGATTCTATTCTTTCCACAACATCATAGCCTTGTTTGTAAAGTATCTCCTTATCATTCAGGATGATTTCTGGGATAACAGACGACCAAAATGTTACCCTTGCTAATTTAGTGTTGTCTTTAATGGGAAAAGTTACTAAATCAAGTTCGTTACTACTCAATGATTGTAGAGGCTTAATATGGCGTAGTAGATGTATTATCCTTCTTCTGTTGAGTGGGGATGAGTCACTAGGAAAAAGTTCTTCGAATTGTATAATTTTAGGAGAAGACTCTTTTTCTCTTTGTTTGTTCCTGTCTAGATGTTCCATGATTTTATTATTATTAATTTGAGTTGGTTCCTCTAGAAGTCTGAAAGAGACGAATTCTTGCGCTCTTGGGTCTAGTTGTGGCGACTTCTCTTAAAGTTTTTTCCTAGTTGCTGATTTTGCAATACTTTCAGATACTATTATTTTTCCAACTTTTTCCTCTTCAGGGTTTTGTTTTATAGCTGACTGTCGAAATTTTAGTTTGTGAGCTTTCTTTTTTTTGAATCCTCCTGATTGGTTTTTTTCTCCTTCTTTTCCTTCCTTCTATGTTACTTTCCAGATTCTTTTTATCTGCAAGTTTTCCGTTATCTTGTACTGATATATTAGACATATGTAATTCCTGGTTATCTGATACAGAATTATTTACAAGTGTAGTTGTTTCGCTTCTTTTTTTGAATATTGGGAAATTGTTAATTTTTTGCTGATGTTCTTCTTTGAAAAGTTTTTTTAAGGAATATATTGTTGTATCATTTGGATGTTCCATCTTTTGTTTTTGTTGTGTTTGAGTCTTAAAAGTTTGGGTACCGAAATCGCGTGTACTTTTCTTCTGTTCATTATTATGTTCTTTCGATATATCATTTTGCTCAGATTTTGTTTTCGTTGGTAAATTGTTTGCCTCTACTAAGAGGAGGTCTTTTTTCTTTTTCTTATTAACTAGATGTTTTAATATTCCTATTTGGACGTCCAGGGTTTGATCAGAATTATCAAGAATATTTCCCAGGAAAGAGAGAACCGATTCTAGAATCTCTTGCAGTGAAAACAGGGCTTTTGATATGGGTGATGTCGTATTAATAATATTATTATTTGTTTTGAAGTTGATATTGAAAGGATCGGATGAGAGATCGATTAAGGTGATTGGAAGAGATGTTTTATCCTTATTATTCTGGCTTGCTGCATGTTCCAAGTTTTGCAGTCCTAGAACTGATTTATTGATATTTGAGTTGTCAAATAGCGCTGAACTCCCTCCATTTTTGATAGGAGTAGAAGTTTTTAGGGTAGTTTGTTCTTGTTGAGGGTTTAGTAAATCAGCTGGAGTGCAAGGTGATTTACTACTTAGATCGGTGGCCAGAAGACACAGTTTTGATTGTTGGTTAGGTATCGTTGGAGTGCTTTCTAATTCCCTTAAGATTACGGAGACGTTGGGAGAGGTTTCTCTGGCAGATGTATTCAATTCTTGAGTGTCTTTAGTTGTAAGTGTAGTAAAGTATGAGCTAATTGCCGGTGTTAACGTTATCCGACCAGGTTTAATTGCCTTGTCGGTAGACTTCCGAACAGCATTTTCTGTCCCCATTCGATTCATAAATATCGTGCGGGAACGTAATTTTTTAAAGCCCATTTATTTACCTATATACTTTAGATTGTTGTGGGTTATGGGTTCTCAGACAATAACACCGATGTAAGCTCTGATGTAAGCTGCTAGTTGACTTACCGAGTGCGGTGTTCTCTGTAGTAATAGTCGGGATGAAAGGGGGGGGGCCCGGCCCGTCCTCAGACGTCCCCGGACGGCCACAGACGGCCCGCCCTTTGCCCGGGCTTATCCCCGCGCTTGGTCCCGCGCGCGTCCCGGGGAGCGATATGTTATTTTATACGTTTCGTTGGGGGCGTGTCCGTGTCGCCTGGGGAAGAGGAACCAGGTGATCTCCGCTAAGGATTATGGTCCTCGCAGTCCCCCAGGCTAGGTGCACTCGCTGTATGCACCCTGGCCTCAACCCCTCTGACTCCAGCTGGGAGCGACAGGCAGAGCGTGCCGAGTGCAGCTCACGCTCACACCAGCGAGTCAGGGGGAGGCAGCGCCACGATACGGTGAGCAATCAGCGTCAGCTCCAAACAGCCAGCACAGGTTGTAGACGGTGAAACTGGTTTTCTTGCACAGCAGAATTGGGTACAAAAGATCAGCAGCAGTTTTAAGCTCCAGTGAGTGGCGCCCAATTACCTGTTGTGCAGAGCCGTCTGTAAAGTTCCTACTCTTATACTCGTGTATGGGAAATATATGTGGAGTTTGCACAATATATTTTTAGGTCGAGCCTAGACGTGCAAGCAATGCGAAGCATTGCTTGCTGTCTCCTCGACAACTATTGTTGCCCGTTTCTGGGAATGTAGACACGAGTCGGACGCGCGCTTTTCCAATGTCAGTTTTGTCCGTGTGAGCGCGCTTCTGAGACACGCTTGCGCAGACGCACACACAGCCCCTGCTTTCGCTTGGCTCACACGCGCACGCACACACACGCAGGCATACGCACACACGCACACTGCATACACACACGCGCACACAGACACACTTACCGCGTCAGCGGCCTCAGCCGCCACTCCTGACTTCTGCTGTGCGTCACGACTGCTCCTGGGCCATCCACTCCGTGGAAGACTGAAGTCCCGCCCCACGACAGGCGTGACGCTCCCGAACTTCCGGTTTCTGGATGCGCATGCTCACGGCTTGTTGAAAATGTATTAAGCTTCCTTTGAGACACAGAAGAGATTGAAGCAGTGTTACTTTTTATTGTGCTGTAGCAGTTTTGCTTTCCACGACTGGTGCTTTTATCCACAGAAAAGAATGGGTAGAGTATGTGGGATTCATTGTGATTTTATGAAAACCTCAAAACAAACAGCTGTGGAATGTTGTGACGTGCGAGTGCCATTTGTCCCTTCCTGCTCCTTTCTCCTTAAGCAATTAGTTAAGGATTTTGAAAGGTTCTAGATTCGTTCACCGCTAGCAGTGCATCCAGTAGACAGCAGAATTATTGGGAGCATTTGTTCCTTTGGGTCTAATACTGTATATTACTGTACGGCTCGGGAGCCGCATGCGTCCAATGCGAAACCCCTCCTCCCCCCTCCTCCCTCCTAAATTAGATGGTAGTGTTATTGCGCGGAAGTGCCATTGACTTGACCTCTGAGAACTGATCCAACCTCCAATGCAACCAGACCAAATGTGCGAGCTGTTCAAATGTTAGGGTTGCACTGTAACAAAATTCCGGTCTTCTTTGTCAGTATGCTTCCATTAATTCAGAGCAGTCGTGACATTACTGGAATTTGCTCCGTCAGATGCAGTGGCTCTCACCGTTCGTGATCAGAATCATAATGGTGTCCTTTCGTGTCTGTTACCGCCTGGAAAAGCCTCTGCCAGTAGCTGCTCTCCACGGATTCGTACACTGCTACTCCATACCAGTAGTGGCAATTCCTTCATAGCCCTTAAGTTAGTATTTGAAAGAAGTGTGTTTTCTCTGGCACGGATTCATTGGTTACACAATAGGTTTGGTCCTTTCACAAACTCCTTGCAGTTTTCTAAATCAGTTTTACTATTTTTTTTGGCTCCTTTTCTGCGACTCATATGCCGTGCTACATAGAATTAGTGAGATTTCTTCAAAGGTATTGTGATTTATTTGCAGTCTCTTCCTTCAGTCACTAAGACTGCTACACATGCTTTTTTTGTTTTCTCAAAAGCAGAGGGTTATCTTCCAATGAGGAATTCATAACAGATTGTGGCCATCTTAGGTGAGGAAGCTCGCCGGTCGGGCAGTGCTTGCTCTAGCATCAAGGACGCTCGACCCCCTCATAAGGAGAGTAAATCCAGGGCTCTGTCTTGCTTGCACAGCCTTTAATTGAAGATCCTGATCTGTGCAGAGCGGCTACACCGCATTGTGCGCTATAGAGAAGCATTTGGCTTATTTACGTGCATATTTTAAAAACTCCTCGTTTTTCATTTTGGTTATGTTTTAATTTATTATTCCCCTGTTTTTAAGGGCTGCTCCCCCACACTTGCACAATAATCGGTTTTACACCGCGTTTTGCGGGTCCCTGATCCTTTTGTCTCTGCCCCTCGGCAGCTGAATTGTTTGGCGGCCATCTTAGGTGAGGAAGCTCGCCGGTCGGGCAGTGCTTGCTCTAGCATCAAGGACGCTCGACCCCCTCATAAGGAGATCATGCTGACGCGCAGCGGTCATGCGCAGCTGGAACGCCGGATCACTGCCGGAGTCCAGCCCGTCTGCGCCCGTCTGCGCTGAGGACGGGCTGCAGGACGGGCTGCCCTTTGCCATCATGTCCTCAGGTAGGCAAACTCTGGATGGCCGTGTATATTACTCTTCCACGGCACTACTTTCACTGCGACCCTGCACCCCCACCTCCTGCACCTCATGCATCTTGCCTTTACATTACTTCCTATGTGCTGGTTGTGGCTTCTCTACTGGCAAAATGCAGCTCTCTAAGACACAACAGAGCATTAAGCATTATAGGGGAAAAAGGAAGTCTACCAAGGGTCATACTTCTTCTCCTTCCCCGCTCCATTTTTGTAGCCTAAATTGTAGATCGCTTTCCTAAGAATAAATTAAACATCTTCCATTTCATAACTGAGGAATCCCCTGACGCTCTGTTCCTGAACGAGACTTGGATACACGCCAGCTCGGGTCCGGACATTGCTGCAGCTATCCCTCCCAACTATGTTGTGCTGCATCAGGATAGACCCTCAGGTAAAGGTGGTGGAATCGCAATCATCTTTAAATCTATTTACCAATGTAAACTGGAATTATTACATCTTCCAGGTAGTGAGGCAGCATTGTTTAAACTTATGATTAATCCTCGAATGACGATCTCCGGTCTGCTAATTTATCGGCTGCCCGGAAATGCCGCGTCATGGATTACCTCACTCATTGATTGCCTATCAGCAACACTACTAAAATCGAATAATTTCACCATTCTCGGTGATTTAAACATCCACTTAGACAATGTCAGTAATCCCCTCAATAAATCTTCTCTCTCCGATCTTGAGGTTCTTAATCTCAAACTTTGTAATTCCGGAGCTACTCATCTTGCTGGTCATCTCTTGGATCCAATCATTTCTACTCTTTCATTTGACTGCACTTACTCGGCGCGTCCGCTCGTCTGGTCTGATCATTACGCGATACATTTCGTGCTACCACCTGGTCTATACTCGGCCAGTGTTTATGTGGAGGAAATTAAATCATCTTCTCGCTGGGACAGGCTTGATGTAGCCGCTTTTAATCTGCGTCTGACTGAGACAATTCCATCCTTTATCAACACTGAGCAGAATCTGAATGCTCCCATTTCTGGTTGGTTGACAGATGCAGTGTCGGCTCTCGTTCCTCGGTCTAGCAGCTAATGTAGATCCTTGCGCCCACCAGCACCCTGGTACTCGGATGAGCTGAAAATCCAACGTGCCAAATGTAAAGCCCTGGAGAGGAAGTGGAGGATGTCTTACTCCGCTCCTTCTAAAGTGATTTACAAAGAAGAACTAAAATTCTATCACGCAAACTGTAAACAAACTAAGGCCTCTTACATCGCCTCCACAATCACTTCAGTGCAAAATTGTCCCCGGACTCTTTGCCACAGTTAAGAAACTCACAGGAGCTGATACCACTCCCGCACTGCCGGCTTTAGATGGTATACAATGTAATGCCATTGCAGACTTTTTTATATCCAAGGTTGAGGGCATTTATCAATCTTTGGCCTCCCTTCCACCACCAATTGATCTCTCTCAACCCGGCTCTTTCTGCAATGCTTTCGTCTCCCCTACTGAGTTCATTCACAACTGGACACCATTTGATGACTCCTCCTTCCTGTCTTGCTTAAAAAGCATCAGGTCAGGTTCCCCGCGGGACCCAGTCCCTATGAAGATACTGAAACAACTTGACCTTGAACCACGGAGATTCCTAATGAGGCTACTTAACATCTCTCTCACTGAATCTCGGGTGGAACAGGACTGGAAACATGCCATGGTCGTTCCCCTGCTTAAAAAATCTGGTGCTGACATCACAAATCTTGCCAACTTCAGGCCTATATCCCTGCTGCCAGCCTGTTCCAAAATATTGGAGCGCCATGTTAACACCCAGCTCAAAGAGTTTGTTGAAAACGTGGGATATCTTCATCCATCCCAATCAGGCTTTCGTGCTAATTATTCCACCGAATCCGCACTCCTTGGGGTAACTGAGCGACTCCGACACGGTATCGATAGCGGTGAGATCTTTGCGCTTATTCTTCTTGATTTAAGCGCTGCTTTCGATACCGTGTCCCATTCCATCCTATTGGAGTCTCTCTGCTCCCTTGGTGTTGTTGGACCAGCGCTTGCCTGGGTGGCCTCATTTCTCAATGAGCGCACCTTTCAGGTTTTCTCAAACAAAGCTGAATCTGCGATTCACTCCTCTGCTTACGGCGTCCCTCAAGGGTCTATATTGAGCCCTTTGTTGTTCAATATTTACATCAGACCACTTGCTTCTATCGTAGAGGACGCCTGTCTGTCTATATACTCATATGCAGACGATACGCAGATTGTGTTTTCTTTGTCTAGCAGCAGGGCTCAGGACACTTCTGCCCTTAAAACTGGCCTTTCTCGTGTTGCAGCTTGGATGCAAGCGCATCTGCTTAAGCTCAACGGAGACAAGACTGAGGTGATCATACTAGGCAAACATAAAGATCTGTGGGGCTCTAGACACTGGCCCAGTGATATGGGTCTGCTGCCTACCCCCGTGCCTGTTGCACGTAACCTCGGTGTCCTGATCGACGGTAAACTTTTGATGAGGCAGCAGGCAACTAAGGTCGCTGCAATCTGTTTCAATACTCTACGCTGGTTGCAGAAGATCATATGGATGTTGCCGGAGTCCACTCGAAGAACTTTCGTACAGGCCCTTGTGATGTCCCGCATCGACTATGGCTATGTGCTTTATCTAGGAGCAGATAAAGCCACAATCCATAAACTCCAGGTTGTACAGAACTCAGCTGCTCGCCTGCTGCGCAATGTTCCACGGAGAACGTCCGCAATGCAAGCTCTGCGTGACCTTCACTGGTTAAAAATTTCTGATCGTGTGGTCTTCAAAACTTTGTGCTTCCTATTTAAGATTCGTCAGGGTTCTGCTCCCATCTACCTGCACAATCTTGCCCAGCCATATCAGCCTGGCCGCTCTCTTAGGTCATCCAACAATGGCAATCTTGTGATTCCTAGAATCCGACTGGCAAAAATGGGAGGCCGTTCATTTGCATATCTAGGACCCAAGATGTGGAATGCTCTCCCGTTGGCGTTAAAAACAGAAACTAGTCTTCTTGCTTTCCGTAAAAAATTGAAGACTCTTCTGTTCTAAGTTCCTCGGTTCTGTTTTTCTTTTTCTCTCAGCAATTGCTTGTTTTCTTCTCCAGTCTGTCCCTGGCGCCGGGAAACCCACTGCGGGTAGCTGTGCGCAATACAAGTTCAATAAATAAAATAATAATATAATAATAATAATTGTTATGAATTTGTCATTGGCTCATAATTTCGCCATCCATTACACCAGTCTACTTACTAACTTTGTTGCAGAGGAATTTTTCTTATCAGGGTTCACCCAATTTCCCCCCCCCCCCCCCCCCTCCCATCCCCCACCTTCCGTCGTGCTGAAATAACTCAGCGTTTACCACCTTAAATTTAGAAAAAAATTTAAAAAAACTTTTTCGGAAAGCCAATCTTAGTTCTTTTCAAACTCTTGCAACCCTCTGTTAGACTCGTTTTCCCCTTGTTTTTCTGCCCTTATGCCCTCTGTTAGACTCATTTTTGTGCCTTTGTGCCCTCGTTTTTTGTGCCCTTCTGCCCTCTGTTACTCTTTTTCCCTTGTTTTTCTGCCCTCTTAGACTCGTTTTTTGTGCCTTTCTGCCCTCTGCATCACCAAATCATCACTCGGCGCTAGCCCATCATCACTCTGCACCAACACATTATCACTCTGCACCACCACATTATCACTCTGCACCACCACATTATCACTCTGCACCACCACATTATCACTCTGCACCACCACATTATCACTCTGCACCACCACAGCATCACTCTGCACCACCGCAGCACCACTCTGCAGCGCCACTCTGCAGCGCCACTCTGCAGCGCCACTCTGCAGCGCCACTCTGCAGCGCCACTCTGCAGCGCCACTCTGCAGCGCCACTCTGCAGCACCACTCTGCAGCACCACTCTGCAGCGCCACTCTGCAGCACCACTCTGCAGCACCACTCTGCAGCACCACTCTGCAGCACCACTCTGCAGCACCACTCTGCAGCACCACTCTGCAGCACCACCACAGCATCCCTCAGCACTACTCCAGCACCACCACAGCACTACTCCAGCACCACCACAGCACTACTCCAGCACCACCACAGCACTACTCCAGCACCACTCGGCACCACTCCGGCACCACCACAGCACCACTCGGCACCACCACTCGGCACCACCACAGCATCCCTCGGCACCGCCGCAGCACCCCTCGGCGCAGCCGCAGCACCCCTCGGCGCAGCCGCAGCACCCCTCGGCGCAGCCGCAGCACCCCTCGGCGCAGCCGCAGCACCCCTCGGCGCAGCCGCAGCACCCCTCGGCGCAGCCGCAGCACCCCTCGGCGCAGCCGCAGCACCCCTCGGCGCAGCCGCAGCACCCCTCGGCGCAGCCGCAGCACCCCTCGGCGCAGCCGCAGCACCCCTCGGCGCAGCCGCAGCACCCCTCGGCGCAGCCGCAGCACCCCTCGGCGCAGCCGCAGCACCACTCGGCGCCGCCACAGCACCACTCGGCGCCACCCCAGCATCCCTCGGCGCCACCCCAGCATCCCTCGGCGCCACCCCAGCATCCCTCGGCGCCACCCCAGCATCCCTCAGCGCCACCCCAGCATCACTCAGCACCATTCAACAACAGCTGGTTTAAATATGTTCTCTCAATGTTTCAAGCTTTATTACAAATGTCACAAAAAGATGTTAATATTTCACTTCTGTTCTTGGATTTTCGTCACAATAAAATACACTGAAATCTTCACAAAAGTTATTTACAAAAGTTTAAGCTATTGCCATTATAAATTACAATCCCTTTTATTTAAGTATTAATTATTTAAAAAAATTAAAAGCCATTGTTTGTAATACCAATACATCTAAGTCACGTAAATACAAAACATGTTGCATTACCAATGCTATAGGTGTCACATTTGCTAAAGTTATAACTATTAGCATTGTAAATGACAAAGCTATTAATTTAGCTATTTTCAAAACCAACACATAAGTAAAAAAATTGTCATTTACAAGACCAATAGCTCAAACTTTCCTAATGCAAGACCTATTGCAATGCAAATGCTTATTTTTCTTACCCCTTCATTTGTGCTCTCTGCCATTTAAAAAAAAAAAATGTATCTTTTATTGTTTTCACAGAAGAAAGGAAACATGAACTGTGCATCATTTGTTGACTCACATCATCAGTGTGTGTTATTTTCGCGGGCGGTTCACAAAATACAGTGTTACATCACAATTTGTACATTATCAGGTTCATGTCACATGTTATCTAGCTGTAATGGCATCTGCTTAGTCCCAATAGTCTGGCAACGTGCGATTTATTGTAGTCTCTGTCACTTAGGTTGCCACTGGGTCGCGGTCACCGGGGGACCCAGCCGGTATCACGTGTCTCTTTTCTATTGTCACGGTGTTGTGTATCTTTGCAGCTGCAGCCGCGGGCCAGGAAATGGGACTAACGCGCCACTCGTTTGTGTCAGGGCGGGCAGGAAGGTCCGCCATCGCCTCATCTTGGTTCTAAACCTGATTGTCAATTGTGTTCCTGGCTATGGCTGCATTTGTGCTCTCTCCCATTGTTGCTTGCCCATCTCCCCATCCCCTCCTGCTTCCTTGCTTGACCAGTCTCTTCACTACCTCCCTCATCTCTGCTGCTTTTATTTTATTTTTGTATGGTCTGATGGTATTGGAGCGTTCGTTCCGTCCTCAGTCTTACCATAGTCTCTCTTGTACACATACCATTTAAATGCATGCGTGTGTACATAAACTAATGCATTTCTTAAAAAGTTGTTAAAACATGAACAGCGCTGTTTTCTTTCTTTTTTGTATGATCCCATGGTATTGGAGCACTTGTCCCGTCCATCTTTCCATAGTGATAACACCTGCTGGTGGCATTGTGGTGCTTTAAGTGCTCACCAGTTACATTACACAATGACACATTCATTATCGTATGCAGGGGGGAACAGATTTGATTTACACAGAATCACAAACTGTTCATCCAACCTGCGATTCAATCCTGGTTCCTCTTTTCCCCTGTCAGCAGCTCTGGCTGTTAACGTGGCAAATTCACTTCACTTCACTTCAAATGTCATCAACTGTTTCTCACTATCACGTCCACATTTGTTCAGCAAGGTCCAGTCAACACCGAACAAGCATTGACAAGGCAAGTAGATCTCGGCGATGCCTGAGCTATTGGCCTTGTCAATGTGAATGTTTATTTTTAGCCATGTAGTCCAGCATCACATCTGGCTGAAAGTAACTGAAAAATTTGCTGTCATGCGGCCAGCGCAGGCCACCTCTTAGAGATTTTTGTGTTGGGAGAATCCAGACAATAAACTCAACATGTGGGAGAAGACACTTGCCGCCGGCTCAGCATCCTGTAATTCTGGGCTTTCAGTGACATTTAGCCAAGCTGATTAGCAGATGTGTTGCTAGACAACATGGCTAAAAGCCATTCACATTGATAAGGCCAATAGCTCAGGCATTGCTGAGACCTATTGGCTTTTTCAGTGCTTGTTAAATTATGGCAGTCACAGCAGATAAAACAAACTAAATCACCAGTGAAACCAGGCATGACCAAAAGGATTAATATGTTGGTTATACCTTGCAAATATATTCCAAACCTTCTCTCCCTCAACTCTCGTAAGATGACAACCAAGCATCTATCAATAAAGCCACGCATTCAAATCTTAACCTAAAGCACAACTGCAGAAATAGAATAACGTGACTTATCTGTGTGAACAGCAGCAATAAAAGAAGGTAGAGGTCTGGTTGTGGAGTTCTGTGTTCTTTAAAGGAGCTGCTGTGTGTGTTATGTCAGTAAAAGATATTGTATGATATTGAACTCCGGGTCTTTTGTTTAATTGAGGGACTGCTCTTAAATAGAGAGAATAGGAAACCACTTTAGTTTTACCACTGCCTCACCGTCTCAAGCTTTGCTATATCTTTACTTCTCCAAGAAGAACAGGTCATTTATACAGAGATGGCAAAATGTTGGAGAGGTTTTGGTGATCGGCATACTCATGCCCAGAACTAGACAATACTCCAGTCAAGTGCCCTGCTGATATTATTTCAAATACATCCGTGAAGTAATTTGTTTACCGTGACCGGGCGATGACTTTTAAAATCCACTTTGAAAAACCTCTCATTTGCTGAGGGGAGTACTTTAAAAAATGTTGTGATGTAAATTGTATTTTTTTTTCTTCTGGTGAAATATAAATGGAATCATTTAATGATTTTAGAGATCATTGGTGTTTGTATGGTATACTTTGAATTAATCTTGTTGTTTGAAGTGTATAAAATACACAACTCTATTGGCAAAGTACTTTAATTTCTCTGATTTTAAATGCAAGCTTTAACACTAAAATATTTTTTTTCTGTTAATTGAAGGTCACTCCATGCTACCTCGTCATTTGCAAAGCGTGGGCAGGAACTGGTTGGCCCACTTGGAGTTCCCTCAGACATCTGGTTGGAATTGGAACTTTTTTGCTTATCCATGGTGGGTGGGAAACCCCTTTTGGGCCCCATTTCCACATGTCAACAGTGGGCCTCTTCCAGTGGATTGGAAACCTAAAGTTTTGGGACCTGTCAGGAGCAGATTTCCGTTCCAGAACTTTAGGCCTTTTAACACCGCACAGAACTCTTGGCTTCATCTCTCTCATTCCAACATGGATTCTCAAGGCGAAGAGCCTCAATATAAGCGAAGAAAGATCACCGATGAAGAAAATCTTAAAGGCAACAGCAGGTCTTCCTCACCAAATAGGGAAGACGCTAGGATGCCCTCTCCACTTGAAGCATCCAATTCTCAAGTCGCTGGGGAAAGTGAAGTGAATCCAGTTCAAGAGGGAGATCGTGCCCGTTCTAGAGGTGATGTGACCTAATATTTGCTGCCTGTATAAAATGTTCAATTTCCGAAACCACTTAAATGTCATTTGTATAGCTATCGCATGGTTTTCATTACCAGCTTTGTAATATAAAATATACATACATTTTGTTGTAGGGTCAATGAGTTTTTTATGTTCCAGACACTTTAGAATTTCAGTTGGAAAAGCTATTTAAAGAAAATCTGCACCGAAGAACAGTTGAATCTTGTTATTTGATAAAGGTATGTTTTATATGTTTGCTTTTCCTCTAAATTGCCAGCAGACAGCAAACATGAATTCCTCACGCAGTACCTACCTCCTTGAGACATGAGCCCTGCATATCGCTGAATACAGATGCTTGTGGGGATGGCTTTAAATGACGGAGGTGGGCAAGGGTTGAGCCTGGTATGGTGGTAAGAGACTGCTGAAAAAAAATAGAACCGAACTAAGCATGTCCGACACTAAGGATTCTCTAACTTTTGCAATTTTAAAAGGAAAAAAAACAGAATAACTGCAGCTTATCTCACAGAATCGAAGTGATTTTCTGTTGTATGTGCCTGCATTCGGGCTGAGCTGCCGTGGGTGTGCATGTTATTGAGGACCTGCTGGAAGTCGGAGTCCTCTTTTTTGAGCTCATTCCATGTAATTGAGTTTCTGGCCCTTTCCCTCTTTACTGTGTATTAGCATAAGGCAGTAGTATTAACATAAAAATGTGTTTCCTACCTTCCCTTATTTTTTGTTAATTAATAAAGAAATGTCTTATTATGCATGCTTTGAGTGGGAATGAATTGATATGTGATACTTCTGTTTATTGAACTTATGATTCTTATTTAGGTCAAGAAATACCTGAGCAAAAGGCATTGATCTTTAAAGCAAAGGGTTAGAAAACATTTTATTCGAGCAGCTGAACAGCCAGTGCATTGGAAACCTAACGTTTTGGGCCTGTCAGGAGTAGACTTCTGTTTAAATCCCAGGCTTCCTACTTGACCAAAGTCTGTGAGCATATGTAAATAACTAATTTTATTGGTCCTCATTTTAATTGAGCATCAATTCTGAGATTACCTTTAAGAAACTCAATTCCGGTTATGTGTAAAACCTCATCTATGGTTTAATAGGCAATGATGATGCTCCATGTAAAAATAATTGCATGTAACAAATTGACATACATAGACAGATAAGAACTTTATTCGGTTTGAAACTAACCATTAAAGCACAATTTATTACAGGCTGTTTAAATTTTTAAAAAAAATATAAACAATTACAAAGTCCTTCTGTTAAAAACGATCAGTTAGGCAAATTACGTATCATTAAAAAGTTGCATACGTTTAAGACTAGCTAGCACAGTTCATTAATATCCAATTAGAGTACTTATACAAATAATGGAACCGGCCAGTTAGTTACCTCCTATTTGCCGGTAATAATCCAAGATTTTACAGCAGAGGCTACACATTTCTGATAGATACATCTGCCAGTGGATTCCTCACCTTGTGAATATCCCCCTTGCGCCAGCAACATTCGGAAATTCTTTCGTAGCTTCGCGCTGACGTGGGCGACGTCACAGAGGCACGGCATGTCGTGTGACTCCGCTGACGACACCAACACCATATCAGGCCCACGCCGGCGTGATGACATCAGTTCCCTTTTTTCCGCGTCGTTGACGCTAACGGTTTTCTAGGGATCGTCCGTAGCAATTGCTGTAACTTTGTTACCTTGTAATAATTGTGCTTCATTGTCTTCTCTCTCGACATGTCTTCGAAGAAGACTGGGTTTAAAGCTTGTGGGGAATGTGGACAAACCATGTCCATTACGGATCCACATGAATGCTGCGTATGGTGTCTAAGCTCCGACCTTGACGTCGAAGACTGCCAGTCTTGTAAGAAGATGACACCTAAGGCCCTCCGGGAGAGAGAAACCAAGCTTCTCGTGATGAAACTTAAAGGCAGAAAAGAGAAGAAAAGTTTGAGGTCGCGAACTCTGCGTTCGAGGCCAAGGTCTCGCTCGAGGTCTCGCTCGGACTAGTCCTCGGCCCATGCTTCGAGATCTTCAAAGAAGAAACATAAGAAGAGAACCCATGAGTCCCGACATCACTCGAGGAAGATGTCGGGTTCAAAGCCGAAGTCACAGGTGAAGCTGGTTGAGAAGGTCGTGGTGTCTTCGGCTTTGGAAGAGCAGGACGCCGAGGGTGAAGTGTCGCATGCGAATTCACCAGGTTCACCGAGGCAGATAATGAATCCCTCTCCGGTTCTGTCCCATCCTTCAGGTCAGGAGGATGAAGGTGAGGAGGAGGTGGTTGGTGAGGGAGAGGCTCCGTTGCCCGAGTGTCCGTCGACTCGGTGCACCAGCCCGAAGAAGAGGTCGACGTCTTATCGACTCCACGCCTTCAAGAGCAACCTCTATTTGCCTTTAATAATCCAAGATTTTACAGCGGAGGCAATACATTTATATACCATGACACATCCTTCCCCTGTTTGAAGCAACTCCCAAATATTCCTAGCCTCCTTACATCTTCTTACATGAAGATACCGCAATAGGGTTTTAAGTATTCGAAGTCTTTCGGTTTTATACATATCACAAAATGCAATTGAGATTGAGGTACTGTTGAGTTGCAAGGACATGGTATTAAATATTTTTCAGTGTACACATTAAAAGGATAAGAGGCCAAAAATTGAGCCAGACAAAGCCTTAATCTTAAAAGGTAGAATCGTTGGTGGCGTGTCATCTTCAGCAGATATAGCTCCATACCAGACGCTCCACTTAATGGAAGGTATGATCCCACCAGCCTCTTCCTTGATTTTTTTCTTGTCTTAATGCCACTATGATCCTTAGGAGCTCGCTAGTAATCTCCCCGACCTGCAGGATGAGTTCTCAAATAGTTCCAATATATTAATATCTTGCAGCTCATTTCTGATGTATAACAACCATTTTATTTTATGTGCTCTTGCAAGTTTCATGAAGTCAGATACGATTGCTCTAGTCAGCACGGCTTCAGACCTAGACCATACAGAAACAACAACAGGATGGGTGCTATCCTCATAGCATCTCCCAAATACCGCAACCCCAATTCCTCATGAGCTGTTATGGTCGGAACACTACATAGGAGGCATAATCTACGCAAAAAAATATTTTCATTGATTTAAAGTTAGAAGTAAACAGTATATCCCCACACATCTGCGCCATAGGTGGCAATTGCAATAGGTCTAGCTTTATAAATAGTAGTAGCAGAATCTAACGGCATGGAGCAGAAATTGAACAAAGAGTCTACAGCTTGTTCAAACTGAGCCACCCTCACCATCCTCAGGTGCTTTCATGTGCTCAAGCTATCAAATAGAACCCCCAGGTAGGAAAACGTAGATGTGTAGTAAAGGCAATACCACCAATATGTAATGGAGTTATCCTGCTCTGAACTCCGCCGCAGATCATAGCAAAAAATGTTGTTATTGGTAGAGTGACCTAAATCACACACAAAAGCTAGAAATGCTTCTAAAAGCTTCTGAAGACCCATTCACGTTCTTCGCATGAGCACAGTCATCTGCGTACATGAGTACAGGTAAATGCCGAGACCCCGTCCTGGGGGCATGAGCAGCTGCATCTGTCAGGACTCTATGTAAATCGTTTATATAAAGGCGGATGAGAAAGAGGACCAGCACACAACCTTGTCTGACCCCTCCCCAGCCCCCTTTCCTGATCTTAAAATACGGGGTACTCTCCACATTTGGCCCACACCTGATATTGCCTTCTACATCTACATCTACATCTGCATGCAGATGAGAGAGTAGGTAAACGATTTTTGGATTGGGACCTTTGGTTGCTAACATATTCCATAAATTCCTCCTAGAGACATTATCAAAAGCTGCTCAAAAAATGCATCCTTCTTTGGCAGCCACATATTAACTAAATTCAAGCACTGCTCAATGATCCCCAAGCCCGTATGAAGCCACACTGTACAGTTCAAATGGACTTCTCGTTCGCCCATTTTTCAAGCTGATCCACCAACACTACCTATTCCACCTTGGCTGTAGAGTCCATGAAAGATATAGGGCATTGGGTGTCTCTCCCGTCCCACTTTTTAAATATTGGCACTATAATTGCCCTAGACCAGCATTTAAGGGGGGACCAACCTGAACCACACTATAAAGTACATTCACCAGTACTAGGACCTATAGTGCCAAGTTACCCTTAGAAAGATCAACTGGGGCCTGTCCTGTGGCTCTGTTACTAGGGCAACCTTTTTAAAGCAGAGCTGACGTCCCCAAGGGAAATGATCAGTTCTTCAGTCTCTGGATTTAACACATCTCCTGTGGGATTATACTCCGCGTATTCCTGTTCATTAGAATCATGCAGTTTTTAAAAATGCTTAGCCAAAAGAAACTCTAGAATAGTCCCATCTAGGCCCGTCATTCATGCAAAGGCGGCTGCTAGCTGTTTCCAAGCCTTCCTCCTGACCTCTGCTTTCCTTGATGTGACGGTTTGTTTGAAGAAGTTCCTACACATACTAAATTCAGCTGGGACCCTCTGGAGACTTTTAAGGGCTTGTTTGAGGGTACTAAGTGCCCTAGTGCATGTCTTGTCAAACCATCTGTTACATCTTCGTGCATATTGTTGCTTAGATGATGATGATAATTGTGCCGATGCCCTTTTACAAATTTCATCCCAGGCCCCCAATACCTGTCCCGATTCCGGTTTGGCACTGAGATAATGCTCTAGGTACTCCATCTGGTTCTCCACAAGCGAAGTTAGGAAAGCCTGAGGTTCAACATTCCTCCACTTACAGCATATGCCCCTGTTTCTTGTGTATTCATTTGGGCAGGTCATCTTATTAGTTAAGACTGGAGGGAGCCCCTCGGTGAAGCTTAGAACAAGTGGGTTATGATCGCTCCAGTGGCTCCCTAAGACCTGGATACCTTCCCCACAATTTATATAATGCAATAAAAGCAATCAGGAAACCCTTTCCCCTACTAGTAAATGATACCCTATTCTGAGTTTCCTCAGCAGCTAGGTCACAGCTGAGTATAAGGTTTTAGATTTTTAACAACCTATTCAGACTATCCCCAAATAAATTGTTGTCAAAGTGTAAGAAGTTACCAGAATACGCTAGTCCACAAGCCTTATCAGCAATGGGAGGAAGGGGTCCCAGTGCTTAATGGACAAATTACAAAGCAAATGAAAATAAATCAACCAAGAAACAAATCTGTCCACATTGTTTTAATCACAGTGTGAATGTATATACCAAATATATACTTTGTATTAGAATGCAGGTACATTAGTGGTTTCACAGTGCCCCAAGAAACAAGGAAGGGGGGAGTGATCCTGTGAGGATAAAGTGAAGGGAAGGAGGTGGAAATTCACAAGTGACACTTTAATCAATAAATATGCAACATTTGTCCATACTACACAATATGTGCAGAGATGAGGACCACAAGGTTCAAAGTAATTTTTCCATGAAACAGCATCCTCCACATAGTTCAAACAATGAAAGCAATAAGGCGTGGAGTTGATAATACAAATGGTTGTCGACGTTTCGACCCTCTAAAATGCAGGTACAGTTACTGTCCTTGCTGTGGGGTCTTCATCAGGACGGGGGTAGGGACACACCTATTTAAAATGAATTCATAGATTAACAACGGGGAGTATAATCCCTTTTTATTCCAAAACAAAAAAGCACATCAGTAACATCGTGGAGTGTTAGGGGAACACGTTATTACTACGCATAATAATTAGTATGCGTTAGATAGTTGACTGGATTAATCATGATGTTACTGATGTGCTTTTTTGTTTTGGAATAAAAAGGGATTATACTCCCCGTTGTTAATCTATGAATTCATTTGAAATAGGTGTGTCCCTACCCCCGTCCTGATGAAGACCCCACAGCAAGGACAGTAACTGTACCTGCATTCTAGAGGGTCGAAACGTCGACAACCATTTGTATTATCAACTCCACGCCTTATTGCTTTCATTGTTTGAACTATGTGGAGGATGCTGTTTCATGGAAAAATTACTTTGAACCTTGTGGTCCTCATCTCTGCACATATTGTGTAGTATGGACAAATGTTGCATATTTATTGATTAAAGTGTCACTTGTGAATTTCCACCTCCTTCCCTTCACTTTATCCTCACAGGATCACTCCCCCCTTCCTTGTTTCTTGGGGCACTGTGAAACCACTAATGTACCTGCATTCTAATACAAAGTATATATTTGGTACATACATTCACACTGTGATTAAAACAATGTGGACAGATTTGTTTCTTGGTTGATTTATTTTCATTTGCTTTGTAATTTGTCCGTTAAGCACTGGGACCCCTTCCTCTCATCACTTTGATAACCCAGGTCCCAGTGACACCAGCTGGGTACAACCCTTTATCTATACCCTTATCAGCAATGGGGCACAACTGTAAATTAAAGTTCCCACCCCATAATATAACTTAGCCCCCCTGTATATCCGAAAGCATTTTGTCAGCAACAGTGATGAGGGAACCAATAATTTGGGTATTAATAGGCACAAAGTTATGATAAAATTAATAAGTATCACTAATGATACCCCTGTCAAAGACAAAAACATTTTTTGAAAAAGGGGGGAGTCCACATAAGTCTTCCTTATCTTGGTTGCTAGAGTAATATCTATAAGAGTTAAGACTTTGATACCCAGACAGTTCTTTGGTTGCAGGTGTAAATATTGAATGCAATCTGTATACATGCACAGTAGATGACAACCAAGTCTCCCGGAGATACAAAATCTGTTGCTTAGAGATTAAAGATGTCCCGCTGTTATCAGACCGTTTACTACTCAGTCCCACGATATTCCAACAAAGGAAGGACATATCACATACAGTACAGTCTGTTGCAGTTGGGTCGTTAGAAGATGTGCCTTGTTCTAGCTCAGTCTTTAGATTAATGTGCAGTTAGGAACAGTGTCAGCTGGTGAAACGGTTGGGGAATCAGTAGAAGTTGGCTCAATACGAATGCCTATAGCCTGTAATCTAGCATTCGTAACTGTGTGATTGGAAAAATGTCCAAACATCTGTTTCCTAGAGTTGAAACTAAGAGTGCGGGGGACTAGTATCTTCAGTGATTGATGTGTCCCTGGTACCAGCTTTCGTCAAAGATAATCCTCCAGTAGCTGTGGCAATGGACCCACCAACCAGTCAGTTGACTTCTTCAAGAGCAGCAAAATTAGTAAAAGTAGCAACAGTGAAGATCCTATTGTTTTCTGAGTTAGGAATTGAGTAAGTAGAGAGATTAGGACATCCTGGTTTGTGGAAAAAGCCTAGCAGGACCGGGTATATCCTTAGAGATAGTCCCTGCAAGCCACCTAATTTGTGTGAAAGGAACCCAACCAGTCTCCTGTCCTGAAAATGAATTAAAATAGTCTCCTGTTTCCATTTTAGGGGATATTTCCCACCCAGTGAACCCTTCGGACTCCAATAATTTCACTTGCAAATGTGTTATCTCTAATACATCTAAGGGTGGTGCTATGCCAATAGGCCACCTATTTCTCTAGCTGGTCAGTTGTTTCAGATTCGGCTGAGCGTAAAGTGGGTACTGTGTTCAAGACTATCGCATACAGAGTACGCTCCGGAGGAAGCTGTAGAGTAGTAAGTTCACAGCTTCTGAACATGTCCACTGAGGTAGTAATGGGAACAGAAGACCGAGAGGTATTGCCCTTGTGGCGTTGGAAAAGATCTTCAGCAGTGGCCTGTGATGCAATGCCTGCAACAGCGGTGTTCGCCTGCTTCAAGCCTCCTCATCGTTTCTCGTCCCCTTGACAGATAGGGTCATAACGGGCTCTAAAAGGCAGGAAAGAGATCACATCTCCACGGCGGACCAGATGGCTTACTTTGTGTATGAACCAGAAGATTGTTCAATGTCTTATTGATGCTCTGTAGTACTATCATTGTAGCCATCAATCTTGTAAGGGCACTTTGCGACTTAAATTTAAGTCGCCATGTGACTTAAATTCCACCCCTTCCCACTTCACACCTGTAGAGCTTGTCTGCATCATACCCTCCCCCCACATGCTCATGTGTTTGACCATTATCAGCAGAAGGCCCACCCTTGCAGCCAGAGGACTCCGACGCAGAGCCTTTTTTCCCATTGGGCTTGAGTGCCCTCGCTCCACGCAAATTGCCCTTCTTCCTCTTAGTTGGCAGGGAATTTATGGTGTCTAGGGGAGTTGAGAGTGACGGATATGTTTTCCCCGTTGAGGGGTTGCTGTTCCTGTGAAATTATGATTTTCGAGTCCCCTGAATGAACACAGCAATTAAGATTAGTAGTCTATGTAAATCCTCCGTTGGGAGGGTTTACATGAAAATTGAAAATTTGAGCGAAACCTGCCTATTGTGGGCATAAGTATTTAGTGGAAGGATTAGGAAGATCCTGATATACATATGCCATTTGAAGGTGGCGTTAAGGATGCCAAGACCTCTATTTTTGTTCATAAGTAAGTTTAATTCTGGGTTAGGGACATGAGTGCAGCAGTGGTTGAAGTGTCCTGAGGATGACACTACACCATTGTTAGCACACTACTGGAGGGGTCACCAGTACTTAACCCCTTCCGTGCGTTTGTCGGCCAACGGCCGTCGCGAGCACTACCTCGGTAGTGCTGCGCACGTCCGTTGGCCGACGTGGCCCCGCCCACTCCGCTGAACTGCTGCACAGCAGCGGAATTGCTGCTGCGGTTAATAGAAAGGGTAGCTAGCACAAATTCTGCAAGGTCACAACAGGGAGCCCCAGGGGAACAATGACCGGCCCAATGAGCCCCAGGGGGACAGTGCCCGGCCCAATGAGCCCTGGAGGGACAGTGCCCGGCCCAGTGAGCCCCAGAGGAACAATGACTGGCCCAACGAGTCCCAGAGGAACAATGGCCATCCCAACGAGTCCCAGAGGAAAAACAACCGGCCCAACGAGCCCCAGAGGAACAATGACCATCCCAACGAGCCCCAGAGGACAATAATAATAATAATAAAAGTAATCCTGTATTTGTGAAGCGCACAGCTACCCGTAGGTTTCCCGGCGCTGGGGGCCGTCGGGAAGATTAAGCAAGCTATTGCCCAGAGTCACATGGTGCTGGGCAGACCCCTACCGCCGGTGCTAGGGATCGAACCGTGATCCCCAGCGTCCGTCATCAGTCGGCCTGGCCGATGTGCTACACCTCTTCCACTGGACATTGCCAACGATCCTTTCACCCATGCCAGTTGCATTACCAGCACTGGACAGTGAACTGGCTCAATAAAATCCTTTAACACTGACATTTTTAACCTCCAGAAGCAGTTTATTGACAACAGCGAAAAATAGTTTTTGGTCACAGGGACTGTTGCGTTTAGCTTAAAGATGTGTGATGTGCACATGCTAGAAATAGAAGCCTTTTGGGCTTTACTGAGAGAATCTGTGCTTGGGGTGTGGCCCCTTGTGGCAGGGAATCCCACATAGGTGGTGGTGTCCAACAAATGAACTTAGTAGCGTTATTTGCAGAGTGGTTGTGGTCTGTTTGTTAACTGGTAACACCAAAGAGTAGCTCATAGGTGGTAATGTAAGATCCACCCTAACGTAGAGGGTGTGCACCTGATCCATATAAGGGAGTAAAGGCTGCTAACCACCATTGGGGAAACTCTGCATGACATTGGAGGCACTGTTATGTCTGCTGGGCCTAACCACTTAGCCCCACTGTATGAAGCAAGTCACACACCTCCCAGGGAGACACGCTTATTAACCCCTTCCATGCTCATGACAAGGTCAGCTCGTCATGAGACACAGTGGAGCTGTGCTTATGACGAGCTGACCTGGTCATGATCCATGGACTATTTCAATTTCCAGCACAGGAGGGGAAAACCCCTAGCAGCCAAGGTGTTAAATAACCTGGCTTATGCATTTCAAGCTACTAACCAGAAAGAAACGCTAACTTCTCTCTAGCCGCAGTTCTGCAGTGGGAATTCAGCAGGTTGAAGGTGTACAGTTTACATTTTACTACCGTTCGCTGGATTCTGCTGATTAATGCATGTTGCGAATGCATGATGCTGGGTTCCAAGTTCTCTGATGTTGGGGAGCCAAGAAACTCCAGTTTTTCACCTTACTGCAAACGGGTAGCTGTTTGTGACATGTAGCATTCAATAACCAGGAAGATCTGATAATAATTCCATTCCACTCCCCATGCATTAACAGAAACCCAATACAAAATTAAGAAAATAGTCTGCATTGTGTGTGGGACCCTCGCTACATTGGGCAAACCCTAACATATACGAAGGCTGCCAAAACAATTGCCACCTTAAGTTTTAGCTGCTCGCGAGGTTCCTGAAATTAATTTGAAAACAATTATATTAAGGTGGGTGGTAAAGCAATCAAGACAAAAGCAACTCCCTCCATTTTATCACGAATTGACCAAACTGGTGAAAGGACGTTGTTGCACTAAGTGCAGTATAAATTCTGTGCATGTGCAGTGGAGAGACCAGAGCCCGTTTCTGAAAGCTTCCAGAGCACAACATGAGCAGGAGGTTTGCTCAACTCGGAAAACCCGAACAAGCTTTCTGCTGCCCTCTGAGAAGCATCACAGATCAATTCGACACGGAAGGACTTACATGGGAACAACTGTTCAGCCCATAAAGGTTTTACAGGCTGTGGTGGAAGCACGCAGGAGGTTGAGGAGTTGATGGGTTGTGAGTCTTCATTATATATTCAATATACGTATAGTCCACCTATTGGAGAAAAACAGAGGCCGGTACATGTTGAATCTGTCAGCAACCTAGAACGGGGCCACTCTTATTCCCAAGGAATTCGTGGAGACAGATCAAGCCCTTTTGTTTGTCACTTTCACATGCACAGAGGAGATAATAATACATTATCAAATGTTTATTGAAAAGATCTAATAATTGTAAGTAAAACATGAACTGCGATAGATAGATGACACAACATTGTTATAAGCATTATTAGAATGGTGAAAAACACAAACAATTCAACCATGTTAATTGCGCCTAATGTTTACTCTTATCTATCACTATAACCCCATCTCTAGCGAGACCATGATGGGCGCACACTTCTCCCAGACGAAGTTGGAATGTCTCAGGAAGTCTGCCTCAGTGCATTAACGAAGCGCACTTGGCCTCAATTCTTAGGATGACTGTTTGGGTCTGCAGAGCGGTCTCATTCACAGCTCTCGCAGCATTCATGATAACTCTGGTGTGAAGTCCCTCACACCGAAATCAAAATGGCCACTGTTTAAATAATAAAATACCTGCCTTCTGTCATTCTGCTAGAGACTTAGAAAAAAATCTTTATTTAGCCTGGGCAAGAAAGTCTCCTACAAGCACATGATAAAGCAGGGACATCCTGTTTTGTTGTGTGTCCTTGGAACTAACAGTGCAGTCTACTGAACAATGTCTTCTAAAAATAAATGCTTGCTTGGCCTTTTACTTGTGTTAGTGAAAAACCTGTCACAACCACCAGCTAAACAAGCATTGGAAATGCAATAGGGCTCGCATTAGGAAAGTTTGAGCTATTGGTCTTATAAAAGAATTTTTTATTATTTATGTGTTCTTTTTTTTAAATAGCTAAATTAGTAGCTTTGTCATTTACAATGCCAATAGTTATAACTTTCGCAAATGTGACACCTATAGCATTTGCAATGCAATATGTTTTATATTTACGGGACTTGGATGTATTGATATTACAAATAACAATTGCTTTTAATTTTTTAAAAATAATTAATACTTAATAATTCAATTTGTAATGGCAATAGCTTAAACTTTTGTAAATAACTTTTGGGAAGATTATGTTAAGTGTTTTTTATTGTGACGAAAATCCAAGAACAGAAGTGAAATATTAACATCTTTTTGTGATCTGTAATAAAGCTTGAAAGAACATATTTGAACCAGTGATGCTGTGGTGGTGCTGAGTGATGCTGTGGTGGTGCTGAGTGATGCTGTGGTGGTGCTGAGTGATGCTGTGGGGGTGCTGAGTGATGCTGTGGGGGTGCTGAGTGATGCTGTGGGGGTGCTGAGTGATGCTGTGGGGGTGCTGAGTGATGCTGTGGCGGTGCTGAGTGATGCTGTGGGGGTGCTGAGTGATGCTGTGGGGGTGCTGAGTGATGCTGTGGGGGTGCTGAGTGATGCTGTGGGGGTGCTGAGTGATGCTGTGGGGGTGCTGAGTGATGCTGTGGGGGCGCTGAGTGATGCTGTGGGGGCGCTGAGTGATGCTGTGGTGGCGCTGAGTGATGCTGTGGTGGCGCTGAGTGATGCTGTGGTGGCGCTGAGTGATGCTGTGGTGGCGCTGAGTGATGCTGTGGTGGCGCTGAGTGATGCTTTGGTGGCGCTGAGTGATGCTGTGGTGGCGCTGAGTGATGCTGTGGTGGCGCTGAGTGATGCTGTGGTGGCGCTGAGTGATGCTGTGGTGGCGCTGAGTGATGCTGTGGTGGCGCTGAGTGATGCTGTGGTGGCGCTGAGTGATGCTGTGGTGGCGCTGAGTGACATTGAGGGGTGCTGGGGTGGTGCAGAGTGGTGCTGGGGTGATGCAGAGTGGTGCTGTGGTGATGCTGACTGATGGTTGCGCTGAGTGATGCTGGGGGTGGCGCTGAGTGATGCTGGGGGTGGCGCTGAGTGATGCTGGGGGTGGCGCTGAGTGATGCTTGGGGTGGCGCTGAGTGATGCTGGGGGTGGCGCTGAGTGACATTGAGTGGTGCTGTGGTGATGCTGAGTGATGCTGAGTGATGCTGTGGTGATGCTGAGTGATGCTGTGGTGATGCTGAGTGATGCTGTGGTGATGCTGACTGATGCTGTGGTGATGCTGACTGATGCTGTGGTGATGCTGAGTGGTGCTGTGGTGGTGCTGAGTGGTGCTGTGGTGGTGCTGAGTGGGAGATGGGGAGAGGGAAAAAAAGGAGAGGAGGGAGAGGGTAAAGAGATGGAGAGAGGAGAGAGAGGGGGAGAGAGACAGACGGGGAGAGAGGAGAGGGTAGAGAGGGAAAGGGAGAGAGGGAAGTGAGGGAAAGAATGAGAGGGAAAAGGAGAGCGGGTAGAGGGAGGGAGGGGAAGAAGAGAGGAGGAGGATGAGAGCGAAGGACGGAGGGGAGAGAGGAGAGGGAGAGAGGAGAGCTGGCAGAGGGGGAGATGGGGAGAGGGAAAAAAGGAGAGGAGGGAGAGGGTAAAGAGATTGAAGAGAGAGAGGGGGAGAGAGACGGAGACGGGGAGAGAAGAGAGGGAAAGGGAGAGAGTGGGAAGTGGCGGAAAAGGAGAGCGGGGAGACGGAGAGAGCAGGGGGAGGGTAAGGAGAGAGAGGGGGAGAGGGGGAGAGGGGGAGAGGGGGAGAGAGGAGAGAGAGGAGAGAGAGACGGAGACTGGGAGAGAGGAGAGAGAAGAGAGGGAAAGGGAGAGAGGGAAGGGAGGGAAAGGGATAGAGGGAAAAGGAGAAAGGGTAGAGGGAGAGAGGGAGGGGAAGAAGAGAGGGGGAGGACGAGAGCGAAGGACGGAGGGGGGGAGAGGGAGGGAGAGAGAGAGAGAGGGAGGGAGAGAGGGAGGGAGAGAGAGAGAGAGGAGAGCAGGCAGAGGGGAGATGGAGAGAGGGAGACCAAGAAGCGAGTTCCTCCTGCAAACTAGCTTGAAAAGCCAGAGCTCGGGGTATGGTGGGTTGAGTCTGCACAGGCACACCATGCCGAGCAGCTGCAGCCCTGGCAGGGCGATGTAGTAAAAGTCTGTGGGAATCCTGTAAATATAGTACCTTTTCAATTCCCCTGGGACTGTACTTCATTACATGGTGTTCACAGCAACAAACAATATGAGAGTGGGGGCCAGTGACGGACGGCACGCTGTTCCTTTAAATCCTTTAAAAAAGCTTTTATCAGTACTAGCCTTCAGAATGTCAATCCAAGCAAACCAATTTTGATATTGAAATTACGAATTAATAGCACCCATAGGCAAGCAAAGTCTAAGAATGTATTGTCAATTATTGACGGCCAAAAATACAAATAAGCTCTTGAATTAATTTCTCAATGTGGCATCACAATCGGAAAAAAAGATCCCTTTCGCGTGAAAGTAGCACAGCAGATACAAAAATAAGTAGTTTTCTGACAATTCTACTCTACGTGGGGGTATTACAAAGAAAGGTTTCTCAACACCTCCGAGCCAGCTTGCAGTTGTGACTAAGTCCCTGTGTGGATAACCACATTACCGCACTGAATGGAAACGAGCTGGTTCGAACAATCGAGATCTGTTGTGGATGCCATAAGGAGGGGCAGATGGATCAAAGGAACCCCGAGAACTCCCCAGTGGGCTATTTCCTATCCAATAAAGCGTTGCCATGAAACGAAATGGTAAAGTCATTCATTTTGGTAACCAGGATAATGGTTCTGTGAACACAACGAGCTAGAAGAAAAACAGACTACAATAATGGGAAGGGAGAAGCAATATTGAAAGCAAAGGAAAGGAATTTTAGAAAAGAAGAGGAAAACAGGTTGAAAAAGCAGTAGGAGAAATAAGAGAAAGTAAAACATAAAGGAAGAAAAAGAATAAAAAGAATAAAAAGAGTAAAAGTGGAGTGAAAAGAGAACGTTAGCAATCATTGACTTCATAGAGGCGCTTAACACCAAATAAGCGCTGTTCTTTATTTCTGTGTATTTATTTATTATAAAGCGCTGCGAGTCGCTAATAAGTGACATTGCGTGCTATATAATGTGCTTCTTATGCAAGCCTGTCTGAGACATGCTCCCTTATCACCGTCGGAAAAAAACAGTCACAATCCAGTTTATACTTCTCTGTTCACCTCTTTGTCTACGTCAAAATGCGCCTTGAGGAGATTCGACCATCAATTCATTAATTCATTCACAGAAGCAGTCTGATATGGAGGCAGAGCGCTGAGGGGGAGGCGGCGCACTTCCTTTCACTGCCCCCCCTCCTTCCCACCTCCCAAAAGGGAATAGGCAGAGAGCGCGCTCCCCCCCCCCCCCCCCCCCCCCCTGCCCACTCCAGAACCAGAAACTAAACACCCAAAATATGTCTAAACGCAAACGGGATAAAGTTGTCGTGTTCCCAGTTGGCTAATGAACTGGGCCGCGTGGAGCAGTCACCCCACCCCCCTCCTCAATCATCTGTGTTATTGGTGAGGCAAGAAAGGGTGGTCTCGATTTACGTTTTTCTTTAAAAAAAGAACAGCATCTGCAGCCCTTCCCCCCCCTTCCAGCCATCCGTTAAAGATCCAGTTGCAATAACTTTCGGAGTATTATGATAACCTGCGGAATTTGGAACAAATAAGGAAAGGAGAAGTAAGGGAAAAAAGACAAAACTAAACGAAGGAAGAAGAAGAAATAAGACGAAAACAAGTACAAAGAAAAAGAAACACATTATTGACATGGCTAAGAAACGTGGTAAATAATTTAATTAAGAGCACACATTGGAAACATATGGAGCACATGTGAAGAAAGAGAAGTCTACAACAGCAGAAGGAGAGTCGTACATGGGAAAACAGGCAAACAAGTTTTAAAAGGAGACCGTGAAACAAAGTACGGCCTGCCGTGAAGAATTAGGGGGTGAGAAATGCGCTGGGAGGGCTGCCTTTAATGTGATAATGCCAGGCAGGCAGGCGGCTGGTGGCATTGTGCACACGCTTTTTAGGGCTTGCGCTTGCGCAATGACCTAAAAAGCACATACACTGCAAGGAATCGCCAGTGGAATCGCAAGTGGTGGTTAAACTCTGGATAAGCCACAATAGAACTTCGCCAGCTATGCGCAGAAGCGCATCAGCAGGCGAGCCCTAAAAAAAGGATGCCAAGTTAAAAAGGGAAACTAAAATAATATCCCTGTAACAAAGTGGCTGAAACTTGAGGAGTAAGGCAGGCACCGTTCATTTTTAGTGTGCACATCCAGGCCCACAGCTGTCTAGTGCTGGGTGGAGAGGTTTGGAGCGACCGGAGGATTAGCCAGCCAATCTGAGGGAGCTTCGAAAAAATTCATGAGTGGTACCAGGAAGGACTTGGTCTGAACTGGAGTCTGACTGTGCCAGTCCTGGACAGAGCACCAAGGCACTGCTTGCACAGAAGGCAGAAGAAGTGTTTGTGCCTCGGACTTAATGTCCCATCCTGGCTGGTTTTAAACAGCTAGTTGGAAGCATTATATGGACTCGCTCCGCAGATCGGAACTTGGATAATGCTTGTAATACACAGGTTGTAAGCTACCCTGTGATTGGCCGATTGTAGCGTGGTCCCTGCAGCACATGTGTGTACTGTAATTGACCAGTCAGAATACCTTTTATTTGCTGGCCCTGAAGCCATTTGCATACCAGTCCATTGCACCACCAGTATGGGTATTTAGGTATCTCAGACTCCCTCACCAGACAGTGTCAGTATGCTCAAACTCGTTTGTCCTGAAAAATATGGACAGCTTCATTTGTGAGGCCTAAATGTCCACATGCAATCACACAAAGAAGGTTGGAGCATATGCAAAGGCAATTTTTCAGTAGTTACCAAAGTAGGCAAACAGTTGCCCTCCGCTTGTCTTTAAGTCCATTAACTGCATTTATTGTTCTTCAGAGGATGTCCCAATTATACAGATGTTGATAATGATGTTCTACATGTGAAAGTTGAATAGCCATGGAGAAAGAACAGCCAACACATCTTTCATCTTAATTGAACTTTTATCAAGGCTGAATAAACTTGATTGTTTATTGTCAGCAGGAAAGTCCCGCAATGTTGTGTGCACAGTTGTCAAAATAACTAATTATTGATGCTAGAATCAGATTTAGCAAATATGCCTAGTAGGTGCACTCTTGAAGTTGAAATACAAGTTCCATATAGTGCATCTTAGCTCCTTTGAGTTGTTGTAGTGTAGGTGTAAAGCGTGATTATTTTTTACATGCAGCCTTGATGAGCGTTGGGTATATGTGAGTCAGTCATCTAATCTTGCTCCATCTTTTGTGAAAAGGATTCACGAAGGATGCAGCAGAATTTCTTTTTATTTTGACATGTTGAAATGCAGTTTTTACACTACTACGATTAAACCACAATGTTAGGCCTTAAGCCATGTGTTGCAACTTGGCACTTGGTACCTTACACTCTCCTCTGTTCCCCCCTCCCTTCCCCTGCCCACTTGGTATGACCTGTAGCTGTTTCTGGAGGCAGCTTTAGAATGTTGTGAGTTTTGGTCCTGTCAAGCTGGGAGCACCTTTTAGTGATTGATACCGAATAAAGTTCCTGATATTAATCCACGTGTGGACATTCTTTACTACATTTGTGGCGACGAGGATAACGGAGCTGAGCCAGGGTCAGTGGGGTGCTCTCCCCTGGAATAAGTTAAGCTTGGACATGGACAACGTGTGAAGAATTGAGTTAATGAGCTGCGTCGGGCGTTCTTGTGGGAAAAAGAAACAGAAGAGGAGTAAGTCCCGAGTGGATGAATTTTAAACTAAGCAAAAGATCATCAGGTGAGCAGCTGAAGCCAATGAGGAAGGCGGAGCGGGAGACGAAATTGCAGTTAATTGTTCCCACCGCGTTGTGAAGTGAAATTAAAAGCCTTGGTCAAGAAGTCGAGAAATCGGCTCTGTAGGAGAAGACCCGTGAAATTAGCGGCAGAAGCAATTGGAGAGATGATCTACATCGGGCGTTCTTATGAAAAGTGAGTTTGTGAGGAGAAGTAAGACCCGAGTTGAAGAGCTGTGACAGAGACGAAAGCTCGTGTGGTGAGCAGTTGTAACTGACGAAGTAACATAAACCAGTTAAAGAAGGGGAAAAGAAAACAAGACGGATTGAAGCGTAGGAAAATAAAGCGGCGTGAGGTAATAAGGGAGCTGACCCCAATTGATCTTCCAGTAAGAGGTTTTACAGTCACCACCTCCCTGCGCATCAGCCCCTGATAGATCCCCCAAGTGAGGTGGAGAACGATAATCGGGTGTCGGGCCGGGCACCGTGAATTCCCATCACCCACTCAAAGTAAAGCCTTTGGGTATCAGCGCGCTGGTGCAAAGTCGTGTGTCATTTCGGGCACAGGGAAGGCGCGCATGCTGAGCTCGAAGGCGAGGACGGCTCCTGAAAGGAATCAAAGAAAATAAAACAGTAAAGGATACGCGCTGCGCTCTGCGCTTTGAGGAACACTATACTGATGGCGCGTAGGCGAAAGTAAACATTGACTCTCTGTCAGGTCTCCGGCGTTAGGCGGCGTGTTTGCCTTGAGGTCGTCTTTCATCGAGCAACACACAGCCTGACACCTATCTCGCTCCTGAGCTAGATGAAGAGAGCAATGGACATTCTGTGAGGAGAAGCTCCCTAAGCTAATCCGAGTGGTGAGTTTTGAAGGAGGCGGAAGTCCGTAAAGTGAGCAGCTGGAACCCAAAAGAGAGTTTAGCGAATGAGGAACGGAAGTATCATAAAATCGTTCTCACCGCATTGGGAAGTTAACCTCATGAGCATAGGGGGAAAGGAAGGTAATTTAACCCCGGTATAAGTGAAAGACCCTACCTGAGGTGTGAATCCCTGCCTGTCAGCACGTCGCTATTCTCCCTGTCAGTGCGTCACCACAATGCAGCGGGAAGCTGATCTGAGTTGAGGAAGAAGAAGCGACTTTGGTAAACACCCCGGAGGGTGCCTCAGGCGGAGCCCGAGCAGGCGTAGGTGCGGGGAATTCCTGGGTGTGTGAAAAGGAAAATCAAAGAAGTGGAGACTCGTCATCGCGGGAGGAAGCGTCAAGAAGAGGTGAGAGGTGATAAGTAAAGAAGTGCCAAAGGCAAGCTGTCACACGTCTCCAGCCGTGAGCTGCACTGAAGAGACAGATTGTTCGGCGTTTCACCCAGAGACATACTCAGGCAGAAAACGTCCCAAGTTTAGCTGTTGTTGGCGGTACTATTCCCCCCGTTGAAGTTGAGGTACGATATCGTGAAACATTTGGCTTTCACAAGAGGAAGATATGTGTTAAGAAAAGACAGGTTCTAAAGTGAAGTTGAAGTGAAATATTTACAAAAAGTCCCTGAAGCATAAAATTACGCTGCTGGTTATGAGATTTACTGAGGAACCAGGGGAGTTCTCGGGGGGTGAAGCGTGAGATAGAAAGATTGCTCAACCGGGCACTGAGACTGTTCCCTGACTCGCAGAGGTGTGCTCCTAGGAAATTGAGCGTGAGGAGCATCCGAGAGTGGGTTTTGTAATAACAATCCTCTTTCTCAGAAAAGTTAAGCCGTGAAGCGTTACAGACGCCAGTGTCACCCCTACAGACTGTAAATGGTACAGACGCCACATTGTACTGCCACCCAGTGGGCTATTCTGCCCAATGCACTCACGTTAACAAACCTGCAGTGGGGAATAAGGAATAAGGTCTGAAACATTTAAAAGACGTCAAGAGTAAAAAATTATAAATAAACAAAGGGGTTTACTTATAATCACATGAGCACGTTTGTGAAGAGTAGTATTCTAAGAGAAAATTCGGCGAGGCTGAAGGGGGGCAGTAGAGCTTGTCAGGGAAGACTGCGTTCCTGTTTCATGGGGAACAAAGGAGGAGGAGGAACCCGCTACTCGCAGGCCTGAAAGGGCGATCTTACCGAGCGGGACTTTCCCTACCAGCACATTCCTTTTAACCATCTGGGGCAAAGGAGCACACAACGAGGCACTCTCGTCCCGACATCTGTTGGCGGGAGGTGAACATTGCACCTTCATGAGCTATCATAGATACAACAGCACGGGCAACATGGAGTGGGGCCAGAAGTACAATTTTCCGCCACCCGTGCCGTTTATGGAGGAGGATGAGCAAAATGTCGCTGATTGGAGTGTGTGGAAAGAGTATTTCGAGAATTACATTTCAATTTTTGAGGAAGAGGCAGTATCCTTTGTACCTAAGGAAAAGGCTGAAATATTGCTTTACAGCTTAGGAACTGGGGGACGGAAAAAGTACCGAGAAATGGAAAAGGCATTCATGATAGGTACGATCAGGAATATTTATGAGGACATCTTGAGTGTATTGGATGAATATCTGAAAGAGACACGTTAGTGATAGATTCCTTACCTTAGAATATCCCCAGGCGTCAGACTGGATCCGGAAATTTTTTGCGTAGCAATACCCCTGCGCGCTGGTAGGCGTCGTCTGCGGCTCCGCGTCCGTCGTCGGCGTCGTGAGCGCCGGGATGACGTCATCGGAGTATATAGACGGCGCCCATGCGCGCTGACGTCAGTTCTTCTTTTTTCCGCGCCAGCTAGCGCAGATCCGGAAGAAGCTCTACCCCCAGTCACTTTTTGACTGAAAACTTTTTTGATCTTTTTGATCCTCTACTTAGTCGATTCTCGACTATCGGTGCCAGGGATGCCCGGGTTCAAGCCTGAGTGTATTGGATGAATATTATGTACATGACTCGTTGGAAAAAATACAAAGCGAAGAAGTAAAGAAGGAAAGGAGGGGTGGCCACGAGGAAGTTAATCTAAGTAAAATAAACCCGGGATGTACCATCTGTATAGGCGGAGTGATGACAGACGTGATAACAGATTCAGGTTCCCGTCATAGTATGATGAGCAAGAGGGAATGGAACCTAAAATTAGTTAAAAAATATGGAAACGTATTGAAAGAGGCAAACATTTCCCCAACGTCTAATACAGGAGAGGAGATTAAAGTAATAGGATACCAAGTCATGGATTTAATGTACATGGGAAATCAGTCCAGGAGCACCATTTACATAACAGAAAGTGGACCCACCATGCTGGGGTGGAAGGATCAAATGAAACTGAGAATATCACACAAAGGAAGAAGAAGAGAACAAATGAGGGAGCAGGCACAGAAACAAAGCATGAGGGTAACAAAGGGAGGTGCGTCGAAGAACTCTACGCCGCCCCCCAAGGGTGCTAAAGTTTTTGATGGGGCTGCCAGTATTAAAGTACTAAGGGAAATTACCACCATAAGCAACTTGAAAGGAAAACGAGAATCTTACCGATGTATGGTGGATGAGAGAAATACGTAAGAAACTAGAAGGCAAAAGTAGAGAAGGTTTAGGAGGAGAAGAAGAAGTATTCGAAAGGAAGGGAGAACACACTAGGGCAATAGTAAATGAGCGTAAAAAGACTAAATGTAACGGTAATCCATTCAATAGCAAAGAGATGGGGCAAATGACCACGCCATCTGAACTCGAGTCTAAAGTGAGGGAGGAGTATGAGGTCAATAGTCAAAAGGAAAGAGAAGTGGTCTCAAGTTTGAAGAGGGAGAAGAAAGGAGAATACCCTCAAAGGCCCTACAGAGGGACGGTGGAGAGAGAGAGCAAGGTAATGCAAAGAGCTATACTAAAAGATTTCCAGCCAAATGTCCAGTCCGGACTGAAGGGTTCACGCTATGATGATAGGAGCAAGCATAAGTTTCAGGATCTAGAAAACACCTCTGAGTTCTCCAAGGGAAGATGCAGGATGAAACAGGAGGACGGAACTAGGGCAGTGGTGGATCAGGTCGTTCAGCGCAAGCTATTTGAAAAGGAAGTCAAGAGAGTATTGGTTGCTGGTAGTGGCCAAGGAAGGAAGGACAAAAGAGCGCCGAGACCAGTCACCGTTGATGTTACTGCAATAGAGACATAGTATGCCAGAAGGAGTTGCCGGGCACTGCCCGGGTTCAAGTTTCTGCTCAAAGAAGTAATACGAGCGTCACCTCCTGGAACATCCCTCCAGTGGGAGATGGAAGGACTGGTAGGAGTGGTGCAGAACGCTATTTCGTTGATGTCCATCAATTAGAATGCATAGAGAAGAGGGGGAGGTGTCTGAGGACGCGCCATAGGGAGGGGAAGTTCCTGCAACCCCCGGTGACACCTACCTGCTTACCCCATTGCGTCACAAGCCAGTATATCGCGTGGAACCTAGTGGTACAGGGTCCCCTGCCCCGACCTGGCCCCCCTCTCCTCCGCAAGTTCTTTATAGAGGTTGTTAAAATTCCTCCTCTACAGTTACCTTCACACAGTTCTACCCCGTTGGGACAGCCTTTGCAGGCTCTGGGTTTGAGGTGCCTCCCCTTTCCCCATATCGCACTTCTCGGTTTCTTCTCCTCTGCTGTTCCTCCCATCGAGCCCTTTTCCTTCTCTCCCACCTTCCTCTTTCCATTTCCCCCCTTGCCTCACTTTTCACCCTTCTCTCCTCTTCACCTAACCCGTTCTCCTTGCTGTCCCATTTTTCTCCCATTGTCTCCCTAGGGGGGATGATGTGTTGCAACTTGGCACTTGGTACCTTCCACTCTCCTCTGTTCCCCCCTCCCTTCCCCTGCCCACTTGGTATGACCTGTAGCTGTCTCTGGAGGCAGCTTTAGAATGTTGTGAGTTTTGGTCCTGTCAAGCTGGGAGCACCTTTTAGTGATTGATACCGAATAAAGTTCCTGATATTAATCCACATGTGGACATTCTTTACTACACCATGTTTGTACTGCAACTATAGATGATGGTACAATAGGTGCTGCAGCCTACTAGTAGCATTTAACTCCTTGGATGCTGATGACTGAACCGCTCCGTCATCCGTTGCGGGTGCGCTGTGCTGATGACTGAGCGGTTCCGTCATGGCCCGCTCGGAACGTTCCATTGAGCGGGGCGGGCCATGACGGAACCGCTCCGTCATGAGCACAGCTCAACCGAGGCTGGTGACGGGGCGGTTCCGTCACCAGCATGCGGCCGCCCCGCCCCACCCCCTTAGCACTGCGGCGGAATAGCCGCTGCAGTGAAAGGGTTAACTTAAAGTCCCTTGGTACATTTTGTACAATATACTAATGACTTTTAGGAAAGTTAAATATACCACTTAAGAGTATGCCAAGTATGCAATTCCTCAATGTTTTAAAGGTGGAGCACAGGCACTTTACTACTGGTTAGCAGGGGTAGAGTACACAGATTTCTAAAGCCAGCACAAATATAGGATCCTGCAACAGGTGTGGAAAATCAGAGGGGACCATGCAGAAAAGGTGGATTTCCTACAGTATAATTTTTACAAAATGCAGAGACATAATTAGCTGGCATACTCTTGATTCTTCAATATGTGAGACGTCACGTTACAGTTGTTTTAATCTACCCAGGAATGTAGTTTGTAGGTACCACTTATGATAGCTTATAAGCAACTAGAGTAGCTACGTCATCATTTTCAAAGCAGGTTGCATTAAGATTCTTGCCCTCTGTGATCAGCTTCTGAGGTATTCCTGTATTGGAAGAGTTTACCTCTTCTTCAGTAACACATACTACTATTAAGGTGGTTACAACAGCTTTTTCCTTCCCTGGTCAAAAATTGAGACAGTCGAGCTAACTAATTGCATTTGAATTCTATTCATGTTTCTATCTGGTTCATTTATGCTTCTATTCTCATCTTTGCACTCTTGTGATGTCACCAGGGTACCACACCAACATCTCATTAAGCCTGTATTGTATTCCATTAACTATACAAAAGTAAACACTTTTTACCAACTTGTGAATCTGTCCAGCTGAGTATATCCACAAAACTTCATCTAGAATAGAAGTGAGGAAAACAAATAAGTGAATAAAATACAATATGTAACAATCACCATAAAAATACCAGTATACTCATGTTGTTCGAATACGTGAGTGAGTGTCCCACTCAGTTCAAAGGCATATTTTCAAATGATAGTGGAAACCTATGTCATCATGCCTTTCAGCACAGAGAAAAGAGTGCAAGTCCGAAAGAGAATTACTAACCGAAATTAAACTTAAAAATGACAAAGTCAAGGACCAAAAGTTTAGAATATTAAATCCTGTATGCCACAATTTGTTTTTAATAGGTGATCAGTATGAAGTATGAAAATGTTATGGAATACGTTATTAAAAATGTTCTCATTCACTATGTCTGTCTTCCCTGCGCCATATTGCTATATTGCACTTGTTCGATTTCCTACTAACTTAAACAGTGTATGGTACGTGTGTCCAGTGTCCCCAAACCTTTCAGAGTGGCCAAATCATATCTGTATGTCAGTTTTAACTCCTGACATAAGTCCTCTATACCATGAAAAAAGAGCGATGAATAACAAGTGGGAAAAATCGATGTTCTGGCAAGTCATGCATCCTTCTTATTAAATATCCACAGATGATTCTTCTTTTGCGCTCATTTTAGCAAGCAATTTTTGTAATATATGAATTTTTCTATTTATTATAATATTCCTTGATACTTTTTCTGGTACTGTTTTTGCTGTGTGATGCAACAAATATTTCATGCATGATTATTGGTATGGTGTATCCATGTAGCATATTTTTATACTGGCGAATATGCTCTGCTTGAACAAACATATACAATCTTGCGTATGAATTGGAAATGGCTTGAGTATAGGATATGAAACTTATGTGCAGGAATTACTTTTATTTCAGGATTCAGGTAGAAAGTACTGACTTGTGGATTTTGGAGTTAGTGTGCAGACTGACCAAACAGCTTCCCAGAACCTGCACTCACTCAGTTCTCAGAAGCTGCTGTGCATCAGGCTGCACTGAACTTAGGCAGTACAGACCTTTCCGCAGGCAGCAACGGTGGCACATACTATCCAGCTTATTGGCCCCCAAGTCACCACATATTTGCCATCCACTGCACACGACGTGGTGATTAGGGCTGTAGCGCCAGGATGCCCAGGATGCCCTTTGGGTGACAGCTGCGCTATATAAGTATGCCTACATACATACATACAGAAAGACCAACACTCTAGTCTCTCTTTCTAGATCCTGCCTGCGTCCCCAGCGATTTTTGCGATAGATGGTTGCCATCAATGCTGACAAAAGATCAGAGATAAAACCCTGCATGCTCCTCTTACATTCCATGAACACTGTGCTTGTTGTTCGGTGTGGGTAGAAATAAAGGTAATATAAATGCAGCTGTGCACACGTTATTTATCTGCCATCTTTGGTCATTCCTTTCTAGGGGTATTTAACATTCAGTTATGCCAATCTATGGAAAATCGTAGTCTGTTTGGTTTGCCTTCCATGACAATGTATTATCTAATTTTGTATGTTTTATTATTTTACTGCAGGGATTGTACAGCGGCATTGGGAAGACTTCTGCCACCATTACAAAGATAGCACAAATAATCTTGGAAGTAAATACCTGCACCAAGAACAGCCAGCGGATACTGGAAAGTTTGATTTTTCAGTAATGTCTTACAATATCCTTTCCCAAGATTTGTTGGAAGATAATTCTCATCTCTATAGACACTGCCGGCAACCAGTGCTGTTCTGGAGCTACAGATTACCAAATTTACTTCGGGAGTTCAGAGAATTCAATGCTGATGTAAGTGGCAGTACAATTAATCATAAAAAATATATTTATTAAAACTGCTCTACATGCAAGTATATATTTAGTAGATCTTATAAGCAGCTTTAGTAGATTGCTCTGACACGTGGGTAACAATTGAGAAGATATTTTATTAGGTTTCACCTACAGATAGTTTCCAGTGGTTTGTTTTTGAAAAACATCTTGTTGACAATGCCGACACTTGCGTTGTGCTTAGACCCAGTCCATTGTTTATCATTTGTTTCCTTTTTTTTTTGTCACTCTCCTTTCTAGCCTCTTATTTGTGCCATTTCTTCCTTTTCTTGTGTTTGCCCCTGGCCTGCAGCACAGCTTCTTTTTGATTGGATGGGGTCCTGTGCCAAGAGGATACTTGAGCATACAAGCATTTTCCTCATTATGAGTCACCTGCCTAGATATTTTTAAAGCCATGGCTAAGCTCACAAATAACAGGAGCATTGCGAGGTGGCACAGGGCATGTTACAGCAATGGTGAGTATACTGGCTATATTTTTATGCCACTGTTAATGCACAGTGACAAAACTTATTCACACTGGAGTTTAAAGAAGCCTTCCTCGCTGAGTCTTATTCTTAGAGTGTAGCAAAGGACTTCTGTGCATCTTTCAGCCACTCTTCTCTCCTGCCCTTAGTTCTGAAGAAGCTCGGGTATGACCAGGCCCAAGTTACATAGGGGCTCCGTATTGGGAAAGGAGAGTGAGAGAAAACGTGCTTTTTGCAGGTTTCACCGCCACCTTTTGCCTCCTGTTTGACTACAATGACTCTGAAATGCTCCTAGCCCTGCTAATTAGGACTCCATGCATGTTCTCTGAACCTTAAAATAGTATGTTTGATTGGCTTGCACCCATTTGGCATAGCTCAACTTATTTGTAAGTACCAGGAGTACCTAGGGTCCATAAGTTGAAGTCTCTCTTATAGACTGCAGCACTAGTTGTGCCACCACAAAAGCCTAGTCCTCCCTTTTTAATATACATATTAATTCCTTAGGCAGACCTGTCTAACCCTAAGGCAGGGTGCTATATATAAACCCCTTCGGCGCTTATGACGAACTCAGCTCGTCATGAGGCACAGTGGAGGTGTGCTCTTGACGAGCTGAGCTAGTCATAACTGCTGTGGAACGCCCACGTGGGGCTAATTCCCCTCCTGTGCGGGCGTTCAATGGGAGTGGCCGGAGTCGTGACGAGCTCAGCTCGTCATGAGCACAGCTTCACTTTGCAGCATGACGGGCTTGGCTCGTCACGAGCACTGCGGTGCCACGCGTGCACCCCTCCCGGACCGCACCGCAGTGGAATTAGCCCCGCGTGGAAGGGGTCAAAAGGTGGAACATGTGCAATTACGTGGTTTTTTTGAAAGTTTGTTTTGTAGTTCAAAAGAGGTAAGGGTACCCGCTGACAGGCGCTTCACAGCTGCTTATCATTCTAAGCCGCTTTCCCAACACGGACCCGAGGCAGACCCGCCATCTTTAAAATACTACGTGAGAAGTGATTGGGCTTGAAGTGGCCAAGTCTGAACAGTGGGCGGATGTATTCGTATTCCCTGCACTTCATAATGAGGGTTTCTGGGATGTGCAATTATGTGGTGATTTTGAAAGTTTGTTTTGTAGTTCAAAAGGGGTAATGGTACCCGCTGATAGACGCTTCACAGCTGCTTACTATTATAAGCCGCTTTCCCAACTCGGACCCGAGGCAGACCCGCCATCTTTAAAATACTACGTGAGAAGTGATGGGGCTTGAAGTGGCCAAGTCTGAACAGGGGGCGGGGCTTTCAGTCCCACACCACCTGGCCATCATCGGAAGGGGTGAACTTAGAGCCCTGCACTGCCTGAACCGACCCTCCCTGAAAAAACAAATGTTAAAGGCTTCGGAGGCTGCTGCCGACGTTAATGGGAGGTTGTAAAATATCTGATGAACCTTCGCTGCACTGAGCCCCACATCCGAACACGAAACCTGCTCTCTGCATTGTTGTCCAGCATACTCTCTGCTAGAGCGTGTAGCCCATAGAGTTTGTTCTATTGTGTTGATGAGCTCACAATGCTCACGGTATTCTGCTGATTGGCTAAGCTGTAATGTTTCGACCGCTGCACTGCTCGCTTTACTGGTCAAAGGAAGATGGCGGGTACCGGTGGTGCTAGCACCTCCCCAGACAGCCTGTAGTGGATTGGGACAGGGTGGGTTCAATGAAAAGATGCTTTTCTAGACACTGCCTGGGGCAGACAAGGTGCTCCATGCATAGCCCGGTTCAAACCAGTTTGTGGGGCACTCCAGCCCCAGCTCTGGCACGAAACTGGACAAAGAGAAAGTGGTGTAACCACCCCCTTCTCAGGTTACAACCATAGGAGAGACCTAGCAGGTAATCCAGCCCCTTAGTTTAATATAAAGATAGGAGCTGTGTCTAGAGACATTAGATTATCCTGGAAAGAATTCCTGAAACAAAACTCTTGGACCTTCGACGTTCCATATCTACTGGAAGACTGAAGACATCTCCCTTGTGGTCAAGGAGTGACCAACCTATGCAAACAGGCACCACCAGTAACTTGCCGGTTTGCTTTGTCGACGCTCCCGCCGGAACCCAAAGACTCAGCGACTCAGGAACTGGACTTCCAGACTTCTCCGACTCCGATCCACAGCAAAGCTGATACCCGTGGCAGACACGAGAGACGTGGAACGGGACATCCTGGACTACTTGCTTTTTGCTACCTGTGCAGCCTCTGAGGTACCCTCGAAGTTGTGCATTGGGGTTTGAGAAGCCCCAGACCTGAGCAGCATTTGCACCGAAGCTCCGCCCTAAACCCTCCAGGAGTGCCGCATGAGACCTGCTCCTGCATTTCAGCTCGACGCATCTTCCCGGTTGCTAGCCCGTTGGCTAGTAGCCCTAGGAAGACGAACCTTTGAATCAACAACGCTTGCCTGGTTGCTCCAGTCTTGCTTCAGCTTCCTTGTGAAGGAGAAGCGCCCCAGACCTTGCTGGTCTGAACAGAAGCCCATCCTCACTTCCTGCGTGGGTTGCGGTTACCAAGGCTTGTTGGGTCCAATCCGGATACCGACACCGCAGTCACCTAGATCCTTCGTGGGACAGCTCGTATCCAGTGCATGTTCGTCGTCGACGCCTCCTGGTCCACGTGGCTGCAGAGACAAGCTTCACCTCTTCACCTGATTGCATCTTGACATCGCCTGGTTCCTTCCTGGTCACTGGCTAGTGACCCAGACTCTGTCCCCTCTGCTTTCAGGTTCTTCTTGACTCCGATCCACCCTTGTATCCACCCGGACACTTTCCTCCTGGTCGCCTGCAGCACTTTCTTGCAGCTCTCCATAGGATTCAGCGACGAAAACCCAACACGAAACAACACCTATGCACCCGGCTTCCCTGGGTGAGGTAACTCGAGTCCTAAGGTGCTCCCCTGAGTATTAACTATCCAAGTGTCCTAGTTTAACAGGGTTTTCCCGTAGTCCATCCGGAAGTGCCCGAAATCTACTACTTTGTAACTTTTACGTTCCCACTCTAACTCTATGGTAACTCGCATGTGTGTTTAGACACTGCACACGCATCCTGTGGGACTCCTACTTCCTAAACTCTGTTTGTCCAGTGTAGCCCCAGCGATGCCCTAGGCCTATTCACGTTTCCTGAAGTGGTTCTTATACCACTTAGTATATGGTTCGTGAGTCCCCTAGGGCAGAATTGTATTTGTGCAATTTATAGTATGCTTAATGAGTAACTTGTAACGTATCTCGAACTCTGACCTCATAAAGAGTGCAGAGGGGTTGTGTTGGTAATAAATACATGTATATTTGATATATACCTTGTGTGGTGTCCTTTAATTTGATATTCAAGGGATTATTATTGGTAAAACAGCTGGCTTCACATGCTCTGAAGTTTTAGCCTAAGACTGCTTTGTCCATGCTATCACTAGGATAGCTGGTCTATAAGGTTGACTTTACAACCATCACCATAAGAGTTGTTTGGACTGATACAGGGCGCCCACTAGAATAGTGGAAATCATATACCAGGCCAACTTCTCACATTCGCTCCCACAGTAGCGCTTGAATTTATTTGTTACTTCACCTGCCTAAGTTGTCCCTGCACCTCCTAAAAAGCAGAAAAAACACTTTGACACGTCCAGCGCTGGCAGCGTCATAACCCTTTTATATTTTTCTAAGTGACCATTGATTCTCAACACGTTTGACATTAACATCAGGAAATTGTCCTGTAAGAGCTTTAGTACAGTTTTATTTTTTCAAAGGAATCCATTCCCCGTTATAGCTTACAACATGCCAGTAGCACAGTTTGAAGACACACATAGGCCGTCCGCCTCCTTCCTGATCTATTGAACTCTCTCAAAAGCATTCTGTGTACCTGAGCACCGATGTCTGTTACTTCCGTGATAATGTTTGCACATTAGAAGATAAGTGCGAGAGTCGACCCTTTTCAGATAAGTTGCTCACTAACAATCTCCATTGAGTCCTGGGGCTCAGTGGACCATCTCATAAGTGGCTCAAGGCCTTTATTGTCTTAAGCCACAGTATTATAGGATTGCCAGTGAAGACACAGTGCAGTCTCATAGGCCTTAATGAGCAGTGCTTTCAAGGCAAATGGAGGAAACACCACTCTGCTGCTCCTGTTGGTGGCCAGTGAGAGTTTTACAATACAATGATGGTTCAAATAAGGGAAACATATAGTGAGGATTTTCATAAGCTTTCATAGTCATCAAGATAACTAAAAGATTCTTAAGGCGTGCATCCGGCTCTTCATTGTTGGCTTGCTGCCCCAGCCCTTTCCACCTGCCATAAGTTATCTGTGTTTACCCATGCCCTCCCACCTGCAGTTGTCTGCACTTCGCCATCCACTTACCTACACCCTTGTTTGTCCGTGTGATCCTCAGTACCACACTCCATTGTCAGCTTGCTGCCTCAGCCCCTCACACCCCATTGTCCGCTTACTGTCACAGCCGCTCCTGGCCCCCTCCGTAGCCAGCTTGATGCCCCAGCACCTCTAAATGCCAGCATTTGTAAAGCGCACAGCTACCTCCAACGGAGGTGTCCCGGTGCTAGTCTAGGGGCCGTCGGGAAGATTAAGCAAGCTATTGCCCAGAGTTACATGGTGCTGGGCTAACCTGCCGCCAGAGCTGGGGATCGCACAGTGAACCCTGTGGTCCAGAGTCAGGCACCCTTGCCACTGCACCACACCTCTTCTACTCACCCTCCATTGTCATCTTACAGCCCCTTCCCGCCACCCTCTGTTTGTGTCCGTCCCCAGCCACTAACACCGACCCTCTGTTGTCTGTGCTTTCCTATTGTCTCACATCTACTCTCCCTTTGCGTCCTTCTCTCCCACTCTCCCTTACTCTATGTTGCTTCGCACCCCAGCCCACTCCCTTGTTTTTATTAAAAAAAAAAAGCAAATTTAAGCACATTGGTGATGGCTGCGTCATAGAGCTTTTTTGAAAATTATTCTTAGGCATACTGCTCAGCAGAATCGCTAAGTTGTTTGGCGTTTCCACTGATGGCCTATTTCTTAAAAACAGAATGTTTCTGCCTGGTGATTCAGATTTCTTGTCTTGCAATTTCTTTTGGCTGTCAAAGAAGATGGTGGAGGAAGAGCCTCTACTATTTGTTCATGAAGGCTCGAAACTAGAGTGACTGACATTCTTGCTGAGAGCTTCAGCTGAAAGGGCTTAAATGACAGCTCAGATGACCTTGAGTTATGTAGCTAATGCATCGGAACGAAACTATATCTGCTACCAGTGAGATTCTTCATGGGACACATTGGTATGAAATCAGTGCCTTGTTCAGTTTGTTATTGCTTGGAACGTGAGTATCAGGACAGTATCTTTCTTTCCACCATACTATCATGTTTTTGCCAGTGTCTGTCTCTAGAGGCAGTGCTTTTCTCCGGAGCCCATTCTTCTTGAGGCTGCTCCATTCTGAGATGTTTTTCACGAAGAGAACAAAGCAGAGGAGGTTATTTTGGTGCTGGAGGGAGTACAGACAGCTATGTTGGAGGAAAAGTACAAGCTTGGATGTCAACAATGAGAGGCTCCTACAGGACTGTAGCTCACTTGCGCAATCTCAATATTATGGCAGTTTCTAACACAAGGAATTGTTTTGAGTGTAATTGCCATTTGATATAAAAGTTCAAACTGCATCGAGCCACTCTCCAGTCTCTTTACATGTGTGCCCAGTTTAGACCTGCAGTGAACTCCATGTCTGTCTTTTACCCTCCTGAAAAACATCTCCTCAATGATATGAGAATCTCATGGGCAGGCCACATAATCTGTATACAACTCATCCCAGAATTGTATTACAACATAGGAAATACATTTATCAGAATGATCTGGAATTCGGAGACTTTCTCCTTCGTAGAAAGGGAAAAAAAATATTGTTATGGAAAAAATGAAAATCACAAAAATCCACATTTAATGGCTGATTGCCTATGGTGTTGTAAAGCTAACTTTATTTAAAGTAAGATGACCACACCCACACTATTTGATATCGGTATGCACACTCTAGAACAAGTGAACCTTAAAATGTATGCCGATGATGAAAACCACTTCCTGCTGTAAAACAGGCCAGTACACCACTTACTTGGGTCGCATGTTCAACTTTTTGATAAAAAACTTCCTGTCCTTGAATGTGGAATGGCATTTCAGTTAAGGAGTACTGTTACCTGCCTCAATAAAAGTACAGAATTGTGGTTCATGCCAAGTAGTGAGCAACTGTGCTAGCTTCAAGATTCCCTGCTTGGAAAAAAACACCTGCTCCAGTGAGTAAACTTGCAGCTGGAATTCATAAATCTTGGAAATGGCACAATGTTTACATGAAGCTTCCAGATGTCTAGTTGTTACAGTTTAGAAATGGCTAGATTTGTGCATTAGTTAGTCCTATGAGACCGCTAACAGGAATTCACCAAAGGAATACTTCTACAGTTTTAAGGATACCCATTTGAAGAAGATATGCATGGTGGCCACTTACCTCCTTTCCTTGTTTTCACAAAATATCATTGCCTGACTCATCCTTTGGCTGAAGCCTTTTCTGATGGCTACATCTGCATGTAGATTCCCCACTTTTTGAATACCCTACGAGTCCGCATTCCACTGAAGCTTTCACAATAGCTCTCACACGACGGGCATTAGTATCACATGGGTCTGCATGTGGCACCATGTGACATCACTGAAGCCATAAGAAGGCTGTGTTGGCGTGCTGACATCTGTTCCCTTTTTCAAATGGAGTGTGATCATGCACTGCTAATAGGTTGATGAAAGCTCAAATGTGTATGCCGTGCTCCAAGGAATCACTCCCCGCTCGGGAGTGTAGTCACAGTAGATACCCGTAGCACCACCACACCACAGCCTTTGAACCCAGTGCCCGGGCAGACACCCCCACAGATGTGGTGTTGCTACTGGTATCTGTTTCCTTTTTCCCACGTCAACGCGTAGCGGTTTTTATAGGCTCTCTGTTAAGGAGTTTTTCAATGTTTTTCCGAAATTGGTAAATCTCTTCACCTAAAAAATCAGGGTTCAAGCGCTGTTGGGAATGTGAGGGTCAGATGTTTAACACGGACCAGCAAGATGTTTGCCTTTGGTGTTTCGGGTTGGATCATGAGGACGCCTGTTCCTTGTGTCAAAAGACTAATGCGAAGGCCCTGAAAGAAAGAGGCTAAGTTGTTCATGGCCAGAGTGAGGCATGAGAAGAGGGTTAGTCAAAAGTCTTGCCCCAGTTCAAAGTCTTAGTTTCCTCATTCATCGAAGTCGATGAGGAAGTAGCGCAAGAAGAAGTGGAGTCCTGGTTCTCTACACCACTCTTCGAAAGATGTGTCGCTGAGATCATGGTCTTGGCATCTGGCTTTGGAACCGGGCCGACTAGATGTCACATTGGTGCCATATCCGGTGGCTTTCTTCTCGTCTTCTTCAGCACCAGCCGACTTTACTTGGGTGTGCAGATACGACGCCGGCCTTGGATCCAGCTGCTCTGCAAAAGCCAATGTATCCAGCCTTCCCAGCATCAGGTGGGGACCCTTCCAACTTTTTGAGTTTTATGTTTAGCATCTTCAATAGAGTGATGACTCCATTTGATGCACCTGTGGGCCCCCTGGGAGGCTTTCCAGCGCCTTACCAATAGGCTCCTTTCATGCTGATAGGCCAGGTTTCCTGGTTGACTCCAGCGGTGGTTGATGTTCCCATACCCTTTACCCATCCCCTCTGTTGAGGTATCCCAGACGCCGCTGTGCTGTCTGCCTCCGTTACGACCCTTTCTGCTCAAAATAATTTCCTTTCTACGGACAATCTTCAGTTCCTCTATCAGGAGGTCCAGTCATTACTCCAAAAGGGGCAGTGGATTTGGTCCCAGAGCAGGAACGGGGTCAGGGATGCTGTAATCCTGGTATTTCCTGATTTCCAAAAAGGACAGTCGTTTGCGTCCTATCCTATACCTTTCCGTTTTTGAACTGGTTTCTCAAGCTGGAACAGTTAAAGATGCTTACCCTAGCTCTTGCGCTTCTTGGCTGGCGAAAAAAGAATAGATGTTTTTAATCGACTTGCAGGATGTTTACTTTTACATTCCTACTCTAAAGTCGCCCAGGAAGTATCTCTGCTTTAGGGTAGGGTCTCAACACTATCCATTTGCGCTCCTTGCGTTTGGTCCTACTTCTGCACTTTGAGTCAATCACGAATTTTGTGGCAGTGGTCGCAGCTCATCTCAAAAGATTGGGAATATCCGTATTTCTTTACGTGGACGATTAGCTCTGGAGTTGGTGTTGCATCACTTGCAGTTGACGACTCCGTGATCAACCTGCGTTTTTCCAACAACCAGCCCAAATCTCGCCTAGAGACCTCTCAGCGCATCCTGTTTATATGGGCTATACTGGACCCTGCAGTGAGTTAAGCCTTTCCTCCTCTGAGGATTCTGGACATTCAGGCTATGATTCCAATGTGTCAGAATGGAGCAATGGATCCAGTCCTGAACATCTTGCGCCTGTTACGTCTGTCAACCTCCTGAATCGTGTTGGTCATCCATGCACCCTGGCACATGAGGGCCCTCCAGTGGTGCCTCCGCAGGCAGTGTTTTCAACACAACAGTATCTTCAGGCTTCTGTCAAGATCTCCAGATCCACTACAGTGGATCTTCAGTAGTGGGGTGCGCTCGGCAGTCTTTCTCGAGGGAAGCCATCTCACTCTCTTCCGGTGGCCACAGTTATAACGGATGACTCCACCCTAGTATGGGGAGCCCGAAAGAGGGATCTGAAGATCAGATGACTTTGGTCTTCAGAGGAACAGCTGTTTCATATCGGTCTGTTAGGAATGCAGATGATACATCTGGCTTGCAAGGCTTTTCTCCCTTCCATTTGCTTGCAGTCAGTACAATTCTTGATAGACAATCCTACAGCGATGTGGTACATCAACAAGCAAGAAGAGTAGGATCGTACCCTCTGCATAGAAGCTCTTCGACTCTGGTCCTGGGCTCAGGATCTTCAGATTTGTGTGATTGCAAATCACATGGCCAGAATTCTCAATGTGCATGCAGAAAGTTTTAGCTGGAATTTGTTCTGCGCATTTTCCGGTTATGGGGGTCGCCTCATATAGATCTTTTTGGCACTCTATAGAACACACACAGCCCTTCATTCTGCCCCCTCTAGTGTCCAGTGCAGGCAGGACATGTTTTAATGAATCTGTAGCTCCCAGCAGTTTTTCGCGTCCCATATCTCCCCCCCCCCCCCCCCCCCACCCACCCCCCCCCACCCCACCAATATTCTTGATTTCTCTGGTTCTGAGGAAGAGTTGCTCCGAATGGGCTCAAGTTCTCTTAATAACCCTGTGTTGGCTGTGTAGGGTGAGGTACACAGACCTCCTTCACCTTTCCATGTGCCCTCTGCTCCGTCTCAGGGCAGATCTCCCTTTGGAGTCGCTGGTTTTACACTGCCACCTCCAGAGCCTGCACCTACATGCCTGGAGATTCAGAGTTCCTTTTCATCCCTCCCCCCGATGTGGTGGATGTTATTTTATCATCCAGAAGACACTCCTCGTAGTCTTTTTATGCTGGCAGATGTTCTAAATGTATTAAGTGGTGTAGTGACAATTCTTTAGATCCTTTAAAGGCTTGTTTGTCGGTTATTTTATATTTTGCGTTTTGGTGCAGAAAGGCTTGCAGTTGCCACAGTAAAGGGTTATTTGTTTGTCCTTTCAGCTTTTCTGTGTTTACCAGATCAACCTTCTCTGTTTGTCTCCCATAGTTTTAAGGTTCATTAAAGGTTTTACAAATAAATACCCTCCCACTCCATTCATCATGCCTCATTTAGTTCTGAATTATCGAATGTGTTTTCCATTTGAACTTTTACTTAGTTGTCCCTTGAGATTTCTTAGGATTAAAAAAATGTTTTTCTTGTTGCCGTAACGTTTGCAAGACAGTTTATTGTGTTACAGGCTTTAAGTGGTAAGCCCTCCCTTCACAACTTTCTTTCCTGAGAAGTTGGTTCTGAGAATTAGGGTGGCCTTCCTGCCGGAAGTGGTTACTGCTTTCCATTTGGGTCAGTCCATCCCCCTTCCTATTTTTTTATCCTCCTCCAACTAAAGAAGAGGAGAGACTTTATTGATTGTACCCCAAAAGGGCTGTAATTTTCCACGCGGACAGGACACGTGTATTCAGACTGGATGACCAGCTTTTTGTTGGGTATGTTGGCAAAATGAAAGGGAAGGCGGTTCACAAAAGGACTCTGTCAAGATGGGTTATCCTTTGTATTAAGATCTGTTAAGCCATAGCACACAAGGAACCTCCAGAAGGTATTAATGCTCAAATCTACAAGAGCTAAATCTTCTTTTTCTGCTTTAGCTAAAGGAGTCCCTGTGGCAGATATTTGTGAGGCAGCAATTTGGGCCTCCCTTCACACTTTTGTGAAGCATTTTTTTTTTATTCTTTAGTGAGGACTGGCAGTCACTTAGCTCGTTCTGTTTTGGTAGACATCCACCCTGCTCTGAGTGTGAGACTGCTTTGGAAATCTGTTCAAAATGTGAGGCATCTGCATGGTAGATGTATCTATTAGAAGAACAATTACTGTTGGTATTACTTTTTCTGGTGGATATAGTGTCTTCCTTGCAGATTTCTCACCAATCCTCCCACCTTCCAGTTGCTTGTCTGCATATGCCAAAAAAGAGTCTGTGTATTTAGTATGTATATGGGTTTCATATATAGATCGTTGATTTAGAGTTTAGAAACAGTAATTGCATTTGCCATGTTAGTTCCATCCGCTCGCCTTGAAGGCACATGAAACAAAATGAGTGGAAACTGTCAGCACGCCAACGGAGGCTTCTTATCGCTCCAGTGACAACCAGCAGTGCTGCAAACGGAGCCATGTGGAGACAGACTCCCCTGTTGACGTGGGAGAGCTATCGAGAAATTGTCAGTGGAATGCTGGCCCATGGGATATTCAAAAGGGGAGGAGTCTGCAGGTAGACACCGAATCCACCAAAGGTAAGTTATTTGTTTGTTTGGAAGATCAGTGATTAAATATGTTTTCTAGTAGTCTTGCTTCTGGTTTTACATACCTCTGTCGCCTTCATCCAAATTTGTTAGGTATTGAAGAGTATTCTTTAGAAGAACAGGTCACTTTCTAAAGGTATGCTTTGTATCAATAGCTATAGATGTAATATCTGTTAGAGCGAACATTACCAACAGTATGCAATGTATTCTCCTTTCAATCCAAAGTCGAGATTGCACTCCCAGTTTTTCCTGTTGTTGCCTACTTGCTACGGCAAGGTGAGTATCCATGTGGAGATTTGAAGGTAAAGGGTCAGATATTGGCATACATACTATTATCCAACCAATGGCACGTAATTTCTTTGCTGCTTGTGCTACAAAGTATTTTAAGAAAACAGTGGTTCCTGTGGAACGATAATTAATATTTAATAGTTATATAAAAACTGCGAAAATAGCATGTATATACAGGGATTTAGGTGAGATTGCGTCATTCTACCACGGAGGAGGTACAGAAGCAGCTCCTCCACACAGAGCCTTGAAGAATTAATATAAGAATTCCACAACAGACTGCGGTGACTGCTAATCGGCGCCCGCAAGAACATGGAGAAACCACTTAAATGGAAGTAACACCCTGAAGCCAATGGGACAGCCATTGTGCAACGTACCGGAATTGTAAAGTTCACATACTTACTAGGGAACCCGGCTGGGTTTCTTAGTGAGTATCTACAATTTTATTTTCACCAGCACACGGTTTTTACGCACTTCACCTACACTGAGCAATTCCAACACCAGATGTCCCTCACATCATAAACTCCTGAAAAGACCCTTTACCCATGTTAGGGTCGAAACACCGTCGACAATTAAGAAAAACAAACCTATATAACTGACATTCTATCATTCCATAGATGTTATGTATTTGGAAAAAGAAATTGGTCGTTTTTTATATATAACAACGACTATTTTGAAACCTTGCACATATTATTTCACAAATGTATTCATATGCCTGGGTTCATAATTTCATTTGGGACACAACACACAACTGTAAAATATTTGTTGTAAAAATTGTTTGGAATAACTTTTGTCTTCAATACAATCATTGTAAAACCTAAAACGGTGTATTTGAGTCCCTTTCTATCTGACATCTCACCAAAATCCCTGTATATACATGTGATTTTCCCAGTTTTTATAGAACTATTAAATATGAAGTATCGTTCCTCAGGAACCACTGTTTTCTTAAAATACTCAATCACCCTGGTTCCGTCGTGAGTAGGGTTCCCTTGTTTTTTCCTTTTGTGCTACAAAGTAGTCATTATTATTGGTATATTTTGCAAGTTCTTAGAATTTCCAGTCATTTGCATGGGGGCTTCAGACTTCCTCCTCCTTCCTTTATTTGTTGTAATGTGATCCAAGGGTCAACCGTCCAATGGCAGCATGTTTTCGATTGAGCACAGCAAAATCAGTATTTGTGACATTCCAGAGTCCTGACCCCAACAAACGGATAATTAAGGCAGTCATATGGGCTTGTCTTCTACTTTGCTCAAAAAGTACTTGGTGCCCATTCCAGAGATATTTATTTAATCAAACTTTTTTACACAGCCTGTATAATGCTTTACCCTGCTTTTCTTACTTAATTATCTGTTACAAGAATGTTAATATGAATTGCAGGGCAATTGTGATACTTTTTCCTGCCCTACAATTCAGACACTACTTCAGCTGTTAATATTTTCTGGTTACCTTATTGGTACTGGCTTCGTCCCGTTTTGATTTGCAGTGTTGGTGGACATTTGGATAGGGATGCTGTGGGGCTTTGCCAAAGGAAAGGGGACATGAATGCTTTCTTCCCCTGATCTGGACACTTTAAATCGCAGGGCAAGATGTGTTATGTCGCCAAGTAGTAGCATTTTGTGAAAATGATGTAGTTGAGGAACTTGCGCTAGGGTTCTAATAATAGGGTGAGTACAATTTTGTTTTTCCAGTCTTAGCTTCTTGTCATTTAACTTCATATTATTTTTAAAGAAATAGTAATTTGTCTGAAAAACATTTGTCTGTTAGTCTCCAAGTGCAAAATAAAAGTCCATCAAAACTGTGTAAAATGTATTTCTGCTGTGGTCTTAGTTTTCAGTGTTAAGCTGCTTTAAACAAAAATAAAAATAAAACATTTTTTTCAAGTTAAGTCGTTAATTTGCTAAACCTTCATTATTTTTAGGTACTTTGTTTACAAGAAGTGCAAGAAGACCATTACCTAGCACAGATAAAGCCAAGTTTGGAACTCCTGGGTAGGCATGATGCTTATTTCAACAGTTTTTAAATGTATTTCCCACAATGCTCAAAAGGTATTCTAAGTGCACAAAATCTGATTGGAAATTCGTGAAAATCTGAATAATGGAAAAAGTGTGAAAAGGTTGGAAAAAAATAGGTCCTTAAAAGTAACAAGTAAAATGTACCATTTAACTAGCCCACAGGTAGACTGCATATGTTTAGCCATTCAGGTTCTCGCCAGAGGTTTACAATTGCTCCTATCCAATGAGAAAAAAAACCCATTCTTTACTTGGACTCGCTATGCCGGAAACATTGCAGAGGAACCCTGTTTATGGAGTTGACCCAAAGAGATGTTTCCTTCTTCCTCGCATCTTATTCTGTGAAGCTTGCCCTTTTTGTGCTAAGTAGCATTGCTATTGCCATGCAATGTATTGTTACATGGCATAATGATTAACTTAGTGACAATGAAGTGTCATGCTGGAACAGGATGCACTCTCCTCAGGTGCTTCTCAATCCTCATCAACATGAGGAAAAGGGCGGTCTTGTTTTTGCCTTCAGTATATCCGCCCTGAATAATATGAACAATGTAAGGTACTGAAGGCTGGTAACAGATTTGGTCATCACCGTTCCACCATATTAGATAACTAAAGTTCCCCACTGACCAGGGCTGAATCCTGTTCTAATACTCCTACTAAAAAGACGTTGAGCCCTCACCCACTAAGGTGGCATGTTTTATCAGTTGGCTCACCTCTTACCACAGTGCAGATATTTTTTTGACTGTGATGGGCCTTTCTTGTTTATGTAGTTATTTCTGTGGTCTCCTCGATGTTGCCAGAATAGCTCTGTAATTTGAGTGTGTATTGACTGGATAGTACTCCTCCCTGAAAAACATTTACTTTAAACCTCAGGCTTATGACGACCGGGAGTATTACATTACTTCACAGTAGACTAATAGATTTATATTGGTGTCTTTGTGCCACATCTAAAATCTGAAAGGTTTTTGCAGTCAACATGTTGTCTTTGGTATGTCCCTTTTCTATAAAGAGGCCTGTCGGCGTAGTGGTGAAATCCATGGACCTAATATTGCTTCTGTGTTCTAAAATGTGTTTTGTAACTGCCCGTGTCATCTTCCTTATGTTTTGAAGATTACATGAGTAAGTATTACCTTATACCAGATGGACAATTTTATAGTTGGTATGTTTCCTTAATTCTCAAGGGGTGTGAAACCATGTCTTTGTTTGCTAGATTTTGTTTTTACATACGCTGTAACTGCTGAATAGGAAATGGACATCCTCTGTTGCCAAGTCCCATAATGTAGGATTTACAGTTTTCAGTCTTGTCCCTTTTGCCATTCTGGACCAGAACGTACTTGTTGCATTTGCCTTTTTTTTTTTTTTTTTTTTAAGAGTAAACGATTTTCATATTGCATGTTTCTAGTTCTAAGAATACACCAGTGTTTATTGATTATTGTTTCCCCCCCCCCAGCTATTTAGGGATGAAAGTGAAGGAAGTTACATACTTAATTCAAGTAGATATTTCTTTAGTCTTTGTTTGCAGCAAAGACACCCCTGTTGTTATTCTGCCCTCTTAGCCTGGCAAAATCTTCTCTTGGAGTATGTTGTAGTAACTAATCTGTTTGTTAGTACTCAGTCTCGTCCTCCTGCTTCCACACCCTCCGCCTCCTACATAAGACCTTCAAATGGATCCCCTCGAACACAGAAAGACAGTCACTCACGCCCTGGTCACCAACAGACTCCACTACGGCAACGCAATCTACGCCAGAATAAACAAAAACCTCACCCGCAAGCTACAAAACATCATCCAAAACGTCGTTGCAAGACTGGTCCTCAACCAGCCAAGACACTGCCACATCTCCCAGCACCTGTGCACACTCCACTGGCTCCCCAGCGAAGCTAGAGTCCCCTTCAAGATGCACAAGGCCCTCCATGACACCGGACCAGCATACCTGAACAGCCGACTCAAATTCCACGCACCCCAAAGGACCCCCCGATCTGCCCTGCTCTCCTACACTGTTGTCCCCCGCACCAGAAAGACCAGATCGGGAGCCCGCTCCTTCTCCTTCCTCGTGGCCCGAGCCTGGAACGCCCTGCCGCCCCACCTCAGACAGACCACATTGCTCCCCATCTTCGCAAGAAACCTCAAACCTGGCTCTTCAACAGACCCCCCCCCCCCCCCACCTTGATGGACTGGAGCCTGCTATCCCTTACAACACCCCCCTTTCCTCCCCCCGCAGCTCCTTGAGACCCTTACGGGTGAGTAGTTGTACTTAACAAACACCTGATTGATTGATTAGTGATATAGGAACATTTTCTCTCGTATCCCAAGGGACCTCGCTTCACCCTCCGAAGTTCAATCTGGTCTACTGGTTTATAATAAACCTCTTTGATCAGTTGACTGTTGGTAGTAGTAGCTGTGTTGATGAGTTTAAGGAGGTCGGTGACCTGCTACCCAATTATGAATCCTGTAAATCTAGATAAGTTCCCTGATTGAAAGTGTAAATGATGGGAGTATCATTTTTATAGCTTCTTACAAGTACTATAGGTGCATCATGTCTCCTCTCCTGACCTGCCCATGGTGAACAGAATATTTATTCTGATCATACAGGCGATAAGCTAGATGGTATCTTGTGTTTTCTTCTCAACACCAGGTCTCTGGTCAAAAATGGGTTTGTACAAATATATAAACCCGCAATTGCATTCTTAACGTGCACAAGGTTGCAGGACTCTTCTAGCCCTGATGTAGCTATTGCAATTTTGGTGGAGCATCAGACTGAATCTGCTGAATAAGGTGGTGTTTAAGTATACAGTCAAAGGCTCCATTTCCACCTTATATTCATAAACCCAGTCAGACCGTATTGTTTTTTTAGCCATGTAGTAGTGTCCGACTCTTGGTGATTCAGTGGATAATATTCCTTCAATAGTTTTGGTCGAAAACCAAGTTCTTTAGGTCTTGGACATTCTTTTTTGTACCTTTCTTGGCTGCGTCTAACCACAGTGATCTTGGCCTTCCTCTTCTCCCTTTTCCTTCCATGATTCCCAGCATAATTTTATGTTCGAGGCATGTGGGCTGCTGAATTCATAGTCCCGCACGCGAGGCTACACATGCGTCCCCTACAAGAGTGCTTAGCACCACAGTGGAACCAGGCTCATGGACGTCTTAAAGACCTAGTGTTGGTGACCGGTCGTGCATACAACTCTCTGCATTGGTGGAACATAGCAAAACCTTTGCAAGGGACGACCGTTCCAAGAGCCTGTCCCACAAATAGTGCTGACAACGGACGCATCTCTCCAGGGCTGGGGAGCGCATGTCCTCCATTATACCGTGCAGGGACTATGGACAACGCAGCAGCAAAAGATGCATATCAACCTGTTGGAGCTGATGGCAATCTTCATGGCGATGAAGGCATTCAAGTTGCATTTGTGCAACAAAGTCGTGCTGATCCGGACGGACAACATGACTGCCATGTATTACAACCAAAAGCAGGGAGGCACTCACTCTCCACAGTTGTCTCATCTAGCCCAGAGCATATGGAAGTGGGCCATTCAAAGAAACATGTTCCTCATGGCGGAACATCTCCCAGGCAAGGACAACCAGATGGCGGACCTGCTCAGCATACACAGCCATCAAATGCACGAGTTACACCCCTCGGTGCTCCAACCATATTTCCAGCAGTGGGGTCATCCAGAGATAGACCTATTCGCCACAAAGGAAAACGCAAAATGCCCATCCTTCACCGCCAGGTTCCCACACCCGCAGTCTCGGGGCAATGCGATATCGATGAACTGGTCAGGCAGATTTGCGTACGCTTTTCCCCCAGCACCGCTCATCCCGCTAGTGGCACGCAAACTGCGACAACACTCCATGACGCTCATCCTAGTTGCTCCAACGTGGGCAAGGCAGGCGTGGCACACCACGTCCCTAGAACTTTCAGTGGTGCCGCACCAACGACTGTGCCTCACTCCCAGTCTCCTCACTCCGAGCCATGGAGACATTCAGCACCCGAATCCGCAACAGTTGAGCCTTGCGATATGGCTCCTGAGGTCATAGTTTGGCTACCTCAACTTACCCCCTGACTCTATGAACATCATCAAGGAGGCTAGGAGACCTACTACCAGGGCATGCTACGCGGCCAAATGGAATCGATTTGTCATTTACTGTTCCAATAATGACATCAATCCGCTGGATGCGTCCACGCAAAACATTATTTGTTATTTACTACATCTATACAGATGCAATCTGGCATGTAGTTCCATCAGGATACATTTGGCTGCAATAGCAGCTTATCTTCAAAACAGACAGCATCTTTCTCTTTTCAGGGTGCCAGCCATTAAAGCTTTTATGGAGGGACTCAAGAGTGATTCCTCCCAGACACCCTCCTTCACCTGTCTGGAATTTGAACGTGGTTCTCACCAGATTAATGGGGCCACTCTTTGAACCTCTTCACTCTTGTGAGATACAGTTTCTGACATGGAATGTGGCCTTTCTAGTAGCAATCACGTCGCTAAGAAGAGTTAGTGAGCTTCAAGCACGAACTATTCAAGAGCCTTTCATGCAGGTTCATGCTAATAGGGTAGTGCTGCGTACCAACCCTACATTCATGCCTAAGGTGGTGTCGCAGTTCCACATTAACCAAACCATAGATTAACCCGTTTTCTTCCCAAATCCCGATTCAGTGGCAGACGGGCACTGCACACTTTAGATGTTAAAAGAGCTCTCGTGTATTACGTTGACAGGACAAAGGATTTCAGGAAAACTAAGCAACTGTTTGTTGCCTTTTCACCACAGCATAAAGGCAACCCTATTTCCAAATCAGATATCGCCAGATGGATTGTTTAGTGCATACAAATATGTTATCAAAAGGCTAAACGCACATTAACAGTTCCCCCACGAGCGCATTCCACACGGAAGCTAGGGGCATCCATGGCTTTCCTGGGTAAGATTCCTCTAGAGGATATATGTAGAGCAGCCACATGGACCACCATACATACATTTACCAAACACTACTGTGTAGATGTACACTCCAAACAGCAAGCAGCTGTAGGACAGGCTGTACTCGGGACTCTTTTTCAGGCTGCTGCAGCTGGCAAGGGCAACCACCGCTGAGGGGGAGACTGCTATACATTCTATGCACAGATATGAATTCAGCAGCCCACATGCCTCGAACGGAATATGCTACTTACCAGTATGCATCTGTTCTTGGCATGTAGGGCTGCTGACATTCATATCGCCCTCCCTCCTCCCCGGTGCCTGTCGCAGCTGTAGCACTCAGAATTATTCTTAGCATTGGCATCACTTACTGTATCATACTCCATCCCTGCCACAATTGCGAAAAACAATCTGAGGATGGAGAGGATGCCCATGCGCACTGTAGTCCGGGGGAGGAGCCACCTATCTCGTGATACTTCGAAGACTCTTCGAGGACAACAATGTGCAATCATCCGGACCCAACACTAGGCGGCGATCTATGCACAGATATGAATGTCAGCAGCCCTACATGCCAAGAACAGATGCATACTGGTAAGTAGCATATTCCTTCACTTACTCCTTCCCACGTGCTAGGCTTAGGTTAGGTACACCGGGGTAGGCGTATTTTAGAAGCACCAGTTGAGTACGTTTAGTCACCTTTTATCATTGTATGTATTGTATATATTTTATCCGTTTTACGTATCATATGGCTCAGAAACCATATAAATGCTTTTACAGTATTATTTCATAATACTCCTTTTACTGTACGCACTTTACTTTATAAGTATTGCAATTCATTTCTCTTGCATGAGAAAGAAGACTGCTCAATAAAGAACATTTATTGAAAACGCCCATTTCTCTGCACTCTGGTGAAACTAAGCATGCACGATTGACTGAGTGAAATAGCTATCTATTGTTTTCACACGACTCTGGAGATATACTCCTTATTCTGGAGGGAGCAAAGTTGTCATGTTTATGCGGTTTCAGAAATTAATCCCTTCTTGTCTAATCAGGAAAGTTAACTCCTTCCTGTTCATTCGAGAAAGTTTCTAGGGACCTCTGAGCTAGCTGGCATACCTAATTAAGTCTAACATATTCAGTAGAGACCTAGTCGACCACAATCCTACGTCTAAACTACCATTTATGTTATTCCAATGCGCAGAGCCTATTGGGAATATAGGAACTACACTACATGGCGCCCAACGTTTGGTAAGGCGATAGATTAACGCAAGATACTAGAGTAACTCAGTCGTGCTTTTCACACAGACCCCTTTTCCCGTAAAAACTCCAATAGCCTTCTGGAGTGGGTAAAAAGTTAATATCCGCCAGAACTTAGTAGGAAGAGATTACTATGTATTAGTTTTTGGTTTAGTCCACGTTGAAGGATACAGTGTTCCAAAATATTGTGCACCTAATCTTTGTTTCATTGAAACTTAGTCTGCAAACTTTCAGTCAGTAAAATGCCGGAAAGTGACGAAGAAAGAGATGCTTTAGCAGCTCAACTCGTAGCGGATGACACAACTATCCTAAATGACGACCCGAATGCTATAATCATCCCGGTCAATATAAGAAAAACTATAACTATAAAACCTATAGAAAATGGATTATCATCAAGAGGTGGTACTGTCGTATTTGTGGTAGAGGCCCTTGAATATCGGCAGACAGAGGTATTCTATTCCTGGATAACTTTTCCAGCAGCACATGCTGTAACACACAAGTTCCACTACTACAAAATAGAGGAATCTCCAGAGGAATACTCTCCTTTCGAGGAAGTTGAAATTCCACTAACATACCAAGAGCACCTGCTCTGGTTTAATGGCGCCCTAAAACATCAAAATCACATTACCAGGCTCGGTCCACTAGGTAGACCAGGAGCCATATGGCCGGTTCTAGCCAGCTATACACCACACCCCGACATTGAAAAAATGTCAAGCGGAGAACTTTTAGTTCAGCTAAAACAACTAATTAAAATACATATACAATTGGTCCAATATGTCATGCGGAGTTAAACAGTCCAACCTGCAATTAAAATTCCACAAAACACCCCCCAACAGGGGAACACAAATAAAATTACACCACAGAATATACAATCATGTATAAGTTAAGTACCTGCAAAACGGGAACAAATTCCATTCTGGTTAGCTCAAAAAAATCACTCAAATAGAGGCAGTATTTCCTGGTATTACCCCTCACGAAAAACACAGAATTCTGACTATCTGTCTCCCAATGGGGATCGGACCACAGGTGGAGGACTGTGACACTTGGGGCACAGTCTTTGCTTCTATCTACACAAAAACACATGGTGTTCCGTCTATGGCGGTTATACCAGATGTACTAAGACAGATTCAAAATGAATAGGGTCCAGAACCTGCTTTAACTCTAGGTATGAAATTACTGAAAGACTTTAAGCCGGTCTCGGCTATATTACTAGCCAACATAAAAGGAGAAGCAGCATCTGTGGCGATCCGCCACAAATTGAAAGACAGATATAGCAGACCAACTTTTTGAATTTGCCAAAACAATTCAAAAATCCTATGAAGAATTAGGTAAAGATAGTTTGGGTGGTAAACCAGTAAAATCCCAACTAATTGAAAATTCTGAAAACTTACATGAAAAATAATCTCAACTCTCAAAAGAAGAAGTTGGAGGGTAATAAACAAACCATTCCCAGAGAAAAACAATTTCAGTCCAGAGGAAGGTCTCCCCAAAGAAGAAATAGATCTCCAGAAGGGGGGGGGGGCAAGTCTCCACAACGGGAGCCCTCTGAAAAAAGATACAACCTTAGAAATAGGGACAATTTGAGAACACCTGACAGATATCAAGATATTGATACACGTCCCTCTCGATCTTTTCAGACTTTCTCACAGAAATCTAAAAGAAGAGCACGTCCAGTCCAAAGACAAGGAACCTGCTCACCAAAGAACAAAATTACAATTTCCCAGAAAGAAGGTAGCCAGTATTAAAGTAAAACATGCCGAGAATTCTGAGGACACAACTGAAAAATGGAGAGTGGGCCCAGACAATGCTAGACAGCGCAGAAGTGACCATAGCTCGCAAGATCCTGATGAATCTTCTGGAGACAGTGGACACGAATGAATACATTCAAGTGGAAACTGCAGACACCCGAGTTAGCGTGCCCCATAAACTATATGAAATAACATTACGATAGAGGGAGATAAAACTAGGAAAATAAGAGGTCTCTTTTGGGAGAATCTATCTAAAGGTTATGATATCCTTCTAGCAGAGAAAGACTGGCCACCATAGTTTGTCAGGGAGTGCCTAAATGGCGAAGGAATGATTATGCCTGCCTTCTCAAATCACATTCCAATTCATAAAAAATACACATTTGCTAGAAAATGGGCAGTGGTCCAAGCCCCTGCATTATATAACAAGCATTTACAATGCAATAGGTCTCGCATTATTAAAGTTTGAGCTATTGGCATTGTAAATGGCAATGCCTTTTATTCATTTGTTTTAAAAACCTGTAATTGGTGCATAAACGCACACTTTGAACGTATAGTCCTTGCTTACGATGAGCAAGACTGGCAGTAAAAGAGACTGCCAGCCTTGCTTCTCATAAGCATGGACTTTAAGTACAAAGCGCTTGTTTACGCACCGATGCAAATGAATAAAAGGCATTGTCATTTACAATGCCAATAGCTCAAACAAAGCGAGACCTATTGCATTGCAAATGTTTGTTTAACCTTGATCTTGGATTGGCCTAACTGCAATTTGTTATCAACATTCTGGCCCTCACTGGAGTGACATCATACTGGAAGCGACCTTCGCTGCAGTGACATCACACTGGGAGCAGCCCTCGCTGCAGTGACATAACTCTGGAAGTGGCCCTCACTGCCTTGACAGCAAATTGAGGGACACTCACTGCTGTGAATTCAAACTGGGAGTACAGAAGTGCAGTTTTTTGTTGCAAATTTTAGAGCATGCAAAGTTTCCTGATTTAAGTTCGCCTTTGCCCGAACAGAGTTCTTATGGCCTTCGTGATATCATTGTCCCTTCCCTGCGAGATCATTTTCACTCAAATCAGAATCTATGCAGACTTGAAAGCTCTGGGACGACCCATTGCTGGGGCAGCCAAGCGCTTTATTAAATATCCTAATATAACATTTCCTCCTCAAGCGCCCCTTTTCTATAGTTGTTCACAAATGTACATATATATTTATTCACTTCAAGTTTACCTCTTCCACCGTATACATGTCAAGTGTAAAACTCATGATAGAATCGTCACAATTCCGATTTGTTCTAGGTAGATTTTGCACCTAGTTTTTCAATTTGAAACTAAATCCAATGAAGTCTTCCATTGTAGAGGCTGCTGCTGACAGAAAATGTTCAGGCAATGGTGGTCTTTTTGTGTAAGGTCCAACGGAAGGGAGCGCCTTATGGATGATGACAAGATGTCAGTAACTGATCAGTAGCGGGTAAACGAGGGTTCTGCAAGATACCCTACTGACAAATCTTGGGAAGGCATGAGTAAGCAGTCCCAGAGCAACTGTATCAGGACACAGTGTAATGTGCACTTCCTATGATGAGTATGCAAAAGAGTCCAAATTTAAGATTTTATGAGTCAAAAACCCTAATGCTTAAGTGTGAAGTGAAGAAGTATATCCTCAGTGAAATGTGAAGTCTTCGATGCACACTATACACATTTCCGCACAAGGAATCGCTTCTACGAGGTCCCATGTATGAATTGATCTTTTTTTATCTAGGATTATGCCAGGAAACCTGACATACTCTGAGAATAATCCAGAAACATGCATAACTACAAGGTTATACACCTTCGGCGTAAATTCCTGAAATTCTTTTCTGAATGAGGCCGCTAAAGAGAAAGATGGACACATGCAAACAGGCATAAGAATGCACCTGTGAAAATAAACCTGGTCAGAGGCAACAGAATGAAACAATTATTGTCAACCCAGATAGTATGAGGATATAGGTGTCTTGATGACATTATTTGAATAGCATTCATTTATAACCAAAAAACGTAAGTTCTGTGGAAGGATGAAGTGTGTCTCAATCATAAAGGAGGGGGGGTGTAGAAGTTTGAAAGTGGACTCCCACTGCATGAGAATGTAGTGTGTGGCCTGCCAAAGAATATGTAAAGGGAGAAGGAACTGGAGCGAAGTTCTTGGGGTGAAGAGCGGGGGTGGGTGGGGTCCACCCTGAAACATGAAAGCAATAATTAAGACACACAAAGATGTGGAAAGTGTATGGTTGTTAAGCGAGAGATAATCCGTTCTTTGGTTCTAGCATTCTAAATAATCAAACTGATTAGACCACTCCGCCTCGGTATGCAGAACGAGAGAGACAGAACCTTTAAGCGTTTTCCATGATCTAGTTTTCTGGAGTCTTTCTATGCGTATAAGTAAACTACAGCAGCACATAGAGGAGTTCACGTGAATAGCAGCTCCCACGCCCTCAAAGAAGGGAGGGGTTCAACTGACACCACTAATTTGACATAAAAGTGGAACTTCAGTTTACATAGATACTGGTTTTACAGGTCGTCTATCAAATCGTCAACCGTAAGCTAGTATGTGGCTTTCAGGTGTTACTGGAACCAAGGGCTGACAATAACCTGGTGTTTGAGTCACCAGAGCTTTCAAGTTTCTCGGCTGCACGCAGGAATTGCTCATTCAGTGAAGAAATTATATTTAGATTTTAGGAACTGTATTCCTGGTTGTACAATAGCTTACAAACCGAACTACTAATCCCAGCATGCAACGAAAAATGTCATGCGTGGCTTAGCTACTCACTCATGTAGCCGAGTAGTTTGAGAGCTACGGTCATGTTCAAAATCCGCGTGACCACTTTTCTGCCTGTAGTTCCAGTAACTTGTGACAGACCGTGCTGTTTACGACTTATAAATACACTGGTGATTAATCAGAAGCCTCCAGGAACACAATGCTGCCGACACTAGGGTAGGACAGGGACAAAATAGGTCTAGCCGAAACAGATAGCTACGAAAGTGCCCCACGTTTGAAAATCGTGGCATTTTTGAACGGGTAAACCCAACACTATATAGGAGTTTTGAACGGAGTGGGGGACTGCATGAATGTATTTGGGCGCGCTGCAGGTCTGGTAATATCTGGAAAATCACCAGTAAAACAAGCCTTTGCCCATGCAGAACGGGCACAGAGAGGCAGCCTGCAGTGGCGGAGCACAAAATGATGCCTCCCCCCACCCCCTCCCCCCCTGCAGAATGTGAAGAGGCCCGAGGCTCTTGAGTAAAGCATGCCTCGCAGATATGTAATGAGATTGGGCTGAATAGGATCCCCTCCCTCCCCCCGAAAGGCTGCAGTGTTTCTGCATGTTAGCCCCTCAAGAGCAGAAACATTATTAAAGCTGGTTTATAAGGTAATGGACAAAGTAAATGACTTCAACTAACAAGCATTGGAAATGAAATAGGTCTCGGATTTATTTGAGTTTGAGCTAATGGCATTGTAAATGGCAATGTCTTTTAGCCATGTGTTATGGAGTGTATGCATGTGGTGTGTAGTGGAATTATGTGGGTTGGATTGGAATTGTGGCATGCTGCGCTTTAGATGAATATGTTTAAAAGTAAAGTGTGCCATACTGCGATTGCTACAATAGTTAATTGTGGATGCGTTAACAATGGATGTGTGTACTGATGGCTGGTGGTGTGTGTGTGCCTGTGGAAATTGTGCACTGATGGCTGGTGGTGTGTGTGCCTGGTGGAAGCGTGCACTGCCGGCTGGAGGTGTGTGTGCCTGGTGGAAGCGTGCACTGATAACTGGTGGTGTGTGCCTGGTGAAAGCGTGCGCAGACGGCTGGTGGTGTGTGTACCTGGTGAAAGCGTGCACTGACGACTGGTGGTGTGTGTGTGTGTGTTACTGGTGAAAGCGTGCAGTGACGGCTGGTGTTGTGTGTGACTGTTGAAAGTGTGCTCCGAAGGCTGGTGGTGTGTGTGTGTGTGTGCCTGGTGAAAGTGTGGTGGTGAGTGTGTGGTGGTGAGGGTGTGTGTGGTGTTATGTGTGCGTGGCGGTGTGTGTTGTGGTGTGTGTGGTGTTATCTGTGTGGTCGTATGTATGTAGTGTTGTGTGTGTGTGTGTGATGCGTGTGTGGTGTTGTGTGTGTGGTATGTGGTATGTGTGGTGTTGTGTGTGTGTGTGTGTGTGTCTGTGTGGTGTTGTGTGATCCTCTGTGAGACACTGGGGTCTGTCGTCTGGAGTGGAAGCTTTGGCCAGATGGGGGAGCATGGAAATGTTGCGCTCCTGTGAAAGAGCTAGCAGGTGATTGGGGTCCCCCTTGGGAGCCAAAGACGATGAAAGCAGTGCCCCTGTCTTTAACACCACCACACCAGCGTGCCTCAAGTAACATGTGCCAGGTCTTCTAGGTGCCTAGAACAACGTCCCAGTGAAAGCACTGGACTTATCACAAGAGGTGCTTCCGTGACCTACAGTGACTAACAAGCATTTGCCTATAGATATCTAGTAAAATTGTGACTTTTGCTTTTGATAGGCCATGGCCACCCTTCCGATATGAAGTGCTACAACAATTCTTCGTGTTATTTAAAAAAATCAGTATAAGGAGTTTTGTATACACTTTACAAAAAAGACACTGTCAGTCCAACAATGTGATTTGTGAATTTCTTGTAAGATCTAACTCGCATGTGGTGGAAATATCAGTTGGCCAGCAACAAATGGTTTCTCCTAGCTCCAGCTGCTGCATTGTAGGGGGGGGGGGGCGGAGGCTGAAACTATTTATATGCACTGACCTGCATTTGCTTTTTTTAATTGGAAATTGGGGTAGAATGTTACCTGTGGCTTTAGTAAGTACTTTTTTTTAACCCATTAGTGTACCCCTTCTTCTTTTTTCTTCAAGACATATGCTGTAGTCCAATGCCCAAAGAATCTAATAAACTGAAATTTCAATCGCCAACTGTGGGAAAATAGACCCTGATGAAAAGCAAAGGTTGCTTAAGTTGAAGTTTAGTGACAGAGGAAAGGGAATAGAAAAGGACAAAACCGAAGACTTCAGGTGTGAGTGGAAGCAAACACTGCAAGGGGTAGAGAATTAAGAAGAGGTGAGCTGAGATATAAGGGATTAGATTAGTAAGAAGAGATGCATCGTAATAATACACATAATGGACACTATTGGGACTGCAATAAACAAGCCTCCCACATGTCACAAAACCTGGGCCAGCGATTATCATAATGACGTAGGAAAAACCTTTTAAAAACAGGTGCACTGGCAGAGCTGCGGAGGTGTCTGTTCGGACACTGTGGTACCCCAGATGTGAATGAGTGGGCTGTATTGCTCTGGTGCTAATTTCATTAAGAGGTAGTGTGGAAGGAGGCGGTGTCCTCGGGCAGTTGAGGTACCAATAAAATGTTTGCATTTCTCATATACCTAAAATTAAAGATACCTAACAAGATGCTCATGGACTTCCAACTCCATTTTAGCCGTACATCCTTCAAAGTTCACTGTCACCACCCAATATTTAAGTGCTCAGAGAGGATATATATAGATTATGACGTGTGCCCTAAATGCAGTGGCTCTTAATAACAGAGGGTGGATAAAGACACCACTGACTTTCCTGCACACCCCACATCACCACATTACTGGCAAGAGGAAAGCTAAACTGCCCAAGTAAGGCTCAACAGTCACGGTAGACAAAGTTATCTTTAGCTAATGTTAGCGTGAACAGTCTCTGAAATGTGACTGGCTGATGTCGCTCCAGCATTCCATTGAAATTGCAACCAGCAGAATGTACTCAGTCACAGTACCCGGAAGTATGCCCAGAGGTAGTTTGTTTGCTTTCTAGTCAATATCTAGATATGCAATTACAGGAAAGCCTTCAGAGTGTGTGGAGAGCTACACAATATGTATACATTCTAAACTCATCTACACAATATATATTTTTTCTGGTACAGATTTCAGAACGTGCGAGTTAGTTTAAAACTGTAGAAAATCTAGTTGGAGAGAACACTCAAAAAACCAGAGCCTTTAAGCTAACATGTTATGGTGCAACAAACATTTTGAAATGTTAACAGTGCAGTTGCCCTTGTTAAGTAATGAAGCTCTGAGCAGCAGTGACTGCTTAAATCACAGATCTTTGCACAGGGTGCAGCCCAAGTTCTAAAAATTAAGAGGTACAAGAAAAAATATGACATGGGATGCGTAAACATACTGCTGTATAGGTGTCTATGCAGAGCGCTCCGCAATTAAATACATAGATTAGGCTGTATAGACTGGTGAGCAAAACAACCCTATTAAAGTCGGGGCGTGGTTGGTGCTATAGTTGTCAGTCAGTTTATGCGCCTTCATCCTGGAATGTATCTGCTGGTTAGTTGATATTGTTTTCAGGACTTGCACCATCATGCCTTTGAAGATGTCTCACAACACCTCATCCATTCATCTGCTTTGCAGAGGCTGCCTAAAGCACCCGGTTTAATCACCGATATGAAAGTATGTTTGCAGCTAGGGTACACACAACTTATCATCCACCTCTTTGCAGAAAGGGTCTTCCACTCGGGCCGGTCTTAGCTTTTGCTGTTAAAATGTTCAAGCACATGCAACGCACTTCCCTCTTCTAGTGGGGAATAACCAGGCAAACACACACAACATGCCCTTTCTCTTCTTCTCCGCCCAGACAAATATCCGGAGAACCCAGTCAGGGGGCTTGCTCCAGCCCCATAAGCGTTCCTTTGAGATTCTTGTAGTGATGGCTCAAGCACAGTTTGATTACAAACCACGTGATCCAGATACCAGACAATAACAGTATACATGCTGCTTGTGTACACACAAACATTATCTTCCGTCCCCGTGTATCCACGAGTCATTGGCACGGTATGCTTAGACATAATAACGGTCAAGTTCAACATGTGCATTTTTTTTGTTGCTCCGTGTACCTTTAATTCAGTACTACGAGCACTAGGCTTCTCTTATTCAGTTCAGAGACTTAAAATACTGTTCTTAAAATGCGCTCTCAAACTCGCCCGTTTGCTCCATTCTTATACTTGCTGCTATGCTCATGCTCTAATTTATCCTGAATCCTGTATGGCCAGTTATTATTCAGCAGATGCTGCTGTTAACATCTGCAGAGTGCAACTCGAGCGTCCGGCACGCTGCATTTCCGGCAATAATTTAATGTTTGTGTAAATATCTTATGTGTGTGATGATGTGCGCTGTTTAATAGTTGTAAAAAATGCAAGCTACACGCACATTCAGAAACTTTTTCCAGCAGAACTGCACGTCTTATCGCAAAGTGAAAAATACATTGGAAAATAAGTGTAACAAGCACTGTGGGGGAGAGGTCGGCGGCAGTGAAGGTGCCTGCGAGAGGCTCATGTGGCGTCGCAAAAGTGAAAGCAGGAGCGCGAGAACAGACGCTGCTGGCGCCGCCGTACACGCTCACAGCTCATGCCAGCAGCAAACACGCACTCACAAGGCCAAATCCGAGACGGAAAATGCACGCGTCCGACTAGTGTCCACATATTCAGTAAGCATATAGGTATACTAAAGTATACAAGAGGTCCATCGCTACGCTCAACCTAAAAATCATGTAGGATGGGATGAGGATTCTCCTCCCCATAAAATCCAGTAAAAAAATCAACCTACTGCACAGGGGCAGTATCCTGTTAAGCAAGAAGCTAAAAAACAAGTCAGAGAAATTTTAGATCAACTTGAATAGCTGGGGGTGATTGAAACATGCACCTCTCAAATGAACAATCCTTTGGTTCCTGTCTCCATGCCAGACGATTCATATCGTTTAGTTTTGGACTACAGACACCTAAACTCCTGCTGTAAAAAATGTGCAGTACAAAACTCACACAGTGCAGCACTAATGAATAACATCGTGCGCAAGAAATATAAAACAAAATTAGATATTTCAAATGGTTTCTTCTGTCAAAACATAGCACCTGAAAGCAGATATACATATTTTTTTTATATTTCTTTTTATTAGAAAAAACAAGCAAGGCATCAACAAATTACATGAAGTGCATAGACTGCGCAAAGGCGAAACATCATTATATCGACAATGGAATAATCGATACATTGACGGGGGGGGGAGGAGGGAGCATCAAAAACCTTAAAGCAATCAAGAAGTAATGCGAAGTCAGGGGGAAAGCGGGACATCAAGGACAGGCGTCGCACATATGTCACCTCTATACCGGTTCCAAGGACCCCATACTTTGTGCCACTTCCGGGGACGACCCCAAACCAGGTATACAGTTTTTTTCCCTAAACATGCACCAATCCATGTTTTGCATCCACACCTCGAGGGTAGGGGGCCTCTGGGATCCCCATAACTGTGCAATATTAAGTTTAGCGATCATAGCCCCTAGGGTCACCTATTGAGTTTGAGCCACGTTATGGTCTGTGGGCTCCCAGACATTTAGCAAGCAGTGCCTGGCTTCTGGCAAGAGAGTCACCCCGTGACCTCCTGAATAACCTCATGAACCTTCCTCCAATAAACAGCAACTACCCTGCACCCCCAGATAATGTGGAGAAACGTACCCAGCTGCCGGCAACCCTGTTGGCACAGACCCTCCTCAGAAAAGCCCATGCGAACCAGATGGGGACCCGTGACATATACTCTGTGTAATATTTTGAGTTGAACTAATCTGAGTCGTGCCGGAATCGCGACCTCCTTGGGGGAGGAGATCGCCGACTGCCAGTCCTCGTCATCAAGCTCAAGGCCGTCACGGGTCCACTGATCTCGCAATTTCAACAGTAGGTCTTCCCTATGATTGATCAATTTTTTATACACCAGGGAGATAGTACTGTCCGGTATATGACCATCCAACACTCGGTCCTCCAGTGGAGTAGATTCCGGTATCTCCTCCCCAACCGGGAAGACCGAAGTCAATGCATGACGAACCGGAGCATAACGGAAATACTCAGATCCACCCAATTCAAACTCAACCTGCAGGGCCGCAAACTACTTTACCTGTTCCTTGGCCCAGAGGTCTCCCAGCTTGTTAATGCCAATAAGATCCCACTTGTCAAACCCCCTAGTGTTCCCCAATTTGCCAAACCTATCAGATCCGAAAAGCGGGTCGCCAGGGTCAAGCGATCTTTTCAGCCTAACGCACTAGTGGCATCCTGCCAGACCCGAACGGCTGCCCTCGTCGGACCCAACAAAGACCTCACCACCGATTTAGAATATAGCGCCCTATAATAGTTGCCCCTGGGAAGTAACCACCGATCCATGGCTAAACCAGGGTTGATGGCCCCTTTTTCCGTTACGGACTCATCTGCCGCCATTGACCACGCCGGACCGCATCTATAGAACAGTATCCTTATTCTCAGCATACATTGCTGTGTCTTATTTATCGTTCCTGCTTTAACCTACAAACGCATCCTAAATAACCGGAACACCGCAACACGAAAATTCCAAAGCCGAACATCTTTACAATAGTATACCGGCACGACACGTGTTATGCCATCTGTGTTTCTGAGCCTTGGACGCCATCATTAATGAGCTGGCAGAAATCTTTTAAGAGTTGATTTTTTAATGGTTATTCACAAGATGAGTACCCGATAACGATGAAGCTTTGCAGATCTGCAGTATTCGCATAAGTCAAAAATAAAGTATTGAATATATAGAGTATTGCACCTCCTATCCTTTGAACTTACAGACTCTGGAGAAACGTATGAGAAACATTTCCGGAAATATGCTGATAATGTCCTGATGAAGACTTTAAGTGTAGGATCAATGCACAGCCTTCTGTTTTTAATGTTTTTATTCAAACTAATCCGATTTAGGTGCTGCTGCTGGGTGACACTTTCCGTCTCCAGTGTCCTTTTGCAATAATTTAGAAGTGTAACCAATGGGCCATTGGTTACATCCCCACCGCGCACTCTTTGTTGGTTCCTCTTTTTAAATAAGGACTCCTGTGTTTGCTTTAACAACGTCTTAATTGTTTTCAATATTGTTTTTTTATTATGATTATGTTCATCATAAACGATTTTCAAATGTTTCCATAAGCTTGTTTTTATCTCCTATCATATGCATTTCTCTTCAAACATATATGTATTTATGCTCCGATGCATTTCGGGCAACATCTGCCCTTCCTCAGGGAGCAGTGGCTGTTAGGAATACAAATGTAATCAAAATCACAATCCACGTTTTACTATACATATTTCCATGTCATCACAGTTATGTACAATGCAGGTTCACACCATGCGGGGATTTTAATAAGGTGTCCTAGTGTGTTGGGGATTGATGTAACCAAAGTGCACCCGTGTTGTGAAATACGCAGAAAAATATGCAGAATAAAAACGAACGCACTCACATAGGAGTCTGTGTACGTCTTCTCTTCAAAATCTGTATGAAGGAAAAAATTACCGCGAGTCAGTCTAACCGCTCCACTTGGTAATGGCTAAGTTAACCGAGTGGCGCTCGGTGCGTGTCACTAACCTTAAGGAAATTCGGCTGGAAGTGTCTCGTGAAGCTCTGTCAGGTCACGCCGTCTGCCGGTATGCGTGCTCCAATGTTAGTACAAGCGGAGTTACTTCCGTGTTATGCTGACGCTGGGTATGGATAGGGACAACATACTATGCTGCACGAGTCTGGGAAAACAGACTATGTGTTCGAAAGACACTTGTTTAAAACCAACCGAGGTTGGTGATACATCACGGAATTGGGAGTGAAGTGTAAATGAAATGTAAATGTCGATGAAATCGAAATACAGATAAATATAAAAAAATAAAGATAAATATAAAAAATTATGTTTAAAGAAAAAGTATATTATGTGATATGTGTAGATGTGACTGTAAGCTCGTCTCCCATAATGGAGTAAATGTGTCATGTGGTGTGTATAGGTTCAGTGAGTGATCCTGAATAAACATTTTGTATTGAATTCACACAATTTTACACCCTATTGACCATATTGTAGGCAATGATGCCTACTTCCAAAATGACTCATGTTTAACACCATCTTCTAATTATATGGACATTGCAGATTATAAATAACAAGACAATTCGATCCGTTCATTGAGTCCGTTCGGTTTCAAGGATCCCAATTGATGGATCCAGTGATTCTCTCTTCGCAAGAGGAATTGGTTATTGTCTCTTCCTTCCTTTCTTTCAATGGTTTCCAACACCAGAAATTTTAATTGAGAAATATTATGGTGAGCTTCCATGAAATGGGATGCAACCGTGGATTTGCTGTTCTTGGTGCGAATGTTGGATTTATGTTCCACTATTCGTGTTTTCTTTCCGTCTTACCGATGTATACCTTTCCACAGGGACATTTTAGCAGATAAATAACGTTAGAGGTGTCACAGGTTGCTGTGACGTTAAGTTTGATGTTATGTCCCCTCATGGGGTGTGTTATCACATTGCCTTGGATGACATTATTGCAGTTACTGCAGTTATAACACGGCCGTGTACCTCTGTGTGATATTGAATGCGGTTTCTTTTGTTTAAGTATCTCTCCCAAATTCTTGCCCCTAGTGTAAGCGAACAGTGGGGTTGATATGAAAATATTATTGAAGTCCGGTTCCAAGTTTAACATTGGCCAATGTTTGATTATTGTTTTTTTGAATTGACTGCTTGATGTAGAGAATTTAGAAACCGCTACAATCCTTTGTTTGTCTGCTCTGACTTTTGGAGTGAGTAACTCTTCTCTTGTTTTCTTGAGTATGCTTTTTTCAGCATTCTTGATTATCGGTTCTGGGTATCCTCTCTCCTTGAAACGCTCTCCCATTTCCTTTATTCTAACTGTTGCTTTCTGAGGATCTGAAGTAATTCGTTTGACTCTGGCCATTTGGGATAATGGAAGGTGATCTTTCAATGAGTTTTGATGAAAACTTGAGTGATGTAACATATTGTTACGATCCGTTGGTTTTCGGTAGATGTCTGTTGTGAATCCTTCTCGGGTGAGTTTAACTTCCACATCTAGAAACGTTACTCTGTTTTTAGAGGTCTCCCATGTCAATTGGATGCGTTCATCGTGCGTGTTAAGTGCTGATAACGCTTTTTGTAATTGTAATTCAGTGCCTCTCTATATGATGAAAATGTCATCTATAAAGCGTACCAACATCTTGGTGTTCTTCTTCCATAGTTCATTAGAAAATATGTGTTGTTGTTCGAATTGTCCCATAAAGATATTAGCATATGCCGGTGCGGCACAATTACCCATAGAGGTACCAGCCAACTGTTGATACCATGTATCACCATATCTGAAGTAGCTTCTGTATAAGGTGAATAGCATAAGCTCCATGAGGAAAGTTTGAAAGGACTGGTCCAAGTCTGAATGGACTAGTGCTTGTTCGATTGCCTCTACTCCTGAAGCGTGTGGAATGGAGGTGTACAATGCTTTCACATCAGCTGTGCATAGCACTAGTTCTTGATCTGTCTCAAGGGTTAAGGTTCGGAGTTTATTCAGAAAATCAGTTGTATCCTTTATGTGAGTGGGTAGTTGTTTGACCATAGGTTGTAAATATTTGTCAAGAAATTGACCTATTGGTTTGTGTATACTGTCACAAGTTGACACTATAGGTCTCATTGGTGGATCTGTGAGGTTTTTATGAATTTTTGGGATCATGTGTATACATGGACTTTGGGTTTTTCTTGATCAAGAAGTTTTTTGTTCTTTCATTGATTGTGCCTTCTTCTACTGCTTTCTCAATGATGATTTTTAGTTCCTGTGTATACTCATTAGTGGGATTATCCGCCAGTGTCATGTAGGTATTGGTGTCTGATAGATGTTCCATTATTTTATTTTCATACATTGTTGTATTCATAATGATCAGAGCTCCACCCTTGTCTGCTTTAACACACATGATTTTATCGTTGTTGGCCAATTTCCTTAGGATATCATTATCTTTTTGTGTGATGTTTTTTCTGTGTCTTTTGTTGGGTCTTATTTTGTTCAGATCTTGTTTCACCATTTTTTCAAATAGATCCAGCGTTTTATGGCTGATGGGTGCCTGAAATGCACTGTGTGGTCTCAATCCTCTTAGTTGATCAGACTCCTCCTCTGTTTTTTCTGGGAGAATGTTATCGAAAAAATGTCGAGTCTCATTTTCCTCATTAATTTGAAGAAAGTTACTTCAAGTTCGAGTTTGTCAGTATCGGTAGTGGGGACAAATGATGTCCCTTTCTGTAGTATGTTTTTTTCGTGTTGAGTTAAGTTGTGGTCTGATATGTTTATTACTAGTTGTTTTTGGCCTCCGTCTTCTTCTTCTCCTTGTCCTTCTTGGGTGCCGTCATGCTCCTGGTGTTTGGATGTTCTTTTTCTTTTGTTTTTTCCCCTCCTGGGTCTTCGGGTTGTGGTAGACCCTCCTCTAAAAAAGCACTAGTTGTTGCTGTTGTAGTTGGTCTTTCCTCCGTTCTAGGTGTTGTTCGGGATGTGCTTTCCTCAGTTCTAGGGGTAGTTCGGGAAGTATTTGTTTGTTGAGGTCTTCCTTGTTGGGGTCTATTAGAGGTGTCACTTCCTGATGATGATGTATCAGTGAACTGTGTTTGTGGTCTGTTCCTTCTTCTCTGGGCATACACCTCTGCCCAGGTGTATACCTCCCCAAGTTTATAATCCAAGGTGTCCCTTTTGAATTTCCTGATCTTACGTTCATTTATCTCTCTGAAATGTTTTGCTATTTGCTCGTTGATCTCTTCCAGAGTTTTTGACCATTCCTTTGTTGTCATCATGCTGGTTAATTCAATTGTTACCTCAGCTATTTCTTTCGTGAGTTCTTCCAAGATCCCAGATAGTTCCTCAATAATTAATAGGATTAGGTCCAGGGAACATTTGTTTAAAATTGCGTACCATCTATCTTGAAAGTTTTTGGAGTTTTTGCATAGCGAGGGTTTCAAAGCTATACGGAGGCCTCGTGGAATTCGTTGTGATCGATGGTACCGTATTAGTGTGCTGGCATGGAGTTTTTGATTCACCTCTCTTTTTGATAAGTACATTAATTGTCTCAGCTGCTGTTCCTTGTTCTTATTGGTGGTTGATTGTGTGAATTCCTCCCATATGAGAGCATATATTTTGGATGCTTCATCCTCCTTGAAAGCAAATGTACTTGCTCTTGCATCTGTACTTTTTTCTATTTCCTCATAGGACATGTTTGAAATGCTATAGATTGAGTGGCGTGCTATCGATTGCCTCTGGCGGAATGATAGTATGTAGACTTTAAGTGTAGGATCAATGCACAGCCTTCTGTTTTTAATGTTTTTATTCAAACTAATCCGATTTAGGTGCTGCTGCTGGGTGACACTTTCCGTCTCCAGTGTCCTTTTGCAATAATTTAGAAGTGTAACCAATGGGCCATTGGTTACATCCCCACCGCGCACTCTTTGTTGGTTCCTCTTTTTAAATAAGGACTCCTGTGTTTCTCTTCAAACATATATGAAGAGAAATGCATATGATAGGAGATAAAAACAAGCTTATGGAAACATTTGGAAATCGTTTATGATGAACATAATCATAATAAAAAAACAATATTGAAAACAATAAAGACGTTGTTAAAGCAAACACAGGAGTCCTTATTTAAAAAGAGGAACCAACAAAGAGTGCGCGGTGGGGATGTAACCAATGGCCCATTGGTTACACTTCTAAATTAATGTCCTGATGAAGACACTGGGAATCATCATAGTTTTTAACTTTCCCTTTGTTACTAGAGATTACGATATTTGAACACTGTAGTCTCCCCTTTTTTATTGACATTTTATATATCTCTTGTTCGTGATTTAACATGTTTATCAATTCTTATCAATGTTATTAAATTTTATATGTGATTATAATTATTGGTTATCTTATTTTCTTTTACCTGTGTTTATATATTGTTATACTAAGTTTTTCTGCCAGCTATTTTACATTGTTGTTGCCTGGATACTGTTATTTTCTATCCCCTAACTGTGATGCCCAATAGTGCCTTTTGATGTCGGGAAGAGCAAATACCCCTGTCGTATTTATTTTATTTAGCGTGTTTTATATAGCGCACGGCTACCCCAACGGGGTGTCCCGGCGCTCCTGAGAGTGTAAATGAGTCTTACTCCTGAGGGAATCGGCAAAAGAGGAAAGTTTTTAGTGCCTTATGAAAGGGGAGCTCGTCCAGGATCATCCGGGTGGAAAGAGGGAGTTTGTTCCAGTGGGAAGCGGCGCAGACCTGGAAGGTTTTCCCTCCGGAACGAGTTTTATTAAATCTAGGGGCGGTAAGAAGATTTTTGGAGCTGGAGCGAAGAGATCTGACATTCTTATAGGGGCGCAGACAGGAGGACAGGTATGCAGAGCCTTTTCCCTTAATTGCCCTGTGAGCCAGTGTGAGGGTTTTGAATTCAGCTCTCTTCTGTATTGGCAGCCAGTGAAGCGAGCGCCGGTGAGGAGAAATGCGCTCTCTGAGGGAAATGCCACATACTAATCGAACCGCTGCGTTTTGAACTGTCTGTAGTCGATGGCAGAGCCCTGCGGCCAAACCAATATACAGACCATTGGCGTAGTCCACGTGAGAAGTAATCAGCGCTTGGACTATGGCTTTCCTGGTGTTATTAGGGAGGAAGTTGATAAATATTTTACCATCCTAATTTTGGAGAAGCAAACCGCTTGTGAAAGGAAAGGTTGGAGTCCCACCTGACTCCCTGGTTCTTTACGGATTCCTTAGGTGAAGGGGGAGGGCTCAGATCAAGTGGCCACCAAAGGTTGGGGTCCAAGGCGGAAGGCTGATGGAAAAAAAGGACCTCGGTTTTCCCGGCGTTAAGTCAGAGGCAGTTATTGTCCATCCAGGATGCAATTTTACGCAAACAGTCTTTTAAAGGATCAAAGGTGGATTGGGAGAGTTTGTCATAGGAGAACAGGAGTTGGATATCATCCGCGTATGAGGTGGCTTTAATTCCGGACTGAGCAATCATCTCAGCAAGCGGGTAGAAATAAACATTAAAAAGAAGGGGGCTTAAGGAGGAGCCCTGAGGGACTCCCCACTTTAGTGGCCGGCTGTTGGAAGTGTACGGGGGGGGGTGAAGACCGCCTGAGTCCTGTTGGACAAGAAAGAGGACAGCCACTTCAAGGCCTGGCCTTGAATACCCTTGGAGTGGAGACGATCAAGGAGGACAGAGTGAGAGACGGTGTCGAATGCTGCCGACGAAGTCCAGCAGCACCAACACCGCCTTTGAACCTCCATCAAGTTTCCAACGCACAGCATCGGCCATCTCCATCAGGGCAGATTCCGTGCTGTAGCCTTGTCTATATCCATGTTGTGAGTCGGGAAACTTGCAAGTTGTTTTTGCACTGGTTTTTCCAATACCTTGGCTGGAGCGGTAACCGGGAGATACCACGGGAGTGTTAATTTGGCAATCGCGATACTGGGCCTGCCATCCCACAACAGTTTCCTCTGTAAACCCTCAACTATCCGAAAGTAACTAGCAGGAACTATATCAAGCGTGTTCTGAAGGGCATACAAAAAATGAGGAAGAGACATCATCTTAAAAGGGCCGCTCGCAAGGAAAGCGGAAGCTTCCGCCAGCTCGCAACGTCTCGCTTCAACCGATTCAATGGAGGGAGAAGGTTTTGCTCATATCGAACCCGGGGGTCCATCGAAACTAAAATACCAAGATATTTAAACCCCTCTTGTGCTATCTGAATGGGACAGTTACGCGGCAAAACAGGAGTATCGTCACAGAGGCCGTAAAGATAGGATATAGCCCAGTTGATAATCTGGCCCGAGTTTTTACTGAAGGAAGTCAAAACGTCACACAAAACTATCATAGACTTCCTAGGGGAAGTCAAGTAAAGCAGGATGTCGTCTGCATATAGGGAGATGCGATCTTCGTACTCCGTAGACCAGTAAATACCCCTCATGGAGGGCTCCCAACGTATCCAGGCAGCGAGGGGCTCCAGGGCCAGTACGAACAAAAGGGGGGAGAGCGGGCAACCCTGACGGGTACCCTGACCGAGACAAAACTGAGCCGAAAGACGACCAGTAACCACAATCTGTGCGAGAGGGTCCGCGTAAAGAAGCCGAACCCAACCGATAAAATCAGATCCAAAAACGAATTTAGCCAGCACCGCCCACAAATACGGCCATTCCACAGTATCGAACGCCATAGTGGCGTCCAAAGATGCCAAAATGGCCGGCTCACGCAACGTCGCGGCCCTCGCGAGAACTCCGTGCAGACGCCAAAGGTTCAACTCTGTGTTTCTATGCGGGATAAAACCAGACTGATCCGGATGGATTAGAGCACTAATGGTTTTGATCAATCTATTAGCCAGTAGCTTGGCAAGAATTTTAGGCTCTGCAGTTAACAGAGAAATCGGTCTGTATGAGGCATACCTATTCCTCGGTTTCCCTTGCTTGTGTATTACAACTATCGTCGCTAACCTCTGGTCACGGGGGAGAAAACCACGGTCCCGGGACTCTAGGAACATGTCCCTTAAATATGGAGCAATCTTGTTAGGCCGGAGCTTGTATAATTCTATCGGCAGACCATTGGGACCCATCGCTTTACCGGAACGTAGGGAACGCATAGCTAACGCCACCTCATTGGCAGTAATTGTACCATCCATAAGTTCCCTGTCTTCCACAGAGAGACACTGTAGGGCAATATCTCGTAACAATAAGCACGAGCCCTCCTCCGGCCTATCAGACACGGAAGAGTACACAGTATGAAAATGATCCGCAAAACACGCAACTATCACTTGTGGGTCTGTCCCAATAGCTCCACTCACTGTCGCAATCTCCGGTACCACACGACTCGCTCTATCTTTTCTATCCAACCATGCTATCAACTTGCCTGCCTTGTCTCCAACATCATAAAGACGCCCATGTTGTTCCCGACTAAGATCTTTCGCAGCCTCCGTCACCAGCATCTTATATTCCAGCTGCTTCAAATGCAGAACATGCAATCCACAACGGGTCACCTCCCGTTCTAGCGCTAGTTCCAAGTCAGCGATCTCAGTCTCTATCTTTACCACTTCTTCCTCTTTCTGTTTCTTGACTCCAGCAATCAATGATAGAGCTTGACCCCTAATAACAGCCTTAAACTCTTCCCATAAGGAGACCGCGGAGGAAACCGAACCCTCATTCTCCCGAAAATAGTGATCCAAATCCTTTACAAGTTCACTGCAGGTCTTGGGATTGCGAAGATACCAAGGGTTAATCGGGGCTACCCGTCCCTCGGCACCTGATGTTAATTCCAACCGAAGCCACAGCGGGGAGTGATGGGAAATTCCCGGGCCATATGCCTGATCTCTTTAATACAAAACGCCTGTGCAGCCGGCACCAACACATAATCAATCCTAGAGAGGCTACCATGGGTGCCCGAGTGAAATGTATACTGCCGCTGATGAGAGTGAAGCAATCTCCAGCAGTCCACCAGGCCCAGAGAAGTCCATGAAGTCAGGTAGCCATCCAAGCTCCCCCCGTAGATCCCTAGGGGGGTGTCTATCGAGCAAACCGGAAACCACAGGGTTGAAATCCCCACCAAGAATCAAAGACCTCCCGGGGAGATCGAGCGAAACCCATCCCAAATCAGCAAAGGTAGTGGATTGTAGGCCAGGAGGGACTTGAACAAAGAAAGTGTGCGGCCCTCCCACCGTCCCGAAATTAACTGCATAGCTTCCCCTATCATCAAGGACTGTGGAGTCTATCTCAAGTGGGAAAGCGTTCTTAATAAGTATTCCAACACCCCTAGACCCAGAGGAGAACCCGGCATGGGCAACTAGACGATACCCCTTCCTGTTCATTGCATGACATGTATTCCCTACCAAGTCGGTCTCCTGCAGTAGAACAATATCAGGGGAGTGACGTTTCAGGAGCTGCACTAGTACCCCACGCTTAATCTTATCCCCCAGCCCGCTAACATTCCAACTCCTCAACCTCAACCCCCTACCCCCCATCATGAAAGAGAAAGAGGATCCTGCCCCAAGCAGAGTCTAGCCCATCAATAAGAGTCCAGCAATAGAGCGCGTTGCAAAAACAGCAACCAGAAAACAAACGCCCCCCACCCCCACTAAAACAACCCATTAGAACACCCCCCACCCTGCACCCCTGCATACGACTAGAGAGCCACCCCAACTCGCAGTGTGCCTGTCGCCCCACATCTAAACTAAACTACAAGAAGTAAAGCTGAGGAGGAGAAAGACCCACCGATATTCCCGCAACCCCCCGTTCAAATCACAATCAGATGCACATCATTAATTGGATCCATCACAGTAGCAATCCCACAAATGTCCCCAGAGACCGGACAAATGGCACTCATTCCTGCAGCCCAAGTCCTCCCTCTGCTCCACCAGGCTGACTCTCTGGTTCCTGTCGGGCCGGCAGAGTGTCCAACCAGTCGGCTACCACCTCTGGCTTATCAAAAAAGTTAACCCGTTCGTTGTATTCGATCCTCAGCTTGGCCGGGAAAAGCAGGGCATGTTTGAGTCCCATATCTCGTAGTCTTCTTTTTACTCCCAGAAAACTGAGCCTCTGTTTCTGGACCGCCTGTGTGAAGTCCGGGTAGAAGCTGATAGAAGAGTTCTCAAACTTCAAGGGTCCACCCGCCCTCGAAGCCTGTAGGATAGCATCTCTGTCCCGAAAATTGAAAATCCGTGCTATCATAGGCCTTGGCGGGGCTCCCACCTTCGGTCTGCCACCTGGGATCCTATGGGCCCGTTCCACAGTAAAAAACTTGCTCAGCCCCTTGGGGGCTAGATGTTTGATGACAAGGTCCTCAACAAGAAGGTCAGCCGTTTGTTCCTTGCCTGTTCCGGAAAACTAATTATGCGGACATTGTTCCGCCGAGCCCTCCCTTCAAATTCCTCTAGGCGACGGATAGCAAAGTCATTGGAGGATTTCAGGTTACGGACCTTGGTCTGCAGGTCGACGACATCAGTGGTTAAGCTCGACGTTTTTATGTCCAAAGATTTGACCTTTTCATTGGTTTTTGTAAGGTCCCTACGGATCAAATTGACGTCTATCGCCACTGTATCCAACTTGTGAGCAAGTGTCTCCATTTGCTTTCCGAGGGAAGACTTGATACCCTTGATGGCGGCCATCACATCCTGCAAAGTCGGTTCTGTTGCCGGAGTCGATGAACCCCCCTCTTCCTCCAGCGATCGGCTAGGTCCACTGGACGACCCCTTAACCTAAGTATAGCGAGCCATCACGTTGGTTTGGATATAGCCACCTCGTCTGGTAGTTTTCAACCTCTGCTTGTCCCCCTCCGATTTATTTGCCATTTCGGGATAATCCCAGGTATTATCCAAATCAAGGCCGGCCAGAAAGCGGTAGACCGCACCCAACTGTAAGGGATGTCGACCGAGGTGCAGCATGGAGTTGAGAAAGCGAAAGTCCAAAATGGCCCTCAGGCGAAGGACCAAAAATGGACAAAAAGACAATTAATGGTGCAGTCCAAGGCCATAACTCCAAATATTGTTAGGCACGCCCAAGTACCACTCAGGATAAAAGCTTTCAAAGCGATTGAGGCGTCCTAAGGCCCGGGATCCAACCCAGATGACAAAAACGAAAGCGGAACCAGACCGACTGCCTCAGCTGCCTTAGGCCGTTGTTGTTTAACTGCGCCGTGGCACCGTGCCAACTCGGGCGCCGGGGTTCCAAGAGGCGAAGGCCGCAAACTCTCCAGCGTCACAACTCCGGTCTCCGTGGCCCGATCGGGAAATAAATTTCAGTTTTGGCTTCTCCTGTGGTTCATCCACACGAAGCCGTCAACAGAGAGCAGGATCAGTGACTGGATATATTTGGCAGGATATGTGGGTCTCTGGAGCCCTGTGCTCACGCGACCATCTTCGCTGCGCGCGAAGCTCCTCCCCCTGAAAGCAGATATTTGACCGCTTTCTCCAGCATGGGGACCCAAAAACTATTTTGTCGTCTCCCACAGGGATTCAAGACCAGCCCAGGATTATTTTCAGCCAGGGTAACAGAGTTACTACAAATATGATGATGAGGCATTATCTTATGTCGATTACATCGATCTTACAGACGATGACCTGGAGACTCACTTGAAAAGGGTGAACACCATCATACTTGGGTTCGCTTCTGAAGGGTACAAATTTAACTGTAAAAAATCACGAATTGCCCATCTAACTGTCCTATTTTTAGGATATGAATTATCAAGTGAAGGCAAAAGCGTAGCAGACAACTTCTTAGAGAAGTGTGCAGTACTCCAAGCTCCAAAAACGCTGAAAAACTTACAATCAATTCTAGTTTTCCTGAATTTTGGAAGAACATACATTCTAAATTATGCAGAGAGGATTAAACCTCTCTACGAACTAATAAAACCTGATTTTAAACCAATTAATTGGACTTAAAAAACACAGAAATTTTAAGATCGTTACAAACGGACATGTTAACTAAAACAAAACTACAAACACACGCAAACGAACACAACCTTGTAATCCGAGTCATCCCAGGAAGATGTGGATTCACATACCTGAGCTCTAATGAGGGAGAAACGGTACCAATAGCCTACAAATCACACTTGTACACACAAGCTGAAATGAAATTCAGTACTACTGCAAAAATACTAACTGTGGTTCAAACTGCTGTAGCAAAAGAAAGAGCCCTAGCCGAAGTGAAGAGAATATCTGTTTTAACAGCAGTATCAGCCCTTGAGGCAGTAACCAGACCAGGCATTCTAAATGCTAAAGCTCTAGATCCAAAATGAATAAAATGGGAAAATTCTCTTGCTACAGAAGACATGAAACACGCTTTTGATCCGAAAATGAAAAAACTGGAATACGAACATGAATGCCTCTGTCAATCGAAATTCTGCCTCTCGAACAGTACACCTGTGTAATCTACACGGACAGATTTGCACAACACTACGTTGTGGAAAAACAAATTTACAATGCTGCGTGCGCGATTAGGTAAATTCAGACCGATGGTCACTAAAACTGAATCACTCAAACTGTACAGCTCAGCAAGCTGAAATAAGATCTCTAAAGATGGCGCTTGAAAATGCTGATCGTGAATTCCCCACACTAATAGTGTGTGATTCGCATTACTGCGTCCGGTCCTTCAATAATTCCATGCAGACCTGGATAAAAAACGGTTAGAAAGATGAAACAGGTGCCACAATAAAGCATAAAAACTATGGGAACAAGTAGTTCTTTTGCAGAAAGAACTACGAAAGTCTCACGTGATACATACGCAGAGTCTTCAACATGATGGCGTTCACGTTGCAGGGAATGCATTGCCTAACAGAGCCACAGCGGCAGCGGGTCAACCTGCTTCCGTAGCTACAAAAAAGCTTACGAAAAATCAAATAGACTGTGAAACGCTACTAGCAGTAAAAGCCTCAATGGAAGGCAATTATGCGGCGTTACCTCTAAACTATCTACTCGGAAATACATACATAATTGATGCAAACTCCGTTCAGTTTGCTCAAATCCCTGGAGTGGGGGATAGAGTAATTCCAAACACGATCCGGAGATTCTTCTTGATTGAAGAAGCAGACATGGGATTGGGTCTGAGGCACCAAGAGATCCTGAAATCTCTACTAGAATTACAATCCAAATACTGGTGGCCGGGGATGAGCGTGCATATTTATAACTTTGCAATGAATTGTCAGGACTGCAACAGAGATCGCATTTGTGAACCGGACCGGACACCTGCCCAGACACCTCTATTAGACCGCATCAGGCTATCTATACGCAGACATCCAGACGGAAGAATGCGAGCCCATAATTATTAAGACGAGATTCATTTGGATGTGGCCCCAGCGCTCGGCTGACGCCAGAACTGTTATGAAAGATTAGCGAGTCTTTATCAGCACATACGCAAAGACAATTTTTTCGGGACTGTTAGCACCCTTTGAAACAGTTCTGGGCATCTTCCCGAATTTTGTGCATTCTCAATTCGGTGGCCTGCCTCTTATTTTGGGACTTGTAGCAGGAATTTTATTTTTGTTCCTTCTGCTCCGATATGGCAAGCCAAGTCACAGACCAAACTCAGGCTACGATGGAAGAAACGATCTGAGCAATACAATACCAAGAACGTATCACTAAAGTCCTCGGATTGGCCCGGCTAAGAGATCTCAATACTACCTGGTTTCTTTCATTCAGACCAATCTGACAAGATTGCATCTTACCTGTGCTTCGATGTCTGCTATGCGGAGAAGAATGCGTGTTGGACCTCTGTCTTACACTACCATCAGCAGTACCAATGGATATCGATGCTTTGCTTGGTCCGGTAACGACTCCTGCAACGTGTTGTCCCCAGTGGCTACCTATTCTGATGACGGCATTCGTTGAGACTTCACCATTACGATTAGGTGGCGGTGAAGTACGAGATGAAAGCGGCACCACACAGGTACAACCTTCCATGACCATTGCTGATCTAAACACCGATGATGGCAATGCATCGCATATATGCACTATTTCAACCTTTTCGGAGCTGGCCCAACTTTCACCTACTGTTGTAGACTAATTTTTTTGCTGGCCTATCTGAGGTAATGTTCTCATCTAACAACGGGAATAATATTTGAAATAGCGAGCACACAGCGTTCCCTGAACTCTGAATTCGGCCTTAAGTTTTTATAAACAACACTACTGAAAACATTTGGAACTATTTTTTCCCATGAAAGCGAAATTATTTTTTCCCAATTTCCAAAATATTTACTTTTTTTGGCACATGGTACTCTGCTTAAAGTAGAACTATTCTTAGAGAACAGAACTTCTATTTTTAGAGACTCTAGAGACAATATTTTGAATCCGCCTCTAGCACATGTACAATCTTGTATAAATATGTGATGAAATGCTCTCGACTTTTTTTTCTGTATTAAGAGCCATTTCATGAATGTAATTTCCGTGATTCATTCAGTCAACATTCTAAATGAACAAAATTTTATCTGAATGATACCACTGCTTGAAAGCGTACAGTATGATACTCATTTTTGTGTATCTATACCATTTCAAATGCATTTGATGTATTTTGGGGTGGGCTGGAAAACACGTGCATACTTATATGTTTATATATTGCTTAGTATTTAGTAATGATAGACATTATACGTGGAGTGGGTGTTGTGAACGTATCTAGGACCCTAATTAAATATTCCCGATTTATGCCCTTATGTGGTTATAACAAATCATATCCTTATAAAGGCATAAGAATCATATCCATATTTAGTCATAGCCAATGCAGTCCAAATACGGCAAGGCTACTTCCCTAGACTCTTAGAAAGTACAACGCGTCCTTTAAACAAACCAAACCTGCAGCAGCCCGGGAATTCCCTCTGCTTTTGTTTTGATTTGTCCTAGAACTCCTGAGAGTCCTGAAAGAACTGCCAGTTCTTAGTGACAGTTCTTAGTGACGTCTTATGTACAACCTTACGTCAAACCCAGCACCTTCCAGGTATAAATATACCTGCATTTTCCTTAAGCAAACACACAGTGGTTTGGAGCAGAGCGGCTATCTACTTACCCAAAGCCCAGCTGATGCGAGTGCCGAAGGAAGCCGACCCTCCCATTTGACGCACTGAGAAAGACTCTGTCTTTTCTCCTGCCTAGAAATCCAGCTCCAGTGTTTACAGTCACCCTTGCGGGTTGCTGGGAGATCGAGTCCTGAGAAAGAGATACAAGACCTCCTTGATTCTAAAACCAAGGTACGGAGCCGGTTAGATCCTTAGAGAATTCTTGATTCAGATTCTTGGCAAAAACTAACTTAACTTAAACTGCGGCTCACTTACTCCTTCCCACGTACTAGGCTTAGGTTAGGTACACCGGGGTAGGCGTATTTTAGAAGCACTAGATGAGTAAGTTTAGTCACCTTTTATCATTGTATGTATTGTATATATTTTATCCGTTGAAAGTATTATATGGCTCAGAAACCATATAAATGCTTTTACAGTATTATTTCATAATACTCCTTTTACTGTACGCACTTTACTTTATAAGTATTGCAATTGTAGCAATTCATTTCTCTTGCATGAGAAAGAAGACTGCTCAATAAATAACAACTTTTATTGAAAACGCAACTTTTATTGAAAACGCCCGTCTCTCTATTTCTCTGCACTCTGGTGAAACTAGCGATACAAAAGGGGGTGGTGATGGACGGAGCATCTGAATCAATCAAACACTCACACCCAGTCAAAAGATCTGGGTTTAATCCATCACCGTTCTTTAGCCCACTCTGCCACCCCAGTTCAGACATGGCTATATGCAAATCAGTCTGACCCTGTGCCTCATGGGAACAGTCCAGCCCGAACTGCAAAGCCATGTCTTACCTGGAACGGAAACAAGCTTCCAAGGACCGGTTTCTGGCATTCCAGCCGTCTTCAGCCCGGCTTGCTTGAATCCAGTGGCAAAGTGAGCAAGGGACTCACGTCTGAGCATACCCTGCTACACTTATGGCAGCCAAAAGCGGTACAACCCAGATCTTTTGACTGGGTGTGAGTGTTTGATTGATTCAGATGCTCCGTCCATCACCACCCCCTTTTGTACTGCTCTGGAGAAACTAAGCATGCACGATTGACTGAGTGAAATAGCTATCTATTGTTTTCACACGACTCTGGAGATATACTCCTTATTCTGGAGGGAGCAAAGTTGTCATGTTTATGCGGTTGTCAGAAACTAATCCCTTCTTGTCTAATCAGGAAAGTTAACTCCTTCCTGTTCATTCGAGAAAGTTTCTAGTGACCTCTGAGCTAGCTGGCATGCCTAATTAAGTCTAACATATTCAGTAGAGACCTAGTCGACCTCAGTCCTACGTCTAAACTACCGTTTGTTATTCCAATACGCAGAGCCTATTGGGAATATAGGAACTACACTACAATTTAAGTGAAGCACCTTACACTAATCCAGACAATAGTAATGGTGACTTTAGTGGTCTTAGACAACTATAGAAAGCTCTCTAAGTTGTAGCTGTGCAGAGCAGTCTTCAGGCTTAGTCCAGATGGAGTGTTAAGCAGCTTGTTAACACTTCAATTGTAAACCTATAAGTAAGCACATGACACAGTGGTCTCCAGGGAGAGACCAAACGATATACTAAAAAAAGTGGAATGTGAACTGTGACCAAAGTAGGGACTTGGGCCAAGAGACTCAGAAGAGCTAGAGACCCTAGGGACCCCATGGAGGCTGTGTGTGTTGATTGGGAACACAGCTGAATACTCAATAGAAGTCAACAGGAAAGTCACTGTTTCAGTTTTGAAGAAGGACCCTGAAGAAACCCCTTGGAAAACAGAAGGTTGGAGAGTCATCCCATCGGTGGATACCCCAGGAACCAGGATACCTACACCGAGGAAGCCAGGTGCATAGGTACAAAGTGATGTCAGAAACCACTGTAGACCACAATGGAGGACTTCAGTAAAGTTGCCGCTGGCGAAGACTGTGCAAGAGTCCGGTGGAATCCTAGGATGGATTCTTGAAGAGAAGAACCTGCAAGCAGAGGGGACAGAGTCTATGCCACTCTGAGGTGACCAGGAGGCACGGAAGAGCAATGACCACCGATGATGGAAGATGCAGGAGTGAAGACAGTGACCTAGTTGCTGTGGTTGTGCAGACCAGACAATGCTGAGGAAGACCAGGAGCCATTCACAAGCTATCCCACGTCAGAAGTCGAGAACAAGGGGTCGGTGTCCGGCAGGAGCAACAGCAAATCTTTGCAGCAGCAAAAGACATGGAGAATGATGAAGGAAAACGTTGGGATCACCAAATGCAGGAGAGTCTGAGCAGGCCCGAGCAAGCAGGGGAGCCCACTGAATCAGAAGACCCTTGAGAGGACCCCAGGCCGGAAGCACAGGAGTTGCTCACGACCAGCTCACCAAAGATGAAGGCCCACAGTGCAGAGGATGCGGATCTGGAGCTATATGTAGCTAGAAGATCTCTGGAGTGCAAAGCCAACAAGAAACAAGAGCAAGCCTCTCACCGGTGTCTACTTTAGTATTCAATTAATTTGTCCAATGTATAAATCATCATTGTCCCAATCCAAAGATTATTTAGAAAAACATATTCTTTATTTATAATTTTTTCATGACATTAATCATAAAACACATTAACAAAGTCATATTAAATTCTGTACAACATTAACGTAGCTCCTTAAGAGTGTCGAACGTTCAGCGCCCAGTGCTGAACGTTCGAATAACGGGTGCTGGCCTGTCGGCCAACGGTTGTGCGCAGCACTGGCAAGGTAGTGCTCGCGATGGCTGTTGGCCGACGGCAGCACTTAAAGGGTTATACAAGCCCCAGAGAAACATATTGACCAACCCAAATAGAACATACATTCACTCATCTAATCATTACACAAAAACCAACACTTCCACTCAGACCTGTCAAACACCACTCCACTCTCATGCTTCAAAAAAGTCATCAAAAAAACCTAAAAGCATATATACACAAATATATACAATTTACACAAAAGGAAAAAAGTGCCGATGCGCGTTTCGGAAAACGACGAACTGTCCACAGATCCTTCGTCAGGGCGCAGAGGGAATCCTTTTTGTTGAACATAGATTCTTCATATACGTAGATAATTTCTTACTTTTCTTCCTCAATATAATACAAATATTCCACCAATATACACTTCTTGCACAACGGGGCTTAATAATGTGGTAACATCCAATTTCGTAATGTCATCTCAGACTATTAGCTCTCCAAACCTAAAGGCATTCAATCAGTGTTCCTTGGTATCAGGCACTGCAGATATAGACAAAACTAAGTCGTTTTTCCTGCCAGCGGGATATCCTTTGATTGATGCAAACTTGTCCCTCAAATCCAAAGATACCTGATTTCAGGCACGTCAGATGTATAAAAGGGCTCGAGGCGCTCCGTCAGAGGTACACAACGATAGTCACATGGGCGCCCCCTCACTGTATACTCATACGTAGATAACTAAACGCAAATTCAGAGGAGGTCCTCCAACAATACCGGACAGTCAGTATTAAGCCTGTTGTGCAAGAAGTGTATATTGGTGGAATATTTGTATTATATTGAGGAAGAAAAGTAAGAAATTATCTACGTATATGAAGAATCTATGTTCAACAAAAATTATTCCCTCTGCGCCCTGACGAAGGATCTGTGGACACTTAGTACTTTTCCGAAAAGCGCGTTAGCGCTTCTTTTTCCTTTTGTGTAAATTGTATATATTTGTGTATATCTGCTTTTAGGTTTTTTTGATGACCTTTTTGGTAGCATGAGAGTGGAGTGGTGTTTGACAGGTCTGAGTGGAAGTGGTTTTTGTGTAATGATTAGATGAGTGAATGTTCTATTTGGGTTGGTCAATATGTTTCTCTGGGGCTTGTATAAGTTAATGTTGTACAGAATTTAATATGACTTTCTGTATGTGTTTTATGATTTAATGTCATGAAAAAATTATAAAAGAATGTTTTTCTAAATAATGTTTGGATTGGGACAATGATGATGATTTATACATTGTACCAATTAATTGAAAACTAAAGTCGACACCGGTGAGAGGCTTGTTCTTGTTTCTTGTTTTCCCCTGCCTCCCTCTCCCGGCAATGTATACTTCTCTCAGGGACCCTCTTGTGTTGTTGAAATTTGTGCATAGCCAACAAGTCTTGGCAACGGCTAGTCAACGCGGTGCTCAGGGGTTCGGTCCCAGCGTTTCCAATGAGGGATACTGGCCTCACATTTGCAGAAAGGACAGGTTAGGCCTCGAGGGAGTTGCATAACCACCACCTGTGTTGCTGAACTTTTCGAATTCAATGGGATGTCCGGAGCAGCAGACCAGTCAACTTTGTTGCGGTGCCTGCAGATGCAGTAGAGTGACTCCTTCACTCCAAGGGAGATTGCTTTGGGTGTCCTTGTTGCCCACAGGTATGTTGAAGATCCTGGATGAAGCACCAAAGGCACAAACGACGAAGAAAACTTGCAGAACAGTGAGACCAGGAGCAGCTGGAGTCTTTCCGGGATGCAATCTCGGTTCTAGGCGAAGTCCAAGTTTCCAGACGGTCGAAAAGCGGCATGATTTCAGGCTTGAGTCTTGTCCCATGACGAATCTGACGACCCACCCACAAGTAAGCCCTTTTATACCTTAAAAAAGGGGTTAGGACTATTCGGGGCTCGCTCCCAGGGGAGAGGCTGGACAGAGGGGAGGATACTCCCATGTCCTTTGTCCAGTTTTGCGCCAGAGCGCGAGCCAAGGGCTCCCAGAACTGGTTTTACTAGAGTATGCAAAGAGGGCACCAAACGTGCCCTCCTAAGCAGTCTGCTCACTCTGGCAAGCACCCCTACCCCAGTCTAATACACTGTGTCCTGTCTGGGAGCTGATCACACTTCCCTTTTACAGGAAACCTATTGTTCTACCATCCCCTGCTCTAGCTTAGCTGAGCTCAGCAACAGGAGGGCAGAATCGTGTCTCGGGTGTGCAGCAGCACTAGCTTCATGGCAAACCCTGGAATGCTGTAACTGGAAGTACTGGGCGCTTGCCAGATAAGCCCCCCAGTGCATGGAATCATACCTCCGACACCAATTGGAAATCTGGTTCTTGCAACAAGACTGGTTTTGTCTAGCAAATGTTAATTTCCGTATTGTCTCAAGCCACCCTTTCTTCTCCCTGGTGGAATGAACAGAGGTATTCATATAAGCTATATCTGTTCACACATCTCCTTCAAAATGAGCTAAAGCAACTTCCACCTGCTGTGCATGATGGGATACTGGTGGTCTCTGGGTTCTTAAAGGCACAATCTCTTTTTTTAACCATATAATGACAGGCTGGGAGACTACTCTGTCCTGTTGTCCTTCATCTCTATCATAACAAGCATTTGCAATGCAATAGTCTCACAGTTATGCAAGTTTAAGCTATTGGCATTTTAAGTTACAATGCCTTTTATTTATGTTTTTAGAAAGAAAACAAAAATAAAAGGCATTGTTATTTGCAATGCCAATAGCTCAAACTCGCGTCAATGCGAGACCTATTGCATTGTAAATGCTTCTTTCGTTTTGTTTACAGACGCAACTTGGATCACTAAAGAAAGCGAAAAAAGCACTTGCTTCATTTAGTCGGCACGTACATGCAAAATGACCCTTTAATCCTCAGTGCAATATAAAAATGTAGTTATACTATCACAGTTGTCTTTTCTTGCCGATTAATTTATTCAACCATGCCACATAATTTAGTTGTCTCCTACTGAAAAATTCTAGTGGCCCTACTCCTATTTAACCAAACCGCCAAAACAAAATTTTTAGGGGTACTTGAAATGCAGTACACTACAAAAAGCGAGTACTTATCTGGCCAAAGCCAACAGAGTAAAACATAACTTAAAATCGAGACGAACCCAAACATGTTGTTCCATGAAGTGTTTGCCTCTGTACATAACAGATGTTCGTCTAAACTGCAGCATCATTCGTATCCACATTGTACTAGTTGTACGCAAGTTATCCTTCCACTCCTGACATGCTAATAAATTAAAGTTCTCCCCAACAGCCAAAACAGAGAACATAAGTGCCATCGCCATGGTCAATCCTTCTCCTAGACCATGTGGCTGCCAAGTCTCATCCATTCTCTCATGGTTTTTAGGCCGCCAACGCACAGACCCCATAATTCTTTCACAGGTTGTAATTGCCTGTAAACTCTGCTGACTATGCGTTTTATATGGGATATGGCTCCAGTTAAGGGGCTGCCAAGAGCTAATTGCAACCGGGGGAGGAAAATAAGCACAGTGGGCGGAGTTGATGATCCTTGCGTCCACGAGTAAAAACATCGCTCTGGGGCACTCGATCCAGCCACGCCCCAGTAGGCCGCATAGACGCCATGGTCTTGCGTGCTGCCATGTCCGCCCAGGTGTTACAGGGGGGCGGGTAAGTGAGGAAGCTTCTGATGATGTCTGGTGGTGCACTGGATGTGCGGGAGATGCGCTGCCTGCTGCAGTAGGACTCACGGGTGCTGACCGGCGTGCTTGAGCAAGGATAGCAGCGAGGCCAGGTGCTGCTGGTCACCCGCGAACAGCCTCAGCTCTCCGGCCCTCGTCTCCTGGAGGGCCTTGGAACGCAGCCGGCACCCGCCTGGGAGCGAGTGGCACTGGCCGGAGTGCTGTCCGGCTGTGGCGGGAGAGGATCGGAAGTTCTGATGGAATGTGCAGAAACCGTCATCTTTGTCGGTTTTTCGTCTTCGGCAACTGCAGGAGCAATGTGAGCAGGTATGTTACTGATGGGGATATACTGACGGAAAATGGTGCTACGTCGCATGGGTTGCGGTGGTGTATGTGGCAAGGTTGGAACAAGTGGAGAGCAGGCGGCCAGCCTGTAAATGATCCCTCTGGGAATATGCACGGCCAAAGATGGTAGTGATACAAAGCTCTGATTGGGAATAATGCATTGGGGGTGACTGTCTTGCGTATATTAAAGTCCGATATCGAGTACTTGATTATCCAGTTTATTCAGTTGCACTTAATATGGATCATAACTGTCCTGGCGTAGTCTGCTCTGCTGCACGTCTCTAGCTTTGCCCCCTCCCCCCTTCCCCAAGCTCCTTAAAAAAAAAAAAAAAAAAAAAAAAGCATTGAACTCTTGTGTTTATGGGGTTATGTGTTTCTAATTAGAAACACATGGCCCCATAAAGATAATCCAGTATTTGTAAAGCGCACAGCTACCCGAAGGCATCCCGGTGCTGGGGACCGTCGGGAAGATTAAGCCCGCTTTTGCCCAGAATCGCATGGTGCTGGGCTGACCTGCCACTGGTGTCGGGGATCGAACCGTGAGCCCCAGCGTTCGGTGTCATTCGCACTGGCTGCAGCGCCACATCTCTTCCAGGGCAGGTAGCACTGGAATGACTCCAGTTTGAAATACCCACAACAGAGGCGCTGTGAAGTGTGAGATCCTTCATCTGGCTGCCATTCAGCCTTCCTGTAGCAGTAATCGGACACAAAAAAGGAAAGGCCCTTCCTAGAAATGTGCTCACCTAAACAGTAGCAACTGCAACCTTGTCCCTTATACTTCCCATCTCCCAAACCTGCAGTGCTCAGGAAGAACAAGTAATTGGCAATCCCACCCCAACGAGACCCTCTTTGAGTGTCAAAGGGACACACAGTCACTACTTCTTCTGAACCCACCGTCTGGTAAGCCACAGGAATGGAGGCAAATGCTACATTTACACTTGTGTTTTAGCTCTGTTCAGGGCTCCCTCCGCACTTGGCTAGGATTGCGCTTTATAAATGTAAAAATGAAAATGCGCTTTGAGTCCTCACCCTTAAAGCCTTAGAGATGTGTTTATTTGTTGTTCAGCAAACTATTGCTCAGCTTTGTGTGTGGAACCAGGCCTAAGTCACATGAGCATAAAAGGCCACAGTTGAAAGTAGGTTGTTTAAAAGTCTACGCAAGACATTAGAAATATAAGCACTAGTCAAAAAGGGAATCTTAAAAAAAAAAAAAAAATTTACTTAACACAAAACAAGAAAGGTATCTGCACTTTAAACCTGCACTACATTAAAACACTTCTATAATCTCAGTAGCTCTGCATAGATGTATTGAAAATACACTGTTTTATATTTGTCATGTTCTTATAAATTCTGTTGTAAGTAACCTTTAGGGAAACATACTGCGTCAGTAGACTTTTTCAGTTTTATGCTGCAGCTACCGTAGATGAAGTTGTTGTAATGCACGCCGGTGTGCTCCTTATGGGACTGACCACAGTGGGGTGGACAGTACATCTGTGGTGCATATTCAGCAACAGGAAAGGCATATCTCCTGAGATGGGAGGGGGTACATCCGTTTAATACTGCCTGAAATTCCCCACAGTGCCCTAGGTTCCTTTTTAAAGGCAAAGCTCACCTCCATTGAGTCAAGCAGGTCATCCTTTCATAATACCAGGTGTGCTTTCACTCGATCTGTACTTGTTAACACTCCCTTGTGTGCACACAATCCATACAAACCATATACCCTCCTGAGATACCACATATGTACAGCATACACCCTCGAAGACACCACATACACATTGCATGTACTGCAACAGCCCTCTTGAGACATGTTCTGTCCACCATGCACCCCTGTGAAGTGACTAAAAAACACAATTCCAGCTTACCTCAAAAGGGCATACTGTCTCCTAACTCTCGCATCTAAACACCAGCAGCAAAACATGTCCCCAAAACTGAACTTAAACATCAGCCCTTCAACCAAACATGCATCTGCATGTCTCAGTTTGCTCTCCTAAGTGCTCCCCCTGACTTCCGCATCAGTTTTTTTTTTCATTTTTGAATTTTAAAACCATCTATCACAGCTACTTAGTTGCTTCTTATCCTCCCGCCCCGCTGCTGCCACTGCTCACTCCATCACCTCTCAGTATTCTTAGATTTGGCAGAAAAGTGCTATAAAGGGTAAATACTACTATGCAATCGTTCAGCATGACATTGTGGTTTTTCAACTGTCAGTACCTTTTCTAGCGTGTGCCTGGGTTTAGACAAAAGACGGTTAAAAGGTTTGTAATGTAAGTATGGTTCAAAAATATCTCTTTTCTCCATAAACAAAACTACATAATCTGACGGATGCTTTTACCCGCAGACTTCACCTGTAGATTCCTCACCTGCAGAACGACCCCAGGCGTCAGACTGGATGTGGAAACTTCAAAGCTTGGAAGTAGTCAGTATAGGGCGCTGGATTTGGTGGGTACTAGAAGTGACAAAAGATAATGTCACAGAACCCATAGAGAGCCCGCCCTGGCTTACCGATGAATATTCTCTTTGGTGCATCTTTCCTGAGGGAAATTTTTCCTCCAGACTTTTTCTGTCAAAAGTAACACAGGACCTTTTTAGGATGTCTCCCCAGAAGAAGTCTGAGTTTAAACCTTCAGGGACTGTGAAGGGCAAATGTCTATCACAGATCCCCATGCCATTTATTTATGATCTCTCGAACTGACCGCAATACCAAGACATGTTCATTATGCCTTAGCATGCATACTAAGGCGATTAAAGAACACAAAGCCAAACTCTTTATTGCTCGAGCCTGGGACGATTGCCGGCACATAAAACAGCCTTACTGTTCCCGATCTCTATCGGCGTTGTCCAGGAGGAGGCTGTACAAACACAGTTGAAGGACAAGAAGCAGCTTGGAGGTCGGTCTCCTCTGCGTTGTCTCGCTTCAACAGGACCTGCGTCCTCTGACCCAAAGCTTGTCTCTATTCTTTCAGAGGATCCTCAGTGCATCCCTGCTTCCACTGCGGAATAGGCTCCAGACCGACCTCCAGTCCCGACGCCAGCAACTCATTCGGTGCTGGTGCTGACTCCCAGCACTCCCCGACTTCCCAGTGCCGGGTGTTGACCACGCAGCTTTCCTAAAGGCTATGTATACCATATGTGCCAAGGCATCAGTGCCTCTTTGGGACCAACGGATCCACAATGTTTACCACTCGTCGTGCACTTCTTGCATCCCTGTAGAGCTGGCTTTGGCACCATACTGCTTCAATCCAGCACTTAGTTTCATGATGCTGCAACTGGCACTATGGAGGGCGCCGATTCCACCCCCACTGCTGCCAACTCTACCTCCACCACCTCCTCTGGCCGTGACGTCAAAGCACAACTCCACTCACATTGGGAGGCCCAGAGTATTCTGGAAGAGGAGGCGCTCTGGGCCCACATCCATGAACGGTTTGGGCCAGACTCTGACCCATTGAAGTAGTATCCTGAAGATCCTACTTTTCAAGAACCCCTGGAATTTCAAGGACTGTCCTCTGCCAGTAGGCTGGACACCACCCCAGAGCATGCTATGGAGTACCCATTGTGGTCTCCTTTTCAAGAACCCCTGGAATTTCAAGGACTGTCCTCTGCCAGTAGGCTGCACACCGCCCCATAGCATGCTATGGAGTACCCATTGGGGTCTCCTAGCCAGAAGTGGTCTCACTCCTCAAAGTAATATTAAAGGCTGATGAGGTGCTGGACCTGAAACTGCCTACCACAGAGGCGCAATCTACTGTCCTTGCAGAGGTTATACTCCCTTCAGGGGCCCAGGCGGAACCACTTCTCCCATTCACTGAGGCTCTGCTAGACCCTGTGCTGTCTGCCTGGGAGAAAACTTCCTCTACTCCAGCAGTGAATCCCCTGGTGGCCCGCAGGTATCGTTCCGCTTTTGACGTTGCGCCCTTTTTTTGACATCCCACCTTTATTTGACGTTGCACCCTTCCAACGCAAAGCATCGTTTTTCAGACTTCTTGTTTAGGGACACAATCTGGAGGACTTTCCTGACGTTCCCCTCTGAGAGGGTATTCATCAAAGGCGAGACCTATTACATTTTCAATGCTTGATTTTCGTGCTTCTTCAACATGCTCTCACACACTGCCCGCCTGCCAACAGCAAAGAGCGTCATGTGGGAACACATGGCGGGAGTGCTATGCATTGAAAGACTGAAACCGTGTTTTTTTAATTAATTACCATGGTTTCACGGGCTGCCAAGGACATAACATTTACGTGCCCCGGTGATGTGCTTTATATTTCAGCATGGTGCCTGATTTTCTATTAACAAAGCCAATAGCTGTAAGTCTTGCAATTGCGAGACTTATTGCATTGTAAATGCTTGTTTGTTTTTCCTTCTATTGACTCTGAATTCCTTCAGTGTTATTTATTTATGCGAGTTGCAGTCAGAAGAGGCCCCACCCTCACTGTAACTACCAAAGCAAGGCGGTTCCCCACAACAGTGGTATGACCGGAAGTTCCCTGATTTGTATGCTTGGCCTGTTGCAAGAGATAATCATGGCAGCAGGGTGTCCTCTGGTCCATCACTGGAGAGATAGATCAGGGGCGGCCATGGTCTATAATGTCCGAGGCAGTGATCAGGTGCAGCGGGGTAGAGGAAGAAGACTTGCATACTCTTCTTTTGTCTGTTTCAAGTGACTCCGCCTACATTTTAAAGGTTGGCAATTTGATTTGCACAATCCCCCAAAAATAAAAAATTAAGTATTTCACACCTCCCTTTCCAGAGGAGGGGGTGGGCTTGGTGAGGCAGAGTGAGAGCAGGCTGGTGTTAATTTTATTGTGCAAAGGCTGGTTGTAGAACACTTCCTATCCCCATTGTCTGTTTTGTTTATAACCACCGCCCTTGCCAACGGAGTCCCTAAGCGACGAACAAGCCCCACCAACATTCTGAGCTGCAACAAGCGCTCGCCAGGCCGCTGCAGCACCCACGCTTTACTTACAACATTTTAAAAGTAAAGCGCGGTCTAATCGCGGCACCTGTGCTGTCCAAGTGGGCCGTCTCAAAAATAGAAAAGTGTACGTCCGAGAATGCTCTTTCCCAATGGCTGGCCACCGTTTAGCATAAACGGTGACTCCGGCCGATGGGAAAGAGGGGCGGGGCTTAAAGCCCGCTAGTGTTAGCTACCAAACAACATAAAATCTCGCGAGCGAGACTGTGCATGTGCGCAGTCCACGCCAGCTAGACCCATAAAAGGAGGCTTGGGGGAAGTAAACCTTCACTGCAGGAAGCCTGGCACGCAATCCCTTAATGCCAGTTTCCGGCTTGCATTATATAATCATATTTTACGGGGCATGGTGCAAATGCTTTTACCTCATGTTCCACCTGACATGAGCATACACTTTCAAGAGGTCATAGAAGATGGACAGAATGCTTTGCGACACATCATCCAATCCTGCTTGGATACCACAGATTCAGTTGCCAGGGCGTTGGGCACCTCCATCGCAGTCAGATGGCATCATTGTCTTCGTTCCAATTTTTCGTCTGATGTGTAAGCCAATCTCATGGACCTCCCTTGTGACGGCGTGTGCCTTTTTGGAGATAAGGCAGACTGCCTAGGAAAGGTTAACAACATGTAAACCCACTCTGCGTTCATTAGGCTAACAACCTCCACCGACTATGATCTATAGTAGTTTTAATTTCTTACGGGGTTTCGGTCTAAGTTTCTTCTTCTGCCAGTACCCATCGTCACTCCTGCAGCAACAACAGCAGCGAAACCCGCTTGCCAAGCGGTACAGAGGCCGCTGCAGCTCCAGGGGTCGACTATCTACTGTGAAACCCTCATCACCTTCCCCAGCTGCCCCAGGAAAGCAGGCCTAGTTCTCTTCCTCAACCCTACACGAGGCCTGTTGGTGAAAGGGTGTTCTATAAGAGCTGCTTCTTCCCATTCCCACAGGTGCTGCTTCCCATCCTGCCTCGCCCTTCTTATCCCCCTCCCAGCTATCTGGCCATTCTGCAGCATGAGGTGGCAGCTCTCCTCCTCAAAGGGGCCGTGGATTTAGTGCCCGACAAGGAAAGGGGCCAAGGTTGCTATGCAGGTTACTTCCTGGTGCCCAAGAAGGCCCTATCCTGGATCTTAGGGGCCTGAACATCTTCCTCAAACAGGACAGTTCAAGATGCTGACCCTAGCTCAAATTCTACTGGTGTTTGAGCTTGGAGACTGGATGGAGTCCCTGAATTTGCAGGATGCGTACGTCCACATTCCTATCGTGCACTCTCATTGAAAGTACTTGCTGTTTTTGGTGGGCTCTTCACATTACCAATATGTGGTACTTCACTTTAGGTTGACTTCAACAACTCGAGTCTTCACAAAGGTGATGGCAGTGGATGGTGGTGGCCCATCTCAGACTGTCTAGAATACCCATCTTTCTGTACCTGAACAACTGGCTCTTCACAGCTAGTTTGCCAAAGCGCTTGTCATGCCAACTGAAGTCGACGGCAGCACTGCTGTTCGACCTGGGTTTTTCGATCAACAAGCTCAAATTTCACATGTGGGTCCCCCCGCTACGAATCAAGTTCTAAGCATCGGTTTTAGACACTAATCTTCTGCGCGTTTTTCAGACCGCACAGAGAGTCCAAGACATCCTAGATATTACTTCCTTCTTCCAACCAGGTGTGAAAATTCTAGTTCTCAGAGTCCTGCAGTCCCTAGGTCTGCTCAACACTCGCTCCGTCCACAGACACGCCATCGAACTCTGGAACCTCCTCGACACCACAGCCCCAGACGTTGCCTTCCTCACGGAGACCTGGATGAACGCCTCATCAGCTCCCGACATCGCCATCGCTATCCCAGAGGGCTACAAGATCGTCCGGAGGGACCGAAACGCCAACCAGATGGGAGGAGGCATCGCCATCATCCACAGGAACACCATCCGCCTCACGACCAGCACCGACAACACCCTGACCAGCGCCGAACACCTGCATTTCCTGATCCACACCAACCCGAACACCACCCTCAGAGGCACCCTGATCTACCGACCCCCGGGACCACGCACGCAATTCAGCGAGGACATCGCCGACTTCGTCAGCCCGCATGCCCTCCCCTCCGCTGACTACATCCTCCTGGGAGACCTCAACTTCCATCTGGAGAACAACAACGACCGCAACACCAGCACCCTGCTCGACAACCTCGCCAACCTGGGACTCAAGCAACTGGTGTCCACCCCCACCCACCTCGCCGGACACACACTCGACGCCGTCTTCTCATCCAGCACAGACATCGACTTCAGCCACACCACAGAGCTTCAATGGACGGACCACAGCTGCGTCCACTTCACCTTCAAGAGAACAACGACCCACCAACACCAGCAACACACCGCCCGCAGAAGCTGGAACAAGATCACAGCAGACCAGCTCGCCACCTCCCTGAGCCAACACCCTCCTGCCAGCTCAGCGAACCCCAGCCAGGCCGCCGATAACATCACGAAGTGGATCAGCAACTGCGCGGACGAACTCGCCCCGCTGAGGACCCCGCCTAGCAGACCCGGCAGCAAGAAGGCCCCATGGTTCACCGATGAACTCAAGAGCTCCAAGAAGAACTGCCGAGCCCTCGAGAAAGCCTGGAAAAGGGATCCGACACCTGACAACAGGACCTCCTACAAACTTGCCACCCGGAAACACCACCAGCTGATCCGCGCCGCCAAGAGAACAGCATTCAAGGACCGGCTGGACAACAACGCACACAACAGCAAGGAACTCTTCAACATCGTGAAAGAGCTTTCCAACCCCAACGCAGGAAACAACGACATCACCCCATCGCAAGACCTCTGCAACTCCCTCGCCTCCTACTTCCACAACAAGATCACAGACATACACAGCAGTTTCAACAACCAACCAACGCACACCACGACCGACCAGCCACCCCCCCCCACCACCACCCTCCACGCCTGGACCCCGATCAGCACAGAAGACACCATCCGCACGATGAACTCAATCCACTCCGGATCACCGACCGACCCCTGCCCCCACCACATCTTCAACAAGGCCGACGCTGTCATCGCACCCCACCTGCGAGACATCATCAACACATCCTTCGACACCGCCATCTTCCCCGAGAGCTGGAAACACGCCGAACTCAGCGCTCTACTCAAGAAACCAACAGCGGACCCCACCGACCTCAAGAATTACCGCCCCATCTCGCTTCTCCCGTTTCCAGCCAAAGTCATCGAGAAGACCGTCAACAAGCAGATGGCCGCCTTCCTCGAGACGAACGGATCCCTCGACCCCTCACAGTCCGGCTTCCGAGCCAAACACAGCACCGAGACCGCCCTCATCGCCGCCACCGATGACATCCGAGCCCTGATGGACAATGGAGAAACAGCGGCCCTCATCCTCCTAGACCTCTCCGCGGCATTCGACACGGTCTGCCACCGCACCCTAATACAGCGCCTCAGCAACATCGGCATCCAGGACAAGGCGCTGGAATGGATCATCTCCTTCCTCGACGGAAGAACACAGCGAGTCCGCCTACCACCGTACAAGTCAGAGGCCTCCGAAGTCATCTGCGGCGTCCCCCAAGGATCATCCCTGAGCCCCACCCTCTTCAACGTCTACATGACCCCCCTCGCGGCCATCGTACGCAAACACCACCTCAGCATCATCTCCTACGCCGACGACACCCAGCTGATCCTCTCCCTGACCAACAACCCCGCCGCCGCCAGGGCCAACCTACATGAAGGGATGAAAGAGGTAGCCGAGTGGATGACGACCAGCCGCCTGAAACTGAACTCGGACAAGACGGAGGTCCTCATCCTGGGCTCCTCTCCCTCCACCTGGGACGACTCCTGGTGGCCTCCCGCCCTGGGCACCGCACCCAAACCGACAGACCATGCACGTAACCTGGGCTTCATCCTGGACTCCTCCCTCTCCATGACCAGGCAAGTCAACAGCGTCTCCTCGGCGTGCTTCAACATCCTACGCATGCTACGGAAGATCTTCTGGTGGATCCCCACAGAGACCAGGAAGACCGTCACCCAGGCCCTCGTCACCAGCCGACTGGACTACGGCAACGCCCTCTACGCCGGGACCACCGCCAAGCTCCAGAAGAGACTCCAGCGGATCCAAAACGCCTCAGCCAGACTCATCCTCGACATCCCACGATCCAGCCACATCTCCGGACATCTGAGAGACCTTCACTGGCTCCCCATCAACAAGAGAATCACCTTCCGCCTCCTCACCCACGCACACAAAGCCCTACACGACCAAGGCCCGAGCTACCTCAACAGCCGAGTCAACTTCTACGCTCCCAAACGCCACCTCCGATCAGCCAACCACGCCCTCGCCGCCGTCCCCCGCATCCGAAGAGCAACCACAGGAGGAAGGTCCTTCTCCTACCTGGCCGCCAAGACCTGGAACTCCCTCCCGTCCGATCTGCGCCTGACCCAAGACCACCTCTCCTTCAGGAAGAAGCTGAAGACCTGGCTGTTCGAGCAGTAGCAGCACCCCCCCCCCCCCCAGCGCCTTGAGACCCTACGGGTATGTAGCGCGCTTTATAAGTGTCACTGTTTGGTTTGGTTTGGTTTCTTGCCTTCTCCTAGTCACGCATGTACTTGAGGACCCTGCAGTGGTGCCTTCGCAGGCAGTGGTTACAGTACGGTGGAGATCTGGCAGATTCCATCATGATCTCCTCCAGCAATGCGTCAGAAGTGGCTTGATGGGGAAACAAGGCAAACCTGACTTTCAGGATTGCCTTTGCTCCTGTAAAAGGGGAGGCCATGGTAGCGATGGAGGCCTTTACCCAATGGTGGGGTGAGGATCTGGAGATCAAAGGCCTCAGATCTTCGAAAGATAATTGTCAGAATCGACTTAGTGAGCTGGCATAATCTTTCCGATCACAAGTGGTGTCTTCTGCTGGAGATAGTCCATGACCTCTTCGCCCCGTGGGGCACCCCTCTGATGGACTTTTTTGTTTACTCAGAAAATGCTCAATGCTTGCAGTTCTTTGCCCTCCAATATCAGTTGAGGGGAGTCATGGGGGTTGATTTTCAGTTGACCTATGCATGGATTCCTAGGGTTCTGAGGAAGATTTGCCAAAACCTGGCATGAGTCATTCTTATTGCCCCGGATTGGACCAGAAGGCTGTGGTATGTAGACCTCCTGCTCTGCCATTCAGGCCGCAACTTCTCTCCCTTAAATGTATGGAGATTGAGCGGGGACAACTGAGCTCAGCTGCAACCGAAATATCATCTCATCTGTGCGTCGCCCCTCCACTAAGATGGTCCCTGCAGATGGTGCAACTTTGTTGCATGGTGTGGACACAACGGCGTGGATCCCTTGCAGGCCAAGTTATTCAATGTGTTGCAGTTGCACTTTCCTTGGCTCGGAGGGGATACGCCATTGGCACTGTGATGGGTTATGTAGCTGCCTTGTTTGCCTGCCTCTGCCTGTGTCCCCAGTGGTAATGAATTTTCTCAAGGGTCTGACTAACCTTTTTCCTCCCACTACTTTTGTGGTTCATCAATAGGACTTGAACCTTGTTCTTACTTTTTTGATGGGAGCACCATTTGAGCCACTTCACAGTTGTACCATTCGGTTGTTAACTATCAAAACTGTATTTTATGTTACAATAATTTCTTCTAGGAGAGTGAGTTACAAGCCCTTAGTTGTCGTACAGACCAGTTGGTGTGGAGAATCAGTGCTGCTTTCCTTCCCAAAGTGGTCACCCCCTTTCATCTTGCCCAATCCATCACTCTTTCCAATTTTTACCCTCCTCGTCATCCCACAAAGGAGGAGGAACGGTTGCATCAGCTAAATCCCAGGAAAGCACTCAATTACTACCATGATCGCACCAAGGGACACAGTTGAATGATCAACTTTTCATCTGCTACTGTGGTGCAAAAAGTGAAAGGCGGTCCAGAAGAGAACGCTACCTTAGGGATAATTCTATGCATTAAACATGCTATGCCAAAAAAGAACCACCTGATGGAATCCGTGCTCATTCCACCAGAGCCAAATCTACCACTTCTTTTCTTGCTCGGGGAGTTTTGATCATATCTGCAAAGCGGCTACCTCTGCCTCCCTGCACATATTTGCTAAACACTATTGTCCCGACTCTGACGTGAACAAGGGATGGTCACTTCACCAGATCGGTCCTATAGGACTAGCTGGTGTAATCAACCCTCCTCCAAGGCTGGGTATTGCTATGGAATATGTTCTGCAGGTAGATGTATCCATCAGAAGAAAGTTACCTGCTGTAATGATCTTTCTGGTGGATACTCTGTTTGTACATTCCTCACTGCCCCACCCACTACGCTGTTTAATGGAGGATTTCTTCAAACTTAATAAGATCCCCTTATGGATTCTTCTGGTATTATGAAGACTTCTGTTGTCATTCTACCCCCTCGCCTTGGAAGCTTAAAAAGAAAAAGAGGGTAACTGACGGTATGCAAGGCAGGTGCTATATGGGCTCGGTGGCGTCATCTGATCTCAGTTCCAGCGCCCTCTTCTGGCGACCTCAACTTTGAAGCTTAAAAAATCGTGAAGCCTCAAACAGCATGTGGATCTGCTGGACTGTCTTGGAAAAAAAAATTACTGAACTGCTTTTGTAGCACACAAGAAACTGAACTCTTTGTTTAGGTCTGCTTTTATGTCCTGTGTGCCAGACTTTTTTTCTATAGCTCATCCAAAAGCTTTCTATGGGACTTAAACATTTCACATAACTTGGCTAACTAGGATTTTTTTCATTTTAAGGACTGACTAATAGTGAGTTGCGTATTTTGAGTGGTGGGGGCGAGGGCACCGTAATGCAAATTTGCGAAGTGGTGCTGCCGTTATTGGTTAGGGAATGTTCTTTTTCTATTGACTAATCAATCTATTGTGTTTCTGTACAAGATATATAGATTTTATTCTCCTGGGTAACGCTTGTAGTACTAGATAAACACTGTGTGAGGCACTGTTTGGAACCCTCTGATTAGACTATCACTGCATTGTATCCCGCCTTTCTGTTGTAGGGAAGCTACCTTTGTGTGTATAAATGTGTTTCCTTTATATGCCAATTAGGAGCTTGGGCTATGCTGAGGCCTTTAAAAGAGTACAGTGTACTGCCTTGTGATATAAAGCTTTGAACGGAGAACCTTGTTTTTGGTGAAAAAACAGAAACTAGATTTTGTCCCGCCTTTTAATATTGTTTGGTTTATTTAGCACTATAAAGAAATTGCCTTCTCTTAAAAATGTTATGGTTATGTACTACTTGTTTTTCATAAATTATCTTTCATATCTACTGTAAATTAGATGCCTCTCTGTCATATTATTTAGCTGAATATGTTTTGCAGGCTATCACTGCGAGTACAAGATGCGAACTGGAAGCAAACCGGATGGCTGTGCGATCTGCTTTAAAACATCCAAATTTGCCCTCGTCTCATCAAACCCTGTGGAGTTTTACCGCTCTGATATCCCCCTGCTGGACAGAGACAATGTCGGACTTGTACTGCTTCTGCAACCAAATTTGGATCCTAACACTCCTGTGATTTGCGTTGCTAACACACATCTTTTATATAATCCACGAAGAGGGGACATAAAACTGACTCAGCTTGCAATTCTGCTGGCAGAGATTGCAGGTGTGGCCCTCCAGGCAGACGGTGACTTCTGTCCAATCGTCCTTTGTGGTGATTTCAACTCTGTGCCCGGCTCTCCATTGCATAGCTTTATAAAAGAAGGCAAATTGAACTATGAGGGGCTTACCATTGGAAAGGTAGGATTATTTCATCCTCTAAAGAAAGAAACCACTGTTTACAGGGAATATATAAAAGTCTACTATGTTGACTGGATGACAAAAGTTTCACTTACTCTTATTTAAGAGCTTGAATTTTGTCCTTCATTTGAACCCTTAATGACATTTTTTACATATAATTGTCATAACTGTACACTTAGAACCTGTGTCTCCTTTTGTATAGAGGAAAACTTGTAACCAGTTTCTGAATTGTACATAGCTGTTGACTTTGAAAAACATAGTGAGTAATGCAGGTGAAGTACCTAATACATAATGGTGCTTTTTTTAAATTAAGGTGTCTATAACAGTGAGCAACCCAAAATACCTTTGAGGGCTTGGGTGAATATAAATGAAAAGGTAAAGGATGCCTTCAAGAGAATTTGTTTTAGATCTGTGTTTGGATTGATTTAGGAAACTTATTAGGACAATTTAATGGTCCTATAGTTGAGTAATCAACGGTAAGAATTTCTTTAAGTTGCATGAATTTCAAAGGGAACTCATTAATGTCCAACAAAGAACAAATACAAAAAAAACAATTATAGAGAAACAAAACAAGACTAGGCGGATGCATATGAAATTGTTGAATTTATCATCAAGTAAAAAGGCAAAAGATTTTGGATACAAATATATAAACAGGCCTACAGGAGTATCAATGGTAAATCAATATGTAACTCTGTAGGTCCTGATGTAACCTTTCCTAATTTTCAAATTAACAAATTGGTAGGAGAAGGCGATGGTCGACGTTTCGGTCTCCTATGTATTCATCTGTGAGACCATCTTCAGGACTGTATGGTTAATATTTGTAATGCCCTCGGTAGAGCGTCATCCTAGAATTAAAAAAAGAAGCCAAAGTTGTAAATGCGACTCTGTCTGCAGGCACATTGGTTGCAAATTGGGTAAAAATCTGTAAGGACACTGTAGGTGGTACGAGTGATAGGCAGCTAAAGCGGAGATATGCTCAAGCCTGCAACCGCAAGGCTAATTCACTTGCCGAATTTACAACGAAAGCGTGGCAGTCTTATTTAAAGTTAAGGGATTGTGACCATTCAGGCGACTTGAAAACAGATTAGTTGCAGTCTTTGGTAGGGACCAGGAATCGCGGCAGCAACACAGTGAGCGCTGTCAATTTTGATTTTGAAATTGACAGCGCTCACCGTGTTGCTGCCGTGATACCTGGTCCCTACCAAAGACTGCAACTAATCTGTTTTCAAGTTGCCTGTATGGTCACGATCCCTTAACTTTAAATAAGACTGCCACAGTTTCGCTGTGGTCTCGCAGATGAATACATAGGAGACCGAAACGTCGAACATCGCCTTCTCCTACCAATTTGTTAATTTGAAAATTAGGAAAGGTTTCATCAGGACCTCCAGAGTTACATATTGATTTACCATTGATACCCCTGTAGGCCTGTTTATATATTTTTATCCAAAATCTTTTGCCTTTTTACATGATGATAAATTCAAGAATTTCATATAATCCCGCCTAGTCTTGTTTTGTTTCTTTATAAAAAAAAATTGTATTTGTTCTTTGTTGGACATTAATGTGTTCCCTTTGAAATTCATGCAACTTAAAGAAATTCTTACCGTTGATTACTCAACTATAGGACCATTAAATTGTCCTAATAAGTTTCCTAAATCAATCCAAACACAGATCTAAAACAAATTCCCTTTAAGGCATCCTTTACCTTTTCACAAAACATTTAATAAATGAAGGTCAATTAATAGCATGCCAATAATGCAAAGAAAGAGAATCGAATCATCAACTGAAACGGAACGTGCACAACTAACTATATTCTTTTTGTAAGCAAGAGAATCGAATCATCAACTGAAACTGAACTTTTACAACTAACTATATTCATTTTGTAGGAAAAAGTTCCAACACTCGCATGTAGAAACTGCTATTCTGTGAATCTCTGTTCCCCAGCAGGGGAGCCAATATGGGGGAAAGTGGAGTTAGGGAAACTTAAGACACCTCAAAGTCAAATGAAACTCATCAACATAAGCCTCTGTCCCACCTGTCCGGTTTTCCAGGCTAGGCATCTTTCACATAATTCCAAGAACTCCTCTTGAACTCCTTAACTCCAATTCAACCACTGGCATTCTGCTATATTTTCTTCAGGAATGTCTGAGAAGCTGCCAACAGTGGTAAGATACTTTCTGCTCGCAAACCATTTTAAGCCTTGTTGAGAATCATTTTTTCAGACTTAAGACTAATATTGCACATTCCTTCATAAAGTTCTGCAAGTTAGACCATTTGGCTTGAGTCTCCCAACTAATGCCTGGGTTTATCTGGCTGGTTCTGTATAAGATGTTCCTCCTAATAACTGCTTTGACAACATTTTCAGCCTTGCATCCACAGAGCTCTAGGTCGATGTCTTGCTGTGATCATCTTCGAGCGCTTTCGGATTCTCCATTCCATCAGTGAAAACAATCATTGCTTGCAGTAACTTTTGGCGTCATCACAACCTTTGTCTTACTCAGTGACTGGGTTAAATGCACCCTTTGGGGCCCATGCCCATCTCCGGGCCTACTCCATCTTTGGTTCCCTGAAAATCATGACTGCGTGATGGAAAGGACTCCATTCCAAAATTGTCCACAGTGTTGTGCTAAGTATCCCTTGAATGACCTCCACCAGTTTTGCAACCTCTGTCCGTCTGCAGCGCGTGGCAAGGTCTCCTACCACTCCTTCCACAACAAAAAGACGATGCAATACCAATGTGATCCTCGCTTGATGACCCATGGTGCAGCAGCAGGGAGAAGACACCCTGGACCTCATCAGGGACCATGACCTTGTGGATAACATAGGGCTGGGGCCCTCAGGCAGACAGCCTCTTCATTTCAGCCTGAGCCATGTTCTCATTCTGAGTTCGAGATGGAAGAATCAGTGGTATTTCAGGCCCAACCACGGAAGACGTGAACTCCCTCATAGACTCCCTCGGATCCAAGAACTTCACTGACGCCTTAACCTCCCTCGGCACCAGCGAGTCGGAAACCAGCCTCAACACTGAAACGCTCTGTTTCCAATGCCCTGTCCTCCACTGCATTAGAGTTCCAGGAGCAGCCCATCCTGTAGCGTTTACAGGAGGAACTCCGTGCCCGGCAGAAAAGTATTGTCATCAATCCACAAACCAGCATGATCTTAGCCCATCCTCCTCCTAATGCTCAGGCATGATCTTCACCCAGCCTCCTCCTAATGCTCAGGCACCTACCCCACACAAGAGGTAATTGACTTTTCAGGGGGCTCTTGCACCAAATCCTGAACCACCGTCCAAGATCAGAAAACACTAGGCTCGGGGCACTAATCCTCTACCTCATGAACACTGTCCTCCTCCCAACTCTTCCCCTCCATCTCTCCAGTCCTTTCTGCCCTCTCCTATCTCTGCTTCAATTCAGAAACTTGGAGCACCTCCTCCTAAATCCCCAAATGGCTCCCAACACCCATACATGGGGGGGGGGTCATCAAAATTATCCACTAGATCCTTATGTGACCCATTTGACCCTCAGCCCCATGATTACCCATGGGACTACTATGATGTCGACCCACCTGCTAACCGCGACCCACATCTTTACCCTACCAAACTGTCCCCGCCAGATGATGCTGCCTCTTACCATGCGTTTCTGCATCGGGCACCACTTAAGGTGGAGATGCATAAGGTCCAGTCTGATGAGGATTTCCTTGTTGAGGCTCTTTCCTCTACCCAGCGTGATCTACAATCCCTCCCTATGCTCAAGAGAATGCTATAAACTACTGCTGAAGTATTCAAGGAGTCGGTTAATGCCAGGGTGTTTAAAAACTTAAAGCCCACCCCCTCAGGCTCCCCATACATTAGAAGACCTCTCCCTCTGGACTTCTTGGTTGTCCAAACGGCCCTTAAGCATGTCAGCGCCCAGTGATATGCCTCCACCAGACAAGGAGAGCAAGGAGATCGATGCGGCTGCTAAGTTGCTTGCCGCTCAATGAGCGACCCATTAGTGCATCGCCAATTCTATCAGTTTGCTCTCCAGGTTTTGAAAGGACACACTGGGCCGAAATGGACGAGCTCCTCCAACACCTCCCAGAACAGTATAGGAAATGGGTCAAGGTGTAGTTTCTGAGGGAAAGATAATCTCCAATACAGCCATTCGATGTGTCCTGGAAACTACTGACACAGCAGTGCAGTTTATCAACTCAAGCGTCCTTATTCACCGACATGCCTAACTGCGTCTCTGGCTTCAAGCCAGATTGTACAGCTGCATCTGCTTAACCTGCCCTTCGATGGGGAGCACCTTTTCAAAACCAGGTTGACTATAAGCTCGAGAAGATAAAGGAGGGCACCAATATCTGAAGGCTATGGGGGCTCTCTAGAAGCCTTTGCCCCAGGGATCCTTTTGGAGATTCTAGAACAGAGGGGGTGTCATGACCACCTCACCTTAAGCCACTACCTCCTTTCAAAGGCCGCAGAACCAGTAGACCTTTTTACATGGCTATTCAAATGGAGGCTACACTTTGTTACAACTCCTGGGGCAGAAGAAAAGGTGGTGAGGATAAAGGAGCCACCTCTGCCTAACTGTGACTCACTGTCCCTTCCCTCCGATTGCACTACAACTGTTGGGATAATACTCCAGGGGTTTCTGTCATGGTAGCAAGAGATCACCTCAAATTATTCGGTCCTCCCCATCATACGGCAGGGTTACTGCTTAGAACTCACTGCAACCCCACCAAACATCCCTCTATGCAGACACACCCTTGCCCCAGAACATCAGCGCCTCCGTCATGAGAAATTTGAAGTACTCATTTTCAAAGGGGCCGTGCTGCCACACCAACACAACAAAGGAGTGTACTCCCTGTTCTTCCTTATCCCGAAGGAGCACAGGTCACTCCGGCCTATACTCTACCTCAGGCCCCTCAACGCATACATCCTCTCAGAGCACTTCCTTCCGGGTGTCACCCCTCTACTACAGCAAGATGACTTCAGGACCGCACTTGACTTGAAGGGCGCTTACTTTCTCATCCTGATCCACCCTGCACATTGCCCTTGCCTCCGGTTTGTGGTGAGCAATCAGCATTTTCAGTTCAAAGTATTGACTGTTGGGGTCACCACAGCCCCCTTCTGTTTAAAAAGTGTCTTGCCATAGTCTTCGATCATCTCGGGAGAACTAGCATCCACGTGTTCCCTTACCTGAATGACTGGCTAATCAAGAGCTCAAACGAACAGTGCTTAGCTCATATCTAGACCTCCATAGACGTCTTGCACAACCTAAGGTGCACCGTCAATACACTAAAGTCCCACCTTCCGCCCCTTAAGGTTCAGCCCTTCTTAGGGACAGTCCTCAACTCTGTCACCGGGAAAGCTTAACCCAACCAAACACGAATCGGAGCTTTCCATTAGCTACTGGCCCCTATTCAGCGAGATAGCCAAATAACCGCCAGGACGGTCATGCACCTCAGTATGATGGCTACCTGTAATGTCGTAGTTTCCCATGCTAGATTACACATGTATCTGTTGCCAGAGTCCGCGGGCAAAGCACTATGGATGAACTGGTCCGGGATATTTGCCTACGTTTTTCCGCCTTTCCCACTCCTTCCATCCATGGTTTGGAGGCTTCAGCAAACATCTCACTCTCATCCTGGTGGCTCTCGGGTGGGTCAGTAAACCTTTAGTGCCCAAAGAGAAGCAGCTCAACCGGCCTGACCTTCTTACCTAGAAACATGGAAGTAGGGTTCCCGAACCTCAGGCTGCTCGGTCTTGCCATGTGGCTCCTGAAGTCCTAGAATCTGGTTACCTCAATCTGCCTCCTGAGTGTATGACCATTTCAAGGATGCCTGCATACTGACACGCAGTCCTGCTGTGCAGCCAAATGGGAAAGATTTCCATTACTGCTGTCCCTTACGGTCTCCCCAAACACTTCGACCCTCTCAAGCCAAATGTCCACAACATAGTCTGCTACCTGCTTCATTTGAAACATCAGGTTTCGCCTACGTGTCTATGCAACTGCACTTAGCTGCAATTGCAGCCAACCTTCAGGATAGGGAATTTCCCTCACTCTTTGGGATCCCTGTCAATATTGCCTTTTATAGAAGGACATAAATGGGTCCTTAACATTGTTCTCACAGAACTCATGGGCCCCCGTTTTGAACCCCTTCATGCATGCCCATTAAAGTTTCTATCCTGCAAGGAGGCCTTCTTAGTGGCCATAACCTCTCTCGGGCATGTCAGTGAGCTTCAAGCTGTCATCCTAGAGAAAACCTTTTTTCAAGTACACAGTGATAGTTATCCTTGGGACAAATCCAACATTAATCCCTGAGCTAGTATCTCTCTTCCACCTTAAACTATTGACCTTGCGGATTTCTTTCCTCATCCAGATTCTGTAGTGGAGAGGGCGCTTCACATGCTAGTCATTAAGAGAGCCCTTATGGATTAGATAAACAGGACAAAACCCTTCCACAAAGCACAACAGCCTTTTGTCTTTTTCAAAACCATTCAAAGGACATGTTGTCTCCAAACCAGAGAACCTGTTGGTTAGTGAAATACATTAAAACCTGTTAGTATAAAGCTAGAAAGCAATTGCTTGCCCCACCTAGACCTCGCTTTGCACGCATAAAGGGGCATCCATGTCATTCCTAGTTAACCCTAAAGTTGACATTTGTAAGGCATCTACCTGGTCCACCACACACACTTTCAACAGGCCTTACTGTTTGGATATGTTAGTTTGCCAACAAGAGAATGTTGGTTAAGCAGTTCTACTTACACTTTTCCTGTCCTCTGCAAATTTCCCTGGCTAGCCGCCGCTTTCAGGAGAACTACTTTACGGTTTATGCACAGCATGTGCATCTGCAGCTACACATGCCACAATCTGAAAATATTACGTACTCTGTAAGCGCCTGTTTGTGACATGTAGTGTTGTAGATTCACATAAACCTACCCTCCCTCTCCAAAAGTCTCATGTTGTTGAACATTCCTTTCCTTATACTTTTTTGCATGCTTAATTTCTTCTTTTTCTCTTTGTTCCACACAGTGGATGAGGTAGAAATGAAGCAAACAGTCTAACAATGGAGCCAGCGCCCATGTGCATTACCATTATAACTCTGAATCAAACAACTTCTTCGAAGAAAAACAAGTTGCACATGTCCAAGGTCAACACTAGATGGCAGGAGTATGCACAGCATGTGAATCTATAGCACTGCATGTAACTTACAGATGCTACAGGGTAAGTAACATTTTACTTTCATCATATTGGAATCTTGCCCTGACAATCCTCTCTATAGAAGCATCTGGATCAGGTCAACCAATTTTTCACTTTTTTTGGGTGGCGGAAATCCCTGGATATATGGATTTTCAGAACATACATTATTCTCCAGTGTTTTGCCATCACCTTGAGCTACATAATATAGGGTACTGCATACTCGCAGTACACTTCAATCATCTCATATGTTTTAGTTTGACCAGCCACGTCTGCTTCATTTTTCCCTGTCTTCCTTGAATTATTACCTGGACTCTACTTCCTCCCGACTCGATCTACTGAGGGGGTGCCTAAATTTACTTTGTCACCGTCATCAACTGGGCTGCCCCTGGAGAAAGTCCACCATCATATATACCTATTTCCATCCTCCAGATCTACCATTATCCTTCTCTGAGAGTAGACAACAGGAGATGAAGAAATATTTTTTCTTGTCCTACCATTGTTCTCTTTGTGCACTTTGATGACTTAAAAAAACCAAAAATAGTGGCACATCAAAGGTTTGTTGTTTACAATTCATTCTTCAAGTTTCACTCTTTAAGCAGGAGGAACAGTCAGCCATCAAGGTAAAATCTGTTTCCACGCTATATAATGTGCCACCTCATGTGTGACCGTGCTGTTCATGGATGCCCCCTCCTTCCATGCATTTCCACTACAACATCGACATCAAGTGGAGCTTGGGATGAGGGTTGAAGTACACACCAGCAGACAGAAGTACATGGTGCTTCCAGTTCCTGAGCAGCCCCGCACAGTGCAACATCATTTCTTCCCTGGCCACTAGCAGTTCTAGCTATTAGGTTCTGGAGAGACGGGTCAGAAATCTACCCGCCAGGTCACAAAAGCTAGGAATGCATCTAAAGGGCTAAAGAATAAGGCATCAGGAGTGCTATTGTTCCACTTCTGCAACACAGGCCCAAGATTTTAGAAACTGATTATTCATGTCCATGTAATGTTCCCCTTAGAATGGTTCTTCCAAGATAAATTTATGTTTAGGCTTTTCTCCATTATCTGTTTGGGGATGACTGCTATAACCACATGCATATCTGGTACATTGTTTTGGTCTTTAACATCATTCATGTGTGGTCCCTATATCAATGCAAAGTTACCATGACCTTACCTCTTAAGTGGATTTGAGTTTCCATTTGTTTGTGACTGAGAGAGAGATAGAGATATGGATGTCCCTGCACGTGGTGGGGGTTGTTATTCAGTGTGTTTTGATCAGTCTCAATAGGTATTAGTATTTTCACCATGCTTGATGCTTTAACCTTTCCCATGGTGAGTTTTGCTGCTGTTGTCCAAGTGTGTGTATCATGTACTATACTAGTTTAAAAGATACCAATATTTGTTTCCCAAACCTGTTGAACTACAGCTATTATATATATTAGGACCATCTACCCATGTTGGTACCACAACCGTAGTCTCTGTAGGTCGAAAAAGCACTCCTGGTCGAAGGCACGGCTGTCCCAGTTGAAGTCTAGGGTACAGATGCGCTCCCGTAACCAATCATCAAGGTCACGGGGCTCATGTACGTCAAAGATTTCCCCATAGAAATAAAAGACCCGATTCCAGCACAAGTGCAGTTTCTGCTCCACCCTGAACAGACAATGCAACAGCTCCAGCAGCTGAAGATATCCATGAATCGGATTTTCTGTGCCACAACGGAGCCCTCTGGAGTGCCTTTGAGCTCCATTGATCCGAAGGGGACTCCAGTGTCAGATTTCTGTTGGTGAATCAGTCCTTGACCCCAACTGTGCCCCTCAAACTTGCTCTGAGCATGAACGCTTCCCTGGCTTCAGTCCCTCTGACTCAACCTCCGGTGCCATCTACGACTCAACACAACTGGCTCCAGTATTGGTACCAACACTTATGTGACTGACGCCAGAAATGGAGCCGATAATTTACTGAGACTCGCACCCAACCAGCTAGACTAAGACATTATGCCCAATCTGACTCAGACTGTGCCCCAAAGTATATTTCTTGGGAATATGACAAAGACTGTGATAAAAAATATGGTGCTCAATATGATGATGGCTATATCTTTGCTTCAATACTACCAAAAGTATCCTGCCTGAGGTTACAGGGGACGTAGTATCAACTACGTAAGGCACGGGAGGGAGAGCTATCTGGTACACCACTAGTGGGTAAGCTTGTCCGCATGACTAGTGCGGGGAAGGAAACAATTCCTTTTTTATATATAACCCTCACACACTAAGTGTCATGCTTCATCATCTGGTTCACCCTGACCCCGAAAGGTTGGGGTGCGCTCGACCTGTATTTCAGGGAGCACTTAAGGATAGAGGGTGACCAGGTGGCTTAACTAGAGATTAAAAATCCCTCGCCTTCTTCTAGGTATCCCTTTATTAGCGGAGATGGTGGGGAAAGCTAAAAAATGTGAAAGGGATAATGTGGACGTTTATGGTCCTAGCACCCTATGTTTTGTTGACCGACATGTTTCAGCCCTACTCTAAGGCCTAACCAGGTCCGGGGCTTTCATCGGGGTTTTAAGACACCTTCCTGGTGAGTTTATTGCAGAACAGGTCTTACACCGGAGCTTACACAATCTGTACCTTAGTATGTAGAGATTAAACAGCGACAGCTGCTAGCTTTCGATCTTCCTACTGAAGGAACCTGTGTCATTCTAGCAGCCAGGTGTCCATCCAAATCAGTTTACACTGGATTATTGGAGAAGTTTCTTGTCTGGTGTTCCTCTTGAAACATCAAACCCCTGAATGCACAATTGTCAAATGTTATTTTGTTCTGTTTGTCATGGGCCCTGAAAAGTCTTGATGTGGCAATGGTTAAAGGTTACCTTTCAACCTTCTTGCGTTACCTCATCAGCCATCCTTTTTTAAGTGACCTGTTGTGATGCATTCTGTGAAGTGGCTAGTCGGCATGTTTATCCAATGCAGTTTATGATGCATCAGTCTGACCTTAATTTGGTACTCGCTTACCTAGTGTAGACTCCCTACAAAGAAATGCACAGTTGTCCTGTTCGCCAGCTAACCATTAAGGCTGTATTCCTCATCGCCAGAATATCGGCCAAATGAGCAGGCTCTAGGCATTGTCTGTGTAACCAGCATAATCCTCTTTTCCTCAACAAATTAGTTCTGCAGATAAAAGCAGCATTCCTACCCAAGATAGGCATGCCTTTCCACATAGGGCAATCCTTGATGACTTTCTATGTACCTCATCATGCCTTGAAAGAGAGACCGATCTTGTTGTCTCGACCCTAAGAGGACCCTTGTTTCTGTATTGATCAAAGAAAAGATTACTGACAAGATGACCAACTTTCGTATGTTTCTCTGAGGCTAAGAAAGCTAAAGTAGTGCAAAAGAGAACCCTCTCATTATGGATTGTGCTATCCTGGATAGCCAGGTCTGGAAAGATGAGCATTTTGCCCGATCTCTCCTGCTGAATATCCTGGTCTGATCATTCCACTGACACCACTGGAGGCGAGTTACTGCTTTGAGATCTATTCACAGGTGAGGAACTGCGGTTAGAAGTCTTAATCAGAAGAACAGTGTGCTTACCGTAGGTAATTTCTTTTCTGGTAGACTAGCTTCAGATTCCTCACTGGCCCACCCTCCTCCCCTTTGTATGGAATGGATTCACACAGTCCATTAATAAGATCCCAGTCTGGAGGTCTGCACACTGCCATATTCTGATTTCTAGTGGCTCTGCATCCATTGACTGGAACAGAGATCAGAAAGAAACTGATGTCAGTGCACGCAGGTGGTGCAGATATAATGGCCTCACCTTTACATCAGGGACTGACGCAAAGCCACATGACACCACCTACCAATGCACAAGGTTATTTCTATTCACGTTTTCAGATCCAGTCTGGCGCCTGGGGAAATTCATAAGGTTTGGAATCTGCAGTTAGATTATCTCACCCAGAAAAAGTGTTATGGAAGATAAGTAATATGGGGCTAGATGTGCCAAGCATTTTTGAGGTTGCAAATGACCTGATGAGCAGAATTCAACAATCGCAATTTGGATTTTCGATCCAGTATTTGGAAGGAGCGTCTTTAAAGAGGCCCGTCCAAATGCAGAATCATAGTGGTATGTTTTGCGACTGAAATGCGGTCTCAAAACATTAATATTTTACTGACACCTCAAAGGAGGCGGTAACCCATTTTCAAACGGAAATGACCACTGAGGGACCTCATTCCCTTTAAGAATATTTTAAAAATGAAAGTTAAATGTTATATTTAATTTTTTTAAATGCATCCCGTTTTTCTTTAAGAAAAAATAAAATTGGTTTATTTAAAAGCAATAACATACATGGTGGTCTGCTGACCCCAGCATGCCACCATCCCAGTGATGGCTATCATTCCGAATAGGTCGCAAACTGCAACCTACCTCATTATTTAAAAAAAATAGGTTGATTTTTGAAGCACTATGTATGAATCACTACTTTAAAACAAAAACTTTAATGCTTTAGGAATAGTAATTTCCTTATTGTGATTCGCAGAAAATTGCAATTTGGAAATCGCTATTCCCAATGTTAGTACATCTGGCCCTTGTTCTTTTCGCCCACGAAATGCAGTTAAAGTCCCTAAAAGGTCAATATTCAATATCAAAGTATTCTTTACTCTTAGTGGGGAAAAAAGTGAAGTTAACTTTTTCCGCTATTTAAGCATGCATTGTGCGACATGCTTGCCTCAGTGGTAAAAAATAGTCTTGTTGCACTTAGATTGTTTGCTCAGGTTCTTCAAATGTAAGAAAGCTTAATAAACCATGCACTTTTTTTGCACAATGGAAGTGCTCAAAGCTTCATTCTTTTGTGGTTTTTGTCATGTATACCCACACCTTAGCGCTTCTTTCTTAACTAGTAAAACAAATGGCAAAAAACGTAAATAAGACAACTGATCTGGAGCCTGGCTAAAGTATGCCAACCTAGGTTTGTAGATAACATACACATCCCTGATTATCTGTGCACTGCAAAGTTCTTATGCCAAGTCGCCCAATAGTGCCTATATATCTCAAAACTTTCAGAATTGGTGAATTTACTGGACCGTTGAGGTGCTAAAATGAATGTATATTGTCACTGGTCCCTTTGCTTACTAACTTTGTACAGTTTAATTTGCTTGTGCTTTGGATAAATAGTTATAGTTCTATTCGATTAAAGTGGGGTGGGGGTTTCTTCTTTATTTTTTAAAGTCCTAGAACTAGTCTTGGTCACTGGTATGGTTTAGTACCTACAGCAAGAACATTTTTACTACCAGTCTGTTTAAATCAAATCTATATTTGTGTTTGGTTTCTAGCTTTAGGCTGATCAGATGGCTATGTATTTTTTTCCTTGAATCATTCCCTGTTGTGTAGGTGGGAGCCCCATGGCAACTTTACAATAGCAGTGTGAAATCATAATAGGCCTGAAACCCTTTAATCAGAGCCACTTTGTTAGCATAGTCATCAATGAAAAATACCCGAAGTCCAGCAAATGAGATGATGGCACTGAAACTCCTCTCACATCTGATTTTATATTGAATGTCATGTGGCAAGGGAATCCCACAACCTTGCTCTTTTCAGTCTGGAATAATCAATACTTTACTTCATAAATCTTTCTCCAATCTTTGTGTGTGTATTGAGTCCTCTACCGCTGCCCCTAGATTAGGTGGGGAATTTGTTTTTTTTGGATAAGGAAAGCTCTTCAATAAGATGTGTCTTGAAAGCACACAAAGCATGTGGCAAAGTGAAGGTCTGTACTGATGAACTTAACCAGAAATGCATGTTTGCCTTTACCATGGTCACAAACTGGAAGACTAATATATGCAGAAAGCTTTCTGCCAAAACCCATAATAATCGTGAGGAGCTGGCAACGTGGCCTTAAAATCGAATCTTGGTGATACTACCTTTTCAGAGTATAGGATTCACACAAAAGGATCTAGGATGAGGTGTACCGCACTGATCTATTTACTGGGAAATATGTTTACATTTGGTGCTTCGACCAACAGAGAACCAGACCCTTTTGATTCTCTTTGTTGTGAAAGCACCTTCCACAACCGGCAATTAAAATAATATATATGTGGTCCGCACACACAATAAAAGACAGTTCGTTCATTCAATGATGATTCACACTGATGTATATTCCTTCAATCTTTATTTTCCTATTACACTTCGCAGTAGCCAACGCTTTTCGTCCTTTTGAAGTACTTCTTCAGGGCTCCTCACTCCATGTATCTGTTCCACTGAGTCTCCTTTCCTCTTACGACAACAGTGAAATCATATCACCTTTCTGTAATACTATGTATGTGGATCTTTTTCTGTAATCTATGAACAAAATTCTTGCTGAGGGTTGTGTAACCTTTTCAGAGTATGTCTGTGTAAAGTGCTCCACCTGATCACGAGAAAAAGCTTGCAAGCATCAGCTGGAGATTTCTCAAACTCCATAAAAAGTTTTCTTTGATGTATGAGTTAGCCTCCACCTCTTACAAGTCGAAGGAAATGATCCTCAGTGAGACTCTCCAACAAATCACATAGACTTGCTTTTCCTACATCTGAGCGTCATTTGAAGGAAAAAAAAACCTTCTCTTCAACAATGCCACCACCAACCTCTCTTCTTGCAAAAACCATAGTTATTGTTGTGGATTCCCTTGTTAACTATCTCACCGTAGATAGTTGGGAAACAAGTTCTTGTCGGCCAGCCTGGCACTTCCATTGAACAATACAGTTTGTTTACTGGACTGCTAATCGCATGTCTTTTGGGACATTGCTTGCAAGATCTTGCCAGCAGTTCCATCCTAGGGCCTCTCTGGCCCAAACAATACAGTATGGCAGGACACAGCTAAGTACGTGATTCGTGCTGGCCTAGACACCACTGCCATTGAGCGTGTTCCAGACTCGGAAAGAGGAGGGGATTTTACTCTTGATAATGGCTCTCACAGAGTGACAACTAGGCCTCTGGCCTATGTAGGACCTTTGAATGCGTTCCTGTGGAGGGACACATTCAAAATGCTCATGTTGTGGCCGATCCTGGCTGCATTGGACATAACAGATGAATGGTGTCCGTGACCTGTAGGACACATCTTTTTTTTAAACACCCTGCGGTACCATAAGTATTACCTGTGACTCAATATCAGCCAGGAGCATTTCCAGTTTGCAGTGCTACCGCCTTGTCCTCAACAGTGTCCCTCAAGTATTCACAAAGCATTAGCCGTGGCACTCCTCCGGAGATTAAGGATACAAGTCATCCCCTACTTCAATGACTGGCTGATCATGGAACCTGTGGCATGAGGCTCTGCACCTTTTGGAGCTGGCTGCAGCATCAGGGCATTTTCATGATCCCGAACCATCTGGCAGTATCCTTAAATGCCTTAGCAGACCAGCTCTGTCAGTGGTGTCTGGCAGATCACGAATGGCATCTACCTCTTGAGGTAGTTCAAGGACCCTTAGAACAGAAGAGAGAACCCTGGCTAGACCTTTTCACCATTGTCAAGAAAGCCTAGTGTCAAGGGTTTTGCGCATTTTAGTTTCTGCAAAAACACGCATTAGGAGATGCATTCGGGTGGGATGGAACACAGGAGCCCAGTACTCCTTCCTGCCCCTCCTGAGTTATGAAAACGTACAGGATTGACCAGGCCCGAGAAATCCTAGTGTCCCTTGGGCCAGGAGTGTGGTAAGCAGAACTTCTGGGCATGAGCATCTGTCCGATTAGGCTCCCACTCAAGAGCATCTCATGTCATAGCAGCATGGCAGATCTTTCACTTGTATCTGCGCAATCTATGCCTCCGTGCGTGCAGATTGAGCTGTAGCAGTTAACTGCATTTGATCTGCTGCCTGTAGTGGTGGATGTCATTCTTGATGTCAAAGTGCATTTAAGCCGGGTGCTTGTACAACTTTGTTGCCTGTTTAGTGGGCAAGTCGGACCCCTTGCAAGCAGCAATTGGATATATTGTTTGTTTAATCTTTAGTCCAGCAAGCCTTTGCATTGGGCACTGCTAAAGATTTTGTCAGCCCTTTTGACCTTTTTATATTTACCAGACCAACCGTCCTAGTTTAAATCACCTGTAGTCATGCAGTTGATTATAGGTTTGACTCGTATGTTTCTTCCCAAACGGTTTGTGATGCCACTTAACTTGGTATTGACGTTTCTCATGTATAAGCCCTTGGAGCCAACGCATAGCTGCTTGGTGCGGCTTCTGGCCTTAAAGACTGTCTTTCGCATTGCGATCACTTCAATTTGTTGTACAAGTAAACTTTAAGTGCTATCGGTGCAACCGCAGTACACCACCTGTTTTTCTGGACAAACTGGTGCCGAAGACCCTGGCAGCTTTTTTTCACTCTTTTCCTCAGTGGGCAATCCACCACTCTTGTGTTCTTTGCCCGTCTTTGCCTCTCGAAATAGGTGGAGAAGCTTCATCAATAGATCCTGAAAGAGCTTGAATCTTTTACATCAATGTTACCAAAGATAATCAGGTGCACAGTCAACATTTTGTGGTGTTCTTCAGGGTGAAGAAAGAGGCTATGCAGAAGAGGACCCTATTGAAGTAATTAGTAGTCTGCATTAAGATCTCCTACCCACTTGCCAATAAAGCAGGCTCAGGAAGGACAGAGCCCATTCTACCAGGGCTAAGGCTGATACCACTGCGTTGGCACTTGGCGCTCTTGACAGCTGCCTGGCTGTATTGTGGGTGTGTGTACGCGTGTTCATGAAGCACTACTGCCATAACCAGGTCTAGCGAGCAAGATATTTCACCCATTACAGGGGTTTTTGTTCTGAGCCCTCTACACAGGCCCTCCACCTGGGGAGGGTACAGTTTTAGTGTCTATTCTAGAGGTGTCATTATTCAAAAAGAAGTATCCATCAGAAGAACAAGTTTTTACCTTCGGTAATGGTCTTTCTGGTGTATAATCTTCTCTAACTGGAGATTCCTCACGACCCCCCTACCTCCTCATTCTGTGGAGTGGCTATTTTTAATGCTTAAAAAAGGTCAAAAGTTATAGATCTTTCAACCAGTGCCAACAGTGGGTTAATTCACTGCGTCTTAGTGCTCAAAGAGTTGGGCAAGAAATTGACTTCAACATGTAGGGGTGATGTTTACATGCGTCTGTTATTTCTAGTGCAAAAGAAACAATTGATGGACGGAATGCTTGGCTATCAAAACATTCACCCCCAGGCACAAGGATATGGGTTAAATTCATCATTTTTTTCTCACCACTGGGTCCAAACTGGGGTGGTGTGGTGAGCAAAAGAATGATGGATTTAACCCAAATCCATGTGACTGGGGGGTGAATGTTTGCATTGTCCAGCATTCCGTCCATCAATTGTTTCTTTTGCATACATCACCCTAAGTGCTCACTACACCACTGAATTAAAGCTAGCCTGGCTGATGAAGGGTGATGCTCTGAAACCGGTCCCAGGATACTTGTTTCCGGTCCAGGGATGACCTGGCTTGGCAGTTCGGCTGGACTGTTCCAACAAGGAACAGGTTGAAGACTGATTTGCATATGTCTGGGTCTAAACTGGGGTGGTGTGGTGAGGAAAAGAAGGATGGATTTAACCCAGATCCTTGTGACTGGGGGTGAATGTTTGCATTGTCCAGCATTCCATCCATCAGTTGTTTGTTTTGCATCTTTTATTTCTAGGGCAGCACAGAGCCAGCACAAGTCCCGCGAGTGGCGTGGAGGAGCATTGCTGAAAAGTTTTCAGATCCATTCTGATGCCTGGGAAATGGTGTAAAGGTCGGGAATCTGCGATTAGAAAAAATATCTGCCAAAAAGTGTTAAAAACTTGTTCATCTGTTGTGATGGGCACACCCCATTATGTTTTTAAGCCAATCCAAGGGTCTTTGATTTTGGTGATACAGTCTAGTTGATGTAGCAAGGGTCTATTATGCAGTAACAGGCCTATAATACTCTCCGCAGTGCATTCTAAGCCTTTCCGGACTACACTAGAATTACCTCCAGTCGCGTGATGGCTCAACAACATTATGGTAGTACTGCAAAGAGGCCTCCGCTGGCACCACCGCCACACCATCTTCGTTTAAGTTGCAGGTTGCTTCAGCTGGGTCTTCAGAAGGGTTCAGGAGAGCATTGTATTTGGACTGGAGTTTTTTGTAATCATGTTCTTCCTCATTATGCCAGGAGAGTACGGAAGTCTAACCACCATGTCCTATTACTTGTAATTACAGTCCAAAGCGAGCATTACAACCAGTAGATCTGGCTTAGGCAAGTATTTTGATTGTGAAATGGAAAAAAACATTGTAAGTATATGCCACAAAAATAAGAAGGAAAGGAAGAATTTTCTGTCCACTAAACATAGTCATTTTATGCTTTCAATAAATTCAATTTACGAAACCTTCACAGATGAGCAGTTTTTGCTAGTAACAAGCCTTTTGGTTGTGCCCTGCATTTTATTGTTTATGAAGTAGTCCAGAATATTTTGCCACCTAGGAAACGACTCCACACAAGCAGATACAATATTAAAATTTCACTGGAACACTTTAAAATAAACTTTATAACGGAGTGCAGGCACAATAAATAGCTGATATTTAAAGTTAATATAAAAGCAAATAAAAAGCACTCTTTGTGCCAGCTTTGCAACTGATGAAAAGTAAACTATATTTTTTCAAATGTGTACTTTGTGCAGTAACTCATGGTGAAGGGAGACAATGGGTAAACTGGCCTGACACATTGGCCCATGCTGTATGCTATGGAGGCAGAGCCAGAGTAAATTTGGCCTGGTTGAGAACCAGGACACCAGTACGCACTACTCAATTTGTATTTAGACGTTAGTACATTTGTTTATTTTTCATCAAAAAATCAACTTAGATCAGCAAAACATTCATATTCATGTTACATTTGTTAAAGCGCATGTTCATTTGCCAACATATACATAGCTATCTTCAAACTTATATCGTCAGCAGTATATACTTTGGTGTTGGCCCTGTTATCTGTGATGGCCGCTATTGATTCGAACGACATTTTTTTGTTGTTAGGTGCTAGTACCCTATGGTTGCAGTAGAATTAATAGTGAATTTGGAAGGGTAGCTGCACTCTTTTAGATGAGTGTAGTAGGGCGTTAATCCGGTATGTGTGCTGTGCTGGTATGTAGCCTGCAAACTATAGATTATAGAGTAAATTTGGCCTGGTTGAGAACCAGGACACCAGTACGCACTACTCAATTTGTATTTAGACGTTAGTACATTTGTTTATTTTTCATCAAAAAATCAACTTAGATCAGCAAAACATTCATATTCATGTTACATTTGTTAAAGCGCATGTTCATTTGCCAACATATACATAGCTATCTTCAAACTTATATCGTCAGCAGTATATACTTTGGTGTTGGCCCTTCCAAATTCACTATGGAGGCAGAGCCAACATGTTTAACTGACCAGTGGATGAAGACAGTTGATCAAAAACCCCTTTCAATGTTTTTTTTCTTTTTAGAGAAACAGTAATCCATCAAAACATGTAAAGCTGTCTTAAAGGCAAGGCATGTTCTAGCAGGTATTCCCCATGTTTTTTTTGTTGCTCAAGTGTGTCAACTGTAAAAACCCATCCCTCCTCTTGAAGCATGGCAGTTCACTAAAACCTTTGAGGAGCATTGAAATCTGAAAATATGTACAGGATCTGCCACGATCATTTAGTGATGAAACTTTGATCTGTTAATGGATACTAATGGACCACTTCTTTAACACCTTTCTATCTAACTTGAATTTGGCTTTAGTGAGTACAGTGAATAGCTCAGACTTCGTGTACCAAGCCAGTCCACACTAAATATACAAATATTTCAAGAGTGCTAATTTGTTTCTTACTTGGAGTCCCTGATTAAGCAGTGCCTTAGCCCTAATCTGGAATAGTACCCTAGAATATTCTGGGTAACAAATGTATTACGTGCTAGAATACCTAACTTTAGTTGAGTGACTTTAAGTGTGATTGTTTGTTTAAAAAGAATAGTACAGCGGTAGATGGTGGACTGTGTGCCAGCTACATATTTTTAATTCTATTAATGAGACTGGTTTGGATTGTTATCCCATGCGTTTGCTAAGCCTTTATGGCAAGACTCCGGTGCTAAAGCGAAAACATTGTTTTGAATTTCAGTGGTGCAACATATATTTTGATATTCAGCAGATTAAGGAACAGATACAGTATAAGTGTTTTCACGTTGAAGGCAGGTATTTTTGTTTTGCTGTTCTAACAGTCACTTCCCTTCTTCACCTTAGTTGTTCATGAAGGTGTAGATGGCTGTTCCTATGTAGTAGATTTGAGCGCCATTATTCCCATGCGTGTATGATGGGCTCCTGAACTATTCCTTCAAGGAAGGGATGTAATTAGCACTTCAAATGATCATGGAACTGCTACAAGGTTGGGATTTGTCCCGTAACCTCCCAAAATCAAAACTCAAGCCTGCGTTTTGTTTTGCTTCTTTTTGCAGCAGTGTTGGGCACTTTTCTGAGAGCACTTTATCCCTTTGTTCATAAGGGATGTGTGCTCAAACACCTTGTTTTTTTAGGTTGAGGTTGTCTTCTTGCATCTAAGTTGTAGCTGAGGTTCAGTTCGCTAGAAAGTGCGTTTGAGGACTGTGGTCACTGAATCCGGGGCGACTAACAGATCTTTTTTAGTAAAGCAGAATGATTGCCAGGTGAATGCAGCATGACAGTTAAGAGGCAGGGATTTTGCTTTTCCAGACATTCCGGCTCAGATAGTGAAAGCTGTCTTTCGTGTGAATATGAACTGACTGTGGTCAAAAACAGATTAGCCCCTCCATTTTAAACTGTGGGTACTAAGCACCATGAGATTAATCTCTCGCTGCTGGTCTTGCCTAGTTGCAATTCAGAAATGTGCTGTACAGCCAGCTCGCCGCCTTCCTTGAATCCAACAACTCCCTCGATCCCTCTCAGTCTGGATTTTCAGCCAAACACAGCACCAAAACCGCCCTCATTGCAGCGACAGACTACATCCGAACACTCCTGGATAACGGAGAAACAGTGGCCCTCATTCTACTCGACCTCTCCGCCGCTTTCGACACAGTCTGCCACAGCACCCTTATACAACGCCTCAGCAACATCGGCATACAAGGAAAAGCCTTGAACTGGATCATCTCATTCCTCGCTGGGAGAACTCAAAGAGTTCGACTTCCCCCATTCAACTCAGAGGCCACTGAAGTCATCTGTGGAGTACCACAAGGATCATCACTCCGTCCCACCCTCTTCAATGTTTACATGAGTCCACTCGCCCCATCGCGCGTCAACACAACCTTAACATCATCTCTTACGCCGACGACACCCAGTTGATCCTTTCCCTCACCAAAGACCCTAACACCACCAAAACCAATCTTCACGAAGGCATGAAAGAAGTAGCCGAATGGATGAAACACAGCCGCCTTAAACTCAACTCAGACAAAACGGAGGTGCTCATCCTAGGATCTTCCCCCTCTGCCTGGGACGACTCTTTGTGGCCTTCCGCTCTGGGCACAGCACCCACACCCACAGACCACGCACGCAACCTGGGCTTCATCCTAGACTCCTCTCTCTCGATGTCCAGACAAGTCAACGCAATCTCATCCTCCTGCTTCAACAGACAAGTCAACGCAATCTCATCCTCCTGCTTCAACGTACTCCGTATTCTCAAAAAGATCTTCCGCTGGATCCCCCTCGAAACAAGAAAGACTGTCACCCACGCACTGGTCATGATTCGACTGGATTATGCTAACACACTCTACGCCGGAATCGCAGCAAAATTACAGAAAAACTCCAACGCATCCAAAACGTATCAGCGAGACTCATATTGGACATCCCTCGCCAAGATCACATCACCGGACACCTAAAAGACCTCCACTGGCTTCCCGTCAACAAGAGAATTACATTCCGTCTTCTCACCCACGCACACAAGGCCCTCTACAAACTTGGACCCGAATGCCTCAACACTCGACTGTCCTTCTACACACCCACCCGCCAACTCAGATCGTCAAATCAAGCCCTCGCCGCAGTCCCGCGCATCCGAAAATCCACCATGGGTGGCAGATCCTTCTCCTTCCTGGCGGCCAAGACCTGGAACTCACTTCCCACTCACCTCCGCCTTACTCAGAACCACATCTCCTTCAGAAAAGAACTTAAAACCTGGCTATTCGACAAAAATTTAACCCCCCTTCCCCAAGCGCCTTGAGACCCTCTGGGTGAGTAGTGCGCTATATAAATCCATGAACTTGACTTGAACTTGTAACTCACCAGAACAAAATGACTGCTGCTTTGCTTTAAGGAAGTAAAGTAGGAACGTTATGGGACATGTGATCCCAATCCTTTGGAAATTCTGTCTAGTTTATGCCTATACTGATTGTTGAATACATTTGTATGGTTTAGGTGGTCCTCACAACAATGTTGCAGTTAGATCTAGGCTTCCTAAGAGGATCGGGTGCATGAATGTACAGAATTCTAGTACGGAGAGGTAACTCAGGCATGAAAAGTCTGTTGGAGCATGAACATTCTCTTGTCACACGGTGTTAGGATTGTCATAAAAGAAGAATATAAGACCTCAATAAAAAGAGGTAATTGATGTTTTGGTGACCAAAGATGTCTGTCTGGTCACAGTTTCATTCTGTTGAACTGAAGGTGCTCTTTACCTTTGCTAAATTCTTCCATATGCTAGCTGTTTGGGGTTGGTATGTGGCTTGCCATTAGTTAGAGGAAGCATGATGATTTTCTCTGTTTGAAGTCACCAGTTCTCAACTTTGTAAGTTTGTTAAACAAGACTTTTGCCTCTTGCCTGCAACTCCTGCCCTCATCATTCTCACATTGTTACTCGGAGGGAACTCAGCTTGGTATTGTTTACATTGATGGTTCCACCTTTTGAGTCCTTACATAGTTCTAATGTGGAGTACCTTACCATTAAGTGTTCTGCTGTTGAATGTACCTTCAGCTGTAATGGCAAGCTAGTTAATGGCCTAGTTGATGTATTTGTCCTTTCAGAGACAAAGTGAGACTATCATCCCTCCAAAGGTGGTGCCTGAAGTACATTTCAAAGTGATTATTCATTTGCCACATTTTGTTCTGCCGCTGTGTCCTAAAGTGAAAGATATGTTTCCCAAGTTGAGGCCAATAAAGACACTCCCACAATATTACCAGATTTGATGAGTGCAGTGTAAACCTACAGCATTTAGCTTCCTGTGGGAGTGGTACCAAGGATGTTCTTTTAACTAAACCGTTCGATAGTGCTTAGTGATATTCCTCAGAGTGCTCTCATGTATGTTGCCAGAAGCAGCAGGCTACATATTGTTTCTTTGTTGTTGTATTTCATTATTTGCATTTTCAAGTGCAATTTACTATCAACAGAAACCAGGCTCTGCCTTTGCTGTAGGTACATAGGTGACATTAATAAATATATTTAGTACACTGCTTATTGCAGCCTGACTTTAGGCCCACCTCAACAACCTATCAAGGTGGTGCATCCCCCACCTACCCGCCCCCTCCACCCCCCCAACTTGTCTCCACAGATACAACTCTCAAGGAGCCTGAAATCGGTCCACAACTCCTTACAGTTATGCGTCATATACTGGCAAATAATAACAAGAGTATGGTAATACCCAATTACCACTTTATTCAGGGGGCATCTTGGAAACTGGAGTTGAGACCTGTGTCACAGCCTGTATCATTGCATTCCAGGCCCACAGTACTTCCTGCGCCGTCTTGCCTATTCCTCCACATGTATGCCTCCTCCGCTCCCTCCCACTCCACATAGGGAAGACGTGGCCGAACTCATAGCCAACCAAAACATAGACGTTATGTTTATAACTGAGACCTGGGCAGATCCAGCATCTGGCCCAGATTTCAGTATAGCCACCCCGGATGGCTATCATGTGATTAGACTAGGCAGATCATCTGGCAAAAGGGGGGGGCGGTCTAGCTATTATACACAGAGCCAAGTTAGCTATAAAAACTGAACCACTAGACTACGACTTTGCGGAAGCTTTAGGTTTCACTGTTACTCTCTCTCCTATACAAACCTTTAAGGGAACTCTGTTGTATCGACAACCTATTTCACGAATACCCTTTTTGAAATCCCTTAGTTTCCTATTAGAACCAGTAGCTGCCAACTCGGATTACACAATATTGGGAGATTTTAATTTTCATTTAGAAAACCTGGCAGATAAAGACTCGTACACTCTTATCTCGGACTTCTCGGCCGCTGGCTTAGAACAGCGGGTCTCCTCAGCCACTCATCATGCAGGTCACACCCTGGACGGTTTATTCACTAATAATTCTTATATGACTTACCCTACAGTATTCCCGCTTATATGGATGGATGGATCACTCGGCAGTTAAATTTACTATCTTAGTCAGGAATCATAAAAATTTATCTCCTATCATACGCCCTCAGATTAAATGTCGCGACTGGAAAAACATTGATCCCACCGTTTTACATAATATCCTGGAATCTACGAAACCAGAAGACATATCTGACCCACATGAAGCATCTAATAATTATGGACACTGGCTGAACAATGGCTTTAACCGCTTAGCACCTAATAAAAAAATGCAGCCAAACCACACTAAACCCTCCGCGTCGTGGTTCTCGGAACCACTAAGGCTCGAGAGACAATGATGCCGAAATTTGGAGAGGCGCTGGCGTAGGAATTACGATAATATTGACAGAGATACATACAAGAAAGCTTTGTCGAGCTACAAAAAACTCATAATTGCAGAAAAATGTAATTTTTATAGCACACAAATAGAATTAGCTCAAAATTCGAGCAAACAGCTATATCAGGTGGTCAGAAAATTAGCCAATCCACCGGCTCCTGCCACCACAGAGCCATCTCAAATTTTTTGCAATAAGGTAGCGGAATTTTTCAAGGCAAAGGTCAAAGACATTTTACTTTACTAAAAGAACTCCCTCTCATGTCACCAAAGCCAACCTTTGAGGTTTTCTCCCCACTATCGCAGCTGTCTATGGAAGAGCTTATGAATACTGTTAAGTCAGGATCACCGTTGGATCCATGTCCTCCACTCATTCTTAAACCAGTATCCAATCTGATAACCCCGGTGCTCACTAACATCTGCAATGCCATGTTTTGGACAGGTGACTACCCCTCAATCTGGAAAAAGGCCACTGTAAAACCTCTTTTAAAAAAACCAACCCTAAATCCATTAGAGCCTAAAAGCTATCGCCCTATTGCCTCGCTCCCTTATCCATCAAAAATTTTTGAAAAGGCAATGAACCTACAGCTGTCGAACTATATTGACCAGAATGAGCTGCTGGATGACACCCAGTTTGGGTTCAGGAAGGGCCACAGGACTGAGACTGCTCTGATAAAGGCAGCAGTGGAGGTAAGGATAATCATGGACCAGGGTGGTGCAGCGGTCTTAATACTCTTGGATTTGTCTGCAGCTTTCGACACGGTCGATCATACCATCTTGATCGACTGTGTCGCTGCAATTGGCATTCAGGGCAAAGCCAGGGTACTCCTGGCATCCTTTCTGGCTGATAGAGAGCAGTCTGTGAAGATGGGGAGTTACTACTCTCTTGATTTCATCCTGCCTTGTGGAGTTCCCCAGGGCTCCTCGCTAAGTCCGACACTTTTTAACATCTATGTGTCGGACTTGGCGAGGGTGATCAAGTCATTTGGTATTGGATTAACCTCATATGCCGATGACACCCAGCTGGTCCTGGCGATCCACAAAAATGGAGGAGCAGTGGCCGCTAACTTCCAGAAGGGCATGAGAGCCATCAGTACCTGGATGGATCAGAATTGTTTAAAGCTAAATTCTGACAAGACGGAGGTTATGGTATTTGGTGAGCTGACCCCGTCTTGGTCCCCAGTCTGGTGGCCTTCGGAGCTAGGAACTCCCCCATCACCAGTATCTAAAGTTAGAAATCTGGGAGTTCTATTCGACAACAAGCTAGCTTTTGTCAGCCATGCTAACGCAGTGGTCTCAGCCTCCTTCTTTACCCTAAGAATGGTAAAGAAATTGCTTCCATTTTTTCCCCCAAATGCAGGCAAGACCTTAACACCTTAGCTGCGTGTAAACATTCCTCCCCAGTGCTGCGCTGTCCATTGGAACCAGTGCTGAATGGACGTCCAATGGTCGTGCGCAGCACTGGGGAGGTAGCGCTGCTGACGACCATTGGCCGTCAGCAGCACTTAAGGGGCTAATGTCCACTTTGGTATTATCTAAGGTGGACTATTGCAATGGCCTACTGTTGAACGCGCAGGAGAAAGTTTTGAACAAACTACAGCTTGTTCAAAATGCTGCCGCAAGGATTCTAACCGGCACACCTAAATATTCATCCATCTCTCCCATCATTCGTCAACTACATTGGTTGCCGGCCGGTTGGAAGCCGTACAAAGTTTAAGGCCTTATGTATTACATATAAGGCATTGAACAATATTGGACAAAAATTCTTTAAAAAGGCCATTAGTGTTTATAAACCTAGTCGAACATTACGTTCATCCGCAGCCCAACAGCTCCAAATACCACGCACACAAAAAGCGACATGGGGAGACAAACGCTTTGTGGTTGCTGTTTCTAAGCTGTGGAACCTGCTCCCTCCCTATATCAAACTTAGCACATCACTACTAACATTCCGAAAGCACCTTAAAACCTGGCTTTTTAATCAGTAAACTTTTAATAGGAACCCCCTGCAATCTGTGAACTCCAGCGCCGAGACACCAGAAGGTATTTGTGCGCTATAGAAATTTTATAAATAAATAGATAAAAATAAATAAACATCTGCCATCCATACCTCCTGAGAGCGGGGGTGGTGCACCCCCATTAAATGTATGGCTATTTGTCTCTTCTCAACTACTATAACAAGCACTGCAAAGCACCTACTAATCCTCTTTTTTGGGTTCTTCGGTAGGAGTCCTAAGATGCATTGCTCAACTGTGTCTGGGGAATGTCTCATCCTGTCACTCTCCACAAGTGATCTAAAACCTGGACCCAAAACCGTCAAGGTAGGCCAGTATCACACCATGTGTCAAAACGAACAAATCTGCTTCTTCCACACCACACTTGGGGGACTTACAGTCCCAAGCGGGATATATTGCATAAGAAAGATTGGTAACCCTCAGACAACAGGGCGCTCAACAAAATCCGGGGTTAGTAGAAGTCACAATATGAGGTGGTGCTTCCAGGGAAGAGGATGCGGTTACCAACATCCACAAGGTTTTACCTAAATAAAACCACAATCCTAACAGATTCCCTCCCGACCACTCAATGAAATTATTATAAAGTTAGACAATTAATAAATAAGTTCAAATCTTAATTGGCACAAGCACCAAAGTCCAAATTCCAATATCCCGGAAAGGATGTTCCAACAACGTTTATTCCTTCACATTGAAGTTTATTCCAATAGACAAAGTGTTTCTTCCAAATGTTGCAGCCAACACGTGTTTCGTCGTGATTATTATACACACATTGACTTCCTCAGGGCTGCAACCCAAAATAGACAAATAGTACTCATAAGTAAATGGGACCCCCTCTTCAACCATTAATACTCAGCATATAGTATAGTTGAGAGAAAATAGTATAGTCAGAAGGTCCCGGTGAAAAAGAGAATACGAAAAAAAAGGACCCCACACCATTTACATGCATCACCTACTGCATGGGAAAATATTGTATGTCCATTACCAAACAAATGAGAGAATCATCGACTGTCTGAAGTCATTAAAGTATTATATATAAATAATTATCACCTGTAAATTCTGCGTACTCCTCAAAAATAAAGTCTCCCAATATTAGGTATCTTCAGAACCTGTAATCCTAATACACCATAATAAATCGTAATCTCACAAAATAGCCACATAAGATCAGACCCAGTCCATCATTTGCTACCAAGTATACCAACAAAGAATACTTTAACCCCCACAATAAAGTGTCTCACAAGAAATAGTGAGAATACAGAGGCAGGATTTGGAGTACTAATACGGAGTACATGGTAACTATTTGAACATTACTAATGGGGATTGCTTATTGCTAATATACATTAGGTGGTTGCAAAACACTGATCTTACCCGCTGATATGGTGATTATAATAGTCTGTGGGCTGAGGTAGACACTTTATTGTGGGGGTTAAAGTATTCTTTGTTGGTATACTTGGTAGGAAATGATGGACTGGGTCTGATCTTGTGTGGCTATTTTGTGAGATTACGATTTATTATGGTGCATTATGATTACAGGTTCTGAAGATACCTAATATTGGGAGACTTTATTTTTGGTGAGTACGCAGAATTTACAGGTGTTAATTATTTATATATAATACTTTAATGACTTCAGACAGTCGGTGATTCTCATTTGTTTGGTAATGGACATACAATATTTTCCCATGCAGTAGGTGATGCATGTAAATGGTGTGGGATTCCTTTTTCTTTTCGTATTCTCTCTTTTTCACCGGGACCTTCTGACTATACTATTTTCTCTCAACTATACTATATGCTGAGTATTAATGGTTGAAGAGGGCGTCCCATTTACTTATGAGTACTATTTGTCTATTTTGGATTGCAGCCCTGAGGAAGTCAATGTGTGTATAATAATCACGACGAAACACGTGTTGGCTGCATCATTTGGAAGAAACAATTTGTCTATTGGAATTAACTTAAATGTGAAGGAATAAACGTTGTTGGAACATCCATTCTGAGATATTGGATTTGGACTGGTGCTTGTGCCAATTAAGATTTGAACGTATTTATGAATTGTTTAACTTTATAATAATTTCATTGAGTGCTCAGGAGGGAATCTGTTGGGCTATATTCCATGCTGCCTCTTTCGGGACACGTAGGTCATATGAATCGTGTTGTATTGCATCAGTTTGAATCTGGCGCTCACCACCACCTTACGCACCTTGCTGTGAATCTTAGATCATTCTTTAGGACCTAGGGCTGTGGTCATATACTGCTGCCATTTATCTTCCATCTTGATCCGCTTAGGTTGTTTGTCAGTGCAAAGAGCCCTGTATAGATGGAAGACGAGCCTGCGTCCCCCTACCATAGCCACTAGCATCACTAGTGGCACTAGGGTGTGTGAGGCTCTGGGCCTGAAGGAACATGGGCCAAAGCTGTCAGGCAGCCAACTTAGCATATGCAGGAATTGTCCCTGTCCCAAATTAAATGTTTTCTCAGCATCTCCAATAGAGATAAAGCAGCTCTCGAGATACAAATCCGACAACATGATACAGCCATCCTCCTTCCACCTCTCCACAGACCTAATCAAAGCCACTTGTGTAAATGGATAGATTAACCAGAGGTCGAGAGAAAACGGTGCCCTCCTAATTACACATTTCACCACCTTTTTACCACATTCACCCCATCAGTCGAGCTGAATGTGGTAGGTCCCCAGGTATCCACCCCACCACACATCAATAGGGCTCCTAGTTGGTGGAGACACAATAAAACACATGAGAGGGTACCTGAGAAAAGACAGTTCAAATGGAAACAACCAGGGAAAACACAGTATTAATCAGCGTAAACCACTTCCCCCGCTAGATAGTTTTACATTTGGTAATATATCCAAGAGGTACGATCGTGGAGGAGCAAGCTCGCGGACCACCCATTTTGGAATCTTTACTCGTGACACTATTTTTGACCAGGGGCCTCGCTCATTATGATTGCTGGAACTTAGCAGCCTAGAACAGCTTTATCGTGACATCACCTTGAAGTATGGGCTTTTCCTTTTTGGGCTGGCAGCAGGACAGCCTATAGACTTGCATTCTTTTAAAACATACTGCCTGTGTTGCTGTGATAATTAGATTTTATTATTATTACTGAATCATTTATCGTACTGCCTTCAGAACTGGGTCCATGTTAGCGCCCCTCCTTTGAGGATCTCCAGGTACATCATCTGTATTATCTAGACTACCTGAACATTAGTCTCCAGATACCTTTGGACCTTTTTAAAATCATCAGTGGGATGTTTCCTGCATGTGGGGACCCACTATCGTCTTTAGAATTTTTGCTTCCCTGAATCGGAACCGCTGGACAACTTGTGATTTACATTGTATAGAGCCCTGTTGTACTACAATATATGGATAAAGTGCAATAGTAACAGATGGCCTTTCTGACCACTGCTTAAATTGTGAATCCTGCACCTTGATGAAAGAGTTGTAAGTACATGGTACTTCCGAAAAGTGCATCAGTGTATTTCTTTTGTGATTTGATTTCTTTGGTGTTTTCCTTATACACTGTATTTAATGTTGTGTATATGTTTAATGTAGTTGTGTATATTATTGTATTCTCCTTTTTTTCACATTATTTTTATGTTTTTGTTATTTTAGAGACAGGTACAGCCTTTGTATGGTCTTTTAGTATATGTTTAGGGCTCCTCTATTTAGGTAAAATGCTGTTTATTGTTCACCATATGTACAATTTATAAATGTGTTTTTTAGAACAAACTTTGATAAAACAAATTAAAAACAAAAAAGAATATGTATTTTTTCTGATGATGAATGGTAAAATGATGGACGATTAGATAGATGTGCTCTGGATGGGGCGATGGGCAGGAAGGCTGAAGGGCAGAGACAGACAAAGGGAAAGAAAAAGATTAACAGGATAGACCGACAGATACATGTCATAGATAGATATCCTATTTGTAGAACAAGCACAACGAATTGGATGTATTTACGCGTTTTGAAAGTGCCTTTATGATCCATCGAAACGGGACTCATTTTATCAATGCCAGTACGTTAAAGGAAATTCAGTTGCACAGGGATTTAAACCCGCACCAATTATTCAGATCAGTAACATGAAAGGGGCGCTCATGTGCCCGCAATTGACGCCCTATATCCCCTACAACAAACACCGTTTGTATACAGGTTAGCCACTTGTGGTCGCGTGAGGAAGAAAGCCCAGTCTATACTTTCTTACTACTTCGCCCCTCTAGACCGACGCTTGCGTTATGCTGTCCTCATCGTGGTCCTCATTGGTACAGTCCATCACCGGGCTGTGGGCCTTGCAGTCACTGTTCATTTCAACCAGTAGGTTTGCGCACATTGCCTGTTATGGCCGGGCGTGTTCAGAATGGAGAAGTCCTCAAACCCCACCCCGTGACTCCGTGGAGGGCTGGAGTGTCAGAGAGCATATCACCGATCTATGACTGCCAGGGGGTCCCTCTCCCAGTCATCGTAGGGTGGAGTGAGTGACGTGGTGTCACTCTTCAGGAGAGAGTGAGGTGAATGAAGCTTTTTGACAACTCTGGATATGTGGGGCTAAGGTGAATAAGGTCCTGTTACACTACAAGACCGTATATTGTGAAGTGAATACGGCGTTAAAACACATCAGAAAGAGAGCGAAGTGAATGGGGTGTGACACCTCAAAGCAGGGGAGTGTAAGGTGAATGCGGCGTTATGATGCCTCAAGACAGGAGAGCATGGGGTGAATACATACATGTCAACCAGGTGTCTCAGGAATGAGAGCGAGACCAGATGTTTAGGAGGGTGATCCCACTAAAGTAAATTGAGAAAAAAACATTTTTGAAGAGTGAGGCTGGTTTTCCAGCAAGGCACCCTAGTACAACTCAAACCATCTTAACCCGTCCGAACACGGCGATGTGCACATCCATGCACTGCTATCTGTCCGAGTACAGTGATTCACATGCGCACTTCGACCCGAGGTGCTTGTCCCGGGGTGCCTGGTGGTGCCTGGTGGCGGGCCGCGCTGCAGGTTAGCTGCCCGAGGTGCCTGGTGGCGGCCTTAGCTGTAGGTTAGCGGCCGAGGTGGTGGTCGAAGCTGGAGGTTAGCGGACCGGGGTGCCAGGTGGCTTTCCGAGCGGCAGGTTAGCGGACCGGGTGCCTGGTGGCAGCCCGAGCTGCAGGTTAGCGGCACGAGCTGCAGGTTAGCGGCCCGAGGTGCCCGGTGGTGGCCTGAGCAGCAGGTTAGCGGCCCGATGTGCCTGGTAGTGGCCCCGAGGTGCCTGCAGGTTGGTGGACCGAGGATCCTGGTGGCGGCCTGAGGATCCTGGTAGCGGTCCTGGGGTGCCTGGTGGTGGCCCCGTTGCGGATCGTAGAGGTCGGTCTCATGCACACTGACGCTCTCAAGAAGGCCCAGTGCTGCTTCCGTGAGCCCACGTGTTTTAGTGAATAATGGAAGCCTCCATGCTGGAAATAAGTGGCACTTCTTGCTCTGGTTTCAGACGTACAGTGCTGCGCAGTCACTAAGAGCCACTACCCCGCATCTCTGGACCGCATCCAGGACCTCAGGGCCGCGGTGGATGGGTTTGCAACCAGACAACTACGGAGTTTACAGGCCACTCGCAATCCCGAGGTGCAGTTAGAAGTACAAATAGGGCAGCCGTTAGGAATTAACGATCTGTAGAGGGGAGGGGGCGGGGGGGTCACAGACGTGCATCTTTACCCGTCTGAACACAGAGATGCGCACATCCGTTCACTGCTATGTGTCCAAGTACAGCATTCACACACTCACTCAACCTGTCGGAACACAGTGATGCATTCAAGTGTACGCTGTTACCTGTTGAGTAAAGCTTGAACAGATCATGTGCGGAGTGATGCACTGCACTCTGTTACACTGAGGTCAGGTAAATGCTGCAACACTTAAACTGATCGAGAAGTAACATTTTGGGGCCAGTTTGTCCGTGCAAACATGCTGTTATACTGATGTAAAATTGCCCGTAATCTAGTATAAATGCACACTGCGGTAACGCTCCTCTGCTCCCGGGCCTGGTGTCAAAAGTGAAATAAGCGCTGTTTACGACAAGAACATCGCCGAAAGAAGCTTTTAGGGGCGGGGGAGCGGATCCCTTTGAAGCACGGCCTTGCGGCCGTGAACAGGGATGTTAATTAGGGGGGAGGAGAAGTGAGGCCGAGCCCCTGGGGAAGCAACAGATGGCTTTGATGTGGACACGCGAGGCAGATGGATGGAAAGCGCGTGCAGTAGGGGCGGAGCATATCCCTTTGAAGTGAAGCTGCTGGCGGGTCTTGCAATGATGCGAGGCAGGTGGATGCGCGTGCACGGGCACATGCACTCTTGGAAATCCGCCGATGGTTTAGCTTTCCTAAATTGCCTACTATACTCTCGTCCAATTATCGCTTGCGGGATTAATAGGACGAGACCTAAAGAAAAACCTACACCAAGCTTCACAAGATTTGCATTCACACCATCTTGGAAGTTCTCTTTTACGCTGTCAGTAAATCATTGGGCATTCGGACTTGAGCACAATTCTCTACGGCAGGGTTCTCCATAGTCTGTCCTGGAGGACCAGATCCATCCCAGATTTTTAAGATAACTACATTTATCTAAAATAGGATATGCTATAAAGCTGGCAAGGATCCAACCCTGTAGAACCAACTTTGGAGATCCCTACTCTAAGTTGAAAGGTCAAGGAACACTCACAACACTAACTTTCCTTTTTTAAAGGTTCTGTCTCCCACCCCAGTCCCTTCATACATGCACCTCAGCATTGACTTGGCATGTTCAGCTGCACTTTCACTCTTTTTGGAAATTGTGATGATAATAACACCTTTGGTTTGGATGATCCAATTCTGATGGTTACCTCTAACTGCAAAGCATGCTTCTAACTTGTAGAGCATTTCCGGGCTCCAGATTGGATCAGAGATTTTTAAGCAATAGCTCTCTATTACTGTCACGTCATGCTGCATGGTGACCTTGTATCGCCCCGGGAATGACACAGTGGAAGTGCATGTAGGAGCCACCCTCTGTCATGTTCAAAGTCCCTGGAAAAGTCACATTTCAGAGCACATAGCGAGCGCAAGAAGGCCAAGTGGGATTTGACTCCCACCACTTAGCCTTCGCAGTTTGCAAGAAGTGCAGCAGCACTCCAGAGGCTCTTCGCCTGCAAAATCTACTCCAAGCGTATGCTGCTGTGCTCTGGCAGTTGTCGACCCCCGCGGCAGAGGCATTGAAGGAGGAAATATTGCAGATTTTCGAGATACTACCCGCTCCTTCACGAGCCCTTTCGGGCCACTTGGAGCTTCATGGGCCTCCAGTCACACCTCTGCGGTGGACCCTTCCCCAGCCCCAACCATCTTCATGGGACCAGTTACCAGACCCATAGCATCCCCTCTTGACAGTGCAGGCCCGACCTACCATACCAGCTCAGACCCAGCGTGACTTTACCTCAAATCAGACCTATGTCACACTAGGAAATCACTACGGGACAACCAACCATGGCTGAGCCTGATTACCAGACTTTTCAATGCCATCAGTATTACCGGAGACTAGAAACCCTGTTGGGCTCCAATTTAGATGGCAATCCAAGACTTACTGATTATCAGTGTTGAGTATTGTTTTAGAAGGATACATTTGTGCTAAATTTAAGGGTTTGACTGCAACCCAGTGAACAGCGCACACAAGTTACCATACTTGTAGTAGTACTTCTTTTGATTAGACACTTGGACTGACAGCAAGTGTATCGCTGTAGCACCACAAAGTAATCCGTATGCGTTTAAATATTTTGAGAAAGCAAGTATAAATAGGTGTGCTCCTCCAACACCTTATCTCTAATCCAAGACTTACAACAGGTTATCCACTATGGTGAGAACAAGGCAAATTTCTCACTCCTCACTATACTGATGAAGGGCTTTATTTCAACCTGCAGAAGGCAAGTGGGGTTAGATGTCTTTCCAGACAGTGAGCTTGACTCTCCACTTGTATTCTATGGTGGTTGTGGTGTGTAGAGGAGCGGATTTTCTCGGCCTACAGCTGTCTACTGTTGAAACTAAATCAGATTTACTGATGGAAACCTTCCAAACAGGGTTGACCTCCAGTGATGCCCTGTTGCCCTTTAACAAGGCATTCTCAGGCACTCCTATGACCACTTAGATGAAACCATGCTTAGCTCCACCAGTGAGATTGCCTGTCTCCAAACTACACAGACCAGTCCCTGGTGACCCAACATTCCTCAACACGATGCTGGATAGTCTAGAGGTGCAGATGTCAGCCAGTAAAGTGAATTCCAGTGCCTTTCCTACCAGCCCAGTTACAGAGAAATCTATATTCATTAAGCCTTCAGAAAAAAAATGTATTCTTCAACCAACCTAACTTTACATTCACTAATTGCAATCTTTCTGCTGGGAAGGTACACCAGTGCTTTGTGGGACTTGGTAAATGAAATCTTACCAGCTGTGTTAGAGGACCGCAAAGTTAATTTTGCCTAAACTATCAGGCAAACTACATGCTGTTTGCTGGCTTTGATACGATCTCCTGTGTGTCACACCATTGGCATCAACGTAGTGCTTAGACTCCACTCTTGGATGGATACAATTGGACGTTTGGTGAGTTTTCTATGCTCCCCGGATGGACATGCCCTTCGATGGCTCTGTACTTTCGGGGACAAGGCCATCTGCATTATTGAGAGTAAAGGAGGGTCATATTACAGCCAATGTCACCACCAATGGCAGAAATTCAGGGGTTACTTAAGAGGTCTGGTATAAAGGTAGCAAAAGCATTCCCTGCCCTACAGCAACCAAGCCAGTGGTTTTGCAGTTCCAGAGACCTCACACAACCACAGGGACAGCAATCCTCTTCCTCCTTTTCTTCTGCTGCAGCTGCCACCAGACTGCTTTAATTTTCCCGTCCAGAATATCAACCAGACTGTAGGGGATCAGGATTAGATTTATCCTTCTTGATAGGAAATCAATCATGTTGGGTCAAAGGGTATTGCGAATTCTTCAAAGGGACCACGCTCTACATTTTATTTTTTCCCTGAGCTCTATTCACTACCATGTAAGTATCACACCGCCTGACCATGCCACAGTTGTTCTTCAGGAAGTCCACTTTCTGGCCAAGGCTGCCATTAAGAGGGTGCCAGAAGGAGAGAGAGGCGAGGGTTTTATTCTTGCTACTTCCTCATGCCCAAGAGCGATGCAGGTATCCTTTCTAGATCATAGGCCTTTGAATGCCTACTTGTGGAAGGAGAATTTTAAAATGCTCACTCTGGCTTTGCTTCTTTCCTCTCTAGACCCAGGACACTGGATGGTGTCCTGCGACTTGCAGGATACTACATGTGTTTCATAGTAGCGTCCAAACACTTCCAGTGTACAACTGTAACGTTTGACCTCATCTCGACCCCCTCAAGGGGTTCACTAAAGGGATGGCGATGGTCACAGCCCATATTTGGAGCTGCAGGGATACATATATTTCTGTCCTCTGACTGGCTGCTCAAGACGGACTCAAATCAGTTAAGTTAAGGACCACCTACTGGCCTCTCTGGGGCTTTCCATCAGTGAACCGAAGTCCCAAATGATGCCTCTGCAAAGGATTGCCATTATAGGGACTATTCTGGACACTGACATTCAAGGCCTTTCCACCACCACAGCAACTTCAGCACATTCTGTATATGAGCCTGATGTGTCGTATGTGGGGGTCACATGGAGGATGTGAAAATCGGAGATATATGGCCTCCAACGGATTGCTGAGTCTACATCAATCTGTTGGAGCTTTGGGCCATCTGGCTGATGCTCAAAGCATTCCTACTGACCAGCAAAGTAAGGATGGTGCAGGTTCTCGCAGACCACACAACCCCAATATGGTATTGAGGCCGGCAGATCTTGTTTGGGTCCTTGGTCCCGTGTCTGAGAACTCTGCACGTTTGGAGATGACGAGCCAGCAGGGAATCTTCCTGGTGACCAATTACCTGGCATGATACCTGCACACCAGAGCAGACAAATTGAGTATACGTCAGCTGTCTGCCCACAAGGGGAGTCTACAGCTGGCTCAAGACCCCTTTCACCTTTTGGGGTGGGTGTGCTGTGGTTTGATCTTTTCACCACCTCTGAAAGTGCACTGTCAGGATTAATGTGCACTGGAATTTCCACTTGGCGATGCTTTCCTGCGATTACTTCTTTTGCCTTGCATTCTGAAGAAAGTCAGGACAAACGGTACCCAAGTCATTTTGCTTGCCCCGAATTGGGCCAGAAGAGTGATATTTATTTGATATTTGAGTCCGAGCATTTGCCATCTGATTGAGTCTACCCCATCACAAGTTGCAGGGGAGGGTCCTGCACCAGAATCTCCACAACCTACACCTCCATGCATGGAGATTGAATGGCTGCCTTGATATGCTGTTTTGATTTGCTGTCAGAGGTAGTGGAAGTAATACTTGCAGGCAGAAATTGTTATACCTAGTCTCTCTATTCAGGACGCTGGGAAAGGTTTGTGATCTGGTATATGGCCCGTAATCTTGATACTCCTTGGGCATAATTTTCAGTTTTTATATTTGGCCAAGCAAGACTTTTTATATTTGGCCCAGCAAGACTTTACAGTTGCATGTTGGTCCTTTTTGTTTTGTGTTTTTTCAAATCACCTATTGTGGTGAAAAGCCACACGCATCTCCCCTTGAAACACATAATCTCTCGATAGGACCTTAATTTGTTTCTCACTTTCCTCATCTGCATGCTATTTGAGGAAATGCACATATTTTCTTGTAGCTGTTGACTATTAATACAGTTTTCCTCATTGCTCTAACCTCTGCATGTCGTGTTTTTGAGCTGCAAGAACTGTCATTTCAGCCTTTGTGCACCTTTTTCTTTCCAAACAAATTGGTGCTGATTACCCAGGGTACCTTTCATGCAGCATAATCTATCACTCTTCTGTCTGTTTTTTTTCATTGCCACATCCCCTCATTGTCATGACCCAAAGAGAGTCCTCAGTTTTTAATTTGAACACATGAGAGCTTGTTGTGCCAATGATCAACTGTTTGTAGGTTTTGCTGGTGCTTAAAATTGAAGGCAGAAGAGGACTCTGTCAAGTTGAATCGTCCTGTGCATAAATGTATTTCCCTGCTCAAGAAGGAAACACTGAAAGCATATCGTCTCATTCCACCAAGGATAAGGCCGCACAAAGGCTTTAGTGAGGATGTGTTCCTATATTAGACATCTGTCAGACTGCAACATGGGCATCAGTGCATACATTCACCAAGCTGTACTGCCTGATCCTCATAGAGTGCTATTTTGCGTGCTTGGTCCTGCAGGATGTTTTAGTTTGAATCCACTACTCATATTTTCTACCTGTTGGAATGCATGACATGGATGTCTGTTCTATTGGTGTGGAATTTGTGATTAAAAGCATCCATCAGAAGAACAAGTTACTTACCACCACAGTGTTTCTGGTGGATACTCTTTCTAACCAGATTCATGCCCTCCTGACTTCCCATTCTGTTAATTGAATATTTCCTTTAAAAAAAAAAAAAGGTACTCAGCTAGAATTCAGTCCACTGTCACCTGCAGTTTGTCGCTGCTGATCCATGTCTCAGGGTGTGGAAATAGAACAATGCAAACACTGACAGCAACATGAGGGGGTGCCTATAAGCAGCATCAATCAATTTATAGGGTGGTGCGAGGTTGCCGCAGAGCTACGTAGCACCATCTGGCAGTGCTTGGGAGCTATTGTATGAAAATCTTGATCTAGTCTGGTCCCGGGAAATATTATACAGGTGAGGAGTCTGTTTATTGTATACACCAGAAAAAGTACTACTGAAGGTAAGTAACATGTTCAATTGGTAGCCCTTTGTGAAGGTTTGTAGCACCCGCTCGCCATTTATTTCTCTCTAACTATAGTAGTTTACCCCTAAAATACAACTGTTCACTTAGCTGACATGATTCTTGTTTGATTTCTCTGTTACTTCTATTATCTTTTCCAAAAGGTATTAACATGTTTTCCTCACTTATATTGTTTTTAATAAGTTACAGGTTATGGGTATTATCTGCAAAGATGCGTTTTTCCCATTCTAATCTTGCCCCAGTGCTTGCTTCTTTGAAATGGATAGGTCCTAATTTGGACATTGTAGTAGTCTACTGATTTTTCCTTCGCTTCTTGTCCCTAGGTCAATAGTAAGTAATACAGATCAGAAATCCTATTATTACTTTAAGATTTTCTTGCTTGCCTATGAGTCATCTGTGTGGTTCAGGTCAGCATCATGTAGCTGTGTAAATAGCTGTTTCCTAGTTGAGATCATTATAAATGGTTTCATGCAGTATGTCCTCCTGCTTTAACTGTCCAGTTTGTTTTATTGCATTGTTGCACTGCATGGATTTGCTGAAGGTGTTGACATTGAATTTGCTTTATTGGAACAACGCAGTTGAAATGTAGTGTGTTTCAAAATAACTTCATATTGTGTTTCTGCTCTTTTCAATCTTTTGGTGCTCTCCTTCAGTTGAGGGGTATTTGGATTTGTTGATCAAAAATACTTATATTCAAATAAAAATATGCTTTTGTTTTTAGGTATCTGGACAAGAAAATTCCCCAAGAGGACAGAGAACTTTATCAGTGCCGATTTGGCCTGAAAGTTTGGGCATCTCAGACAGCTGTGTATATGAGCAACTTCAGAAAAGTGAAAGTCCAGGTGAGATGACTTTTAATAGGCATTATGTAAAATTATGGGATTGAAAGAAAAGGTAGTACAATAAATATAATTGGTAGACTGTTTAAGGATTCAGAGAGTAACGTCAATTTTTCACTCCAAATCTAGTTTTAGAAAATGTAAAACCATAAACTTATAATATAAGATAGTGCAGTGGACAGCCAGGAAAGAAACTGATGTCGGCTGTGCAGGGTTGGTGGCTATATTCTGCTACGGCCAGACCGGGTAGACCTGTAGCAGCAGAAAACTACCTACCGGTGTGGCACCTAATTGCAGAAAATCTCCGGATTCGATTTCGCATCTGAAGATTTTCACAAAATGAGTAATCTGCAGTTGGAAAGAATATTCACCCGAAATGGCGTTAGCAGCCAGTGCAGTAGTTAAATCCGCTTTTGCAGCTGTACATAGGCTGAGGCAAAGGAAAAGGCAGACTGGTCCAGCACCCCTCCTCCTCTCTGTCTTTCCCTGCATCACCTGGAAAGCTGTTTAGTTTCCCCCTTACTGGAACACATGCAACATTTTGCGGGAGTGTCTTTCTTTCTGCAGGCCTGGTATGTGTAACATCAGATCAGATTCATTTCTACAAGCACCTAATCACATTGCCCCTCTGCCCTGATTCCCATCTGTTGGAGGATCACCTTTGGATCCTGCTGCAGGAGGTAGCAGTCCTGTTGCAGAATGGAGTGGAGGATTTGGTTTCAGAGCAGGAATGTGGGCAGTGACTCAAGTTCCAGTATTTCCTGTTTCCCAAGGCAGATGCCAGTCTGCATCAAATCCTAGATTTTAGGCTCTTGCGCCTTGAACTTTCACCTGTATAGGTAAAGGCCCGAGATCCTGTCCCTCATTCAGGTACTTGTTTGTGATTGGAGTGGGACACTGGCTTGAGTCCTTAGTCTTGTTGTATTCACATTTTCTCATACCAAACCGAGTGTTTACTAGAGGTACATGTAAATCGTAGTGGTTCTACCCACTACTACTTCGTAGTCTGGACTGACATCAGTACCTTGAAACTTCAAGAAGGTGATCTTGTTAGTTGCAGGACATCTGTGCAGGTTGAGGATTACTATGTTCCTGGACCTCGATGATTGAATGCTCAAAGAAGGCTTGCCCCAACTGGTGTCTCACCATCTACAGGTAACACCACGACTTAGTATTTTTCATCAACCTGCCCAAATCTTACCTAGTGCCCTCATAATTCCTCCTGTTAATAGAGGCACCAGTAAACACCCCATCTTTGAGAGTCTTCCCTGCTCATTCTTAGGGTTCAGGATAAGATTCTAATGTTGCTGGAGGAGACTCAAGTTCCAGTCCTGATGGTTCTTCACCTTCCAAGTCTGTTGGCTTTCTACTTTTCAGTGGTCAAAGGCACACACTGGCAAATTATGGCACTCCAGTGGTGCCTTCATCAGCAGTGGTTCCATCATGGGCGTGGCTTATTGGATACCATCAGAATCACTCTAGACACTGCAGCTGACTTTGTCTGGTGGTTTGTGAGAATCTGGACTAGGGGATGCCCTTCTGCCCTCCAGTAGTAGTGGCCACAGTAGTGAAGGATATATCTACAGTTGAATGGGGTGTGCAAGTGGAGTAACTGGCGATCGAAGGCCTCTGCTCTCCAGAGGAGCAGGTTGTGCAAATCAACCTGCTCGTGCTGTTGGCACTTCGCCTGGCCCTGAAGGCATTCCTGCCCTCTCTTCTCAGCCGATCTATTCAGTTCCTGGCTGGCAAAACAACTTTGTAATATGTAAACATCATGCCTCTGCTAAGAAGCTCTGCAGCTTTGTACCAGAGTGCGGGGAAATCTGGTTGGTTGCCAACATTCTGGCAGGCACTCTGAACACTAAATGATAGCTTGAGTTGCTGTAAGCTTGCCAAACCACAAGTAGTATTACCATTCGGAGGTCGTTAAAGATCTCTTTTCCTGTGGGGCACACCTCAGATGAACATCTTTGCAACTTCTAGGAATGTACACTTTCCACAGTTCTTTGTCCTTCAGTTTCCATAGGAGATGCGTCTTAGTTGATGTTGGATTTTCTGCATCACAAAATTTTCCCCATACCCTTAATACCTCGGGTACTGAGGAAACGGCTCGAAGTCTGGCCCCAAGCCATTCGGATCACCCACCACTGGTCAAGGATGGTGTTATGCTGACGTCCTCTCCCATTATCGCCACTTCATCTGCTTCTAAAATCTGATCACCACTCCCAGGTGATGGTACAGATGCTACACTTCAGCCTACAGAGCCTGCACCTTCATCCCTGAAGATTGAGTTTCTTTCATTTGTTGCCGAAGGTGGCAGGCAAGTTTCAGCTCATTGCCTCTCCACAAAATCTTTCTATTTAAGAAGTTGGAATTGATTTGTCCGATGGTGTACAGAATAAGATGTTGACCTGCTGAAGACACATCCATCAGTTTTTTTGCATTTTGTCCTGTTTCCCAGCAGGACTGTGCAGTGGACACTGTCAAAGGCTACATTGCAGCCCTTTGTCTTCTTGACCACTCTTTCTTGTCCCCAGTTGTCCTCAGATTTTTTTAAGGGGCTCCGTATATATTTTCTCCCACACACTTTGTGATGTACAGTGGGACTTTGTATCTAATTTAAACATTTTTCATTTGTTGTCAGTTGAGGTTGCTGACTCTTAAACCAGTTCTTCTTGTGAACCATCACTTTAGTAAGTTGCAAGTGCTGTGTCTGCCTTCCATTCACCTTTGAAGGTGAAATGGTGACCCCTTCTAGTTGGGCAATCCATTACTCTTTCCACTTTATTCCCACAGCACCTTCTCACTAAGGAGGAGGTGCTGGATCCTCGTAGTATGGTCTTTTATTACTTCAAACATGCTAAGAAAATGAGGTCTGCCAACCAACTCTTCACTCGGTATGAAGGGAGTTAACAGTGCAGGGCAGCCTAGAAGAAAAGGATGTTATCACATTGGACTGTCCTGTGCATTCAAATGTGCTACACTCGAGCCAAAAAGGAACCCCTGAAAGGAATCAGTCCTTATTCCAGCAGAGCGAAGTTCTGAACGTCACAATATGCCAAGGGTATTCCATTGGCTGAGATTTGAAAATGTAGCGCTATGGGGTTCCCTTCACACTTTTGCAAAAACCCTTTGCTTGGGCTCTGAAGTTAGAGGATGGGCATTTCACTTGTACCCTGTTTCAGGATTTCCTTCTCTGACTATGCCGTCAGACCCACCACCCTGAAGATGGGAACTCATGTTGTATCTATTCAAAAAGGTCAGAAATCTGCATGTAAAATTATCTGTAAGAAGAATAAGTTACTTACACTCAGTAACAATCTTTCTGGTGGATACTGTGTCTACCTGCACATTCCTCACCGATCCCACCTGCCCCTTATCTAAAGGATGGTCTTAGGGTACTGCAGTTACTAGGGTAGGAAGAATATCCGCCAGAAAGATAATTTTTAAACGTAAATAATATTATTTTTGTAACTAGACGCCTTCTCAAACCTTTCCAGTTAGTTAGCTAAAGCAGCGATGGATATTGATGGAGACTTCAAGGTACGGGGGACATCATCCGCAAACAGATTAAGCTTGTGCTCCTCCGAGCAAAACCATACACCTTTGACCTATTATGTCAGACTAGAAGGTCTGTACTGAGAATGACCAATAAGGATAGAAGGCACCTCTACCTAGTGTCAAGATGTCCGACGTATGGCTGTTGAGCATAATGTGCCCACAGGCATCTTATTACCATTATCATAGAACTAAATTTCCATCCAAAATCTACATTTTCTATCACTAGTTGGAGGAATGGCCAGTCAACATGGGGAAAGGGTTTTTCGGCATCCAGGGGAATCCATACTGCTGGGATTTGTTTTCTTCTTACTTTCTCTGTCAAATGAAGTGTTCGAGGCATGTGGGCTGCTGAATTCATATCTGTGCATAGATCGCTGCCTAGTGTTGGGTCCGGATGATTGCACATTGTTGTCCTGGAAGAGTCTTCGAAGTATCACGAGATAGGTGGCTCCTCCCTCGGACTACAGTGCGCATGGGCATCCTCTCCATCCTTAGATTGTTTTTTTCCACCATTGGGTTCGGATGTACTTTCCAGCACTCCAAGTTCGGAATCAAGACAAACTGTTCTAAAGGCCAAAAGGCCTTCGGCTTTGTCGGTATTGTTCTCGATCGGTACCGATAACCTTCTTCACCATTTGCTTGCACTCCGGTCGTCGAATCGGGCCGTTAGGCCTTCTTGACGCCACGTGGACCGACGTTCGATGAACGAAGTCCATTCAAAAACTGCCCGCAGTGCAACTCGAAGTTCCCGCACACAGATAAGCATTCCGTGTGCAACAAATGTTTATCTCCAGATCATAATGAAGATAATTGCCTAGCTTGTGCCCAGTTCCGGTCCAAAAAGACTATCCGGAATCGACGGGCGGCAAGGCAAGAAATGCAGAGGTTGGCACCAGAGCCTGAGAATATCTTCGACGACGAGGAAGAACTAGTGGACGCCAAAGACTCGGATCGAGAGGAAGATCAATACTCCAAGCACGACTCTGAATATTATATCGACGACGAAGAACAAATCGTCGATGTTGAAGAATACGATCAAGATATCGTAGCTGTCGAAGACGACTCCGATGACAGCGCCCCATACAGACACTACCCCAATATCAGGGACTCAGGTCGAGGCATCGCCAACAGGCCTTAGCCAAGATCAAAATACTGGTTCTACAGCCCTGCCATACCGCCCGGCTAAGCACATACAAAAAGAGCCTTCTGAGACACGTAATCCAAGGCCGGTTCCATCGAAACCGAAACTCATCGACACGACAGTCTTCGGTCCGAACGTCGTCAAACTGAAGGTGATAAAGCCAAAGGGCGCCGACCCGAAGGCCACGGTTCCATATACACCTTTGAAGCCAAAGGCCGGCGAATCTACCTCGAAGCCAAAGCCCGTCGACTCGAACAAATCGGGTTCGACGGTCGAAAAAGGAAAGAAGCCTGTCGAAGGCAAAAGGGCTACGCCCAAGGCGGTCGTCGAACCGAAACCGAAGGTAGACCATACCAAATCGGTCGAGCCGAAGCCCATTGATCGAAACAGGGGCATCTATCCAAAGCCGCAGGCTCCGAAGACAACTCTACCACCTAAACAAGTTACCGAACCGACGAAACCGCTCGGTCCGAAAACAGTGGCGAAACCTGTAAAAGACGTCGGAAAGCCTCCAAAACAGATCCAGGTACCAAAAGCGGTCGAACCGATTTAAAAGCATCGAACCGAAGAAAGTCAAACCAAAAACTACGGTGCCAAGGCAAAAGACTGTGGAAGAGGAGATCATCCATCCAGACCCCTCCACAGAAGATCAGTCAAAACTATATATTGACCCAAATACGGGGAAAGTGACTGTTTAGAGAAGAAAGAAAAGACCAGTGCCTACTGAAGACTTTTCTAAAATTCCACTCAAAAAGAAGACTGTGCTACCTCTCCTATTCTTTTCCAACCGATCTCTCCAGCTATGCCTGCTACTCCTTATGGACCATACTCACCTGCACGCTCTGACTACAACCCAGATGAAGATCAGGATGCAAATGTGGGTTTTGGATATCCACAAAACCCATATGTAGACCCCAATACACAGCCATGGGGGGGTGGAGGTGAGCCAGACACTGAGGGGGCTCTACCCATTACAGACCCTACTGTATACCCAGCTAAGCATTCACCCACAGAAGACAGAGTGGCTTTTAACTCCTTAATAGACAGAGCAGCAAGCTACCATAATTTAGACATGCATTCTGATGCGATAGAAGAGGACTTTCTATTTGATACGCTAGCAACATCAGAAAGAAGTGTTAAAACTATCCCGATGTTAAAGGGCGTCCTAAAGCACGCAAATGACAAATTCAAAACTACTGCTAGAGCACGTGTCATCAACCCTAGAATAGAGAAGAAGTATAAGGCTGCACCAGTAGACCCTACATACATCAGGGGACAACTGCCTTTAGACTCATTGGTGGTATCCAACGCACGAAAGCGTGCTAATTCACAAACTGGAGAGGCTCCTCCTCCTGACAAGGAGTCCAAGATTTTAGAAGCATCAGGCAAACGAGTAGCAGCTCAAGCAGTAACCTCATGGAGAATAGCCAATACACAGGCCTTGCTGGCCAGATATGACCGGGTGCACTATGATACTTTAGAGGGACTTCTCCAATACTTACTTGAGCCTTACAAGGAGCAGGCAGATGAACTGATACAAGAGGGAAAGCTCATCACCAATGCCTTCATTAAGTGGGCTCTAGACGCGGCAGATAAAGCTGCCAGATCCATCAACACAAGCGTACTGCTTAAAAGGCACGCATGGCTTCGCATATCTGGATTTAAGAACGAAGTACAGGCCACAATTCTTAAGCAGCCTATAAATCCAGATTTCTTGTTTGGTCCAGCAGTTGACTAAATTCTGGACAAAATGAAAAAGGACACCGAAACGGCAAAGTCCATGGGAGCTCTTCAGTCTCAACAACACAGAAGCTCCTTTCGTCGCTTCAGTTATAGAGGAGGAGCGCGAGGTCACACATCGCAGCAATCCACCACTTACAAAACTAATACGCAATCCACATACAATACAAACACAAACAGGGGTGGATACAGAGGAAATAATACCAAGGGCAGAGGTTGTGGAGGCAATGCCACTAGATCCTCCACTAACACCAAACAGTGACTTCTTGGCACTACCCCCAGACCATATAACACTGGTCGGGGGAAGACTACAACAATTCCTGCCAGTCTGGTTAAACACCACTACAGACAGGTAGGTCAGGCAAATTATCCAACATGTCTATTGCCTAGAACTCACGTCAACACCACCCAACATACCACCCGTGCACCGTCCAATGTCACAGGAACATATAACATTACTGCAGCAAGAGGTCATCCGTATGCTACAAAGGGGGGGCCATAGAACCAGTCCCACTCAAACACCAAGGAACGGGAGTATACTCACTATACTTCCTCATTCCAAAAAAGGACGGGCCTCTCAAGCCAATATTGGACCTCAGGCCCCTCAACCTGTACATTTTATCAGAGCATTTTCATATGCTCACTCTAACAAGTCTTACCACTGCTTCGCCAGGGAGACTTCCTAGCAACTCTAGACCTCAAAGACGCATACTTTCATATACCAATACACCCTGCTCACAGAAAGTATCTGAGGTTTACTATTCAAGGACAGCACTACCAGTTCAAAGTCCTACAATTTGGTGTAACAGCTCCACGGGTGTTCACCAAATGCCTAGCAATAGTGGTGGCACATCTCGGGAGACAACACATTCATATGTATCCATATCTGGACGAGTGGCTAATACACGCGCCATCAGCCCAGCAATGTGCCAGCCACATGTCAAAGACCATTCATCTCCTGCACAGCCTAGGCTTCTCGCTAAACTACCCGAAGTCGCACCCGCAACCCTCCCACGTCCAACAGTACCTGAGAGCAACAATAGATACACTAGCAGCGAAGGCATATCCGAACGCAGCACGAATAAACGGAATGCAAATCCAAAAGTTCAGACCTCAACACTCATTGCCAGCTTTAGTGTTTATGCAACTCATAGGCATGATGGCCTCGTGCATATTCATAGTCCCTCATGCCAGGTTACACATGCGTCCGCTCCAGGAGTGCCTAGCAAGGCAGTGGAACCAGGCTCAGGGGCAATTACGGGACCTAGTGTTGGTGACCAGTCGAGCATACAACTCTCTGCATTGGTGGAATCCACAAAACCTTTGCAAAGGACGACTGTTCCAAGAGCCTGTCCCACAAATAGTGATCACAGCGGACGCATCCCTGCTAGGCTGGGGAGCCCATGTCCTGCATTACACAGTTCAGGGACTATGGACTATACAACAGAAAAAGATGCACATCAACCTTCTGAAGTTGACGGCGGTCTTTCTAGCCCTAAAAGTATTCAAAAAACACTTATGCAACAAGACTGTGTTGATCCGGACAGATAACATGACCGCTATGTATTATGTTCATAAACAAAGAGGAACACACTCCCCACAGCTGTCGCTCCTAGCTCAAAATATGTGGAAACGGGCCATTCAGAGGAACATGTTTCTCATGGCAGAACACCTCCAAGGCAAACACAATCAAATAGCCGACCTGCTCAGCAGGCACAGTCAACAGATGCACGAATGGGAGATTCACCCCAATGTGCTCCAACCATTTTTCCGGCAGTGGGGACAACCGGAGATAGATCTGTTTGCCACAAGCGAAAACGCAAAGTGCCAGTACTTTACCGCCAGGTTCCCACATCCGCAGTCGCAGGGCAATGCGATATGGATGAACTGGTCAGGCAAATTTGCGTACGCTTTTCCCCCAGCTCCATTAATACAGCTAGTGGCACGCAAAATGCGCCAACATTCTCTGACGCTAATCCTAGTTGCTCCCACATGGGCGAGGCAACCATGGTACACAACGTTCCTAGAACTGTCAGTGGTGCCTCATCAAAGACTGCGACTAACACCCAGTCTTCTAACTCAGAACCATGGCGAAATCCAACACCCAGTCCCGCAACAGCTGAACCTGGCGATCTGGCTCCTGAAATCCTAGAGTTTGGATACCTGAACTTGCCTCCAGACTGCATGAATATTATCAAAGAGGCAAGAAGACCCACTACCAGGGCATGTTATGCAGCTAAGTGGAAACGCTTCGTCATTTACTGCAGTAACAACGACATAAACCCATTAGACGCTTCGACACAAAACATAATTTGCTATCTCTTGCACCTACAACGTTGCAATTTGGCCTACTCATCCATCAAGATACATCTAGCTGCATTAGCAGCATATCTCCAAAACAGGCAACACCTTTCGCTATTTAGAGTGCCAGCAATTAAAGCATTTATGGAGGGACTTAAACGAGTAATTCCCCCAAGGCACCCACCTTCACCAGTCTGGAATGTAAACATCGTTTTAACCAGACTTATGGGACCACCTTTTGAACCACTACACTCATGCGAACTACAATTTCTTACTTGGAAGGTGGCTTTCCTTATTGCCATTACTTCACTTAGAAGAGTTAGTGAGCTGCAAGACCTAACTATTCAAGAACCATTCATTCAAGTACATGCGAATAGAGTAGTTCTCAGAACAAACCCTAAATTCATGCCAAAAGTGGTATCCCATTTTCATATAAGTCAAACAATCGACCTGCCAGTGTCCTTTTAAAACCCACATACAGTTGCTGAAAGGGCCTTGCATACTCTAGATGTCAAAAGAGCTGTGCTTTACTATATAGATAGAACTAAGGCATTTCGAAAGACAAAACCGTTGTTTGTTGCTTTCTCACCACAACACAAAGGCAACCCTATTTCAAAATCAGGTATAGCCAGATGGATCGTTAAGTGCATTCAGATATGCTACTTAAAGGCAAAACGCACCTTAACAGTTCCCCCTAGGGCGCATTTTACACGCAAACTAGGGGCATCCATGGCTTTCCTAGGAAAAATTCCTTTACACGAAATTTGTAGAGCAGCCACATGGACAACCATACATACATTTACCAAACACTACTGTGTAGATGTACTTTCCAAACAGCAAGCTGCTGTAGGACAGGCTGTTCTCAAAACTCTTTTTCAGACTGCTGCAGCTGGCACGGGCAACCACCGCTAAGAGAGATACTGCTATACATTCTATGCACAGATATGAATTCAGCAGCCCACATGCCTCGAACGGAATATGCTACTTACCAGTATGCATCTGTTCTTGGCATGTAGGGCTGCTGACATTCATATCTCCCACCCGCCTCCCCGGTGCCTGTCGCAGCTGTAGCATTCACTTTTTGAATGGCCATCTCTTACTATACTATACTCCATCTCTGCCACAATGGCGAAAAACAATCTAAGGATGTATGCCCATGCCCACTGTAGTCAAAGGGAGGAGCCACCTATCTAGTGATACTTCGAAGACTCTTCCAGGACAACAATGTGCAATCATCCAGACCCAACACTAGGCGGCGATCTATGCACAGATATGAATGTCAGCAGCCCTACTTGCCAAGAACAGATGCATACTGGTAAGTAGCATATTCCTTTCTAATCGTATTGTTGTAGGTTTCCGTACACTGCTCATAATCTAAATGGTCCAGCTGGATAAGGGTTGGTAACAGTTTTTTGCGGTGGGTATCTTTTAATCTTACTGTAATTGTGCATCCATATTGAGAAGATACTGGCAGTTCGGATTAGTCCATATATACCGCAGTTGATCCACAACAACCAATGTGGGGTTGTCCCAGGCAGGAGCACGGCCCTCAACATCAGGCGGCTGCATCAGATAATGAACCACACTATTCAATGGAATGGAGCAGTCTGTTGCATCTCACTGGACCTCCACCAGGCCTTTGATTCCCTGCAATGGGAATATATGTTTTATGCTCTGTCTAAATATGATATACCAGAGGACTACATAAAATGGGTAATGTTATTGTTTAAAGACCCCACGGCTCGGGCGAGAACGGGAAGGCACATCTCAAAGCAATATGGGGCTGCAAGGGGTACCAGGCATGGGTGCCCACTATCACCTCTGTTGTTTATCCTGGCTTTGGAACCCCTGCTACTGAAACTGCGCTCTACTGCGGGTCATACGGGAATTGTGTTGGGTCCCTCCACGCATATTCTGTCCGTGTACGTGAAAGACATAATCTTATATTTCAGGGATTTGGTTGGTGACTGTGAGCCCGTGCCTTTGATTTTTGCCTCTTTTAAAACATTGTCCTGGCTGTCTATTAATGAAAACAAATCAGTTGTCTATTATTTCACGGATGCAGCACGTATTGGTATGTTCGGTTTTGGGAACTGGTAATTTCATATTGCACCTAGCACCTTTAAATACCTGGGAATCCATATATATAGGGACGCGTCTGATCTATTGGGAGGGCAATCTGGACCGTGCTATAGCCTCCCTTCGATGCCAAGTAAAATTCTGGGTCACAGTGGCTCTATCTGTGGCGGGCAAAGTAGCAATTACTAAAATGGTGGTGCTGTCTAGAATTGTATTTTTTCACCAATTTACCCATAATCATACCAGCTAAGACGTTTAAACTGCTCTCCTCTATACTGGTTGAACTGATCTGGGGCAAGGGGAGGCGATGCATAGGACTCAACAAACTCTGCTTGGATACTAAGCAAGGGGGTACCTGACCTAAAAGCCTACTGTTATGCGAGTCAACTGCATTGGATAGCATACTGGGTGGCGGGGCGCAACCTCCAAGAAATAGACATGGCACATTTAAATTGGCAGAGGGGTGAGGTGCACACGCTTCTGTTGCCCAATAGCAAGGTCCCAATGACGGCGCCACATCTTTTGAAAATTGCGCAACTATACTGGAAGCAATCACTTAGGCGGTGACCCCATACGCCCCCATTATACCTCTACTGGGAATCCCCGCTCCGATGGGCATGATTACTAAGAGAAGGATAAGAGCATAGGAGGACGTAGGGATAACAACCGTGGGCGATTTCTTTCGGGTGGGTGCCCTAATGTCGCATGACACATTTGTGAGGGAGCACGGAGCATCGGATACACTGTTCCTTCTACACGCGGGGGTATCTCGCTACATCTGCACTAACTGGGCACCTGGGGGTGTAGAGTCAGCCACACACACACTGATCATGATGCTACATCTGATGGGCAACGGTAGACACCTTACAAGATTGCTATACAGGGGCATACGCGCAGTGGCAGCAGTGTCTCGACTCTCCGGGGCAAGTGGGAGGAGGATATGGGAAGGGCACTTAGGGATAAGAATGGAATGTGTTGTTCGAATACCCAAGGAAAGTGTTAAGAAACCCGAAATTCAAATTCATTCAACTCATGCTTTTACATAGGGCATATTTGACACAGAGCAGGCTGCGGGACATGTTCCCAGATGTCTCGGCTGTATGCCCGCGTTGTCAGCTGCAGGCAGCGGACTTGGTACACATGCTGTGGAGTTGTCCACGACTCCGACAGTATTGGATGGCAGTCTGCAGGATCCTAACAACTATTGCTCCGGTAAGGGATAATGACAGACTGGAGTACTGTTTGTTGGGACTAGGCCCCAAGGGAAAGAAAGGTAGCCCGGTCACTAAATTTAACAACTTGGCGCTCATTTTGGCCAAACGTATCACAATGAAATGGAAGGCTACTAGACCACCGGCATTGAAGGATTGGTATGATGAGCTGTTGCGGTGGGGTAGGGCGGAAGGTGCGGAATTGAAGAGAGAGGAACAGAGGGGACTACGTAAGACTCCTATATCTATGGAATGGAATCTGTTGTTGGGAAGAGCTTGGCGCTATAGACCTACTCGAGTATTGACCCTAAAATGAGATTTGATAGAACCTGGGATGGGGGTTGCTGCAGGAGAACTGGGACTCTATGGACCACACAAACTACAAAAGAAAAGGGATGGTTGCTGTAAGTCATCTTATTAACACCTGTATAGAACAGAGACAATATGCTGATCTGGAATATGTATAGATATGTACACATTTTACTCGCTGAGCCTAAGGGGAGAGGGAGAGGGAGAGGGAGGGGAAGTTGTTGTTTTCTTGGTTTTTCTAGAACTCTAATGTAGGGTGGCATGCTGGTGCAGTATTATCTGAACAGCTGTTCGATACACGAATGTCATATAGCGATAAATGTTGTGAACGGCGGATTAACATATGGTCTGTATGATTACGAAAAATGTGTCTCATACTGATAAGTTCAGAATGTATGTGGTGCTTTACCCCGTGATGTACTGTAATGCAACCTTATAATAAAACTATGTTTTTAAAAAAAAATTGTGTATCCATATTGATTAAGGCCATTGGCCTCTATGAGGCATAGAGTTTTTTCCCTGTTTGAGAATGACTGAGATATCCGTCTTGTTCGTAGAGACTGTGATAATACCCATGTTTTGTATTTATCCTACTATCGAGACCTCTCCACTGTTTGTGAGGGGATCTTTCAAGGCAGTATTTAAAGGAAAAATGATATCCGCTCTAGCTGAGCTGTGCAGAATATGGCGATTAAAGTACTAAAGACTTTAAGAGCTTCAAGACCTAGAAATGATATTCTGACACTCCCTCACTTACTCAGCTGTGACTTGTAACAGCTTAGAGGCCAACTGAAAAGAATAATTACAAATTACAACTCTATTTCTTAAACCCATAGCTGTAACCACTTTTACCACTGCAGTGCACACTTTTATTTTTTTAATGTTTGGGGCACTGCACATTTAAGCCTTCATAACTTTTATTCCACTAATTGGGATTTTAAAGATACCCAGGGTTGTCGATTCCCCTGAATGGGACTGAGATGATAGCCAAAATACAGCAAAATTATTATTTAGAATAAATCAAAATGTAAAAAGGGCATGCAAATAAGTGGGTTTTTTCCCAGGTTTTTTTTTAAACTCCTTTACCAAAGGTTTGCTGTGCTAAGATCACCATTTCCCATCTTTCAGGAATAAGCAGTTTTGAAAGAAAACCCATTTTGTTATTATTACCACAGTTTTGGCATTTTTCTAAATGGTAGTCCACTTGCAGTTTGTTCTGTGGCTAAGCAATGTGCTGCTGATTTCTATGCTGCTTTCCTTGTATGGATTCCAGCTTAAAAATCAGCGACTCAGGACATATGACCTGCTTCTAATGCTCTTCCATGAGCACAATGTATGTACTTTGACCTAAACTGGAGAAGTTCCCTCTTGATGCACTAGCTCTTCTGGCATAAGGGATCCTTTCTATGCTTATGTATGACCAAAACTGGAGAAGTTCCCTCTTGATGCACTAGCTCTTCTGGCATAAGGGATCCTTTCTATGCTTATGTCTCATTTATGTGTATTTCGTGAACCTGCCACATTAACTGTGTGTTTCCAAAGTTACAGCTAACTTACTGGAAATAACCCTATAATATGCTCACCTGACTGCCCTTGCAGTGTTGTCAAATTGCCTGTTCTGTGTGGAGGCTTTGATGTTCTGCATTCACAGAGGAATGCTAACAGATGCATGATCTTACATGTCTGCCATAGTGGCGTACTTCTTTAAAAAGCATGTGTTTGCTTCTATAGTGCGGTTTAGCGGAAGAGGAAATGCAGTGTTAACATACTCCATGCATTCATAATCACCAAATAACACTTGCTTTAGTACATTTTGCTCAATTAGTGAGAAGGAATAGGACATTGTGTAAAAAGTTTGAAGGAAACTTTGAACAACATTAGGACAGTGTCTTCAATCCATGCTTTGCATGTCCTTATTGACGACTGGCATGGTGAGCAAAACAACGATGGATTTAGGCCCAGATCTCTGTACTGGGGTGAATGTATGATATTATTCTGCATTCTGTCCATCAATTGTTCTTTTTGTTATTGACAATGGTGACAGAATCTGTAAGATGGCATATTCTTACTCCTAATTTACTTAGTTGTCCCGTGAACGCTGTGGCCATAATTACAGTTTCATTCTAATATGAACACATATGCAGTCCCATTCTATTGAGGTTTAAGAAAGGCATGGTGCACAAAGAGGAAGTGCTATTTGTGGGTTCCAATGTACCAATAGACTGCCAGTAAAATTTTGGGTTTAAGACCTGTTTCTCTGTAGTGGATGCCTTTATCTGGACAGTTGCAAAAACCACAGTTGATGGACAGAATGCAAAACAATGTCATACATTCACCCCAGTACAGAGATCTGTGCCCCAATCCATTGTTTTTTTGCACTCCACACCACCCATGGCCATATGCAAATTAGTCTGACCCTGTGCCTCGTGGGAACAGTCCAGCCCGAACTGCCAAGCCATGCCTTCACTGGACCGGAAACAAGCTTCCGAGGACCGGTTTCTGGCATCCCAGCCGTCTTCTGTACTGGGGTGAATGTATGACATTGTTCTGCATTCTGTCCATCACCTGTTGTTTTTTGCATTTATCTGGACAGTGGCATTCTTTTTAGGTTGATACGTTAAAGAGGAGGCTCTGTTTCAAAAGTGGAATGCAAACAGTGCCATGTTGAAACAGAGTATTTATTTTATATGAAATGAGTCTGCACATTTCTTTGAAATATTTGCCTGTCAGCGATGACCTGAAAACATGAGCTTTAGTTGCAATAAAAAAATTAAGCTGCAGAGCAGTATTTGGATAATTTATCAGACTGTACTCCTGCATTTTGGAATAGTAGACTGCTTTTAAAGTGAACAAATAACCCTGAGCAGCCCAATATAAAAAATGTCAGTACAAATTAGAGTAATCTTTGTTTGTCGTTTATTCTTTCTTCTTTAGATGTTTCCAAAATTCCAGGAACCTCTTCAATCAATCTTGAGCCAACACGTGTTTCGTCATTTAGTGTATAAACCATGGACTTAGTCAGGGCTACAAAAGTAAACTATACACCACAATTACGAATCGTATAAATCACACATTACACAAAAGTAAATATTCACCACATCCAACATGCCATTAGTCCGTACAATCATTGACCCTAAACAACTTGGATCATCTCACAGTATAACCCTGCTTAATGTGACATGTACTTGTCACTGCTCAAAGATGGAGCCCATAAAACAAAATTGTGTCCCTAAGTGTGTCCACACGGCTAAGAAGTTGGGCTCTGTTTCTAGCTTTGTTAATTACATCCTTATCGTAATCCTGAGTCAAGTACTATAAGAATAATAATAATAAAAGGCATTTGTAGAGAGCGCAGCTACCCCAGATGGGGTGTCTCGGCGCTATAGCAAGACAGAGAGCAAGGTAGAGGACTGCGCAAACTAGTCATTCCGACTAAAGAGCCAGGCTTTCAAGGCCTTTCTGAATTCCTGTTCGGACTGCACCATGCGTAAGTGGAGAGGGAGGTTATTCCAACATTTGGTGTTACCCACCACAAATGTTCCGCCTCCCATTCTTGCTTTCGCAAAGCGCGGTATGGAGAGAAAGCGTTTGTGGTTGGACCTTAAAGGTCTATCTTGTTGATATGGGCGGAGTCTCTTCCCCTGATAGATAGGCCCTCTCCCCTCTCCCTTTGTCTGCTCGAAAAGCAAACGTCAGGGCCTTAAATTCAAACCGTTTGGCTATCGGCAGCCAGTGTAGTTGCCTGAGGTAAGGAGAAATGCGGTATCGAAGCGGGTACCCCGCAGACCAGGCGGGCTGCCGCATTTTGAATGATCTGGAGTCTATAGATTAGGCCAAGCGGCAGAGTCATGTACAGGCTGTTAGCATAATCAAGTTGGGAGGTGATAAGAGCATGGATCACGGTTTTGCGGGTTGAATCAGGAAGAAAATGTATACATTTCCTGATAGTTTTAAATTTGCCAAAACAAGCCGCCGAAACAGATTGTACATGGATCCTGAGGGACAGATCTTTGTCCCATCTCACACACAGATTTTTGACGGAGTCCTTCGGAGTGGGCGCATCACCCAATTCCAATGGCCACCATACATTGGACGGGGGAGGGAGGAGTTGGTTAAAAAAACAGGACCTCTGTCTTGTCCGCATAAAGTTTTAAGAAATTACGGTTCATCCAGTCTGCGATGTTTTTGAGGCATTCTTTTAGCATGTCAAAGGTGGAGTCTGACACTCCGCTAAAAGTAAACAGCAGCTGAGTATCATCAGCATAGGATGTCACCTTAACCCCATTTTGGTGATAAGCTCTGACAAAGTTAAGTAGGCATTAAAGAGAAGCGGGCTCCAGGCCGAGCCCTGGGGTATCTCGCATTTCAGAGGTTTAGCGGGCGAGGTGAAGGGGTGGGTCAGGAACTGTTGGTTATGGCCATGCAAAAAGGATGTCATCCAGTTCAGTGCTGTTCCCTAAATGCCTATGTCCTTCAGGTGATCTAATAGGATGGGATGAGACACAATGTTGAATGATGCAGATAAATCTAACCGCACCAGCCACTGCCCAGCGTATGGAATCAGCCATTTCAATCGGAACAGATTCTGTACGAAGTCCTGGGCGAAAGCCCAACTGGGACTCCCATAAAAGGCTATTGGACTCAATAAACGCTACCATTTGCTGATGTACTAATTTCTCTAAAACTTTCGCCGGGGCGGGGAGCAGAGAGATGGGCCTATAGTGGCTGGTGACTTCAGGGTCAGCTTTGGCTTTCTTTAGTATTGGGAGAAGAAAGGCGTGCCTCTAAGCTAAGGGATAGACACCCTGTCTGATTGAAGTATTCCAGATGGCATTTAAGTGGGGGTTAAGGCACTCAGCGAGGGCAATGTAAAGTTAAGCTGGCCAGGGGTTCCAGATTTGCATTTCTGAAGCTCTGTCAGCGATGTTTCCATAGGAATAGAAGCAAATTTTTAAAATACTGGCCTAGAAGTCTGCTCCAGTTTATGAACATTTGTCATCTCAGAAAGAGAGGGTAATACTGGAAAGGACGCATAAATACGGGCGATTTTGTTCTTCGAAGAAATGTGAGATTTTGTTACATAGTTTCTGTGAGGGGGGACGAACCTGAGTGAGGGCAAGGGGGTTCGTAAAAGACTAGACTAGAAGCTTACGGTTACTTTTCTGAGAGTAGGTTAATCTCCAAATGCGTTCCAATCTTTTACAATCAGATTTTTTTGCTCTGATCTCCTCAGAAAACCAGGTCGCAGAGGGGGAAGTTCTTACCGATTTAACAGGTCTCAAGGGGGTCATTGAATCGACCGCCTCACTAACCCATTAATTTAGATTAGTGATGCTAGTCTCTAAGTTGTTTGATAAAGAGAGCATGGAGTCCTGCAGGTGTTGTGCTAGTGACTCTGGGGTAACTCTACTCCAATTCCTTCTGAAATCTTTTTGGATGGAGGTGACTCTCCTTTCACTTTTCAAATGTAGCCAGAAAGGGATCAGAAAGTGGTCTGACCAGGTTCAGGAGGATGGACTGTAATGCCGGGTAGGTTTGAACAAATAAGGTCCAGTGTTTGACCTGTCTTGTGTAGGAAATAACACGTGTTGCATTAGATTGCAGCCGGCCAGTGTGAAGATGAAGTTAGTACCATGTGGACAAATAGGATCTTCCACATGGAAGTTAAGATCGTCTAGCAGTGTAAAGTTAGAGTACCGCGTGCTGGCCTGGGCGATCTAATCCAGGGTGGGGGTGAATCTAGGGCTGCAGTCAGGCGGTCTATAAAGCAAAAGTACAGCTGTCTAATATCTGTCGGATTCCGTTTATACTCGTGATCCTCGCTGCAATTTCTGTGTGCTCTCAACATCTCACCAAATGGTATCGGATTTGACTTCTGGGTTGTGCGCTCTTGGCATGTAATAAGGAATTGCAAGAGGTGAGTTTCCTATTCATCCTACTTTGTATTTTACCTTCATGGATGTACGACTCCACACCCAGAAATAAGACGCTCCTTACTGTATTCAATCGTGAATGACCTGTTGTACATGTCATTCAGAAAATCAAAGACCTCCATAAGCTCAGGTTAACTCCCCGTCCATATCATTAAGCAATCATCAATGTATCTCTCCAGTAGTAAGTATTGCCATTCCATATCAAGCCTCCTTTGCTCCAGACGTTTGTAGTACTGGGTTGATATCATTGTAACTGATGGAGGCTAGCGGCTGATTGAGTGTGATCCAGAATTAATTTCTGTACTGTTAGGATTACACTACCTGAGCGTGAATTTATAATTTATTTATTTATTCAACTTATAAAGCGCAACTATCACCTTGCAGGCATCCTGGCGCTGGTGGCTACATGAAGGGAGGAGAATATGTCAGGGTAAGGCCAAGCAACTAGGACTTGGGAAACATCCAGGTTTTTACACATTTTCTAAAAGGGAAAAACTCCCTAATTTGTCTAATCTCCCAGGGGAGACTATTCCACAGTTTGGCCACTCCCACTCCAAAGGATCTTCCCTCTGACCTAACTTTCCTATACCTTGGTACTCTCACCAGTCCTGCCAATGAAGAGCGAAGTAGTCTGGTTGGTGTGTACCAATCAAATTTTGATTGCATTGCTGTGGGTCCTATCCCATGAAGATCTTTAAAAACGAGGCAGAGGGACTTAATATGTACTCTCTGCCTTAGAGGGAGCCAATGGAGTTCAGCCAGAGCTGCTGAAGCGGACGATCTTCTAGGCAGTCCTAAAACTAACCTAGCTGCAGCTGATTGAATTCTTTGAAGCCTATCTAGCAGAAAACTGGGGGAATCAAGCAAGAGGGCGTTGCAATAGTCAATCCTACTACCGATTGTACATCTTGCCACTTGAGCATGCGTAGTAAAGGCAAGATCTTCCGAAGGAACCTAATAATTGCAAAGCAACAGCTTGTCCTTTTCGCAACCTGAGCTTCCTTGGAAAGCTTGTTATCAAGCATGATGCCACGTTATGAACAGTTACTGCTGGCTGAACTTTGATCGCTGTTTCAGGAGGCCAGAAATTACCAGGGAAGTGATAAGGAATCCTGTTCCCTGCACAGAAGAGCACCTCAGTCTTTCCAGCATTGAATTGGAGGGAGTTGTTCTGTAGCCAGCCGTGTCCCGAAGACACTTGTGAAACACCTCCAACGGTGTTGAATCCTCTCCCTCAAAGGAGAGGATCAACTGTGTGTCGTCCGTGTAGTTTATAGTATTGATCTTATAAGACTTAATGACCGTAATCGGGGGTTTTAAATATAGATTAAATAAAATAGGGCTAATTGCCGATCCTTGAGGAACCCCGTGCGGCACCCGGGAGAAAGCGGATTGGAAATGGGGGAGGGACACCGCCTGCTGTCTATCCTGCAAAAAGGAACGAAAGCAGCGCAGGGCGCAGCCCCTCACCCCAGCCTCACTCAATCTTCTCAATAGGATTTCTTGGTTAACTGTATCAAAGGCGGCAGACAGGTCAAGCAGGATCAATGCTGCTGCCTGTCCCCTGTCTCCTCGCCTTTAAAGCTCATCCATAGCAATCACCAGGGCCGTTTAGGTCCCATGGGCCTGCTGGAATCCAAATTGAACTTCCTCCAGCAGTTGATGCTGCTTCAGATTTTTAGAGAGGGTTATGCTAACCATGCGTTCAACAATTTTAGCAGGAAACGGAAGCAAGGAAATGGGCCTGTAATTTTTTGAACACTCCGGATCCAAGGATGGCTTTTTTAATAGAAGCTGAACGTCACAACTATATGGAAAACGGTGCAATACAGAGTTTAGTACCACTCTGGTTTGAGGTGCGCCAATGTGCGAATTCTGACGGTGTTGGTTATTGTCGGTTTATAAACCGATTTGAGAATTGTTGGATTGCATTGGGAATATGACAACAGAACGGTATGGTGTGAAGACTATATCTTAGGTGAGCTAGTAGTAAGATATCAAGGCATGACAGCAGGCACAGGGATTGTAAGGTGACATAGGGTGTAGCACTCTCTCTATAAATATATATATATATATATAATTTAGCATGTTTGTGCCTCAGTTGATTCCGGAATTTACTTTGAAGTTAGAATTACACATATTGACAAGCATGATTTTTTTTTTTTTAATTTCTTTGAGATTTTGTAGCATGTGCAAACAGAGCACCATATCAAGAACAATCTGATACATGCCTTTAGCAGAACGTAAAAAAACAAGAACAGAAAAAAAGAGCAATACATGCACAGGTTGACAGCTAAAAGTATATCGTACATGATCTGTAGGTAGATTAATGCCCAGAGCAACAGGCCGCGCCCTGGCCTTTTCTACAATTGTTCACATTACACATATACAAACAGCGATATGATGCTGACTGATGTCGAGACTCTGAGCCTGGTGCAATTGGTACTGTCTCAACGGCTCCCATATGCCCTTAGGGCGAGAAGTTGTGGGCAGTTCTTCAGCATATAGTGCTTAAGTTTCCTGACAGTAGACCAGATCTTTGACCCAACTTTGTTTTAGGAGTAAGTTTACTATCCCAAGCAATCGCCACACGTCTCTTGGCTAGTAGCAGGCTATGCGTACAAATCTAGCCTGTACGCCCCTTAATGTGGGTACATGATGGAGTAGACATGTCATAGGTGTACACAGGAGTAGGGCCCCCGTCATGGTGTGTATCCTGCTGATCACCTCATCCCAAAATTGTAGAACTGAACCACAGCTCCAAGCAAGATGGAGAAAGTCAGCCTCCCCATGTCCACATACCCTGCATTGAGCCGAGCCCCAGTTTGTGTAATTTGACAGGTGTATGATACGTTTGGTGGAGAAACTTGAAATGTAGAATCGGCAAGTTACCGTTCGGCTATAATTTGCTTGTCAGCATGCATATATGTTCCCAAACATACAGCTGGATGTGGGGGTCTAATATGGAGTTCCATCGGTTTAGACTTTTATCCCCCCTCCACACCAGCACCTCCTGTATCGACCTGTACAATTTAGAAATGAGCTTTTTCTTTGAGGGAACTACTATCAGTGACTGTAGAGCTATAAGGGTCGAAGGTTCGGCAGGGAAGGATGGGTAATGGCTTTTGATAGCCCTCTTTAATCTATATCCAGTGTAAAGGAAGAGTGGGGTAGGATTAACAACAAATCCCATGTCTGCATCGTCCAAGAATGTGCCATCTGGGAATAGATCCTGCATGTGTTATCCCCCACCTCGCGCAGCGCTTTGTCACATGTGACAGAGAGCGCCGCATGCCCTGCCAGCGGCAAAGCCGGCGCATATAGAGGGAGTTTATCCACCAATTTACCGATCGCCTGCCACGCTGCAACTGTTGTGTCAATGGTGTTTATTTCGATATCCCGAGTCCCCATATGTGTGTGCATGATAATTCCTGTCAGCGGTGTCGGATGAGCATCCCCGTCCTCCACCGCGGCATGCGGGGTGAATGCGTGCGGCTTAAACCAGTAAAAGGCGTGTTGAGCCTATGCGCACAGGTAATAGATGTATAAATCGGGTGCCCCAAATACCCCCGCGTAAAGGGGAGAGTGAGCGTGGCCCAACCAACCCTTGTCTGCTTGCCACCCCATACTAATGAGAGAAGTTGTGATTTAAGCATAGAAAAGAAATGTTTGTTCAGCTTAATAGGAATGTTGCAAAATAGGTACAAAAAACGTGGAACAATGACCATCTTTATCACAGCAATGCGGTCAGCCAATGACGGGAGAAGCCGAAACCATCTCTCCGCCTGAGCTGTCAGAGCAGTGTATGCAGTGCCGTAGTTTTCTTTTATGACCGTTGCTGGATCCCGATGCACCCAGATCACTAGGTATTTAACAGGGTCAGTTGTCCCGACTAGGGTATATTCCAGTGAGGGAGAGGAAGTGCACAGTGCGAGTGGGATTATCACCGATTTATCCCAATTCCTGGTCAAACCGGAATACAGGCCAAACCGAATATATTCACGTAGCACCAAAGAGAGATGGACCTGTGGATCGCGAATGAAAAGGACCATGTCATCTACGTACATGGATAAGCCGACGGGTCTGTGTTCAAAATTAAGTGCAGTGTGTTTATGCCTCTGGCGAATTATGCAGGCGAGCGGCTCCATCATTATAGCGAATAGCAGGGGAGATAAGGGGCACCCCTGACGAGTGCCACACCTTATGTCGAGAGGTTCAGATGTCAATCCGCCCACCCTCACTCTAGCCGATGTATCACTATAGAGAATCTGAAGCCACCGCATCAATACCTCTGGGAATCCCAATCTGCGTAAAATATAAAACCTGTATCAAATGCCTTGGCAGCGTCAAGCATGACCGCTGCCGCTGGGAGATCAGGATTCAAGACCTGGAACATGACAAATATCGTACGTAAGTTATTGGTAGTAGACCGGTCTGGGATAAAACCGGATTGGTCTGGCAGCACTATAGTGGGTAGCAGGGGTTGTAGTTTAATAGCAATGATATTCGCTAGTATCTAAATTATTAAGTGATAAGGGGCGATACGACTCGCAGAAGACAGGAGATTTATCCTTTTTAGGTCGAGGGGACCTATAAGCTGCGCGCACAGCTTCCGGTCCGGAGATTTAATGTTACTTAGTAGGGCTTTAGAACCTGCCTCCCTTCCCTGTCTCTCCTCCATTGGCTGGCTTCCTAAACGGAGGCCAGCCATTGGAGGAGCGATGCGTCGCTCCGATTTAGCCCCGTCTTTTTCGGATTTGGGGGCGTAAGTTTTGCTGTTCTTTAGACAGTGACGTCGTCCGTCACTCAGGACAGCAAAACGCGCCCCCAAATCCGAAAAATTTCGTATGCTTGAGGCCGCCATTTTGCTGCTGGTAAGGTTGAGGTAGGCTGCTCTCGCTCTCGTTCCCACCATCTTCCGATCAATGGTTTTTCTTGGTTGCTGAGACCGATGTGCTGCTAAGCCACATTAATGGTCTTTTGCTCTAAGCTCCTATTGCGAAGCGCTCTGCCGCCTTCGGGTGAAGTCCGCGCCACACAAACACGCATAAATAAATAATTGTTGCGCATCTAGTAGTGTAACGTGCAACATCTAACCGGCCAACCCTCGCAATTAGCTGGGCGTCCGTGGAATTCCCCCTGCTGACCCTCTCATCGGCCAGGCCGTCCTAGAGCTAGACATGCTGCGCAGCAGTCTCCCATCTCTCCAGCCCCTGGCTGGTCTCACCCAGGGGAGCCCGCCACCCCTCTCTCCGATCTTCCAGGCCACACCCTGTGCTACCGCGCCTCGCCATCCCCGCATCCGCAACCCTCGACCGGCTCACCCACCACTCTAATCCGGCCCCCCTTCTCAAGCTCTTATTGCCGCGTACTTCGCACCTACCCTTCCTTTGATCGCCCTCTGCCGCTGTTGGCACCTCACAGACACTTACAACAAATAAGAGTACGTTCTTGCACCAAATCACACTGACAGTGGCCCAAAGAAGGCATTGTGACAGTGCCTGACCCTGCATTGACCTCTCAGCGCTCGCAGCACTGAAACCCATCTTAATCTGCCCTCCCCCTACTGCCCCTATTTACGTTTCGCTAGACTCCCTAGCAGCCCTGATCCATCTTGCGCGACGTCCTTTCATGAGCCCTCCTTAGGCATCCTCCTATATTAGCTCTGCTGGACCCATCCCCCCTTTAGACCTCCGAGGTCCCCATTCCCACTCTCATCCATCTTCCACCCATTATACATTCTTGACTCCGTGAATGCCCCGAGCCGCGGCCTGTAACCCACGTGTTGACAGACGCCTGCTCCAGTCCATTCTTACGACCAGACCAGACAGCTCTTCCCCCTGGGCCCCATCCTCATTTGTGTGTGGCACGAGACACTAGTAGAGCAGTGAAGCGTTGAGGCCGCCAGCGGTGTGCCATGCTTGCCTCCCCTCTCTCTACCCACTCTTGTGCTCACTGCACATCTGTGTCCCCCCGCCCCCATGGGCACATGGCTCGTGCCATTGTCCTAAATGCCCCCAAACACTCTTCCTGGCAACACTGCTTCAGAGTTTAACTTTGCTGCAGTCACAGACCTGCCTCCCTTCTGACAGGAGCCATAACTCACCTGCAGACCAGCCGAGACAGCTGCCTCCTCATTGGCATTCCGGTGCAGCCGCCGCGAGCGCATACCAGTTGTCATAACCATTCATCCTTTATACAGATCACTGGAGGTACAGTCACCCCACCCCTTAACATTAGGGCTTGCAAGCACCACTTTGAAAAGACAACCACACTTTAGCTACAGAGAACACCAGGCAGATTAGAGAAGACAACTCCTCCAACTTGCTAGTGCGACAGGGCTTAGCATTATTCTGATGCAGCCATAGGGTAGGGACGAAGGGGAGAGCATGCTGATCTGTCACGCAATGTCACTGCCTGTCAGACTGGGAACACTCAAAGCTCTGGGTGTGGGTAAGTCGCGCAGGGGAGGGGTGACGGGGGGTAGGATAAGGAGTAGAAACAGGAATTGACAATATAGGAAATTAGAAGGAGGAGGCTAGCAGAGGTGACCTGGAGCTCTAGTTCTGTACTTCTGGTCACCCTCAGGACAAACACTGCCGACTGTGAAATGTGCTCCTCCCGGGCCCGGGGTGAACTAATGAATGATTTTAAGTGGAAGCTGTGAGGAACCTAAAGGGAGACATTAGATGATTTTATCTTCTTTTTCTTTTAAACCTACTTCCCATTTGCTCAGCCATGTCATACATTTATAGAAGAAACAAACGGAAAAATCACGCACTCACTATAAAGTTATCACCCCTCCATTCATGACACCAGAAGAGCAATAACGGGATCGGTGCCCGGAGTCGCCAAATCATAGGGGATTTCGGTCCCTATGAGGGGGAGACAGAGGCGGCTCTGTGCCTCTGAAGACGTGATACAGTCCGGGCCTCTGTTTCCCCTTAAAGCCCCATTAACTAGCTTGGGGCTTGCCTGCTCGCTGTGGTGCCCTGGTCCTTCCTCACCTCCTGTTTGGGATTTTGGGAATGTGTTTGGAGGAGATCACTTTACAAAAGGCGCTGCAACCTCTGAGGGATCCCTCTAACCCAAGGCCTGCTCTCAAGTGACAGCAGGCTCTCTCGATAGAGACAGGCCAAAGCGGGCCCTCCAACTCCCAGGGGTGCTCCCCTCCCGCTGTCCGTGTCTTTTTCCCGCACACTCCCTCTGATGAGGTCGCCGCTCTTGTTTCTCTTGTGCATGGAGAGTTTGGTGGTGTATCAGGAAACTGTTGCCTTTTATGCCAGGTCCACGAACGGCAGTGGAACGAGCGCTAATGAGCCTGGGATAGATTGTTCTTGGTTCTCCTGGCAGCTTATGTGTGCTGATCAGCGGCATGAGAGGTAAGTGCCGGTCTTGGGGTGGGCGGTATTTGTAGCATGTTTGTTTGTTGCTTATTGTTAGCATGCATTTCACATCACTCTCAAACACACTACCTCACAACTTTACTCTTTCTCTCTATCTCACTAGCTCTCTCTCTCTATATCTTACTACCTCACTCTATCTATTTCTATCTCACTATCACTACCTCACTATATCACGACTGACTCCCTCAAAAATTCCCTACATCACTCTCTCACTAACTCACTCTCTATCTCACTACCTCACTACCTCACTCTCTAACTCACTACCTCACTCTCTCTCTATCTCACTATCTGACAAACTCGCTCACTGTTTCTATCTCACTACCTCAGAACATCCCTCTCCCTCACTACCTCACTCTTTCACTACCTCACTCTGTCTCTCACTACCTCATTCTCTATCTACCTCTCCCTCACTACATAACTCTCTCTACCTCACTACTCCACTCTATCTATCTCACTACATCACTCTCTCACTAACTCACTCTCTAGCTCACAACTTCACTCTCTCTCTAACTCACTACCTCAATCACTCTCTATCTCACTACCTCACTCTTTCTATCTCACTAACTCACTTTCACTCTCTTTCACTACCTCTCTCTCATCTCACTACATCACATCACTCTATGCTTATATCTCACTACCTCACAACATTCCTCTCCCTCACTACCTCACTCTTTCACTACCTCACTCTCTATCTCACTACCTCACTCTCTATCTACCTCACTCTCTCACTACCTCACTCTCTCTCTATTTCAATACCTCACTCTCTCTCTCTCTATCTCACTACCTCACTCTCTCTCTGCTAATGCAATAGGTACCACATATGCAAAAAAAAAGCTAATGCCAATAGAAATTACAATGCCATTTATTTAGGGATACAAAAAAGATTTAAAAAAATGAGCAATACCAATAGCTCTACCTATAATATTGCCGAGACCATTGCATTGTAAATGCTTGTTCAGTAATGTAATGATAAGAGCCTGTCGCAGGGAGGGAGGAAGAATGCCTGAATCGTGGGCCTCTGCGTACATTTCAAGGAGATGAGGGGTATTGAGATCAGAATATTATTTATAAAATTCAGCTGTGAGCCTATCTGGCTTAGGAGCCTTATTGGGTAGGGACATAATCGCCTCTTTAACATCTGCTTCGTCAATAGATTGACGGAGGTATTCCCTATGCCCATCAGAGAGCCAGACAAAAGCGATGTCCGCAAGGTAATCATTCAGGGCATCATCCCTTCCCCTTCACGAGTTGCATATAAGTCACCATAAAAAGCATGGAATTGTTCCACTATGTCTTGTGGTCTATAGTGTTTCTTCCCCGGAGTGTCAACTATTTTGGTAATGTGGTGATGTTCGGATCTAAAACGCAGTGTAGTGGCTAAATTTCTGCCGGGACACCCAGCCTCACCATAAGCCCTTGCTACACGTCAGCTAGACAAATAGCGAGACTCCGACTCCGCCAGTGTATCATATTAATAATAATACTGAATCTTATAGAGCACGAGCGGCTACCTCCGGAGGAAGTGTCCCGGCGCTAGGTGAGCAGTAAGAGCCAGAGTAATAGGAGTTAAGATTATTGCGTGAAAAAACAGGTTTTCAGTAGTCTCCTAAAACTGGGTTCTGAGGATGCCTGTTGTATTTCAGGCGGCAAAGTGTTCCAAAGAAGTGCCGTACTTGCGGAAAAAGTTCTACCGCCCAAGCGAGCCCTTTTCACTCGAGGGGCGCGAAGATGAACCTGGTGGTTAGAACGGAGGAGTCTAGCCTGAGAGTATCTAGGCAGTCGTGTTTTTAAATAGTTCGGGCAGGTTCCGTGTAAGGCTCTGTAGGCCAGTGTGAGAGCCTTGAATTGTATCCGGCTGGCCACAGGTAGCCAGTGTAGCATGCGTAGATGTGGAGAAATGTGGTGTTTAAAAGGAACATGCCTTAACAGTCTTACAGCCGAGTTTTGAACGGTTTGCAACCGTTGTAGCAGAAATTTCGGGAGGCCTAAATAGAGGCCGTTGGCATAATCAAGCCTAGAGGTGACCATGGCATGGATAACCGTTTTTCTGCAGCCCTCCGGAAGCAGTCGAAGAAATCTCCGTAGGTTGCTAAGTTTACTTAGGCAGCCTCCAGCGACCTGCTGTATGTGGGGGGCAAAAGACAGACCATCATCCCATGTAACCCCCAGGTTTTTTGCCTTAGTGCTGGGGAGCGGTGCTGGACCCATCTCGGCAGGCCACCAGAACTCGGCAGGAGGGTGGGCGCCTTTCCCAAAAAAGATAACCTCCGTTTTTCCCGCATTCAATTTCAGTTTATTGGTATTCATCCAACAAGCCACATCATGAAGGCAGCCCTTGAAATTAGCAAATGCTGCCTCCGATACCTCAGAGTACGGGAAAACCAATTGGGTGTCATCAGCGTAGGAAATTGCAGTGACTCCCCAATTGGCAATCGGCGTGAACAGCAGGGCCAGATTAATATTAAAAAGCAACGGGCTGAGAGCCGACCCCTGTGGGACCCCGCAGTTCAGTCTCCTGGATTTAGAGGAAAAGGCGCCTAAGGCCACCTACTGAGATCTGTCGGACAGATACGAATGGAGCCATCCAAGTGCCTGAGCCTGGAGGCCGATCTCTGCCAGACGTAGTAGTAGCCTGCCGTGGTCAACCGTGTCAAAGGCGGCCGATAGATCCAGGAGCACCAACATTGCCGATGCTCCTGAATGCAGCGACCACCTAACTGACTCGGCTACCTCGATCAGGGCGGCCTCGGTGCTAAAATCGGATCTAAAACCTGATTAAGTTTCATGGAGAACATTGCTATCTTCAGTGAATTTGTTTAGTTGCCGCTGAATTAATTTTTCTAGCATTTTGCCCGGAGCCGCCAGTAGTGAGATGGGGCGAAGATTGCTTAAGTCCTCTGGAGCACCGTTCGGCTTTTTTTTCAATGGGAAGATGGTGGCATGCTTCCAACTCTCCGGGAACACTCCGGTAGAGATGGACGTATTCCATATGTGTTGCAGAGTGGGCGCAATAAATTCCGCCATCAAACTCCATAGCTTTGGTGGGCAGGGATCGTCAGGAGATCCTGATTTACATCTATTTATTTCCTGTATGACCGCATCAAGTGGGACAAGCTGGAATTGGCATAAGGTCCTTTGGAGAGCCCTAGTCTCCACCTGGTCTGACTTAACAGTGCGACCTGCTGGGGTAAAAGTGTCTAACACTTTCAGAATTTTGTTCTCAAAAAACACCCCTACCCACTTTGGCAGCCCAAATTCGCCAAAGCCATGTCTCCCAATGTTCAACAACCCCAATAACGAACCCAAAGTAACAATGTCTTGATGGGGTATACCCATGGTGGGTACGTAGTGGCAACTACCACACTCCGCTGTATTTGGGGAGGGGGCCGTTGCGTCAAATACTTAGAGCACTCCGACAAAAATGTCATCTGCTAGAAGAAGAGTGATGCAACCGTGTATGCAGTAACCATAGTACAATACTCAAGAACAACTACCACTGCAGTTTGGGGAGGAGGTGTCCGCACAGTGAGTCACCTAGGATCACCAAATTTTAACGTTAATACTACATGATAGTAACATATTAAAAAAAAGTTTTTTAATTTTTTTACAGAGCTGGGATATTGGAGCCTTGTGCATTCCAGCAGATGTTGCTTGTGCTAAAATTGACCACCAGCTGCTAAGGAGAAATAACCTGCAATACGTTACCAACATAGAAACAGTGGTCATCCATTACCCATACCAGAATAAAGCAATCCACTTGGGCATCAATATTATTCATCAACGTCTGAGGTGGCGCTGGCATCTTGTTTTTGACGCCGGAGTGTCTTGGTGTACTCCATGGCCTGCTTCGGGTTAGCAAAGATCTTAGCCTTGTCGTTCACCCCTATCCGCAGGCGGGCGGGCGGGATACAGCATCGCATATGTCAATGGTTTTTGCTGCGGGCTGTTGTAGACCGTCCTCCGTGTCAGATATTCTCTGCTCTGATTCTCCAAGGCGTATTGCATGCTTATCCAGTTTGGATGACAGATGGTCCATTCTGCCATTAAGCGCCTCAATTTTGCCATCGATCGATTGTAAACTGGCCTGAATTGCTACTAGCGTTGTTTTGAACACCGTTGATGGTAGCTCAGCGGACTCCAGCTCTGAGTCGGATGCAGCATTTTGCGTTGATGTGCCGCCCTTGGGGAGCTCAAACGTGAGCCTGAGTTGATTTTTCTCAGGTTTACCCATTATGTCCTGTGTATGACCACGAGAGGCCTATGGCTATATAAGTAAAGGGGGATATGCAGCGTGTTCCACGAATTATAAGCAGCTCACCGTGCCTTCACAGAGGCGCAGTGATTATGGGGTGCCCCAGAGTGTGGATGTAAGGGCGCAATATTCCTCACGCTCTGTCAGTGCGGTAGCTCCCAACCTTACCTGTCACCTGTAGGCAAGAGCCACCAAATTCAATGGTACCCAAGATGCACCTTGTGGTAGTTAGAAGCCACAGTCTCCGGGCTGTTGGTGGCCGCGCAATTTAACCAAAAAAATAAAAATGTTAAGCGCTCTGATACCCATGGGCCATGTCCGCGCTATAGAAAACTGTTGATAAATAAATAAATAAATAAACCAAGGTTTGCACCCTCCGCACCTCACCTAGGCTTTTATGGTACAGTTGGAACTACTTGCCCTGTCGCACCGCCTCCATGATGATCGGGGATCTGCAGTTGTGGGCCAGGATATAACGCACGAGGTGCGGCTGAAGTCAGTTGCCAGCAACGATTACAGGGCCCCGCTCGCAGTGGAGAGCCGGGCACTCGCGTAGAACACTTAGGCCCGGAGCCGGCACCAGTCACGTCTCGCTCTTGTGGAGGTAGCTGCCCGGCAGTCTCCAGTCTCTGCAAGGGGCGCACCCGCTGTCCCGCCTTCACTCACTAGGTGCCGATTCCGTCCGCAGTGTCTCCGGTCGCAATTTCGCACTTGCCTGTCGTCCTGAAAAGCGGCACGAACGGGGCCACGCTAGAGACTCGCGGCCACCATTTCAGCGTCCTGTATCTTCTCGGTGACGACTTCAAGCTGTTGCAGCCCACATCAGCACCCAAAATGGCAACGAAGGGTAGCTTTTGGTGTCACCTTTCACTTCCGAGTACAGGATTGCGAGGATGGCCACTTAGGAGCAGGATATAAAGAAGGATTATAGTGACGGCCGGCAGAGCAGCGCAACTATACGGCCATTTTCCCGCGCGCCAAGCCACGCACCCCAATTGACAAGCATGGTTATTGACACCAGGTGAATTTACCATTTTGTATTGTGGGCTCCATCTATGAACAACGAAGCATGAAGTACACATGTCAAATTAAGCAGGGTTATACTGTGAGATGATCTAAGTTGTTTAGGGTCTAGGATCTGGAGAAACATTTCACGGTTCTATGGATTAATCCCACATGTTGGATGTGGTGAATATTTACTTTTGTGTAATGTGTTATTTATACTATACGGAATTGTGGTGATTGGTTTACTTTTGTAGCCCTGACAAAGTCAACGGTTCATACAACAAATGATGCAACAAGTATTGTCTACAAGATTGATTGAAGAGGTTCCTGGAATTTTGGAAGCATCTAAAGAAGAAAGAATGAAAGACAAAGAAAGATTACTCTCATTTGTACAGACATTTTTGATATTGGGCTGCTCAGGGTTATTTTTCTTTTCAAAGTTTTCAAGATTTGTCCTCCGCATCAATTGGGGATGTAAGTGGCAACCCCTTTTTCCCTTGGAGCTCTACAAGATATCTTGCAATTTACTTGAGGGTATTTTAAAGTTTGCACAATTTTGTAACCTTGCCTAGTGCAGGTCAGTTCCACACAACATTTGTCTGTTTGTCCTTGGATGTGATTAAATGTTTCTTACTGAACCCCTCTTGTTGAATGATCTAGATCAATGCTGCATCAACTTTAAAGAATTATGTATCTGAAAGAGACACGTTAGTGATAGATTCCTTACCTTAGAATATCCCCAGGCGTCAGACTGGATCCGGAAATTTTTGCGTAGCAATACCCCTGCGTGTCGGTGGGAGTAGTCTGCGGCTCCGCGTCCGGCGTCTGTAGCGCCGGAATGACGTCGTCGGAGTACTTAAGACGCCGCCCATGCGCGCTGACGTCAGTTCTTATTTTTTCCGCACCAGCTAGCGCAGATCTGGAGAAGCTCTACCCCTAGTGATTTTTTGACTAAACTTTTTGATCTTTTTGATCATTTCTTTCCTCGAGTCTTTGACTCTATCGGTGCCGGTAGCGATGCTCGGGTTCAAACCCTGCTCGAAGTGCGACCGACTGATGTCGGTTACGGACCCCCATCGCCGGTGCCTGAAGTGATTAGGCCTCGACCACGACGACCGCACCTGCTCCGACTGCCAGGCCTGGACGTCGAAGGCTAGACTGGAGCGGTCCCGCAAGCGGCTCGAGCTCCGGCAGTCAGCCCGCGCCACTCCAGGTCCCGGTTCCACGGGAGGTCGAGGGACCGGGGTCGAAGTCATCGCAGCTCCGGGAGTGGACACCGGTCATCGGGCTCAAGTCCTCAGGTAAGAGGCATGAGAGGTCGGAGAGACGTCATCGTTCCGCCGACCCACTCCGGCGCTCGCACGATGCGGCCGGGGGCTCGGGCAACACCGCCCACGAGGCTCCGCGGGACTTGCAAGTGTCGCCGCCTGCCCCACACCTTCGGGTCCCTGGGCACGGCGCGACGCCGGAGGAGATCGAGCGGTACCTCATGGCCATGAGGTCCCTCCCTCCTCAGTCTGGTTCCGTGGAGCATCCGGGCCCAACGGTCCCGGCTGGAGGCCCTAGCGGGTCGGGTGCTTTGGCCCGGATGCCGTCGGGTGCTTCGGCCCCGTTGCTGCTGGTCGACCTCACCGGCCCCACGGGTGTCACCCCCAGCGCCCACTGTGGACGCCGTCCCCAATGTTCCCTACTGTCCGACTGGCACCGGAACGGCGCCGCTGGGCGCCGCTTCCGACGGCCTTTGGAGATTTTTATTTCCATGAGGAGGCCCCGTCTGCTAATCCTGTTTTACAGGAAACGGGTGACGAGGAAGATTGAGAGGGGTCTGAGGACACTCTGGCACTGGAGTGCCAGTCTCAACAGGACTGGACATATGAGCTTGGGGAGGCCAGTGGTATTGACACTTCGCCAGACACTGGATTTGTCTCCCCTCCGACCGTGGCTTCGGAGGAGGGGTCTACATATAGTGTAGTGTTGACGAGGGCGGCTAAGGCCTTAAACCTTGAGCTCCCCGTCGCGGCTGTGAGGACTAACCTCCTCACTGAGGTCCTCAAACTGCAGTCAAGCTCCAGCGAGCCTCTGCTGCCATTCAATGAGGCCTTGTGTGACGTTCTTGTGGGTACTTGGTCCAAGCCCGCCACAGGTCCGCCTGTGGATAGGAACGTGGCCAGACACTACCGCCCGGCCCCATGCGACCCTTGCTTTTTGTCCACCCATCCCACCCCCGAGAGCCTGGTCACCCAGGCCTCCAATTCCCAGACCGCGTTCCCGTCGGCCCCGCCCGACCGGGAATCCAAGAGATATGAACAGTTCGGTAAGAAAGTGTTCTCGTCCCTAAGCTTAGGGCTGCGGTCTGTCAATACCGCCGGTCTCTTGGGCCGCTACACCCACACCCTGTGGGACGCGGTTGCGGACGTGCTGCCACTTTGTCCGGAGGAGGTCCGGGCTAAACTCGCCCAAACCCTTGCGGAGGGCCGGGATGCAGCGCGATATTCCATCCGGTGTGGGCTGGATACCACGGACTCACTGGGCAGGGCAATGGCAACGACGGTGGCGGTTCGACGCCACGCCTGGTTGAGGTCCGATGTCCAGGCCACACTTCTGGACATGCCGTTTGATGGCCGTCAGCCTCTTTGGCGACAAGGCAGACCATGCGCTGGAACGTTTTAAGGACTCCACGGCTACGGCCAAGTCCTTGGGCCTCTCGGTCACACGCCAGCAATCGGGTGCCTTTCGCTCCTTTCGTGGTCACGGAAGGGGCGCCCCCACACATGCTGCCAGCCATGCGCCGCAGAATGTTCAACAGCGCAGTGGCGGCCATGGAAACCGCCGTGGCAGCGGTTGGGGACAACGGCGAGGCCAGTCCACACCTCCCTCAACAGCACCCGCCTCAAAACCTTCCGAGTTTTCAGGCCCATGTGACGCCTGTGGGAGGCAGGGTTCGCCATCACCTCTCCCACTGGCGCACTATCATGTTGGATAGGTGGGTGCTGCAGTTCGTCCGAAGGGGCTATTCCCACCCCCCCTTCGAGGTGACCCCTCCATCCATGCCACCGCAATTCCACCGCATGTCGAGGGATCACTTGCAACTTCTGCAAGAGGAAGTCACGGCCCTCTTGGCCAAGGGGGCCATCGAGCGCGTTCCTGGGCCAGAAGTAGGGTGTGGTTGTTACTCCCACTACTTTCTGGTACCCAAGAAGGGCAAAGGGGGCCTACGTCCTATCTTGGACCTGCGGAACGTCAACTGCTTCCTCCAGAAGGAGAAGTTCAAGATGCTGACTTTGGCTCAGGTCCTAGCTGCCCTGGACCCTGGAGACTGGCTGGTAGCGTTGGACTTGCAGGACGCTTATTTTCACATCCCCGTCCTGCCGGCCCACCGACATTACTTGCTGGTCACGGTAGGCCTAGAGCACTTTCAGTTTACCGTGCTCCCCTTCGGCCTTACCAGCGCCCCACGGGTGTTCACGAAGGTGATGGCGGTGTTCGCAGCTCATCTGCGCAGGTTAGGGGTGTCGGTCTTCCCCTACCTAGACGACTGATTGTTAAAGGCGGGCTCGCCCCAGACAGTCGTCAGCCACCTCCAGACTACGGCCGACCTCCTGCATTTGCTGGGGTTCTCCATCAACGTGCCGAAGTCGCACCTGTGTTCCTTTTAAGAAGTTCCTCTTCATTGGAGCGATTGTCGACTCGGCGCAGTTTCGGGTTTACCCTCCTGAACAGCGGGTTTGGGATATGCAGGCTCTGATTCCCATCTTTCAGCCTTTATCCCGAGTCTCGGTCAGGTTGACGCTGCGGCTTCTGGGGCTGATGGCCTCCTGCATCCTTCTGGTGCATCACGCCCGGTGGCGGATGCGGGCTCTGCAGTGGGACCTGAAGTTTCAGTGGGCCCAGCATCAGGGCAACCTGTCCGATCATGTCTTGATCTTGGAGGGCACTGTGAGACAACTGCAGTGGTGGCTCACGGACCGCGATTGGGTCAGTGGCAGATTCCTCTCCCTACCCCACCCGGAGCACGTGGTTGTGACGGACGCGTCCTTTCAGGGCTGGGGAGGCCACATGGGAGAGGCGGAGATCAGAGGCCTCTGGTCTCCGGCGGAGTCCCGGCTCCACATCAACCTTTTGGAGCTGCGGGCGATTCGTCTAGCACTGAAGGCATTCCTCCCCTCTGTCCGGGGCAGTGTAGTGCAGGTGTTCACGGACAACACCACCGCCATGTGGTACTGCAACAAACAGGGCGGGTGGGGTCGATGGACCCTATGCCAGGAGGCTCTGCGCCTCTGGCAGTGGCTGGAACATCAGGGCGTGACCATGGTGGTTCAACACCTGCCAGGCTCTCTGAATGCCAGGGCGGACAAACTCAGCCGTCGGTGCATGATGGATCACGAATGGCGTCTGAACTCGGACGTGGCGCAAGCCCTCTTTCAGCAATGGGGAGAGCCTTGGTTAGAGCTATTCGCCACAGAAGAGAACGCGCAATTTCATCAGTTCTGCGCGTTGGAATTTCCAAGGCGACACTCGCTCGGAGAGGCTTTTCGTCGCGAGTAGAGTTGCGGTCTATTGTACACCTTTCCGCCTATACCACTTCTGCCCAGAGTGCTGCAGAAGATCAGGCGCGACCGGGCCCAGGTTATCCTTGTGGCTCCGGACTGGGCACGAAGGTACTGGTATCCCGAGCTACTCGGCATGTCAGTCGATCCCCCGATTAGTCTGCCTCTTCGGGAGGACCTTCTGTCACAGCAGCAGGGAACGGTTCTGCACCCGAACGTGTCCAGTCTCCACCTACAAGCTTGGAGATTGAGCGGCGGCAGTTGAGGCCATTTGACTTGCCTCCCGAAGTCTGTGATATCATTCTGGCAGCCAGGCGTCCCTCCACAAAGTCGGTATACGCCTGCAGGTGGAACAGATTTGTGGCATTGTGCACAGCAAAGGCTGTGGACCCACTCTCTGCACCTCTTTCTGAAGTTCTCTTTCTTCTTTCCCTTGCCCAGCAGGGCTCTGCTCTGGGCACTCTTAAGGGGTACATTTCTGCTTTTTCCGCCTTCTTACGGCTACCTGATCAGCCTTCCTTATTCAAGTCCCCCATTGTAAATAGGTTTCTGAAGGGCATCATACATAAGTTCCCTCCTATTCCCTTCGTGATGCCCCAGTGGGACTTGAATCTTGTACTTACTTACCTAATGTGTGCTCCCTTTGAGCCGCTCCATAACTGTCCTCTCCGTCTTCTTACTCTGAAGACTGCTTTCCTGGTTGCCATCACCTCTGCCAGGAGAGTGAGTGAGCTCCAGGCTCTTTCTTCTACTCCTACTTTCCTCTCTGTTCATCCGGACAAGGTTGTGTTGCGGACACGGCCTTCCTTTCGGCCCAAGGTTGTCACGGCCTTCCACATCGGGCAGTCCATTACCTTGCTCACCTTCTTTCCGCCTCCGCATCCCTCGAAAGAGGAAGAGAGGATCCACCGTCTGGACCCAAAACGTGCGCTCTCTTATTACCTAGATCGCACACGCCAGTTCCGGGTGGATGACCAACTCTTTATTGGTTACGTGGGCGCGAAGAAGGGAAAGGCGGTACACAAGAGGACCATCTCGCGGTGGATCATCTTGTGTATTCAGGCATGTTACTCCATGGCCAAAAAGGAGCCCCCTGCTGGATTGCGGGCACATTCCACTCGAGCCACGGCAACAACTGCCCTGGGCCGAGGAGTGCCCTTGCAGGACATTTGCCAGGCAGCTACGTGGGCCTCACTGCACACATTTGCAAGACACTACTGCCTGGACAGTCCAGTTCGGAGGGATGGCTTCTTTGGCCGTTCCGTCCTCCAGGACTTTCTGGTGTGATTATTGGTTCGCAGACCCACCACCGGGGTTGGTATTAATGGGGTATCTATTCTAAGGTAAGGAATCTATCACCAACGTGTCTTTCAGATGCATAAGTTACTACTTGTGTAACGATATATCTGTAAGAGAGATTAGTTAGTGATAGATTCCTTACCGACCCACCCATCCTCCCCGTTCTGCGAACCGATATCTAGGGTTAAGGTCATCCCCTTTCAGGGCCCTAGTTTCATGGCACCGGTGTTGGTTCTATCATGGCTCTGCGTATCTGGCGCGGAAAAGCTGTGTATCAGAACTGATGTCAGCGCGCATGGGCGGCGTCTAAGTACCAGACAACGTCATTCCGGCGCTAACGACGCCGAGGACGGACGCGGAGCTGCAGACGACGCCGACGACGGACGCGGAGCTGCAGACGACGCCTACCGACGCGCAGGGGTATTGCTACGCAAAAATTTCCGGATCCAGTCTGACGCCTCGGGATATTCTAAGGTAAGGAATCTATCACTAACTAATGTCTCTTACAGATATATCGTTACACAAGTAGTAACTTGTACTTTACTGATGTGACCGGCTATGTGGATTATACAAACTCAGATTTTTAAGAACAATGTGGCATACTGATGGGCTTGTATCATTCTTTGAGCTTCTGTTAATGTTAGATCACATGCCCATTGCTTACATGATCTAATATTTGCACATTTATTGAAGTGCTGCCTGTGCTCCTGGTAATGTTGTGTGCATCAATCATAATACATAAATTGTACATACATTTTGTATTATGTTCTATTTGATTTATAAGAGCACCTTTGATGGGAGCACTGATCACATTCCTGATGTAATGTAATTACAGAATACTAAGATGAGGATTTATGGTGGCGGAATTTTCAGTTTTGTTTTTCTGGACGTTTGTTGAAGTACGTAAATATCTGACATGCAAGGCAAACTAATATCAGACTTCACATTTTGCATTTATGTTCTTAAAGAATGTCCATATTTGGTTGCTGTGGTTTACGTTTAGTCATGATTGATTTTAGGGGAGGAGGAATTGGTTGACGAGACAACAAGGAAAGCAGAGGAGACAAAGGCAGAGGAGACATTAGAGAAGTCTGAGGAGACCACAGAGAAGGATGAGGAGGATTGTTATATTGTGGAATCTACACAAATGTAAGACTTGTTCTTTAACTGTCATTAAGTTGAGTAAGTAGACTGTGTTTAGTTCTACAAGGCAAGTGCTCACACCTACATACCATCCATTCACTAAATGGAGCTAAAACAAAAGGTGAGCACCTGACAAACAAATCATACATTTGAGTTAATATAATTGACCCTGTAGATCACTTAGAGTTTTAAGTAGTGAAGGTGTTGACACTCACTGCAATAAAAACCTTTGATAAATCATTAACAATTTTACTGAGAGAGCTAGTCTTAGACAATCACCAGATCATTGATCTTGTAGGTCACTCATCTCCATTTTATTTCTAAGTAAAGTTGCTTCCCTTAAGCTTCAAAATGCACATCTTCACACTAATAGCAATATGCAGGGAAGCAAATCAAAGTAAAGATTTAAATGCTCAATTGGAATTTTACTATCAGTGAAATCATAATCTTGTTGTGGCTGAATTATCAAAATCTCCTAATGTGACCGTATTTAGTCTCTCTTCAATTGCTCATTCCCTCCTTTTAGGTATCAGCACCTCCTTGATGAAAAGTGAAGCTGCCTCCATGTGTCTCATAATAAGGAAAATATTCCTTTTTAGGTCGAGGACTCAGTCGCACTGCTGTAAGCAGTGTGGGCGGAGCTCCGAAGATTTAATGTTTTTAGTAAGTGGGCTTGAACCCGCCCCTCTTCTCCATTGGCTGGCTTCCTAAACGGAGGCCAGTCATTGAGGAGAGGGGCGTCACCCGGTTCAAGACCCGCCTTTTTCAGATTCGGGGGCGTTTTTCTTAGCTTCTTTCTATTTAATTTCTCTCCTCTTCCCATTGGCTGGAATTTTACCTTCCAGCCAATGGGAAGAGGAGAGAAAGTAAACCACGCCCCCGAACCGGCAAATGTTGGCGCTTTGCTGAAGCCATTTCAGCCCGACCACTGGCGGAAGAACTGCTTGCCATCTCCTCTCTACACTGCTGGGCGTGCGGTGAGGAGCCACGCCATTTCTCGCCGTCATCCCCCCCTGTCGGAGGCTAGAAACAGCACAGCCCCAAGGACGGAGCTTACTCAGCCGGAGGAAACATTACAGGACGCTTAGAGCACATACGGGGACCGTGGAATTGCGACATCCGGTATTAAAACGTGTGAACTAGACCCACGTTCCGTAGGCCTCCACTTCCTGCACTGCGCTTTCGGCATGGCGGACTCTGGAGCCGAGCCTGGCGCGGCCTCCGACACCGGGGAGACACAGCAGGGGCCTCCCATGGATCGAGCCTGCCGAGCAGTTTGTTTCTCTCCTGTTCTCTGCCAGCATGACTCTCGTCGCAGCGTGGCCTTTCAGGTCAGTGAGTTGACTGGTTTTTGGCTGTTTTTGGGCCTGTTTTACAGTCTGCTGGGACAGTTTTTCCTGTTGATGTGCCTGATTAAATCTATTGTTGCCTTCAGCAATCCAAATCCATTTATCTTGTAAACGTGCCGACTTTTGTTTACGGTCTCTTGGACCAGTTTATACTGTTGATTTGCCTGATATTAAAACTAACATTGCCTCCAGCAAGCTCAAATCCAATTATCTTGTTAACGTGCTCCACTTCTTGTTTACGGTCTCCTAGGCCAATTTTTTACTGTTGATTTGCCTGATATTAAAACAAACATTTCCTAGACCAAGCTCAAATCCATGAAGTATTCCATACCTTGCAAAAAGCTTTTACAGCAGGTCTTTACAGCTTACGACAGTTTTTATCTTGTAAACATGGCCCACTTTTTCTTCACTGTCTACTGGGCCAATTTTTTACTGTTGATATTTGCCTGATATTAAAACTAACCTTCCCGGCAGCAAGCTTAAATCCATTAACTTGTTAACATGGCTCACTTTTTTTTCGCTGTCTACTAGGCCAGTTTTTTACTGTTGATTTGCTCGATATTCAAACTAACATTACCTGCCTAATTCCAATTATCTTGTAAACCTGGCCCACTCTTTTTTACGGTCTCCTAACTCAGTGTGTACTGCTGATATGCCTGATAAGAAAACTAACATTGCCTGGAACAAGCTCAAATTCATGCAGTGATCCAAACCTTGCAAAAAACGTTTACAGCAGGTCTTTGCGGATTACAACAGTTTTTATCTTGTAAACGTGGCCCACCTTTTTACAGTTTCCAGGGCCAGCCTGTTGATTGCACTGTATTTTCACCTATTTATTTCACAAATGGGTGCCACTTTTATTTTGGTGCCCGGTCTATTTTCAGTCCCAGTTTAATGCTACTAAAAATTAACGCTGATAATAATGAGGTTGACTTAATTACTGTGCTTTGGCCTTTGTGGGGCCTTAAAACTAGTGGAGTCTCCTTGGGGATGGTGGTGTCCCTGTGAAGCACTACCAGTAATTGCCTTCAACTACATACCCTGCCTCACCGCAAGCTGCAGTCAGTAAAAAATGGACATTGGCCTCCCAGCCTGGGAAAAGCCATGTTGTATTTTTTTGCATTTTATTTACTCTTGAATTCCCGGTTTTATTTTTTTTTCTAGGATGTTGCATTTCTGTTGTTACTTACATGTAATAAATTACTCTTGTTTGCTGTACTGTGAAAAGGGTCGGCATATGTTTGTGAAAGTTAATTTTCCACACGGGACTGTGGAAGAGTAAACTCAGAAAAAAGCTTACAGACTTATATCTAGATCAGTTCCGAAGGCTTTCAGTTTCAGACATAGCACCAGATTACAGGACACTTATAGGAGACCTGAAGTGTAAAATAAGTTCATAGTATAGCTGTATTTAAATTACCTATTTGTCAGACTCATTTAAAACTGTGCTGCATTGCGCTTGGGCTGACAATCCAGTTAATGAGAATTACCATGCAATGCTGCTTGCAATTGTTTGATAATAATGGTTTATCAAAATGTCCCCCTTGTAGCTTTGTAGTTGCATCTGCTTTCGAAATACAGCATTGTTTAGTAATGTTTTGAAAATCCTCCAGTAAGTCACAAAGAAGCACACTAACATTGAAGCAGGATTTCGCCCTGTTGCACCGCTCGCCTTCGTCGTAACATGTTAACGGCGGCACCACAACTCATAATATCTCTTCCGAAGTAGGTAGACTTTGGAGCCGATCCCACTGCTGGTCAAGCAGAATCTGAGTTTTGGGGTCAACCACCGCGCCACATCAGATAGTCAATAGTTCAGCGCAGCTGTTCTCTGACTTTTAGGATCCCTATTAGCACCCTCTGCCGCACCTTCAGACCTCAAGCAGGCGAGAGGCCCTCCATTTGGAATACCACTGGATGGTTCACCCTTAGCACCAGTTGTACCCTCTGAGCATGTCTTCCCTCCAGCTCCAAGCCTGACTCTCCCGCCACTTCCAGCACCATGGACTACTCTGGCCTCACGCACTTCGACCCCCGATGTCTACTCCGTCGATGCTGGAGAGCGAAGTCTTAATAGTTCTCTCCTATGTTGGTCTGACCTTGATCAAAGTCGCACCGGACACCATTCGAGTTCAACCATTTCAAGGATCTTCCTCTTCTTTCTGTTTAATGGGGCACTGGCATATACCTTAATGGGGTCTACAGACAATCTTTGTTCTTTAATTCAAAAATTGTCTTGGCCTATCACCCTGTTCCAGGCGTCCCTCCTTTCTGTCAGAGAATTCTTCACCCAACAGCCTAGTGGTGTAAGCCCTTACGTACAGGTCGAACGCCAACACCTTCCCTACTACTTTGGGGCTCGGTGGCACAAGTCCTTTCTGGTGTGCCTAAAGATCTCCTACCTGTTCTCGCCCAGACGATTCAGTACAGTTGTGATGCGACTAATTTCATGATTCGTTGTGGCTTGGACACCATTGATTCCATCAGTGTGGCTATTCTGCACAATACTTGGCTTCTGTCGGCTGTGTGTTCTCCAGTGATGTCCAATCCTCCCTGATGGACATGCCCTTAGATAGGACTCCCCTGTTTAGAGACTAAGCTGATTCTGCTCTAAAACATTTTAAAGAGAACCGGGCTAAGGCACGTGCTCTGGGCCGGTCTGACCCACATCGCCAACAGCACCAGTTGAACTTCTTTTGAATCTTTGGTACACGTGCCACACATCACCAATATGTCCAGCCTCCATAAGGAAATAAGCAGTTTCACAGTCATTGCAGAGTAGCCCACTTGCCAAACCTCTTTAGCATGCCCTTACAGCTGCCTCAGTGGCAGAACTAGCCGATCCTATGCAGTTTGGCAAACCCCAACATCGGCCAGGTGGGTCCTTCAGATCGTTCGTAGGGGATACACCTTACTCTTTCTCTCTTCCCTGCCGCACCATGTCCCCCTCCCCCACAACCTCTCTTTTAGTGACTATTGAGGACCGTTTCTCCATTTTGCGGAAGATAGTGGATGCCTTTTTGGCTAACGGGACAGTTGAGAGGATGCCAGAAGCAGGTTGAGGTTGTTATTCCAGTTAGTTTCTGGTGCCCAAGAAACATGGAAACCTGCGACCTATTTTAGATCTGCACCCACTCAACACCTTCATCTAGAAGCAGAAATTCAAGATGTTCACCCTCGCCCAGGTCTTATCTGCACTCAACCCTTATCTGCACTCAACCCTTATCTGCACTCAACCCTTATCTGCACTCAACCCTTATCTGTACTCAATCCTGGAGACTGGATGACTGCATTGTTCCTGCAGGAGACCCGTGTCCATATACCTGTCATGCCGGCCCACAAGTGCTACCTGTGGTTTGTAGTGGGACTGGAACATTTTCAGTTTATGGTGCTTCCCTTTAGTCTCACCAGTGCACCTCAGATGTTCACAAAAGTGATGGCGGTGGTAGCAGCACACCTTCAGAAGTCAAGGGTGCAGTCAATCAACCAGGGACCTGTGAAGTGCGCTACTCACCCGTGAGGGTCTCCTATGTGTTGGGGGGGGGGGGGGGGGGGGGGTGTTTATCCGCTCCATTCAGTCGAAGAGCCAGGTCTTGAGTGTCTCCCTGAAGATGTTCAGGGAAGGATCACGTGGGAGCTCGTTCCAGTCTTGGCCGCAATGTAGGAGAAGGCTCTTCCACCTGTCCTGGCTTTGCGGATGCGTGGGGTTTCGGCGAGGTCAGCGGATCGTAGGTTTCTCTTGGGTATGTGGAAGGAGAGTCTCTCATTGAAGTATTGGGGTCCGGTGTTGTGGCGGAATTTGTAGGCATGTGTGAGTATCTTGAAAGTGACTCTCTTCTCTAAGGGGAGCCAGTGGAGGTAGCACAGGTGTTGGGTGATGTGTTCCTGTTGAGGGATGCAGGGGACGAGTCTGACTGCGGTGGTCTGTAGTTTGTGGATGAGAGACTTGTTGATCCGGGCTTTGAGGGCATTTCCGTAGTCCAGTCTGCTAGTTATGAGTGCATGGGTGATGGTCTCCCTTGATGCGGGGGTGAGCCATTTAAGATCTTTCGGAGGATGCTGAGGGTGTTGAAGCAGCTGGAGGCGACGGCATTGACCTGTCCGGTCATGGAGAGGGAGGAGTCACGTACTAGGCCAAGGTTTCGGGCGTGGTCCGTGGGTTCGGAAGGGCTGCCACCAGGTGTTGTCCCATGTAGAGGGGGAGGGTCCGAGGATGAGGACTTCTGTCTTCTCGGAGTGGAGCTTCAGGCAGCTGTTGCTCATCCAGGATGTGATGTCCTTCATTGCTTCCTGGAAGTTGAGTCTTGTGGTGACTTGGTCCTTGGTGAGAGAGAGGATTAACTGGGAGTCGTCGACGTAGGATACTATGCTGAGTCCGTGGTAACGGACTGGACTATGGTGGCGAGGGAGGCCGTTTAGATGATGAAGAGTGTGGGGCTGAGTGACGATCCTTAGAGGTGCTTCGCAGTTGATTTCCGTGGGTTCGGATAGGAATGGTGGCAGTCGGATTCTTTGGGTTCTGCTGGTGAGGAAGGAGCTGATTCATTTGATGCCGGTTCCCTGTATGCCAGTGTCCTGGAGTCTGGCGGTGTGTGTTGTGGGAGACTGTGTAGATCGATGCAGAGAGGTCTAGTAGAATCAGGGCTGCTTTGTGTCCTTGGTCGAGGAGGGTGCATGTCTGTGGCAGTGAGTAGAGCGGTCTCTGTGCTGTGGTTGCTTTGGAATCCGGATTAGGAGTGGTCGAGGATGGAGTTTTCTTTGATGGATGTTAGTTGGGCATTGACTGTCTTGTCTATGACTTTGGCGAAGAAAGGGAGGAGCAGGATGGGTCGGTAGTTCTTGAGGTCTGTTGATGATTTCTTGAGCAGGGGTCTGACTTCTGCACGTTTCCAGTCGTCCGGGAAAATGCCGGTCTTGACAGTGGTGTTGATGGCGCGTCGTAGTTCGGGAGTGATGGCGGTGGTGTCTCTGTGGTAGATGTGTGGTAGGCCGCGGTCCGTGGGAGCTCCTGAGTGGATGCCTTTCATGGTCGAGGTGGTGTCCTCAGTGGTGGCTGGGGTCTAGGAGGAGATAGTAGGCCCGTTGGCGATGCTGGAGAGGGCGTGGATTCGGTGTCAGGTGTTAGGTCATTGAAGTGGTTGTAAAGGCCCTTGATTTTCGGGTGGAAGTAGGATCCGAGCTTGTCGCGGTTTGTCTGTGGTTTCGCTGGGGTGCTTGGTGAATTCCTGGATGACGCTGAAGAGTTACTTAGAGTTGGCGATGATCTTGTATCGGATAAGGAGTTGGCGATGATCTTGTATCGGATAAGGAGTTGGCGATGATCTTGTATCGGATAAAGGTCCCTTTGGTGGATCTGATGCGTTGGTGGTATTCTATCATGGCTGTCTTGTAGGTGGTGCGATCTTTTGGGGTTTTGCTGTTTCTCCAGTTCTTCTCAAGACATCTGCAAGTGTGTCTGGATTCTTGTAGGTCAGTGGTGAACCAGGTGGCCTTTCTGGGGCGTTGTTTGTTGGAGTTGCGTAGGGGAGCAAGTCTCTCTGCGCAGTTAGAGATCCATGTGTGGAGTTCTTTGGCTGCGAGGTTGGCGTTGGTCAAGGTGGTGGGATGTGTCACGGTTGAGGGTGTGTCAATCAATAATCTTTATTCGGATATTTCATTATCAATAAAAGTACAATTATTCACACATAATTACGTACATGGTCCATCATTATTAATAATAAAAACGGCATTAAAATAAAAATAAAACGTTGTTAGGTTTTCCATTTCATTAACGACAGCAGCAATACTAAAGTAGCAATGTGCAAAGTGCATTATTTCCCAGGAAGTCACTGAATCTCAGATATATTACTTTATAGCATCAAATAAAGTGCAAAATTCCCATTAGAGGTAGCAGCAAAAGGTACAGAATGCAAAATTCCCATAGTGTCAGCTAAGGGAGCAGGTTTCAATTCATAGAGGAACGAGAGCGGATAGCCTTTTTCAAAAAGGTGCACAGACGATATAGGATGTCATCGTCTTTAAGCTGGAAAATAGTTTTATAAGCTACTTTAAAATCCTTTATGCCCTTAGCTCTGACAAACGGTATCAACAGCTGCATACTATATTTTTGATAAAAGGAGCAAAAGAACAGAAAATGTGGTATGGATTGTTTCCCTGAGTTCCCGCACAGACAGGCCAGGTTCTCAATATTGGGTTGGTGGCCTGTAGGGAAACGCAACAGATATTGTATAGATCCTGATCTTAATCGGAAAAGAAGGCTGCGCTCCCAACGTGTAATATCTTTAAGGAGATAACTTATAGGTAAACACGAAATGGGTTCACCATCACCTTTCATTGAGATACTGTTTCACAGCGACTTTGGCTGATTCCTGAGCATATCTAGCTTCCCCATAATATTTATATAAAATTTTACGGATGATATTCCCATCAATCCCATCTAATTCGTTGGGGTTGTCAAAGATGTGCTTGAGGTTAACAGCAGTCAAACTCGCCCGTACTTGGGCCAGCCAGGGAATTTGGATACCCTGGTCGCATTTAGGCAGTCTGCCAAAATTTCCCTGGTCAAGGTGGCTTCAGGATTTTTCCAAACCTTTAACCAAAACAGGACAGGGCGGGACCAAATATAGTCAACCAAATAAGGCAGTTTTAGCTCATTATGGCTTACAAAGGTGGACGATGAGATTGGTATACCCAAGAGCCTTCTGAAAAATCTATTTTCCACAACCTGTACATTTTTCAAATTTGTGTATCCACAAATTTCAGCCCCATAGGTCATAATTGGTACACATTGTGTCCTGTAGATTTTAAGTAATGATAGTACCACCTCTATTCTTTTTGGTTTAGGAAGGTTCAGTGCTGAGTTTATAGCTCTTAGAAACTTAGACCATCCATAGGCCAAATGTGGGGTCCAAGAGCCACTATCCGTAAATTGTATGCCCAGATAGGGAAAAGTGCAAGTGCATAACAGGGAATTTTGATCCAAAGTGATTATGTTAATAGAACATTTCTTAGGGCCACAACACATTAAAAAAGTTTTTTTTTAAATTGGTACAAAGATCCAAACCATACATAAAATCTGCAAATCCCCTGACTAAAATTCTCAAGGCATTTGGTGTGCGACCCATTAAAACAGCATCATCTGCATATAGTAAGGCAGGCAATTTAGTGCCGTTAATTATGGGGACGTCGGGGTTTGGTTAGACAAGACATTGTAGAGTTCGTTAATGTATAAAATAAATAAAAGTGGGGCGAGAACGCATCCTTGCCTAACACCTCTGCCGACCACTATGTCTTCTGACACTGCTCCGTCCATGCTGATCCTTACTCGGGCCTTTAAATCTCTATGCAGGTAAGCTAAAAAGTACACCAAATCTTTATCTAGACCATAATCCAGGAGGCGTTGCCAAAGCCTTGATCTATTAACAAAATCAAAAGCAGACGAGAGGTCCATAAATGCCAGGTAGAGTGGACTGTGTCTGGCGATGGAATACTTCCCTATTATTAGGTTACGGTTCAGACACTGTTCCACTGTGCCTAAATGACTCCGAAACCCCAACTGGCATTTATTCAGTATGTTTCCATCCTCTGCCCATGCCCTGATCTTGTTGAATAAAACTCTCCCTAATATTTTAAGGGTGTTATCAATTAATGAAATGGGTCTATAACAACTGGGGTCGGATCTAGATCCTTTTTTAAAAATAGGGATGATTATAGAAGTTGACCATGTACTAGGGATTTTTGTTGTAGTTAAATTATTAAAAATATTTAATAACAAAGGGGCCCAGAACTCTGACTTTTATGTTATGAGATCAATAGGCAGCCCGTCCGGACCTGGGGCTTTATTTCCCGCACTCAGATATTGCCTCCTCAACCTCACTTAAAGACATTTTAATTCGAGTAAGCGGGAAGTTTTCCAGAGTGTCATCACAATGTGGCGGGGAAGCGTATATTTTTGAGAAATGGGCAACCCACTCTTCACTAGTGATATTACAATCTAGGGGGGTAGATGGATTCCCAAAAGCTCTCAAAGACTTGGTGGCAAATCAAAAGTTATTTGTATTATTGATTTTGGCAGCACAGGCCAGATTGTTCCAACATTCCTTCAAAACCGTGTCACGCCTAAGTTTTATTTCCCTTTTATAATGAGATCTTAATGTACGAATAAGGGTAGGATCTCTAGGGTGGGCTGATAGAGCTGCTCTCAAGTCCCTATTGGCTCTGGAACAGGTGTTCTCAAACCATCTAGGATCTGATTTATGTGCGGCCACTGGTCTTGAGATCAGGTTTTTAATGCCTTCACATAATTCAGTGAAGGCAAAGACTGCCTCTGGGTTAGGGTCTGCCAGAGTAAGACAGGCCTCACAGAGAGAAGGATACGTTTTTACCATCTTCGTAAAGATCTCCCTATAGTCCATACCCCTCCATTTAACTCTTAAGCTATCGGTTGAAAGATGTAAGTTGCCTGCTCCCAGTTCTCTTCTAAAATTAGGACGCCGTGCCACCTTTAGTAGTACCATAATAGGATAAGGTGGACGGCCTTACCTCCGCCCAAACGAAATAGTCTTGTAGTGAGGGGGATATATAAACATAATCTATAATAGAGGCTCGTCCTAAACCTCTATAAGTAGGGAGTCGAGTGGATTATCAGTGATATTTGTAGGGGCAATGTCCTTCACATTTATAAGGCTGGAACTTGATAAGTGATCTAATAGCTCATATCCTCTCTTACATGGGTTGTATGGAGTTAACTGGGGGGGGGACTCCCATTAAATCCCTTTCCTATCTTTGCATTGAAGTCACCCCCCAGACATATCCCCGCCAATTTATACTTTCCCAGTAAATTGTCCCGATCCTGGATAAAATTAAAAAGTTGTACAAAATTACAATTAGGTGTGTTGAAAAAATCATTATTATAAAAATTTATAAAACAAATAGAGGCACCCCGTGTGTAGATTAAGACTTGAAAATTAATATTTCCAGTGGGAATTGATTTGGCTCTGCCACCTGAGGCGATACTGACCCAAATTGATAGGCCCCCCGATGGTCTGCCGTGTTTAGAATTAGGGGGAATAATGTTAAAACATTCATACCCTTCGAGATATAGTTCTTTGGTGGCCCAGGTTTCTTGGAACAGGAGGATATCAAATTTATTTATCATGTTTACCCAATTCTCTGAATTGAATTTTGGGGTTAAGCCTGCCACATTCCAGCTCAAGACCTTCAATTTAAAATCTGGACAATCAATTGGGTATGACTGTGACACTCCGGGGCTAATGTGAACAATCACAACAGTTTCCAAGCGCACCAATCTATTAAGGTGGGTTTTGGGCGAGGGTCAATTGAGAGCATCTAAGTCGGAGATAGCCGAAAAACGATTTGCCCACTGAAGAAGAGAGCTAAAAAGTGGACACTGTGTGGGTGGCGGTTTATAAAAGAAACCAAGGGGTAAGGCGCAAATATTTGTTGAAAAGAGACTGTTAGTTTCCTTGACTGCAAGTATAGATCCAACAGTCCTTGGCCGCGAAAAGTTGATAACAATACAATCCCCCCTTATAGTTTTCATTGCGGGACCCACCCAACCCACCCTGCGTACCATTAAAATGTCATGCATGTCCACGTCGGCTACATCAACTGAGTCAATGGGATTACAACATGAATCAATTCTTATGATAGGGTCCGCGGTGTTTGTATTGCCCCATATCCACTTATTTAATGATGAACTTTGAGAGTTCAAACGTGGGGGCTGTCTTCGTTTAAGTTTGAGGCAGGGTGGTTTCGACGCCTTCCTCTTCTTTTTTTGTCCCACATACTTCTGGGTTAGGCGATGGGAGCGAATTTACTGTAATCAGAGATTCAGTCTGGCTTTGACTAATTTCGGCATTGTCAATTGTTCCTATCAGGTCAGGCCCTTCCATGTCCAGCATATTATCTCCGTTTACAGTTTGTGGCGAGTGTACAATCGCTTTGTGCCTCGATATCTGTGCCACACTTAAGTCTATATTATCAGAGTGATCTGTGCGTGGCGGTTTTAAAGGGCCCAGAGACAATCTTCTCTCAGTAAGCTTGATTTCACTACTGACCAAGTTCATTGCATGTTTAAGCATGATATCTACAGAAGTTATTTTATGCACTGGGGTAATATCGTTGTGTTTGCCCATTATGGCGTAACCCAATCTCCCACAAGTATTCTATAAAGGGAGACGCACCACTCACCGCTCATAAGCCGATTACAAAAATATTAGCGAATAGGCCCGGCCCGGCCTCCTCTGGCCTCGGACGGCCACAGACGGTCCCGCCCTTGTCCCAGGCTTAACCCGCGCTCGATCACGCGACGCGGGGGCTCTCTGCGAGCTTTATGCTCCTCCGGGCGCGGGACAAGGCGGGCACAGCTTCCTGGCGCAGGGGAAGATGGGTGTGTAAGTCCCCCCCTCACTGTGGCCGCGCCGTGATCTAGAAAGGCTGTGGCGGCAGGGGGAGACTAGCGGCAATGGCGCGATGCGGGGCGCCAACAGCAATCAGGCAGGTTCCACCAGGAACCCCCACGGCCACACAGGTAGGTCAAAGATGAGGGTGTGGTTGAGCTGTTCGTCTGTAATTTTGCTCCAGTTCCTTCGTGAAAGGCGCGTTGCCGATTTTGGGGGCGGTGGGTTTGTCGGCGGTGAAGTGAACGCAGCTGTGGTCCTTCCAGGGGGGTTGCGTGGTGTGGCTGAAGTGAATGTTACCTACTGCGAAGATGGGGTTGATGGTGTGTCCTGCCTTGTGGGTGGGCATGGTGATGAGCTGTTTCAGTGTCTGGCTGTTGCCCAATGGGGCTCAACTCGGAGAATACAGAAGTCCTCATCCTCGGACCCTTTAGACGATGGCGAACCTCCTGTTATCGTTGGAGTTCACTATCAAAGTACCGAAGTCACACCTGACTCCTGTCTCAGTTGCTACCTTCATTGGAGATATTCTGAACATGGTCTGGTTGACTGCCTTCCGCCAGTCAAGGGTAGGCTGGTTCACGTGCAATGCCATGTCGTTGTGCAACAAACCAGTTGGGATGATGTCTCTGAACCTGTTCAAATTGGTGGACTGCCAATGGTTTTTTTCCTTGTGGCAAAAACACCCGAGGGGCACCTTCCCGACAGGTAAGTAACTTTTTGCAATGTGAATCTTTTCTGGATTCACCTGCTGTGCATTATTCTGCCATTTAGTGGTTGGGTCCGAAATTCTCCACTTTTTTTTTTAAGGCCTTCTTCATTTCTTGTTGTTGGGCGTCAATGGATCCCCATTTAGTGCTTCCTGTGACGGTGTACTCCGTCCCTCGGAAGCTCCCACCATTGGTCGCCACCTTCAGATTCTTTTTTTCTGCCTTTGGATCTGGATATTTGGCTGAAGGGTCTCCAACACGAGGAAGGAAAAGTTTGAAAAGAAATTTGTGAGAAGTTTGTCAAAAGTTAACACCAAATTCAGAGTAGAAAATCGACTAAGAGGTACCACAGGGGAATCCTAGAGGGATGGAAGCAATATCCTCAATGATTTAGAGAATGGCAGACAGGGGGGCCTAATGGAGAAGGCTCCATTCTAGTTCTGCCCGAATTGAAGCCACAGATTCTTGAAGAAAGACCATCACCCAGTCTGCAAACTCTGCCTGCCTGCTCATAGACCATCGAAGCGATGGCTGCAAGCCTATGCCGAGTTCAATTTAAAGATGCTGAGGGCGAGGGAGAAGCAGAGACAGGCACATTACACCATGCAGGGACAAAAGCCAACTTCATCCCTTAGATACCCGGTCTGTCGATCGACGAGGGGTTAAACTTCGCAGAAGTAGCAGAGGGATAAACATCTGATGTTGACCAGAGGATTAGCGAGGTTGAAGCCCAGTCAACCAAGGGCAACAAGAGACCAGAGAGGCATCGACACTTAAAAAATTGCAAAGAAGTCCTGTGCACACGAGTCAGTCAAGTGGTTTGCAGTGAAACCAACTTATTGTATAGCTAAGAAAAAGGTTAGAATAACGTGAGATGATAACACGAAGTTAAGCAGAAGTATTTATAATTCAATCCGGATCAGTACAATGTACATTCTACCAGCCGACACGTGTTTCGTCACAACATGTACAATTGTGACTCTTCAGGGCTGGGAAGGACAAAAAAACAAAACGAAAACTGAACATAAATGAAAAGCTGTGTGGTGAATCAACGAATATAGGAAAAATTTGTGACATAAAATACAAGAGACAATAAGGAAATGGCAGAATGAGGACATCCTGTAGTAAAAGGGAAAACCCCTAAGTGAATGAAAGAAACATATACGTGGTGATTTTTAAAATGCAAAGTTAACCAAAATATATAAAGCGCACAAAAACCAGACTTGGGTGTGTACACAAATAATGAATACACCACCGTACTGTGTTCGTAATCTCAGAAATCGAAATAAATAGCCCAAACGAGAGGCAAATGACCCGAGCACGGGAGCATAAAATTAAGTTAAATTCGAGAGATTATTGTGTCACCATCTAAGAGAAAACAAAAAATCATCTGTAATTTGGAACACACGCTACAGTATAGCGTGACAGGTTCGACATGCAGTATCTAAGAGAAGACCAAGCCACATAATACATAACCAATAGGGAAACGCAAACGGAACATGAATTTCGATCAGAGCAAAGACGTCAGGAAATCTGAAAACTAGACATGCTGCAAAGCATACTTAACACAAAACATATATCCCGAAACGTAAACGAGAAAAGGCTTTCTGGTATCAGTAACAGCGATAAATACAGGATGCACACTTGTCGGTATAGAGTCTCAAAATCACATTAATATTGCGCGCATTAATATCACACAAAGCACATCGGCAAACTTGAAAAACAGTACAGAGGGCTGCTTGTATCGCCCCAGCCAAAACGGCAAAGTAACAGTGTGTAAAGGTGAAGAAAAATTGCCCGAGTCTCGAAGATCAGACTCCAAGGCATCGAAGGGAGCCTAGTCGTCGAAACACTCGCTGATGGAAGGCAGGCCCTAAGAAGGTGCCCCTCAAATCCCTAGAAAGGGATACTGCAGTAGGAAAATCTCCAGATAAGACTGTTGAAAGATGGATGAGAGGGAGACGTTTCAGTGTAAAAAAGGAGAGGTCTCGAGACGAGCATAGTAACGCAACGACCGCTACGTCGTCGAAGAGAGAAACGCTGTCTGCCTTCGATGTCGAAAAACGCTCCGTCAAGATTGAGAGGAAGAAAAGCCCCCTCGAGGCTGAAATGACCACATGGCTTCAACAGAATAAAGTCTTCGACAAATCCTTAAAATTGTATTGAATTCTACAAAATATGTAGATGCCGAAAGACCAAGGCGAGAAGGACATTGAAGATATTGAACCTCCTGTTACACCTGAACCACAGGAGGAAGGAGAAGAATTATTCTACAAGAAGAGCAAGGTCTGGTCATGTTTTAAGGCTCTGAAGAATCTTAGTATGCAGGATCTTCAATCAATCACAGCATTTGTAAAGTGCACTACATACCCTCGAGGGTCTAAGGGTGCTGGGGTGGGGTGGGGGGGGGCGGAAGCTGCTACTGATCGAAGAGCCAGGTTTTGAGGAGTCTTCTGAAGGTCAGAAGGTCTTCTTTCTGCCGCAGGCGAATGGGGAGGGTGTTTCATGTCTTGGTGGTGAGGTGGGAGAATGATCTGCCGCTGGCAGAACTCTTCGGATGTGGGGGGCGGTGGCGAGGGCGCGGTCTGCGGAGCGGAACTGGCGGGTGGGGGTTTAGTGGCTGAGTCGCTGTTGAGGTACATTAGTCCGGTGTTGTGGAGTGCCTTGTGTGCGTGGGTGAGGAGTTTGAAGGTTATCCTCTAGTTGACACAGAGCCAGTGCAGTTTTCTCAGGTGGGGTGTGATGTGGCTGCGGCGAGGGATGTCAAGTATCAGCCGTGCGGAGGCATTCTGGATGCGTAGAAGCAGTTTCAGGAGTTTGGCCGGGGCTCCTGCGTTGTGTGTTTCCGTAGTCCTGTCTACTGCTGACGAGGGCCTGGGTGACTGTCCTTGTTTCGGTGGGGATCCACTTGAAGATCCTGTGAAGTGTGCGGAGGGTGTTGAAGCAGGAGGAGGAGACTCCGTTGACCTGCTTCGTCATGGAGAGGGTGGAGTCGAGGAGGACCCCTAGGTTGCGCGGGTGTTCCTAGTGCAGTCTGCCACCAGGAGTCGTCCCAGGCCGAGGGGGTGGATCCGAGGATGAGGACCTCCGTCTTGTCCGAGTTCAGCTTCAGTTGGCTGTTCCTCATCCAGTCGGCGACTGCCTTCATTCCTTCGTGGAGGTTGGTTTTGGCGATCTTAGTAACTGGAGCTGGAGACTGATTTCCCGGAGGAAGGGGTAGACTGCTATGAGTCGAAGCCTTTGCCTCCGGATGACATTGTATGTATAACCAAGTAATCAAAATGGCTGCAGGCTAATATGGACTGAAGTTGGAGGAGAAAGTATCAGTCTTGTTTCCAGCTGGAAGCCCTCTTGCTATCACAAGCCAGAAACTAATTACTTCCAATGTTACCTACTGTCCAGGGCCAGGGAAGGGAGACATTTAAGGAACCTGCCACTTGTCGAGCAGGGGCTCCAAGGACAGAGAAAAAGATAAATATTCCTCTAAAGACCCTGCTTACATCAAGGGAACAATTCCAACACCTGACAAAGCAAAAGGATGAACCTCATGAGAAGAAAATTTGCACGCAGCACAGCCAATCAATGACACATCGCAAATTCCAACGCTCCCTGAACCGGCACTCCAAGAACTAGGAGGAAATGGCAGAACTTATGAAGCACCTACCAGAATAGCACCAAACGAGAGCTGCACACCTGGCAGAAGAGGGTAAAAATATTGCAGCACATGCCTTAAAGTGACATTTGATGCAGCAGACACAGCATGCTGCCAAATGAAGACGGGGATCACACTATGCTGGCATTTATGGCTGGGAATATCAGGGTTCAAGCCAGACGTACAAGCAAATATCTTAAATACCCCATCCAATGGAGAACAGTTGTTTAAGAGTTGAGAGTATGATTGATGATACCTTGAACCAGCTCAATAAGGACAATGAGACTGCAAAGTTAATAGGGGTGTTACAATTTTGAGGAAGTATTCAAAGAGGGACAGTACAATCATGCAGGCTTTCTGGGGGAGGCAGCTTCCAAAAGGGCACTTCACACCAGACCTTCCAGCGAAGCAGTCAAACTTTGGCACCCCAACAGCACTGTAGTTTCAGCTGCAAGTACGACAGTCCTTTCAAGGAAAAACATGAGGAAGGGGACAGCCTCACCGGGGAGGTACTACCCCCTCAAACAAGTGACTTCCAAAAAAGATACAGCCTCTTTCACCAGTGGAAGGCTGAATAAGAAGCTTCCTCCAGGAGTGGCGGAAGATAATGTCAGACAAATGGATCCTAAACATTATACAGTTTGGTATTGCATAAAAGTGGACAATATACCTCCGTCAAGGGGACCAAAAAAAGAACGTCCATACAAAAGACGAAACATCACGTCTACTCAAGTAGGTAGATGAATTGCTTGAAAAAAAGAGCATTCGAAAAGGTGCCCACAGCAGAGATCAGCCAAGAAAACTACTCAACATGTTTCCTAATACCAAAGGAACATGGGTCTCTACTCCCAATTTTAGACCTCAAATTCAAATCAAAACACAAAGATTCCAGATGACGACCTCACAGGAGGTCCTCCCACCATTGCAAAAAAGGTGATTATATGGCAACTATAAATCTAAACAATGCCTAAGTACACATCCCAATGAATGTAAAACACAAACAATACCTGAGATTTATTGTGAGCAAGACTCGCTTTCAATTCACTGTACTGGCCTTTGGGATAAAACCAGCGGCAAGAGTCTTACAAAGTAGCTAGCAGCAATAGCAGCTGACTTGAGAAGAAAAGGCGTACATGTCTATCCCTACCTGGACGACTGGTTAGTAAGAGCAAACTCCCACAACAAGTGCAAAGAACATATACAGGAAATAATGAGAACATTATCCACATTGGGTTTCTCAATAAACATAGCCATGTCCTCACCAACACCAGGGCAAGAAAAAATGCTTTTAGGAGCAGGGATCAACTCCATCAAAGGGAAAGTATATACCAGCGAAAAGAAGAAATAGTCACTATTGCGGGAAACTTATATTTACCATAGGGGGCAAGCTCGGACATAGAGGAAAGTGGGGACATTTTTAGAGAAGATGGTATCATGCCTCCCTTTGATATCATATGTGACCAAAGCTAATGGTCACAAGTAAAAGGGAGTTGGGAAGAGCTAGTGGTTGTCACACAAAAATGACAGGAGGAGATGGCGTGGAGGAACAGATCACATGGAACAAAAGGAAGAAAATTTGCACAAGCAACTCTAACAGCGACCATCACAACAGATGCCTCTCATATGGGGTTGGAGAGCGCACAGAGCTTGCTCAAAGTAGGAGGGGTCTGGAAGGAACAAGATGCAGTACAGCATATCAATATCTTGGTACTGAAGACAGTATTTCTAGCCTTAAAAACCTTTCCGAAAGAGCAATTTGGAAAGACCATATTGCTTCAGACAATACAACCGCAATGTTTTTCATCAACAAACAAGGGGGAACTCAGTCCCCTTTGCCTTAGCAGCCGATTAAGCTCGGCATCACATCACCTCACTTTGGACGCCATCTTGGGTGAGTCAGAGGGTGAGCAGACTACTTGCTCGACCCTCCCACCCTCACCAGCATAAAAGCCGCATTTCCCAGGCGCTCGCGGAATCGACAGATAGAATTTAGGTTCCTGAGGCGGAAGCCAGGAACGTTGTAATTAGCGAAGTAGCGATTTTTTTAAAAATTCACAAATTTGTATTTTAATTTGATTTTGGGCATCTACTTACCCACTCTAATATCTGCACGCACGCCTGCCTCTTCATTCTGGCGAACAGCAGCCGATTAAGCTCGGCATCACATCACCTCACTTTGGACGCCATCTTGGGTGAGTCAGAGGGTGAGCAGACTACTTGCTCGACCCTCCCACCCTCATGAGCATAAAATGACCCCCCCCCCCCCCCAATCCCGGACGCGCAGCGGGTGCAGCGAAGGCGAGCCCGTGTGCGCCGTCCGTGCCAGTTCCGGGCCTAGGGCCACCTCCCCTGGTCCCCTCCCTACATGCCTTTACCCCCCCCCCCCTCGCCGAATGCAGTATGATTCTTCCTATCTCAAAACGCTTAATACCTGCATCAAATCCTGTATCCCCACAGACCTATGTCTTTTAAATGACTCTCCCTACACTTGCTCCCATTGCTCTTTCCAAACTTTGGATAATCTCTATTCACACGGTTCCACTAAACCTACTCATATGAAGTCTACCAAAACCATTTAAGTGGCACTTCTAAATGTAGGATCTCTCCACAAACATAGGTATGAAATAGCCGACTTCATTGATAACTGGGATCTAGATATTTTATTTTTAACCGAAACCTGGGGTGACCAGGCCTCTGACCCTGATTTTCCCGTGGCTACGCCGGAAGGTTTCGCAAATATCAGACATGATAGACCCTTAAGAAAAGGTGGTGGAATAGCGATAATATATCGCAACACCTTTGTTATACGAACAGAGACAATAATTATTAACACATGTGAGGCTATGAACTTCACATTTTTCACCCCATATTCTAGCTCCTTTCGGGGTGTCTTGCTTTACCGTCCACCTGGTTCTCGCTCAGCATTTTTATCCTCGGAGTCATTTCCTTGAGCCTGTAGCAGATGAAAACAACTTCACCGTTATAGTTGACTTTAATGTTCACCTTGATCTCGGTGATGATCCTGACACTATCACCCTTTGCACTGAAATGGAAGCAGTAGGATTAAATCAACATATCCACTCTCCTACGCATATAGCAGGACATACATTAGATGGGATTTTTTCAAATCTCACATCTCTCTCTATAGGGAATATACTCCCCCTCACATGGACTGATCACTCAGCCGTATGCTTTAACATTCTCCCTTCCACGTTCCCCCCCCCCCCCCCCTACAAATCCTACAATACTAATACTTTCAAATCATGGAAAAGTATCAATATTGACGACTTCAAGAACAAATTACACGCCATGCAGGATATTAACACTTCTAATCCTGAAACTGCAGCCGTCACTTATACAAAATGCCTTCAAAGCCTAATTGACACCACGGTTCCTACTAAAAAAAAGATCCACCAATAGAAAATCTAACTCTGCCCCATGGTTCACCGAGTGTCTTAGGCTAGAAAAACAAAGTTGCAGACGACAAGAACGTAAATGGCGTCAAAAATACGACCCCCTTGAAAAGATTTGTTCTAAAGAGAAATTAACTAAATACAAACAAATGATCATTACTCAGAAAAGTTTATTCTTTAACAACCAAATAGTCAGCACAAGACTCAGTTAAACAACTTTACCAGGTTGTATCACATCTCACAGGTCAGGACAAATCTTCTTCTATAGAGGCCTCTCAATTCATGTGTGATGCCTTGTAAACTTACTTTCAAGACAAAGTTTGTGACATTTATTCAAAATTCAATAATCTTAATCATGACACCACTATTTCTCAGTCTACCTCTGACCCTATTCTTACCAATTTACCCACTTTTTCCTTTGATCAAGTCTCAGCAGAACTGGTTCACAAACTCATGATGACTATTAACTCTGGTTCTCCCAACGAACCTTGTCCTCCCGCAATACTTAAACTGGCTCCTGTTATTCTATCCCAAACACTCTGACATTTATAATGCCATGCTCACTTCAGGTATTTATCCTTCTATATGGAAAAGAACAGTAATAAAACCTTTACTTAAAAATTCCACGCTAGACCCCACCAAGGTAACGAATTACAGGCCAATAGCATGTCTCCCCTTTCCTTCCAAAATCATTGAAAAAATTATGAACACTCAGATCTCTGAATTCATCGATAATAACAACTGCCTTGACTATTCGCAGTTTGGATTCAGAAGGGGTCATGGCACGGAGACGGCATTAATAAAAGCGGCCGATGAGATCAGAATGATCTTAGATAAAGGAGGTGCAGCGGTACTTATAATGCTCGATCTTTCCGCAGCCTTTGACACGGTCGATCATTCCATCCTGATCGACTGTGTCAAAAAGTCCGGAATATCTAGGACCGCCATCTCCCTTCTTTCCTCATTTCTAGCTGACCGGGAACAATCAGTGACCATGGGTGGATACTCATCCGGCTCCTTCTCTCTCCCCTGTGGTGTCCCCCAGGGATCCTCACTGAGTCCAACACTTTTTAACATTTATGTGGCGGACTTAGCGAGGATCATTAAAGCTCATCGCTTAGCAGTTACATCTTATGCTGACGATACTCAGCTTGTCCTGGCCATTAATAACATCGGACTGGAAGTAGCTAAAAACTTCCAACGGGGAATGCTTGCCATTAGTAACTGGATGAGTAAAAATTGTTTAAAGCTCAATTCAGACAAAACTGAAGTCATGGTATTTGGTAAGCTCACCCCTAGTTGGTCTCCTACCTGGTGGTCTCAAGAACTTGGACCTTCTCCTGTCCCTGTCACCAAGGTTAGGAACCTAGGAGTGATCTTTGATAATAAACTCTCTTACACACATCAAGCACACTCTCGGCTTCATTCTTCACGTTAAAGATGATTAAAAAACAACAACCTTAATTCCCTGTAAATACCACCAATACCTTGATTTCCACATTACTCATGTCCCGAGTTGATTATTGCAATGCTCTCTTGCTTAATGCACAAGAACAGGTGTTAAACAAACTCCAGTTGGTACAGAATGCAGCCGCCAGACTTGCCACCAGAACACCTAAGTTTAAACCCATCTCAAATACCATTCGAAAACTTCACTGGTTGCCTGTGAGGCAGAGAATTAAATTTAAGGCTCTGTGCATAGCCTTCAAATCCATCCATGAAAAAGGCCCAATTTTCTTAAAACACGCCCTCTGCCCATATAGACCATGTGGCTCTCTCAGATCCGCAAAGGCAAATCTCCTGGAGATAGCTAAAACAAGAAAAGCCACATGGGGAGACAGATCCTTCCCAATTGCCACCGCCAAACTATGGAATGCCCTTAACAATCAAATTAAGAGCTCTCCTACATTAACTCTCTTCAGGAAACAGCTAAAAACCTGGTTATTTAACCAATAGTTTAAGCTAATTCTTCTACAACCCTAGTTCTTTTTCGATCTTCTGTCTAGCGCCAAGACACCCCCGGGTAATCGCGCGCTTAACAAGTTGTACAAAATGAATATGGAAATAATAATCTTCTAGGGAAGGACAATGTGGAAGTGGATAGATTGAGCAGACAAGCATCATGCTCTCAGGAATGGGAACTAAATCAAAAGATATTGTGGACTTGGGGAAAACCAACAATAGCTTTATTAGCAACCCCAGTGAACACCAAATGTCAGCACTTTTCCTCCAGACGACCATCAATCCCTAGGGAATGCACTGTCCATATGATCAGGGACATTTGCATGAGCACCCCTCCAAATTCCCCCCTTTTCCCCACACTTCGCTGATACTGCTGTTACACAAAGTGATCAGCAAATACAAGAGAAGCAAGATGACTAATACTAATTGCCCTACAGGCGTCGAGGCAGACATGGTTTTCAGAGCTAATAGAAATAGCGCAAGGGAACATTCTCAAATTACCAACACAATATGACTTGTCAATAGAAAAAGGAAGGGTATTACACAGAGAACATGAATGTGTGAGTCTGGCAGCCTGGATCTTGAAGAGTTAGAATTTGATCATCTTAAACTACCAAAGAATATAATGGCTGTTTTTAAAGAGGCAAGAAAGCCATCCGCAACGAAGTGCTACATTGCTAAATGGAAGAGAAACTCTCTAAAGTGTCTTAAAGAGGGCTTATTAAGGAGGAACACAAAAGACACATCAGTGTTAAAATACCTAACATACCTAATAGACTGCAAGTGAACATGTGTTCGAGGCATGTGGGCTGCTGAATTCATATCTGTGCATAGATCGCCGCCAAGTGTTGGGTCCGGATGATTGCACATTGTTGTCCTGGAAGAGTCTTCGAAGTATCACGAGATAGGTGGCTCCTCCCCTGGACTACAGTGCGCATGGGCATCGACTCCATCCCCAGATTGTTTTTTTCCGCCATTGGGTTCAGATGTGTTTCGGTTCCCTCTGTCGGAATCGATAGTTGTTTAACTTACTTTGCTTGAGACCAAAAGGTCTTTAGGACTCGCGTCGGTATTGTCTATCGTTCGGGTTCGTTTGTTTCATCGGCTCCGAACCAACTCTGCCCTTCCGCGTGCTTTCGGCGCGGACGGGCCTACACGACGCTCTAACCTACTTTCATCATGGAATGAAGTCCATTTAAGCGGTGCCCGGTGTGTGCCTCGAAGTACCCACATATCGACGTGCACCCGGTGTGCAATAAGTGCTTGTCGCCGGACCACGACGAGGCCAAGTGTATGGCCTGCTCCAAGTTCCGGTCAAAGAAGACACTCAAGCTCCGCCGAGCTGCGAGACTGCAGGCCCAGCGATCGGCACCCCCTCCGACGGACATCTTCGACACGGAAGATGTCGGCGACAACACTATCCAGGATATCACAGAATCTAACCCGGCGTCGGAGGTCGAGGAAGACTACGACGCGGAAGACGAGGATTTCGAGGAAGTCGTCGAGGAGGTAGGGGACGGCGACGGGGCCCTTGCCACCGTAGAGGATAGCTCGGACGAGGAGCTTCCTCACACTGACTCCGGGGCCAGCCACCATTCTAAGGCCCAGGCCGAGGGATCGCCTTCGGGCCTTACCCAAAGCCTTGATTCCCGTCCCACGGCTCCGCCTTCAGGCCCGGCCACGGACATTGTTACGGCACCACTCACGGTACAGAAACCGAAAGTGAAACCATCGGTCTCGACGCCAGACGTATCGAAACCGAAAACGCAAGTCGCACTGGTCGGGTCGAAGACTTCGGAGGCCTCGGTGCTGAAGAAATCCAAGATGGCCGTCGAGCTCAAGGGCCACGCCAAAATGGCCGACCCGAAGACTACGGTATCGAAGCCGAAGGTAAAAACGGTCGACGCGGCTGCATCGGCGCCGAAGTTGGTCGACGCACTTAAGAGTCGCATCGATACCAAGAAGGTCGACGATCATAAGAAGGCCACGAAGAAGCGGCAGGACGACCCCAAGTCTCTCACTGCCCCGCTTCCACTCAACAAGGCCAAGGGGGCAGCTGCGTCGGCTCCGAAAACTGCGTCATTGGTCGCCGTCCCAAAACCATCTTCAGAAGACTCTCTCGAGCTGCTGCGTCCCTCCGCCTCGTTCACTAAGAAGGTCACGGAGTCCCTTCAGCGTATTAGGGAGGGGGCTGCAGCAGTCGAGCCGAAGGACACTGTGCCGCCCAAGCCTCTCCAAAAACCGGGCAAGACGCCAACGTCGATTCTGTTCACGTTGCCGCCAAAGACGGCGCCGAAGGCTTTCACAGCAAAACCTGGGGCCGGAGTGCCCGTGAAGTTATCTTCGACGCCGAAGGCATCGTTGGTGGTTCCAAGCCCGCGCCACCAACCGCTGGCAGAAGAAGAGCGCTGAGAAGTGATCATCGACGCCAACACAGGCAAGCTCTCTCTCCTTAAAAGGAAGATCACCCCTGAACCAGCATTGGAGCATTTCCAAATTCCACTTAAGAAAAAGATGGACTCTGCTGGTGCCTCTGCCTCTATGGAGGCTGTATCACCACAAGGCCATGAACTTTCACCCACTCATTCTAATGTAGAGGAGGGTGATGGAAACAGAAGATGTGACTGAGCCATGGTCTGCTGGTGGCGACCCTGGGGACCCGCATTCAGGGCAGGAGCCTCAGCTTTTTTCAGCAAAGACTTCCCCAACAGAAGACTCTGCAGCTTTCAATGCTCTAATTGAAAGGGCGGCAGCCAATCATGACGTCGATCTCCATGCTGACCCAGTAGACGTCGATTTTTCTTTTGACACCTTTTCAGTCGCTGAAAAAACTGTAAAAACTTTGCCAATGCTAAAAGGGGTGTTGAAACATGCGCCAGAAGTCTTCAAGGAGCCCACCCGAGCAAGAGTCATCAACCCACGTATCGACAAAAAGTACAAGGCAGCGCCCACTGATCCAACGTACATCAAAGGACAGTTGCCTTTGGATTCCTTGGTTGTCTCCAATGCACGCAAAAGAGCCAACTCACAAACTACGGGTGATGCTCCTCCCCCAGACAAGGAATCAAAAGTATTTGAGGCTTCGGGGAAACGAGTTGCTGCGCAGGCAGCCAACATATGGCGCATATCCAACACACAGGCGCTACTTGCGCGTTACGACAGGGCACACTATGACACTCTAGAGACCCTTCTACAGCACTTACCAGATCAATATAAGGAAGCAGCAGAAATGTTGATACAGGAGGGGAAGCTTATCACCAATGCTTCAATTAAGTGCGCGCTGGATGTGGCTGACACCGCCTCAAGAGCAATTAACACTAGCGTTCTACTTCGTAGACATGCATGGCTCAGAATATCCGGTTTCAAACCAGACATTCAAACTACCATCTTGAACCAAACTGTCAAGCCAGACCACCTGTTTGGCCCAGAAGTTGATACCACCCTCGAGAAAATGAAGAAGGACACCGACACTGCAAAGTCTATGGGTGCCTTGCAGTCCCAGCAGTTTCGGGGTGGTTCCTTTCGTCGCTCCAATAATAGAGGCACCTCGCGGGGTCAACTGTCACAGTCGACGCAATTCTATAAGAGTAACACCCAACCGTCCTATACCAACAAGGGTCGGGGTGGATACCGTGGCAACAACGTCAAAGGCAGAGGACGTGGTAATAACAGCTCCATGTCCTCCACCGCCAACAAACAGTGACGCCTTGTCACTGCCCCCGACCACGCAACACCGGTCAGGGGGAGACTCCAGCAGTTCCTGCCGTGTGGAAGTCCATCACCACGGACAGGTGGGTCAGATCTCTTATCCAATATGGTTATTGTCTGGAGCTCACGTCCACTCCACCCAACATACCCCCAAAGAGCCGTCCTATGTCCGGCGAGCACTTGCACTTGTTGCAGCAGGAAGTCAACGTCATGCTGCAAAAAGGAGCAATAGAGCTCGTGCCCCCGCAGGAAAGAGGTACAGGAGTTTACTCCCTGTACTTTCTGATTCCAAAGAAGGACGGATCCCTCAGGCCCATCCTAGACCTCAGACCTCACAACTTTTACATTCTGTCAGAACATTTCCATATGCTCACGCTGCAGCAGTTTCTCCCACTGCTTCGGCAAGGGGACTTCCTGGCAACTCTGGACCTCAAGGATGCGTACTTTTACATTCCACTGCATCCTTCACACAGAAAGTACCTCAGGTTCACCATTCAAAACCAGCACTACCAGTTCAAGGTTTTGCCTTTTGGGGTTACCACAGCGCCCAGGGTTTTCACAAAGTGCCTAGCGACGGTGGCGGCGCATCTGAGACGTCAGAACATCCACGTCTACCCCTATCTGGACGACTGGCTCATTCAGGCGAAGTCGGCCCAGCAGTGCGCCAACCACGTGTCCCACACCATTCACCTTCTGCACGATCTGGGGTTCTCACTGAATTATCCAAAATCACATCTCCAGCCCGCCCACATACGGCAGTATCTGGGTGCGACCATAAACACTCTGGCGGCCACGGCGCAGCCGAATTCAGTGAGAGTCAACAGCATTCAGTCGCTGATCCAAAGATTCAGACCTCAACACTCGCTTCCAGCAAGAGTGTTCATGCAGTTGTTAGGCATGATGGCCTCCTGCATCTCCATAGTCCCACACGCGAGACTACATATGCGTCCGTTTCAGGAGTGCTTAGCACGTCAGTGGACTCAGGCTCACGGGCAGTTAAAAGACCTAGTGTTGGTGAGCGGTCGGGCATACAACTCTCTGCATTGGTGGAATCCACGAAACCTTTGCAAGGGCCGACCGTTTCAAGAGCCTGTGCCGCAGATCATCCTGACAACGGACGCTTCTCTCCAGGGATGGGGAGCGCATGTACTCCAATACACGGTGCAGGGACTATGGACACTACAGCAAAGGAAGATGCACATCAATGTACTGGAACTGATGGCGATCTTCATGGCCTTAAAGGCATTCAAAGTACATCTGTGCAACAAGGTCGTGTTGATCCGGACGGACAACATGACGGCCATGTACTACATTCAGAAACAGGGGGGCACACACTCTCCGCAGCTGTCTCATCTGGCTCAGAGCATGTGGAAGTGGGCCATTCAGAGGAACATTTTCCTCATGGCAGAACATCTCCCAGGCAAGGACAATCAGATGGCGGACCTGCTCAGCAGGCACAGCCACCAAATGCACGAGTGGGAGATACATCCATCAGTACTCCAACCGTCCTTCCAAAGGTGGGGTCATCCAGAGATCGACCTGTTCGCCACAAGGGAGAACGCAAAATGCCAAAGCTTCGCCGCCAGGTTCCCACACCCGCAATCGCAGGGCAATGCGATATGGATGAACTGGTCAGGCAGATTTGCGTACGCTTTTCCCCCAGCACCTCTGATACCGCTGGTGGCGCGCAAGCTCAGGCAGCACTCGATGACTCTCATCCTAGTTGCTCCAACCTGGGCTCGCCAACCATGGTACACCACGTTTCTGGAACTTTCCGTGGTACCACATCAAAGGCTTCATCTCACACCCAGCCTTCTGATGCAGAGCCATGGCAACATTCAGCACCCAGATCCGCAACAGCTCAACCTGGCGATCTGGCTCCTGAAGTCCTAGAGTTTGGCTACCTCAACCTTCCTCCCAATTGCATGGACATCATTCGGGAGGCTAGAAAGCCCACTACTAGAGCATGTTACGCAGCAAAATGGAAACGGTTTGTCATCTATTGCGCAAACCACAAAATTGATCCACTAGATGCTTCTATTCAGAACATTATCTGTTACCTGTTCCATCTATACAAGTGTAATCTGGCATATACTTCCATTCGCATTCACCTGTCTGCGATGGCCGCATACCTCCAAAATAGACAGCACCTTTCACTTTTCAAAGTGCCTGCCATCAAAGCATTTCTGGAAGGCCTCAAAAGTCATTCCGCCACGGACTCCACCAGCTCCTGAATGGAACCTCAATGTGGTTCTTACAAGACTGATGGGTCCTCCCTTTGAGCGACTACATTCTTGCGAGATTCAGTTCTTGACATGGAAAGTGGCTTTCCTGGTAGCAATTACATCGCTACGGAGGGTTAGTGAACTGCAGGCCCTCACAATCCAAGAGCCTTTCTTCCAAGTTCATACAAACAGGGTAGTGCTCCGCACTAACCCTAAATTTCTACCCAAGGTTGTGTCTCAGTTCCACATCAACCAAACCATTGAGTTGCCGGTGTTCTTTCAAAATCCAGAGTCACTGGCAGAGCGGATGCTCCACACCCTTGACGTTAGATGGGCCCTAATGTATTACATTGATAGGACCAAGGATTTTAGAAAGACTGAGCAGCTTTTTGTTGCCATTGCGCCACATCACAAAGGTAACCCTATTTCCAAGGCTGGTATTGCTAGGTGGATCGTGAAATGTATTCAAATCTGCTATGCAAAGGCAAAACGCACTCTTACCATTCCACCAAGAGCCCACTCCACCAGAAAGTTGGGGGCCTCTATGGCTTTCCTTGGAAACATTCCCTTAGAGGACATATGTAGAGCAGCCACATGGTCTACCACACATACATTTACTAAGCATTACTGTGTAGACGTGCACTCCAAACAGCAGGCAGCTGTAGGGCAGGCTGTTCTCAAGACACTTTTCCAAACTGCTGCAGCTGGCACGGGCGGCCGCCGCTAATGGAGGGACTGCTATGTATTCTATGCACAGATATGAATTCAGCAGCCCACATGCCTCGAACTGCAAATGCTACTTACCAGTATGCATCTGTTCTTGGCATGTAGGGCTGCTGACATTCATATCGCCCGCCCTCCTCCCCGGCGCCTGTAGCAGCAGCAGTGTTCACATATCATTTCATGGCATGGTCATCATTCACTGAGTTTCACTCCATCTTGGCCACAATGGCTAAAAACAATCTGGGGATGGAGTCGATGCCCATGCGCACTGTAGTCCAGGGGAGGAGCCACCTATCTCGTGATACTTCGAAGACTCTTCCAGGACAACAATGTGCAATCATCCGGACCCAACACTAGGCGGCGATCTATGCACAGATATGAATGTCAGCAGCCCTACATGCCAAGAACAGATGCATACTGGTAAGTAGCATTTGCATTATCTTTGAAAGTATTCTTAATTGCAATAGTAGCCTACACAAGAGGTTACATGGGAAGGTTCTTCACAGCTCAAGTAGTAAGGAGGTTCTTGGGGGGGCAGAAATAATTGCACCACCAAAGAAGGTACCTGCACCCACATGGAATCTAACTGTGGTACTCACACAATTAATGCCTTTTGAACCATTGTACAAGGCCATTTTGTAAATGCCCATGCTGAGAACTGCTTTCTTGGTGGTAATAACATCTGCGCACAATAAGTGAAGCACAGACCCTTGCATATCAAGAAAAATACTTACAGGTTCATACGGACAGAATCGTCATGAGAACATATACACAGGTGTTAACCAAGGAAGTTTAACACTTCCACATTAATCAGTCAATCCAAATACCAAGTTTTTTCCAAAAACCATGAGATTGTTACCCACACAACACACAATAATGTACTATATTGAAAAGACAAGCCGGAAAACAAAGCGGCTATTTGTCCTGTTTGCAGAAAACAATTTGGTAAAACCTGTTACTAAGGGTACAATTGCCAGATGGATCTCACAAACTATTTATTCACCTATGCCACATAAGTGCAAGGCTGAAAATAAGTTCAACCCCAAGGACTAACTCGACAAGGAAGAAAGGGGCAGCCATTTTCTTCCTAGTAAATACACCTTTACAGGAGATCGTTATGACAGCAACCATGCCATATGTGCATACGTTCACAAAGCAGTACTTCATATTCAGTCGAAGGAAGCTCAAGTGGGACTTGCAACATCTGTTTACAAATATAAGCGGATCTTCAACCCAACCACTGCAAAACTACCGAAACCACTACAAAATGTATGCACCAGCATGTGAATCCAGAAAAGATTCAAACTGCAAAACATATTGTTTCTTACCTGTAGGTGTAGTTTTGCAGCTTGAAGAATTTTCTGGATCCACAAGCGACCCACCCCCTCCACCAAGATGGAAGGAGAGAATAGACAAGAGAGAAAAAAAGTTCTTCAGAAGGCGACTAAAGGTGGGAGGACGTATGTCGCAGCAAGCACCACATGGGGGATCCGTTGAAGCCCAACAACAACAAATAATAGGACTACAACAAATTGGGGAATACCTGACATAACTACTAGATGGCTGAATAATGCACAGCATTTGAATCCCGAAAATTCTTCAACCTACAAATAAGAAACTTTGGTATTTCTTTTCCCCCAGTGTCTGAGGTTGACTGCTCTGCGTGTTGTAATTTAATGCAGAATTCACTTGTAATAATTCCCTCATCAAATGTCAACATCATCCTATTTCCACATTTTACTGCTGTAAACCGAATCGCCAATAATCCTACAATGATGCAGTCTGTCACTTGTCATGTAAAGGGGAATTCCTGAATTCTAAATTGACCCATGTCCATTCTAGCTGCCAAATTTCTATCTCAAGCCTTCTTTATAAAGCAAGAAATATTTGAATGGACTTGAACATTCTTTTGTTCCAAAACCTGAAATGGGAAACAGGACTTCCCTGTAAAAGTCTTGTTGAAAAGTAATGTTTTCATCAGTGTACTCATGGCTACTTTTAGAAGTTATAGGTTATGACTTGACAAGTATGAATAGAAATTTTCAGACTCTTATCAAAGTAATGCTAATTTTCTTTTCATTCTACCTTTTGTAATTTAGCAAGGAATGGTGGTCTTACCCCAAGGTTCTAACTTGACTGATTCAAGACTTTGGATTTATTTTGTTTTCCATCTATGGGACTAATGCATGCAGCAAGAAAAGTCTGTTACTTGATATTTCCTGGCCTCTTTCCCTTTCAGCAGTACTAAAGCAGTATACTGGGTTTCCACAAGACTTGTCTGAATAGTGGAAATTGACAGGGCAGTAACCTGTTGGGTATTCCTCATTTGTTCCGAAAGTATTACTTTGCTTGCCACTTCTGCTTCTGATATATAGTTTGTCTGCCCTTTTCTTTTCCACCTGTTTGCTTGACTCCTATATTGATCTTTTGCGGTGCCCACTTTCAGATCCTGATGAAGGAAACATTACTTAGACCTTAATTGTTTTATCCACTCTAGTACTTTGCTGTAGGTCTACAGACCTGCACAGCAGATATTTTGGAGTGATGACTTTAGTATAGGAAATTCTCATTGTTTTAGAGAAATAGAATGCGTTGACCCAGTTGTAGGGACATGCATGTGCTGAATATTTTTGTTTAAACGAAATGTGTTCGAGGCATGTGAGCAGATCACATGCTTTCCATACTCCTGCCATCTAGTGTTGGGTCCGGATGTTTAAAAGTTGTTATTCTTCGAAGAAGTCTTTCCAGTCACAAGGTAGGTGACGTCCTCCTTACAGTGATAGTGCCCATGGACATCGACTCCATTGTCAGATAGTGTTTTCTGCCATCAGGTTCGGACGTGAATTGATGCGCTTCGATTTTACTCCATTTCTTTGGTTTCCCTTGGTGCGCAAGACACTCACCCTTGACTGTATTGTTTTTGAGCGCGTAATCCCATTCGCCACGTATTGTATTTACTGGTAGAAAACATTTTTCGATCGGGTAGCTCGTGGCAGGCCGTCGGGCCTACCCGCATATTTCCGTCTCTCAGTCGATGGAACGGACTCCATTTAAATTCTGCCCTCAGTGCCTCTATGAAGTTTCCGTGCACCGACTCACCTGTGCTTGTCTCCAGAGCACAGCGAATAGGACTATGACGCGTGTAAGGCTTTCCGATCGAAGAAAACGCTTCGCGACCGTCTGGCTCGACGTCGCGAACTGCAGAACCAACACACAAGTTCCATTCCAGACCTCTTTGGAGAAGATTCAGAACAAGATTCCTGAGACTCCTTGGGAGCAGAGGAGGAACAAGACACGATCTCCATCTCCGACTACGGCTCCGAGGAAGATGAAGACATCCCGCAAGGGCAGCGTACCCGTAGTACAGATCCTCCCTTGCCACAAAGTCCACCTCAGCCCAAGAAGAAGGTTACGGTCCAGCCTCCGCCTCTGGGCCACGGTCGGCATCAAGAACAGGTTTCTATCGCCCTGCCCTCCGGCTTGGCACTGAATCATACCCAAAAGTCTTCTGGCTCCGAACAGAGCCGTTTGAAAACGGACATCAAGCTGAAACCTTTGGGATCTAAGTCAGACAGGCTCCGTCCCACCCCCTTCAACACCTAAAACATCTTCGGATACGAAATCCTTGACATCCAAAACATCGGCTCGCGCCTCCCCCTCCAATACCAAACTGTGACTTCCCTACATTTCCCCCTGTCAGGGGGTACCTTTCACATTTCCTACCTGTCTGGCAGTCTATAACCACAGACAAATGGGTGCTGGAAATTATCTGTTCTGGTTATTGCCTTGAATTCACCAACAATCCTGCAAACATTCCCCCATCTTCACACAAACTGTCACCTTATCACTTACACTTCCTGAAACAAGAGGTTCAGTCTCTCCTCCTAAAAGGGGCTATAGATCCCGTACCACTACAATACCACGGGTCGGGCGTATACTCCTTTTACTTTCTCATACCCAAAACATACTGTTCTCTCAGACCAGTCTTGAACCTCAGACAATTAAATCTTTACATACAGTCAGAGCATTTTCACGTGGTAACACTTCAAAAAGTGCTTCCACTCCTGCAAAAGGGCGACTTTCTGTCTACTATAGACTAAGACGGCTATTTTCATATTCCAATACATCCCTCATCGCAAATTTCCCAGATTTGTGGTAGCAGGCCAACATTACTAGTTCATGGTACTCCCCTTCGGAGTCACCACTGCTCCCAGAGTCTTTACAAAATGTCTGTCAGTAGTCGCTGCTCATCTAAGAAGACAACACCTTCATGTCTTCCCCTTCCTGGACAACTGGCTCATCAAAGCCAGTACGTATCCAAAGTGTCTCCAACACACTCACAGGACACTACAGTAACTGCACCAACTGGCGTTCACGGACGGTCAATGTTTTGAAATTGCATCTCCAACTTCCAACACTCAAAATTACCTAGGAGCCACTTTAGATACTCAAAAGGCTCTGGCACTAGTTCTCAAGTTTCAGACCAATCACTCGCTTCCAGCTCAAGTGTATATGCAACTACTGGGAATGATTGCATCTTGCATCATGATTGTTCCCCATGCCAGAATGCTTTGCGAGTCAGTGGAACAAATCTCAATGTCTTTTAACCGATCTAGTGTTGGTAAGCGGCCGTACTCCTCTCTCTCTGCTGTGGTGGAACACACAAGATTTATCAAAAGGACGGCCCTTCATAGACCCAGTTCCACAGACAATGCTAACAGCGGATGCGTCCTTCACTTGGCAGGGGGCTCATCTTCAACACCACATAGTGCAAGGCCTGTGGAGTCAACAGCAAACATTTCTCTACATAAACCGTCTAGCAGTCTTTCTAGCGCTCCAAGCATTTCAGACTCACCTGGTCAGCAAAGCTGTCCTAGTTCGTACTGACATGACATGACAGCTATGTATTACATACAGAAACGGGGGGCATACTCTCTCCAATGGTCACACTTGGCCCAGGACATTTGGAGGTGGGCCATTCCCCACAAAATCTTCTCCTAGTTGAACACCTCCCAGGAGTGAACAATCAGACTGACGATCTCCTCAGCAGACAGAGGCAGCATGGTTCTCCTCCCATACTTCCAAAGTTGGGGAGTGCTCAAATAGAACTTTTTGCAAAATGCCAAAACTTCGCCTCCAGGTACCCACACCAGCTCTCCAAAGGCAATGCACTCTGGATGAACTGGTCAGGGATACTTGCCTACGCTTTTCCGCCACTCCCACTCATTCCATTAGTGGTTTGGAAACTCAGGCAAACATCCCTCACACTCATCCCAGTAGCTCCCACATGGACCCGTCAACTGTGGTTCACAACCCTGTTGGAGCTGTCACTAGTTCCACATCAAAAGCTGCACCTCACAATCTGTCTCCTCACACAGAGCCATGTAGAAATCAGACACCCAGGCCCCAAACAACTGAACCTTGTGATCTGGCTCCTGAAGTCCTAGTTTGGTTATCTAAATCTCCCATCGGACTGTATGAACATCACCAGAGGCCAGATTGCCTACTAAGAGCCTGTTATGCAGCCAAATGGAAACGTTTTGTTATCCATTGCAATAGCCACAACATCCATTCTCTTGATGCTTCTATGCAAAATATCATTTGTTGCCTGATACACTTGCAGCAGTCCGGATTAGCTTACATTTCTATCCGACTGCATCTCGCTGCAATAGCTGTGTAGCTACAAAATAGGCAACATTTATCACTTCTCAGAGTGCCAGTAATCAAAGCTTTCATGGAAGAACTCAAGAGTTATAACACCAAGACTTCCACCTGATCCAGTGTGGAACTTAACATCGTTCTTACAAGGTTAATGGGCCCACCTTTTGAACCCTAAAGGAGAGACACAGCTTCTCTCCTGGAAAACTGTGTTCCTCATTGCAATCACTTCACTGAGGAGAGTGGGTGAACTACAGGCACGAACTATAGAAGAAACCTTTTTCCAACTTCACAGAGATAAAGTGGTTTTTCGTACTAACCCAAATTTCTACCTAAGGTAGCATCTGCCTTTCACATCTATCAGTCAGTTGAATTACCGGTAACCTTCCCTTAACTTGATTCTGTGGCAGAGCGAGCTCTAGACACCTTGGATGTCAGAAGAGCCCTTTTATATTTCATTGAAAGAACAAAATCATTTGGTAAGACTAAACTACTTTTTGTTGCTTTTGCACCACCCCACACGGGCAATCCTATATCCAAGTCAGGTATTGCCAGTTGGATTGTAAAATGCATTCAAACTTTTTATGCAAAAGCAAAGAGAAACTTAACAATACCCCCTAGAACGCATTCCACTCGCAAAATAGGGGCTACTGTGGCTTTCTTAGGAAACATCCCCATAGTGAACATTTGTAAAGCTGCACCATGGTCTACACCGCAGACATTCACCAAACACTATTGTGTAGATGTGTTAGCGAGACAACAAGCTAATGTGGGCCAGGATGTACTTTGAACACTCTTCCAGACAACTCCAACAGCTACCTGTTGGCCACAGCTTTGTGAGAATACTGCTGTATAGTCTATGCAAAGCATGTGATCTACAACTCAAATGCCTCGAACGTATAATGTTACTTACCCAATAAGCATCAGTTTTTGGCATGTAGGGCTGTAGGTTCAAATACGCCCACCCGCCTCCCCGGGTACCTGTAGCTGTTGCAGTTCTCGATCTTATTCTACATACATGCGCATAGACATCGCTATTCCTTACTTAATTACTCGATTCTCACCCTCTGCGAGGAAAACAAACTAACAATGGAGTTATGCCCATGTGCACTAGCACCGAAAGGAGGAGTCACTTAGCTTGTGACTGGAAATATTTCTTAGACACTAGATGGCAGGAGAATGCAAAGCATGTGAATCTACAGCTCTACATGCCAAGAACAGATGCTTACTGGGTAAGTAAGATTATCCTTTATATCTTTAATTAGTTGTTATAGAACAGTCACCTGTCTGTGCTTGAGATGATGGCCGTTCCTATTGGTTTCTTACTGGGCATCACCAAGAGTTAAACGTTAACCCCTTTCATGCGGCCGCGATTCCCATGCTGTGCTGTAAACAACACGAACAGGGCCGGGCCGTGACGAACCCCAGGCCCGCAGTGCATGACGGCTGGGGTTCGTCATCAGCATGGAAGGGGTTAAAGAAGTGATTAGTGAACTAATCGTTTTCTGAAAATAAAGTGGTAACTTTTTTTAACAGTGTTAAACCAATATTTTATGTTTCTGGTTACATCTCTAGACCAAAATCAAGCTTGCAGCATGGATTCAGTTTGTCTTCTGTGTACTCTCATTTTATCCCTGGAACTGGAATCCCAGAGGTAACCACTTGCCACTCTAGGACTGCTGTTACAGTGGACTACATTTTCTATTCTGCAGCAAATAACGACGTATCCTTACCACCAGGTAAATAAATATAGTAATTGCCCTCTGTTTTCCTAGAGTTTTTATGGAGTGAGATTTAACATGGTTTTTATTTTATCATACTTGATTGTACTAGAAGATGCAAAATACAGCACCTTATCTGATGAACAAAGTGATTGCAGTCTCTCCATCCTTGGATTCCAATCACCTCTGTAGATAAGCACTGTTGTCTATTGCGGAGAGCTAAATGTCCTTGATGCTCCAACCAGGGTTTGTTAATAGAGATAATGTCCCACTTGGGTGTGAGGAATTGAGTTCCTCGTGTAATACAGTTTTGTTTTTTATTTTTGAGTGCATAATCAATTAAAACCATTCTACCAATAAAAGTACAAAACTTGGAAGTGAGGAGCAGGTCCTATTCTGTGTAAAACAAACTAAAATAAATGAATCGGTGTGCCTCTTGTGCTCAAACATTGCAGGTGTTACAATAGAACCACTTTATAAACTAAACCATTAATTCTACCAGACACACTTCTCTTAAATTGAGACCATCAGGCCTGTTCAAACAATGGAAATCTGTTTTTTTTTTAAAGTGTCCACTTCCTTTCAAAATTTCGGTATCCATGATCACAGTAACCAGTAAGAGTTTGAGTGCAGACTGACAACCTTAAAACTGACGCATCTGAAAGAAACACGTTAGTGTTAGATTCCTTACCTTAGAATATCCCCAGGCGTCAGTCTGGATCCGGAAACTTTTGCGTAGCAGTACCCCTGCGCGTCGGTAGGCGTCGTCTGCAGGCGTCCCCTGCGGCTCCGCGTCCGTCGTCGGCGTCGTGCGCCGTGATGACGTCGCTGGAGTACATAGACGCCGCCTCCGCGCGCTGACGTCAGTTCTTCTTTTTTCCGCGTCAGTGGACGCAGATCTGAAGAGCAGTACTCCGGTCTTTGACCAAGTTTTTCGATTGTTTTTTCTCTTATTGTGCCTGATAGGATGCCTGGGTTCAAGAATTGCGATGACTGTGAGCGCACGATGTCGGTCACGGATCATCACCGCCTCTGTCTCCGGTGTCTGGGCCCCGACCACGACGTGGACTCCTGTGTCGACTGCCGGGCCCTCACCAACAAGGCTAGGCGGGAGCGGTCCCGCAAGCTACTGGAGCTCTGGGTGTCGGCCCCACGTCGGGACCGGGAGCGGTCCCGGTCCGGCCGGAGGTCGAGAGAGCGTTCGAGGGAGCGGTCGCGGAGCCGCGCCGAGCGTTCCGGAAGTCGACACCACTCGTCAGGCTCGTCAGGTAGGAAGCACAAGAAGTCGGGGCGTCGTCATCGTACCCCCGACTCCCCCCCGACGCTCGCGCGATGCGGCCGGGGGCTCGGGTGACCCCGACCCTCCGCGAGAGTCGCCGGCGCGGCCTGCCTCATACCCTCCGGTCCCTGGGCATGGCGCGACGCCTGAGGAGATCGAGGCGTTCCTCATGGCCATGAGGGCGCTCGCTTCTCCGACGGGGCCTACGGTGCCTTCGGGCCCAGTGCTACCGTCTGGGGGCCCTGGCGGTTCGGGTGTCCCTGCCTCGGCGCCGTCGGGTGCTCCGGCCCCGGCGCCGCCGACGGCTCCGACCCCGGCGCCGCAAGGGCCTTCGGGATCGGCGCCGGCTGGTCTTCCGGCCTCCCCGGCGCCGTTGCCATCGGGGTTACCCCCGACGCCGCCCCCGCGCGGCGCCGGTTCTCCAGTGCCGGCTCCGGCCGGCGGTGGGGTTCCGGCGCCGGCTCCGGGCGACGCCGTCCCCTTACCTTCTCCGACGCCGGACGCGGCGCCGGACGGGCGTCGCTCGACGCCGGTCCCGGCGCCGATGGGGCCCATGAACCCCGAGGAGCCGGTCTTCATCGTTGACTCCGAATACGGAGAGGATGAGGAGTACGGTGAAGGTTGGGAGGGGTCCGAGGACCCTCTGTCACGCGAGTGCCAGTATGACCCGGACTGGACGGGTGACTTGGGGGATGCCAGTGGTTTGGACGACTCCCCTAACCCTGGTTTGATCTCTCCTCCAACCGTGGCATCGGTGGAGGGAGCTGCCTATTCTGTGGTGCTGATGAGGGCTGCCAAGGCCTTACACCTTGAGCTCCCCGTCGCGGCCGTGAGGCCTAACATCCTCACCGAGGTCTTCAAACCGCAGTCATGCCCACTGGAGCCACTGCTGCCTTTTAATGAAGCCTTGTCAGACGTTCTGTTGGGCACGTGGTCCAGGCCCGCTTCAGGTGCGCCTGTTGATCGGAACGTGGCCAGGCGCCACCGTCCTTGTCCGGACGACCCCAAGTACCTGTCTACCCACCCCACTCCTGAGAGTCTGGTGATCCAGGCCTCGACCTCCCAGTCCGCATTCCCGTCGGCCCCGCCCGACCGGGAATCCAAGAGGTATGACCAGTTTGGCAAAAAGGTCTTCTCGTCCATTAGTTTGGGCCTGCGGTCTTGCAACACCGCTTGCCTCTTGGGCCGCTACACCCACTCTGTGTGGGATACGGTCGCGGAACTGCTGCCAGAATGCCCCATGGAGGTGCGGGCAAAACTCGGTCAAGCTGTGGCTGAGGGCCGGGATGCAGCGAAATATTCAATACGGTGTGGTCTTGATACGACCGACTCGCTGGGCAGAGCTATGTCAACGACGGTGGCGATTCGTCGCCACGCCTGGCTGAGATCCGCCAATTTTTCGGCTGATGTCCAGAATACATTGATGGACATGCCGTTTGATGGCTGTCACCTGTTCGGTGACAAGGCGGACCACGCGCTGGAACGCTTCAAGGACTCCAGGGTCACGGCCAAGTCCTTGGGTCTCTCGACCCAGCGTCAGCAAACGGGTTCGTTTCGTCCCTTTCGTGGCCAAGGAAGGGGCGCCCCCACACGTGCTGCCAGCCACGCGCCGCAACAATCCTTCCAACGCGGTGGCGGCCGTGGAAACCGCCGTGGTGGCGGTCGGGGACAAAGGCGGGGTCAGACCACACCTTCCCCCGCAGCATCTACCCCAAAATCCTCCTAGTCCGTGCTTTCGGCCCCATGTGACGCCAGTGGGTGGCAGGGTTCGCCATCACCACGCTCACTGGCGCGCGATCACTTCGGACAGGTGGGTGCTGCAAATCGTCCGAAGGGGCTACTCCCTCCCCTTCGAGACCTCTCCTCCAGCCATGCCACCGCAGAACCACCGTGTGTCGGGGGACCACTTGACACTTCTGCAGGAGGAAGTTACGGCCCTCTTGGCCAAGGGGGCCATCGAGCGCGTTCCTGGGCCAGAAGTAGGGCGTGGTTGCTATTCCCACTACTTTCTGGTGCCCAAGAAGGACAAGGGGGGCCTACGTCCTATCTTGGATCTAAGGAACGTCAACGGCTTCCTCAGGAAGGAGAAGTTCAAGATGTTGACGTTGGCTCAGGTCTTGGCTGCTCTAGACCCACAAGACTGGATGGTAGCGTTGGACTTGCAGGACGCCTATTTTCACATCCCCGTCCTGCCGGCCCACCGGCGTTACCTGCGGTTCACGGTAGGCCTGGAGCACTTTCAGTTTATCGTGCTCCCCTTCGGCCTTACCAGCGCCCCACGGGTGTTCACAAAGGTGATGGCGGTGGTCGCAGCCCATCTGCGCAGGTTGGGGGTTTCAGTCTTCCCCTACCTAGACGATTGGTTGTTGAAGGCGGGCTCGCCCCAAACAGTCGTCCACCACCTTCAGATGACGGCAGACCTCTTGCACGACCTGGGGTTCTCCATCAACGTGCCGAAATCACACCTGTGTCCCTCTCAAAAGCTCCTTTTCATCGGAGCGGTTCTGGACTCGGCGCAGTTTCGGGTTTATCCTCCGGAACGGCGGGTTCGGGATATTCAGGCTTTGATTCCCATCTTTCAGCCGCTATCCCGAGTCTCGGTCAGGTTGACGCTGCGGCTGCTGGGACTGATGGCTTCCTGCATCCTTCTGGTGCATCACGCCAGGTGGCGGATGCGGGCTCTGCAGTGGGACCTGAAGTTTCAGTGGGCCCAGCATCAGGGCAACTTGTCCGACCACGTCTTGATCTCGGAGGGCACTGCGAGACAACTGCAGTGGTGGCTTACGGACCGCGATTGGGTCAAGGGCAAGTCCCTCTCCCTTCCCCAACCGGAGCACGTTGTCGTGACGGACGCGTCCCTCCAGGGCTGGGGTGGCCACTTGGGAGAGGCAGAGATCAGAGGCATCTGGTCTCCGGCGGAGTCCCGGCTCCATATCAATCTGTTGGAGCTGCGGGCGATTCGTCTGGCACTGAAGGCATTCCTCCCCTTTGTCAACGGGAGTGTAGTGCAGGTGTTCACCGACAACACCACCGCCATGTGGTACTGCAACAAACAGGGCGGAGTGGGGTCGTGGACCCTTTGCCAGGAGGCTCTGCGCCTCTGGCAATGGCTGGAACGTCAGGGCGTGACTCTGGCGGTTCAACACCTGGCAGGTTCTCTGAACGCCAGGGCGGACGAACTCAGCCGTCGGTGCTCGATGGATCACGAATGGCGTCTGAACTCGGACGTGGCGCAAGGCATCTTTCTGCGATGGGGAGAGCCTTGGTTAGATCTATTCGCCACAGACGAGAACGCGCAATGTCATCAGTTCTGCGCGTTGGAGTTTCCAAGACGGCACTCGCACGGCGACGCCTTTCGGCGCGAGTGGAGTTGTGGTCTGTTATACGCCTTTCCGCCTATACCACTTCTGCCCAGAGTGCTGAAGAAGATCAGGCGCGACCGGGCCCAAGTTATCCTTGTGGCTCCGGACTGGGCTCGAAGGTACTGGTATCCCGAGCTACTCAGCATGTCAGTCGGTCCCCCGATCCGCCTGCCCCTTCAGGAGGACCTTCTGTCGCAGCAGCAGGGGACGGTCCTCCACCCGAACCTGTCCAGTCTCCACCTCCATGCTTGGAGATTGAGCGGCGGCAGTTGAGGCCATTTGACTTGCCTCCTGAAGTCTGTGATGTTATTCTGGCAGCCAGGCGTCCCTCCACTAAGTCGGTATACGCCTGTCGGTGGAACAGATTTGTGGCATGGTGCACAGCAAAGGCTGTGGACCCTCTTTCTGCCCCTCTTTCGGAGGTTCTTCTGTTTCTTCTTTCTCTTGCCCGGCAGGGCTCTGCTCTGGGCACTATCAAGGGCTACCTTTCTGCCCTTTCAGCCTTTTTGAGGCTTCCTGATCAGCCTTCTTTGTTCAAATCCCCGATTGTAACTCGATTCTTGAAAGGCATCACTCACATGTTTCCACCTGTTCCGTTTGTGATGCCTCAGTGGGATTTGAACCTGGTTCTAACTTTCCTGATGTGTGCTCCCTTTGAGCCCCTTCATTCTTGCCCTCTCCGTCTCCTGACTTTAAAGACGGCTTTCCTGGTTGCCATCACCTCTGCCAGGAGGGTGAGTGAGCTCCAGGCTCTTTCTGTCCAACCTCCTTTCCTGTCCATTCATCCTGACAAGGTGGTTCTGAGGACTAGACCTTCTTTCCTGCCCAAGGTTGTTTCGGCCTTTCACATCGGGCAGTCCATCACCCTCCCCTCCTTCTTCCCGCCTCCGCATCCTTCGAAGGATGAAGAGCGGCTCCATCGTCTGGACCCAAAACGTGCGCTTTCATTTTACATGGATCGCACACGCCAGTTCCGGGTGGATGACCAACTGTTTGTTGGCTACGTGGGTGCGAAGAAGGGACGGGCGGTTTGTAAACGAACCATCTCTCGATGGGTCGTCCTCTGCATCAAAGCGTGCTACTCTTTGGCTCGAAAGGAGCCTCATGTTGGGCTGAGGGCCCATTCCACTCGGGCCACGGCGGCTACTACTGCCCTGGGCCAGGGAGTCCCCTTGCAGGACATTTGCCAGGCGGCTACGTGGGCCTCGCTGCACACCTTTGCGAGGCACTACTGCCTGGACAGTCAAGTCCGGAGGGATGGCTTCTTTGGCCGTTCTGTCCTCCAGGACTTTCTGGTGTAGTTTTGTATTGGTTCGCAGACCCACCACCGGGGTTGGTATTGCTGGGGTATGTATTCTAAGGTAAGGAATCTAACACTAACGTGTTTCTTTCAGATGAACAAGTTACTTACCTTCGGTAACGATATATCTGTAAGAAACATTAGTTAGTGTTAGATTCCTTACCGAACCCACCCATCCTCCCCGTTCTGCGAACTGATACCTAGGGTTAAGGTCATCCCTTTCAGGGCCCTAGTTTTTACATGGCACCAGTGTTGGTTCTCTCATGGCTCTGCGTCTCCTGGCGCGGAAAAGCTGTGTGCAAAGAACTGACGTCAGCGCGCGGAGGCGGCGTCTATGTACTCCAGCGACGTCATCACGGCGCACGGCGCCGACGACGGACGCGGAGCCGCAGGGGACGCCTGCAGACGACGCCTACCGACGCGCAGGGGTACTGCTACGCAAAAGTTTCCGGATCCAGACTGACGCCTGGGGATATTCTAAGGTAAGGAATCTAACACGAACTAATGTTTCTTACAGATATATCGTTACCGAAGGTAAGTAACTTGTTCTTTACTTTGCTGAAGTAATGTAGCCAGTGCACTTTTAACGCTAATACCTTGATAAACCTGCCAGTGGAAATGTGAAACAAGTTGACTAGCTAAACTAAAATATTTGTAATTGTTGTATTGTAGAATCAAGCGATAATGAGATAAAAGTGCCTGCGTATCTTGATGTTTTAATTGTATTTCTACTCTGTGGGATAAACACAATGATTTCTTTTGTTTGAATCTGTTTTATTGGTTTTCTTCACAGCAAGAGAATAAAGCAGATATCTGCAATACTGTATAGCTTGCCTGCATATTGTTGCTATTACATTTGCGTTACTTACATATGCCAAATTCACTGTATTAATAAATGTCTCTGTGCACATTTATGTGCCTCTTAGTTTGTGACTCATACAAGTCCCTGATATACTGTAAATGAGTGTCTGTTTAACCGCATGGTCTATCAGATAAATGGTAGTAAATGTACCGTAGTGAAAGCTGCTAACTCAGGATGCGGATAATAATGTTGGGGACAACTAAAACATAACTGGGATTCTAGGTTCTATCTAACATGGCGCCGCCCGCAGATCAGGTCAACCCTCGTTTGCACCGCACAAAAAGTGATCGCTGCACTTCCACATCTCAGCACGCAAGGTCTATCGAAGGGTATGCCTAGCCAACCACAACCAGGCTTAATATTTCTGCTCTTGTAGTGTGGTATAAACACAATGATGAGTTTTTTTTATCCAGGTATTGTACTTCTCGAGCAATAATAAATATGTGTGAAAAATACAAAATAATCGATATTTGTATAAAGCTAATTCAAAATAATTTATTCAAATTCTGCAGTATACTACAAAAAAACTTTTTCTAGTTATCTTGATTAGATGCCTTTACATTTAGTTTCTGAAGCTAAATTTGTTCAAGGTCCTTGTCAAAAAGTCTGGTAGTTAATTTTGCTTCAGTACTGCTTTAAAATTGAAATATCAGAATGCAATATTGTAGTCATCCCTAACTCATTCCGAGGCAGATTTACTAATATTTCATGCAACACAACACAGCACAAGTTATGACCCCCTAACATCTAAAAGTAGCCATGAGTACATGAAATGGAGAGAGCAGAAATACGGCATTAATACTAAAATATTGAAATTATATAGCGCTTACCCTTCTTGACGAGGTTTTGATGTGCTTTACGGCGAGTAATACACCACTGTTGGTTATTGAGATTTAGTCTTGTGCTCTCAAACCCTTCCATGCATTTAGTTAAGTTTCTTTGTGATCTATTAATGACATTACTGTTATCATTAGAGTGGTTTATGTGAGGATCAAATGGTTGATGGAATTATTATTTTTAGCTTGAAGGGACATGGTTTCAAAGAAAGAGATTATGATAGGCTTGTAATTTATAGTAGTCTATACATGCAGGATGCATGCAGAAAATAGAAGGGGAAGGAGAGGGGCATTCAAAATACATGGGTAAGGGAAAACTTAAAAGTTAAGTCAAGATAAATGTTTCATGAAGTGTTTTTTAGGAATATAGCAGGGAGATTTTTTGTAATAGCATGCAAGAATGTAAATGTAAACCTATAGAAAGAAATGTAGCTGCTACAATCTTTCTAGATTCACTTTAACTTTCAAGAGGTGGAAGATACTTTCCTCGCAGCAAAAATGCAACCCCATTGCTTGTTGAGACCCCTTTACTTGTGACAGTCGAGCAGTGACATTCACGCACATTCTAGTACCCATAATTACCATTTGACTTTGACATACCATTGAGAAAGCCCTTGTGTTCCTCATCCCACTGTAGGTGTAATATAATTACTTTCCAAGTACTGTGAAATATTAAGGTTTATGCACACAAATCATTTTACAACATACAAACTACTCATAAATGTTATATAAGCACTTACCAACTTAATATATAACAAGGCAGTTGATAAACGTTGCAGCAATCATCATTAGTAAATTCAGTGCATAACTTACAGGACTCATTCATTACCTGGTTCAGAAGTGCATAGGAAAGTGCTGCCCCTACCCCAACCCCTGAAGCGCACTGGGACTCAAAGACCAGACAACACGGTCCGCTAAATAAATTTGTGTTGTGGTCACACCATGACTCTTCAGCTTTTACCTTGCCTTGTAGTGGAGCATAAGTGGCCCTAATCATGTGACTCCCTTCTGCTCTCCGCTAGTGCACTGATTGAGGAACCCTTATACACCATGCTGCAAGTTTCCTACGTTACAGGTAGGATTGTTTTTTGCAGGAAGGGGTGTCTTCCTGCACAAAAACAATCCTAAAAAGCAATTCACTCTATGTATGACCTAGATTGCATCATGCACAGAAAGAGGAAGTAACTAGGAAAATTAAAATAGTTCTACTTGTAATGATTCTCTGTGGTAGGCGCACCATTTTGGTACAATTCTAGGATTACTGCTTTAAGTTAATCTGAGATTCCATGGGTGGATGCATAGGAACGCCCATGCTTCACTCGTGCAATGCCTACCACAAGGAAATGCCATTCAAAGTAGCACAAATCTTTGTTTTGCGTTACATTTCTTTACAAAGGCATGTGACTTTGTAACTCCCATTTCAAATCAAATTCACTTTATTCGGTTTCTTTTCAAGACTTAAAAAACATAAAAGCGTAGTATACGAATACAGAATGTAAACATTTAAAATCTTTAGTTTTAAAAAAAGAACCATCCATTGTATTATAAAAAAGTGTCACGTGTTTCCAAAGCAACGGTCTAGTCATTTCATCTGAACAAATTCATAATTTACAGAAAGGCTTTATACAAAATAGACAAGTCTTTTTTTTTTTACAAATAGTATTACATTTTTTCATGATTTTATAACTGTTTTTAAAAAATAATGCAATATTTTTTGCAGAACAATCCTTCTGCAATAATTGGAGTGCGAAGTAAGCCGGGCGACATTGCCTCAGACCCCACATTTTCAAAATTGGGATGATCCATCTTTTTCTATATACCCCATAATATTTGCAGAATAACACGATGTGTATTGTTGATTGGGCGGCAACCCCATCACACAGGCATGGTCCTTAGTTTCTTGACCAATCGTTTGTTTCAGGGAACGACACTAAATGATAAAAGCAATCTAGTCTGAATCTTACCAGTACGAATCTTTCATATCCAGATATGGTTGCATTTTCTAAGGTGAAAAGAATCGACTGGTTTTGGCGAACTGTGGGCTTGTGAGCTTCAATTACATATCTCAACGCGTCCATGTGAAGTATACACTGTTTTTTAAAATAATTTCTGGAAATGCTATTCAGCTTTGATGGATTACTGATATACTCAGGCTGTCCCCTGTCCATCATAAAATCTTTAATATATTTCAGCCATCTTATATCTAGGGTTTTCTCTAGTTTAAGGGAATCGCTTATAATTCTTTGATTAAAAGTTGCCTTTGTTGACTTCCAAATACGATGCCACAATAAGGGTGGCTGGACTCTTATTTTATCTGTTATATACTGCAGTCCCAGCTCTGAATGACAGACAAACGTTGAAGTAGAGGATGGGACTGCCAATACATAGCGGATGAAAGCGTTTTCTACTTTTTTTATTACTGATACATTACAATATCCCCGCCCCGTATAAATCTGCACTGACGCATTTGGCCTCGTATATCTTTATCAGCTCCAAGGGTGGTCTTTTTCCTCGCTTCTGGGCAAAATTTACAAGAGCAGTCGTGGCTTTCATAAATAATAGTTTCTTTGCCCTTATAGCTTCCTGCAAGGAACCCTTATTATCCATGAGAATACCCAGATATGGATATGATTTTGTGTATTCAAGTTCACCGCTACCGATAAAAATAGATGTTCGAGGCATATGAGCTGCAGATCGTACGCTTAGCAATAGATCGCCACCTGGTGTTGGGCTCAGATGATTGCAGGTTGTTGTCTTCTTGGAAGAAGTCTTTGTAGTCACGAGATAGGTGACTCCTCCCTTGGACAACACTGCGCATGGTCATCGACTCCATCCTCAGGTTGTTTTTTTCCGCCACTGAGTTCAGATGAAAGTTGTCCGCTCCGGCTAGAAAATACTTTTTCCAGCAACTTCGAAGCGTGAAACTTTATATAAAAATTTGCGACATCGAATAGACTTTTCGACATCACCAGCTACATTCCGGTGCGTCGACGCGGGCCGTTGGGCCTATCGGCGCAGTGCGGCCTACGCCTCATGGAAAGAACTCCAGTCAAGAGATGCCCGGTATGTCGAGCAAAATTCCCTCATAGCGACCATCACGAGGTCTGCAACCTCTGTCTATCGCCGGAACACGACGAGTCGACCTGCACAGCCTGTGCCTCCTTCCGATCGAAGAAGACCATTCGGGATCGGAGGGCCCGTCGACACGAGATGAGGAGATCAGCGCCACCGCCGGAGGCCATCTTTGAGGGGGAGATCGTCGGAGAGGACGTCTCCGGCGACGAGGATCCACTCGAAGATATCTCCGAGGACGAGGCTCCACTCGTCGCCGAGGAAGACTCTAGTTCCTTCTTTCTTACTTTTAGGGCTTGATTGTACCTTTTCCTTGCTTGAATTTTTTCGACTTTATCCCGTTCTTTCTTGTGTAGGGCAATCTTGAAGTTGTTATATGCCTTTGTACAGTTCTTGTCGAACCAACGCACTTATTTTCTTTTCCTTTTTTTTCCTTCCTTTTTCAAAGAATCCCTAATGGAGTCTGTAATACGTGTATACGCCCCCAGTATGTCTTTGTGCGATGCATACTCCTCGAGGCATGTAAGAATATCATCCATGCTTTTTTCTCCCACTATTTTAGTTATTTTCGAAGGTTCTACCTGGCCCCATTTTAATGAATACCCATTTAATTTGTCTAGTTCTAAATGCTGTGAATTTAGGGTTCTTTCTGGGCATACATTCTGTGCTTTTGTTTCCACGGATACCATCACACTTTGGGGGAAATGGTCACTTAAATCATTTTTGTGGGTTTTAAAACTTTGTACCTTCGCGGCCATCCTATTTGGAATTATTATAAAATCAATAATGGTATTCGTCCCTCTACCATGAAAGTCTGCGAAAACTGTGTGGGCGGCGAAGTCATGACATTTGGAAAACTCGTATCTAGTGAAAACTTAATTTGTTTAGGGCATCATCCTGTGGGGTATGTATAAAGTGTGGAATACTACATTCTCTCACGTCCATTAGTCCACACAATATTTCATCACTAAGTGGGCACAAAGCTGTATTAAAATCACCCCCCCCCCCCAAACAAATAGTAGATCTCCACTATGTTCATTCAAATTCTTTTAACATTACTTCTCGAAGTTGTTTTAACATACTTATTACATCTTCTCTCTTTGCATTGTTATAAAAATTTACCAAAATTGTCTCCCTAATGTCTGTTTTCACGGTCAAGACTTGATAGTTTGGATTCGAAATGTTAAATTACACTTTGTTTAACCTTAACAGATTTGACACAAAAATGCACAGTCCTCCCTTGGGTCTCCCACTTTTTGACGGTAATGCTGGTGTGTTGAAGGTCTTAAAACCTTCCATATGTAGTTCCTCTCGCGACCAAGTTTCCTGTAGACACAGTATGTCAAATTGTTGGGAAAAATGTGTCCAGACCTGGTTCAATAGTTTCGAGCGGACCCCTGCTGTATTCCAGAAAAGGACCGAAATACTGTGTCTGGGATCCGTGCCTAGTGAGAATTTTTCAGTTCTTGGGGGGTGTGTAAAGATGTAGATATCGGCCCAGTATGTGTTGAGATTTGAAGGGGGGCTAGATCTGCTACGGTTGTCCTTGAGTTTATTTTGGATGTACACCTAAGGCCCTGAGAGTTTACCCCTTCCTGATTGCCCCTGTAAACATCTCTATTATTTCCCCCAGGAGGCACGTTTGTTGCTGGCCTTTTGTTTTCTGGCCTAACTCCCATTTAAAGACTTGCGTCACTTAAGGGCAACATAAGTCCTTAGAAAATCAGGTCTTCAGTACCCAAATACATCCATAAAAGATTAGGTGATGAGGACACAATCATTTCTAATGAAATGATGTCTTTAGAGATCCTCTGTAAATACTCACTGTAAAAAAAAAAATTCAAAAAGTGATCCCCAGCTCGAAATATGGTTGTTAGGTCAGATTTAATTGCCCATAGTCAAACAGGTGTTCTACCACACTCTCCGCTTTAGGAAATAACTAAAAAGTGTGCAGCAAAACGCCTACAAATTAATTAATTCACTAATGGAACTTTAAACAAAAATTGATAAACCATAAGTTACAGCAGGAAAATTATTACTCTGCTTCAGACACAATCTGTCAGCTGTATCAATAGCGGATGTGAAATCTGTAAAACATAGGCAGTCCACCTTCTGCACATCAATTGCTTTTGGAGGAATTAAGAAAAGAGCAGTGGTGTTATTCCAGGTTTTACAATTTGATATAAAGCCTGTCTGATAGAAGGGCAAAAAAAAACTTTAAAACCCAATCAGACAAAACCTTCAAGCTATTTTACATACACTTTGGCGTCCACATTGAGGAACTTGATCACTCCGTATGTTGAACAGACCAGATTTGCCCTTATAATTGGTGTGCCTTATCAACCCTTCAGTGACATTATCAAAGACTGACTAGAAAACGGGGACAAATAATAAGGCCTAAGATCATATTAATCACACTTGTTGGGATCCTGTTGGTATTTGGGACTGAATTAATGGCTTTAGTAACCCTGCCCTCAGAAAAAATAGAATATAAAGACAGAAGTAAAGCTTGAGAAATACTCATCTTGAAGCCCCATTGATGCACATAGAGAGAATATATGGTCCCATCCAGTGGACCTAATTGTATTTAATCTTCTAGGAGTATTTTGTTATCCAAAAGCCATTTAACCATGCTGACAATTTTTTAATTACAACTTCAAAAAGCTTACTTTTGTACGATCACTTATTGGCTTCCCGAATCATCCAGCACTGCCAGCACAGCTTTCAGATTGTTAAAGGGCATGAAGTCCCTTATCTTGCATTTGTGTTTTTAATGTAGAGGTGAATCGGTTTACACCACTTACCATGAGTATCACAGCAAATTGAGTTGTAAGCCTAAAGAATTCCACTTTAAAACAACGCATCTCAAGTGCCCATAAGCAATTAAATGCAGTTATTACTTGGGGAATGTGGATACTCTTGAGTCCCGGTCTAATGCAATAGTCGTGGCCCCAGAAGAATTACTTGCCTGAAAGTATAATCCATGGGAGTGCTTTTTTTTTATTAGATTAGATTGGACTTGTTAGTCTCGTGTGGGGTGTAAGCGTCCTGAGGCGGAAGCCGGGACATTTTAATTAGGAAATCTTGTGATTTACGTACTTTTTAAAAATATATCTTTTATTAATGCTACTCTGCTAAACACACTGGTGCTTGCGTGTGCCTGTAATTTGGGGAAATTTGCCGCTTTGGGGACTCGAACCCTTGCCTGGAGGCGATCCGCTCCGGAGGGTACCGCCATTTTGGATTGGGAGTCGGCCTGAGCAGTGCAGTGCTCCGCCCCTCCCACCCTTTTCCTTTAAAAACTGTAGCGCTTCCAGCGAGAAACTGACTTGTTAGTCTCGTGTGGGGTGTAAGCGTCCTGAGGCGGAAGCCGGGACATTTTAATTAGGAAATCTTGTGATTTACGTACTTTTTAAAAATATATCTTTTATTAATGCTACTCTGCTAAACACACTGGTGCTTGCGTGTGCCTGTAATTTGGGGTAATTTGCCGCTTTGGGGACTCGAACCCTTGCCTGGAGGCGATCCGCTCCGGAGGGTACCGCCATTTTGGATTGGGAGTCGGCCTGAGCAGTGCAGTGCTCCGCCCCTCCCGCCCTTTTCCTTTATATGGCCCCCCTCACGAGGAAGCGCAGCGGACGAGCGCAGCGGGCGCGCCGGCGGCGCGCCGGCGGCGCGCCAAAGGCTCGCCAAAGGCGAGCCCGTCTGCGCCCGTCCGCGCCGGACCCGCGTCCATGGCCGGTCCCCCTGTCTCACCCTTTCCCTATCACTTACCCAGGCTTGTCTACAACAGAGACTCGCTCCTAGCCTTAAACCTCGCACATCCTAATATGGATTGCAAAATTTGGGAACCCGGAACCACATTCCGTCCTACATCTTCCCACTGCCCCAAGTGCTCATCACGTTTGTTTAAACCCCTGTGGTTACCTATTGTACAACTAAGAGACCAAAATACCTGCTCAACAGCTACCGATCCCCTGGCTAAATGCCTCCTCCTCAATACGAGATCTCTAGTTAAACACAGCTCAGAAGTGGCTGAGTACATTCAGGAGGAAGGCATAAAAATTGCATTCGTCACGGAAGCCTGGACGGATGCAGCATCAGGTCCTGACATAGTTAAAGCCACCCCTCAGAACTTTATCTGTTATACCCAAAATAGGGACAAGAGGAGAGGGGGTGGACTAGCCATCATACATCACAAAGACATCAGAGGTTCCTTTCAACCCGGCCCCTCTGACTTAGACGAATCTCTTTTGTTCAACTTTACCCTCTCTAATCATCAGTCCTTCACAGGTTGCCTGGTTTACAGGCCCCCGGGCGAGAACTAGATTTCTAGCTGCCTTGAGCAAACTATTAGAAACAGCAGCCTGTTCCCAAAGATTCACCATTCTGGGTGACTTTAATTTCCATCTGGAATGCAAGACATCTCCCGATACCCAAGAACTAATTGACCTAATGGCTGGGATCGACATGCTGCAACTTGTATCCGATCCGACTCATAGAGCAGGACACACCCTAGATGGGATTTTTTCCAATCAGTCCAATCTGAAAGTCTCTTCGGTTCTACCAGTTTTCTGGTCCGACCACTCAGCAATCCACTTTTCCATTCCTTTCACCACCCATGAAAAATTTGCTAACAAGAGAAACACCCCGAAAATAGTGAGAAAATGGAAAAACATCACTGGGGACGCCCTAGAGAACACATTGAACATCACCTTGCCTCCTCTTCCGAATAACGTGGAGGAGGCAGCCAAGTCTTATACTACCTGGCTGGACCAGGCTTGCCTACGCTTAGCCCCCCCCAAAACTATCCACTCCAGCCGGGCCATGCCCGCTGCCCCGTGGTTCACGGACCAAATTAGGGAACACAAAATAAGGTGCAAAAAACTTGAAAAAATCTGGCGTACGCACTATAGGGAATCAGACAAAAAAGCGCTTAACGCGGAACAAAGACGCTACAAGGAAATCATCCTACAAGCGAAAAAAACCTTTCTCACGAGACGGATAGAAGACGCTACCAATACCCCCAAAGAACTCTTCCTCACGGTTGCCTCCTTAGCAAACACCAAACCCATTGAAATACCAGCAAGCCTTTCTCTTTGCGAAAGTTTGGCAACCTTCTTTCGCGAAAAGGTAGAGAAAATTTTTCTCCCCCTAGACAGAACAGCGACGACTTCCTCATTGAGGGAGGCCCCCGACCTCGTTAAACCTGAAACCACGCTTCAACATTTCCCCCAAATCACGGAAAAAGAAGTGAGAAGTCGCTTGCTAAAAATTAAATCAGGCTCCCCTCATGACCCCTGCCCTACATCTATATCCAAACTTGCACCAGATGCAATTGCCAGGGGTCTCACCCCCCTCTTCAATCAGATGTTGGAGACAGGGGATTATCCCTCAAGGTGGAAACAAGCTTCCATCTTACCCCTGCTAAAAAAAACCAATCTTGATATCACGGAGATGAACAATTACCGCCCGATTGCCAGACTCCCCCTTCCTGCCAAAATAATAGAAGGCCACTTGAACACACAACTTAGCGCCTTCCTAAAATCAGCAGAAGTACTGGACTCCTCCCAACACGGTTTTCGAGAGGGACACAGCACGGAATCCGCCCTGATTAAATCCATGGAAGACATCAGGCAGGTAATGGATGCAGGGGGCAGAGCAGCCCTGATCCTACTGGATCTCTCTGCGGCCTTCGATACGGTCCACCATAAGCTATTGGTGGACCGGTTGAGGGCCTGTGGAATTCAGGGAAAGGCTCTTAAGATCTTACAAGCCTTCCTAGCTGATAGATCCCAGACAGTGGCGTTGGGCAGTTACGAATCTCGCTCCTTTGTACTCCCCTGTGGAGTTCCTCAGGGGTCTTCGTTAAGCCCAACTCTTTTTAATGTGTACGTGTCCACCCTCGCCCCGGTAATCCGTTCATTCGGCTTTCAACTAACGGCCTACGCCGATGACACACAGATTGTGGTGTCCCTCCTTCCCGGCGAAACAGAAAACATGGCCGATAGATTCAAAAACTGCATGCTTGAAGTTGGCCGCTGGATGGCACAAAGCTGCCTTAAACTGAACTCCTCGAAGACCGAGGTCCTGCTCTTTGGCAACAGGGACAACTTCTGGTCCCCAAGATGGTGGCCAGACGAAATGGGACCTCTCCCAGAACCAGTCGACAAAGTGAAAAATCTTGGTATACTGGTGGACACCACCCTGAATTTCAAATCCCAGGTGAGCGCCCTCTCCTCCTCCCTTCATTTTCTACTCAAGACCATCAGAAAAATTCTACCTTATCTGGAAAAGAAACATAGGAAAACTATAGTCACTGGTCTAGTGCTCTCACGCCTAGATTACTGCAACAGCTTGATGCTAAACGCCCAGCAGAGCGCACTTAATAAACTCCAACTTCTGCAAAATGCTGCCGCTCGTCTAATCACTGACACTCCCAAATTTGCCTCAGTATCTCAGGAACTGGTTAAGTTACACTGGCTGCCCATTCGTAAAAGAATCACTTTCAAGGCAGTATGCATGGTCTTCAAGGCCCTCCACGACTCAGGTCCCAGGCACTTGAAGTCTTTATTCCGCTGGCATAAACCAACAAGAACACTGAGATCAGGACAACTGGCCCTGGTGGCGGTCCCCAGAATTAAAAAAGTCCGTTGGGGAGGCAGGAGCTTCTCTCTTGGGGCGGCCGAGGCATGGAACAAACTTCCTCTTGCGCTCAGACAAACCCAGAATCTGATGGCCTTTAGAAGAGGTCTAAAAACATGGCTCTTCACCCAGTAAGCTCACTCCCCCACACCAGTCTATTCTCCAGCGCCAGGACACCTCCGGGTATCAGAGCGCTCTATAAATTTGCAAAAAAAAAAAAAAAAAAAAAGTGTTGTCTGCCAGTCTCCCATTCCTTACCCATGAAGGTTTGTCAGTTCACCCGCTACCCCACCCCATGTCAAGTTCCTTTTACAGTACCCCGTATAAACAGTGGAAGAATCAACAGATTAGTGCTCAAGTTGGATAATAGTCTTAAGTAGAAGTGAGGTTCCACTCCATGCTCCAGCAGAGGAATATAGAGAGCTATTAAACCAACAAGTTGGCTATTCCTTTTTTAATCCACATTGCTGATCTTCAGATGTTGTGCAATCGGACAGTTGGATCATATCTAAGTTCATTGTATCATAGACGTGAACATAGCCAATCTGAATCGTTGACTCCTTGAACCCTTCTACTCCTTTCTTTTTTCTGCCAGTTTGAGGGCAAAATAGAAGTCCTGCGGGTCTACAGCAAGTCATGGGGCGCTGACCCATCAGCGATGGTTCCTTTTTAAAGAAAAGATTTGCAGGACCACTGCTTCTACTCCTTTGCAGTTAAATTCAATTTGTATACCCTTCTGTGGGGTGCACTTCACTTTTCTACTGCTGTGTGATTAAGATTGGATGTGGATGCCTCCCATTCAGACAATATAACAAAGGTTTTACTACTAGAAACAATAGTCAGGTGATATTCAACCCGCCGTAGAGGATCCAACATTCCCCCCTTGTTTGAAAGCTGCATTGGCTACCTTTGGAGTCTCATATACATTTTAAACCTTGGCTCTGAGAATGCTACAACTTATTTGGACTGTAAAGGTATCCCTTTCATTTCATTTTTATCTGCTGAGAAAACAAAACTAATTCCACAAAGTCTTCATAAAAAGTCCGTAAAATGAGCATTCTCACAACCTTACCCTGTACAGGTTGGAAATCACTGCCAGAGAACCTTCAAAACACCATGAACTTCAAGTTTGAGGGCTGTAAACACTCTTGTACTAATCAATACTACTTGTATGTTTGCACTTCATGCTGTTGGTTGTTGATACTTTTCAGCCTACTCAATTGATCAGATTATATTGAGTTTTATGTAGCGCTCCTGTACTCTTGAGTTGGAGGATGCTTAACAGAGAAACGGATGCATGGAATTGTAACCGCAGAGATCTATAATAGAGCCAAATCGTTTTACTTAGGGGTAAACATAAACATTCTTTACTGATGAACCTGAAAAAATGTGAGCTTTTCAGTGTTGATGAAAAGATAGGAGAGAAGATTTGTTCCTTAGATCTGCTGGAGGAGAGTACCAAATAGTTGTTTCAGCTCCTAAAAAATAAACTACAGTTGATACCGAATTTCCTCACTTCTTAGTAAAGAGGGCCTCTTTCTTAAAATTCTCCGTCTGCCTGAGAAGAAGAGAGGGTTAGCCAAACACGACGGTTGATTCAGATGGAAGGTGATAGGCATCCAGTTTTAAATGTTAGTGCTTCTGTTTGCAGCCACTATACGCTAGAAATGTTTGAGCAATATGATTAAACTTCCTTGTGGAAAACATGCTGTGGCATACAAGTCAGTGCTAAGTGGGTTAAGTGAGAACCCCCTCCCACCCCCCCACACACACTCCACACAGGAGAGGATAAGTCATTTACTTTGGTTTCACTAAGTAACATCTGGTCGTTTGCTTTTGTGTTTTAAAGGAGCAGAACAAAAATTTTTATTTTTGTTTATGTTGAGCTTCAGAATACTGTCAGCCACCCAAGACTGTATTCAAGAGAGTAGTGCATAGATTGAGGAGAGTGCAATAACAATGTTAAGCGGGTTTTGGATTTACAAGGATAGCTTGTTCATTTTTTCTGCCCCTTTTTTCATTTTTTTTACTTAAAGATGCGTTTTCTCCTCTTTTTCCTACTCAGGGTAGGAATAAAATGCATAGTCTACAGTCATTCCTTGAATGTTACTAACCTTTCTTTTCTACGAGGCGCCCTCTCCCTTCAGCCGTTTTACAAAGAAAATACTGTTTTGGCTTGTTTTTTGTTTTTCCACCAACCTACTCCCAATGCCTTCATGCTTGTTTGAGACCGTAAATGTGTTTGTGCTTCTGTTCATTTCAAGCCTGCTCTCCCTTAATCAAGTTCATTAAAATACAAAAATGTCCACAGGCCTTCGAAAAGCACTTTAAATGCATCAGGTAAATTGTCTTTTGCATTGGTATTCAGTTCAGGTGATAATATGAGAAACAATAGATAAGTGCACAGTGGTTGGTGAATAGACATCCGCCCCCACTTTAGGTTCTCTGTTCTTTTCTCTGTCGGCATTATGGCAATTACACTTTGTTCACTTCGCACTCTACCACTATATGATTTCTGTTCCAGATATTATTGGGCACTTACCAATTCTACTGGTGAGCTCTTTTGTACGTGCTGGAGCTTATTGCTCAGTGAAATATCTGTGTGCCCCGTTTTAGGTTTCGCCTGGCTGTAGCACTGCACAGCAGTGCTCGCGCAGGCGAAATCTTTTGATGTACAGTGTGGGGCTTTGTCCCGCCTCTCTCTTCCATTGGCTAGCTCCACAAATGGAGGCTAGCCATTGGAAGAGATTGGTTGTCAATCACTCTTTCCCCGTCACGACGCGATTCGGGGGCGTTTCTGGGTCTTTTTTTAAGTCCTGCCCTCTCTTCCCATTGGCTGGAATTTTACCTTCCAGCCAATGGGAAGGAGAGAGCACGAAAAACACGTCCCCTAATCCCTACAGGGCGCGCTGTGCTTTCAGTCGACAACTCGTTTTATTTCTGTGCAATGACACGGACTTAGCCCAGGCACGCAGCTTTCCTCCCACAGGTTTTAGGAGACTCGCAACGATGTCAAATAATAACTATCACGAGCAGGACAAAGCTTTGTAGTGGAGATTGAGTATGTTTCCACCGAGGTAAAACCCAGTTTTCAAAATTTTCTTTTAATTTATCCTAGTGCACGTTAAGCTCTGCCTAGAACTTAGATATTTATTATTAATTATTGAATGTTGCCTAACGGGCAGAAGGGATTATGTCAAATGTGAAGTTAGTACTTGTTATACACGGATCAATACGTACAACATGGCAGCTACCGAGATGCTGATTCGAACTGTGTTGCCGCAGCATCGGTATCCGTTGCAGCAAAAGAGCTTCCTATCAAAAGAGGTCCCAACCAACGTAGCGTCAGCAACTGCCATACATCTGGCCGCCATTTTATTTATTATTTTTATTTTTAACAAGACTGTTTTAGAGTGAGAAGCAGAATACCATACACACATGTTAACACACCTATGAACTTTCTGGTGGATTAGATGCATGAAATAGAATTAGAATAATTGCAAGGGCGATTCTTTTTAAACTGTTTTCTAATAATTGTGCAATATTAGAGCTATAATTATTTTAGGAACGTTCACAAAACCTTACATACGCTGATTCATCTGATCATTTATTAGGTATGACAACTTAATTTTTATTTTAAAGCTATCCAGAACAGTACTGGATCTCGCTATGGCTCATTGCATGCTGGCCGTGTAGTCCTTCTTCTATGTTGGTAGATGGGTCGTGGCCGTGTGGTGAGAGGTGGCGGACCTGAAGCTGCTGCTGCTTTACCGCACGCTGTTCTCTTTCCCTACTGCCTTTTCAAGCTGGCAGATCGCCCCGTTCTCCTTAGTAGAGGTGCACGATCTTGACATGGAGTAAAGGAGAAGGTAAGATGCGGCTGGGGAGACAGGGCTGGCAGCAGTCGGTGACAAGCATGTGAAGCCGGGCAGGCTGCTTTGAGAAGACTGTCTGTGCAGGTAGCGCACCTTGGGACTCATTAAACCTTCTGGTTGAAGAGCCTACTCACCCTTGAACATGAGAGTGCTGTCTTTTTATCTTTCCAGATGCATTGTGTTGCCAGGTACCATGAATTCCAGACCAGTGCTTTTCATTCAACTGCTAGATCTATTGGGAGTTGTAGTCTTGGTTTATTTTATTTGGAAAAAATGGCTAAACATTCCTGAAACCAATGATTTGTAAAAGTAAAATCCAAGGTAAAGAGCAAGGTTCTTGGGTTTATGGGGTACCTGGAACAGGGTTTGACAAAACAATGGGTTATTTTCTGCTGCTCTACATTGGAGGGCATCAGAATGATCATGGGGAAGGCAACCCTACTTTTCAGGATTGAGAGGTCAGGCACATCAAAGCACTAAGAGATGACTGACTTTCAAGGAGTAAGGTAGTGCCCATATTCCATATAGTCTGACAAAGTCTGTGACTTTATTTCTAGGACCAACCGTTTGATCCTTTGTATGTGATAAGGGCAGGTATGGGGAAATACTGTGTCAATATTATCTGTCGCTTCTGTCTTCAGATTGGGCAGGTGTTATCGTACTACGGAAAATGTCAAGTTTTGTGCTTTGGGAATATTTAAGGTGTTCTGAAGAAAGGATTTTGGAGTAAGAACTCAGATCAAATGCAATATCCGTCAATGTCCGCCAAGTTCCAGCCTACATCTAAATATGAAATAAAAGCATTGAAGTTCCCCATGGCACAAAACTAAACTAACTTTGTGATCGACCGAACTCTGGGGGCAAAACGCAGGTTATTGCGGTCGGGAAATAGGATAAAACTTAGTCTTTTAAAAGTACCAGCCAGTGGTCACTAGCGAGATACAGTTTACTTCTTCGTTCCCTGTTTAGCCCTTGTTCTGAATCAGCGGGGTAAGGGAGAGCGGGAAAAAGAGGCATATTCCTGCTTTACTATTGTTTACTGGTCTTCATGAGCAGCCACCAGCAAAGGAAATCATTGCACCCTAAGCCCATTGTTAATGGGTGCGTGAAGATTGGCATGAGCGTTCAAGCCACTTTCCCGGCATGGCTATGGAGCTTAAATTCTTCATTCACTCATGTCTTAAAACTGGTCAAACACAGCAGGGCGATCAAAGGATCCCCTGACTGCAAGGGACACCCTCCAGAGTATGGGTTTCTCAAATAATGAGCTGCTGCAATCATCATCTCTCACCACCCCTTTTAGCTGAGGTGAAGTTAAGATCCGGTTTACCACATAGTTGTGGTTAACGTGTACGTTTATTAAAATGACTTCGATGTATCATATTTTTGACTTGGGCAGTACCACTCTCACTCAGGGCACAAGAACCATGAACTTGCAGTTGCTGCTTTAGGACACAATTATTACTGAAACAGAAGAGATGACAGTATTGCTAAAAGCACATACTAACCAATACTACCTTAGACAAAAGGTGCTTCATTCGGTTAATTTGCTCTGCAAACCCCAGACTTAAGAAGAAAAACATCTTACAGCACTCTGATGTACTAGGAACAAGGCAGCACCAGGAATCTAGCATTTACATTTTTGGCCTTGATAATATCCAGCTATTAGTGATTTCTTTTGGCTGGTCCGCTCCTTAAATTGAAAGGGGAACCGAAGAATAGCTACCATGGCAGTAGCATTTATCTTTATCCCCCCTCCCGCTGTCCGTGTGCCCGTTCCCGCCCCCCCTCCCGCTGTCCGTGTCTCCTGGATGTGCAGTGGATTGCATGCACACACATGCCCTTGACGACCCTGAGCGAGCATGCACCAGCTCCTTTTCCTCCCACGCGTCACATCCCCTTACACCCACGTGACCCCACCCTCCTCTTGCATGTTTCCATTTAACATGGAACCGTTGATTAGTAAGAGTGTGACGCTTTACTAGTCTCGCTACCGGACTCATCCTGGACCCTTGAAACACTACCTTGCAGGGCCTGATTGGATTTCTTCCCCGTCCTGCAGACATCGGCATCCCTGCTGCCAATTTGAACCTTCTCCTTGGTAAGCTTACGATGCCCCAGCCAGTACTTTCCCATGTGCTTCTGCCATACGCGCTGGTAGTTACCCCGGGCCGTTTGTCATCCCTACTCCCAGATTGCAGTCCCACTTCGCATCAGCTGCCTCCTTTGATGTGGACTGGATCGAATCATTCGCCGCCCAGCCACCTCGGATTTACTCGCTACAGGTAACCTCTTGGCTGAGATTTAACTACCTTTTCACGCCGTGTTCCTCTGCCCTACCCCTATTCCTTTCACCGCAGGTCCACACTCATGGTTTCCTGCTCCTGCCCTCCCCGCATGGACTTCTCTGCCCCAGTGTCAGCAGGTACCCAATTGCTCTCCCAGGACACCCTGGTTTAATTTGTTTTTCCTTATTGGTTCTATCTCTATTCATTATCCCTCCCCGACTCCTCCTGATTCTATAGAGCACTTTTCAAGAATTTTTGTAACCATCGTCCATTTGCGAGAGATTAAGCTATTGGCATTGTAAATGACAATGCCATTAATTTATCTGTTTTCAAAACCAACACATAAATAAATAAAAATGTTGTCATTTACAATGCCAATAGCTCTAACTTTGGCAAAGGCGAGACCGTTGCATTGTAAATGCTTGTTAATCATTACAGTGCTTTGGTGCCTAAAGCAGCTTAGAAACAGTTCCTGGCACACATACTTTAGCAGTAGGTCCGAGTCATAATAAGCAGTGCCTGAAGAAAACTGGACTACGGCAACGCACTCTATGCAGGCACCACCACCGAACTCATTTAAAGACTCCGGACGTTCTGTAATGCAGCCGCCAGACTGAGCCTCAACCTACCCAAGAGAACCCACTGACCCAACACCTCTGCTGGCTCCCGGTCCAGAAGAGATGCCATTTCAAGCTCCTGACTCATGCCTACAAAGCCCTCCATGACCAAGGACTCGCCTAATTGAACCAATGTCAGCACTTCCACTATTCCCCCCCCCCCCCCCCCCCCCCCCCCCCAGGAACCACGCACACCGTTGTTTTATTGTACTGCTATGTAGAAAGATCCCTCTATTCAAACTCCAATTGGCAATGAACAATTATTTCGTTAATTAAGATAAGGTGTATATTTGAGTTTTGCTTTGAAGCAACTTGAACAAACAGTGCTGTTACTGTAGATAAAAGTGGAGCCCTAAGTAAGCACATGAGAACTTGGGTGTAACTTTGCCTGTAAAGATTTTTGTGTGTCATTGTTTAGGAGTGTATTGAGTTAAATCCCTAGAATGGGGAATTATCATGTAGGGCCGATTTTTAACTTCCTAAAACCCACCTAGACTTGTCAATTACTTGGTGTTTTAACAGACCTCCACAAAAACTGGTTCACGACAAACGGTGGTCCTTTCAAATGTTGACACTTATTTAATACAACTTTTTAAATTAAGGTTTGTGGTGGGGAGTGTGGTGTACTAGAATTCTAAAACTATCTTTCATGTTATAGATTTTGCATAGTGTATGCTAACATCCACAGTTTATGGGTAACTTAGTGTCAGTTATTACTTGTGCCCCGTGCGCCTGGTCATTACTAATTCTTGCTCCACAGATCAGTTACTTTTTGGCAAATAATTGACTGTTACTTTGAAAACACAAGTGTCCTGGTTATCTAAGCACAAAGTAGGAACGCTTCCTGTGTGTTCAGCCTACTTTTATTTTGCAAAATGAAAGGATGGAGAGTGTTGTACACTTAACATTTTGTTAGCATTCTTTGAGAAAAAATTATCATGCAGGCTTGTCACACTTAAGTCCATTACAAAATAAGTATTTGATTGAATACCTTGTAGGGAACATCAAATGCACAGTAAGGCCAATTTGGTTAAACTGGCTGTGGATTTAAATGCTGAAATTTATCTGACGAGTGGGAAGGAGTATTTGGGGATTCTAAGGAGATGTTATGGCAGATGTGCAATTTGCTGACGACAAATATACCTTGGACAGGTTGAGATGATGAGCCCTGTTTTATTTTGGTGTGTTTGAGAGCAGTGAATGATGAGGGACTACCAGGATTGACTATAACAATGAGTTTAGATATCCAGAATCGAATGGCAGTTGTTCATATGTTTGGCCAAAATCTTTAATGGTGGGGGAGAAAATGTTGAGAAGATAAATCAATCAATTTATCATGAAATCTAACGCGCGGCTAATCACCTAATAGGGTATCCATGCGCTTGCAGGTCTTGAGGGCCATTCGGAATTCCAGAAGTGAGGTGATGGTCCAGAGGTGTGTGGGGAGGCTGTTTCAGGTCTTTGCTGTAATGTGGGAGAAGGCTTGTCGTCCTCTTCTGCTTCAGTAGATGCAGGGAGTATGTGGAAGTGACTGGGAGGTGGAGTGGAGTCTTCTCAATAGTTGGTGGAAGTTCAGGCTGTGCTTAATTTAGGTGGGTCCTGGTTGTGTGAAACCTTGTGTGCATGGGTCAGCAACATGATTTGGCATATCTTCTGTACGGGGAGCCAGTGGAGTATCCTGAGTCGGGGTGTGATGACGGTTCGTTGATGAAGGCCGATGATGAGCCTGGCTGCTGCGTTCTTTATGGTCTGAAGTCTCTGTAGACGGTGTGCAGCAATTCCAATGTAGAAGGCTTTACCCGTGGTCCAGTCGGCTGGTGATGAGTGCTTGTGTCACAGTGCATCTCGTGTGTTGCTCTGTGATTTCCTGGTGAGCTTGTCGTCAATCCGCCTTAATGCAGGTCCTAATGTCAGCGGGCATCTGTTGAAAAATGGTGAGTGCGAAAACCCAGTCGGGAAAACCCCAGCGGGCAAACCTGGGCAGCTGCAGTGTCACTGGATCAGTCTGGGACAAGCAGGAACTGGAGGCCACAAGCAAGTGGCTAGCTAGGAACTGGAGGCAACAGTCTAGTGGCAAGCTAGATTTCCAGGTGCCTAAATGGGACAAGGAATTGCAAAATTAGATGGTGTAGTTACATGTGCATCTGAAAGAAACACGTTAGTGTTAGATTCCTTACCTCAGAATATCCCCAGGCGTCAGTCTGGATCCGGAAACTTTTGCGTAGCAGTACCCCTGCGCGTCGGTAGGCGTCGTCTGCAGGCGTCCCCTGCGGCTCCGCGTCCGTCGTCGGCGTCGTGCGCCGTGATGACGTCGCTGGAGTACATAGACGCCGCCTCCGCGCGCTGACGTCAGTTCTTCTTTTTTCCGCGCCAGTGGACGCAGATCTGAAGAGCAGTACTCCGGTCTTTGACCAAGTTTTTCGATTGTCTTTTTTCTCTATTGTGCCTGATAGGATGCCAGGATTTAAGAATTGCGATGGCTGTGAGCGCACGATGTCGGTCACAGACCATCACCGCCTCTGCCTCCGGTGTCTGGGCCCCGACCACGACGTGGACTCCTGCGTCGACTGCCGGGCCCTTACCAACAAGGCTAGACGGGAGCGGTCCCGCAAGCTACTGGAGCTCCGGGTGTCGGCCCCACGTCGGGACCGGGAGCGGTCCCGGTCCGGCCGGAGGTCGAGAGAGCGTTCGAGGGAGCGGTCGCGGAGCCGCGCCGGGCGCTCCGGAAGTCGACACCACTCGTCATCCTCGTCAGGTAAGAAGCACAAGAAGTCGGGGCGTCGTCATTGTACCCCCGACTCCCCCCGACGCTCGCGCGATGCGGCCGGGGGCTCGGGTGACCCCATCCCCGCGGCTCCGCGAGAGTCGCCGGCGCGGCCTGCCTCATACCCTCCGGTCCCTGGGCATGGTGCGACGCCTGAGGAGATCGAGGCGTTCCTCATGGCCATGAGGGCGCTCGCTTCTCCGACGGGGCCTACGGTGCCTGCGGGCCCAGTGCTACCGTCTGGGGGCCCTGGCGGTTCGGGTGTCCCTGCCTCGGCGCCGTCGGGTGCTTCGACCCCGGCGCCGCCGACGGCTCCGACCCCGGCGCCGCAGGGGCCTTCGGGATCGGCGCCGGCTGGTCTTCCGGCCTCCCCGGCGCCGTTGCCATCGGGGTTGCCCCCGACGCCGCCCCCGCGCGGCGCCGGTTCTCCGCTGCCGGTTCCGGCCGGCGGTGGGGTTCCGACGCCGGCTCCGGGCGGCGCCGTCCCCTTACCTTCTCCGACGCCGGACGCGGCGCCGGACGGGCGTCGATCGACGCCGGTCCCGGCGCCGATGGGGCCCATGATCCCCGAGGAGCCGGTCTTCATCATTGACTCCGAGTACGGAGAGGATGAGGAGTACGGTGAAGGTTGGGAGGGGTCCGAGGACCCTCTGGCTCGCGAGTGCCAGTATGACCCGGACTGGACAGGTGACTTGGGGGATGCCAGTGGTTTGGACGACTCCCCTAACCCTGGTTTGATCTCTCCCCCAACCGTGGCATCGGTGGAGGGAGCTGCCTATTCTGTGGTGCTGATGAGGGCTGCCAAGGCCTTAAACCTTGAGCTCCCCGTCGCGGCCGTGAGGCCTAACATCCTCACCGAGGTCTTCAAACCGCAGTCATGCCCATTGGAGCCTCTGCTGCCGTTTAATGAAGCCTTGTCTGACGTTCTGTTGGGCACGTGGTCCAGGCCCGCTTCAGGTGCGCCTGTTGATCGGAACGTGGCCAGGCGCCACCGTCCTTGTCCGGACGACCCCAAGTACCTGTCTACCCACCCCACTCCTGAGAGTCTGGTGATCCAGGCCTCGACCTCCCAGTCCGCATTCCCGTCGGCCCCGCCCGACCGGGAATCCAAGAGGTATGACCAGTTTGGCAAAAAGGTCTTCTCGTCCATTAGTTTGGGCCTGCGGTCTTGCAACACCGCCTGCCTCTTGGGCCGCTACACCCACTCTGTGTGGGATACGGTCGCGGAGCTGCTGCCAGAATGCCCCATGGAGGTGCGGGCAAAGCTCGGTCAGGCTGTGGCTGAGGGCCGAGATGCAGCGAAATATTCAATTCGGTGTGGTCTTGATACGACCGACTCGCTGGGCAGAGCTATGTCTACGACGGTGGCGATTCGTCGTCACGCCTGGCTGAGATCCGCCAATTTTTCGGCTGATGTCCAAAATACCCTGATGGACATGCCGTTTGATGGCTGTCACCTGTTCGGTGACAAAGCGGACCACGCGCTGGAACGCTTCAAGGACTCCAGGGTCACGGCCAAGTCCTTGGGTCTCTCGACCCAGCGTCAGCAACCGGGTTCGTTTCGTCCCTTTCGTGGCCAAGGAAGGGGCGCCCCCACACGTGCTGCCAGCCACGCGCCGCAACAATCCTTCCAACGCGGTGGCGGCCGTGGAAACCGCCGTGGTGGCGGTCGGGGACAACGGCGGGGTCAGACCACACCTTCCCCCGCAGCATCTACCCCAAAATCCTCCTAGTCCGTGCTTTCGGCCCCATGTGACGCCAGTGGGTGGCAGGGTTCGCCATCACCACGCTCACTGGCGCACGATCACTTCGGACAGGTGGGTGCTGCAAATTGTCCGAAGGGGCTACTCCCTCCCCTTCGAGACCTCTCCTCCAGCCATGCCACCGCAGAACCACCGTGTGTCGGGGGACCACTTGACACTTCTGCAGGAGGAAGTTATGGCCCTCTTGGCCAAGGGGGCCATCGAGCGCGTTCCTGGGCCAGAAGTAGGGCGTGGTTGTTATTCCCACTACTTTCTGGTGCCCAAGAAGGACAAGGGGGGCCTACGTCCTATCTTGGATCTAAGGAACGTCAACGGCTTCCTCCGGAAGGAGAAGTTCAAGATGTTGACGTTAGCTCAGGTCTTGGCTGCTCTAGACCCGCAAGACTGGATGGTAGCGTTGGACTTGCAGGACGCCTATTTTCACATCCCCGTCCTGCCGGCCCACCGGCGTTACCTGCGGTTCACGGTAGGCCAGGAGCACTTTCAGTTTATCGTGCTCCCCTTCGGCCTTACCAGCGCCCCACGGGTGTTCACAAAGGTGATGGCGGTGGTCGCAGCCCATCTGCGCAGGTTAGGGGTTTCAGTCTTCCCCTACCTAGACGACTGGTTGTTGAAGGCGGGCTCGCCCCAGACAGTCGTCCACCACCTTCAGATGACGGCAGACCTCTTGCACGACCTGGGGTTCTCCATCAACGTGCCGAAATCACACCTGTGTCCCTCTCAAAAGCTCCTTTTCATCGGAGCGGTTCTGGACTCGGCGCAGTTTCGGGTTTATCCTCCGGAACGGCGGGTTCGGGATATTCAGGCTTTGATTCCCATCTTTCAGCCGCTATCCCGAGTCTCGGTCAGGTTGACGCTGCGGCTGCTGGGACTGATGGCTTCCTGCATCCTTCTGGTGCATCACGCCAGGTGGCGGATGCGGGCTCTGCAGTGGGACCTGAAGTTTCAGTGGGCCCAGCATCAGGGCAACTTGTCCGACCACGTCTTGATCTCGGAGGGCACTGCGAGACAACTGCAGTGGTGGCTTACGGACCGCGATTGGGTCAGGGGCAAGTCTCTCTCCCTTCCCCAACCGGAGCACGTTGTCGTGACGGACGCGTCCCTCCAGGGCTGGGGTGGCCACTTGGGAGAGGCAGAGATCAGAGGCATCTGGTCTCCGGCGGAGTCCCGGCTCCATATCAATCTGTTGGAGCTGCGGGCGATTCGTCTGGCACTGAAGGCATTCCTCCCCTTTGTCAACGGGAGTGTAGTGCAGGTGTTCACCGACAACACCACCGCCATGTGGTACTGCAACAAACAGGGCGGAGTGGGGTCGTGGACCCTTTGCCAGGAGGCTCTGCGCCTCTGGCAATGGCTGGAACGTCAGGGCGTGACTCTGACGGTTCAACACCTGGCAGGTTCTCTGAACGCCAGGGCGGACGAACTCAGCCGTCGGTGCTCGATGGATCACGAATGGCGTCTGAACTCGGACGTGGCGCAAGGCATCTTTCTGCAATGGGGAGAGCCTTGGTTAGATCTATTCGCCACAGAAGAGAACGCGCAATGTCATCAGTTCTGCGCGTTGGAGTTTCCAAGACGGCACTCGCACGGCGACGCCTTTCGGCGCGAGTGGAGTTGCGGTCTGTTATACGCCTTTCCGCCTATACCACTTCTGCCCAGAGTGCTGAAGAAGATCAGGCGCGACCGGGCCCAAGTTATCCTTGTGGCTCCGGACTGGGCTCGAAGGTACTGGTATCCCGAGCTACTCAGCATGTCAGTCGGTCCCCCGATCCGCCTGCCCCTTCAGGAGGACCTTCTGTCGCAGCAGCAGGGGACGGTCCTCCACCCGAACCTGTCCAGTCTCCACCTCCATGCTTGGAGATTGAGCGGCGGCAGTTGAGGCCATTTGACTTGCCTCCTGAAGTCTGTGATGTTATTCTGGCAGCCAGGCGTCCCTCCACTAAGTCGGTATACGCCTGTCGGTGGAACAGATTTGTGGCATGGTGCACAGCAAAGGCTGTGGATCCTCTTTCTGCCCCTCTTTCGGAGGTTCTTCTGTTTCTTCTTTCTCTTGCCCAGCAGGGCTCTGCTCTGGGCACTATCAAGGGCTACCTTTCTGCCCTTTCAGCCTTTTTAAGGCTTCCTGATCAGCCTTCTTTGTTCAAATCCCCGATTGTAACTCGATTCTTGAAAGGCATCACTCACATGTTTCCACCTGTTCCGTTTGTGATGCCTCAGTGGGATTTGAACCTGGTTCTAACTTTCCTGATGTGTGCTCCCTTTGAGCCCCTTCATTCTTGCCCTCTCCGTCTCCTGACTTTAAAGACGGCTTTCCTGGTTGCCATCACCTCTGCCAGGAGGGTGAGTGAGCTCCAGGCTCTTTCTGTCCAACCTCCTTTCCTGTCCATTCATCCTGACAAGGTGGTTCTGAGGACTAGACCTTCTTTCCTGCCCAAGGTTGTTTCGGCCTTTCACATCGGGCAGTCCATCACCCTCCCTTCCTTCTTCCCGCCTCCGCATCCTTCAAAGGATGAAGAGCGGCTCCATCGTCTGGATCCAAAACGTGCGCTTTCATTTTACATGGATCGCACACGCCAGTTCCGGGTGGATGACCAACTGTTTGTTGGCTACGTGGGTGCGAAGAAGGGACGGGCGGTTTGTAAACGAACCATCTCTCGATGGGTCGTCCTCTGCATCAAAGCGTGCTACTCTTTGGCTCGGAAGGAGCCTCCTGTTGGGCTGAGGGCCCATTCCACTCGGGCCACGGCGGCTACTACTGCCCTGGGCCGGGGAGTCCCCTTGCAGGACATTTGCCAGGCGGCTACGTGGGCCTCGCTGCACACCTTTGCGAGGCACTACTGCCTGGACAGTCAAGTCCGGAGGGATGGCTTCTTTGGCCGTTCTGTCCTCCAGGACTTTCTGGTGTAGTTTTGTATTGGTTCGCAGACCCACCACCGGGGTTGGTATTGCTGGGGTATGTATTCTGAGGTAAGGAATCTAACACTAACGTGTTTCTTTCAGATGAACAAGTTACTTACCTTCGGTAACGATATATCTGTAAGAAACATTAGTTAGTGTTAGATTCCTTACCGAACCCACCCATCCTCCCCGTTCTGCGAACTGATACCTAGGGTTAAGGTCATCCCTTTCAGGGCCCTAGTTTGTACATGGCACCAGTGTTGGTTCTCTCATGGCTCTGCGTCTCCTGGCGCGGAACAGCTGTGTGCAAAGAACTGACGTCAGCGCGCGGAGGCGGCGTCTATGTACTCCAGCGACGTCATCACGGCGCACGACGCCGACGACGGACGCGGAGCCGCAGGGGACGCCTGCAGACGACGCCTACCGACGCGCAGGGGTACTGCTACGCAAAAGTTTCCGGATCCAGACTGACGCCTGGGGATATTCTGAGGTAAGGAATCTAACACTAACTAATGTTTCTTACAGATATATCGTTACCGAAGGTAAGTAACTTGTTCATAGGGAATAATAAGGTGGGCTTATTACAGAACCGTTAGATGGGTGTGGAGCTGGAGGACTACCAAGTAAGAACAGCTAGTCGGGTGGAAGGATAAACACGAGCTCTGGCAAATCCAGTTGGTTTCATCGTTTTGGCCTTGCAAATTCATACCTATTGGCTTTGCCAGTGCTGTTTAGCAACTGCATAATGTAAAAAAAAAATTGTATCCAAAATGGGTTGCATCCAAATTATATATTGTATTGTATTGTAATTGCATTTATATAGCGCTTACTACCCCTGACAAGGCGTCAGAGCCCTTTTTCGGTGAGTAACACGCTACTCCAGGACCCGTAGAGGATTAGTGTTGAATTAGTATAGTGAAACATGCAAGTACATTTTAAGTGGTGGATAGGTTAGTCAGTTATTTGGATATGGAATGATAGCAGAAGGATAGAGGAGATATGGTTGTAACATGAATTTTTCTCACATCCAGACAGTAAAAAAGCATATGCCTCAGTGCCAGGATTTCCTTCCCTGCAATGGGGCTACTGGATAAACTTGAGTAGTATGTGAAATTCTTCCTTTATTAAAGGGGCATCCCTTCAGATACTTGGAGAAACATAGTTCAAATCAGCTACGTACAATGATAACATTCTTGTGCCACATCCCATATAGGGTGCTGTGTCCTACTCTGTGCCGTGGCACACCCTTAACTTGGTGGTCCAGGCACAAACTGGGACATTGAATTCTGTTCAGAGTGCAGGTTTGAACTTGCGCTAGTATTTTGAATTGCGGATTAATGAAAGGTAGCCCTGTTGTTGGAAGCAACATGTCTCCCTTTCACTTGCGGACTGAGACCTGTCTACATTTTAGGGGGAACAGGTATCCTCTCAAAGGTGGGTTCAGCGAGGGTCTGCACCCTCCTGCTGGGGGATACCAGGCGTACTTGACACCCATTCTTACCAGTCTTCTTTGTAGCAGCTTTGTGGGTGCACTGTGCCACTTGTAGGTAGTGCAGTTAGTATGCCTCATGACCGCTCCTTTGTCATTGTACGTGGCTGTAATATGATGTGGTCAAAGCAGCACAAGAGTCCTGCATTTGCTTAGGGCCACACTACTAAAAGGGATTCCCTCCCTGTGTCTATTTTGCACATACATAAACTATTTTACAGAAGTGGTAGCTCTGGTGTCTGTAACCCCTGCTGTAATCCCAAAGTGTCCCATTGGCGCAAGCAAAATGGCACACCTGTCCTTACTGTCCCCGGACGCTTCTTCTAATACGGCTTCTGGTGACGAGAGAGGCTTAGATTGACACTTTTCTTGATATATATGCAAAGGTCAGCCCTTTGGGTTCCTCGGAATACAATATGTGATTGCATGGATTGGAGTGGCTGGGATGAGGCTTTGATGTAAAATGGGAGGCCATGCATAGGCACCCCCTCCTAGAGTTTAATTTAACCCCGGGGACCACCACCCCATGGGCTTCCACCTCCCTGGGACTTTAACTTTTATTAATGGGAAGGGAGCACAGGGACCACTCGGCCCCAGGGACTGCACCTCCATATGGCTAAATAAGAAATTAATGTGGGTGGCACGCCACATTCCCCATTAAAAATGCTCTTGCTTGTTCAAAGCGGAGCAGAATTTCTTTTGGACGGATAGAGCTGCATGTTAGCAGCTCCCTCTGTCCAAAAGCAATGCTGGCTCCTGCATGACACGGGGAGCCAGCAGGGACTGTGACCTTCATGCTCCCCCATGGTCCCCACCGTGAGCAACTAGGTGCCCTAGGCAGCCAGTGGTGTGGCCTGGGTGTTGGAGTCCTCGGGGACAAAATCCGCCCTGATGGGGGCTGTGTGGTTCCGTTCCCTGTTAAAAAAAAAATAATAAAAATAATTAATAAAGGACAGGCCTCGGGGATGGAGTCCCCAGGGTTAAAATCCTCCCAGAGAAGGGGGGCTTTGCTGCCCCTCTTCCTTTTTAAGAAACAGTAGGCCCCGGGGGATGGGGTCCTGGGGCTGAAGTCTGCCCTGGGAGGGTGTCCACATGGCTCCCCCTCCCCATTCTGAAAATGCCTGGCTCTGTGGGATGGGGTCCCCAGGACCAAATATGGTCTAGGGAAGGGGACCCACATGGCCTCTCTTCCTTTAGAATGTAAAATAAAAAGGGCTACTGGCACGATGCTGGAGTCCCCTGCCCCCTTTCTGCAGCACTGCAATTGCGCCTCCTAGCGTGCTGCTGGTTAGGGGAAGGAAGTCCCTTTGGCTGCTGAGGGACCTTAGAGGTCAACAAGGCCTCCTATAACCTCCAGCAAGTCCCACATAGCGGTATTGCTAAGAGGGGACTGGAGCCGCGCCCCCTTTCTCTACTAGTCTGCAAACGCACCTCTCGGCACACTGCTGGTGGGGCAATAACGTCCCCTTGCCTCCTGGGGCCCCAAGACTAAAGTGTACTTCTTCCCACAGCCAGGAGGTGCGTTTGCAGAGTGGTGAAGAAAGGAGGCATGGTCTCGAACAACCTCTTACCTCCAGTAAGTCCCACACAGCTGGATTGCTAACGGGAGGACTATATGCTCCCCAAGGACCCTCTGAAGCCAAGGGGACTTAATCCCACAGCCAGCAGTGCACCAGGAGAGTGGTGGAGAAAGGAGATCATGACCTCCGAAGCCTTCTAAACAATCCTTCAGTGACTTACTGGAGGTAACAGGAGGAGGTGTTGGCCCCCAAAGACATCCTTGTGTGCCAACTACCCCTCCTGTTACCATCAGTAACTCCCACACTGCGGGATTGCTGAGGTCTTCGTGGCCCGCCCCCTTTCTATACCACTCTGCAAACACACCTCCTGGCGCACTACTAGTTGAGGGACGTCCTCGTTAGGCTCAGGTTTCACTCATACAAAACTAGTGAACTAACTATAACACATGCCTCCTGCAATGCACTGCTTTTTTTTTTTTAAAACACATTTTATTCAAAGAGTGCATACATTTCGCAGAGCTCTGTACCCCAGAGATATCTGCAGAGATATCCCAGAGATTTCTTCGAAATCCGCCCAAAATCTGGGCGTGATTATCGACACCTCACTTACCATGACACAGCAGGTCAATAGAACTGTGTGCACCTGCTGGGGAGTCATTAAGATTCTGAGAAAAATATCCCATTACCTCTCCCCCCAAGCCCGCAAACAGACTGTGGTTGCTTTAGTTACATCACGGTTGGATTACTGCAAGGCGCTTTATGCAGACATCAATAAAGGACTTATCCGACGTCTTCAAACCATCCAGAACGCGGCTGCTAGATTTGTCCTTGATGTTCCTAACATCTCCACAGCTACTCTCGCCAGGAAGAGTCTGCACTGGCTCCCGATCCAGGTCAGGATCTCTTTTAAAATCCTGTGCCTGGTTTTCAGCGCTCTGTCTGGCGGCTGTGCTGAAGCTATAAGCTCCTTTCTGGTCCCTTACACCCCCAGTAGAAACTTACGCTCTGCTGGCAAGAACCTTCTATCCGTCCCTCGGACAAACAGAGCCAGATGGGGTGGAAGGGCCTTTTCCTCTGTGGCCCCTAAACTGTGGAACGCCCTCCCCTCCGAGCTAAAAACACAATCTTCCATGGGGCTTTTTAAGAAATCCCTAAAGACGTGGCTCTTCATCAAGGCCTACCCATAGACATGCTCTCGGACCTAGGATTATGTTTTTCTGATTGTTTTGGTTAGGAGCCTTGACGCCCGATGGGCTAAGTTGTACGATATAGGTTTATTTCATCAGATCAAATATGCCACAACCATTAGATTACATTCCATTTTTCTTACAGGAAACAAGCAAGTATAAACAAAACAAGATTAGCCCCTCCCCCCTCCCGGGTCCCATCCATCCCCGTCTCATGGTCTCCATCACACGTCTCCTGTTCCTTATGCCCACCACCAACAGAGTGTAAGCACCCACTATCAGAGCCCCTTCATACTTCCACCGGAAGGTCCTGTTCCACCGGTGTTTCAAGCCGCAGGCTCCTAAAGTCAGCCCTGCGCTTCCAAATTTTAAAATGCTTTCGTGGACATCCCCGGGCAACAAAGGTTGGCTGTTCCATACCCATACAGAAGTCGAGCCCTCTCTTCCATGCCACTACAGAGGGGGCCCACGTATCCTTCCATGCTCTGGCCATGTCCCTTTTGACCAGTGTGAGACCCAGCAGCAGTAAATGTCTCTTATAGATGTTACCCCCCACCCCATACATGACATGCAGTAGACCCAGCTGCGGTGTACGGGGGAGCTCCCACCCCAGGACCTCAGACATGCAATCCCACACCCCTGTCCAGAACCTATCTAGTGAGGTACAACTCCACACAGTGTGTATGAATGTCCCAATCTCCTGACCAATTCGTAGACAATCTGGGGAGGCAATCAATCATTCCCGCCACAAACGCTGTTTAGTGAAATACACCCTGTGAAGGTACTTAAATTGGATGAGCCGTAGGCGTATTGCTATGGCAGCACCCCTTGGGGCCGCCAATGCCTCCCTCCAGTCCTCCTCCTCCTTCAATTCTCTAAAATCCCCATTCCAGGACTCTCGTAGTGTAGTGTAGTTCCTATATTCCCAATAGGCTCTGTGCATTGGAATAATATATCCTGTAGCTTGGACGTAGGACTGGGTCTGCTAGGTCTCTACCCGGTATATTAGACTTAATTTGGAGTGCCAGCTAGCTCTGAGGTCACTAGAATCTTTCTTGAATAAACAAGAAGGGATTAGTTTCTGACAACCGCATAAAACATGACCACTTTGTTTCCCAAAAATAAGAAATCAAATCTCTAGAGTCGCGGAAACAGTAGATAACTATTTTACTCAGTCAATCGTGCATGCTTAGGTGCCAGAGGTGCGAGAGGAATAGAGAGACGGGCGTTTTCAATAAAAAGGTATTTATTGAACAGCCTTCTTTCTCAAGCATTGAAAATGAACTGCTACAATAGTAAAGCTTACTATGAAATACAATGCATATAATACGAACTTTATTATAAAGTAGTACTGTAAAAGCATGACATGGTTTCTAAGCCCTAAAGTGCATAAAATGTATAAAATACATAAAATACATACAGTGATACTCAACTACTCAAAGTACTCAACTGGTGCTTCTAAATACGCCTAACCTAACCTATGTCTAGTACGAGGGAGGAGGTATAAGAGGAGTAGCTTAAGTTTTAGGAGTTCTCTTCCAGGAATCTGATTCCAATAATTCTCTAAGAGGTCAACCAGCTCCGTACCTTTGGTTCTGGAATGAAGGAGGTCTTGTATCTCGCTCTCGGGACTCTATATCCCAGATAACCGCAAGGGTAGCCTGGAAACACTGGAGCTGAATTTCTCGGCAAGAGAAATGACAGTCTCGCAGTGCGCCTGCTGGAGGGTCGGCTTTCTTCTGCACTTGCTGCTGCAGGCCATCGGGCAAGTAGATAGTCAATGTGCTCCAAACCACTGTGTGTTTGTTTTTAGGCAAATCAAGGCATATTTATACTTTCAAGGTGCAGAGTTTGACGCATGTTTGGACTTAATAAAGTCACTCCAAGGCTCATTTCTTGGAAAACGCCAGGAGTTCTAGGAGAACTTAATATTCATGCAGGGGAAGTCCCGGGCTGCTGAAGGCGGGTTTTTCCAAGAAAACGTTAATTCTTGGAGCTTAGTGGAAGTATCCATGCCGTATTTGGGCTGTATGGTTAAACCCAAATATGGTCATGATTTCTATGCCTATATAAGAGAATGATAGAGTATACCTATATAAGGGCATGAATCGGGAAATGTATACTAGGGTCCGAGATTCATTTACAACACCCACTCCGCGATTTTAAGTTCAATAAAGCTAACCTTATAAGTACTGAACATATCTAAAGCTAGTGTTTACAATCCCGCCCCAAAATACAAAAAAAAATTGGACTTGAAATGGTTGTACATGGGAAATATTGAGCATTTCTACAGTACGCATTTTTAAGGAAGTGATGACATTCCAAGCATATAGTATGGTATCTAGATGTGCAAACGGAATGAATCCTGTATTTACATTTATGAAAATAGCTCTTAAATACAGAAAGAAACGTTGAGACCATTTCATAACATACCATTTCAATTTATATGAGGACAAGGCCAAATATTTTTTCTAGGTAGTGTTTCAAAAAGGAAAAATAATTTCTTGTTCTCTAAGAATAGTTCTACTTTAAGCAGATTAGTCTGTGCCCGAAAAAAATTCAAGTGTTGTTTGGAGAGAGAAATTCAATTGGTTGGGAAAAATAGAGTTCCAAAGTTAGAAGTCTTTTGTTTTCAAAAATTGAAGGCCGAATTTCACAGTTCAGGGAACGCTGCGTGCATGAATCAAAAGTTATTCTCGGTGTCAGGAGTAAACATTAGATCATCAAGGCTGGCAAAGAAATTGTCTACCACAGTAGGTGAAAGTGGAACCACTTGATCAAAAGTGCACAGATGTGAAACATTGCCGTCAGCGCCAGGTGCCGCATTAGCAGTGTTCATATCAGATAGTACCTGTGTGCCTGTTGATCCTCCTATCTCACCCTCAGTTAGACTTACTGGTGAGACCTCAATGAATGGCTTCTTCAGGATTGGTAGCCGTGGTGGACAACAATGCATGAGTCTTTACCGGACCTAGCAAGGCGTCGACATCCGATGGCAGGACTGATGGAAGTGTAAGACAAATGTCTAACACGCATTCCTCTCCGCAAAGCAGGCATCGTAGAACAGGTAAGATGCAACCAATGGTTTAGAAATGTTACAAGTGTCCTTTTTCTTCTTTCTGATTAACCCTATACTTACCATGGGGAAATAAACGGACACATTTTTTCTTCCTCCCTACCAGTTGATTAATTACTAGGATGCAATCTTGCCAGTTTTGGTCTGAACGAGAGAAGCCATGTATTCAGATCTCTTAGACGAGCCAAGCCGAGAATCTGTGTTATTCTCTCACGATACCCCTGGGCACGGACTGTTTTTTCCATGAGGTTCTGGGTATCGCCGGTTACTGGACTTGCCATATCGGAGCAGAAGAAATAAAAATAGTATTCTTGCTACGAGTCCCAAGATGAGGCAGGCCGCCGAACGCAGAATGCACGAAATTTGGAAAAATGCCTAGGACTGCTTCAAATGGTGCTAACAGTCCCGAAAAAATCGTCTTAAATACATGTGCGATGCCACTGGTATCAGACATGTTTAAGATTTGACTTAACATTTCTACGAAATGTACAGGGCAGTTTGTTGATAATAATGCATGTATCTCTGCAGATGTCCTTGCAACTTGCAGATCATACTTTTCTTTTGATGTCAGTGGCACAGATTTTTGCAAAAGAATAGACTTAGTCTGCTTAAAGTATCAATTCGTATAGAAGAGATATTCAGTGATGGCCATATTGCCGTCTCACTGTCTGACTTACGAGTTGGATACAATACTTGCATACAACAAGTGACCATGGGCGACACGCTAACCAGAAACTTTTCCTGGCTCCATGCCACAGCAGCTGTAACTGCCATTGGATAGCTGCCTGAAAACGGGTTCTATCCGTGTGGAGGGAGTCCCGTGCAGGTGGCATGAAAGGTTATTCTCAGAACCGTTGCAGGCTCCGTGTAGATTAATACCCTGGCACAGAAGTGTACCACTTAGTGAATTTTTACAATTTTTCCCACTAAGGAATACTTCTTTTCCCTTATTCCAACATTTGTGTGTATATGGTAAAGTCCATGTTGACGTAATGTATTCTTTACCCAACCTTTCATACAGGCCTTCTGGTATAGTGTAGACAATACTGAAACTGGAAAATTGTCACTGGAATCATGATGGTACCATGAATTATCCATTCAATTACAGGTTTCTCAGAAACTGTCAATGGTAATCTTTTTTTATTTTATAAATGCTCAGCACCGTATAGTCTGCTCCTCTTTGTGCCAAAGAGATTTGTTTATCTGTAAGGTTAAACCCAATAAACAATGACGTTGTGTTGATAAGCCTCCATGGCACGAAGCCTGAACGCAGATTTTGCAGTGTCCAGCCTAGCTGCAGTATAGAACGTAATTGAGACTGGCCGTGTTGTAACATTCGCAAGTCCTGTTCCATTAGGTCTATAGCAGAAGATACAATGCTGTCCAGGGAATATATTCTGGAGGACAGAGTAGTTAACCCATTGTCCACTACAGAGAGCGTTTTCTCCAAGTTAATACGATCAATTTCTCGTAATATTTCTGCAGTTTCTAATTGTATTAATTTCCGAGCTTTTTTGTACGTAGCATATATACCGGTGTATATGAAACTTTTTTGCCGTGGTTTGCGAGGTCCCAAGAAGTAATCTCGCAAATCATTGCTTTCTTTAAGTAAAGTCAAGTGTTGTTTAATTTCTGGAAGTGTAGAAGTTTTCAGCCATTCAAGGCATAGTTTCCCTACACTATATGTTGTTACTATCCCTGGATGTTGTCTCTGGGAGTATCTTGGATCTGGCCTGTTAAGAATTAAACCCTGTGTTTTGTTCAGGAATCTATCTGGACAGGTATTGGTGTCTGTGGGCCAGATTAACCATTTTAACCAATTAGGACTAGTTCTATTCAATTTGAAAACATATTGTACGTCTATCTCCCCTTCTGTGGTTTTGTTATTTTCAGGTATGGTGTTTGGTATAGATGGTTTATTTAGATCTTATATTTTTGCTAATCCCAGACAAGATATTTGTTGCACAGTGTCATTTAAAAACATTATTTGTTCAGGTATAATACAGGCTCTGAATAAAGCTTCCAAACCTTGCACCTGCCATTCTTTTATGCCCCAGACAGTTTTTGTCTCTAAATTGTCTTTCCAGAAGTTGTAACCTAATGTGGACAACTTGGCATTAAAGTCTATAGAAAAAAATGTGTTTAGTATTGGTCAACATTGTTTTCATTCCTGTCTTATTCATGTTTTTGAAATAAAACGTTTCTGGATCTGTAACATTAAATCCTGAGAAATAAGGAAACTTTTTAATAAATATTTTGGAGCTGCCTTTTGGTGGCGTTGGACAATGTTCCCATTGATTATATTTTAAAACATTTCTAGAGTTTGCAGATCTGTGCAAATGATGACCAAAATGATTAAAACAAAACATTTGTTCATAGTCTGATGACCCTTCTAAATAGTCATGTTCAGTATATTTCGCAGACATTTCTAAATCTGACATATTATTAATTGTCTCAGAGTCCTAATCATCAGAGAATGTGCTGGGTGTTACAACGTCATTCAAAGAAACCTTGAACTGATGTAGAATCCTCAGCATCTCTACCGGGCCATAGATATCATAATCAGTTCTATCCCACACTATACCATCTGGTATAGGGACGGCTGTGATGTTTACTGATGACAGTTCTCTTTTTAGGTCTCGCCTGTCGATGCGCATGCGCATCGAGCTTGCGAGACTATGGGGGCTTATCCACTCTTGAACCAACTTGCAAGGAATCGTGGCGATTCCTTGCAGTGCCCGTGACTTTTAAGCAAAAGCGCGTGCACATCAGTTCCCTCCCTCCCCTTATCTCTCTTCACTCCGTCTTGTTTGTTTATTTTTTTACCCGCTCCGCCCCCTCCCCTGGCCGCCGTGTCGCATTTCTCCTCCCCCCTCCCCTTATCTGCCTTCCCTCCGTCTTTTTTTTTTTTTACCCGCTCCGCCCCATCCCCCAGCTCACATCTCCACACAGTGATTCCTCTCAGCGGGAACTCTCTTGCCAGAGCGTTCGGCGGCCTCCCGCCTAGTGTGCGCTCAGCTGTTGGGCCTCAGCGAACGTTCTACCCGCTGTCTTCCTTCTGAGACTGAGTTTTTACCCGTGCAGAGCGGTGTTCTGCACACAGCGGGAGCTCTGTTTTTCAGATTTCTTCAAAGGCAGTCACGAGTTCTTAGGCCACATAATCTTATCTATTTCTCCTCGCAGCTGGAGCATATTTCTTCAAGTGGCAGTCACGAGTTCCTGAGCCACAGAATCATTATCGATTTCTTCGACCTGCAGCACGGTCAAGTTACCTTACTCATGTAATTGCCTGCCAGTTCTACATCGCTGACAGGCACAGCTCATTCTAGAGTGGATAGTTCTTACTTGGCTGGCTATTCTGACACTTGTTTGTATTCTTAGAGGCTCTCTTTAGGTCTCGTGACCTATCATTGCGCACCGCTCTTCCGCAGTACTGCAACCTACACCCTCCCTCACCCTCACCCTCAACCCCTCACCCTCACCCTCAACCCCTCACCCTCACTCACCCTCAACCCCTCACCCTCACTCACCCTCACCCTCATTCACCCTCACTCACCCTCAACCCCTCACCCTCACTCACCCTCACTCACCCTCAACCCCTCACCCTCACTCACTCTCACCCTCACTCACCCTCACTCACCCTCACTCACCCTCAACCCCTCACCCTCACTCAACCCCTCACCCTCACTCACCCTCAACCCCTCACCCTCAACCCCTCACTCACCCTCACTCTCACTCATCCTCACTCACCCTCAACCCCTCACCCTCACTCACCCTCACCCTCACTCACCCTCACCCACCCTCAACCCCTCACCCTAACTCACCCTCAATCACCCTCAACCCCTCACCCTCACTCACCCTCACTCACCCTCAACCCCTCACCCTCAACCCCTCACCCTCACTCACCCTCAACCCCTCACCCACCTTCACTCACACTCACCCTCACTCACCCTCACTCACCCTCACTCACCCTCACCCACCTCAACCCCTCACCCTCACTCACCCTCAACCCCTCACCCTCACTCACCCTCACCCTCACTCACCCTCAACCCCTCACCCACCCTCAACCCCTCACCCTCACTCACCCTCAACCCCTCACCCTCACCCACCTTCACTCACACTCACCCTCACTCACCCTCACCCTCACTCACCCTCACTCACCCTCACTCACCCTCACTCACCCTCACCCTCACCCTCACTCACCCTCACTCACCCTCAACCCCTCACCCTAACTCACCCTCACTCACCCTCAACCCCTCACCCTCACTCACCCTCAACCTCACTCACCCTCAACCCCTCACCCTCACTCACCCTCAACCCCTCACCCTCACTCACCCTCACTCACCTTCACTCACCCTCACTCACCCTCACTCACCCTCACTCACCCTCACCCACCCTCACCCACCCTCAACCTCACTCACCCTCACTCACCCTCAACCCCTCGCCCTCACTCACCCTCAACCCCTCACCCTCACTCACCCTCAACCCCTCACCCTCACTCACCCCCACTCACCCTCAACCCCTCATCCCCTCACCCTCACTCACCCTCACCCTCACTCACCCTCACCCTCACTCACCCTCAACCCCTCACCCTCAACCCCTCACCCTCACTCACCCTCACTCACCCTCACTCACCCTCACTCACCCTCACTCACCCTCAACCCCTCAACCCCTCACCCTCAACCCCTCACTCACCCTCACTCACCCTCACTCACCCTCAACCCCTCACCCTCAACCCCTCACTCACCCTCACTCACCCTCAACCCCTCAGCCTCACCCTCAACCCCTCAGCCTCACCCTCAACCCCTCAGCCTCACCCTCACTCACCCTCACCCTCACTCACCCTCAACCCCTCACCCTCACTCACCCTCAACCCCTCACCCTCACTCACCCTCACCCTCAACCCCTCACCCTCACTCACCCTCAACCCCTCCCCCTCGACCCCTCCCCCTCGACCCCTCCCCCTCGACCCCTCCCCCTCGACCCCTCCCCCTCGACCCCTCACCCTCGACCCCTCACCCTCGACCCCTCACCCTCACTCACTCACCCTCACTCACCCTCAACCCCTCACCCTCACTCACCCTCAACCCCTCACCCTCACTCACCCTCACTCACCCTCACTCACCCTCAACCCCTCACCCTCACAACACATATTGTGTTACAATAGGTGTCACATTTGCGAAAGATAAAACTATTGGCATTGTAAATAACAAAGCTATTAATTCGCTATTTTCAAAACAAGCACATAAATAAAAAATGTGTCCTTTACAATACCAATAGCTCAAACTTTCCTAATGCGAGACCTATTGCATTGCTGTGCTTCTCTCCCCTGCTGCACTCTCCTGCTCTCTAGAGATGTGGCCTAACGACCAGAGCTGCCATCTAAGTCACGTAAATACAAAACATGTTGCATTCCAAATGCTATAGGTGTCACATTCGCGAAAGTTATAACTATTGGCATTGTAAATGACAAAGCCATCAATTTAGCAATTTTAAAAACCAACAAATAAATACAATATGTCATTTACAAGACCAATAACTCCAACTTTTCTAATGCGAGACCTATTGCATTTCCAATGCTTGTTTCAACATGTGGTGATTTGTGCGGTTTTAGGACCAAGTTGATTTTCTGACTTGCTGAGTCCATTGTACTGTATTTTCCATCTATCATTTGTCCCAGGCTTAAAACCAATATTAGCCAGAGCAGGAGAAAAAATGCACCTAAACCAATCCAAAATTCAGTCCATGGTGAAACCAGATATATTTTTTCAAGTTCATGAAAAAGTTCTTTCTGTGAGTTTTCATTGTTGTTGTATCTTCAGGTTCACTTGGATCCTCAGAAAAGTTATCAAAGTTGATGAAATATCCAGATGCAGTTCTGTCAATTGTTTGAATGGCATCGGGGTTTGTTGAAATCGCTGGAACTGATTTCTCCTTTGTCATGTTAGTGTATTCTGGTGCTACGTCATTGTAGACTGGTGTTTCTGATCGAACAGTTATTTGGGTCTCAAGAGGCACGAGTTCCATTGCTTTATTGCATAGTCCTTCTTTTCTTAGTGCAGGTTTATCAAAGGTGATAAGTCTTTCAGTTTGAACCTCTTGGATTGTAGCAAGATTTGGCTGTCTGCTACATATTTGGAGTCCACTTGCCCTCCTACTTATTATTGGTCACATGTTGTGGTTTTACCAGGTCGATGGACACGACTCTGTTCTCCTTTTTACCAGCAGGGGCGGTAGTACTACTGATCTTGTTCCTTGTATACTTAAGACAGGTGCTGCTTTTCTGTAAGAAGACCCAAATTCCTTCTTCACCGCTATCTTTTCCCTGACTAGATCCCCAATCTTTGGAATCCAGACAGGTCTTGCTGGGACAGGTAGTTTATCTTCAGTGGCTGTTGGCTTTTGGGTTGTGTTACTCAGACGACTTCTTGTTTCATCAAGTCCTGTAAGACAGCCAAACGATCTTTGCTATCTACCACTGAAGTCTGACAATCGAGATCCTTGATCATCATTCTTGTACCAAATAGTAGCTCACAAGGAGTGATTCCCCCCTGAGAATTTCTTGGCAGATTGTTAAGACTACGCTGGACACTTATTAGATGTTTGACCCACCCATCACCCGAACCGAATACCTTTGCTGTTATGGATTGCTTTATGTCACGGTTTTTTCTTTCCACTACCGCATTACCCTCAGCATGGAAGGGACTAAAATACTGCAATGCAACGCCCAAACTAACCATGGCCTCCTTGTAAGCTCGAGAGCTAAACGCAGGACCCTGATCAGAATGTAGCGTGCCAATTGCGTACGTGCTGATAAAGACTCACAAATCCTTTATAAAAGTTCTGGCGTCAGCCGAGCGCTGGGGCCATAACCAAATAAATCTCATCCTAGTAGTTGTGGGACCGCATTTGTCTGTAGAGACGCCTGCGGGTAGATAGCCTAATGCTGTCTAACAGAGGTGTCTAAATCTGGCTGGCTACTCTGTAGTCCGGTGTCTGGGACTGTTCATTACTGCAATCTCTGTTGCAGTCTGGGCAATTAATTGCAAATTCATAGCTCTCTAAGCTCATTCCTGGCCACCAGTAAACTTTGTCTAATTCCAGTATGGAATCTATGATCTTTTGATGTCTTAGACCCTCTCCCATGTGTGCTTCTTGTATCAAGAAAATTCTCTGTTTCCTGTTTGGAATCACTGTGTCACCCACTCCAGGGATTTGACAAAAGGAACGGAGTTTGCATCAATTATGTATGTATTTCCGAGTGGATAGTTTAGAGGTAACGCTGCATGATTGCCATCCATTGAGGCTTTTACTGCTAATAGCGTTTCACCATCTATCGTTCTTTTTGAGCACTTAATTGTAGCTTTGGAAGCCGCTTGCACAGCTGACTTCGCGGCTTCATCAGCCAATGAATTCCCTGCAATGTGAACGCCATCACGTTGATGACTCAGTGTATGTACCACGTGAGTCTTTTGTAGTTCTTTCTGCAAAAGAACTACTTGTTCCCAAAGAAAACTTATGCTTCATTGTGCCACCTTTAGCGTCTTTGAATCCGTTTTTAACCCAGTTCTGCAGATACTTATTGTAAGACTGAACGCAGTAATACGAATCGCACACTAGAAGTGTGGGGAATTTGCGATAGGTATTTTCAAGCGCTATCTTGAAAGCCTGTAGTTAAGCTCGTTGAGCTGTACAGTCTCCGAGTGATTGATTTTTTGTGACCATAGGTCTAAATTTGCCTTCGCGCCAGCAATCTTTAACAATCGCGCATGCAGCACTATAGGCATGTTTACCCCCAATTACGGGTTGTGCTGATCCATCTGTATATATTATACAGCCATAATGTTCAAGAGGAAGAATTTATGGTCGGCAGAGGACATTCGTGTTCATACTGGAGAAATTATTGTGTCTTTAGACTAGGGTCAAAAAAGTATTGAATGTCTGTTGCAGCAAGAGAGTTAACCCATTGTATCCATCTCGGATGTAAAGCTTTAGAATTAGGAATGCTTGCTCTTGTTACTGCCTCTAAGGCAGGTACAGGTGTAACGATCATTATGTGTTTACCCTGCGTGAGAGCGCTCTCTTTTGCTACAGCAGTTTGAACCGCTGTCAGAATTTTCTCTGTAGAAGTGCACTTCATTTCTGCTTGTGTGTACAAGTGTGATTTGTAAGCTATTGGTACAGTTTCTCCCTCATTAAAGGTTAGGTACGCGAAGCCGCATCTTCCTGGAATGATTCGGATTACAAGGTTGCGCACGTTTTCGCGTGTGTCTAGTTTGGTTTTTGCTAACATGTCTGTTTGGACTGAACGCAAAATTTCTGTGTGTGTTTGAGTCCAATGTGTTGGTTTAAAATCAGGTTTGATTAATTTGTAGAGAGATTTAACCCTCTCTGCGTAATTCAGAACGGAAGTTCTTCCAAAATTCAGGAAACCTAGAATTGACTAAGTTTTTCAGTGTCTTTGGAGGTTGGAGCAGTGCACATTTCTCTAGAAAGTTTGCTGCTAGGCTTTTGCCTTCACTTGACAACTCATATCCCAAGAATATGACATTGAGGTGGGCAATTCTTGATTTTTTTTAAATTACATTTATACCCCTCAGAAGCGAACCCAAGTATTATGGTGTTCACTCTTTTCAAGTGTTTTTCCAAGTCGTCATCTGTAAGATAAATGTCATCGACATAAGATAATGCCTCATCATCGTACATTTGGAGTAACTCCGTTACTCTTGCTGAAAACAACCCTGGGCTATTCTTGAATCCTTGGGGGAGACGACAAAATTGTTGCTGTGTCACCAAAATTGAGAAAGAAGTCAAATGCCTGCTTTCTGGTGCAATATTTTGACAGAAAAATCCATTTGAAATATCTAATGTCGTTTTATATTTTTTGCGCACAGTTATTTATCAGTGTTGCACTGTGTGAATTCTGTACCGCAAATGTTTTGCAGCAAGAGTTTAAGTATCTGTAATACAATACTAGACGATCTGAATGGTCTGGTTTGGATATAGGAAACAAAGGATTGTTCATAGACGAGGTGCATGTTTCAATCACCCCTTGGTATTCAAGTTGATATAAAATCTCCCTGACCGGTTTTGTAGCTTCTTGCTTAACTGGGTTCTGCCTTTGTGCAGTTGGCTGGTTTTTAGGTCTCGCCTTTTCCATTGGAAAATGGCGAGAATTCAAGTGCTCGATCCACTAGTCAAACCACTGCAGTTTCGACTGCAGTTTCTTCACAGTGCATGTGAAAAGCGGGAGAATCACGTGACCACAAGCCTCTCGTGAACGAGCCCAGTCAGCCCATTTCCCCACAGGCTTCCCCATTGCATCACCACATCAAAGCCAGCCATCTGTTGTTTCCCCAGCGTGGTGCCGCCAGCAGCTTCACTTCAGGCATCCACTCCCCCCGCCCCCTACTTCACACTTCTCACGGTCACCAGGCTGTGTTTCGCATTCCCCCCCCCCCCTCCTCCCCACTATCATTCTGCTATGCAGATTGTTTCTTTTCTCTTAATTCTAAGAATAATAAGCGCAAACTCGACCAACGTAATAGGAGTGCTTTACTTGTCCTAAAATGCCGTGTTGTCTGTCCCTCGAGCTTGCCGTTTTTTTCCTCCGGGTATCCTCCCTTGTTATAGTAGTGTAGCCACGTGTCTCTTCTTTAAGCAACTTCCGGGCCAGATCACATACATTTGACACTGGTGCACAAAAAAGCGCACATACATGTTTGCACCCCTTATCTGCTTATGTTATATAAATTGGAGCAAACGCACTCTGCAGTCCATATTACATAAAGGCTCCTCCTCGCCTTTCGCCGTTCTGGGTTCTCCATCCCCAACATAACCTCACCCCTCCTCTTTTCGCCGTTCCATCTTTGCTCTGCCTCCATTTGCCCTTTCTCTGCCCTCTGCCTCTCCTTCCCCTCCAGTCCACTCCACCTCAGTCTCTCCTTTCACGTATCCTAAGCCCACCTCCTCTGTTTTTTTCCTAAAACCCCAGCGTGCACTCGGCCTCATGCCAGCATTTCTCCTCCCCTAATTATTCACTGCACGGCTGGCCAGCACATCAAAGGCTGCTGCTCTTCGTGCGTCTCGTCACCCGTCCTCCCTTGTAATTATTTACTTCACTTTAGTTTAACAGTTCTTCTTCCTCATCTCTGGTACACGCAGTTGAGTTTCATTGACCTTTTTTCCTCTTAAACATTAGTATAGCGAGAACAATCCCAGTGATTTTCAAAATGTGGGCACTTAATGTTTTGTTCTCGTCAAAATCCCAATTTGTTTTTAGCTTTTACTGATCTAACAGTTGCTTGTTTTAGCTATAAAGCCAATAAAATGGGCTATTGTGGTAATAATTCCTGTTCTTTACATTATGCCACGGTTTTGGATTTGAGGTTTTCTACAGTGTGGTCCGTCGCATCTAGATGCCAGAACACTTAGTTTACACAGTAATTAAACAAAAAAGTATAAGCAAAGTATAAAATCAGAGCCACACCAGTTATATTTACATTAAATTAATATTCTAGAACCCAGTTTATTGAACTTGGTGTATACCTTCATGTTTTAGTGAAGGAGGAAAGTGTTTTTTAAAGGTCTCGTGCTTTTCTTCCAATAGTTAATTAGTTTTTGTTTGATCTTGGCTTATATAATCAAGAACATTTCAGGAGTTAGATTATCCCTTTCAATGAAGGCAGCACACGCAACGCCACTCAGACACGCAACGCCACTAACACACGCCACTCATCCATGCAACGCCACGCAACGCCACTCACCCACGCAACGCCACTCACCCACGCAACGCCACTCACCCACGCAACGCCACTCACCCACGCAACGCCACTCACCCACGCAACGCCACTCACCCACGCAACGCCACTCACCCACGCAACGCCACTCAGACACGCAACGCCACTCAGACACGCAACGCCACTCAGACACGCAACGCCACTGACACGCAACGCCACTCACCCACGCAACGCCACTCACCCACGCAACGCCACTCACCCACGCAACGCCACTCACCCACGCAACGCCACTCACCCACGCAACGCCACTCACCCACGCAACGCCACTCAGACACGCAACGCCACTCAGACACGCAACGCCACTCAGACACGCAACGCCACTGACACGCAACGCCACTCAGACACGCAACGCCACTCGGACACGCAACGCCACTCGGACACGCAACGCCACTCGGACACGCAACGCCACTCGGACACGCAACGCCACTCGGACACGCAACGCCACTCGGACACGCAACGCCACTCGGACACGCAACGCCACTCGGACACGCAACGCCACTCGGACACGCAACGCCACTCGGACACGCAACGCCACTCGGACACGCAACGCCACTCGGACACGCAACGCCACTCGGACACGCAACGCCACTCGGACACGCAACGCCACTCGGACACGCAACGCCACTCGGACACGCAACGCCACTCGGACACGCAACGCCACTCGGACACGCAACGCCACTCGGACACGCAACGCCACTCGGACACGCAACGCCACTCGGACACGCAACGCCACTCGGACACGCAACGCCACTCGGACACGCAACGCCACTCGGACACGCAACGCCACTCGGACACGCAACGCCACTCGGACACGCAACGCCACTCGGACACGCAACGCCACTCGGACACGCAACGCCACTCGGACACGCAACGCCACTCGGACACGCCACGCCACTCGGACACGCCACGCCACGCGCGCACGCCACTCACGCACGCCACGCCACTCACACACGCCACGCCACTCACACACGCCACGCCACTCACACACGCCACGCCACTCACACACGCCACGCCACTCACACATGCCACGCCACTCACACATGCAAATACTCACACCGTGCCACGCCACTCGGACACGCCACGCCACTCGGACACGCCACGCCACTCGGACACGCCACGCCACTCGGACACGCCACGCCACTCGGACACGCCACGCCACTCGGACACGCCACGCCACTCGGACACGCCACGCCACTCGGGCACGCCACGCCACGCGGCCACGCCACTCACGCACGCCACGCCACTCACGCACGCCACGCCACTCACACACGCCACGCCACTCACACATGCCAGGCCACTCACACATGCAAATACTCACACCGTGCCACTTTTGCCCACACAGCACCACTCACACCCACGCAGTGCCACTTTTACCCACACAGCACCACTCACACCCACGCAGTGCCACTTTTACCCACACAGCACCACTCACACCCACGCAGTGCCACTTTTACCCACACAGCACCACTCACACCCACGCAGCGCCACTTTTACCCACACAGCACCACTTTTACCCACACAGCACCACTCTCACACACGCAACGCCACTTTTACCCACACAGCACCACTCTCACACACGCAACGCCACTTTTACCCACACAGCACCACTCTCACACACGCAACGCCACACTCACCCATGCAATGCCACTCACCCACGCAACAACAATCACACATGCAACGCCACTCACTCAAAGGCACTCACACCCACGCAGTGCCACTTTCACCCACACTGTGCAGTGCACAATAGGTCTCGCAGTAGGAAAGTTGGAGCTATTAGTTTTGTAAATGACAAAGCCCTTTATGTTTTTAAAATGAAAACAAAAATAAAAGGCATTGCTATTTGCAATTGTAATAGCTCCAACTTTCCTACTGCGAGACTAATTTCATTCTAAATGATTACCATGATAACCACCTACGTTTTGTCATGTAACTAAACAAACAAGCACTGGCGTTGCCAATAGGTCTCGCATTAGGAAAGTTTGAGCTATTGGCATTGTAAATGACAAAGCTATTAATTTCGCTATTTTCAAAACCAACACATAAATAACAAAATTGTCATTTACAATACCAATAGCTCAAACTTTCCTAATGCGAGACCTGTTGGCAACGCCAGTGCTTGTTTAACTGGATTGTATGGTGAGGAGAATCCTCATCCCATCCTGCGTGATTTTTATATCATGATGGAGCTTGGGCTACTGCCCATTTTTTGGCATATGTATATTTTTTATGAATTGGAATGTGATTAGAGAAGGCTGGCATAATTATCTCTTCACCATGTGGGCACTCCCTGACAAATTCAGGTGGCCAGTCTTGTTCAGCTAGAAGAATGTCATAGCCCTTAGAAAGTTTATCCCAAAAGAGTGCTCTTATTTTTCCAGTTATGTCCCCCTCCATCCGGAGTGTTACTTCATATAACTTATGGGGTACACTAACCCTGGTGTCTGCAGTTTCAACCTGAATGCAATCATTCAAGTCCACTGTCTCCAGATGATCGTTCAGGATCTTGCGAACTATGGTTACTTGTGCTGCGCTGTCTAGCATTGTCTGAGCCCACTCCCCCTTCTTGAGTTGTGTCCTCAAGATCCTCGGAATGTCTGACCTTTATGCTTGCTACCTTCTTTTTCGAAAATTGCGCCTTTTTATTTTGGTGAACTGGTTCTTTGTCTTTGGACTTGACGCGTTCTTCTTTGTGTTCTGATCGTCCTCTTCTTTCTGATTTCTGCGAGTAAGTCTGAAAAGATCGAGAGGGACGTGTATCATTATCTTGATATCTATCAGGTTTTTTCAAATAATCCCTATTTCTAAGATTATATCTTTTTTCAGAGGGCTCCCTTTGGGGAGACCTGCCTCCCCGTTGGGGAGATCTCCCTCTGGGCTGAGAATATTTTTCTCTAGGAAGAGACTGTTTATTACTCTCCCACTTCTTCTTTGGAGACGTGAGATTATTTTTAAACAACCCCTTTTCTGGATTTTCTGTTAATTCAGGTTTTACTGGTTTTCCACCCAAACTATCTCTACCTAGTTCTTCATAGGATTTTTCAATAATTCCTGCAAATTCATATGGTTGGTCTACTATATCTTTTTTTTTTAACTTCTGGCAGCAGGTTGGATTGTCAATTGAACCAATTGTCTATATGATTTTTTTAACTGTTTTAGTTCAGCTAAAAGTTCTCTATCTGACATTTCTTCAATGTCAGGATGTGGTGTATAGCTGGCTAGTACCGGCCATGTAGCTCATGGTCTACCTAGTGGACCGAGCCTGGTAATGTGATTTTTGATGTTTTAGGGCGCCATTAAACCAGAGCTGATGCTCCTGGTAAGTTAGTGGAATTTCAATGTCCTCAAAAGGAACATATTCCTCTGGAGGTTCCACTGCTTTGTAGTAGTGGAACTCTTTTGTTACTGGATTTGCTTGTGGAAAAGTAATCCAAGAGTAGAATACCTCTGTCTGCCGATATTCATGTGCCTCTATCACAAATATGACCTTACCACCTCTCGATGATACCCCATGTTCTATGAGTTTTATAGTTATGGCTTTTCTTACATTTGCCGGGATGCCCCTAGCATCCGGGTCTGTTTCTAGGATGGTTGTGTTGTCTAACATTCTTTGAGCTTCTATTCTAGCTCTCCCTTTCGTCGTCACTCATTCCTATTTATTTTGAGTATTTCAAGGAGACAAAGATTAGGTGCACAATATTTTTGGAACACTGTATCTTTGAATGTTGAATAAACCGAAAACTAATACATAGGATTCTCGTCCTACTAAGTTTAGGCGGATATTTTGCCCTTTTACCCACTCCAGACGTCTATTGGAGTTTTTACGGGAAAGAAGGGTCTGTGTGAAAAGCACGACTGAGTTACTCTAGTATCTAGCGTTAAATTATCGCCTTACCAAACTTTGGGCGCCATGTAGTGTAGTTCCTATATTCCCAATAGGCTCTGCGCATTGGAATAATATATCCTGTAGCTTAGATGTAGGACTGAGGTCTACTAGGTCTCTACCGGGTATATTAGACATAATTGTGAGTGCCAGCTAGCTCAGAGGTCACTAGAAATTGTCTTGAATAAACAAGAAGGGATTCGTTTCTGACAACCGCATAAAACATGACAACTTTGTTTCCCAAGAATAAGAAATCAAATCTCTAGAGTCGCGGAAACAATAGATAACTATTTCACTCAGTCAATCATGCATGCTTAGTTTCACCAGAGGTGCGAGAGGAATAGAGAGACAGGCCTTTTCAATAAAAAGGTATTTATTGAACAGTCTTCTTTCTCAAGCATTGAAAATGAACTGCTACAATATTAAAGCTTACTATGAAGTACAATGCATATAATACGAACAGTATTATAAAGTAGTACTGTAAAAGCATGATATGGTTTCTAAGCCATAAAGTGCATAAAATGTATAAAATACATACAGTGATAAAAGGAAGACTAAAAGTACTCAACTGGTGCTTCTAAATACGCCTACCCCGGTGTACCTAACTTTTATGTCTAATACGAGGGAGGATGTATAAGAGGAGTAAGTTAAGTTTTAGGAGTTCTCTTCCAGGAATCTGATTCCAATAATTTTCTAAGAGGTCTAATCCGCTCAGTACCTTTGGTTCTGGAATGAAGGAGGTCTTGTTTCTCGCTCTCGGGACTCGATTTCCCAGATACCCGCAAGGGTAGCCTGGAAACACTGGAGCTGGATTTCTCGGCAAGAGAAATGACAGAGTCTCGCAGTGCGTCTGCTGGAGGGTCGGCTTCCTTCGGCACTTGCTGCTGCAGGGCGTCGGGCAAGTAGATAGTTGATCTGCTCCAAACCACTGTGTTTGTTTTAGGCAAATCAAGGCATATTTATACTTTGAAGGTGCTGGGTTTGATGCATGTTTGGACTTAATAACGTCACTCCAAGGCTCATTTCTTGGAAAACACCGGGAGTTCTAGGAGAACTTAATATTCAAGCAGGGGAAGTCCGGGGCTGCTGAAGGCGGGTTTTTCCAAGAAAGCGTTGTTAATTCTTGGAGCTTAGTGGAAGTATCCATGCCGTATTTGGGCTGTATGGTTAAACCCAAATAGGGTAATGATTCTATGCCTATATAAGGAAATGATAGAGGATACCTATATAAGGGCATGAATCGGGAAATTTATACTAGGGTCCGAGATTTATTTACAACAGTAGCTTCTGCAGCGAGGGGGAGCAGTGTGTAACTAGGGACTGGTATATGCGTGATATCTTTTTTGTCTCCAAATCACCCATAAACACATTTGCTTCCAAGGGGCAAAACTCGGGAAGGGATTCCAACCCCTCTAGGCGAGGGCGTGGCGGAATTGGAGGTATCTAAAAAATTGAGATCGGGGCATACCATACTCCCGTCTCATATCCTGAAAAGACTCCTGACAGTACATCCCCTAGTGTTGATATCCCAATGCTATCCCATCCCCCGAAGCCCTGCAGACTTGCCAGTCCAGGCAGGCGCCCATTGCACTATAGGGGGGTTTCACCTGTCAGTGTTTCACCAGCCCATACGCCGTAAAGCCTGTCTCCAGACCTGGAACACTGTCTGTGTGACGGGTGGTAGTGTCTTCCGCACCTAGGCTGCGTATAGTATTGTGTGTAGCTTGTGAGAACCCATCAGGTAGCGCTCCAGGGCATACCCGGGCTCCCCTGTCCCCATACCACCACTCATTTAATACTAGGAGGTGAGAAGCCTGGTAATAGAAGGGGATATCAGAGGTCGCCAATCCACTGCAGTAAATCGACAGGAAGCAGGTGTGCAGTGCCACATGTACTGTGCAACGCACTGCTTTTGACCGCACATATTACATCACTCGTGACCTGGTCAGTGACATCACTGATGACATCTCAAATGCCATTACTGATGACCTCATCAATAGAATCACCTACAAACCCACTCGCACCCCATAGAACCTTTCATACACCGACTCCCACACAACCATTCATAGACCCATACCAGTACTTGCACATCCACTCACTGATTCAAAGGTCTACACACATCCACTCACTCACCCATACAGCCACTTGTACACTCACTAATACAGCCACTGAAATATCCACCCATACAGCCGCTCACACACTGAGCTAGTCACCCATAGAGCTACTCACACACCTAGTCACTCACCCATACAGTCAATCAAACAGCCACTTACCCATATAGATACACACACACACACACACACACACACACACACACACACACACACAAACACAAACACACTCACTCACCTATACAGTCACTGGTGCAAGCACATACTCGCCCATACCGCCGCTCAAGCATTCACTCATCCACACAGAAACTCCTCTACCCCATTTCTCACCTATACTGCCTTGCACATACTCAGTTACTCACCTATAGACCACTGACACAACCACTTATTCCCACACAGCCATACACGCGCTCACTAACCCATACATCCACTTACTCACTCACTCACCCACCCACTCATAAATGTTTTTAAAACACTTGGTCCCCAGATGATGTTACTGACCATGTCATGAGTGATGTAATATGCGAGGCCATAAGAAATGCATTGCGGGGGTGTGAGTTATAGTTACCTCAGCTAACTATAACTTGCTGAATTTCACTGTTTTTGTGTAACCTTTGTTTTTTTTCCGTGAAAAAATTAATTTATTTGCGCACTGACTTTTTTTGGGTTTAGGATTGGTAGGGATATTTGGGTGGGAAGAATAATTTTAGGATTTAGAGTGGATAGGGTTATTTGAGTGGAAAGGGTAGGTTTAGAGTTTGTAGCAGTATTTGGGTGGCAAGGGTTTTTTTGGGGTTGGATAGCGGTGTTTGGGTGGCAAGGTTTTTTTTAGGGTGGGTAAGGGTATTTGGCTGGCAAGGGTATTTTTAAGGTCTAGGGTGGGTAGGGTTCAGATGAGATATATATTTACAAATCCAATAAAGCGATCACTCAGAGGTTTTGCATTTCACTAGAAGTTGGTTTTAATCCAGGTAACGTTTTGGTCACAAGCTTGGTCACACACTGTATTGTGGGTAAAGACTTGCAATACATAGGAAGTATGGAAACCAAAAGGGGACAAAACATATGAACCACTTATGTCACAATGGCATCCATTTTGTAACGTGCAAAAACGTGGTTAAACTGTATTATAATTCATACAGATATACCCACAGTGAGGTTACGTGTATCCCCATATGAGCAAACATATTACTTATTCACTATGCATACAATGCAAATTCTTAATATGTTACTAGAGAGGAAGAAAGGAATGGTACAGGCTCATGTATCTATAATTGCGGTGCTGGCATAGTGCCAAAATCCATTTTTGTGGCTTAAAACCTGCTCTCCTCGTTAGTCTCATGTGGTGGTATTACTGTTTAGAACTCACGATAATGCCAAGTAGCCTGTCGAGAGTTAAAGGTCAGTTGCTGAATACGTAAACTACTTACTGTGCAGTCATGAATGCATAAACAATTCAATATCATTGGTCCGCCCCGGGGACATATGTAGAGCCTGATGAGTCTATATATGTACCCCGGTACCCCGGTGTCCCAGCTTGACTCGTTAAGTCTTGTCACCTTCGCCCCCACTTCCTTCGCTACCCGGGCCACCCTCAGCTGAGCATTGACGCTGAGTCGGCAGGTCCCAGGCAGGCGAAGCAACATAGCGGGCATATTGGACGGGGGGGAAGCGTTCTGACGCGGTCTAGTTGCCGCATAAAAAGAGCAATTTCCAACCAGCCCGAGACTACTGTGTGATTGATTTCCCTCCTGAGGCGGAAACCGGGAGGTTGCTGTTTTGTATATCCTTGTGTTTTTAACCGCTTGACTTACTAAGCTCTTAAAACTTTAATCGTTTGCTTGAATTAATAAGCTTTTTACTCGTGTGTACCCTCACCCTTATTGTTGGGTGATTCTCCCCGCATTGTAGCGCCTCACCTGTTCATTGCTTGATTTAATAAGCTTTTAAACTTGTGTGCACCCTCACCCCCATTGTTGCGTGATGCTCCCCGCATTGTACCGCCTCACTTTGATCCTCTTCCCCGGTACCCCGGTGTCCCAGCTTGACTCGCTAGGCCTTGTCACCTTCGTCCCCACTTCCTTCACTACCCGGGCCACCCTCAACTGATCATTGACGCTGAGTCTGCAGGTTCCGGGCAGGCGTAGCAACATAGCGGCCATATTGGACGGGGGGGGGAAGCGTTCTGACGCGGTCTAGTTGCTGCATAAAAAGGAACGGTCATGCCTCCGCGCAGCGGACGCGCATGGCGGACGGGCCGGAACTGCGCCGGAGTCGTGCCAGAGTCCTGCCCGTCTGCGCCCGTCCTGGACCATGGCGCTGCTGTGGCCTGAAACTCTGGTGTGATTGATTTCCCTCCCTCAACTAACATCTTATACAGTAAGGAGACGCTGCTCAATCTACAACCGAGCCGCTGCACCTTTCAGGATTCACCACAACTAAACTTAATTACACCTCCCTACCCGTGTCTCCCATGTTCCTTGGGAAAAGATATAGGAAAGCCGGACACTCATTGCCCCCTCCTTAAGGCACCCGTCCAGCCCGCTTCAGCTCACAGAAATTTCAGGCTAAAAGCTGTATTGATCAATTGCCGCTCCCTGGTCAAACACTCTCTTGACATTGCCCAGACTTTGATGGACAACAAGTGGGATCTTCTCGACGGAAACCTGGCTGGGAGAGGAATCCAACCCTGCCTTGTTTGGCCATTCCTCTTGACTATAACATCCTCTGTGCCAATAGGCAGAGCCATAGCCATGGCGGAGGGGTAGCCGTCATTTACAGGACACAGTGGACTATCTCTTCCTTTCCCTACATTCCAGTTGAATCCATAGAAGCTCTTCCCTTCTGTATTAAACTGGCCCCTAATGTTACTTATTGTGGCCTGCTAGTATACCGTCCCCCTAAATCCAAGCCTTCTTTCCTCCCAGTTCTTCTGGACTTTGTGCTCCAAGCAAGCTCTCGCTCTACTAATTTCACCTTGCTTGGTGACTTTATTATTCACGCGGAGGACGCCTCTGATCCGATTAGTTCCAACTTTTTAGCCACCTTAAATGATGGTGGTTTAACTCAACTGGTCTTTCACCCTACTCATAAGGCTGGACATACACTTGATCTTATTTGTTCCAACATCCCTGATACCCTCACTAGTGAACTCTACCCAGTAATTTGGTCTGACCGTTTTTTTTTAATCCCATTTGCCATTTCCCTCCATCATCAGAACAGACCTATACTTCCGGCCAAGACGGTTGGCCGAAACTGGACTAAGATCTCCCTGGACAAGATCGCTACCCAACTCTCTGCCTCACCCCCCATGGAAGGCCTCGACCTAGACACTAGGCTCTCCAATTTTAATAGGTGGATATCTACCGCCATTGACCGCATTGCCCCTATCAAACCTATAAAAACCTTCCGAGCAGCCCCCTCGGCACCATGGTACTCTGATGAACTACATCAGATTAAATCCTCCTGCAAACAGTTGGAGCGCCAATGGAGACTTTCTTACGCCCTAGATAGCAAAAACAAATATAAACAAGCCTTAAAAAACTACCGGAAGAAAAAAATTGATCACAAAAGAAATTTCTTGGAGGACAAAATAAATAAAGCACAAGGCTCTACAAGAGAAATCTTTAGTACGGTAAGAGCCTTTACTGATCCCATGGCCCTCAAACGCCAATCTCCGGTATCCCAATCCCTTTGCACTCGGCTTTCCGATTACTTTGAGGAGAAAATTGCCTCTATTTGTAACACTTTCCCCAATAAGAATCATTCATGCACCACTGACAATCTTGATGTCCCTTCTGATTCCCTTCTGGTATTTTCTGATTTTGCAGAGATCACCCTTGATCGCTCCTTGACGGAACTCCTGAAATGCAGATCTGGTTCCCCAGACGACCCATGGCCGGCCAAGCAGTACAAAGCTTTGGCTCCGCTCCTCAATCCCACACTAAGCGGCATCTGGAATGATTCTCTAAAGACAATCTATCCTGACGCTTGAAAACATGCCAAGTTGGTCCCTATTCTAAAAAAGGCCAACGCAGACCCGGAGGAACCAGCAAATTATAGACCCATCTCCTTACTGCCTGCCCCGGCTTAGGTCCTTGAAAAGCTGGTACAGCAGCAGCTAGCATGCTTCCTTGAAACCCATGACCTTTTCCATGACTCAACACGGGTTTAGATCCGGCCACAGCACAGAGTCAGCCTTGATTGAGATGGCTGACTCTGTGCGATGGAGGCTGGACGGGGGGTCGAGGGCGGTGTTGGTGCTGCTGGACTTGTCGGCAGCATTCGACACCGTCTCTCACCCAGTCCTGCTCGATCGTCTCCGGTCTAAAGGTATCCAAGGCAAGGCACTGGATTGGTTGTCCTCCTTCCTTTCAAATCGGACACAGGCGGTTTTCACCCCTCCCCCTCCCCCTCCCCGCTACACCTCTGACAGTCGCCCGCTCAAGTGGGGAGTCCCTCAAAGTTCCTCACTGAGCCCCCGATTATTTAATGTTTACTTTTCCCCTCTTACTGAATTGATATCCCAGTCAGGAATAAAGGCCACCTCTTACGCTGACAATATTCAGCTTTTATTTTCCTAAGATACCCCCATTCACTCCACGTTTGACCCACTAAAACACTGCCTAAGAAATATCGCCCGTTGGATGGACGATAACTTCCTGCGCCTAAACACCGGGAAAACAGAAGTCCTTTTCTTGAACTTGAACTTGAACCAACCCTCCCCGTTAGACTCAAACCTCTGGTGGCCCCTCGATCTGAGCCTTCCCCCCAACCCTAAGGAATCAGTGAAAAACCTGGGGGTGAGATGGGACTCCCACCTCTCATTCCACAATCAAGTGCAGACCACGTCCGCCGCTTGTTTTTCAAAAATCCGGATGATAAAGAAATTCATTAATTTCCTTAGATGCAACACCAGGAAAACCATAGTGCAGGCATTAATAACTTCACACCTGGACTACGCTAATGGCCTGTACTTAGGGCTCGCCTCCGGATTGTGTCACCGTCTGCAGACAGTCCAGAATGCGGCAGTCCGACTGGTCTGTGGTGTCTCTCTCCGAGAACACATTTCTCCTCACCGTCGTAGACTCCACTGGCTCCCCATCCAAAAAAGGGCCGAGTTCAAGGCCCTCACCCTGGCCCATCGCGCCATCAAGGGGAAAGGGTCCGCCTACCTTTCTTCTTGTCTTCGCCCCTATAGCAACGCCAGATACCTCCGGTCCAACTCAAAAAACCTGATTGCCACCCCGAGGTTTAGAAAGGCGTGCTCAGGAGGAAAAACATTCCAGGTATGCGCCTCCGCTCAATAGAATAAACTTCCACTCGCCCTCCGGATGATCCATGAAGAGATGTCCTTCCGGAAAGCACTGAAGACTTTCCTCTTTTGTTAAGAATCACGTTTGTTTGAGACAGCAAACCAGCAGAAGTGCCGGGACACCCCGTTGGGGTAGCTGTGCGCTATATAAAACACACTAAATAAATATGTAGTGGCATAGTATCTGAATGTGTGCCACGTGACAGTACTACGGTTGAGGGGGGACTCAAGGCATCAGGATGGGAATTCAGAGTTTCTGAATCTATTATGTTTTTTTACGGTGGGTAAGGGTATTTGGCTGCCAAGGGTATTTTTAAGGTTTAGGGTTCAGGGGAGATATATATCGGAATGTGTGGGTCAAGCCTGTGCTAGGCTTTAATGGGTTTAAAAATAAATTAACTTTCAGGAAGAAATCGGCTGGTGTTGCGGCTTAATTGTCTTCTCAAAGATGTTGTTCATATATAAATATATATAGAAATATTTTAGTTAGGACTCCATGTGTGAGCAATCCTTTCATCTGTTTTCGGGCCTGAAAGTCAGCTCCCAGCGAGCGGGAGCAGTTTTCCTGCTGCTGGGAGCGGACTTCCTGTTTGCTATTGCTTGGCGGGAGCTGTCATAGTTCCCGCCAAACGACAGCAAACAGCTATGTCCAGGGGATGTGCCCCCTGGAACATAGGGAGACTGCTCTGTGGGGTGGCGGTTCCCAGGGACCATTAATAGCTCCATGAGAAGGGCTGCACTGCCACCCTTCTTTCCTTTGTCTTTATTCAGCATGACCCTGGGGAGATGGTGGTCACAGGGGTTAAATGGCCGGGGGGGGGGGGGGGGGAGGGGGGGTGCACGCAGCCCCCCTCCTTCCTTAATAATTGTATTGGCCCTGCTTCGGGTAGGTGGTGCGAGCCCTCCTAGAATCATACCGATCTTGTGCAAAGATCTGATTGGCTGCCAACACTGCAATCAGGAAGTGTTGGCAGCTATATTGTCCCAAACAAAAACATCAAAAAAAGAGGATGCGGCTGCGTAGGAATTCCCTGACCCCCTAGGCCTGGTGGTGGCATCCCTGACAGGGTTAAGTCCTTTTTTTTTTGTATTGCGAAGGTTTGCAAATTCCTGTGAAAATTTAAATTTTAAAAAGTGCAATCTCGCGCTTGTTTAAGCATCGGCCCTCGGGTGGGTCTTGTCCGGGGGTTTAGTTATATAGATAATATGGGGGGCACAAGCGGAGCCTTACCAGCGACCCACGGGTGTTCACGAAGTTGATGGCGGTGGTCCCAGCTCATCTGCGCAGATCGGGCGTTTCAGCTTTCCACTATTTCCACGACTGGTTGTTGAAGGCGGTCTCGCCCCAGACATTTGTCTCCGACCTCCAGACTACGGCCGACCTACTGCAATTGCTGGGGTTTTCCATCAACGTGCTGAAGTCGCACTTGATTCCCTCACAGAAGCTCCTCTTCATCGAAGCGGTTCTGGACTCTGCGTAGTTTTGGGTTTATCATCCCGAATAGCGAGTCCGTAATATTCAGGCTATGATTCCGATCTTTCACCCTCTATCCCAGGTTTCGGTCATGATGACCCTCCGACTATGGGGCTGATGGCCTCCTGCATCCTGTTAGTGTATCATGCCAGATGGCATGTGAGGGCTCTGCAGTGGGACCTGAAGTTCCGGTTGGCACAGCATTGGGACCACCTGTCTGATCACGTACAGATCTTGGCGGGCACTGCACGACAATTGCAGTGGTGGCTCACGAATTACGATTGGGTCAATGGCAGATCCCTCTCCCTTCCCCAACCGGAGGACACAGTGGTGACGGACACGTCCCTTCTGGGATGGGGCGGACACATGAAAGAGGTGGAGATTAGAGGTCTCCGGCGGAGGCCCGACTCCATATCAATCTTCTGGAGCTTTGGGCACATCAAACAATTCAACCTGCTTAACCAATACCAATCAGGCTTCAAGGCAGGTCACAGTACTGAAACAGCCATGACACACATAATCTACAACACTCTAAAAATCCTGGACCAAAATGAAGCCTGTTTACTAATCTTACTCAACCTGTCATCTGCTTTTGACACCGTTAAACATGACAACTTGCTAGAGCTCCTGAAATTCAGAATGGGATTATCTGGATCTCTGCTGTCCTGGTTTACCTCCTTCCTCCAAAATAGATCTCAAAGATTCAAGGTCAATCAATCCTTGTCCAACCCAGTGCCATTCACATTAGAAGGGCCACACGATTCTTTCCTTTTCACCTACTCTTTTCAACCTTTTCGTTTAACCACTCACCGATCTTCTCAGTCTCTCCAAGATCAATTTCCATATGTATGCAGACGACACCAAACTCTACATAAAAATCCACTCACTTGAGGACATCAAATCCCTCAACACAACGCTACAAAAAACTCAAACATGGTTGGCCGAAAACCACTTGAAACTAAACTTCCTCAAAGCGGAGTTCCTCTTAATCGTCCTCACTCCCCCCTTTCCCCCATACAAATCATCCCCCATCTTGAATGGTTGTAGCACCTAACAGCACTACAAAGGGCAACCACTCATTGTTGAATCCGCAAAATCGCTAGGTGTGACACTAGACAGAAACCTAAAGATACAGAAGCACCTCCACAAAAGGTGTAAATTTCCACAAGAACACCATACGAAAACTGAAACCCTTCCTGACAGCAAACGATTTCAAACAAGCAGTTCAAGCCCTTGTAATTCCAAAAGTGGAATATTGGGCTGTAACCCCATGTGGCCTCCTTAGGTCGGCGACAGCCACGCTAAGAGCTGCTATCAACTCAGCTGCAAGACTCATCACAGGTTCAAAAAGAACCTTGCATATCTCCCCAGACCTTAGAGCACTATAATGGCTACCATTTGAAGCCAGAATTCATCTGAAAATCGCATGTATAACACACAAGGCCTTACACTACAACTCTCCGATCTACCTAGCTCAGAAATTGCTTCTCTCCGCTGGTAACAGACTCTCCAGGAGCTCCAAGAATCGAATACTGAAACCACACGATTTGCCAAGGAAAAAAACTTACAACCGAACCTTCTCTGGAATGACAACAGGATCTGAAATGCTCTGCCCACAGAAACAAGAGTGAACTCTTCTCCTGCCTCCTTCAAAAAAGAAGTGAAATCAATCCTCATGGCTAAATTCACGTGAATTACTTACCTAATATTGTATTTTAATTTCTAGTATATTTTATGGAGCACCTTATATCTGAAGCACCTATACTTGTACTTCACTAGACTTCTACTTGTTTCCAATATTGGACATGTAAAGCGCTCTGATACCCGCCAGTGCTATATAAAAGTTTCAAATAAATAAATACTGAAGGCATTCCTTCCCTCTCTCGTGGGGAGGGTAGTGCAGGTGTTCAGACAACACCACTGCCATGTGGTACTACAACAAACAGGGCGGGTGGAGTTGTGGACCCTATGTCAGGAGGCTCTGCGCCTCTGGACATGCCTGGAACATCAGGGTATGTCTCTGGTGGTTCAACACCTGGCAGGTTCTCTGAAACGCCAAGGCGGGCAAACTCAGCTGTCGATGCATAATGGATCACAAATGGCGTGTGTACTCTGACTTGGTGCAAGGTCTCTTTCAGAAGTGGGGAGAGCCTTGGTTAGATCTATTCGCCACAGAAGAGAAAACGCAATGCCCTCAGTTCTGCACATTGAAATTTCCAAGTTGGCATTCGCTAGGAGACGCTTTCCGCCACGAGTGGAGTTGCGGTCTACTATACGCCTTTCCGCTTATACCACTTCTACCCAGAGTGCTGAAGAAGATCAAGCGCGACCAGGCCCAAGTTATTCTTGTGGCTCTGGACTGTGCTCAAAGAGAATAGTATCTAGAGCTGATCAGCATGGCGATCAATCCCTGCTCTGCCTGCCTCTTAGGGAGGATCTTCTGTCGCAGCAGCAGGGGGGGGTTCTCTACCCGAACATGTCCAGCCTCCACGCGTTGAGATTGAGCAGCAGCAGTTGACGTCTTTCGACCTGCCTCCTGAAGTCTGTGATGTTGTTCTGGCAGCCAGGCGTCCCTCCACTTAAACGGTGTACGCCTACAGGTGGAATAAATTTGTGGCCTGGTGCACAGTAAAGGCTGTGGATCCCATTTCTGCCCCTCTTTCAGAGGTCCTTCTATTTCTTCTATCTTTGGCCGAGCAGGGCTCTGCTCTGGGCACTATCAAGGGCTATCTCACGGCCATTTCAGCCTTTTTACGGCTTCCGGAACAGCCTTCCCTTTTCAAGTCCCCTGTTGTAAATAGATTCTTGAAAGGCATTACTTGCATGTTCCCTCCTGTCCCTTTCGTGATGCCTCATTGGGATTTGAACCTAGTTCTGACTTATCTGATGTGTGCTCCTTTTGAGTCACTTCACAACTGTCCTCTTCGTCTTCTCACTCTAAAGACTGCTCTCCTGGTTGCCATCACCTCTGCCGGAAGAGTGAGTGAGCTCCAGGCTCATTCTTCTAAACCTCCTTTTCTCTGTCGATCCAAACAAAGGTGTTCTAAGGGCTCGTCCTTTCTGCCAAATGTTGTAACTGCCTTTCACATCAGGCAGACCATCACTTAGCCCACCTCCTTTCTGCCTCCGCATACCTCAAAACGTGCGCTCTCTTTCTATCTGAACCGCACGCAACAGTTCCAGGTGGATGGCCAGCTCTTTGTTGACTACGTGGGCACCAAGAGAGGTCAGGCCGGGCACAAGCGGACCATCTCAGTGGGTCGTCCGGTGCATTAAGGCTGGTTATTCTTAGGCTAAGCTGGGGTATTTATTTTAAGATAAGGACTTTATCACTAAGTTTTTCTTTCAGATGCACAAGTTACTTACCTTCGGTAACGATAGATCTGTAAGAAACATTAGTAGTGATAGCTTCCTTACCGCCCCACTCATCCTCCCCGTTCTGCGAACTGATTTCTAGGGTTAAGGTAATCCCTTTCAGGGACCAGTGGTCAGTTTCTTGCATGGCTCTGCGTTCCTGGCCCGGAAAGTAGTGTACAGAACCGACGACCACGCGCGTGGGTGCGTCTAAGTAGCTCCAGCGACGTCATCCCGGCGCCAACGACTCAAGCAGAGCCGCATGACGACGCGCAGGGATACTGACGAAAACTTTCCGGAACCAGTCTAATTGCTGGGGTCATTCTAAGGTAAGGAATCTATCACTACTACTAATGTTTCTTACAGATATATTGTTACCGAAGGTAAGTAACTTGTGCGTCCTGTGCAGTGCACGGAGAGGGCAGAAGCCCAATCCTCTTCCTTGAAGCTTTTTCAGCTGTGATGGGCGGTTCAGGTGGTGGTAGGTCTGTAGTGGTGTGAAATGGGTATAATGAAACTGATGAGGGAGTGGTTAGTCCAGGTCATAGTTGCTAGCTTGTGGATTGATGTTGCTGATTGAGGGGAAAATCTTGTCCAATAGTGAGCAGAACATAACTGCTATAGGCGACAGGTTATCAGTATTTGTAACTTCATATGTAACAAATATACTGAACTCTGAGCCAGTCCGCAGTGTTAATTATTGTCCCTTGCTATCCATATGCACCTGAAGCTTGGTCCCATACATCCAGTGACCAATAACTGAAATTACCGACTGTGGTGCTGAAAAGGCATAAATGTAAGCAAACGTTTTGAATGAGGCTCAGAGAAAATCCTCATTGTTTATAATGCTAAAATTGATAATATTTCAGAATTTCTTTTTTTCTTTTGCTTCACACTTGTTGACTGACACATGTTATAATGCAAACACAAGGAGATGATGGGCTAAATGCTGGAGCTTTTCAGTCACAGATCTGGGTTGAATCCATCATCATTCTTTAGCTCACTTCGCCACCTCAGTTCAGATCCAACTATATGGAAATCAGTCTTGACCCTCTGCCTCATGGGAACAGTCAAGCCCGAACTGCCAAGCCAGGTCTTCCCTGAAACGGGAACAAGCATCCTGGGACCGATTTTGGGGTAACCCCATTCATCAGCCAGGCTAGCTTGAATCCAGTGGGGCAAATATTATAATGCCTAAAAGAGGAGTAGCACGCAAACTTGTTCACTGATCCAAATGAATACTAAATGTAGATTGCTCCACTTTAAAAACGCTGGTATGTGTTTTTTTAAAACATTTTATCTAATGTAGATGTTAATGTTATGTGTATATTGGTGGTACATGAAGGATACGTTTGTTGAACCAGGACTTCTGCATTCTACACTCAATGACCGATAATCATATGGCATTGCCCCTTTTGAAAAGAAAACAGTGTGGTGGACGAGGTTTCAGTCGGCTCACTGTCAAGCTTTGGAATGACATTCCATGTTCTCTTAAAGTGATTGAACAGTATCTGTTTAGAAAACAGTCAAAAACCTTCCTCTTTGAATGACGCTGCATTCTCACCTTTTCCCATTTACTGTAGTAATTTTGACTTGCGCGCCAGAATGCTTTTTTTGGTAACTATTTTCTGTGAATTAATACTACAGTGATATAAATAATATGGTATCCGTTGTGGAACCCTTTGATGAGCGTTCTAATATTTGTTAAAGTTTTGTTTTTATTTGTTATTATTATATATACATATATAGATTGGTTTTGTTGTAACTTTGTTTTACAATCTTACTTCATAGGAACCACAGTGCAACGCAGGGGCTTGAAACTTCTTGGCAGACTCTCCCTTCTAACAGAACATGATCTTTGGACTGTTAATGGCCTTCCCAATGAAACCATTTCTTCGGATCACTTATCATTAGTATCCAGGTTCCGCCTTGAACTCTAATATTAGGAGTTATGTGACAAGTGGGACTTCAGACAAACACAATAGCTCCGTTTTGCCACTGCTACTAAAACCCGTTTTCTTACAGGCACCAAACTACTAAGCCACTCAAAATAAAAACTGGTAATATTCAGGAACTTCTAGTTTACATTTGTTGAAAAACGAATTTTTAAGAGATTTTATTTTTTTCATAAAAGACCGCTTTCAGGATTCTTGTAAAAATGAAATGAAAAATTGAGTTTGAAACTTATTTCTGATAAAGGATTGTGCCATATTGAAAAAATGTGATTTCTTTTTTCACCGAGATACTGTAAATATTTGTTGCCAGCATATTTTCCCAGGAAAAATACTGTTTAATTATGAGGTGAGTTTTTCTATGTTTGTAAGCCAATTTTAACTTTGTAGTTGTATTTGTAGCTGTGTTTCATCATTCTTTCCTACGGGTTTTTGTTTGTAATTGAAGCAAATGTAAACTGCTCTCTCTGGTAGGAGTCCTGTCCTTGTTACATTTGTGCTCATACTCTTCAATGTAAGCATTTTATTTAAGCTTAGTCTTACTGATTTGTTTTAGGATTCTTTATTGTACTATTGCTTTCCAAGCATATCTTTGACATTGTGTTGGAAATTAAACCTAATTTGAAATTCATACTGTTCTGTAGAATCAGCTGCAGTGAGTGACAACACAAAAATGACCTTCAAGTTAATTGTGTCTACCTAGAGGAAGTGTTGACGTACAGCACCCTCATAAAAATACTTCTTCATGAATAGACTATGCATACTTGTTTTCCTTTTTCAATAACGTTGCTTAAAACATGACACCTTTTGTGCACATCATCCTTATTTAAGGGTAATTGACAGCTCTGTTGCAAACATCCACTGCCTGTATCTTTCTATCTGACATTACTGATTTTAGGTAATTTGACATAATTAAAAGCCTCAGCTAGACGTCAGCGATGAGCACTTGGTGAACCCCTGAATTATCTAAAGAAATGTTTAATATTTCTCATAGAATTAACCAACTCAAACAGGACAACAAACAAATCTATGATTTTTTTGGACTGAAAATAGTGAAAAACTAGAGAATCTATACTTCCCTAACTAGTATCGGACGCCTTTATCACCACACTCCCGCCCCCACCAACCACCCACCAAGAGAAAACCAAGGTTACCGGTTTCCAATCGGTGGAAGCAGAGGACCGTTTGACCTTTGTTTAAAACAAGCACTGGCGTTGCCAATAGGTCGCGCAGTAGGAAAGTTGGAGCTATTACAATTGCAAATAACAATGCCTTTTATTTTTGTTTTCATTTTAAAAACATAAAGGGCTCTGTCATTTACAAAACCAATAGCTCCAACTTTCCTACTGCGAGACCTATTGGCAACGCCAGTGCTTGTTACACGGAGCAGCCAAGCATCAGAGCCGCTTGAAGTGTTAGAAAACAAATAAAAGTTCACCTCCAGGCTTGTGTTTTTCAAGGCGGACTTTCTTGCCTGCTTCCCTGGGCTGACGTCGTTTTAAATTTGCGGAACAAAAGTAATTATTAACCCCTTTGTCATATTTAAATAGAGAAGACTTCTTTTTAGTATTTGTAGGTCATCATACCCGGCCTCGGAAATTAGCCTAATTTATTATTTAAAACGCTGGTGAGGCTCCTAATTGCATTTATCATTCGCTATGACACGCTCAGAACTGAGAACCAGACCCGGCGAGATTTCCCCCCAGTTTGAATTTTGAAATAAAAATATTGTTCGCGTGATCCCTAGCTATCAGCGGTTGCCATGGCGACAGTCCTATTTGTCTGAGAGCTCTGTCCGCTGCCAGTGAGAGACACAGCGGCGTCAACTAAACATACGAATACATCAAAGGTAAATTGATATGCTCAATCTGATCAGCTCAATTAATATGAGAACAGAAGCTGAAGGGGGTTAACAGAGGGCACCCATTCATGGTAGACGGAGCCCCTTTTAGCTGAAGTTGTGCGCCGGTAGTCGGGGTGGGGGTGGGCGATTTAGCGCACTGTCAAAAACATTATCAGAGGAGAAGTACCAGGCCTCCCACACCTAGCAGATATGAAGCTGTCAGACAAAGAATAGCACTATTCATTAAATGACACTTATTTTATCCCACTTTACAAGAATACAGCGAACAAAACAAGCAAGGGGAGCAGCTGAGAAAAGCGCTTTTTTCCCTTTTACTAGTGATGACAGACATGCAGCAATTATGGTGATAACCAAGGAATACTAAGCAAGAAGCAGGCTTTGGTCTGTTTATCAGCTAATTTTTTTTATGTAACGACGTTTGCAGCACATCCCTTGTATTTTTTTGTTTTGATTATTTATGTACGGCGGAGTAAAGTACGTCCTTTTTATCTTTCAAATGTGGTGCTTTGTGGGTGGCCTAGAGGTCCGTAAATTATACATATTCTCGAGTTTTCCCCCAATTAATAGCGACGCGCGGTGTAATTACATGTAGAATTAGACGTCTGTATGGAAGAGTAAAACGCTCCAGTAACTGTAAGCATGGAATATCGGAGTGGGGTGCCAGGGAGCGTGCTAGGGAGTGCCAGTGACTGGGAAGGCGAGACGAGGATTGTAAATATGTCTGCATTTATATAATAAATGCAAGGGTGCAATGGAAAGCGTTACCGTGGGCCTGCGCTTGCTTCCATCGAATAAACATACGAGCACCTGTTATTTTTGAAAGAGCACCTTCTGTCGGAGGTAGGAGTTGCCTTGCGCACTCCTGTGTGTGCAGTTTTAAAGAAGCGCCCGGTCATGGCAGCCCCCGGGGGTGCCACCGCCCTTTGAACATGCAGTCCTTGCAGTGAGCCGTTTTCAGGCCTGTTATCAATAGTCTGTTTATATCTATCTGCACGAGCGCGGGCTGATTGATACAGACTGTGCACCACGTGCTCCATAATGCGCTGTCAGGAAATGCTGACAGACGCAATGAAGGAGCAATAAATGTGGGGCAGCAGTAATGGAATGGTCTGGCCTGGCTGTATGAAAACTGAAAGCTGCGATATTGCTTCCCATGTTACCTCACACTTGCCAGTCCCTCCGAGAATTTACTAGGTGAGTGAATTAAAATGGTCTCCTGATATGCGGAGAAGAGAAACAAGACGGAGGGAAGGCAGAGAAGGGGAGGGGGGAGGAGAAATGCGACACGGTGTGAAGCAGCAGGGGCCTTTGAAGTGAAGCTAAGCTTCACTTCAAAGGTGTGGGAGGAGTGCTGCTACGTCCTGGGGGAAGCTGGCTGGGAAGGGGGAGGAGAAATGCAAGTAAGGCTGTGTTTGCGGGGAGAGAGAGGGGAGGTGCTGGAGCTGGGGAACAGAGTTTATGGCCCAAAAGCGCGTGCCTGTGGCCACGTGAACTCGAAGAAAACCGCACGAACTAAGCCCTTGGTTTCACGAGTATTTTGAGCACTTGAATTCTCGCTCCGCTCAATGCGCTTGCGTGCATTGATAGGTCACGAGACCTAAAAATGCAGCACACAGCGGGAAAAGCCGCCGCAGCGATGCGGATATTTAACTATACTAATTCACCACTAATCCTTTATGGGTTCCGGAGCAGCGTACTACTTGCCAAAAAAGCACTTCAACGCCTCATCGGGGATAGCAAGCACTATATATAAATGCAATTTCAATACAATATAGTGTAAAACTGCACACACAGGCTCTGGAGACCTGGTTAAGAGGCTTTCTAAGTGGGTGACACAACCAGTGCTACAGGCCCTCTAGTAATATTTACTTTACAGGCCTTGGGCACGATAAGTGGTTTTCCCTTTTTATTTTCCCTCGTCGTCTGTCGACTCACTCAAACCTTCCTGTTTCTGCTGCCACCTCTTCACCCTAAATGTTTGGGATGCAAGAATGATTCCTTTCCCTTTCCACACTGCGTGCTGGTCATTGTGATAACTTGCTGATATGTTCGAACACTTGTCTTCTCACCTCGGGCGGTGATGCATAGAGCACAGATAACTGCATGGGGCTGATGTGCAACGTGAGTGCTGGGACTTTAGCATCATGAAAGCTCACAGGAAATGTCTGGGTCGACCGAGACTAGCCAGGTCACCCTTTGTGTCCCGTCTTTAACTGGATTATAAGCGAACTGGAAAGTGTCTCAAAGATTGTTGCTTCACTGTCTCGATGGCAGTTGTGACTGCACGGGCAGCAGCCTCACCTGCGAGGTTGTGTAGTGCTGCTACTTTCGAGGGAAGCCGGACTTTGTTTCCTGCAAAGCACAGCGCAGTCCTCGCTGACGTACACAGGAGCTGAAAGGCGCGCGACTGCAGGAATGCGCATGACGCATTATTTGCAGAAGCAGGAGGGTGTCCCTGCTGTGAACATTTGTAGGACGCCTGTAATGCAAACAAGCCGGAGAGAACATAACCGTGACACGGCTGGCTGATAGGTGTGACACAGCAAACAGATCTATGAATAGATACTGGCGGAGTGCTGCATTCAGATGTCAGTTTCTGTAGCAGGAGGAGCTATACCTAGCAGTATGTTGTGATGTCAGTCACCCACCACCACAGCGGCACACCCTCGTTACCAGTAGGTGTGAAGGGCTCTGGGTGATTACACCCTCCCACCACGGGCACATTGCTATACACTGAGCTGTGTGGTTGGCAAGTTTTCAGTGTGAATCCATGTTGGACAGAAAATAGAACTGGGCACCGAAATAAAACGGACTCCCCATTAGTGAATTTGCTTTAAAAAAAAAAGTGATCCATGTTTGTACATTGGGGCAGTTTTAATCTAGTACAAACGCACGGCGTAAGTGTTCCGCGTGGTAGTGTGCATGGATTTGAGCTTGCTGCAGACTGTTTGTTTTAATATCGTGGAAATCAAAGGAAAGACTGTCCCAGCAGACCACAACCCGGCCACACACTGTGTCGGGCATTGCCCGATTGCCTCAGTCCGGTGGGGGTATTTAATTGCCTTTTGCGATTAATTCTACTTCGGATGGTTTGACCGAATTAAATTAATTCAGTCAAACCATCCGAAGTAGAATAGAGCAGTTCTGTCCGTGTAATTGATTACATTTTCTAAATTCGTCCATTATCCAGAATGGTGATGAACTGGATTTAAAGCAGCTGCCTGGTTTTGGAAGTGCTTGGTCAAGGCCTTTAGCGTGATTCTGATTTATATGGCACGGTTTAGGATTTAAATCACTCCCTTTAGCTTTATGTAGCAGATCGGTATGGATTTTAAGTTGATTTATTTCTTGTGATCTCCGACATTTGATCAAATTCCGAAAGATAGCTCAGGCAGGAAATGACTGCATAATTGGAGCCTTCGGAACTCGACCCAACATTGCTCTGATATATGTCCATGTATTCCCTTAAAGCGTCACTGACATCCCAATGCATCACTGCAGAGTATTTTTAGCAGTGTTTTAGTGTTGGCAGAAGCCGTGCCTTTCATTAACTTGTACAGTGTGGTTGTAAAAATGTTGACTGCTGCTGCCATCAGCAAATCTTTTGCCAGGTTTTCCAGCTAACTCCATGTTATAAGTACACCATATTTCCAGTTCTGGACTTCAATTTGACAGCCTTGCGTGTTTTGGGGTGTTGTAGTACTGGGCGGAGCAAGATGGCAACCCTACTTGTTAATCGTGTGAAAAGCAGTAGCGAGTGGTGTCGGAGAAATATGGTGGAACAGCGCGGGGATGAGGCAGGGCAGGGGGGTGGGGGGACTGTAACAAATAAAAAAATGCGACACGGGGTGAAGCAGCAGGGGCCATTGAAGTGAAGCTAAGCTTCACTTCAAAGGTGTGGGAGGAGTGCTGCTACGGCCTGGGGGAAGCTGGCTGGGGAGGGGGGAGGAGAAATGCAAGTTTATGGCCCAAAAGCCCGTGCCTGTGGCCAGGTGAACTTAATGAAAAACGCAGCAAAAAGCCTGTGGTTTCACAAGGATTTTGAGCACTTGAATTCTCGCTCCCTCAATGCGCTTGCGCGCATTGTAGGTTACGAGACCTAAAAAAATACTAAAACCAAACCGAAAGACTCCTTGCAAAACCTTGTACATTACTGTAAGCATTGCATTGTAAGCAGTTTATCCTAAGGATAGTTGAACTCCCAACCCCCAACAACATGTTGTGTGGTACACAGTGCTTATTTATAATGGCATAACCATTATATAATTCTTAACTGTGATATGTCCAAACTCTTGAACATACAATAATCACCCCTTTCATGACAAAGGCAGGGGCAAGTCAACTTTAGGCATACCGGGAACTAGTCATCAACATTTTAACTACAAAATATAGAACAAAGACTCTAATGTCAGAACCATATCCCTTACGTCTTTTACAGGTTTCCAGTGACCACACATAAATTGAAACATATATTCAATTACCCAACTAACTGGTTGGTAAGCCATTGTTCTCATATTTTGGATGCTTAGCTTTGTATCCAAAATATTGTGCTTTCAGCAGCTGCACGGTAGTCCATGCGTCCATTCTAATCTTCCAATTTAGGGGGGCGTTAGTTTTACCTTTACCCACAGAAGGCTATGCCTCGTTTGTACCTACAAAGCCCACCCCAGCCAGTGCTGTCGGCACCCTCGTATTCAACTAACCATCCGTACTTCCCAAAATCACCACCTTAGGGTCTGGACTAGGCAGCATACCTATGCTTTCTGCCAGGATATCCTACATCCCCACCAAATCAGAGGATAGAAGGACATTCCCAGATAGCTTGAAAGAAGGTTCCTGTTGCTTCTTTACAATGAACACAGACCGGGCTCTACCCTCTGTCCATCTTTCAGTTCCTTTCTGGGATTGAGATCGGTCCTATGGAAATAATTAAACTGCATCAATCTCCGATTTGAAAGGTATCAGCAGTATCCTAGATGCCATCTTGGCCTTCTGCCACGCGTCCTATTCCGGCTCGTCCATCTGTTGGTCCCAAGCAACTCTTATTCCCACAAGTTGGTCCCTGGTGTTTAGTATTAGGGACCTGTAAAGTTGCAATATATCCTTACAACCGAAGGGTTCCATCACTAGCTTGACTATAGTCTGAGACCTCACCTAGCTCCTCTCTGTATTTGGATAAGGCATTTCTTAGATGTAGGTACCTGTAGAATTGGGACCTGTGTGGCCCAAACTCTACAGTGTGCTGTTAAAAAGACTTGATATGTTTTTGCTCCCAGAATTCTTTCAGGGAGGATATCCCTTGACAATCCCACTCCCTAAACCAGGAAAGCTGTGATACATGGTTCAGTCAAGTACCAGTCCAGAGCAGTGATGTTTAGCCAGTTTAGTTAGCCATTTTGTGGGCTTCTTGCCGACCCGAGAACTAGGACACAGGTACCCTATTCGGAGGGAGCCCACTGTACAGAAGATGAGTTTAGTTAGCCATTTTGTGGGCATCTTGCCGACCAGAGAACTAGGACACAGGTAACCTATTCGGAGGGAGCCCACTGTACAGAAGATGCTGAATCAACCCACGGATTCAAACTCTACACCAAGAACAGGATGCTATCTGGCCATCTGCGTCCAAAAAGCCAGTCCGTAGTTGGCATCAACTGGGCTGTCCATTAATAAAGCCTCGGATCTGGCACTCCCAGTCCCTGGTTGTATACTAGAATGATGCATTTCCAAAAAGAAACCCTGGGTAGTCTCCCTCCAAAGGAATTTTGTCTCTAGCGCCTGGAGTGCAGCAAGGAATGCTCGTGGGAGAACAAAGGGGTAGTTCTGCTATATGTAGAGGAAATGAGGAAGTGTAAACATTTTGTGACAGTGCTACTTGTTTCTTCAATGAAACAGGTAGGTTGGATCATCCCTCCAATGCCTCTCAAGGATGCCTCATGAGAGGAACAATGTTCAAATCCCATGCCAATTGATGGTAGTCCTTCAGCATTGAAAGTAATCCTCTACTGCCCGATCTAGCATTTTAGCAGGAAACTGCGGTATAGGGCCCTCAAGCTGGATATGAGCCAATTTGTCCAAATCACCACTAACCTGGAAGCTTCCCCATACACATCAAAGACTTTTAATTAGTTGCTGAAATGAGACTGAGTTGTGCCAGAATAGAAGAAAAGTGTCCGTACAAAGGGACACTCTGTGTCCTCTCACTTGGCTGTCTGAAACCATGAATGTGGGTATTTCACCTGATCCATTCCACAAAGGACTCTATGGTCAGGGCGGAAAGGAGTGCCGATAGAGGACACCCCTACTGGGTTTGTCGTTCTATGGGAAATAATGGGGAAAAGACACGATTGACTCCTATCCGTTCAGTCAGTCTAGTATAGAACCTGCACGTATCGCAAGAATCTTGTGCAAATATTAGTGTTTCTTGAGCACTGCAGGCAGAAAAAGGGCAGTGGACAGAGTTGACTGCCTTCTTGTAGTCGAACATTAATATAGCTGCCCACAAATGCTAAAAAGAGATATTGGCTAATGTCACTTGCACTCTGTGCAGGCAGTGCCTCGTGCTTCTGGCAGGAATAAAAACCGTTTTGGTCCTTGTGTAATAATTTCCAGATCACCATGGCCAATCTAATGGCCAAGCTTTGGGAAGCAACTTTTTTGTTAAATCCATTTTTATTGGTTTTCTGGAAAGCAGTGAATGCATTTATAAATGGCAGTCGATTTTACAAATCACCAATGTAGGAAGAAAAACGCATTTTTGGCATAATCAACATCTCTATGTGACCCTTACCCTGCGACTATCAGTGGGTACATGTCAGTTAGTATGCAAGAATATATGCACCATAGGTTAGATGAAATCCACTGGGGACAAAATCATAAGTGATAATAACTACAAAACAAGTAACAAACTGTCCCAGGCCTGGTCTATATGAGTTAGGAGCATGTACAAGGAGGAGCCTATGACTGGGCATGCTCATTTGTACATTGTGGTTGGTGCACTATGCATTATACATAGGTCAAGATCAGGAACTATATTTCGGAGAACAGTGTATGACTTGTTAGTGATTAGGGAGTTTGGTCATGTCTTAGGTTGGTGAGTGGCGCCTTTTGTTTTGTTGAAGGAGAATAGCAACTCGTCCCTCTGTGTTGCGATTAGGTGTTTGTGGAGGCCCATGGCCTCTTATTGTCTGAGTGCCACCACCTTAAAGTCAGCCCAATGGTTCACAGCGGTATGCCAGTGGATCAGCCCAGGGAGATAATTTGCCTTCCACCGCATTGTAATGGATCTTTTTGAACGGAGGAGGGCTAGATCCAAAAATCTGTTCGCTACTCTGCTGGTTTTCGGGCGCTTGTATAGGCACATGATGCACCCTTCCAATGTGTGCAGTGCGTTGTGAACGTTATCGCCCGAGAGTCTTCTACATATTGCGTTCCAGAAGTGTTGTACAGCAGGGCACTCCCATAACGTGTTTAATAGCCGCTCGTGGGGTTTCGCATCCAGACAGTCTGACAAGGCTGTCGTGTAAATCCTTTGTATGGTGTGCAGGCCAGTGTTAAATAGGCTTGGTGTAGTATGTTGTATTGTATATATTGTATGTATTCTGAGAGATTTTGTGTGTAATGGAAATGGCTCATTCCCACTCCTTGGCTGTGAAAGGTTCCTGACATCCTCCTCCCATATAGTGGGGAGTGTTGCCAATGGGGGCGATGTGGTGTCCAGTAGAGCTCAGACCAACAAGGAAATCAATATCTTACATGCCCCTATCATGTATATGGTATGTGTTAATGGATGCGTGGGGGGTTCATTGGTGGGAATGCCCCAGGCTTGTTCTAGTTGAGTCGGAGATGTTTGTGGGTTAAGAATTGTCCTGTCAGGAGACCAGTCTCCATCAGTTTTTCAAATGGGAACTGAACTTTATCCTGAAACAGATCACTCAAACCAGTATTTCCGACGTCAGCCCATACTGTTTCTGTGACTTCCAAGACAGCCCTCCTGTACCTACACAGTCCTAAAAGTATCCCTGGTACATATGATTTTTATTTGGGTGTGACTTTTAGGGCTGTGCGGTTGTTGTCGTAAGCAATCTGCACCAGTTTGTTGGAGGCTTCAGGTAGGGGCAAGTGAGGTATAAAGAGCCCTCGAACTGCAGTGTGAGAGAACCGACCCCCATTATGCCCCGCCTCCAGTAGGCTACGTCCCTATAGCCAGCGTGCAGGCTATTAGAGTCTGGGAGGTCTAATCTGCCCGTTCTGTGGGGCAGATTAGGCCTCCCAGACTGCTTCAGCATGGCAAGCACGACTTAGCGCTATCCATTGCTCTAGATTAGGTTGCTTAGCATTGTGTCAAGGGTGTGGAAAAGACTCCTCTACGCTGCCATCAGTAAATTTGAAGAATGGTAAAGCAGTATTGGCAGTAGCACCATTTTAGACAGAGCCTCTTGATCCTTAACCGATAGTGGTAGGGAGCGCCAGAATCTGATTTGGGCTTGCTAAAAGATGACAATCTTCATTAGGTTCCCATCGAGTAAGTCTTTGCTGGCATGGTAGATATTGATGCAGAGGTAACCAAAAGTAGTGGTGTTTCACCAGATCATCGTTCACTGACAGGCTCTGTTGGAAACATTCCGAGCATAGGGGAAGCAGGCTCGACTTGTTCCACATGACCCACTGTCCCGATAGTGGCTTGAATATGTGAAGGGTATAGGATAGGCATTAATGTGCACTCTTACCGCGTGTGAATGGAGAAGGGTTCAGATGTGAGCTTGCCAGCCATGACCCTAGCTATGGGCTTCACGTACAGCAGACTAATAAGCCTGCAGCATCTTGCGAGCCAATCCCACCTTACGTAGTACCACAAACCTATAGTTCCAGTTTATCGTATGTAAGGCCTCTTCTCTAGGTCCAGTACTAGGCAAGTAGCATACCGCCATATAGGCGGCACCTCCACAGAAGCTAGTGTAGTCGGTGTATATGGAGTAAATTGGGTCTGCCCGGTATGAACCTGTTTTGGTCAGTGTGAATCCGCTCCAGCTTGGCGTTCATCCATTGCTTTGCAAGGATCTTACTTAATATTTTGTAATCGCTGCAGAGCATAGCCTGCCAATATCCGATATGACATAATGTCCAAGGGGTCGCAACCTGGCTTAGTGAGGGAAACCAGCAGGGACTCTCACATAGGTGGAAGCTCACCAGCCTTGAGCGCTACTTTACATACCTCAACCAGGCTCAATGCCAAGAGACCGATGTAAGTTTTGTATAACTCTATTGGTAGGATGTCGAGCCCAGGGATTTTCCCTGTGGCAACGTCCTGCCCAGCATCTCAAATTTCCTGCTCTGTGATTGCACACTCCAGAACAGTTGCTAGGGCCGCAGACAACCGCAGCATTTCAACTCCATCCATGAAATCAGCTATCTGGGAATGAGAAGTGATGCACACAGGTCCATACATCTCCTGTCCGGATAATCTCTTGGATCTTGGTTTGTGAGTAGGCCGAGTCATTAGTTGGCATGCGAATCACTGTGATTGGAGCATAAGCATTATCATGTTTAATCAGCCACGCCAGAAGTCTCCGTGACTTGTCTCCTTCAGCATGAGTCCTAGCCAGGTGTGCCTTATAATCTATGCAGTGAAGAGTCTCAATCCACTGTGCATGTTTTTCCCTGACTGTAAGAGCTTTTCATTTGGCAGGGTCACTTGTAATTACTACTTGCTGAAGGTACGCTGGAGGACTTTCAGGAGCAGCCAATTCTTGATTCACTGTGCTGTGCTCCTCATCACATGCAAATACATTGACCTCTCTCCATGGTTTTGAAGGCATCCCATTCGATAAGGTGGTTGCTAGCACTGCCTCTGATCACAACAAAATATTGTACTATAGTTTCCCGGATAGTCGTCATGAAGTCCTGGTCCTCCAGTAGAGGGTCGGAAGTGCCAGGTCGAGCCAGGAATGTATCCTGTCTAGTTTCAAGCTCTGCAACAGGGGGTTATGGCCCGAGATAGTCTTGCCAAGGTATTCTGCTAGCCTTGTTATAAGCTGAATGGATTATGAGCCCAGGAAACGGTCAAGGCATGCATGTAGGTCATGTTGGGAGGGGGAGTAGAAGAAGAATTCTTTCATATTTTGCAAAGAATCTTAGTCTTACACATTAAGGAATGAACTGGGTGCTCATCGTTGGCACACGTAGGCCCCTCGTTTGTGAGGCTGTACGCCCGGTCTTCTCCAACAGTTTTACAGATGTGGGGACAGTATGGAGGAGAAATTTTTTTAAAGTTCTGTTGGGAGTCCATTTGGGCCAGGGTTCTCCCAGAGGAAATCTATTATATCCCACTAAAACTCTTCTCGTAAAATCAGTTAATCTAGCTCTGTATCCTCCTCCTCTGCAAGTGCTCCAATTTTCAAATCATTTATTATGAGGTGCAGTGTTTCTGATGCAGGGGTAATCCTCTACGGTAGAATTATTGTAATCCGCATATACTTCTGAAGTGCCCAGGGAGTTAGCAACTCTTCAACCTTCTGCGTTGTTCAGTATTCCAATAATGACTAACACCACATGCTTGCATGGATAGCACATAAAGCGGCGTGAAGGCTTTGTTCCCAGCTTAGCTTAATTCAATTATTAAACAATCATTAAAGGACAACAGTAAGAAATTGAGAAATTAAATTGACTAAAAACAATGTATAACCGTGCACAATCATAACATGTCTTAATCATCAAGTACTTCATTTTACATGGTCTTCCACGTATGGTAAGCTCAGTGCGTCATGGAGAAAAAAATGAGTTCTCTTCCAGGGGATCCTCATCAAAGTCATAAGCATTAGAATATATCCAAAACTTGCAGTTCCCAAATGCAGGAAGGACCAGTGGAGACCAAATGATTGGCAGCAGATGAATTTATTGAACAGCAGCCTGCTCGCCGGGACTCCAGGGACAAGAAAACAAATACACCATCTGTCACAGCCAGACGCGTTTCGAGTAATGAACCTCTTCATCAGTGGCTTGGTGGAGTGGCAAGGGAAAAGCGTCTATCAGGCACCAAACACTTTTTATACATTTGATTGTCTTCCCGCCCTCGTGGGTGTGGCCCTCGGGCCTCCTGGGAGATGTAGTCTGTGCGTGCGCTTAAACCTGGCCAAAATGTCCTGTAATCTAGGTGTCCTGTCACCCAGTCCCTGCTCCGCTTTGTGGTTGCTGTTCCCGCTGTGCGCAGACACCTTTACTGCATAGGTGTGTGCTCATTCTCCCACCGCTCGTAGCCAGCATTAGTGACGGTGCTGCGGCCCCGCTCACACAGCGGTCGGCTCTTCCTACGACCTAGGCAGGCTGTTGAATATCCAAAACTTGCAGGGAACAGCAACCACAAAGCGAGGGCGGGAAGACAATCAAATGTATAAAAAGTGTTTGGTGCCTGATAGACGCTTTTCCCTTGCCACTCCACCAAGCCACTGATGAAGAGGTTCATTACTCGAAACGCGTCTGGCTGTGACAGATGGTATATTTGTTTTCTTGTCCCTGGAGTCCCAGCGAGCAGGCTGCTGTTCAATAAATTCATCTGCTGCCAATCATTTGGTCTCCACTGGTCCTTCCTGCATTTGGGAACTGCAAGTTTTGGATAGTCAACGGCCTGCCTAGGTCGTAGGAAGAGCCGACCGCTGTGTGAGTGGGGCCGCAGCAGCGTCACTAATGCTGGCTACGAGCGGTGGGAGAATGAGCACGCACCTATGCAGTAAAGGTGTCTGCGCACAGCGGGAACAGCAACCACAAAGCGGAGCAGGGACTGGGTGACAGGACACCTAGATTACAGGACATTTTGACCAGGTTTAAGCGCACGCACGCACTACATCTCCCAGGAGGCCCGAGGGCCACACCCACGAGGGCGGGAAGACAATCAAATGTATAAAAAGTGTTTGGTGCCTGATAGACGCTTTTCCCTTGCCACTCCACGATGCCACTGATAAAGAGGTTCATTACTCGAAACGCGTCTGGCTGTGACAGATGGTGTATGTTTTCTTGTCCCTGGAGTCCCGGCGAGCAGGGTGCTGTTCAATAAATTCATCTGCTGCCAATCATTTGGTCTCCACTGGTCCTTCCTGCATTTGGGAACTGCAAGTTTTGGATATAGAAAGATTGTTTAGAAACTGTTTTAATGCTCAGAAAGCAGTAGAAAGTCTCATAACTCATTGGAAGCATAGAAAGCTCCCAGGCTGCATTGCAAACACAGTCTAAAAAGACTGAAAAGCTAGCCTGTAGCTGCATAGCAATAAACTGACACCGTGCCTTTTAAGGCACCCATGACCCCCAGTATCCCATTATGCCTCAGGGGTGACAGTTAGGTCAGTTGTTCTTTCCGGCTCCTTCAGGAAGGATCCTGGTTACACAGCTCCACTATTGTTCTGTTTTCTGACAGAAAATTACCTCACTTTTAACAACTTTTTGACTTACTTTGACATTTTACACCTAGTCAAGTAAGAATTTCTTTTTCAGTCAGTTTAGTGAGCATTTTCAGCTGAGAATGCCTTCACTTTTTGACAAATGTCCTTCTTGTGGCAACAAGAAGGCAAAATCAGACAACCACGACGTTTGTAACCTGTGTCTGCCTGAGGAACATGATCCAGGCACCTGTCCTCATTGTGAGCACCTGTCAGGAAGAACTCTCAAAGACAGGGAAAGGATTCGCATTCATGGCCTGGCTCACAGGTCATCCAGTGGAAGGTCTCCGGTGAAGTAGGGCTCCAAGAAGACTAAAACATCTTCAAAAGAGAAGTCTTCACACCCTTCAGCTTCAGCGTCTGGCTCGGCGCTGAGAAAAGAACCACCGGTGGGTCATCTATCTTCAAAACTACAGTCGACGGCAGGCTCGCCGTCGAAGAGAAGACAAGGTACGTCAACGACGTCGAAGAATCCAGTTCAGTCGTCGAAATCCCCTCCGCCGTCGTCAACCAGGCAGCGAACGGCGTTGAGGGAGGTCACTCCTCCGCCGTCAACCGGGCGACGTCCAGCGTCGAGGAATGTGACTCCGCCACCGTCAACCAGGCGACTGTCTGCGTCGAGATCTAGGACCCCTCTGCCGTCGTCAACCCGGCGACGATCGGCGTCGAGGGAGGTCGTTCCTCCGCCGTCGTCATCCAGGCGACGACCTGCGTCGAAGTGTGACCCCTCCACCGTCGTCGAAGAAACGACGTTCGGCATCGAGGACCAAGACCCCTCCGCCGTCTAAACATCGATCTGTGTCGAGGAGGCAGTCTCCGTCGACGCTCGGCGTCGAGGGTGACCAATACCCCTCCGCCGTCGTCGCGCAGACGAGAGAGAGGGCTCCGTCGACTGCTGGTAATCGCCATTCAGCGTCGAGAGAGAGGGCTCAGTCGACGGCTGGTCATCGCCGTTCGGCGTCGAGGGATGCTCCGCCGTCGGCTGCTCATCGCCATTCGGCGTCGAGGGATCGTAGATCCTCGCATCGATCGCCGTCGAAGCATTCGACGTCGAAATTGTTGCTCCCGCCGACTCCAAAGAAGCATTCGGCGTCGAGAGAAAGACATTTGACGCTGGAACGCTCGACGTCGAGGCATTCAGAAAGAGCTCGATCGTCGTCGAGGAACTCTGTAATCATGGTTACGGAGTCAGCTTCTCGCCATTCCACGTCAGTCTCCTGGATCTTCGACAGCATCTTCAAGATCCAGAAGCTCTGTCCGCAGATCTCCGGTGCAGCAGCCAGATCCCTCGGCTGCGGAGGTCAGACTTTCACCTAGATGGTACAGGTCATTGGATCATTGGCGAGAGTCAGGGGCTACCAGACGACTTCAAGAGTATGTCAGTCCTCAACACAGATCTCCTCTCCAGAGGCTGGTGGAAGAAGCAGACAAAAGCAGTCCTCCCAGGTGCCAGGCAAGCAAGTCGCCTGTAAGAAGGCCAACCAGATCTCCCAGAAGAGAAGATCCGGTTAGATCTCATTCTCCCAGGAGGTCGCGTTCACCCAGAAGGAGAGATTCGATCAGATCTAGCTCTCCTAGAGGCGAGGAACACTCAAGAAGATCACGGGAGAGGAGGCACGGTGCGCACCGTAGACGTCGAAGAACTCCGTCTACTTCATCTACCTTTTCGACCAGGTCCTCCAAGAGGAATTACTCTCCTACGATAAGATAGTCCTGTTTCTAGATCCTCTCCAGTAGATGACATAGGTACTTACCTAGATTTCCTACAAAGAGGAGCACAGAAGCTGAACATTGAGATGTCTGACCCCCAGGTGGCTACGACAGTAATTTTTGAAACTTTGCACAAAAAATCTGTCTCTCGCCCACTGCTGCCTTTGGTTCCGGGGATTATGGATCCGGTCAAGGACGTTTTCCTTACCCCAGCAGCCATCAGAGCGGTACCAGCCCGCATACAGAAGAAGTACAAACCTGCTTCATCAGACCCAGTTATTGTACAATCGGACCCTCCAGCGGACTCTGTGATAGTGGCAGCTGCAAGGAAGACGCATGCAGTTGCTGCTTCCTCTTCTGCACCACCAGATAAGGACAGCAAATCACAGGACTCGTGGGGACGCAAATTGTGCAGTTCAGCTGCCTCCACACTGAAAGTCTCGAGTGCGGCCGCGCTGTTGGGCAGATACGACCGAGCCTTATGGGACTCAATGGAGAGGTTTAAGTCAAAGCTTCCAAAAGAAGACCAGAAGGACTTCGAAAAAACTATGACAGAAGGATGTCTGGTGGCGAACCAGTTGATAAGCACAGCAGCGGACGGTGCAATTCTTGCGGCACACTCCTACTCACATAGGGTTTGTGCCAGGAGGTCAGCTTGGTTGCGTCTCACAGGTTTGAAGCCGGATGCTCAACATCGCATCCTCAATCTTCCATTTTCAGGGTCCTCTCTCTTCGGACAACATGCTGACTAGGAGATGACTCGTAAGAAGACAGAGCTGGATACAGTAAAGGCGGTACGTTTGGATAAGAAAAAAGAGTTCAAACGCCGTTTCAAGAGCAGCAAGGGAAGAGGGGCTCAACAGAGGGTTCAAACCCCTCAGTGGTCCCAAAATAAGAACCAGGGGAAATCCCAGTTTCGAGGAAAATCCAACAGAGGTAGAGGTGGTCACCAGCAGTCCTCTACCACAACAAGAGGAGGAAAGGCCTGAGCAGTGGCTTCCTCTGGCGCCGTTGCCCATTCCAGTGGGAGGAAGTGCTTCACAACACCTGGCAGAGTGGGTCAGCATCACAAAAGATCGGTGGTTGCTGAATATACTGCGCAATGGATACATGCTACGTTTCCGTAGGCTTCCAAGGAGCATTCCTCCAAAGAGCTCTTGCCCTCACCAACTAAGCTTGCTCAGGAAAGAGGTCTCAATCCTGCTACAAAAAAGAGCTATAGAGGAAGTTCCCCCCCCTCTCAAAGGGGAAAGGGGGTTTACTCCAGATACTTTCTTGTCCCCAAAAAAGATCAGGAGGACAAGTTCAGGCCCATACTCTATCTTCGTCTCCTGAACAAGGTCATCGTCAAAGAAAAGTTCCGCATCTTAGCTCTTCACATAATATGCCCACATCTTCAAACCGGAGATTGGATATGTTCGGTGGATCTGCCAGATGCATACTTTCACATTCCGATTGCACTGCGGCATCGCAAGTACTTGAGGTTTGTCGTAGGAAACAAACACTACCAGTACAGGGTGCTACCCTTAGGACTCAAGTCCGCACAACGAGTCTTCATCAAATGCATGGCAGTGGTGGCGGCTTTTCTTCACTAAAAGTGCCTCTTCATCTATCCGTACCTGGACGACTGGCTCCTAAAGGGTCCATCTGTGGTACGGGTAGCACACGATCTGCAACTTTGCCTGCACCAGTTGCACAGGCTCGGTCTCCATGTAAACCTGGAGAAGTCAGTCCAGCGGCCGACACAGTCCATCCACTACCTAGGCTCCGTTCTGGACACAAAATTGGGGAAAGCGTTTCCTTCGGAGGAGAGACTTTTTTCCATGAAACAGAAATGTGGGATTCCGCTAGAGTCCCGGTTTCCAACAGCCCGACAAGTAGCATCCCTGCTGGGTTCCATGGCGTCCTGCATTTTTCTCATCCCAAACGCCAGGCTGAGAATGCGGCCTCTGCAACAGGCTCTCGAGGACCAGTGGGACCAAGCGACAGGGCGTTGGGAAGATCGTATCACTCTTTCCCAAGCAACGAAGGATGCCATCAAATGGTGGACTCTGACGAGGAATGTGCTGGTGGGAGTGCCTTTCCACCAGCCTCTTCCATCCCAGTCGATAGTGACGGATGCCTCTTTGCAAGGCTGGGGAGCGCACATGGGTCCACTTCAAATTCAAGGTCAGTGGTCTGCGCAGGAGCAGACATACCACATCAACATGCTGGAGCTCAGAGCGGTATTTCTAGCTCTCAAAGCTTTCTTTCCAGCGATAGAGTCCAACTCAGTCCTAGTTCAGACGGATAATACGACCACCATGTTCTATCTGAACAAACAAGGAGGCACGCGGTCTCGCCCACTCTCCCGAGAGGCTCAAACCATCTGGCACTGGCGTCTCTCTTGAGGCCTCTCACTAGTGGCGGTGCACCTTCCAGGCGAATTGAACGTAAAAGCAGACGCACTCAGCAGGCACTTCGAAGATCAGCCAGACTGGGTGCTAAACGACGAAGTGGTAGAGCTTTTTCGTTGCTGGGGTCTTCCAGCCATAGACTTGTTTGCAGACGACGAAAACGCCAAATGCCACGCCTTCGCGTCCAGGTTCCACCGGCCAGGGACGCAGAGGGAATGCTCTCCTGATGGATTGGTCGGGAACATTCGCTTATGCGTTTCCTCCCCTGGCTCTGATTCCGAAGGTAGTCTCCAAGCTCCTCAGGTCGGACATGGAGATGATCTTGATAGCTCCGGATTGGCCACGGCAGTGGTGGTACCCGGACCTTCTGCATCTGTCTGTGAGTCCACTCAAACGACTTCCTTGCAGGCCGGACCTGTTGAGCAAGATGAACAGGAAGATACTGCATCCCAACCTCCCATCACTGAACCTAACAGCATGGCACCTGAGGTCCTGCAATATGGACATCTGAACTTGCCTCCCGAATGCACGAACATTTTAAAGGAGGCTAAGAGGCTCTCCACGAGAGTGTCCTATGCGTTCAAGTGGAAAAGGTTTTTCTTATGGTGTAGGGATCATCACCTGGATCCTACTAAAGGGCAGGAGGAGGTAATTCTGCCTTGCCTCCTTTCCTTGAAATATGCTTCCATTAGAGTGCATCTGTCAGCTATAGTAGCGTACAGGAAATCTCCTCATCAGATTTCTTTCTTTCAGGTTCCGGTGGTTAAGGAATTCCTCCAGGGGTTGAAAAAAGTCTATCCTCCTGTGCGAAATCCTTCTCCTCCTTGGGAATCGAACCTGGTTCTATCCAGGTTAATGTCACCTCCTTTCGAACCTATCCACAAGGCTTCTTTGCAACATCTATCTTGGAAAGCAGCCTTTTTAGTGGCAATCACATCAGCGCGCAGAGTAAGAGATACAAGCGCTTTGTGCGAAGGAACCATATACTGTTTTCCACCACAATAGGGTGGTCCTGAGGGCTCACCCATCCTTCTTGCCTAAGGTGGTTTCTGATTTTCATATAAATCAGTCCATCTCCCTCCCTTCTTTTTTTCCAAATCCAGCGACCCCAGCAGAGCGGTCATTGCACTCCTTGGATTTGAAGAGAGTGCTCAAGTTCTATTTGGAAAAGACCAAGGGAATCAGGAAGTCGGATCAGCTGTTCGTGAACTATGGTTCGATGAGAACAGGTTTTCCAGCGGCCAAGAGGTCCATCTCTAGATGGATTGTCTCCTGCATTAAATTGGCCTACCAGCTTGCAGGCAAGCCTTTATTGGTGTCACCCAGAGCGCATTCTACCAGAGGGAAAGCGGTCACGGTGGCTTTCTTGCACGACATTCCAATGTCAGAAATATTCAAGACTGCAACCTGGAAATCAGTTCATACCTTTACGAGGCATTACTGTCTAGAATCTGATTCCAGGGCCGATACTCAAGTAGGACAAGCCTCTTTGAGGAATCTATTTGGTTAGCCTGCGGCCTGGACGAGCTTAGTTGTCACTAGGCTTAGTATAGTTATTACTGTATTGTTACTCCTTTGCCCGCAGGGAGATGAGGTGAGGCTCGCTATTCTATTCTAATGCTTATGACTGTTGATGAGGATCCCCTGGAAGAGAAGGATTAGTTACTTACCTGTAATCCTAGTTCTCTTCCAGGGGTATCCTCATCAAAGTCATAAGCAACCCTCCCGCCTCCCCGGGCAAAGGACATTCTTTAATAAGGAGATATCGTTAACATATTTGTTACTGGGTTTTTTCAGTCTCCGAAAAGAACTGACCTAACTGTCACCCCTGGGGCTTGATGGGGTACTGGGGGTCATGGGTGCCTTAAAGGCACGGTGTCAGTTTATTGATATGCAGCTACAGGTTAGCTTTTCGGTCTTTTTAGACTGTGTCTTTGCAATGCAGCCTGGGAGCTTTCTATGCTTCCAGTGAGTTATGAGAATTTCTACTGCTTTCTGAGCATTAAAACAGTTTCTAAACAATCTTTGGTGTTTCTCATGTTTCTAATGCTTATTATTCATGTATAGTAGAAATTCTTCACAGCATATTTCAGCTCTGATGTTATTTGGCTGCTATTGCATGTTTTTATTTATATATGTTTATATATATATGTATATATATGTGGGGCACATATAATATAGTGTTTCCGGGGTCCTGCGCATGGGCGGGAATATTCTAATGCTTATGACTTTGATGAGGATACCCCTGGAAGAGAACTAGGATTACAGGTAAGTAACTAATCCCTACTTGCGTCTTATGCAAAAATGGTCCAGCTCCTTTTGGAGCTTCGAGCAGTCCTGGTAACCCCAAAAAGCTGCTCCCGTAAGTCAGAACTGGTAGGCACTTGTGTCTATAAACCTCCAACAGGGGCAATATAGGCCTGCTTCCCACTCTAGTGGCTAACCCAAACAAAACCCTGACTGATTGGTTAAATCGTCAACAACGGTTTTCCAAATATTGTAACAAATTACTCCTTGAGTCAAAGGTAACCCCTAAGTAGGAAAGCTCACCCTCATGCTATATTTCCCATTAATGGAGATTGGCTGTATTTTGCTTCCCTAGAACCATATAATGGGTCTATGCAATGTTAATTTGAAAATCTAGATTGTCCATAAAGTCAACAAATGCATCAATCTGATAGACTACTAGCCGCAGATTCCTTAACTTAGAATTATCCCCCAGGCGTGAGACTGGATCCGGAAAATTTTCTTTGCCCCAGCATCTCTGCTCGCTGGGGAGGCGGCACTGCGTGACCACGCCCCGACGTCCGCGGGCGTGGCATCTGCAAGATCACATAAGCCCCACCCCAGCACGCTGACGTCAGTTTTTCTCTTTTCCGCTTGCAAAGCAGATCCGCATCGTGCCCTGACCGGTTTTCAGGCTTCCTTTTCATGTTTTGTTTCGTGGAACAGTGTGAGAATACCTTCGGGCTTCAAGTCGTGTACGGATTGTGCACGTTGGATGTCCGCGACGGACCCTCACCCTATGTATGTGGGGTTTAGGTGAGCACCATGACTCTACGGACTGCAAAGCTTATCTGAAAGAAACAAGTTAGTATTACGTTCCTTACCTTAGAATATCCCCAGGCGTCAGACTGAATCCGGAAATTTTTGCGTAGCAATACCCCTGCGCGTCGTCTCTGGCTCCGCGTCCGTCATCGGCGGCGTCTGCGCCGGAATGACGTTGTCGAAGTACTTAGACGCCGCCCATGCGCGCTGATGTCAGTTCTTCTTTTTTCCGCGCCAGTTAGCGCAGATCCGGAGAAGCTCTACCCCTTAGTCACTTTTGACTAAAACTTTTTTGATCATTTTTGATATTCTTCAAGTCGTTCTTGACTCTTCAGGTGCTCGTAGGGATGCCCGGGTTCAAACCCTGCTCGAAGTGTGGTTGACTTATGTCGAATACCGACCCCCATCGCCGGTGTCTGCAATGCCTAGGCCTCGACCACGACGACCGTTCCTGTTCCGACTGTCGAGCTCTGACGTCGAAGGCTAGGCGAGAGCGGTCCCGCAAGCGGCTCGAGCTCCGGCAGTCGGCCCGTGCCATTCGAGGTCCCGGTCCCATGGGAGGTCGAGGGATCGGTCGCGGGGATGGAGCCCTCGCAGCTCCGGAAGTCGGCATTGGTCTTCTGGTTCCTCCTCAGGTAAGAGACATGAAAGGTCGGAGCGGCGTCATCGCTCCTCCGACCGCCCCCGACGCTCGCCCGACGCGGCCGGGGTTTTGGGTGGCACCACCCACGCGGCTCCGCAGAAGTCGCTAGCGCCGCATCCTGCCCCACACCTTCAGGTCCCTGAGCAGGGTGCGACGCCGGAGGCGATCAAGTGGTACCTCATGGCCATGAGGTCGCTCTCTTCTCCACCGGACCCCACGGCGCCTTCGGGCCCAGTGGGTCCGGCTCCGGGGCCTAGCGGGTCGCGTGCTTTGGCACCGGCGCCGCAGGCGGCTTCGGCCCCGGCGCCACCGGCGACTTCGGTCCCGGCGCCTCAGGCCCCGGCCGGATCCGGCTCCGGATCTGGGTCGACGCCGGTCGACCTTACGACCTCACCAGCGCCGCCCCCAAAGGTGTCCCCACTGGCGCTGACTTCGGTCGACGCCGGCCCCAGTCCTTCTATCGATCCCGTTCAGCCGTCGACACAGCCCCGTTGGGCGCCGTACGAGACAGCTTTGGGTACATTCTACTTTAACGAACGGGCCCCGATTGTTGATCCTGGCTACCAGGCATTGGGTGACGAAGAGGACTGGGAGGTGTCGGGACCAAGCGGACTGGACAGAGGAGCTTGGGGAGGCCAGCGGCCTGGATCTCTCTCTCCAGACACTGGTTTTGTCTCCCCTCCAACCGTGGCTACGGAGGAGGGGGCAGCCTATAGCGTAGTACTGATGCGGGCGGCTAAGGCCTTAAACCTTACGCTCCCCTCAGCGGCCGTGAGGACTAATCTCCTCACCGAGGTCCTCAAACCGCAGTCAAGCTCGGTCGAGCCTCTGCTGCCGTTCAATGAGGCCTTATGACGTTCTGCTGGGCACCTGGTCCAAGCCCGCCTCAGGACAGCCTGTGGACAGGAACGTGGCCAGACGCTACCTCCCGGCTCTGGGCGACCCAAGCTTCCTGTCGACCCATCCAACCCCGAGAGCCTGGTTATCCAGGCCTCTAACTCCCAGACCGCATTCCTCTCGGCCCCGCTCCAGCAAATGGGTGCCTTTCGCTCCTTTCGTGGCCAAGGAAGGCCCCCACGGACCGCCAGCCACACAACAGAATTTTCAGCGCGGTGGCGGCCGTGGAAACCGCCGGGGTGGCGGTCGGGGTCAAAGGCGAGGCCAGTCTGCGCCCGCTCCCGCGGCATCCGCCTCAAAACCTTCCTAGTCCGAGTTTTCAGGCCCATGTGACGCCAGTGGGGGGCAGGGTCCGCCATCACCTCTTCCACTGGCGCACAGTCACATCAGACAGGTGGGTGCTGCAAATCGTCCGAAGGGGCTACTCCCTCCCCTTCGAGGCGACCCCTCCAGCCATGCCACCGCAGTACCACCGCGTGTCGGGGGACCACTTGCGACTTCTGCAGGAGGAAGTTACGGCCCTCTTGGCCAAGGGGGCCATCGAGCGCGTTCCTGGGCCAGAAGTAGGGGGTGGTTGCTACTCCCACTACTTTCTGGTACCCAAGAAGGGCAAAGGGGGCCTACGCCCTATCTTGGACCTACGGAACGTCAACGGCTTCCTCCGGAAGGAGAAGTTCAAGATGTTGACTTTGGCTCAGGTCTTGGCTGCCCTAGACCCGCAAGACTGGATGGTGGCGTTGGACTTGCAGGACGCCTACTTTCACATCCCCGTCCTGCCGGCCCACCGACGTTAGCTGCGGTTCACGGTAGGCCTCGTGCACTTTCAGTTCACCGTGCTCCCCTTTGGCCTTACCAGTGCCCCACGGGTGTTCACGAAGGTGATGGCGGTGGTCGCAGCTCATCTGCGCAGGTTAGGGGTTTCAGTCTTCCCCTACCTCCACGACTGGTTGTTGAAGGCGGGCTCGCCCCAAACATGCGTCAACCACCTCCAGATTACGGCGGATCTCCTGCACCTGCTGGGGTTTTCCATCAACGTGCCGAAATCACACCTGTGCCCCTCCCAAAAGCTCCTCTTCATCGGAGCTGTTCTGGACTCGGCGCAGTTTCGGGTTTATCCTCCCGAGCAGCGAGTCCAGGATATTCAGGCTCTGATTCCGATCTTTCAGCCGTCATCCCGGGTTTCGGTCAGGTTGACGCTGCGGCTCCTGGGGCTGATGGCCTCCTGCATCCTTCTGGTGCATCACGCCCGGTGGCGGATGCGGGCTCTGCAGTGGGACCCGAAGTTTCAGTGGGCCCAGCATCAGGGCAACCTGTCTGACCATGTCCTGATCTCGGAGGGCGCTGCGAGACAGCTGCAGTGGTGGCTCACGGACCGTGATTGGGTCAACGGCAGATCCCTCTCCCTCTCCCTTCCCCAACCGGAGCACGTGGTTGTGACGGACGCGTCCCTCCAGTGCTGGGGAGGCCACATGGGAGAGGCGGAGATCAGAGGCCTCTAATCTCCGGCGGAGTCCCAGCTCCATATCAACCTTCCGGAGCTGCGGGCGATTCGTCTGGCACTGAAAGCATCCCTCCCCTCTGTCCGAGGGATTGCAGTGCAGGTGTTCACGAACAACACTACCGCCATGTGGTACTGCAACAAACAGGGCGGTGTGGGGTCCTGGACCCTCTGTCAAGAGGCTCTGCGGCTCTGGCAGTGGCTGGAACATCAAGGAGTGACCCTGGTGGTTCACCACCTGGCGGGTTCTCTGAACGCCAGGGCGGACGAACTCAGCCGACAGTGCTCGATGGATCACGAATTGCGTCTGAACTCGGACGTGGCGCAAGGCATCTTTCTGCAGTGGGGAGAGCCTTGGTTAGATCTATTTGCCACTGAAGAGAACGCGCAATGTCATCAGTTCTGCGCTTTGGAATTTCCAAGGCGGCACTCGCTCGGCGACGCATTTCGTCGCGAGTGGAGTTGCGGTCTGTTATACGCCTTTCCGCCTATACCACTTCTGCCCAGAGTGCTGAAGATCAGGCGCGACCGGGCCCAAGTCATCCTTGTGGCTCCAGACTGGGCTCGAAGGTTCTGGTATCCCGAGCTACTCAATATGTCAGTCGGTCCCCCGATCCGTCTGCCTCTTCAGGAGGACCTTCTGTCGCAGCAGCAGGGGACGGTCCTCCACCCGAACGTGTCCAGTCTCCACCTCCATTCTTGGAGATTGAGCGGCGGCAGTTGAGGCCATTTGACTTGCCTCCTGAAGTTTGTAATCTTATTCTGGCGGCCAGGCGCCTGCCGGTGGAACAAATTTGTGGCATCGTGCACAGCAAAGGCTGTGGATCCCCATTCTGCCCCTCTTTCTGAAGTTATTCTCTTCCTTCTTTCTCTTGCCCAGCAGGGCTCTGCTCTGGGCACTATCAAGGGCTACCTTTCTGCCCTTTCGGCCTTCCTAAGGCTGCCTGATCAACCTTCTTTGTTCAAGTCCCCTATAGTAACTCGTTTTCTGAAGGGCATCACGCACATGTTTCCACCTGTCCCTTTTGTGATGCCTCAGTGGGACTTGAACCTAGTTCTTACTTTCCTGATGTGCGCTCCCTTTGAGCCAATTCACTCTTGTCCTCTGTCTTCTCACCTTGATGACAGCTTTCCTGGTTGCCATCAGCTCTGCCAGGAGAATGAGTGAGCTCCAGGCTCTATCTTGCAAACCTCTCTTCCTGTATGTGCATCTGGACAAAGTGGTGTTGCGTACAAAACCATCTTTCCTGCCCAAGGTAGTCTCTGCTTTCCACATCGGGCAGTCCATCACCTTGCCCTCCTTCTTCCCACCTCCGCATCCCTCAAAGGATGAAGAGCGGCTCCATCGTCTGGACCCAAACCGTGTGCTTTCATTCTATGTGGATCGCACACGCCAGTTCCGGGTGGATGACCAACTCTTTGTTGGTTACGTGGGTGCGAAGAAGGGACGGGCGGTGCATAAACGGACCATCTCTCGGTGGGTCGTCCTCCAGGACTTCCTGGTGTGAGTATTGGTTCGCAGACCCACCACCGGGGTGTGTATTGCTGGGGTATCTATTCTAAGGTAAGGAATCTAATACTAACGTGTTTCTTTCAGATGAACAAGTTACTTACCTTCGGTAACGATATATCTGTAAGAAACAGTAGTTAGTATTAGATTCCTTACCGCCCCACCCAGCCTCCCCGTTCAGCGAACTGATACCTAGGGTTAAGGTTATCTCCCTTTCAGGGCCCTAGTTTCTTGGCGCCAGTGTTGGTTCTAGCATGGCTCTGCGTATCTGGCGCGGGAAAAGCTGTGTCTAAGAACTGACGTCAGCGCGCATGGGCGGCGTCTAAGTACTCTGACGATGTCATTCCGGCGCGGACGACGGACGCGGAGCCAGAGACGACGCCTAACGACGCGCAGGGGTATTGCTACGCAAAAATTTACAGATCCAGTCTGACGCCTGGGGTTATTCTAAGGTAAGGAATCTAATACTAACTACTGTTTCTTACAGATATATTGTTACCGAAGGTAAGTAACTTGTTCGTCAGCACCTTAAACCGAAGTCCCGGCCGTAGGGCCGGATGAAATTGCTGTCTGCCCGCTTGTCCAGGTCGGTGTTGTCCGAACGTCCGTCCCCTACCTCGGAGACCAGGAACCGGCGATTCAGTGTGCGGGATCGCCCCATGCTATGGCCCCAAGGGCGTCGCTCGCCAACTGGTAGGTCCTGTAGTTTGTCTCAGAGGTCTTTTCCTCGTTCGGCAGAGGGCCGGGTTCCCCCACCAGTCGCCACCCTATCCGCCGTTTCCTGGCGTCGGGGCGACTAGGGCCCAAAGGACAGCCTACGCTGCGGCTCTGCAGGCTTCTTTGGCACCTCCTGAGACGTCCGCGGATCCCTTTCCTCGCGCGGGGCCTTCCGTGGAGTTGTGTCGTCGAGAGGTAGTTCTTCGGGGCTTCGCTCTTCGGCCCGTGGCATCCCTGCCCCGCTGCAAAGCCCTACGGGGCTCCCTGTGGCGTTGCAGGAGGTCGCCGGAAATCTGGGCTTGTCCCAGAGTCGCCCTCGGAGCAGGCGGCAGCCTCTCCAGAGGCCGAGCTGGTGTTGTTTCAGCGCCAAAGGCTTTCCTCCCCAGCCCTGGCGGTACCGCGGCTGGAGGCCGGGCCCTGGGGTGCTTTCCCGAGTCCCTCTCGGTCCTCTCCGCGGGCGGCTGCCCCGAGAGGTTCAACCTGTGCCGTTCCTTAGCCACACCGGCTCCGGCCCCATTCTCCTAGGGTTACTAGAAAACTATTAAGGGGTTCTGCCCAAGTTACCCTCCCATACCTGTGCAAGGGACATCAAAAAGATGAGGAAGTAGAAAAGAAAGGTACTGAGGAATCAATTAAGCATTTACTTTCACAACAAGATATATTTAATGATCCTGTTTTTTACAATTATTTGTATCTACATCAAGTTGTACAATTTAATAAGGACATATATACGAGTCACAGGACAATGTGGCACTAAACAACCTAGTAATCAAAACAATACAATATATACAACCTACATATACAATATATACACTTTCTCTTCCAGGGGATCCTCATCAATAGTCATAAGCATTAGAATATTCCCGCCCATGTGCGGGACCCCGGAAACACTATATTATATGTGCCCCACATATAAATACACATATATATATAAATAATATATATATATATATAAAAAACAAGCAATAGCAGCCAAATCACATTAGAGCTGAAATATGCTGCGAAGAATTTCCACCATACATGAATAATAAGCATTAGAAACAGTAGAAACAACACCAAAGTTTGTTTAGAAATTGTTTTAATGCTCAGAAAGCAGTAGAAATTCTCAGAACTCACTGGAAGCATAGGAAGCTCCCAGGCTGCATTGCAAACACACAGTCTAACAAGACTGAAAAGCTAACCTGTAGCTGAATAGCAAAAAACTGACACTGTGCCTTTAAGGCACTCATGACCCCCTGTATCCCATCATGCCCCAGGAGTGGCAGTTAGGTCAGTTGTTCTTTCCGGCTCCTTCAGTGAAGGACCCTGGTTACACAGCTCCACTATTTTTCAGGTTTTTTACAGAAAAATTGCTTCTTTTTGACAACTTTTGCACTTACTTCGACGTCTTACATCTAGTCAAGTAAGATACTGCTTGTTTTGAGCAGTTTGGAGAGCATTTTCCTCTAAAAATGCCTTCACTCTTTGATAAATGTCCTTCTTGTAACAGCAAGAAGGCCAAGACAGACCGCCACGAGGTCTGTATCGTTTGCCTGCCTGAAGACCATGATCCAGACACCTGTCCTCATCGTGAGAACCTGTCAGGAAGGACTCTCAAGGACAGGGAGAGAATTCGAATTTATGGCCTGGCTCACAGAGCTTCGAGAGGGAGGTCTCCAGTGAAGAAGGGCTCCAAGAAGACCCATTCCTCTTCAACGAAGAAGTCTTCACACCCTTCAACTTCAGCGTCGAGCTCGGCGCTGAGAAAAGATCCACAGGTGGGATTTTCCTCTTCGAAGCTGCTGTCGACGGCGGGCTCGCCGTCAGGAGGAAGACCAGGTACGTCGACGACATCGAAGGCACCGGCTCCGTCGTCGAAATCCCCTCTGCCGTCGTCAACCGGGCGGCGATCGGCGTCGAGGAAGGCTACTCCGCCGCCGTCAACCGGGCGACGGTCGGCGTCGAGATCCATTACTCCTCCGCCGTCGTCAACCAGGCGACGACCGGCGTCGAGGGACGTCACCTCGCCGTCGTCAACCAGGCGACGACCGGCGTCGAGAAGGGTGACTCCTCCGCCGTCGACAGTGGCTCGTCGATTGGCGTCGAGGACGCGGTCTCCGTCGGTGCGGCAGCAGCGCTCGGCGTCGAGGGTGCCCAATACCCCTCCGCCGTCGTCGCACATGCATTCGACGTCGAGACATGGATCTACGTCGGCGGCTGACCATCGCCGTTCGACGTCGAGGCAGAAAGCTCCGTCGACGACAGGGCGAGGCTGTTCGACGTCGAGAGAGAAGCCTCCGTCGGCGACAGGACATCATCGTTCGGCTTCGAGGCTGAGGTCCCCGTCGGCGACCGGACACCGCCGTTCGACGTCGAGGCAGAAAGCTCCGTCGGCGGTTGCTCATCGCCGCTTGACGTCGAGAGACTACGAACACTCTCATGGACATTCAAGGTAGAGATTGTTTGATCCTCCGACTCCTCGAAGGCGGTCGGCTGCGAGAAGTGAGCGCTCGACGTCGAGACACTCGGATACGATCATGGTGACAGAATTGTTGCGTGCTTATCTAGGTTCCTGATCGATACTGTGACCTTATGCCCCTATTCGGCTATAAATCCATTTATTCCCTATATTGGCATAACCGTTCAAGTGCGATTTTCTGAAAAGTCATCTCTGGCCTCACACGAACAGAGCCACATTCCAGCATGACTCTCTGCTACTTCCTTTGCGACCAATTAGTGCAATGACAGAGCAGCAGTCACTATCTGATATTCCTAGATAACACTCCGAGTTCTTCAACAAGATAAAAACTTAGCAAACCTGGAAATCCCCGCTTGCTATGTTTTGATTAGTAATGGAACTCTAATGAGCAACTGATAACTGTCACTTCCTAGTGACATCTTTAATTGACGTCTTATGTCCAGCAAACTTGCGTCAAACCCGGCACCTGTCAGGTATAAATATTACCAACGTTGCCTTAAGCAATGAGCGAACCTGTTGCTGATGCCAGCTGCCTGCATGACCCCGTGTTGGTAAAAACTAGCACTCTGTCGCTGCAGCCTGCTATCCTGTGGTGGTGAAGCTGCTGATTACCATTATCGCCGCTACAGCGCGAACTATGGTTCAGTACGCTTGAGGAGCCGTGCAGCCGTCCTCTGCGAAGACATCCAGCCCAGCTGCCCGCGGACGCTGTCACCCCTCCTTCCTCGACGCGCTGAGAGAAGCCGCTGCCTTTCTCGTGCAGAGAAATCCAGTCCCGGCGCTTCCAGTTTACCCTCGCAGGTGACTGGGATATCGAGAGAGACCCCTGAAGGAGATACCAATCCTCCATCATTCTATTCAGAGGTATGGTGTTGACTAAACCCTTAGACGAGAATTCTTGAAACAAACCTTGGCAAAACCAACTTAACTTAAGCTACTTACTTACTCCCCTTCTCACGTGTTAGGCTTAGGTCAGGCACACTGGGGTAGGCTTAGTTAGAAGCACCAGTTGAGTACGTTAGCCAAATGTATATATGACTGTATATATGTTTTATTACTTTTAAACCATTGTATGGCTAAGAAACCATATCAATGCTTTTACAGTTCTATTTCGCAATACTTATCTTACTGTACGTACTTTTTATAAAAACAATTATTGCAATTGTGGCAATACATTTCTCTTGTACGAGAAGAAAGACTGTTCAATAAATGTTAACCCTTTATTGACTAACGCCCGTCTCTCTATTCTCTACATCTCGTGAAAGTAAACTGCACTAGACTGACTGAGTGAAATACATGTCTATTGTTTCACACGACCCTAGAGATTGACTCTTGATCTGAGGAGCATAGTTGTCATGTTGCACGGTTGTTGGAAAGCTGAATCCCTTCTTGTCTGTGCCAAGGAAGCTGATCACTTCCTATGCAGAGAAGAAAGTTTCCAGTGACCTCTGAGCTAGTTGGTAACACAACCCAATTAAGTTTAGCATAGTCAGTGGAGGCCTGGAATATCCGCAGTTCCACGTCGATACTACTGTTTATGTTATTCCAATGCGCAGGGCCTAGTGGGAAACTAGGAACTACACTACAGAATCTGCTTCTCACTATTCATCTTATCGGTCCTCGGGCTTCTCTACTGCGCATTCAAGATCCAGAAGCCCTATACACAGGACTCCTGAACGTCGTCCAGATCCTTCAGCGGGGCGCATCAGACTGTCACCTAGATGGTACAGGTCCTTGGACCATTGGAGAGACGATGGGCCTACCAAGCGTATGCAGGAGTATGCCAGCCCACACCACAGGTCACCTCTCCAAAACCTGGTGGAGGAGATGGACAAGCGTAGCCCTCCCAGGCGCTCATCCCCTGTGACGCTACCCACCAAAGCGCCAAGAAGGTCCCGTTCGCCTACAAGGGAAGCTAGACGGGAAGGTCGGGGAAGATCTAGATCTCCTGCAAAGGAACCTAGACTGGAAGGTCGGAAGAGCTCTGGACATCCCCGGGGCAGATCTCCCGTGCGGTCGCCGACCAAATCCCCCAGGGCATCCCGATCCCCTAGAAGGGAACATCGGACAAGAGATCGGGTCAGGTCTCGCTCCCCTAGACGGGAGGAGCGCTCCAGGAGGTCGCGGGAGCGGAGACGCAGTTCTCACCATCGACATAGACGTACTCCGTCTACCTCCTCCACCTCATCTACCAGATCGTCCAAGAGGGACTACTCACCGACTTTGACAGACAGTCCAACGTCCAGGTCCTCCCCAGTGGATGATCTTGGCACGTATCTGGACGTTCTGCAGAGAGGTGCGCTTAAACTGAACATCGAAATGTCTGTCCCTCAAGTGACGACGACAGTCATTTTCGAAACCTTGCACCAAAAGGCCATCTCCAGACCTCTGCTGCCTTTGGTTCCGGGGATTATGGACCCTGTCAAGGAAGTTTTCCTAACCCCAGCAGCAATCAGAGCAGTGCCGGCACGCATTCACAAGAAGTACAAACCGGCGACTTCTGACCCGGTGTTTGTGAAGTCTGACCCTCCGGCAGACTCTGTCATCGTGGCAGCGGCGAGGAAGACACATGCGGTTGCTGGTTCATCTTCAGTCCCGCCAGATAAGGACAGCAAGACCCAAGACTCCTGGGGTCGGAAGGTTTGCAACTCTGCTGCTTCCACTCTTAAGGTCGCCAGTGCAGCTGCGCTCCTGGGTCGGTATGACAGAGCCTTATGGGGCTCGATGGAAAGATTCAAAGCCAAGCTGCCGAAAGAGGACCAGCAGGACTTTGAGGAAACTGTTACGGAGGGGTGTCTGGTGGCAAACCAGATGATCAGCACGGCCGCGGATGGGGCGGTGCTTTCGGCTCATTCCTATTCCCATGGAGTTTGTGCCAGAAGATCGGCCTGGTTACGCCTTACAGGTCTAAAACCGGATGCTCAGCATCGGATTCTAAATCTCCCCTTTTCGGGTTCCGCTCTCTTCGGGGAACACGCGGACGAAGAGATGACCCGAATGAAGACTAAGCTGGACACGGTGAAGGCGGTGGGCTTGGAGAAGAAAAAGGAATTCAAGCGCCGCTTCAAATCCAACAGGGGCCCAACAGAGGGTTCAAACCCCTCAGTGGTCCCAGAACAAAACTCAGGGGAAGCCCCAGTTTCGTGGCAAGCCCAGCAGGGGCAGGGGGGGCCACCAGCAGTCCTCCAACACCACGAGAGGAGGAAAGGCCTGAACAGTGGCTTCCTCTGACGCCGTTGCCCTCTCCAGTGGGAGGAAGTGCTTCACAACACCTGGCAGAGTGGGTCAGCATCACAAGAGATCAGTGGGTGCTGAATATACTGCGAAATGGATACAGGATACGTTTCCGTGCTCTTCCAAAGAGCATCCCTCCGAAGAGCTCTTGCCCTCACCAACTGAGCTTGCTCCAACGAGAGGTAAAAATCCTGCTGCAAAAAAGAGCGATAGAAGAAGTTCCTCGCGCTCTAAGAGGCAAAGGAGTTTACTCCAGATATTTCCTTGTCCCCAAAAAAGATCAGGAGGACAAGTTCAGACCCATACTCGACCTACGACTCCTAAACAAGGTTATCGTCAAGGAAAAGTTCCGCATGTTGGCGCTTCACCAAATATGTCCTCATCTACAAGCCGGAGATTGGATGTGTTCGGTGGATCTACAAGATGCGTACTTTCACATCCCGATTGCGCAACAACATCGAAAGTACCTGAGGTTTGTTGTGGGACACAAACACTACCAGTACAAGGTGTTACCCTTCGGTCTCAAGTCCGCACCACGAGTCTTCACCAAATGCATGGCAGTGGTGGCGGCTTTTCTTCACAAGAAGGGTCTCTTCGTTTACCCATATCTGGACGACTGGCTCCTAAAGGGTCCATCTCCGGTACGGGTAACGCAAGATCTGCATCTGTGCCTGCAACAGCTTCACAGGCTCGGCCTCCATGTGAACCTGGAGAAGTCAGTCCAGCTGCCTACGCAATCCATCCACTACCTAGGCTCCGTTCTGGACACAAGCGTGGGAAGAGCGTTTCCTTCGGAGGAGAGACTTTCTTCCATGAACCTGAAATGCGGGATTCTGCTAGTCTCGACCTCCAACAGCGCGACAAGTGGCGTCTCTGCTTGGTTCCATGGCGTCCTGCATTTTTCTCATCCCACACGCCATGCTGAGAATGCGTCCTCTGCAACAGGCTCTGGAGGATCAGTGGGACCAGGCAACAGGTCGTTGGGAGGACCGAATCCATCTTTCCCAGGCGACAAAAGAGTCCATCAGATGGTGGACTCGGAGACACAATGTGATCGTGGGAGTGCCGTTTCATCAGCCCATTCCGTCCCAATCTATAGTGACAGATGCCTCCCTGCACGGCTGGGGAGCACACATGGGTCCGCTTCAGATTCAAGGCCGGTGGTCTGCGCAGGAGCAGACATACCACATCAACATGCTGGAACTCAGAGCGGTATTCCTGGCTCTCAAAGCTTTCCTGCCAGCGATCACATCCAACTCAGTCCTGGTTCAGACGGTTATACGACAACCATGTTCTATCTGAACAAACAAGGAGGCACAAAATCTCGCCCACTGTCTCGAGAGGCTCAGACAATATGGCATTGGCTCCTCGCTCGAGGTCTCACAGTGGTGGCGGTGCATCTTCCGGGCGAGTTGAACGTCAAAGCAGACACACTCAGCAGGCACTTCGAAGATCAGCCAGACTGGGTGCTAAACGACGAAGTAGTGGAAGAGCTTTTTCGTTGCTGGGGACGTCCATCCATAGACTTGTTTGCAGACGACGAAAACGCCAAGTGCCACGCCTTCGCGTCCAGGTTCCACAGACCGGGGACGCAGGGGAACGCTCTTCTGTTGGATTGGGCAGGGATGTTCGCATACGCGTTTCCTCCCCTAGCTCTGATCCCGAGGGTGGTTTCCAAGCTCCTCAGGACGAACATGGAGATGGCCCTGATTGCTCCAGACTGGCCTCGGCAGTGGTGGTATCCGGACCTTCTACATCTGTCTGTGTATCCACACAAACGACTCCCTTGCAGACCAGACCTGTTGAGCAAAATGAATGGGAGGATGATGCATCCCAACCTCCCATCATTGAACCTAACAGCATGGCTCCTGAGGTCCTGCAATACGGACATTTGAACCTGCCTCCAGAATGCATGAGCATTTTGAGGGAGGCTAAGAGGCCGTCCACGAGAGCATCCTATGCCTTCAAGTGGAAAAGGTTTTACTTGTGGTGTAGGGATCATCATTTGGATCCGATTAAGGGGCAGGAGGACGTCATCTTACCATACCTCCTTTCCCTCGCAACAGCTGGTTTGAAGTACGCTTCCATTAGAGTGCATTTGTCAGCTATTGTGGCTTATAGGAAGTCCCCTGACCAGGTGTCTTTCTTTCAGGTTCCAGTGGTCAAGGATTTCCTTCAGGGTTTGAAGAAAGTGTATCCCCCTGTGCGAAATCCTTCTCCTCCGTGGGAATTAAACCTAGTTCTATCTAGGTTAATGTCTCCACCTTTCGAGCCCATCCACAAGGCTTCCTTACAACATCTCTCTTGGAAGGCAGCTTTTTTGGTGGCAATTACCTCTGCACGCAGAGTCAGTGAGATACAGGCGCTCTGTGCAAAGGAACCTTATACGGTATTCCACCATAACAGGGTAGTACTAAGGGCTCACCCATCTTTCTTGCCTAAGGTCATCTCTGATTTTCATATAAATCAGTCTATTTCCCTCCCTTCCTTTTTTCCAAATCCGACGACCCCGGCCGAGCGGTCACTTCACTCCTTAGATCTTACAAGAGTGCTGAAGTTTTATTTGGAAAAGACTAAAGGGATTAGGAAAACGGACCAACTGTTTGTGAACTATGGTGCAATGAGAACTGGCTTTCCAGCAGCGAAGAGGTCCATTTCCAGGTGGATTGTCTCTTGCATTAAGTTGGCCTATCAACTAGCAGGAAAACCTTTGTTGATGTCTCCAAAAGCGCATTCCACTAGAGGGAAGGCGGCTACAGTGGCTTTCTTGCATGACGTTCCCATGTCAGAAATATGCAAGGCCGCGACCTGGAAATCAGTGCATACCTTTACGAGGCATTACTGCCTCGACTCTGATTCCAGGACTGACACTCAAGTAGGGCAAGCCTCCTTGAGGAATCTGTTTGGGTAGTCTGTTTTGTCTACTCACGCTTATTGATGAGATTTCTGTCTTATCTTTCCTTTGCCCGCAGTGATGAGGAGAGGCTCGCTATTCTATTCTAATGCTTATGACTATTGATGAGGATTCCCTGGAAGAGAAGGATTAGTTACTTACCTGTAATCCTAGTTCTCTTCCAGGGGTATCCTCATCAAAGTCATAAGCAACCCTCCCGCCTCCCCGGGCAAAGGATACTCTTTAATAAGGAGATATTGTTAACCTATGTGTTATTGGGTTTGTTTTTCAGTCTCCGAAAAGAACAACTGACCTAACTGCCACTCCTGGGGCATGATGGGATACAGGGGGTCATGAGTGCCTTAAAGGCACAGTGTCAGTTTTTTGCTATTCAGCTACAGGTTAGCTTTTCAGTCTTGTTAGACTGTGTGTTTGCAATGCAGCCTGGGAGCTTCCTATGCTTCCAGTGAGTTCTGAGAATTTCTACTGCTTTCTGAGCATTAAAACAATTTCTAAACAAACTTTGGTGTTGTTTCTCCTGTTTCTAATGCTTATTATTCATGTATGGTGGAAATTCTTCACAGCATATTTCAGCTCTAATGTGATTTGGCTGCTATTGCTTGTTTTTTATATATATATATTATTTATATATATATGTGTATTTATATGTGGGGCACATATAATATAGTGTTTCCGGGGTCCCGCACATGGGCGGGAATATTCTAATGCTTATGACTTTGATGAGGATACCCCTGGAAGAGAACTAGGATTACAGGTAAGTAACTAATCCATATGTACAACAATATACCCTACAAAAAACTAAAAATAATAAGGGGATCCATTTTTTTACACAATACCCACTCCTAGCTTATCGTGAAGTATCACAGAAAAGGAAATCCTTGCAGCGCCTGAGTTGTAAATTCTCCTTAACACAAGAAATATATATTGATCAAGGCGCCTGACCTCAAAAACAAAATACAAAATATGGGGGACTCCTTATCACAAAGGTGTTGACGCGGTCGCGTTTCCGCCAGTTGTCTCTTTTGGCTTCTTCAGGACAAGGGTACTAAAATAATATATTAAACATAAGTAATACTAAAACAGATAACCAATGCCGGTTCAGCTCTCACCTGTCTGTGATAATGCAGTGCCAAGCACAAAAAGGAAACACACACGGGGACCGTGATAATGCAGTGCCAAGCACAAAAAGGAAACACACACAGGGACCACGAATACATTTTAAACGGTCCACAAGAGGTGGCAAAAAACAGAATAAGTAAAGAAATTACAGACACCATATCCAAGATACACCCCTAGGTGGCTAATACTGACACCGTGCCTAAGTTTAAAATACCAGAGTGTGCACTAAGCAAAGGTGTAGATGGCCAACTAAAGAGGCACCTGAGGTACCAAACTACAAAGCAAAAGCTAACTCAAAATACCTTCAAAGAGTGTGTAATCCACACAGGGAAATTACTCCTGGGGACAAGGAAAGCTTCCTCGTCTAGTGCACACAATGCGGACCCTGAACAGAGGAAAAAGCAAAAAGGGAATATTTCCTTAATCAGAGCCACAGCTATAAACACACGCCTATTACTCATGGGGGCTCTTGCTCTCACATACCTCCAATGGGTAAGGGCATCCGCTAAAAGGTCCAGATGTCCACTCGCTCGTCCAGCTACTGGGGGAGATTATATCAAAGTGAGTGCAGTCCTGAGACCTCCTGGTGTCGTCATGCAAAGAGACCGAAAACAACACAGGGCAACCCCCTGTCAGTCACAGAGGCCCAGGGACCAAAAAATTATCTATCAGGGTATAACTCGCAAAGCTAAGTCCCAATCCTACCTTATTCCTAAATCAAGGCCGCAAAGCAGAGTCATACCGCATTCCAGGAACTACAGGGCAGCACAACCATCCGTGTATTCGAGTGAAACCCGGTTCCCTGGATGCACCCTAAAGAGCGCAATGACGTCACACGTGATGGGTCTCGGGGGCGGGCGGGTAGGATGGGGGCGGATTCAACAGCAACGAAGCACTTGGAAGCGTCTCAAGGAGGCAACAGCAACAAAGGACTGGTTACCTGGACATTGGTTCGATTACACGGCCCTCACAGCAGGCAACAGAGAAGAGGGACTCCGAATTACGTTGCACTCAGTCTCTCTGGCAACCATAACACTGCTGCACTCGAGCAATAAACACAGGGAATTAATCGCCCTCAAATAAGGGACCGGAGAGGAGGGGCTCTAAAAGTATGTACCAAACTTATTTTACTCAAAAGAATATAAATGCTGCATTAAGGCAAAAGCGCATGGAGATCCAGCAATGCCCACTCCAATTGGGGGGACAAGTCCCGACATATAAAAACCAGATACCAAAGGAACCCTGGTCCTTCAATTTAAGCAGTATTTAAAGGAAACCTAGAGTACATGAAAGTAAAAAAGAAAACAGAGTTCTATTGAATATCCCATCACCACAAAAGTGTGAAATTAGTATATTCCTCCACCTCCTGAGACGTCTGCGGGTCCCTTGCCTCGCGCGGGGCCTTTCATGGAGTTGCCGGCATCTTCGGCCCTGAAGGTTTTGGCTTCAGGTTGTAGGAGGGTGGTGTCGTCGAGGGGTAGTCCTTCGGGGCTCTGCTCTTCGGCCCGTGGCATCCCTGCCCCGCCGCAAAGCCCTACGGGAGGCCGGGTCCTGGGGTGCTTTCCCGAGTCCCTCTCGATCCTCTCCGCGGGCGTCTACCCCGAGTGAGGTCCAACCTGCGCCTTTTCTGCGCCGTTCCTTAGCCACACCGGCTCCGACCTGCTCCCGCCCCATTCTCCTAGGGAGCGCGTGGCCGATGCTCTCGGCTGTGCTAAGGCCACTTCTGTGGCTCCCCGGCGCCATGCCTGGCTGCGGGATCCTGTTTTTCCTGAGAATATTAGGGAGCGCCTGGTTGACCTGTCCTTTGATGTGGATCCTCTTGTTCAACACTCATGTGGACTCCGCCATTCAGCGTCTCCTTGCGTGGCTCTGTCCTCCATCCCCTCCGTAGGCTGGCTTGTTGATCCTCCGGGGCTTGATAGGAGGCATTATCCCACCTGCTTCTAGAATCTGGTGTTTTTGAGTGGGCCGTTTATATATTCTGTGTGGTTTGACATGCCTTCGGGTCCCTTGGTTTGACTCTTTCTCTCTCTCTTCTGGTGGCTGCTGGTTCAGCCCTTTTGGCAAGTGTGTATTTTTTTGGCTGATTGCTACCGCAGGTTTTATGTTCTTGTTCTCTGAAGCGGGAGTTTTTCCCTAAGAGTGGTTCCCATTAGATAGCTCTGTCCTACGCTGGGTGGGTGTGGACTCCCTTTTGCGGGTTCCTCGCCTCTCCTGGCGTCACTGTATTCTGCTAAAGCGGTTTCTTTGATCCTGTCTGGGCGTAGCTTGCGCTGCTCCATGTTCTGTCATTCTCAGTATCCACTGCATCGCTAGACCAGCATTGGCATGCCGTCTGCGGCGTTGTGCTAAGGTGTTTACACCCCTTTTTTTGTCCGGCATTTTGGCCTGGTCCTCTGTCTGGTGTTTCAGGGAGGGTATTTTCCTGTGTTCTGGTTGACTGCTTGGTTCATACTCAGTCTTTCTCTTCTTTTCTAGCTGGTCCCGCTTCTTTTGTGGTCTGTTCCTGTCCGGAACGGTCTCCTTGGGGTCGTTCTGGATTTCCCTGGCCTTGCTTTCGTCTGAGCTCGGCTTCGTGGTGCTTGCCAACTGCCGGCTGCGCCCGCCTACTCTTTATAGTCCACAGTTGGGGGTCCTGGCGTGGTTCCTTATGCTCCTACCTCTTGTTCTGCTGGAGCTTTGTGCGACTGCGTCTTTCTTCTCCTACCTGCCTTTCTGGGCTGTGGGGCCGTTCAGCCTTGTCCGTTGTCTCAAGGCAGTGGCCAGTTCAGCTATCCCCCTTCACTGTGTGTGTGTGTGTGTGTCTTCCAGTGGAGGACTCTGCCTCCGTTTCTACTTCTTCTCCTTGGAGTCTTGAGGTGATTATTTCTTCCTCAGTAATCCTCTGCCGTTGTCTGTCCCTTTAGGGCTCTCTGTCAGATGTCCTGGGTATCTTGGCTGAGCTTGGGGTGTCCGGACCTCCTTCACCTCGTCCTTGCTTGCTTCTGCTTGGTGGGGGCTGGGCCACCCTTCCTGTCCCCTTCCTACGTCTCCTGCTGGGGCTCTGTGTTCTTCCTACTGGGGGGTTCTCTCGCAGGCCCTCCTCCTCCCTTCTGGGTATGGCTAGGGTATCTATTCTACGTTAAGGAATCTGCAGCTAGTAGTCTCTATCAGATGTACGAGATACTTACTTTCGGTAACAATGTATCTGGTAGACACGATTCTAGCTGCAGATTCCTTCACGACCCACCCTTCCTCACCTTTAGCTTGGTCTTCTGCGCTCGCCTGCCTCTGGGTGGTTTGTCTTCTGCGAGTGCCCTCTTTCACTTCCTCCCTAGCGGGATATTTTGTTCTGTTTGTTTGCGTCTACTCCTTCCTTTCTGGTAATTGATCGCTAGGTTCATGTGTACTTCTGCATCCCTACACCCTGGTGTTTCCAGTGTGGGGCCTACTTATACTTTGCTCCCTTTTTCACTGCTTGAATTTTCTGACTCATGTACAGTCCTTTGAGTTGGGGTCTCTCGGCTGGGACTCGACCTTTGCTCTTTTCAGGGGAGGTGACTTTCCTTAATGGTGTTGTCTTAAGGTAATTTGTCGTTACTCTTCTGTTCAGGACTTCTGGTCCTTCATTGTTAATGGACTGTGGTTGCAGGCTTCTTTCATCTGCTGCAACGTTATTTCACATGTTGTTTCTATCTCCAGGTGGAATGTCGTATTTCCATGCGAGGTTGCCTTGCAGAAACTGTGCTCTGCTCTTCCTTCTATGTGTTTAGGTGCCACAGTGCCTGGCACTTCCCCGAATGGTGCTGTTCCTCACCATTTGCTTCTTTCCTTTCTGTTTCTTTGTTTTTTCGCACACTATTCCCATATCCTAACAGTTTTATTTGTGATAGCTCTGCGTTGTGGTGCGGAAAAGTTCTCGGTAGAAAACTGACATCAGCGTGCCGGGGTGGGGCTTATGTGACCTCCCTGACGTCACGCCTGCGGACGACGTCCGGGCAGAGTCACATGGTACACCCCCGGCACGCAGAGTTGCTGGGACAAAAAACATTTTATGAATCCAGTCTCACGTTTGGGGATAATTCTGCGTTAAGGAATCTGTGGCTAGAATTGTCTCTACCAGATACATCGTTACCGAAGGTAAGTAACTCGTACATTAGACCCCTACCCATTTGGCGTTGAGGAAAGAAAGACCGCATCATCAGCGTAAAGTAAGTTTGGACTAAAAGCTGATTTCACCTTGGGCATGTCCTTCCCCCTTGATACTAAAAACTAGTTTAAACCATTAATATATAAAATAAATACAATAGAGGCCAGTTCACAGCCCTGGTGGACTCCCTCTGACAGGCTAAAGGGATCTGTACATTCCCCTTTCATTCCCTATCTTACAGCAACCCTGACCCTGTAGGTGTTAAGGAAATCCACCAAGGATAAAGGTAGACCGATTTTAATTAAAATGTTCCAAAGCTTGAATCGATTAACACGATCAAAAGCGCTGCTGACGTCCATGAACGCTAAATAAAACGGACCCCCCTTAGCAACCACATATTTCCCTATGGTAAGGTGCAAATTTAAACACTTCTCACAAATCCCCAGGCCAACACTAAGCCATATTGAATGGCACATAAGGAAATTGTTCTCCTACACCCAATCCTCAGTTCTGTGCAAGATGATGCCCCACAATCTTAACCACAGAATCTAAGAGTGAAATTGGCCTGTAGCACCAAGGGTCCTGACACTTACTTTTCTTGAATATGGGCACAATTGTAGAAGTCTGCCAGGAGTTATGGATACCAAAAGAAGCTGCTATGTTGAAAACATTAGTAATTAGGGGGGCTCACAGTTCGGGTTTCTCCTTATAAAGGTCCATAGTCAATCCCTTCTGGGCCTGGTGTATTTGAAGGGCTTGCCAATATTGCAGCAGAACGTCATCCAACCCAAACCTAATCTTCAGTGGAAACTGTTGCACTATCCACATTACCTGCCAAGATCCCCCCCCTAAGAATAGATTAATTTAAAATGAGCTACCTATCTATCAGGGTTGATGTTGGATCCGAGCACTTCTGACATGGCCCACAATCCCTTTGTGTCCTTACGTTTACATGTATAAAGTAAACGTTCCCATGTTTCCTCTAAATGCTTATTTCCGATTTTTAATTGATTGTTTATCAAGTAATCTTGCCTCTGCAATACGCTGATCATTCCTGGGATTATCAATAAGGGCTTAGTGTAATCTTAGGTTGATATCTCTACTGTCATTGTCAAACCATCCTGAATTAGGGACCCCTTTAACCCTTGAATGACCTGCAATGATGTTTCTAGTGGCTAAGTTCAAGTCCCTAAATGTGTCTAGAAGATCAGAATGTAAAGGGTTAAAGGCTGCCAAACAATTGATAAATCCTTATTGGACCCAACACGTAAAACTAGAAAAAGTGGGATTATCTACAGCTCTACAACTTAGCCTTAGCCTGCTTTCCTTCTGGAAGAGACCAGTCACACCAGGGAGGATAGAGAGTCATGACAGTTGTGAGAAAGTGGCTCTATATATACTGGACTAGAATGAAGTACAGTGTGTTTCGAGTCCACCAACCCCAGAGGTTAAAGGCAGAACTGACCTTACACTCCAAAGTGGTCGAGCAGTAAGACAGTACCAGAGGACAGTGTAAAGCATTTGTTGTACACACTCAGTCAGCAAAAGGTTTCACACACTCAAGGACTGAACTCCAGGCCAATTGTTTTTATATCCACTGATATAGTTGTTTTATTTTTAGAACCAACAGTTATAAAAATATACTATTCTGGTTATGAGTACTCTCAAGTAAATACTTTGCAAGGGAGCAATAAAGTTTGTGCACACAATGATTACAGTATTGATAGTAAGCAACACAATCCTAAAACATACTCTAGCATTGAGCTCAATGGGTTTTTTACATATAAGTACAGTTGATAATTATATGGATTGCTTTGGTAGTTCCAGGACTAGATCTGAGATTCAGTCCTGGGGTCTAAGATGAAACCAGATTAGCAAAAACGTTTTAGTTACTGTAGTGAATTTTCATGAATATAAAGCTGTTTTAAAAGTTCACACTTAGAAACTTTTCAATGTAAATCTGACAATGTTATTCAATGGGAGAAAATTCAGGTAAAGTACGATTGCATTACTTTTGTAGCCCAGCACTGGTCTCCTAGGGCCAGCACTGGGAGCTTAACTCAAAACAGGTAGGTAAGTGCGTTTCAGTATTTTGTATGATTTTTAAAGAATATTATCAGTTTTCAAAAATAGACACTTAGAAGAAATTTCATAGAAAAGTAGACAATGGGTTCCTATGGAGAAAATACAGATTACTAGTGCTTTTGCGGTTCAGTACTGGGCAGAAAAGAAAGGTACAGTAGTCTTGGTTCGGGTTGGCCCGGCCTCTGCTGGTGCAGAGTGGGCTGGTCCGGAGCTTCCAGGTGGGCACCAGGTGGGTTGTTGCAGCAGTGCCTCTGCTGATGGGAGTCCCAATCTTCAAGAGGGTCAAGGCAGGCAGGTCCTCTGGGTGTCCTAAGGATGCTGTCCGCGGGGATCGCCGGGTTTAGGCAGAAGCAGCTTCCAGGGTCAACAGGCCGGTAGGGCTGGGGCCAAGGCAGTTGTCCTGTTGTTAGCAGCTGCACGGCAGGTCTTCTTCTTGATCTTCTTTATTCTTTTTGGTATCAGGATCTGAGGAAGGAAGGTTCAGGGAGCCCCTAAATACTAAATTTAGGGGCCTTACAGGTAGGGCAAGGGCAGGGACCAATGGGTCCCTGTCCTGGGGTGAGTACAACCCCTAGCCTGCTCCTCCCCTGTGGGAGGAGGGCAGGAACCTACCTGGGTTTGGGCAGGGCTCCCCATCTACAAGATGGCCGGAGCCCGGGGTCGTGCTTCACCTCCCTCCTCCACCCGAGGGGTGGAGTTGGTAAAGTTGGCACACATCCCTTCCTGACGTTGTTTTTCCCACCAGTCTTCCCGCCAGTGTGGGGGTAGAACTGGTGAGGGCCAGTTGCTTGGTACAGCAAATGGTCTGGAGAAGCTCTCAGAGGTGGCATGCCTTTGAAGCTTTCCCCTGTCCATCCTGGGGGAGGAGACATAGCACCTCGTCCAGGATGTGCATTGTTGCAGGCCCAGGAGAGCGGGCGGGCTCTCCACCCAGGGTTCCAGCAACATGCCTTCTGTGTGGCAGCCTCTGCAGCCACTCAGCCCAGACGTGGATTGTAGGTTCGGGTTTTGGAGGGCATCTCTAAGATGCCCTCTGGTGCATTTTACATTAAATCCCACACTGGCATCAGTGCGGGTTTAATGTGCTGAGAAGTTTGGTACCAAACTTGTCAGTCTTCAGTGTACCCATTATGGTGCTGTGGAGTTCGTAATGACAACCTCCCAGCACCATATACTCTTAATGGTATCACTGCACTTACAGTGCCCAGGAATGGCCCTGGTAGTACCCAGGGCCATTCCTGGGTACACAGGGCCATGAACCTGTGCCCTCACCTCTGGCATAGGGCACCCAGCTGGAGGGCTGACTGAAGTATGCCAGGGCAGTGGGTTCTGTGGGCATTGCACACAGGGATGTGTGCCATGACGACTCTTATTTTAGTTCTGTACTTAGCCACTCAGCCTGCAAAGGCAGTGTGTGGGTTCCAGGGTACAGGGCCCCTGAGGGTGGTCTTCTCTAGTCACCATGCCCTAGGTACCTAGGGTACCATTTACTAGGGGCTGACAGGTGGCCAGAGATGTTAATTGGGTCTTTTGTTTCAGCATAGTTTTAGGGAAGAAACACAGGCCCTGGGTACCTGGATGGCAGGAACCCAGGGCACACTCAGTCAAAGCACATCTCAGCAGTTCAGAAAAAGTACAACCTTCACCTGGTGGATCAGGTGATCCTGCCAGGTGGAGCTTAAGACCGCAATATCATTAAGATAGGCTGCACTAAAGGATTCCAACCCAGTCAGGACTTGGTTCACCAACCTCTGGAAGGTAGCAGGGGCATTCTTTAACCCAAAAGGCATTACAGTAAACTGATAGTGCCCATCAGGGGTGGAGAATGCTGTTTTCTCTTTGGCTCCTGGGGCCATGCCAATTTGCCAGTACCCTGCAGTTAAGTCAAAGGTGCTTAGGAATTTGGCTGCCCCTAGTTTATCTATCAACTCATCTGCCTTTGGAATAGGGTGATCATCTGTCTTTGTGACAGAGTTGAGCCCTCTATAGTCCACACAGAACATCATCTCTCTCTTTCCACCCGGTTGATGAGGTTTGGTGACCAGAACCACTGGGCTCGCCCAGGGGCTCTTAAAAGATTCAATCACCCCTAGCTCCAACATCTTGCTGACTTCAGCTTAAATGCTTTCTTTGACTTGGTCTGATTGTCGATAGATTTTGTTTTTGACAGGGTTACTGTCACCAGTGTCCCCATCATGGGTACACGAGCTGGTCAGACCAGGGGTCAAGGAAAAGAGGCTAGCCAACTGTTGCAAGGCTTGCTTGCAGTCAGCCTGCTGTTGGGGAGTGAGGGTGTCTGAAAAGATTACTCCATCCACTGACCCATCTTTTGGGCTTGCAGAGAGGAGATCAGGGAGAGGCTCACTCTCTGTTTCCTGTTCCTCGCCAGTCACCATCAGCATGGTGAGGTCAGCCCTGTCATTGTAGAGTTTGTGGCGGTTCACATGGATAACCCTTTTTGGGTGTCCTGCTGGTGCCCAGATCCACTAAGTAAGTGACTCACTCTTTTTCTCCAGGATAGGGTAAGGGCCACTCCATCTGTCTTGTCGAGCTTGTGGTGCCACTGGCTCCAAAACCCACACCTGTTGCCCAGGTTGAAAAATAACCATGGCTGCTTTTTGGTCATACAAGTGCTTCTGCAGCACCTGGCTGGCCTCATGATTTTTGGATGCCTTATCCATTTACTCAGCCATTCTGGACCAATGTCTTGTTTGGGCTCTTTGAGAGGCCTTTCCCAACCCTCTTTCATAAGACAAAGTGGTCCCCTTACAGGGTGGCCAAACAGAAGCTCAAAGGGTGAAAACCCCACTCCCTTCCGAGGCTCTTCCTTATAAGCGAAAAGCAGGCATGGCAACAGGACATCCCATCTCCTTTTGAGTTTTTCAGGGAGTCCCATAATCATACCTTTCAATGTCTTGTTGAACCGCTCAACAAGACCATTGGTTTGTGGGTAGTATGGGGTAGTGAACTTGTACTGGACCCCACACTCCTTCCACATATGTTTCAGGTAAGCAGACATGAAGTTGGAACCTCTGTCTGAAACCACCTCCTTAGGAAACCCTACCCTGGTGAAGACACCCAGGAGGGCCTTAGCAACTGCAGGAGCTGTAGTCACGCTAAGGGGAATTGCCTCAGGGTACCTAGTAGCATGATCCAGTACTACTAGAATTAATTTGTTGGCTGTGGAAGGTTCCAGTGTACCCACAATGTCCACACCTACCCTTTCAAAGGGTACCCCCACCACTGGTAGTGGTATGAGGGGGGCCTTTGACTTGCCACCTGTCTTGCCACTGGCCTGACAGGTAACACAGGAGCTCACAAACTCCTTTACTTTTTGGTTCATCTGGGGCCAGTAGAAATTATTAACTAGCCTTTCCCAAGTCTTGGTCTGTCCCAGATGTCCAGCTAGGGGGATGTCATGAGCTAAAGTTGGGAGGAACTCCCTGTACTTCTGTGGCACTACCACCCTCCTGGTAGCTCCAGGTGTGGGGCCTCTTGCCTCAGCATACAGTAATCCCTCTTCCCAATGGGCTCTGCGGGTACCACTGACATCTCCCTTGGCTTCTGAAACAGCTTGCTGCCTCAGGCTCTCAAGAGTAGGGCATTCTCGCTGGCCCTGGCACAGCTCTTCCCTAGTGGGTCCCCCTGGGCCCAGGAGTCCAACCTGGTAAGGCTCAAGCTCCATGGGCTCAGTTCCCTCTAGGGTTTCCAAGTCCTCTCCCTGGGGAGAGGGGTCCTGAGAGGTTTGCTATGTAGAAGCTGGTTCCCCAGTCTTCTTGCTTTTTCTTATGGTTGGGCCATATTTTTAGGCTCCAAACCGACTTGTTCACCCTGCTTTTTGCTCTGTGCTCTGGTTTGCACACACACCAGTCTAGGGAAACCCAGCATGGCTGCATGGGTTACTTGCTCAACCTCCGTCCAGGCTGAGGTTTCCAGATCATTTCCAAGCAGACAGTCAGCTGGTAGTTGTGGAGAGACCACTACTAGTTTCAGGCCAGTAACCTCCCCCAATTCAATATCACCATAGGCATAGGGCGTTGGGTGGTAATCCTGTCAGCATTGGTGACTAGGTACGTTTTCCCAATCAGGTATTGCTCTGAGGAAACCAGCATTTCCTTCACCATAGTGATGCTGGCACCTGTATCCCTCAGTGCTTCTACTTTAGTTCCATTAATGGAGGGGTATTGTAAGTTCGAGGCATGTGGGCTGCTGAATTCATATCTGTGCATAGATCGCCACCTAGTGTTGGGTCCGGATGATCGCACATTGTTGTCCTGGAAGAGTCTTCGAAGTATCCCCTGGACTACAGTGCGCATGGGCATCGACTCCATCCTCAGATTGTTTTTTTCCGCCATTGGGTTCGGATGTATATTGGTTCACTCTAGTCTGAATCAATATAAAACTTTCTTAAGGCCAAAAGGCCTTTAGCTTTTCGTCGGTATAGTCTTGCGTTCGGTGCCCGATTCTTCCAGCTCCGTTTCGTGCCGGATTCCAGGGAGCCGCGTGCTTTCGACGCTGAAGGCCCATTCGACGCCAAAGACCTTATCGACAGATCATAATGGAACGGAGTCCGTTCAAAAGATGTCCCGTGTGCAACTCTAAGTATCCCCACATCGACGTCCACCCGGTGTGCAACAAGTGTCTGTCGCCGGATCATGATGAAGCCAGCTGCATGGCTTGTTCACGGTTTCGATCCAAGAAGACTCTTAAGCATCGTCGCGCTGCGCGCCAGGAGGCCCAGCAGACTGCACCGGCGCCTGTGAACATATTCGATGATGAGGGAGCTGACCGGGAACTTAGCGAGAACCTGTCGAATCCTGCGTCTGAAGTCTACTACAACTACGACGCGGACGTTGAAACGCTCGAAGCTGAAGAAGTCGTCGACGAGGTAGGAGACGACGATGGGACCTTTTGGGGCCATGGAGGATAGCTCGAGCGAAGAGCTAACTCAGACTGACTTTGGGGCCGAAACGCTTCAAAAGGCTCAGGTCGAGGGATCGCCACTAGGCCTTACCCAAGATCTTCCAGTGGGTTCTACGGCCCCGCCTTCGGGCTCGGCTACGGACATTGCTATTGAGCCGCACCCTGCAAAATCGAAACCGAAAGTCAAGTCACCGGTCTCGACGCAAGTGAAAGCACTGGTGCCACCCTCGAAACCAAAAGTACGTATAGCTTTGGTCGGTTCGAAGGCCTCGGACCTGTCGGCACCGACGAAGCAACAGGGTGTTGTCGACCCGAAGAAACAGGTCAAGGGCGTCGAGATGAAGTCTAGCGCACCGAAGACGAAGGTCAAGGCAGTCGAGCCGAGCAAATCGGCGCTGAAGACTGTCGACACCAACAAGGGGCTCGGTGATCCAAAGGTTATCGAGACTCCATGTCAACAAGACAAGGCCATGGGCGGCACAACCCACGAGTCCACACCTAGTGGTGCCTCGAAGGATTCTGTCGACTCGGCGCGGCCATCCGCCGCTTTCTCCAAGCAAGTGGCGGACTCCCTGAAGCGCATCAAAGACGAGGCCTCTAGTGTCGGCCCAAAAGATCCTCCACCTTCCAAGCCTGTCGAGAAACCTCAAAGCGTAGACGCCCATTCACTTCAAGCTGCCGCCGAAAGTGGCGCCGAAGGCTTTCACCCCTAGGATGGTCGCCAACGTGCCCGAGAAGGTGCCCTCGGTGCCGAAGTCGACAACGGTGGTCCCGGCCTTAAAGCATCGACAATCTTCGTTGGAAGAACAGCAAGAACATTTTATCGATGCCGAAACAGGCAGACTTTCCCTTCATAAGCGGAAAATTGCCCCGGAACAGCCAATAGAGTCCTATAAAATTTCACTTAAGAAAAAGAAGGATTCCACTTCAACTCCTGTTCTTGTGGAATCTCTTTCTCTACATGGCCATGATGTCTCACCCACTTATTCAGACGTGGACGTTGGGGAAGGTGATGATGATGATGATTACAGCTATCCTGTCTACACTGAGCCAGATGATACCAATGAACCCTGGGCTGCTGGTGCTGATCCAGGTGATCCTCACTCTACCGCAGACACTCAATATGCCGTGAAGACGTCGCCTACAGAGGATTCGGCAGCGTTTAATGTCCTCATTCAAAGGGCAGCTAAAAATCATGACGTCCAGCTCCATGCTGACTGCATTGAAGTGGACTTTCTTTTTGACTCCTTTTCCGTCTCAGAGAGGACTGTCAAGACTCTGCCTATGTTGAAGGGTGTCTTGAAGCATGCTGGGGAGATCTTTAAAGAGCCTACAAGAGCCAGGGTGATAAACCCTAGAATTGAGAAGAAGTATAAACCAGCACCTACTGACCCTACTTACATCAAGGGACAGTTGCCTTTGGACTCTCTTGTTATTTCTAATGCCCGGAAGAGGCCTAATTCACAAACAACGGGTGATGCTCCTCCCCCAGATAAGGAATCTAAGGTGTTTGAGGCATCAGGGAAAAGGGTGGCAGCTCAAGCGGCCAATATATGGCGCATTTCAAATACACAAGCACTTTTAGCGAGGTATGACAGGGCACACTATGACACACTGGAGACCCTGTTGCAGCACCTGCCAGACGAATACAAAGAGGCAGCTGAGATGCTCATCCAAGAGGATAAGCTAATATCCAATGCTTCTATTAAATGTGCACTGGACGCGGCTGACACCGCGGCCAGAGCTATCAACACTAGTGTCATGCTGAGACGACATGCCTGGATCAGAATCTCAGGTTTTAAGCCGGAGATACAGACCACTATTCTTAATCAGACAGTTAACCCAGATCATCTATTTGGCCCAGAGGTGGACACCACCTTAGAGAAGATCAAAAAGGACACTGAAACTGCTAAGTCCATGGGGGCTCTGCAGTCCCAGCAGTTATGGGGTGGTTCTTTTCGTCGCTCAAGCACTAGAGGTGTTTCCAGAGGCCAGCTCTCCCAAACCACACAGTACTATAAAGGCAACACGCAGACCACATACACCAAACAAAGTCGAGGTGGATATCGTGGAAACAGCGCCAAAGGCAGAGGTCGTGGAAACAACAACTCCAGATCCTCCGCCACTAACAAACAGTGATGCCTTGTCACTGCCCCCGACCACGCAACACCGGTCGGGGGAGACTTCAGCAGTTCCTGCCAGTCTGGAAGTCCATCACCACAGACAGGTTGGTCACACAGCTTATACAGTACGGTTATTGTCTGGAGTTAACATCCACTCCACCCAACATACCCCCAAGACACCGTCCTATGTCTGCCGAGCATTTGCACTTATTGCAGCAGGAGGTGCTCGTCATGCTGCAAAAAGGGGCAATAGAGCTCAAGCCTGTGAAAGAAAGAAGCACAGGAGTTTACTCGCTGTACTTCTTGATACCAAAAAAGGACGGGTCCCTCAGACCCCTACTGGACCTCAGACCCCTCAATCTGTGCATTCTATCGGAACACTTTCACATGACCCTGCAGCAAGTCCTACCGCTGCTCAGTCAGGGGGATTTTCTCGCAACTTTAGATCTAAAGGGTGCGTATTTTCACATTCCGCTGCACCTGTCACACAAAAAATACCCCCAGTTCAAGGTTTTGCCTTTCGGGGTCACCATGGCACCCAGGGTGTTTACAAAGTGCCTGACGACGGTGGCGGCATACCTAAGGAGACAAAACATTCACGTCTACCCTTATCTGGACGACTGGCTCATCCAGGCAAAGTCAGCCCAGCAGTGTGCTGCCCACATGTCTCACACCATTCACCTTCTTCACGATCTGGGATTCTCACTGAATTACCCAAAGTCCCACCCGCAACCCGCCCACGTACGGCAGTATCTGGGTGCGACCATAAACACTCTGGCAGCCACAGCACAGCCAAATTCAGTGAGGGTCAGCAGCATTCAATCGCTGATACAGAAATTCAGACCTCAACACTCGCTTCCAGCGCGAGTGTTCATGCAGTTGATAGGCATGATGGCCTCCTGCATCTCCATAGTCCCGCACGCGAGACTACATATGCGTCCGCTTCAGGTGTGCTTAGCACGTCTGTGGACTCAGGCTCACGGACAGTTGAAAGACCTAGTGTTGGTGAGCGGTCGGGCATACAACTCTCTGCATTGGTGGAATCCACAAAACCTTTGCAAGGGACGACCGTTCCAAGAGCCTGTGCCACAGATCATCCTGATGACGGACGCTTCTCTCCAGGAATGGGGGGCTAATGTACTCCACTACACTGTGCAGGGACTATGGACGCCACAGCAAAGGAAGATGCACATCAATGTTCTGGAACTGATGGCGATCTTCATGGCACTGAAAGCCTTCAAAGTACATCTGTGCAACAATGTCGTGTTGATCCGGACGGACAACATGACGGCCATGTACTACATTCAGAATCAGGGAGGTACACACTCTCCACAGTTGTCTCATCTGGCTCAGAGCATGTGGAAGTGGGCCATTCAGAGAAACATCTTCCTCATGGCAGAACACCTCCCAGGCAAGGACAATCAGATGGCGGACCTGCTCAGCAGGTACAGCCACCAAATGCACTAGTGGGAGATCCATCCATCAGTACTCCACCCGTACTTCCAAAGGTGGGGTCATCCAGAGATAGACCTGTTCGCCACAAAGGAGAACGCAAAATGCCGAAGCTTTGTCGCCAGGTTTCCACACCCACAGTCGCAAGGCAAAGCGATATGGATGAACTGGTCGGGCAAATTTGCGTAGGCTTTTCCCTCAGCACCTCTAATACCGCTGGTGGCACGCAAGCTGAAGCAGCACTCGATGACTCTCATCCTGGTTGCTCCAACGTGGGCTCGCCAACCATGGTACACCACGTTTCTGGAACTGTCCATGGTACCGCATCAAAGGCTGCGCCTCACACCCAGGCTTTTGACGCAGAGCCATGGCGACATTCAGCATCCAGATCCGCAACAGCTCAACCTGGCGATCTTTCTCCTGAAGTCTTAGAGTTTGGCTACCTTAACTTACCTCCTGACTGTATGGATATCATACGGGAGGCAAGAAAGCCCACCACCAGAGCATGCTGTGCAGCGAAGTGGAAGCGGTTTGTCATTAATTGTGTAGACCACAACATTAACCCGCTGGATGCATCTATTCAAAACATCATTTGATATCTCTTACATCTGTACAAATGTAATCTGGCCTATGCTTCCATTCGTATACATTTATCCGCAATGGCTGCTTATCTCCAAAACAGACAGCACCTTTTACTTTTCAGGGTGCCTGCCATTAAAGCCTTTCTGGAAGGACTCAAACGAGTCATTCCTCCGCGGACGCCACCAGCTGCGGAGTGGAACCTCAATGTGGTCCTCACCAGGCTGATGGGTCCCCCTTTTGAACCACTGCATTCCTGCGAGATTCAATTCTTGACATGGAAAGTGGCTTTCCTTATAGCAATTACGTCGCTACGACGAGTTAGTGAACTCCAGGCACTAACTATCCAAGAGCCATTTATTCAAATTCATTCTAACAGGGTGGTGCTTCGTACTAACCCTAAATTCCTTCCTAAGGTAGTGTCTCAGTTCCATATCAACCAGACTATAGAACTACCTGTGTTCTTCCAAAATCCAGTCACTTGCGGAGAGAATGCTCCACACACTTGACGTCAAAAGGGCCCTAATGTATTACATTGATAGGACCAAAGATTTTAGGAAGACTAAACAACTATTTGTTGCCTTTGCGCCACAGCACAAAGGTCACCCCATTTCCAATGCTGGTATAGCCAGGTGGATCGTTAAATGTATTCAGATCTGCTATCAGAAAGCCAAGCGCACTCTCACCATTCCACCACGGGCCCACTCCACCCGAAAGTTGGGGGCCTCCATGGCTTTCCTTGGAAATATTCCTTTGGGAGACCTATGTAGAGCAGCCACATGGTCTTCCACACACACATTTACAAAACATTACTGTGTTGATGTGCACTCCAAACAGCAGGCAGCTGTAGGGCAGGCTGTTCTAAAAACACTTTTCCAAACTGCTGCAGCTGGCACGGGCGGCCGCCGTTAATGGAGGGACTGCTATGTATTCTATGCACAGATATGAATTCAGCAGCCCACATGCTTCGAACCGAATATGCTACTTACCAGTATGCTCTGTTCTTGGCATGTAGGGCTGCTGACATTCATATCGCCCGCCCTCCTCCCTGGCGCCTGTAGCGGCTGCAGCATTCACACATACTTCTAGCATGGTCATTATTCTCTTAGTTTCACTCCATCTTGGCCACAATGGTTAAAAACAATCTGAGGATGGAGTCGATGCCCATGCGCACTGTAGTCCAGGGGAGGAGCCACTATCTTGTGATACTTCGAAGACTCTTCCAGGACAACAATGTGCGATCATCCGGACCCAACACTAGGCGGCGATCTATGCACAGATATGAATGTCAGCAGCCCTACATGCCAAGAACAGATGCATACTGGTAAGTAGCATATTCAATACTTTTTACAGTTGGGTGGCCACCCAGCTACACTGGCAAACTCCATGTCCCCCAAGGAGACTAGACTAGCTTGAGTGTATTCCTAGATTTGCTGTGCACACTCCTCTGATCCCATTTGTAGATTTCATTACAAGACAGGAGGCTACATTATGCATTAATCCTTTAATGCATCTCACAAACAGCCGCTTACATCACAAAGACTAAGAATAAGAATGAAGTGACATCATGGTAACAATATAAGGCATGTGCCAGAGAATATTTGCCACTTTTAAATGCGGCTCGCAAACAGATAAGTTGTTTTGCTTACACCTCTGACGCTCTTTGATATTGATATTGCTTATTTCGTGTATACTTGATAAGTTAGAATATAGTTGTTTAAGTGATAATTACTTATAATGTTTCCATGGTTACAACCCTTCTCTGACTGTAACTCAAGCACCAGCTTTTCATGTCTCCTTTCAGGTTACCCTTATCGTAACCCCCTCCCTTAAGACTTCCAATTTATGGTAGTCTTCTCCTCACCTCCCCCCCCCCCCCCCCTCTTCCCCCTTCTCCTCACCCATGTCCGATTTTCGGAACACTTCTATTCTCCGTAATTTTTCATTTCGCGATCCGAGTAAATCAAGATTAACATCTTCACACACGCTTGGAGATCGAAGCGCAAGGGGAATCAAAGCTGCCCTGCTTCCTCTATTTGTATTATTTAGATGCGTTCACTCTCCAACTGCGCGTCACGTGTGCTCCTCATTGACCCGCATTTAGAGGAATGACCCTTGGCAGCGGCAGCGCAACGCACCCTGCCTTCGAAGGGTCATTCCTCTATCCTTGGAACAGTGTGTGCTTCTATCAAGAGCATTTCAGACGCGACGAACAGCTGTTTTTTCCCTCTCTAATCGTTTACTCAATAAAACAACATTTCTGGGCCAGAATTGTATGCTCAACGAGTGTATTTTATTTATACATTTTTAGCTTGTCACTTGATTTAAAAATAAAAATAAAATTTTAAATAAGAGATTTAATTTTAGAATTAATATTTAGCATAGATAATTGGTAATTGATCGTTGTCATTTAGAGTAGATTAAATCGAATTCTAGACACTATTCGACAGGCAATCAATAGTCATATACCTTTTTAATAATCTATATCTAAAAAGACATATATTGGCACTATGTCTGACATGGAGTCAGACGACGCAGTCGCTAGCTCCCCTAGCCACACTAGTGATTCTTTTTTAAAAAATTCTGAAAAAAGAGATGCCATGCATGCTAGATACACTTAAAGAGGTGATGTCCCACAAAAGAGCATTGATTAACGATGGCGACACTCCTCGTGAGCCTGAACCTTCATACTCCAAAGCTCATAAGAAAGTCAAACACAACGAAAGCACTACTGGGGTCTTACTAACCTACTTGACCTGGGAGGTCCTAGCACCTCGCGCAGTTTGGGAGGCCTTAGCGCCTCAAGAGACATTGGTGCCCCTCGCGGCACAAACCGGATGGGTGTCCCTAGCGGCACAGTTTTGGCGGGTGCCCTCCGCAGCACAATTGGTGATAGTGCAAGTGTTGACTCAGACTCTTACTCTGATGAAGACGTCTATAATGAGCCTTACGAGGAGTTCGTACTTGACCTTAATGACAACGACTTAGACGACATGGATCTAAATGCCCTTTTTGAGGCTGACTCTTCCCCTTCCTCAAAAGACGCAATCCTTGATCCCCTGGGCGGCGAGATGTTCTCCTCTAACAACATTTCCCGTCCTAACCGCTCGAGATGGTTCCCTCACGACCATGTCGTTAAGTTTGTTACCAATGGCTAAGGAACTCTCTCTCTCTCTCTCTAGAGAGAGAGAGATAGTTATATATATATATACATACACACACACACACGCAATACCATGCGATCTGAATGCCATAGGCCATGTATGGATGATAAGGTCTGCCAGACCCCTAATCTCGATCCGGACCTAATTACATTTTTATTCAAATTGGGAAAGGATCCCAGAAAAGGTCTTGAAAGGGCCCTTAAGGCGTGTCAAGATCGCCTTCTGGATGTCCTCGGCCCACTTACCAGAATCCTCGACCTAGCAGAGGAATCACATATTTCAAATACTCCCCTAGACATTAATCTAATTAGAGGCTGGAGCCAGGGGGCGATTCTACTCCTAGGTATCGCAAATTCTGGTCTTAATATAGAGAGAAGAAAGACTATCCTTAACAGGATTAACCCCAAACGTGGTGACCTCGCAGTGAAAGAACCCTCAAACAAACCCAAAGGTCTCCTCTTCATGGAAGACATGATCAAGACAATCGGAAAATATGTTGCCACCTTCACCGCTCTGGATAAAGCCCAGAACAACATGAGAAGAGTCTTCCCTACAAACCTTTTTGGACAGGCCGCTCTTCCGGCCGTGGAAACTTCCGGCCCTTCTCATCCGGTAGAGGAAGAGGTGCCACTGGTAGCGGCTTCTACCCCTCCAACCGACAATTGTATCCACAGAGAGGACGAGGTTCCCTTGGCAGAGGCTTCCCTTCCCGTGGGGCTTCAAACAACAACACTCAAAGTAAGTGCTTTTACTTCTCCTTTCCCTCCCAGGGTCGGGGGGAGACTCAAACTCTTCTATCATGTTTGGAAAAGATTTACGCAAGACCCGTGGATCCTAGAGACAGTCCGGGGATTCAAAATAGACTTTGTAGACATCCCATTTCAGACCATTGCACCCGGGCCTCTGGATCTTCCATTAGAACATCTAGCAATTGTCAAAGAGGAAGTTACCTCTATGCTCAAGAAAGGTGCCATTATCGAGGTACCTTGGACCCAAAGAAAATTTGTAAGTACCCTCTTCTTAGTCGAGAAGAAGGACAAAGGTTGGAGACCAGTGATAAACCTTTGGGAAGTAAACAAATACCTTGTTTATCGTCACTTCAAGATGGAAGGGATCCATCTTCTCAAAGACCTTCTCCTTCAGGGAGATTGGCTGGTCAAATTGCACTTAAAAGACGCCTATTTTACCATCCCTATGGCCAAGGAACATCAACTCTTTCTCCAATTCATTTGGGACGGACACCTCTTTCAATTTCAGGCCCTCCCTTTCGGTCTCTCATCCGCCCCTTGGTGCTTCACCAAGGTCATGAGAACGATCGTATCCATCCTGATAGCAAGAGGTATTCGTCTCATTATCTATTTAGACGACATCCTCATCATGTCTCAAACTCATTCCCAAATATTAGAAGATCTCAAAATCTCCATGAACCTCATAGAGGACCTCGGCTTCATTATAAACAGGGAAAAATCCATTCTTTCCCCCACCAAATATCTAGAGTTCCTAGGTTTCACTGTGGACACCTCCAGTTGTCTCCTCTTACTCCCCAAAAAGAAAATTGCCAAAATTCGGAAAGAGATCAGGATTGCTCTGAGACAGCAATCCCTCTCTCTCCAAGAATTGGCCAGACTCCTTGGTCTACTTTCTTCTTCGATCCAAGCTATCTTCCCAGGTCCTCTAAACTATCGCGCACCCCAGAGAGTGAAAGCCAATGCACTCCGGTCCGGTCTTTGGTTCGGGGACCATGTTTCATTAGATCAACAAGCGAGACTGGAACTCTCTTGGTGGCTGGACAATTTGGACGCATGGAATGGAAGGGCTATCTTCGGCTCGACTCTGGAATTTGTTTTAGAGTCAGACGCCAGCCTTCACGGTTGGGGAGCACGTCTCCTCGACCAAGACACTGGTGGAGTATGGTCCCATTTAGAGTCTACCCACCATATAAACTTAGAAATGACGGCCGGTCTCTATGCCTTAAGGAGTTTCAGACACTCTCTTCAGGGCAGATCCGTTCTTCTGAAAATGGACAACGTATCCGGCAGTCTCTTATATCAACCGACTCGGTGGTACGAGGTCTGCATTCCTATCAGATCTGGCAAAGAAACTCTGGATGTTCTGTTTGGAACACAAAATTTCCTTGAGGGCAGAATATCTTCCTGGGAAATCCAATCTCTCAGCAGATTGGAACTCGAGATTCCTTCAAGATTTCAGCGATTGGAAACTCAATGTAACAGTTTTCAATTCCCTGGCTCATTACTGGGGAGCTTTCAATGTGGACCTTTTCGCCAGCCGGTTGACCTTCCAACTCCCTCAGTATTTCAGCTGGATGCCAGACCCGGGCGCTCTGGCCGTGAACGCTTTTCTCTAGTCTTGGGCTCCTCTCCGCCCTTATGCCTTCACGCCATTCGCAATGATCCAAAGGGTTCTGCAGAAAGTGAGACAAGAACAGTGCTCTCTTATCCTGATAACTCCTTTCTGGCCGTCTCAAGCCTGGTTCCCCACAGCTCTGGAACTTTCTTGCGACGTTCCCTCCCTGATTCCCGCAACTCAAGGCCTCCTTATAAACTCAAACGGAGAAGATCACCACCTGGTTCTTTCAGGAGTTTATACATTCTTGCCTGGAAAGCGTCAGGCAATCTAACCAATTGTCTGGACTTTCGTCATCTGCTCTCTCTCCTTGGAGAATCGTGGGCACCAGGAACTCACTACAGATATAATAACATCTGGAAAAAATGGTCTTGTTGGTGCTTGGAGAGGAACTTGGATCCCGTGGAGGCTCCTATCGTTAATATATAAATTCTTTGGTAGAACTCTTTGACAACGGTCTCCTATAGATCAATCAATTGTTTTAGATCTGCAATTTCAGCAGGACATTCTCTCGTCAACAGTAAGACGTAGGTAAGAAAGTTATCATTTGTAGAGTTCTTAAAAGTATTAGGCTTAAAAGGCTTCCTCGCCCTAAAAACCAATCTGTGTGGGATGTTAAACTTCTGCTTGACCTTTTTTGTTCTTGGCCTGACAATTCTCTTCTTAACAGGAAATGTCTTTCAATTAAGCTTGCCTATCTTTTGTGCCTAGTTTCTTGTCGCAGAGTTTCGCATGTCAAACCTGTGGACATCTCTAATAGATGTTATTACATGTTAGGTGTGAAATTTGAAATCTTTAGGAGAACTAAAACCATGTCTGACTTTATCTTTTATCCACGTTTTGATTTCTGCAAAACACTGTGTAGTTGATTGCATGAAGGAATACGAGTCGAGGATGGCAAATCTTCGTCCTCCTGATGCCAATCAACTTCTTGTTTCCTACGTCAAACCCTTTAAACCCATCTCATCCTGCTCTATCGCCAGGTGGGTTAAATTGGCTATGAACTTTGCTGGTATTGACCTGTCTAAATTTCAAGCTCATTCTCTGAGAAGCGCAATGGCCAGCAAGTCATACTGGTCTGGTGGTAAGTTGGATGCCATCCTTAAGGCTGCTGATTGGTTTAATGCCTCTACCTTTGCCCATCATTATTGTAAACCAATTGAACATGTTTCTGACGTTGTTATTCAAGGCAACCAACATGCATAATGTAGCCTCCTGTCTTGTAATGAAATCGCGATTCTCCTTTTAACATGACCAGAGAATCTGGATTTCATTAAAGACACGGAGGCTAACATTATCCCTCCCTTCCCTCCCTGGAGGAAAAATGTAATCTTTAATTTCTGGAATTAATTTGGTTTACAATGGTTTATGCCTTTATTATCTCATGTTATCCAACTCTTAGTGTTCTACTCTTTTAAAGGATTTTGTGTTCCTTTCTTTATTTTCTCTACTTTTTTTTCCAGACCATTCGAATTGATGGATCTCCATGGATTTTGAGTCCTTGTTTTCAACGTTCACTAATCCCTCGTTCAAGATTACAGATTGATTCTTCGTTTGCAGCTTGATCTGATGTTCGAATGCATTTAAAAGAGGCAGATATTCTCTGGCCCATGCCTTATATTGTTACCATGATGTCGCTTCATTCTTATTCTTAGTCTTTGTGATGTAAGCGGCTGTTTGTGAGTTGCATTAAAGGATTAATGCATAATGTTAGCCTCCGTGTCTTTAATGAAATCCAGATTCTCTGGTCATGTTAATAGGAGAATCGCAATTTACTGCCCCTGGAGTAGCTGGAATGGGTGCCTTAGGAGCTTTGTTGTAGGGGCAGTTCTTATCTACAGTTAAATGTCTCACCTTCTTACAGTTGTTACAATAGGCCTTGTTAGGATCAAAGTTTCTTCCCCTATAGGGCTGAGGGACACAGGGAGTAGTTTGGGACCCACCAACCCACCTTCACAGGTTTTTGGGGCCCTTTGGAAGACTCAGATTTGTTATCTTGGGGATTCTCACCACCTTTCCCCTGGGGAGGTTTTGTGACCACTTTCTTTTGGGTCACCCCCAATGGCTGTCCTTGTCACCCTAGTCTTGACCCAGTGGTCTGCCTTCTTTCCCAATTCTTTGGGAGAAATTAGACCTAGGTCTACCAAATGCTGATGCAACTTTTCATTTGTGCAATTACTCAAAATGTGTTCCTTCATAAACAAATTATAAAGTCCAGTAAAATCATGCACATTGTGTCCAGTTAACCAACCATCCAGTGTCTTTACTGAGTAGTCTACAAAATCTATCCAGGATTGGGTCTGGGTTTTGTGAGTCCCCCTGTACCTAATTCTATACTCCTCAGTAGTGAGTCCAAATCCCTCAATCCGAGTTTTCTTCATGAGGTCTTAGGACCCTGCATCTGGCCCAGGGAGGGTCAGAAGTCTGTCTCTGCAATTACCAGAGAACAGTTCCCAGAGAAGTGCCCCCCAGAGAGGTCTCTTTAGTTGTCTGATATCACAAGCCCTCTCAAAGGATGTGAACCACTTGGTGATGTTATCACGTTCCTCAAATTTAGGCGCAATCCCTTTGGGGATTTTAGGATCATAAGATTGCTCTCTATCCTTGTTATTGGTATTGCTGCCACCAGAGATGGGGGCTAAGCCCATCTCTTTTCTTTCTTTTTCTAGAGCCAGGAGTCTGGTCTCTAGGTGTAATCTCTTGGCCAACTTTGCTAAGAAGATGTCCTCTTCATTAGGACTCTCCCCAATGTATTCCCTGGGGCCCAGTCCACATGTGTGGTTCCCAGGCTCCCAAGGCTGACTCTTGGAGTCAAGGGTACAGAGACCCTTTCTTCCCTAGGAATGATGGGGGGTCGTCAGTATTCTCCTCCTCATCCACTCCGTCTCCCTCTGGCTGGGTATCACCCTGCTCAGAGGGGTGGTCTTTCGCATACTCAGCCAGGAACTCCTGGAACCCTTGTTTGGTTTGATGCAGACCTACAGTTACTTTTTTTAAACTTTGCATAGGGTCCTCAATTCCTTGAAGTCCAAGTGCAAGTAAGGTGTGAGGTTGAGTTCCTCCGCCATGTTTATATTATCTACACTACTAGCTGGGTTCTTTTGAGACATTCTAACCTGATAGTTCTAACCCTCTACCCTAGCTTGCAGTGACTTTTTTATTTTAAAAAAATTCTAATGGGACTTAAGCAAGGCCCTATCAGACTTTTAACTAATTTCAGAATTCTGAAGGCAATTTATGAGTTCTGTTGTGTGATCAGATGGTAACCAAGTAGTCCAACAAATGCAAGTTTGTATCCTACCTCTGATCCACCAATGTGAGAAAGTGGCTCTATATATACTGGACTAGAATGAAGTAAAGTGTGTATAGAGTCCACCAACCCCAGAGGTTAAAGTCAGAACTTACCTTACTCTCCAAAGTGGTAGCTTGGTAGAGCAGTAAGGCAGTACCAGAGGACAGTGTAAAGCATTTGTTGTACACACTCCGTCAGCAAAAGTTTTCACACACTCAAGGACTGAACTCCAGGCCAATTGTTTTTATATCCACAGATATAGTTTAATTTTTAGGATCAGCAGTTATAAAAATATACTTTTTTGGTTATGAGTACTCTCATGCAAATACATTGCAAGGGAGCAACAAAGTTTGTGCACACAATGATTACAGTATTGGTAGTAAAGCAACACAAACCTAAAATACACTCTAGCATTGAGCTCAATGGGTTTTCTACATATAAGTATAGTTGATTACTATATGGATTATTTTGGTAGTTCCAGGACTAGATCTGAGATTCAGTCCTGGGGTCTAAGCTGAAACCAGATCAGCAAAACGTTTTAGTTACTTTAGTGAATTTTCATGAATATAAAGCTGTTTTAAAAGTTCACAATTAGAAACTTTTCATTGTGAATCTGACAGTTATTCAATGGGAGAAAATTCAGGTTGCCGGTAAAGTACGACCGCGTTACTTTTGTAACCCAGCACTGGTCTCCTAGGGCCAGCACTGGGAGCTTAACTCAAAACAGGTAGGTAAGTGCGTTTCAGTATTTCGTTTGATTTTTAAAGAATATTTCCAGTTTTCAAAAGTAGACACTTAGAATGTTAATGTGATAGGGTATTTGTACAAGCGCACGGCTACTTCGAAGAGTGTCCCGGCGCTTAGGAATTTTAAGCAAAAGAACCTAGCAAGAGAGCCCAACGTTCCCTCCTACTCCTACTCCACTTAGATTATTGATGGAACAACCAGGTTTTTAGCTGGCGTCGGAAGCTCAGAAGATCTACTTCTTGTCTTAAAGACAGCGGGAGCCTGTTCCATATTCTGCTCACTACCAACTGGAAGGAGCGTCCGCCCCTCCTGGTCCGGCAGAATTTAGGCACCCGCAAAAGATGTTGGGTAGATGATGTCAGGGCCCTGGCTGGGTAATAGGGCACAATTCTTTTCCTGATATACTTGCCCCACTGTTATTCAGCACCTTAAAGGCCAACACAAGTGCCTTAAAAGCCACTCTGTTTCTTACTGATAACCAGTGGTGTACTTTCAAATGATTTGTCATGTGGGTTCTAGGTCCAGCCATAGAAACTGCTCCAGCGGCTGAATTCTGAACAATCTGAAGACTGTTTAATAAGTACTCAGGAATGCCCAAATAGAGTACATTAACCTAGTCCAGCCTAGACATTATCAAGGCCTGGACCACTGTCTTTCTATGGGCCACTGGTAGCAATGCTAGGAAATCCCTCATCATTTTTAACATCCTAAAACACGTTCCAGCCACTGACTGCACCTGTGTCTTCATAGAGAGATCAGAGTCTAACATCACTCCCAAGTTCTTAACCGTCGTGACGGGGCTAACAGGAGCCGATTGATCCGATGGCCACCATTTCCGCCATTCATCTGCTGGGGTATGACCGAAAAAGATAATTTCCGTTTTAGCGGAATTACAAGATAATTGGTTCTCCCGGAACCAATTGAACACATCACTTAAACATGTATTTGGTTTTCATCAAAGGGCTCCCCTTTTTCATAAGTGAACAGAAGTTGTGAATCATCGGCGTAAGTAAGAACTTTGGCCCCTAAGCTCTCAACCAGCGGCGCCAAAGGAGACCTATAAATATTAAAAAGAGTAGTGCTCAACACTGAGCGCTGGGGCACTCCCACACTCAGTGCAGGGATGTCCACTGTAAAGGGAGGTGTCCAAACCGCCTGCTGACGGTACTCCAAAAAGGAAGAGAACCACCTTAAAGCTGTGCCCCCAATCCCGCATTCCTCCAATCTCTGAAGGAGTCGTCCATGGGGCACGGTATCAAAAGCTGCCGAGAGGTCCAGCAGTATCAAAACTGCTTTACCCCCTCGATCCAGCGTACCTTTGATCTTTTTCTGAGACCTCCAGCAGAGCGGTTTCTGTGCTATAATTAGCCCTGAAACCCGATTGGCTTGGGTGCAGAACATTGGTGTACCTGGATGGCAGGAACCCAGGGCGCGCACAGTCAAAGCACATCAGCAGTTCAGAAAAAAGTGGGAGCATACCAATGCAGGAAAGATGGTTTTTTCTCACAACAGTCTGGAATTTTAAGGGCAAGTTCAAGAGGGTTCTGCTCACTGAAGCTATTCTCAGTCACTCCTTCCAAAATAGCAAATGGTGCCATGTTCTTAGAAATAAAGATGTAATCTATAACTGAACCGTAGCCCTAACCAACAAAGGTATTGGGCTGTTTATGGAGATCTCCCAAAGTTCCACAGTGTTAATTAGGCCAGAGTTACATAGGGTGTTAAAACAGCTTCAGACCCCTACTCTCAGAGGCTTGGGTACATAGAAGGTTATCAGCTTTCAGAAAAGGGTCATGGAATGTAGAATTAAAACCAAGCTTAGCATTGAAAATGGCCACCCTACCACCACCACATAGAAATTATGTGAAAGGCTTAATGAACACGATTTGAGAAGTGATACTACCTTAAACAGAATATCTATTTGATACCCTACATCAAAGACTGCTTCCTAGAAATTGACAAGAAAAAAATGGAACTCATGAAACAACACAATCCACAAAACCTCAATACCATCATGGTTACAAACAATTGGTTTATAAAGTTATAAATGTTATGAACTTTGAGGGTCTAATCAAAGTAACTAAGCCTCCCTACCATTTCTGACCAGGTGAAATGATAGCAGGAATTAAGAAACTTTCAAAGCCATCCCACACAATTTCCTCTGACGTCCAGGTCTCTTGTAGTAATTTAATGTCGAAATAGGTCCTGCTGCTTTGATCAAAATACCAGCGTTTTTCCATCTAATAAACTTTGTGGCAGGCCCATTTTGGGGGACCAAGTCTGTAAAAGAGGGTCCAGCAGGGGCGAGATAGGCCTTTAATAACTTAGTTACGGTCTTAAATGGAACAGGAGTCTATGCAAGTCAATCATTAGATTCAAAGTCCGACAAAGGGGAAAATCGGTTAGAAGTGGGGATCTGGCAATCCCACAGACTGTAGAAGGAAGGCGCAAGAGGCTGTGTTGCATTCTGGTGTAGCAGGGATTCTGCTCCTATACAGAACTGTGCATAGAGACTTGGAACCTCAGTGAATTAGGGTGTGCCAAAACTCACCTCAGCATCCAAAATCCCCTACCAGACTAGCTATCAGTGTCTCATTGGTGCTTACAAAACCCCAATTATTTAGACAACCCAGAACATGAACTTAGAACACCTCAGGTAACGTGGAACACATGAACACTCTTTCGTTATACTAACATATCAATCCAGAACGAGGAGTCAATGAGGACACGTGCAAGTTTGAAATGTTTATTTCTAATGCAGTGTTCTCAAACGCAGTATCTTAGCAAGTACAAGCAAACATATTATAAAGATCAAGGTTAACAGCATAGTTACTATTCCATTAAATACAAAGGGTGAAAGCATGTTAAAGTGCTAAAGGAAACAGGTCTAAATAGAACCTAGGTTTACCCTCCCTAGCTAATATATTATATTATATCTACAGATGTTCTCTTTGGGTTTAGAAGTGCGGGCCCATACCTTTGGGTTCAAAAGAAATGGATCACATCCTCTCCTGCACCAACACTCTGCATATGGATATTCATCAAGTGTGTGTCTTCTGCCTTGCACAGTGCATTATTAATCCCGCCTAAAACCAAAGTTGGCCACATCTGCATGTATATTATGTCTAGCCAATGCGCTGATCAAACTGAACAACAAGCGCTGTGTGAAAATGGCCTTGGAGGCTTCAGCACTCACTGTACAGACATAGCTTACCAAGCCTGGCTGATATTATTTGTTTGGGAGTTAAAACCCATCATTGTAAAAAACACTAGGACCGGCTGGTCCAGTATTTAGAAAACTCATAAGTCATTGAGTTGCTTATATTTTTCCTCCCAACTCTAGTTTCTCTCATTTGTCGTTTGTAATAATTGTTGTTTGTGATGAAACCATTATCATTTTTTTGTAATTTTGTTGTAAATGCTTGATATCAGAATGTTTTCTAATGTGTAAATAATGTTTGTCTTTTAATGTTTGTAGAACGTTTAATTAGCCTTGTAAATATTTGAATTCATTGTCTTTTCCTTCCATGAATTTTTTGAAAACTTGAAAAAGGTATAAAATAATGAACACAAAGTAATGTGGTCTAGGGAAGCGACAATAAATTGGTTTCTTACCCTTCAAAATACGTATTGAGTAATTGTGGTGTGGGCACTGTGTGCTGCTTGTTACTTATATAGGGTCTAGCCCCCACCACGTAAAGGACCTAACCCCTGTTGTTCACAAAAATGGCTGATGTTATAAGCAGTATAACACAAGAAACACAGGGGGTCGACCAGCTTAATACTAGAGCTGTACTGTCAAAACCGAGTCCACAAGATCTCAGAGTGTGTATATCACAAAGACAGTGTGTTTGAGAGAAATAGGTGAACTATACATGCATAGAAGGGACCGTTACATCATAGGGTATTGATAAATGGCTAACCAGTCCAAAACAATTCAGATCGGGTTTCCATCAAACAGACTTAATGATCAGTCATATCATTTGGCCAAACCCTTGTGCATAAAGGTTGATCCCTTGATCATAGGGACAGTACCCGCACCTTATCGCTGTTTTGGGATTTGGTCCACCAACATAAACAAAACGTCCATGATGACTGATCTTTTGATGGTATAAAAGACAAGTGCAACAAAACAAATAGTGAAATCAAAATAGGATGGGATGCCCTCTTTCTGACAACTTTATTCTGCGGACAAGACACACCTCCTAATTAAAAACCAGAACAGTGCAAAAAAGACAGTAACAGATATCTGCCTAAAAAAGGGCCAACATGTTTCTGCCTAATGGGTGTAAATCCCTTGGCATTCATCAGGGCCTCTGCTCTTATAATAGTTACACTCCTAGTAGTGAAATAAACAGGATCACCACCATCACCAAAGAAATAAAGATAAAGATAAACCTGGTTAGATACGGTACAACCTGTAGTAACTACAGACTTTCACCCTCCGAATCACTTTGGCTACAGTGAATTTCCTTAATGGTAGGGGAAAGGACCTCAGATGCAAGCTTGTGGCACCGACGGATAGTGCGGGGCCTCCTATACCTGTGCAGAGTCCATGTGAGGTGAGGTCCTTTCCCCCTACCATTAAGGAAATTCACTGTAGCCAAAGTGAGTCGGCACTGTTCTGGTTTTTAATTAGGAGGTTTCTTGTCCGCAGAATAAAGTTGTCAGAAAGAGGGCATCCCATCCTATTTTAATTTCACTATTTGTTTTGTTGCACTTGTCTTTTATACCATCAAAAGATCATGGATGTTTTGTTTATGTTGGTGGACCAAATCCCAAAACAGCGATAAGGTGCGGCTACTGTCCCTATGATCAAGGGATCAACCTTTATGCACAAGGGTTTGGCCAAATGATATGACTGATCATTAAGTCTGTTTGATGGAAACCCGATCTGAATTGTTTTGGACTGGTTAGCCATTTATCAATACCCTATGATGTAACGGTCCCTTCTATGCATGTATAGTTCACCTATTTCTCTCTTTTTTTTCTCTCAAACACACTGTCTTTGTGATATACACACTCTGAGATCTTGTGGACTCGGTTTTGAGAGTACAGCTCTAGTATTAAGCTGGTAGACCCCCTGTGTTTCTTGTGTTATACACTAAGGAGGAGCTGGGGATATGATCAGGTGTGGGTCTCTAAAAATTATATATCCCTTGGACCCTTTTTTCAAATTTTTGTGGTTATTGTCTGATATTATAAGCAGACATGTTATTCTCGTGTAACGCAAAATATTTCAACTAGGCGAAAAGCTTTAATAACAAAATGTGTCGTGTGCAGAGGCTGCGAAAAGGAAAATGGCATTTAACTTCTAACAAGCTCATGCTAACATAACACAGTGCAAAGGGAAACCCAAACCGCCTGACACCCTCCCTTTGATCCGAGCATGGATAGGACAGAATTAAAGGGGCAAATTTAGGAATGCAGAGTTCAAGATCGATAGTTCGAATACAAGTCTCCAATTTGATACCTCAGAACAGAGATAAAAAAGAAAAATAATTGTGATGAAAGGGGAAAAAAGAATTTCTCATCCTTTGAACATTGACAAAGTCAATAGGTTAGGGCACCAAAAAAATTGTGTGTAAAAGAATTCAATCATCCAATGAAAAAGTCTCGATCAAGGAAGCCAAACTGCAAATACATCTCATCCTAATACTGAATATGCAAAATATGCAGCAATAGCCTCCAGCAGGAAGTCACTGTTATCATCCGAAAATAACTTGGCCATCCAATTTAATAAAGGAAAAGAACATACATGTTCTTCAATTACCGGAGCCTCTTGCACCATCAGAGGACAACTCAGTGGGTTCTCGAGGAAGCTGCGAGCCAAGAAATCTTGCGCCGCTGCGAACACATTCCAACGTCCCAGTACTCCATGCATCACTGCAAAGGCCATAATCCCTCCATCAGAACAAAGCAATTCATGAGCAACTAAGGGGCTCATGAGCTGAATATAATCCGCATCGGGAGACACCACATTGCAGAGACACAAATCCAGGGCCCATTCGAAGTCGCAACTCAGGCAATGGAAAACAGGCTGAACGCATGTTAAGTAGGAAAATCGAAATGATAATCCATAAGCTGCACTCAGCGTGGCAAGAGGCAGCGCACCATAGTACTCAAGCAACCGGACGCGAAGAAGCCCTAGCTGAGAAAGCCCGTCTTGTAACACAGGATGTGCATCCATTTTGAAATAGACAGAACAATATAAGCACGCCAGCAGCAAGAGCCAGTAGTAAGGGAAATCCACCAAACAGGGTGGAGAAAATAGAATGAAAGAAAGCTGGAATGACTCCGAAAATCTTTTGAGAGGATGTCACTAAGCCACTGCTCACAACTTTAAAAAAGTAAACCAGCCCCGAAGTAGAGGATGCATTGAAAATAGTATGAATCAATTCCCCGAAGTGCAAGGGCAAATCCGTATTTAATAAGGCATGCACCTCTGTGCGGGTGTTAGCCTCATGAAGGACAAATGTTTCACAAACAGATGTGAGGGCAACTTCTTTTTGGGACAATAGAGCTCTTATTCGACTCATTTTACTGAACTCTGCTTTCAAGGTCGGAATCTTAGGCCAGATGGAAACATCAAGTTTCCCATGCGGGGTTGGATACATTACATTCTTGCAACAAACTACACGTTCACTGACTGTAACAACATAAGCGATCCCTTTTATTAACCCACAACAATCATCATTGTTTAAAAGTAAATAACTCCTGTTAGCCAGCAATGTAAATGTGGGAACTATTGCAGGGACGGGTGCACCTTTCAAAACACAGGCTAAATTAGGCTTGTTTTGGTTGCAAGAGCCATGTATTTGGATATGTCGACACATTAAAGAATGATCCGGTGTTTCAGTGCATTTCTCACCATTCAAATAAACTTCTCTACCTTCCCTAAGGCATCTATATGTAAGAGGAAGCGACCAGGCTTCATGGAGATAAGAACTTCCAAGAGGCTCGTATCTGCCAATGGCAAAGTATTTTACACAATTTTTAAATTCAAATAAAGGAAAAGGCAGAGTTATTAAACCGTGAATAAGCCATGTAGCAGCATTGCATTCTGCCACAGAAAATGGTAAAGGCTCCAACCTCTCAATGTGCAACATGGAAAAAGAAGCATCCTTCATTGACAGTAAGCGTTGTTTCTCAGCCTAATTAAAAGGGGCAAATAAGGATGACGTATTCATGTAATGCCACAGCACTTTTCCTGCCTTAAGGGTCTGTAATGTCCATGCAAATTGCATAATGGAACGCAACTGATTCTGACCGTGGTACAAAGCAGACACTTCATCTTGCACAATATGTACAACAGAGGACACAATATTATCTAACGTGTAAATGCGGGAAGAGAGCGTGGTAATGCTATTATCTACAACTGCTAGCACTTTTTCTAAATTAGCTTGATCTATAGCTCTAAGGCCGGTAGCCGCCTCAACCTGGGAAGCTTTCCAGATTTCGTTATAAACCGCATATATCCATCTTTTAGATCTACCTTTAGCCGGGCCTTTAATAAAATCATTCAGATCAACATCATCAGTCAGTTTAGATTAATGCAGTTTAACTGATGCCAAGGTAGACTGTCTGAGCCAGTTCTGACACAATTTGCCTACAGAAAAGGTAGTCACAGAATGGCCACTTTCAAAACGGGGATCTACCCTGACCTGTGTAAAGCCATGAGCTAAACCCAGAAAACGATGCTGGCATGAATCAGCACTTATGTGCCAGAGCAACCAGCCTTCGGGATCCAAACTGGATATGTTAAAGGAGGAATTCAATAACCGAGTTTGTAACTCTCTCATGGAAAATTTAGTAAAATTACCCCAACCGGAATATTCCTCTGAATCAGGAAAAGGAGCATTTAATCTTTTAGGAGTAGCCAATCCAAAGCATGTTGTCTGTGAAATTGTAGAATTCAAAAGCAACATATGGTTCGGGATGAGGCAAGCACGGTGCAAAGCCTCAGTGCCTTGCACTTGCCAGCTTTTAGAACCCCAAACTGAATTAAGGTCAATTGTATCCTTCCACAACTCGTAGCCCCCAACAGCCAACTGGTTGAGAAAGGACTTCGAATACAACAATTTAGTATCTGTAAGTCTATCTTTGGAAATTGACTTTTCAGCCATTTTAAAATAAAAGGCCTTCGGATTAGATTGATTATAATCTGTAAAGTAAGTGAACCTTTTTAAAAAGGTAGCAGAACTGCCTTGGATAGGAGCAGGATAGTGTTCCCACTGGGTGTAAATAACAGTGAGCCTCCTGGTATTAGTTTTATGTAGGTAGTGATTGCCAAAATGTTGATAACAATACACATCACCATAATTAGCAGACTCCAAGTACAAATCTTCAGCATCAAAGGCAGCATAATATTTCAAATCAGAAAACAATGATTCTACGGCCTGAACATCCTAATCATCAGAACATATATTTTGTTTAACTACATCCCCCATTGACACTCTAAGCACATTAGGGGCATTTATAACCTCAGTGGGCCCATGAATTTGAAATAGAACAGCATCCCAAACTATCCCATCTAAGACTGGCCAAGCAGTGATGTTAAAAAAAGCCAAGTCTCTCTGCACTCTGTGTGAAGAGGAATGGGGAGCCAATGTTCCATTAATATGTCGAATGCAAGTTCTCTCCTAGACATAGTGTCCATTGACGAGACGGAAAAAATAAAACACAAAACCAATTGACATAAAAAGGTAAATTTAAAATAGCACCATCCAAATATAAGTCCAAGGGGGAATTAAAAAATGTTTTTTAAACAGTCTTGCTAAAACAGAAAATTTCGAGGGCTTTTTAGATGTGTGGGAAACAGTGTCAAATGAAAATCTGGATTCTGTAGCCAAGCGAGTTTGCAAATCAGGCATCGATAAGTCAGTTGGGTAAGTATAGTCAGTGTCATCATGTTGAGTACCATGCAGTATATTCAATAAAGGACTGGAAACTGCAGCCATCTTGAGAGCAATATCAGCTACAGGACCGGAAACCGGAGCCAAAACAGAATTTCTCAAAATCAAGACATGAGACTGCTGGTGTCATACTAAGAAGAATCGGCCACTTTGTGTATCTTGACATTGTCAATGGAGATATACCTGTTCTCCTTACGACCTGGAAGTGGTGGTAAAGTGACTGTTCTTGTGCCCTTCACTCCAAGCACTGGAACTGGACCTCGATACGAGGGACCAAATTCTTTCTTGTTCTCTATCTTCTCACGAACCAGTTCTCCAACTTTGGGTAGCCAGCCAACTACTGGGATCTGCAACGCATTATCCGAGGTGAAGGGCAAATGTTCCTTTGTAAGGCTGTCTCTGGTCTTTTGTAGATCCTGTAAAGCATTGCAATGTTCATCTACATCAAAGGAGGCAGCTTGAGCCACCGAGTCTAGACCGTCAAGGTCCGGGACATACATCTTGTTCCCAAAGAGCATTTCGTATGGGGTCCGCCCACCCAGAGACCTTCTAGGGAGATTATTAAGCGCACGCTGCATGCCATTGAGATGGGCCAGCCAGTTCCTGCCAGTGCCTATAACTCGAGCCGTCAAAGACTGCTTTAAATCTCCGTTCATTCATTCCACAACACTATTACCCTCAGGTCTGTATGGAGACGAAAACTTGACTTTGACCCCCAACAAATTCATGACATCCTTATACGCCTTAGAGGCAGGCGAAAGCCGGACCCTGATCCGAATGGAAGGTACTACAGGCAAAAATCCCTACAAAGATACGCAAGTCTCTTATCACAGTCCGTGAATCAGCGCTGCGGTACGGCCAGACCCACACAAAGCGTGTGCATGAATCAACTGCTACTAAGATGTACTTATACGCAGAATCAGAAGAAAAAGGACCGCAGTGATCTAAATAAACACATCCAAGAGGTTTATTAGAAATGAACAACTGTGTCTGGGGCGGACGCGCAGCAGTTGAAGGCTTAATCTGCTGGCAAATGTCACATTGAAAGACATAATCACGCGTCTGTTTGTACAGTCCCCGCCACCAGAAACGTTGTAACTGAGCCACTGTAGCCGAAGTGCCCCCATGCGCAGACGCAACACCTTCATGGGCTGCAGTAATCAGAGTAGGCCTTTGGTCCGCGTTGGGAAGCAATCTCTCACCAACGTCAGGAATTTTCACATAAGGAACTTTATCAGAACTTAAGTGGTATGTATACTTCGAAGGGAATCCTTTTGGATATTTACTTCCCTTCTCAGTTGCAGCAACAGCTGCCAAGATATCATCATCCATCTTACTTTTAGAACGTGTAACTGCTGAAACCAAATACGTCGATACCGCTGATTTTGCTGCCTCATCGGCAAGCGAATTGCCAACAGCGTGGACTCCCATGCGCTGATGACCGAGAGTATGAATCACAAACACGAGGGGCAACTGCTCTTTAAGCTCAGCCACTCGGACCCAGATCATTTTATGTTTTATTGTGCTACCCTTGGAATCACTAAAATCATTCTGAATCCAAAAGAACAGGTTTTCATTGTAAGAATGGACACAGTAGTAAGAATCACTCACAATTAGAGTTGTCACACTAGGATCATCGTACTCTAATGCAAGCATCAAAGCACGAAGCTCTGCCAATTATGCGGTGCAGTCCCCAAGAGGCTGCGTGTGCACGACTCTGGACTTGAACTCATCATTCACCATGGCACCTACCACAATAGCGCAAGCGGAAACGTATGTGTGTTTAGACCCATGCGCAACCTGCGCCGAACCATCAGTGTATATGATGCAATGAAAGTCCTCCAAAGGCCGCATAGCCAAAGGAGCAGGATGAACAAATTCATACTGCAAAAACTCCTGCAACTGTAAGGAGGCATCAAAAACAAACGTGACATCCGGAAACGTCAATGATGCTGCCCATTGTATCCACCGGGGGTGCAAAGCTTTAGGATTTGGCACACTGGCTTTCGTTTCTGCCTCTAATGTAGGAAGCGGGGTAACAACCAACATGTGTTTTCCCTGCGACAGTGCATGTTCCTTAAGAATCGCTATTTGCACTGCTGTCAAAACCTTTTCCACAGAGGAAAACCGCATTTCAGCTGAAGTGTACAAGTGTGACTTGTCAGCAATAGGTACTGTGTCACCTTCGTTAAAAGTTAGGTACGTGAAGCCCGACACCCCAGGGATGATTCTAATCACCAGGTTGGTGTGGTTATCACGAGTCAGTAAGAATTTAGATTCTAGAAGATCAGCCTGCAATGATTTTAAGTTAGCTGAATGTTCTGGCAGCCATCACAATTTGGTAAAATTTGGTTGTATCAAAGCATTGCAAAGGCTAGATACGCTGGGCATATTCGGGAATATATGTATGGCCGAAATTCAAAAAAACCAGAAAGGACTAATTTTTTCAGAGTTGTAGGAGCGCGCAGTTGTGCGCATTTCTCCAAGAAGTGAGGAGCCAATCCTCGGCCTCCATTGTTGAGCTCATAGCCCAGGAACAACACTGTGTACTCCGCAATGTGTGACTTTGCAAAGTTGAATTTGTAACTAAAGTCCGCAAAGTTACAAATTATACGGTCAACTCGACACAGATGCGCCCAAAGCTCGTCATCTGTGAGATAAATGTCATCCACATATGAACACGCATCTGTGTCTATTCTCTCCAAGAGAGACACAATACGGGCAGCAAACACGCCTGGATTATTCTTATAGCCCATAGGTAAACGTCGATACTGGCCCTGTTTGCTGCCACAGGTAAAACTGGTCCACTGGGAACTCAGTCCGTCCAAATTGTGGGCAAAAAAAACGTTGGAAATGTCAAGTGTGGTTTTAAAACGTTTCCGCACGAGACTATCAACTAAAGCAGAGCTGTGCGTATTCTATACTGCACAGGTACGGCAATGCGAGTTCAAATGCCGGTATTCCAATACCAAACGATATGAACCGTCCGGCTTGGTCACAGTAAAAAGAGGGTTATTCATCGGTGACACACAAGTTTCAATCACTCCTTGATATTCCAATTGTTCAAGTATTTCCGCGACGGAAGCCTTAGCTTCTCGTCGGATGGGATATTGAGGTTGAGGCTGTGGCATAGACCGTAAAGGAATCTCGTGGTGTGGAGAAAATTTATCGCAACCACACTGTGTACGGTACAAAGCCGGCGCAAGAGCCTTAGCCCACTCTTCTGCAAAATTCAGCGCATGCTCTTTCGAGTCTGTGTGCGCAAAACTAGGGAGGATCACCTCCTCCCCTCTCGGAGCTGCGAGGACAAAAGGTGGGGGCCAGTCAGCCTCCGCTAACAAAATGTCATAGGTAGTCGTAAGATTTTCCCAAAATACCCCCTTGATTGTACGTTGTATGTCACCTTCAATTAAAAGGACTATTTCATAAAGTCTATCAGGGGGAGCTACTCTAGTATCAGCTGTCTCCACAACAACACATCGATCAGTCGCTGTCACCTTCAGTAGCGGACCCAGGGCCTCTCGCACTATGGTAATCTCCACTGCGCTGTCCAGCAAGGTCAGAGCCCATGTCTGATTCGAAGCTGCGTTCTCACTATCTGTGGCATATCTCGCTGTAAAGCTGCAACTTTCTTTTTCTGAAACTGGGGTCTCTTCGGGGTTGAATCTTCCTGCTTGCCTTTAACGTCTCTCGGGCGGGGCTGGTCGCGTCCCTGCTGGCCACCCCTACCTCTGCCGCCTCCTCCACCACCGGTCGATGAGGCCGATGAGTCCTGAAAAAAACGTGGAGAGCGTTGTTCAGAAACCTGAAAACGATCAGGTGATTTTATCGTTGCGCGATCGCGCAAGTCATAAATACGTTCTGTAGGCGCAGGCACTGGTGATGCAGGACGAGACTCCTGTTTCTTCTGTTGTTGTTTACCCTGTTTCTGTTTTTTCAGCCAATTTTTTTTGGGTCTTGGGCTGATCGTCAGTCTCTGACTTCAGCCCTTTTGGTTGCTTTTTCTCTTTAGTGGAAAATGGCTTGACACCCACGCTATTGCGGCCCACGGTCTTATAAGCCGCCCCAATAATCCTTGGTAACTGTCGGGGTTTCTCGACATTGGGAACCGCCTGCAATACATTGTACACCTGAAAGTTAACCGCATCTCCCTTGACATTCGCAAGTATGAGATCGGAAACTACGTCAAAGGAGCATAGGGGCATACCCAATTCAACCGCTGCCTCAGGTCTGTGCTCATCTTGAACACGTTTAATGACCATTGGAAGGACAGTCATGGACGGAGTGCCGAAGCACCTCGCATAAAAAACTCACCTCCGCATCCAAAATCCCCTACCACACTAGCTATCAGTGTCTCATTGGTGCTTCCAAAACCCCAATGATTTAGACAACTCGGAACATGAACTTAGAACACCTCAGGTAACGTGGAACAAATGAACACTCTTTCGTTATACTAACATATCAATCCAGAACGAGGAGTCCATAAGGACACGTGCGAGTTTGAAATGTTTATTTCTAATGCAGTGTTCTCAAACGCAGTATCTTAGCAAGTACAAGCAAACATATTAATAAGATCCAGGTTAACAGCATAGTTACTATTCCTTGAAATACAAAGGGTGAAAGCATGTTAAAATGCTAAAGGAAATAGGTCTAAATAGAACCTAGGATTACCCTCCCTAGCTAGTATATTATATTATATCTACAGAATATCTCTTTGGGTTTAGAAGGGCGGGCCCATACCTTTGGATTCAGTAGAAATGATCACATCGCGGCTACCGGCACTGGCGTCCTTACAGGGATTCCACGGCTGGGATGCAATCGGTATATCGGCGTTGGGCCATGTCATGAAAGGCACGACCCTCAAGTCGTTCCAAGCATTGACAGAAGAATACGATATGCCTCGAACCCAATTTTTTAAAATCTGCAACTCCGGCACGCCTTATCCCCCTCCTTGGTTGGCTTAGACTCGTTGCCCGAATTTAGTCCCCTTGAGGCTAAGGTGTTTATGGGGGAATTGGAAAATATCCAATATATATCAGACACTGATTACACATTGTTCTTCTCCACTAGACAAGCTACGATCGGTGTGGGAGGGAGACATAGGTGCCTTGGAGGAGGAAGACTTGAGGGAGGCCCTGGAGGCTCCGAGAGGGGCGGCAATTGCAGTGCACCTGCGTTTTATTCAATTTAAGTATCTACACAGAACCTACTATACTAGGGATCGATTGTGGAGAGCTGGTCTAATTGCCTCCCCTGAGTGTCTGCGGAGTGGGCGTGCGGTGGGCACATTCATACATACGGTGTGGTCGTGCGAGAAACTGACGAGGTTCTGGACTGGTGTGTGGAATTGCTTGTCTGAGGTGTTGGGCTGGGACCTCCCCTGCTCGCCACAACTGGGCCTTCTTCATGTTATGGAACAGATTGGAGGAAATATTTATAAACGCCATCTATTGTTTCTGGGCCTCACGGTGGCCAAAAGAGATGTAGCTGGGCCTGGAAGGACCCTAGGGCTCCTTTAATTGAGGTGTGGAAGAGGGGTTTGGTCTTTTGTATGGGGCTGGAGCGCCCGATCTTCGAGGCCAGGGGATGCCCTCGGAAACATTTTAAAATCTGGAAGCGATGGGCAGACTATATAGGGCTGTGGCTGGAACCACCAGTGCAACGGGACGCTGATTCAGAACAATTGCTTGTTGACCCTGGGTGAAAAGGGGTACACACTGACTGTGAATTTGATAATTTTTTTACTTTTGGACCATGTAGACACTGTGCGGGGATGAGGGTGGGATCCGGGAGGGAAGGCAAGGGGAGGGCATTGGGGGGGAAGGGAGTTCGGGAATGTTCATTTATTTCAAAATGTTGATCGAACAGCTTGTATGTGATGGCTGTTTATCTGCTCACTGGCCCCCCGGTTCGTGGGGAGTAGTGTCCTCTTTGTAACTCATCAACAACATAATAAATTTGTTCTGAAAAAAAAGAAATGGATCACATCATCTCCTGCACCAACACTCTGCATATGGATATTCATCAAGTGTGTGTCTTCTGCCTTGCGCAGTGCATTATTAATCCCGCCTAAAACCAAAGTTGGCCACATCTGCATCTATATTATGTCTAGCCAATGCGCTGATCAAACTGAACAACAAGCGCTGTGTGAAAATTGCCTTGGAGGGCTCGGCACTCACTGTACAGACATAACTTACCAAGCCTGACTGATATTATAAGCATTTTTCATGGAGTCAGGACGCACACCTGTGTTTCAATCTTAAATCCATAGTTTTGTCCAACCTTTGTCTTTGCATGCGTGCAATTAACTGAAGTGCCCCGCCCGAGGGCACTGGGTACTAACGTCAATAGAAGTGGGACTGCATCCAGTCCCCAGCGAATGCACAGCGTTGTGCCGTCTTAGGCCGTACTTTTTTACATTATATCTTTTTCAATCCAATTTATCCATTTAGTCATGTTTTTATCCACTTTTATAAGGACGGGACCCCATGCTCCGTGTACATGTTATTTGCAAGTTTCTACTGTTCAAATGGTGTCACTCCGGACTTTCCCAAGAACATGATTGATACATGAATTCTTTAAAAGCAGTGTTTATTCAAGAAAATCACCCAATGCATTTCGGGCTGTCATGCCCTTCTTCGGGGGTCACTGTAAACAATCACAAAACAATGCAATTACCCAACTGTTAACACTAAGCTTTCACGTTTACCAATATAACATTCTGCTAAAAAAACGTATCACGTCTGCCACTTTAAATTAATCACTGTGTTATGATTATCTGATGAATCAACATAATGTACCTTTCTTTCTAACCCTCCCTTTCAGGATCTCTCCCTTTCAAGATCACTCCTTCCCAACGTCAGTATTGTGCTATGCCCCCGGTTCTGGCTAGTGTCCTTCATCAATTCCCCATCGTGCAGATTTTACATTTCTATATATCTACGATGACATATTTTTCGAAAGTTAAAGAATCACTGTCTGTCTATGCCCCTAGATCCTAACGAAAACCCGATGTAATGACACGTTTCATTCACTCGTTTTTAACTCATTTTTCAACTAGCGGTATAAAAACCTTCCAAGTTATTTTCACAGTGCCAAACTTACGCCAAAAATTCCATCCCTCCATTACTGAATTCGTTAGTCTAATCCCTCAAGTGTCACATACCTGCCATTTCACACTCGAAAGTGAACAAACGGAGTCTGCCACTGCTTCCTCCGCCAACCTGTTACATCCCACAATCCCTCCCTGTATTTCACCTACGTGCCTGTGACCCTGATTGGTCCGAAGATTTTTGAAAAAAGGTATCATTCTAGCCGCAGACGACGCCTACCGACGCGCAAGGGTACTGCTACGCAAAAATTTCCGGATCCAGTCTGACGCCGGGGGATATTCTAAGGTAAGGAATCTAATACTAACTACTGTTTCTTACAGATATATCGTTACCGAAGGTAAGTAACTTGTTCCTTAGGATGTATGCTGGAACCAGATACAGCATTTAGTTTGATCTCTGGCAATAATTAATATTCTAGTCTGGACTTACATTTATGAGGGGCTGAGTAGTGCGTGGATTGTTTCTTACCTGGATGAGTGTGTGGCCATACACCTCCCTGTCCAAATGAGGTCGCCCATTTGAACAAGAACAGCATTCCTGAGGCTACAACCATGGTTTCTACATCAGAGGTTGCATTCATAACGCCATTGAACTCTCCCCCTATAACTATAATGGCCATTGATTTGTGAAGAAGGGCCTCCGAGAGTGCCCTCCATGTACTACTACCAAGTATAGGTATATAGACACTACCAATAGCTCATGGGGCTTGCAATAGACTACCTTGAATCATAGCAAATCTACCCAAACCATCAGTGCGGACCCCAGAAACCAACAAAGAAAATTACTTGTGTAATAAATTGGTGGTCCCCCTGGAACCTCAAGCAAATCCTGGACGGAACACTCTGATATAATCATGTCAGCCTAGGAAAGAACATCTGTTTCCCAGCAAATGTCTCTGTAGTAATAGAATCCCCTGGGGTAGGGAAACTTGGCATAAGATAAGACCGTTCCTCACTTAATTATATCAACTAGGTTATTCACATTTCAAGTCGGTATTTTATACCTTCTGTGGGTTCTGCTCTTTAACCTTATCAAATGGGTGAGTGTGGATTGCTAGCTCCACTTAAACCCCGACCTTTCAAATAACATTACTACTCTTTTTCCAACAACCCCCAGTTGCTTCCTACATTTCTTGTTGCCCAAAAAAACCCATCTCCTAGCTAAAAGTCTAAGGACTGAAAGAGCTACCATCCTACATAGTTCTGCCACCAACCCTCATCTAAACTTTGGGCATCCTTAACCGAAATAGTTATGATGCTGGTGATCAAATAAGTGGAATGTGCAGCCCCCTTGGCCATATCCTTTGGCTGGGAATCTGCTGTGTCCTCACGGATATCAGTATCTGTGGAGTTTGCGTCTATGTGCATCACTTCTTCTCCGAGGGTCGGTCTTCAAGTGTGATCTCAACATGGTCGCTCATTCTCCCACATCGAACCCAAGACATGAACGACCTCCCTTAACACATCAGAGGCACTGCCTCACTTCTTGAGTTCCGCAAGAGGATGAAGACCAATTTCTAGGTATTAACGCCTTGGGGACCTCACGCGTGGAGAAGTGTGGCTAGTGGAGAAGTGTGGCTCAGGGGTTAGAGGCGGCAGACCCGGAAACTGAGATCGGTCCTGGACCAGGGTTCAATTCCCCGCCTCGGCGGGTCTTGGGCTCAAAAATTCCACGGACTCGATAATTCTCGTTCCGGTGCCTACTCGACTCACGGGTTCACACTCTGCGACTCTGGGCAATAGCTTGCTTAATCTCCACTACGGCCCCTCGCCGCGGGATGCCTGGCTTTCACCTTGTGGATACCCTGCTGGGGTTATCTCACAGGGGAATACCAGGACGGGTTCCCAAGGCAAGCGCCTTGATGCCTTCGGGTGATACGTGCGCTATATAAATCGCAATACATTTACATTTACATTTACACCTGCCCAATTGCCTGTATACCCTGTTGGGTGATCAGTTTCCTACAAATCAATACAAAAGACACAATTGATGGACAGAATGCAGAACAAATGAAAACATTCACCCCCAGTCAAGGGATCTGGGTTAAATTCATCATTCCTTTGCTCACCATGCCACCCTTGTTTAGACCTGGCCATATGCATATCAGTCTTGACCCTGTGCCTCATGGGAATGTAAATGTAAATGTATAGGCATTTATATAGCGCACTACTTACCCGGAGGGTCCCAAGGCGCTTCGACCGCTGCGAAACCCTTCCTGGCTTCCCTGAGAGATGGTCCCTTAATGGGTATCTCCAGGGTGAGACCAGGCATCCCCGGCGGTCTGGTGGGGCCGTTAGTGAAGATGAGGCAAGCTAATGCCCAGAGTTGCCGAGTGTGAACGCTGATCAGAGTGGGCACCGAGGCGAGAGAATTATCGAGTCTGCTGACCCTGGTCCAGAAACCTGCCGCGCCGGGAATCGAACCCTGGTCCCGGGCCGTCCTCTGCTCTCGGGTCTGCCGCCTCTAACCAGTGAGCCACACTACTTCACTCCAGTCCGACCTGCCAAGACAATCAAATCAATACATCATAACATCTGCCTCAGATCCTGGCGGGTTAGCCACCGGCTCCTAATTTGATCCTTTTTTGTCATCGTCTTGATGGGGCCCTCTAGGCCACACAAATCCAGGAAAGGTACTGGTGCCTCCACCCACTTCCATAATCTGTCCGGGTAAACCAATACCAGTGCCTTGTCCTGATATATTATTCGAAGTTTGACAGGATACAACAACATATATTTTATGTCCATTGCCCGCAATTTTTGTTTCACTTGCTCATAAGACTTAAATTGCTTCTGAACTGTGAGCGAACCCAACTCGGGAACGTTGCACTGAACATTATGAGAGACGTGAAATTTAATTCTCTGCATTTAACCTTGAATGTGTAGAACTACTGGGGAAACTGCTGTCTTAATACTATCTTTTTAAACTGTTTATGTTTTTAAATTGCATGCAAATTGAATCTGTGGTAACCGGACTCCGATATATGCTGTTAGTCTCTTGCCTATTTTTAGGAGCTTTCTCTCTCCCCTCATGCTCTCTGTGTTTCCCTCTCGTGCTGGGTGTTGATTGCTGCCTGCCCGCTGTTAGAACTGGCTATTTCTGGTTGGCTAAGGCTGACGCCAAAGCTAGGCAGAAACCACCATTCTAGTCAGGGCAAGGGAGTCACATGCCAAGATAACCCCTGCTCACCCCCTTGGTAGCTTGGCACGGGCAGACAGGCTTATCCCGGAGGCAATGTAAAGCATATGCGCACGCACACAACAGCAACAACATTCTAGGCACACCACAAAAGGAACTCCACACAAGGTTATATAAAAAATAACTTTTGTATTGTCAAAACACATCAGATAGTAATCACACAATATACATTGTGCCAACTGGCATGGGCAGTATTCACAATGGATTATTTACAGGACAGGGCCACATGGGCCACTGTCAGAATCAACACTTTTAGAACTAGAAATACTGTTAGAAATAGCACTTTGTAGATCATAGAACAATAAGCACTTTAGCACACAACCAGTAACTACTGGTACCAGGTAAGTACCACCTACGCAACCCTAACCACCTTAGGATAATTTTACGCAGGGAACCTGGGCTTCACTACCACCACCTGTACTAGGAGACAAACAACCACCTAAGTATCACAATACCTGTAGGGGTATAAGCATGAACATTTTACACATGATGCATCACAACATTCAGAGGTGTAGGGAAGGAAAACACATGATGCATAAACATACATTCAGCGGTGTGATGACAAGGCACATGACTCATTAAAACACATTCAGAGGTGCAGCACAGGAAAACACATGATGCCTAAAAACATTCAGAGGTGTAGGTAAGACACATAATGCATAAACCACATTCAGAGGTGTCACAGGCATAATGGCATAGCACATTACGCATAACTCACATTTGGGCCTAACCGGTAAAAATACAGTAGGCAATCTCCTCACCAGTCTAAACACATTAGACTCTGCCTCCTAAGAATAAATCATATTTAGGGGCGTAACTCACATAGTGAAAACATCTCACTAGCATAAACCTACATAGGTAAAATAATCTCTTAATCACAGTAACATCACATTGCGCAAAAATCACATTAGGCAATTACCATTATAAACATAGTAAAATCACATTGCGCAAAAATCACATTTGAGCCTTACGCCCTACCCACATACCAGCCCCCTGGCCAACTGGCCATCCAACAAGGGGACTCAAAAAGCCCTGTGTCCAAAATGTCAGGGCGCGCTGCCAATGCAGCGCCAGTCAGGGGTGCGCCACCGGCGCAAAACCTAAACGTTGCAGCTGCCCACTACTTGCTGGGCAGCTGGGAGCAACAACAGGGCCTAAATGTTGCAGCTGGCACTAAGTGCTGCGCAGCTGTAGCAGGCCTGGCACCACTGTGCTATCTCTGTCCCGCTCAAGGACTCGCTCTCTCACATTGCGCCTAAACGGTGCAGCTGCCCACTAATTTCTGGGCAGCTGGAGACAAAACTGCGACAGGGGGTCTCACTAGCCCCTAGGACAAAACGGCGCCACCCTGAGCCATCTGGCTCTGCAAGTACAAATAGGCGCAGCTGGAGCCACATGGGACTCTGCACAAAATATGCCCCCGGGGAGCACACTGGCTCCTAAAACAATCATGCCCCTTGTCAACCAGGCATCGGCACCACTGCCCGTGGGGACCCCCACTGGGGCTCTTAAACAAAAAATGTGTCCCAACGTTGGAGCGGCCCACTGGGCAAACGGGGCCGCTCTGAGTCGGTGCCAGTTCTGGCACCACCATCATTTGCTCCCTTGGGGGAGCGGGAAGGTCACCATTGCCCCCCCCCCCCCTTTGCTCCGCCCTACTCACTGGCTCGGTCCTCGAGTCCCGGTCCAGCTCCAGCATCGGGCGGGGGATCCGTGGGGCTCTCGCCCTCATACGAGGGCCCCGCCTGTACTCAGGTTCGGCGCGGGGCTCCCTTCTCGCACTGGGAGCCCCGAAGGACCATGGCCGCACACGTCTTCCCCGGGCCCCCTCCTGGGACCTGGTATTCCTCGTGGCCTCTCAGGGGGAGGCGGAGTAGGCTCCTGGCCTCCCCTCGCAGCACCAGCTTCACTTCTCGGGCATCCACCAATCTGGGCCGGCTCCACAAGACAAGCTTCCACCAGCGGCCCAATTGGAGCGCGGCCCCTTCGGTTCTTTGTCCGCGGCCCTAGGCGGAGAACGGCAATTTTCGGTTGATTTCAGACCCCCGGCAGCGGCGGTGATCTCACGGCAAACAAGGGGTAGGCTCCCTCTCAAATTTAAATATAACGCAAGGTGGCACTCGGTACGATCGGCAATCCTGGGCAAATGCCGGGTGGGCACCGGCTAAAGCAATCAAGGCGCTCCCAGGCACCAGGGGGCCGTAAACGTGCTCTCAGGCGCTAGATTACCAATAAAGCGCTCCTAAGCGCTATAGGGGATAATTGAAGCGCTCCCAGCGCTATAAGTAAAAGACAGCGCTCCCAGCGCTAAAGGCAAAAATAAAGCACTACCAGGCGCTAGGGGAACAAAAGTCCAGCAACGGGTCCTTCAGGAATCCAGGACACCAGCAGTCCAGGACATAAGGTGGAGCACAGCAGCTCCCAGAAAAGGAAAGTCCATCAAGTATCCAGGGGCTGGGCAGGGCCCAGGGAGGCAAGCCTTCCCCTGGGCCCAAGCAGCAGCAGCACATCCCTGGCAGGACTCAAGTCAGAAACAAGAACATTTTGTATGGGGACACATCCCCTTTTTATACCATAAAATCCTTTGTCTAGCAGGGTGCAGGCAATGTGAGAACCAGCTACAACTGGTTATAGGGAACTCCTTTCACTGGCCAGGCTGGGGACATCAGATGCACCACAGGGGGTGGAGCCAGCATTGTATGGGGAAAGCCCAGCCCTATTCAGGCCCAGGTGCACCCCTCCCCTCACATCAGCATGCTAATCACTCCATTCACCACCGGGGCAGACCCACCCATACTCTTGGAGCCAGGCTCCCCAGCCAGCTTCAGCCAATCACACGCCAGACATAAATATGCCAACTTCTAGAAGTGGCACTTACACACTAGACACATTCATGCCGCATATATCATTGTGCAGCATTCAATCTCACGAGTTCGCACATACCAAACTCGACCCTGCACTCCCCACTCATCAGGAACTACCATGGGCATACATATTCCCCATTCATTCCTATGGGAGGGCAGGTCACTCACCACACATACACAGAGAGCGCACGCACTTTACACTGGACCACAGTGAAAAAGTGCGCAGAGGCCTAAGATCACCAATACCAGGTTACAGAAACAGGCTAGGCAAAAGCAAAAAGTTTCGGGGTGAACCTGCCAAAAAGGGCCAGGTCCAACACAACCCCTTCCAGCCAAAACGCAGGGTAGACCAATCACTCCACTGATGGGCTTCCCTGCTTTGGGCGACAAAACACGGACACGTGCCCGCACGGCAGGGACACCCTCCGGTTTTTCGCCACTCTGAACCCACATGTATTTCTCTCAACAAGAGCTCTCTGGCACAACTTGGATACCCCACTGGTACTCTCTAGTCATCCATGGCCAAGACCAGGCCCTAGGCCATCCAAATGTCACAGGTCCTGACCAATCCACAGAGTGGGGGCAGTAAGCCCTGGCACACAATAGCCATTCTGCACTCTCCCTCTCAGTGTAGCTACAACTACCACTGATCCTTCAACCTAGGGACCATACCCTCAGGCTGACCAGAGGTCACGGGCAAGAATGCCCCACCCTACCTCTACTTCTGGGGTTCCGCACCCTCCCAGGGAAGCAGCCACCAGAACACATCTCTCCCACCAGACCAGGACCTCTCTCCATCAACTGGTCTACCACCTGGGATCTGGAAACTATTTCACTTCGGAGGTACAAAGCACACAGCTCAGTCCCTCTTCAAGCAGGTGGGGGGATACAGCACACAGCAAAATCCCCTTTCCTCTACCTTAGTGGAAACAAAAAACTGCAGGTGAGCCCCAGATCACACAGCAAGGGCAGCCCCTCAGTCTCTTCAGCTGATTTACTTTGGCAGAGATTCCTTCTTGACCTGGAAGTTCCCTAATCTCCCAACCTAGTGTCTAAACCCTCAGGCTGCACCGGGGTCAGAGGTAAGGACACCGTCCTCTGCACCCCCTTCCAGAGTTCTACACCCTCCCACCTTGGAGCGGTACCCCTGGAAGCCAAATCCGGTCAGGACACTGATTACAGATGCCCTTCCCTCCAGATCAGGCTGAACCTGAACCTGGCCTCCCCCCTCCTCGGGGAAAGACCTCCAGAGGCCCCACAAACGGTCAAATGCCCAGCGAACCAGGACTTCTGCACCCTCCACTTAGGAGCGGTACTCCTCAACACCAGGACCGCCGGAGTTCTGGTTACAGACACTCCCCGTCCTCTAGACACAGGAAGATCCTCCTCAAATGACCTGTAAGTACAGCCTAGGCCCCTGACCTGGCGCTCTCTTAGGGAACCCTCCAGGCCCTGAGACAGGGTTTCAGGCCAACGTGGGACACACCGTCCCACACTCACTCCGCCTCCACTGAGACAGGATGTGAGCCCCTACACCCCTACCATTCGACTGGGACCAAGCTGGGCTACACATGAACCTCTTCCCCTACACAGGATCATCAGATACACAAGCCACTCCTTTTAGAATCACTTCCTAATGCCTCTGCAAGACATCTAGCACACCAGATGTCCACATTCTTATCCAGTGCCTCTGCAGGACCTCCTGCACACCACCAGAGGTACACCTCCCGTGCAAGCTCCTAAAAAAAAACTCACACCAACTCCTCCAGTTCAACACACCACTCATCCACACACTCCCCTCCCAGACTGGTGAGACAGTTCCTCACTGCCTCTGACTCTCAACCTGTACCCCTCTTACTGAGTACCAGCCACCATACTCTGGGAACTGGGAATGGGACTTCACGCACTGGACACATTTTAGCTGCCACCACTGGATCATACCATACTGGGGAATCCAGACAGACACTACACTTAGGGAATAACCACCCTCCCGAGATAGCCATTCCTCCTCCACACTCCCTCTCTTCCATCTACCCACACAGGGACAGGAACAGGGATTGGGCACTGGACCCAGCAAGGGATTTCTGATCTAGGGGAACCGCCCCCACTACTGGCGTCCCGCCCTGTCATTTTCTCTCTTCTGCCACTAAACATAAAGCGCAGGAAACACCATTTGAAAATGACACTCTTGAGGAAAAACAAAATCAACAACAATAATCCCAAACATGTGACTATCTCAAAAAGGCAGAGTTTTGTAATGTAGCCAGCTTTCGATGTGGCACTGCACAAACACAAGTCCTAATCCTCACCGCTGTCCAACAATGCTAGAACTGGCTATTTCTGGTTGGCTAAGGCTGACGCCAAGCTAGGCAGAAACCACCATTCTAGTCAGGGCAAGGGAGTCACACGCCAAGATAACCCCTGCTCACCCCATTGGTAGCTTGGCACAAGCAGACAGGCTTATCCCGGAGGCAATGTGCAAAGCATTTGCGCACGCACACAACAGCAACAACATCCTAGGCACACCACAAAAGGAACTCCACACAAGGTTATATAAAAATAACTTTTGGATTGTCAAAACACATCAGATAGTAATCACACGATATACATTGTACCAACTGGCACGAGCAGTATTCACAAGGGATTATTTACAGGACAGGGCCACATGGGCCACTGTCAGAATCATCACTTTTAGAACTAGAAATACTGTTAGAAATAGCACTTTGTAGATCATAGAACAATAATCACTTTAGCACACAACCAGTAACTACTGGTACCAGGTAAGTACCACCTACGCAACCCTAACCACCTTAGGAGAATTTTACGCAGGGAACCTGGGCTTCACTAGCACCACCTGTACTAGGAAACAAACAACCACCTAAGTATCACAATACCTGTAGGGGTATAAGCATGAACATTTTACACATGATGCATCACAACATTCAGAGGTGTAGGGAAGGAAAACACATGATGCATAAACATACATTCAGCGGTGTAAGGACAAGGCACATGACGCATTAAAACACATTCAGAGGTGCAGCACAGGAAAACACATGATGCCTAAAAACATTCAGGGGTGAAGGTAAGACACATAATGCATAAAACACATTCAGAGGTGTCACAGGCATAATGGCATAGCACATTACGCATAACTCACATTTGGGCCTAACCGGTAAAAATACAGTAGGCAATCTTCTCACCGGTCTAAACACATTAGACTCTGCATCCTAAGAATAAATCATATTTAGGGGCGAAACTCACATAGAGAAAACATCTCACTAGCATAAACCTACATAGGTAAAATAACGACATAATTACAATAACATCACTTTGCGCAAAAATCACATTAGGGCGTTACGCCCTACCCACATACCAGCCCCCTGGCCAACTGCCCATCCAACAAGGGGACTCAAAAAGCCCTGTGTCCAGAATGTCAGGGCCTGCTGCCAATGCTGGTCTTATTAGGCCTATCAGCTGCTTTTGACACGGTCTCACATGATCTCTTCCTGGACCAGTTATTGTGTTCTTTAGGGATCCGCACAGCTCCATGATGCTCCTTGGAGTGAAAGCATGCGATTTACAAAAACTCTATAACATAACTAATTTAGTATAATTTGGGAAGGTTAGGATTTTCCAAGAGTCATGAGACATTTCTCCTAACTCGCTAACTGTCAGGATAAGATCCCTGTCTCTAAAGTCCCTGGGATGGGGCATTAGAACCTGGTGTGCTCGCTCTATCAAAATTATATTTAGAGAGCTTGTCCGCTGGCAGGAAGGTTTAAATCGGAGGTTGTTATGCTGGGAGCGGCCTTCCACATCTGTGATCCTCGCCGCCATCTCTCCAGCAGAGCATCTCTCAACTTCGGGGCAGTTTTGTGGAGCTTCAACACTGTCCTCCAGCATCGCCATGCTAGTTTTCACTACAGGCATACTGCTTGTAGTCTTGCATAAGTCTGGGCTAAGAAGTTTCACATCAGTCCCCAGCTCTCCTATTTTTGGTTTCTAGGGCCAAGTGGGCTGTTTGGATTGCTTTCAAGATAGCTTCAGCACCTGGCTGGATACACTTAGCTACCTCTGGCCATGTTAACTTGTCAGTATCCGTCAATGAGAACGCCTCATTTATCATGGGGAGCAGTTTTGCAAACATGTCCATTTTGCCTTGCTTAGGCGGGGCTTTGTATTCAACAATTAGTGCAGGTCTATTTTTGTAGGTGTAAGCACCTTGCCCTTCTTCATTGTCACTTGACCTACTGAACCCATACACGTGCATGGAACAAGCCGTCAAGGCAACCATCAAGTGTCCTGGCTTCAAATATCAGGAGTTCGGACTACATTTCAATTCCACTATTTAATTCCATAATATCACTGGTGTTCCATTTGTTGTGAAGGTCTCCCCACTGTGGGGCTGTGCATGGGACCGCATCAATCCACGGTAGGGTCTCAGTCTAGCGCACATCTATCAACAATGCCTCAATACCAAGCCCAATGATCAAGATGGATACTCTGATCCATTCACCAGCTCAGTGAGGGGCATTATAATCCTCACTCCACCGTCTAGGGACAAACCCAAGCTGCTTCAGCGCTGGTGGCCTGCCACATTCTTTAATATCACCTACATCAACAGGATTACTGCTTCTCCTACGGGGACAAAAGCAAAAAACAAATAAGGAAACATGAAGCAGCACCAGGGGCCCGTAGCATGTACTTTACTCAAGAATTTGCTGCAGGGGGTGCTCTCTCGCTTCTCGTCTCGCACCAACTCCAGGTTGCTGTTGGCCAGCAGGGTCCGTGAAAGGAGGACAAGAGCCTTTAACACATGTAGAAGGTAAGTTTATTACCAATAAATTAAAGTACAGTCATCAGGGCAGCTGGGAAGAAAGCAACTGCCTACACATTCAAACATTGCACTTTGCATTCCACATTCAGGGAAGACATCACTGAATGCCACATTCCACCCAGGTTGAACCTAACACATCTTCCCCTTATATAAAATACAACACTATCATTGTTCACTAAACTAAAGACAGTATATGCGAAGTTAGATACATAAAAATGTCATGATACATAATCACTTAGCCATACAGATAGTTTTCTCTCCTTAGAGCTTGTTGTGCATGGCTTTCGTAAAGTAGGAACTCTTGCAATGTGGGCTCCTTTGATGCTGCTCCAGTGTCACAGCTAAATGTGTCTGTACAGACAATCTCTTTGTTCCACCACATACCAACCTCCAGCATGATTCCACACACCTCTTAACACGTAACAGTTTTTTAGGGTCAGAAAACTCAAATGACCTTTTGAGATTACTCCCAGCAATTTAACCCATTCTTTGATCAGTAGCCTATCTTCACCTTTCTTTCACTCCTCAGCCACGTACTTTCTCTGAGCATCTTTGTGCCTCTCATTAACTTGTGCCCTTCTCGCTTCTGACACCTCCAAACCATTCATCCATGGATGCACCAACTTAGTTGCAGCCAACCTGTTCTTAAGCAACGCAAAGGGTGACATTCCTGTAACTGCTTGGGGGTGGTGCGTAGTGCCCACAATAAATCCTCCAATTCTTTACTCCAATCCAAACTGTTAGCCAAAGACAATTGTACATTATCCTTAATCAGTCTATTGCACCTTTCCTGGGATGGTACAAGGACGATGTTCTCCACAATCAGGATCTAGAGGGATCTGTAAAGCTAAGAGTGTACCGATCCCCAAAACAATAACAATTTCACACTTTGTACAACTTGCTATAGGTGAAACAGATAAGAACTGTATAGTGGAAATTAAGTATGTTGTGAAGCTGTCAGAACAGAATAAGAGAGAGGGAGAACTCCTTTCAGGACGAGAACCCTCACTCACCATTTGGTGACATTCTTCATCAAATTGGTTCCCTGTTCAACCTGGATCGGAAGGTCCAAAGTGTGGGCTACAACTCCCCAATGGGGAGGAGCTGAGTTGTTTTCTCAGGGATGAGCTGTGAAAGCAGGTGAATGATGGGCAGAGTTCTAAGAAAAGGTGATTGGGGTGAAACAATCTCCAGGAGTCCACTTCAACTTTATTGGGTGGCCTCTGGGATAGAGTCTAAAAGAGGACTAGGGATTAATCAAATGTATCCTTCACAAAGACGTCACATGTGTAACACCCCAGTGGCTCATAAATGTGCCAAAATCGTAATATTGCTCTCCGTTGTCTGTCTCCAATTCAGAAGGGGCTTCTTCCCTCAAAAACATGTGCAAAAACCTTACAACAGTATTGGCTGTTCTTATAAATTCCACCTCCGGCCATTGGGATAAATAATTGACCAACACAATGCCATACCTCCAACTCTCCTTAAACATGTTCAAGGGCCCAATGATGTTCATGCCTTACTTAATCCAAGGTTTTTCTGGCACAAGAACTACAATTGGACTTGATACTGTTACTTGGGATATATCACTGATGGCACATACTAGACAATCCCTTACAAATTTCTCCACCCCTCTATCCATCCCTGTTCCCCAGAAAGTGTCCCTGATCCTTCTCTTTATTATCCTCATGCCTGCATTACAGTTGTGCGCCAATTACAACAATTTCGCACACAGACCTAGTGGAACCACCAGTAAATTTGCCCGTCTCAGAATTCCTTAGAAACACTGAGTTCCAAGAAAACCTACTAGAAAACACTAAAAGAATCATCACCAATCTTCCCTTTGTGCCATTTTTTATTCAAACAAGACAACAGTACTTGCAACACGTTATCATGATCAACTGCCTCTCTCCACTCCTCTATGCCCATGCATTCCTTTTCATCAGCGGATGCAAAAGCAACAACAACAAAATCATCGCCATTAGTCTCTTCCTCAATTTCATCTGTCTTCAGAGGTAAACACGACAGTCAGTGAAAACATTCTTCACCGCAGGAATATACTCTAATCTAAACCTGCAATCTATAATGCCGTTTGGCAATTCTTGGAGTAGTTTTACAAGCTACTTTTGTGGTAAATTAATTACTCAAAGGCTTGTGATCCATGCACACAGTAATTTCAATTCCCCACAGATATTTTCAAAATAGATCCACACCCCACCAACAGTCTATAGCTTCCTGTTCAATCATATAATGGATACTTTCCGCTCCATGAATGGCATGTGAAGGAAATGCCACCACTTCATGTAATTGCATCAACATCGCTTCAAGGTCATACTGACTACTTTGTGTGGATCACGGGTATCAAAAGGTTTGAGGGGAATGGAGTCAGCTATTTCTCCCTTAATCAGATTGAACTCTTGGTCCATATCCTCACTCCACACACACCTTTCATTTTTCTTCAACAAAGACCTCAGCATCCTCCTTTCTGCACACTCGGTAACAAAATGAGCAGAACATTCTAGCATGCCACAAAAGAATGCAGCTGATCTTTATTCTCCAGTGCAGGACATTTCTTAATGGCTTTAACTAGACTCTCTTTAAGCTACGCATCCCTAGCCAACAGCCTGTGCCCCAATTAGTCCTCACTTTACACCGCAAATTTACATTTACTGGCTTCCAAAGTCACTCCTTTTTCTTTTAGAATAGACAACACCAATGCAAAAGGTTTGATTATGTGATTTCACATCTTCCCCAAAAATTAGTGTCCTCTTGAAAACATCTTCTGTTAGCTATTCCTCTGAACATAGCCTCTATCACTCGCCGAAACACAGACTAGGCAGAGGCCAATCTAAAAGGCATAAATTATATTAAATGGTGGGGATCCCCATGTAACGCAATTTGGCGGCACACTGAGGACATATCGACTGTAGTAAAAACGTTTGCATCTTTCAGAGTAGATAACATTTCAGAGATGTTCAGCAGGGTGTGCCTATCAACCCATATTCTCCTGTTTAGATCTCTTAGCTCGATGCACATTCTCAATGAGCCACTACTTTTCCTATCTAGCACTACCCGAGATAGCGAATCCGAGGTCTGTATGGGCTCAATGATCCCTTCATCATACATATTTTCAGTTCTTCATTCGGCTCCTTCCTCATGGAAATGGGAACATGTTTGGCTTTGTGAACCACCACTTCTACTCCCCCTTTCAACTGGATTTGGTGTGCAAATACTTTGATTTTCCCAGGTTTCTTACCAAATACTTAAGGAAAAGCATCCATTCATACACACTTACACACAACCATCACACCCATTCACTCCTCTTTTTTTAAACATGACCTGTTCCGGACTGTTGGGATCTAACACAATCCAAAAATGTCTTTGATCCAACAAACATGAACCCCATTTGGCCATATACTCCGTTCCCTCCGCCATATTTCCCTTGAAATTTAAAGTGGCACAGAACTCCCCCACCAGCTCAATGGGTTTGCCCCATACGCTACAGGTTTCACTTTTGACTTTCTGAGGTCCACATTGTGAAATTCTTTCCATTCCTCCAGTCCTAATAATGTAAACAGTGACCCTGAATCAGCCATCATTCTCATATTGATATTGCAAATATCCACAAAGCATTTAGATTTCTTAATGGCAGGGCCACTTACAAGCGATACTTCTTCATTGTCACTTCCCACCCTGCCATCCACCTTTTGCTCCACATCCACCGTCAATACCACACTATCCTAATCTGAATCGGATGGGGTTTACTTCCTGACTGTAGGAATGTACTCCATTTTGACATGGTCACTCCCACTTTTTGACTGGCACATGATGTGATTTCGACTGGAATTTTATTTGTGTTTTATAGAGCGCGCTGACTTGACCCGTTAGAGTATCAGAGTGCTTTACAGGGTTAACCAGTTGTATACAGTATGAACTTATGGAGAGGGGTGGAACATTTGGGATAAAGGAAAGTACAAATAATTTACAAGAACGATATGAACTTAGGGAGAGGGTGGAACATTTGGGATAAAAGCAAGTACAAATAATTTACAAGAACGAAGGTCCAGGAAAAAAAATTGAGGTGAGTGCAATGCAAGCGTTAGGAGAGGAGTTTGCCCATTAGGAAGGTTTTGGCTTCCTTCTTAAAACATGCCAGAGTTGGAATTCTTCTAATGGCGGGCGGGAATGAGTTCCAAATTCTTGGTGCGGCCCCAAAGAATACACGGTTATAGTTTTTTTCTATTCGAAAGCGCGGAGGCTGGAGTAAGAGGTCTTTAGAGGACCTGGAGTTTCTGACACCTCCGGATACCACGATTTTCTGAGCGAGAAATGCAGGGGATTTAATGTATAGAGCCTTGTGAGTGATACATGCCAGTTTAAGTTGGATTCTGGCTTCAAGAGGTAGCCAGTTCAGAGCTTTGAGATGTGGTCAATTTCTTTTTTAACCTGTCAGGAGTCTTGCGTCCGCGTATAGCCAGGCTTTTAAAGGGACCAGTGAGATCTTAGGAAGGCCAGAGAGGGTAGAGCATTCATATTCGATTTTGGAGAGAAGTAATGCCTGGGTTGCCAATTTTAGGTCAGGAGTGTCAAGGAAAGGTTTAGATTAGTTTTCTTAGATCGCTCAGGTGAAACCTGGCGGTTTTGGCCATCGAGTTGATGTGGTCACACATATTCAGGCTCCTGTCCAGTCCACAGAGTTGGTGGTAATTTTAGGGCTGTGATCGATTTAGACCATTCCCGAATGTCAGGGTTGGTTTTGGGTGGGGAGATTAGCAGGAATTCTGTTTTCTGTGCATTTAGTTTGAGCTGGTTGGAGGTGAGCCATTGGAAAGTCAACTTCAAGGCCTCATTCAGGAAAAAAAAAAGTTTGTGCACTGGGTTCCAGCTAATCAGGTCCCCAGTGCCAGATCTGTTTCCCAAAACTATGCAATTGTTCCCCCAATTGGCAATTCCTTTAGTACCCTTCATAAGTCCTTCGTACCCCTAGTACCTAGGGCCTGAGGTTACTAAAGAGGGTTCCCCAAGGGCTGTAGCATGAATTGTGCCACCCTAAGGTTCCCTCACCAAACTCATGCAAAGCTGCTATCGCAGGCTGCAGGTTTTAGTTCAGACTAAACTGAAAACATGACCTGACCCACATCCCTGTCTGCCAGATACCCTAACACTGCACGGAGTACTTGTAAGTCACCCCTACAGCAGACATCACAGCCCTAAGGCAGGGGAGAGGATTTGACCTAACGACTAGAGTGGTCAACTTTGAAGCAGGGGTACTGGGTTCAAGTCTCGGTGGGGCACTCGACATCCTGTGACATCCTGTGATTGTAGGCAAATCACTTACAGCCTGATTCATCATTGTTAAATCCGGTCGCAAAGGGCCAGATTCTGAGAATCTGGCCCTTTGCGAGCGGTATTTTTGCATTTGGGATTCATCATCCCAAATGCAAAAATCGCTATTTAATAATTCGCATATTTGCGAGGAATAGCATTTAAGGAATCTCTATTAGAGATTCCTTAAATGCTATTCTTGAAACATTTTTAAAATGCGAATTCGCAAAAATTTCCTGCTATTTACCGCGAGGTCAAACCTCGTGGTAAATAGCGGAAACTTAGAAAAATGCATTTAAATGCATTTTTCTAAGTTTCATGTTACACACACACATGTCCTTGGGACATGTGTGTGCGCAACACCAATGTAGCATACATTTCAGGGGTGCTACAGGGTGTCCTTTGGACACCCCTGCACCCTTGAAATCGCAATTTCAATATGCGAATCGCTAATTGCGATTCGCACATTGAAATGTCTTCCCATTCATTCCTATGGCCCTTTGGGCCCATGGGAATGAATGGGGAGATATTCCTTAATTGCGATTAGCAATTTCCTAATCGCAATTAAGGAATAATTAGGAATCGCAATTTATTTAGCGATTTCTTGGTGAATAGCATTTTGCTATTCCTTAATAGCGATTCCTTAATAATCGCTATTAAGGAATAGCAAATACTCACCTTGATGAATCAGGCTGTTAATCTCCCTGTGCCTAACAAAATTAATGTGTCTGTCTGTAATACAACTGGTGCTCATGTTAAGCGCTCTGATACCTTTTGGTTGAGTTTGCGCTTCATAAAACACCCTCCCCCCCATATATACATTGATGAGGGTATATCTGCATGAGCAGATAAGCTCCTGTGCCGGTCAGTTCCATTACTGTCAATGCAAGCAGAGAAGAAATCCATTTTAGAACATGTGCTGGACACTTGTGAATACAATAAACAAATATTGCTCCTGAGCACAACACAAGTAAAGTATTTATTCGAATATATCAGTTCAAAGAAAAAACAGTCCAAGAATCTATCCGATCTTTTAGATATTCAAACTGTTAGACGGGACCTGGAGGGTCGGCCGAGGACAAGGGGAGAGGTCTCCGGGGAGAGCCGTCTCCAGCGATCGTACAGACAAGTAACTTCCCCCCCACAGATGTACACCACACAAGGATAAGGTTCAACGTTCTTTATAAGCAATTCTTCAAGTACGGTGAAATGGTACAAGGAGGTCTGGAGTCAGAGGTCCCCTCTATTCTAGTCTCTTGGTTGGGAAAAGGGTAGCGGGACAGTCTCGTTACCAATCTGGTAGATGGAATAGCTCACAATCCTCGAGCTCGGCGTTCTAGATGGTCGGGCCGCGGCGGAGCCAGCAGGTCCCGGGATGGTGGAAGGTAGCGACGGTCCGCGGCGGAGCCAGCAGGTCCCGATGAAGGTGGTGGTTACAACGGTCCGCGGCCACGCCAGCAGGTCCCGACGACGATGAAGGTTTCAGAAGGTTGCGGCAGCGCCAGCAGGCAGGTCGATAGTTCGTAAGGCAGGGCTACGGCAGCGCCAGTAGTCCGTCAAGGATGAGTTCTTCACTGCGTCTCTCGACTCCAGGATACAACTGCCTTCCTGCTCTGGAGCTGCCCCAGTTATAGGTCTGGCGCCCTTTGATGTCCGGACCCTCGCACTTGGAGGTCGGGAGGTCCAGGATGAGGGAGTCCAGACACCCAGCAGGGGGGTGGAGCCAGCGCCCGGGGGAGCTGGGGCGATCGGCACCTGGCGGGGGAGAGACATCGACACCTCTTTCTCCCATTGACCTGCCAAGTAGTCCGCTCACCTCCTGGGTGGATGGTGGTGCCGGGATGTCGGGGCCTGGCCAGGCCCAGGGTTGGGGTCGATCAGAGGCCACGCGGCCTCGTGGTGCTGTGTCCAAGATGGCGCCCGGGCCGGGCGAGAGGGCCGGTAGGGAATCGGGCCCATGATGGGGAGATGTCCAGGGGCAGGGGTCCCATATGAGACGGGAAACGGGTGGTTGTTGCGTGTAACACCTGAAGAGCCAGGCTCGGGCCTGGTCGTGCGGGGAGGGAGCAAGCCTTTCACGTGGCCTGTCCAACATGCGTCCCCCCCAGCTGAAGGCGGGGAGAGTCACCCATCCTCTTGGGGACTCTCCTCGTCGAGGCGGAAAAAGCGTGACAGGCCATCTGCGTTGGCGTGGTCTTGCCCGGGTCGATGTTCCACAGTGAAGTCCATCCCCTGCAGGGAGATGGACCAACGCAAGAGTTTCGGGTTTTCCCCCCGCATCTGCATTAGCCACTGCAGGGGCCGATGATCGGTCTGTACCCGGAAGTGGGTACCGAAGAGATAAGGCCGGAGCTTTTTGAGGGCCCACACCACGGCAAAGGCCTCCCTCTCGATGGTGCTCCAGCGTTGTTCTCGGGCCAGGAGCCGTCTGCTGATGAAAGCCACTGGCTGGTCAAGTCCTTCGGGGTTCAGCTGGCAAAGGACTGCCCCAATGCCATGGTCTGAGGCGTCCGTTTGGACGATGAATTCCTGACTGTAGTCGGGGGCCTGGAGCACAGGGGCGGAGCACATGGCGGCCTTCAGCTTCTCGAAGGCCGCTTGACAGTCGGGGGTCCAGTTGACTTTTGTTGGTTGGTTTTTGGATGTGAGTTCCGTGAGGGGCCCCACAATGCTGCCATAGTCCCTCACGAACCGCCGGTAGTAGCCTGTGAGTCCCAAGAAGGCACGGACCTCGGTCTGGGTGATGGGGGGCTGCCAAGCCTGGATGACAGCGATCTTGAGTTGCAGAGGGGCCACCAGACCGCTTCCCACCTGGTGCCCGAGATAGGTCACGGACCCCTGGCCAATTTGGCACTTGCTGGCCTTGATCGTGAGGCCAGCTCGTTGGAGGGCCTGCAGCACCTCTCGGAGGTGGTGGAGGTGGTCGGACCAGTGGCGGCTGTATACAGCGATATCGTCCAGGTAGGCGGCGCTGAATTCTTCGAGTCCCGCCAGGACCTGGTTTACTAGCCGCTGAAAGGTTGCTGGGGCATTCTTCATGCCGAATGGCATGACCTTGAAGTGGTAGTGGCCATCAGGGGTGGAGAAGGCAGATCGTTCTTGGGCCCGGGGTGTGAGACCGATCTGCCAGTAGCCCGCTGTCAGGTCGAAGATGCTGAGGTAGCGGGCAGCTCCCATGCGGTCGATTAGTTCATCTGCTCGGGGAATGGGGTGTGCGTCTGTTCTGGTGACCGCATTCAAGCCCCGGTAGTCGACGCAGCACCGGAGCTCAGGCGTGGTGCCGGGGGCGGCCGCTTTGGGGACCAGTACCACCGGGCTGGCCCAGGGGCTGTCTGAGGGCTCGATGACCCCGAGCGTGAGCATCTTGGCCACCTCCTCTTGGATGCAGGCCCGTACCCGATCTGGTACGCGGTAGGCCCGATGGCGAACAGGGGGACTCTCTCCGGTGTCCACGTCGTGTAAGCACCAGGGGGTGACCCCTGGGGTGAGGGAGAACAGGGTGGCGAACTGCAGCAGGAGGTCTCGGCAGCCTTGGCGCTGTTCCGGGGTGAGGGCCTCCGAGAGTCGGACCCCGTCCACGGAGCCGTCCTTCTCCTGAGTCCGTAGGAGGTCGGGAAGTGGTTCGGAGTCCTCCTCGGCTCCGCTGTCTGTTGCCATCAGGAGGCTGAGCTCTGAGCGCACAAAGTGGGGTTTCAGTCTATTGGCGTGGAGGACCCGGAGAGGGTTCCGTGAAGATTCCATATCGATGAGATAGGTGACAGGGCTCTTGCGCTCGACTACTTTGAAGGGCCCCGTCCATTTGTCTTGCAGGGCGCATGGTTCGGTGGGAGACATTACCCACACTTGTTGGCCGGGTTCAAATTCGATGGAGGAGGCATTTTGATCGTACCACCGTTTCATGTCTTCCTGACTGGCCTCCAAGTTTGCTTTTGCCATCTCCCTGAACCGTCTGGTCTGGTTGCGGAGGGTTAGGAGGTACTTGAACACATCTGGAGGGTTCTTTAGAGGGGGCATTTCCCAGCCTTCTTTGACTAGGCTGAGCGGCCCACGCACAGGGTGTCCATACAAGAGTTCGAACGGGCTGAAGCCGAGGGACTTCTGGGGGACTTCTCGGTAGGCAAAGAGGAGGCACGGCAGTAGCACATCCCACTGGCGACGGAGGGGCTCTTCCAACCCCCCAATCATTCCTTTGAGCGTGCGGTTGAACCGCTCAACCAGTCCGTTTCCTTGGGGGTGATAGGGGGTCGTGAATCTGTAGGTGACCCCACACTGTTGCCAGAGGGACTTCATGTATTTTGAAATAAAGTTTGTGCCCCGGTCGCTGACGACTTCTCGGGGGAAGCCCACCCGGGAGAAGATCCCCATCAAGGCCCGGCCGACTACCGGGGCTGTCACAGTTCGCAGGGGAACAGCCTCGGGGTAGCGAGTGGCGTGGTCCACCAGTACCAGGATGAACCGATGTCCTTGTGCTGTACGGGGGTCCAGGGGCCCCACAATGTCTATCCCCACCCTCTCGAACGGGGTGGTGACCACCGGGAAAGGTTGCAGAGGTGCTTTAAGCTTGCGGCCGCTCTTCCCGCTGGCCTGGCACGTGGGGCAAGACCGGCAGTGCTGGAGTACGTCGTTCCTCATCTTGGGCCAGAAAAAGTGAGTCACCAGGCGACTGTAGGTTTTGTCCTGACCCAGGTGGCCAGCTAGGGGGACATCGTGGGCCAGGTTTAGCAAGAAGTCTCTAAAGCGTAGGGGCACCACTAGCACTCGACTGGCCCCTAACTCTGCGATTCTCTGTTCGCTGTACAACAGGTCATTGTCCCAATAGACCCAATGGGGGTGGGCCCCCCCTCCTGACGCCACTGAGCCAGCCGGGAAGGTCCTGAGGCTGAACGAGCTCCTCGGGAGTTTGCTCTGGGGGGACGGCGCGGTCGGTGTCTTCTACTGGAGCGACCGGGGGAGGAGGTGCCGGCCATTCATTTTCTTCGGGTCGAGGGGTGGCACGGGCAGCCATGGACCGGGTGGTTACGCACGCCCAGTCCGGGATGCCCAACATCCCCAGGTGCTCTCTCCTCTCTACGGCGGCCCACGGGGAACTCTCAAGATCATTTTCCAGGAGACAGTCTACGGGGGCATCATCTCGGACCGTCACCTTCAACATGCCGGAGACTCCTCCCCACTCGAAGGGGACGCAGGCCATCCGACATAGACTCTCCGAATTGTCGGCTGAACGGACAGGGCAGAGAACGTTTGGCAGGATCTGTTCTGGGGTTACCAGGTGACAGCGGACGGCCGTTACACTGGCCCCGGTGTCACGTAGGGCTTCGGCCCGGTGTCCATTAATGTTCACCCACTGACTGTACTTCCGGGTGTTGGCGGGTAGGGGGACCCGCGGGACCATGTCTCTTCCCCCTAGGCACGCTAGAACCATGGCGGCGGGTTCCCATTCTTGGTGTTCTTGTTCACATTCCTCGTGTTCTTCGGAGATTTGTTCTTCCCCCAGGGCGGCGGCAGCCATCTGGCGGGGTCTCGGAGTCTGGCTCTGTGGACAATTCGGGTCGTTTGCGTAGTGGCCGACTCGCTGGCATCGGTGACAGGTGACATTGGCTCTGTATCCCGGCCGCGCCGGGGTGTTGCCCCGGTTGGCCGGGGGTGGGGTGCTGGTAGCGGGAGCGGCCGGGGCGTTGTCTCTTCCTCGGCCCTGGCCCCCTCCTCCTCCTCGGGGACGGTGCTGACCGTGGTTGTTCCGGTTCTGTTCATGTGACCCATTTCGGCCCACTCGGGTAATTTCCCACCGGTCAGCCTCGGCGGCGAGCTGCCGCGGATCAGTCAATTTACTGTCGAGGAGGTGCTGCCTGAGCTCGACGAAGCAGTTGTTTGATAGATACTCCCATACTATGAGATTGAAGAGTTGCTCGTAGGTCGTTACGTTGCTCCCCTTGATCCAACCCTCGAAGGCTCGGCTGAAATAGTTCACGTATTCCACCCAAGTTGTACCCGGGATCCGGGTGCAGTCTCGGAACCTCTGGTGGTACATTTCGGGTGTGAGCCCATAGCGGGTGAGGAGGGTAGCTTTCATGTGGTCATAGGAGGTCATCAGATGATCGGGAAGCTGTAGCAGGGCATCGCGGCCCTCATTGACGAACCTCCCCCATAGACCGGCTCCCCAGTCGCTGCGAACGATCCGGTGGGAGGTCATAGCGATCTCATAGGCCTTGAACCACTGCTGTATGTCGTCATCTCGGAAATATTCTCGAACGACATCCTTGGGGATGTGTACCGTCTTTTCTGTTGCCCCCGGGGTGCGCGGTTGCTCGGGCACCCCTAATTCTTTGTTCTGCTTGCGTAAGTCTATCTCAGCTAGTTTGCGCTCGTGTTCATACGCCAGTCTCTTCTCTTCGAGCTCTCTTTGTCTCTGTTTCTCTTCCCGTTCTTCTCGGAGCCGCAGGTGTTCCAGGTTCAGTTTTTGTTCGGCTAATTTGAGTTCGCCATCCATTTTGAGCCGGGCCATTTCTAGCTCATGTAGTCGGTTTCTTTCTCGTTCTTGGATCTCATCTTGCGAGAGACCCGTTCTTTGCTCCTCGGAAGCCGTGGTGTTTTTCTCTGCTGCTGCAACATTTTGGTCCGGGGGTCTGACGGCCCCGGTTTCTGCCCATGACTCAATGGCGTGCTTGAAATCGTCTTTAGTACTCAGACCGGTGGTAGCGATACCTAGTTCCATGCAGAATTGTTTCAATTCACGATGGCTGTATTCTTCCAATTTCTCCATCTGGAATTTCTCGGTGGATCCGCTTTCTTTGGTTGACATTGTGGTTTTGTCGTGGGGTGAGCTACTCTCTGTACGATTACGCGTTGATTCGGATCGCGCCGCTGGCCACCAATGTTAGACGGGACCTGGAGGGTCGGCCGAGGACAAGGGGAGAGGTCTCCGGGGAGAGCCGTCTCCAGCGATCGTACAGACAAGTAACTTCCCCCCCACAGATGTACACCACACAAGGATAAGGTTCAACGTTCTTTATAAGCAATTCTTCAAGTACGGTGAAATGGTACAAGGAGGTCTGGACTCAGAGGTCCCCTCTATTCTAGTCTCTTGGTTGGGAAAAGGGTAGCGGGACAGTCTCGTTACCAATCTGGTAGATGGAATAGCTCACAATCCTCGAGCTCGGCGTTCTAGATGGTCGGGCCGCGGCGGAGCCAGCAGGTCCCGGGATGGTGGAAGGTAGCGACGGTCCGCGGCGGAGCCAGCAGGTCCCGATGAAGGTGGTGGTTACAACGGTCCGCGGCCACGCCAGCAGGTCCCGACGACGATGAAGGTTTCAGAAGGTTGCGCCAGCAGGCAGGTTGATAGTTCGTAAGGCAGGGCTACGGCAGCGCCAGTAGTCCGTCAAGGATGAGTTCTTCACTGCGTCTCTCGACTCCAGGATACAACTGCCTTCCTGCTCTGGAGCTGCCCCAGTTATAGGTCTGGCGCCCTTTGATGTCCGGACCCTCGCACTTGGAGGTCGGGAGGTCCAGGATGAGGGAGTCCAGACACCCAGCAGGGGGGTGGAGCCAGCGCCCGGGGGAGCTGGGGCGATCGGCACCTGGCGGGGGAGAGCCATCGACACCTCTTTCTCCCATTGACCTGCCAAGTAGTCCGCTCACCTCCTGGGTGGATGGTGGTGCCGGGATGTCGGGGCCTGGCCAGGCCCAGGGTTGGGGTCGATCGGAGGCCACGCGGCCTCGTGGTGCTGTGTCCAAGATGGCGCCCGGGCCGGGCGAGAGGGCCGGTAGGGAATCGGGCCCATGATGGGGAGATGTCCAGGGGCAGGGGTCCCATATGAGACGGGAAACGGGTGGTTGTTGCGTGTAACACCTGAAGAGCCAGGCTCGGGCCTGGTCGTGCGGGGAGGGAGCAAGCCTTTCACGTGGCCTGTCCAACACAAACTATAAATTCTTTTAACACAAAAGTTGGCAAAATCTCGGCGGGACTATAAAATAGGTCCAGTCCAGAGGAAAAGTATTTAATTTCTGGGAGAGTACTCCCATCGCCTTCTTCGGTGCACAGCTTGTAAGTGACACCACTGTGCACCGAAGAAGGCGATGGGAGTACTCTCCCAGAAATAAATTACTTTTCCTCTAGACTGGACCTGTTTTATAGTCCCGCTGACATTTTGCCAACTTATTAAGATATATGCCTGAATGATATGTGACCTATATGAAGAATACCAATTATATTTAGTCTCATGTTGTATGGGATCACAGACCGGTTATACCTGGAATGTGGAGATTCTTATTGCAAAGATTTATTGTGCCCTGATGAAGTCCTCTGGTGATTGTTTCCCGAGACGAAACACAGGTCGACTTTCTGGCTACATTGTTTGTGATTCCAATCAACTTATCAAGAATCATCATTCTTTTTGAAATCTCTGCAATTGTGAAGAAAAAAGAGAAATAAAAGAATTTATTGTTTGAATATCTAAAAGATCGGATATATTCTGTTTTTTCTTTGAATTGATATATTCGAAAAAATACTTTACTTGTGTTGTGCAAGGGAACAATATTTGTGTATTGCTAATTCACTGTGTTTGACACAGAGGATTTTCTGGAACGTGGGTGGCCGTTGCCTTTTAGTTCCCTGGAGCAATCTGTTATGGGATTTGATACTTGTATATTGGCTTTGCGCAAGGTGTAACCTAGCCAATTCTCGCAGTTCACTTGTGAAAACAAGTTCCCCAGCTATGATGGCTTCACTGAAAATAGGGCTGTTTGGTATCCAACATCTCGTATTGATAAAGCCATGCTGATTCCAGTGTTGGATTTACCAATACATGCCCACAGGGCATCTTAGAGGTCATGCTCACTGACTGGTTTCTGCCAGCCTGCCACCCGAGCCACTGTTCTGACCTCTAGGGTGAGAGACTGCTCTCAGGAGAACAGAACAAAAGCCTGTCCATGAATAGGGTGTTGTGTTGACACTCCTCACAGACACTGTAGATTCACTGCCAAAACAGCCTTTACATGTCTTTTTTTTCTTACATCTCCAACAAAATTTGTCTACAGCAGGACAATAAAATAATTTCCTAAATGTTTTTTGTTACCATGTCTACAGCAACTTCTTCCTATCCTCATTTTTCTTCCATTTCACCCTTGACTTATTCACCTGCACAGCATATATTTGTGTATTTATGGACAGTAGTTCTGCAGGTGGAGGAATTGCTTTCTGTTGCATTGTAGCGACCAAACATTAGTACAAAGGTGAACTGATGTTCTAAATTTCACCACCACGTACCACACAGTTATATTGGAGATCAATACAGGTCACCTCCCATTATGTAGTTAAAGTGTAGGTGTGCAGATCACAGTGATTCACACTTTTAAAACAAGTTGTGCAAATCACTGGACAGTTGCTTCCTCGTGATAATCCAATGTACTGGATGATTGCCGTATATTGAAATATCCAAATGCTTAAGTGTGCCTCCCTTAAGGATGAGTAAACTCTGGCACGCTATAAAGGTAGAGGTAATCAATTGGGGTGGGGAGAAAGAGATAGGATCCTTTCAAACTCCTGTTAAATTGCTTTTTATCAATGGGGAAAGGATCACTTGTCCTGCGAAAAACTTAGGTCTGCAGGTTGGTAACTGGGTGTCTCCCAATAAAATGACCCTCATACACGTGTGTTTTTGATTCGTTTGCGTTAGCGGTATATGAGGTGTCCCCGCTTATATCACACGTGCGTGCGTAATCATAGGGTCAGTTCATTTGTGTGCACCCTCCACCAGGAGGTTTTACCTTATTTTTAAGGCAGTAGTGATCGTGGAAATGGGGTGATCAAGGTGGTGATAAGTGATTAGATAAAAAAGGCTGGACTCTCAGAACAAGGAATTTATTAAGTCTGGATTCCAGCTTTTGTTAAAAGAAAATTCGTGCTGCTACTGAATCTGTTTATGGATTCAAGCGCACTCAAAGGTCATTTAAAATGGTCGACATGTTTCAGCTGTGATAGACTGTTGGTCAAATAGCTTTCTTCAGGACCAGGGGGTGAAAATTGTGAATTAAGTGTTAGAATAGGTAAATTATAACCTGATTCTTGAAGTGAAGATAGGTCTCATTGTACCTGTAAAAGAAAGCACACAACAAAAAAAGGACAAAAGGGGAGACAGAGAAGGGGGGTTTGGGGAGTGGGGGGAATGAATAAGGTACAAATTTGCACATATTCAATTAAGTAACTGTAAAATGGCAATGCTTCGCACAGAATCACTCTCATGTCAGGCGTCAACTCACCCATTCTCATATCAAAAAACGGCGTGAGGTGGCTGTGCTATACTGTATTGTGGTGCTCTTAGATCTTGCCGGTCACTGGTGTAGTAAAATTGCTCTCATACGGTGATATGGCATGCTAGTAGCTCAGAATATAGGTGCTACTGGTGTGAAGTTTGTCAGAAGTTGCTTGGTGCCGTTTATGATTGCGACATCTTTATCACGCGGTGTTTGGCGTGATATTCGGCGTGAGGTGGCTGGGCTATACTATATTGTGGTGCTCTTAGATCTAGCCGGTCATTGGTGTATCAAAATTCCTCTCATGCGGTGATATGTCATGCTAGTAGCTCTGAATTTGGGTGCTACTGGTGTGACGTTTGTCTGAAGTTTCTTAGTGCCGTTTGTGACATCTTTATCACGCGGTGCTTAGGCGTGATATTCTGGCTTAGTTATCAGGGGTGGGTGTGGATGGCTATTCTGAATATCGGATTGAGCCTACCTCTTAGTTCTAAGCTATTCGCTTCATCAGGAGGTGGAGGTTGTGAACAGGACGGTAGCGCTAGGAGGAGGGAGATGATTGTTAGCTTTGAAAGGTAATACTTGCGCTTCGCGTCTGGCGGGGAGTCAGAGCTTCCGTCTTGTACCTTTTGCAATCGCGTCCTCGCTCGCAGCATGTGCTGTCTCTGCCTCCGTCCACCCGGAAATGGTGGCGGTCGGCGAGGCGGATGTTTTTGAGGGCAGTGATGTAGAAATGGAAAAAAGACTCGGTGTTGCGATAATTCTTTTATTTTTCAAAACTATTTTCTAAGTTGGTTTTTTGTAAATTATTATAAAAGGGAGATATTTATTTTATTGAACTATGGAGAAATTGGTGGATATATTGGCAGATCGTCAATTGGCTGCCTGGACTTGTTTGTTTATTCAGATTTCGCCATGTGGTATGGTGTGGCTTGTGGCTGATTAATAGGCCGGGTTTGGGAGAGGGTTAATAACCCTTGTTAATGAACGTGAGTAACACTAAGAGCAAGTTATGAGATGAACGTGTTTAATTAAGAGCGAGCCAGGGGATAGAGTCATTCAGTCCTTGGGTGTCAGTTCTGAGTCTGTGCACCCAGCGTTGTTCTTTTTCGAACAATATTTTTGAGGCATTTCTGTCTATGGTGTCAAGGGTTTCTAGAATGACCCACTGCAGATCTTTGACTGTGTGTCCCAATTCTTTAAAATGTGTTGACATTTTTGTTGTTGTCCTCTTGCAGTTCACATTGCTGCGATGTTCATACATCCGTTTTTTGGCCTTTCGACAGGTCATGCCTATGTACTTCATCTGGCACGGACATGTTATCATGTATATCACATGACTCGTATTACAATTGGTGTGTCTTTTGAGTTTCCAAAGTAGGTCTGGTAGCAACTGTAGATCTTTAGTAGGTTTTGTCGTTTCACAGGCTAGGCAGGTGCCACAGGGATAGTGTCCTGTTATGGGGGTAGTGTTCCATAAGCCTGGTTGTTCTTTTTTCTTTTTCGGCGGTGGTCTAGTATGTACTAGTAGATCTTTGAGATTCCTGCTTCTTTTGTTTGCAAAAGGAGGTTTTGGCCAGTCAAGGTTGTTTGATGTAATAATTTTCCAATTTCTGTTAATTATCTTTTTCACCTTATTTGTGACAGGACTGTAGGTGGTGACACATGTCGTTCTGTTATCTGGTGTTTTTGGATGTGTTTCCAGTAATGCTTCTCTTGGTTGGTTCTGTGCACGTTTCTTGCAGGAGAGGATTATTTTCTTGGGGTATTCGCGAACTGACAGTTTCTCACAGAGATCATTGGCTTGGTCCTTGTAGTCACTCTTGATACTGCAGTTTCTTCTGAGGCGAAGAAATTGGCTATAAGGGAGATTTTCCCTTAGAGGTCGTGGGTGAAAGCTTTTGAAAGAGAGTAAGCTATTTTTCGCTGTAGGCTTGAAAAAAGTTTTAGTATGGAGGGAGTTATTTTTGGCAAAGATGGTTATGTCCAGGAAATCTAATGTTTTGTTATTAGCAGTGTACGTGAATTGTAAACAATCATCCTGTTCATTTAACCATCGATGGAAATGCTTGAGAGTCTGTTCATCCCCTTTCCAAATTAGTATGATGTCGTCTATATACCTTTTCCAAAAGGTAATATTTTTCAGGAAAGGGTTGCTTGTATTTTGGATGAATCTGTTCTCAAAGTGGCTCACGTACAGTCCGGCCACGCTAGGGGCGAAGGTGCTGGCCATCGAAGTCCCATGACGTTGGACAAAGAGAGTGTCTTTGTACATGAAGAAATTCTCCATCAAGGCCAGTCTGCAGCATTCTAGCACAAAGTGTCTCGGGGTTTTATGAGACCACTCTATGCTGAAAAGAATTTCTTCTAGAATGTTCAAAGTTTTTTGCTGAGGGAGGCTTGTATAGAGGCTCTCTACGTCTAACCCCACCAAGAGCATGGTATATTCATTTGAATACTCTGAAGATACCATGCTCTTGGTGGGGTTAGACGTAGAGAGCCTCTATACAAGCCTCCCTCAGCAAAAAACTTTGAACATTCTAGAAGAAATTCTTTTCAGCATAGAGTGGTCTCATAAAACCCCGAGACACTTTGTGCTAGAATGCTGCAGACTGGCCTTGATGGAGAATTTCTTCATGTACAAAGACACTCTCTTTGTCCAAATTCATGGGACTTCGATGGGCAGCACCTTCGCCCCTAGCGTGGCCGGACTGTACGTGAGCCACTTTGAGAACAGATTCATCCAAAATACAAGCAACCCTTTCCTGAAAAATATTACCTTTTGGAAAAGGTATATAGACGACATCATACTAATTTGGAAAGGGGATGAACAGACTCTCAAGCATTTCCATCGATGGTTAAATGAACAGGATGATTGTTTACAATTCACGTACACTGCTAATAACAAAACATTAGATTTCCTGGACATAACCATCTTTGCCAAAAATAACTCCCTCCATACTAAAACTTTTTTCAAGCCTACAGCGAAAAATAGCTTACTCTCTTTCAAAAGCTTTCACCCACGACCTCTAAGGGAAAATCTCCCTTATAGCCAATTTCTTCGCCTCAGAAGAAACTGCAGTATCAAGAGTGACTACAAGGACCAAGCCAATGATCTCTGTGAGAAACTGTCAGTTCGCGAATACCCCAAGAAAATAATCCTCTCCTGCAAGAAACGTGCACAGAACCAACCAAGAGAAGCATTACTGGAAACACATCCAAAAACACCAGATAACAGAACGACATGTGTCACCACCTACAGTCCTGTCACAAATAAGGTGAAAAAGATAATTAACAGAAATTGGAAAATTATTACATCAAACAACCTTGACTGGCCAAAACCTCGTTTTGCAAACAAAAGAAGCAGGAATCTCAAAGATCTACTAGTACATACTAGACCACCGCCGAAAAAGAAAAAAGAACAACCAGGCTTATGGAACACTACCCCCATAACAGGACACTATCCCTGTGGCACCTGCCTAGCCTGTGAAACGACAAAACCTACTAAAGATCTACAGTTGCTACCAGACCTACTTTGGAAACTCAAAAGACACACCAATTGTAATACGAGTCATGTGATATACATGATAACATGTCCGTGCCAGATGAAGTACATAGGCATGACCTGTCGAAAGGCCAAACAACGGATGTATGAACATCGCAGCAATGTGAACTGCAAGAGGACAACAACAAAAATGTCAACACATTTTAAAGAATTGGGACACACAGTCAAAGATCTGCAGTGGGTCATTCTAGAAACCCTTGACACCATAGACAGAAATGCCTCAAAAATATTGTTTGAAAAAGAACAACGCTGGGTGCACAGACTCAGAACTGACACCCAAGGACTGAATGACTCTATCCCCTGGCTCGCTCTTAATTAAACACGTTCATCTCATAACTTGCTCTTAGTGTTACTCACGTTCATTAACAAGGGTTATTAACCCTCTCCCAAACCCGGCCTATTAATCAGCCACAAGCCACACCATACCACATGGCGAAATCTGAATAAACAAACAAGTCCAGGCAGCCAATTGACGATCTGCCAATATATCCACCAATTTCTCCATAGTTCAATAAAATAAATATCTCCCTTTTATAATAATTTACAAAAAACCAACTTAGAAAATAGTTTTGAAAAATAAAAGAATTATCGCAACACCGAGTCTTTTTTCCATTTCTACATCACTGCCCTCAAAAACATCCGCCTCGCCGACCGCCACCATTTCCGGGTGGACGGAGGCAGAGACAGCACATGCTGCGAGCGAGGACGCGATTGCAAAAGGTACAAGACGGAAGCTCTGACTCCCCGCCAGACGCGAAGCGCAAGTATTACCTTTCAAAGCTAACAATCATCTCCCTCCTCCTAGCGCTACCGTCCTGTTCACAACCTCCACCTCCTGATGAAGCGAATAGCTTAGAACTAAGAGGTAGGCTCAATCCGATATTCAGAATAGCCATCCACACCCACCCCTGATAACTAAGCCAGAATATCACGCCTAAGCACCGCGTGATAAAGATGTCACAAACGGCACTAAGAAACTTCAGACAAACGTCACACCAGTAGCACCCAAATTCAGAGCTACTAGCATGACATATCACCGCATGAGAGGAATTTTGATACACCAATGACCGGCTAGATCTAAGAGCACCACAATATAGTATAGCCCAGCCACCTCACGCCGAATATCACGCCAAACACCGCGTGATAAAGATGTCGCAATCATAAACGGCACCAAGCAACTTCTGACAAACTTCACACCAGTAGCACCTATATTCTGAGCTACTAGCATGCCATATCACCGTATGAGAGCAATTTTACTACACCAGTGACCGGCAAGATCTAAGAGCACCACAATACAGTATAGCACAGCCACCTCACGCCGTTTTTTGATATGAGAATGGGTGAGTTGACGCCTGACATGAGAGTGATTCTGTGCGAAGCATTGCCATTTTACAGTTACTTAATTGAATATGTGCAAATTTGTACCTTATTCATTCCCCCCACTCCCCAAACCCCCCTTCTCTGTCTCCCCTTTTGTCCTTTTTTTGTTGTGTGCTTTCTTTTACAGGTACAATGTGACCTATCTTCACTTCAAGAATCAGGTTATAATTTACCTATTCTAACACTTAATTCACAATTTTCACCCCCTGGTCCTGAAGAAAGCTATTTGACCAACAGTCTATCACAGCTGAAACATGTCGACCATTTTAAATGACCTTTGAGTGCGCTTGAATCCATAAACAGATTCAGTAGCAGCACGAATTTTCTTTTAACAAAAGCTGGAATCCAGACTTAATAAATTCCTTGTTCTGAGAGTCCAGCCTTTTTTATCTAATCACTTATCACCACCTTGATCACCCCATTTCCACGATCACTACTGCCTTAAAACTAAGGTAAAACCTCCTGGTGGAGGGTGCACACAAATGAACTGACCCTATGATTACGCACGCACGTGTGATATAAGCGGGGACACCTCATATACCGCTAACGCAAACGAATCAAAAACACACGTGTATGAGGGTCATTTTATTGGGAGACACCCAGTTACCAACCTGCAGACCTAAGTTTTTCGCAGGACAAGTGATCCTTTCCCCAACGCTATAAAGGTAGCATAATATGAAGCACTGTGCTGCGCCCATTACTGCCAACCAGGATACATCGGAATCTGCAGTTTGCAAATGTATCAAGCCAAACTAGAACGGCACCTAAAACTGAGATCCGCCAACCCAAATACTTTGCGTTATCCTCACTTTAAATGGCAGCATTGCTCCCCAAAAGCCACAACCCAAGGCAAAATGGCTCTAATGCTGCGCAGGGGGAGGCAGGATCTTGCAGTCACACCAGTTGCTCAAAATGGTGGCATGCAGTGCGTGAGAGATGCATACAACGCCCATACATCACCTTAGTGGGAAATGTCCGTCCAACATGAACCTCAACCGCAGTGCATTTTACTGTGGCTAAATTCTGAATGCTTCCTTCACTGCTATTTTCTTGCTGCTCTTCCCCGGTTGGTGCCAATAAATTGCCAGGTACCACTTCCACTGCTGATGCTCACACTAGGCCTGTGTGAGCAGGAAACTGCTAGACTTGTTAATTTCGGTGTGTTAAATGCTACCCTGCTGTTTGGAAAAGCTTGTGAATACACTTTCCACTCTTTGCCACTGAAGTCTTGGTTGAAAGGAGGAGAAGAGCCTTTAAGATATATATATATATATATCTCCAACAGGCCACTCCTCAAAGTAAACCACTAGGACACAGCGGGGAATTCTTTGGAAGCTCTTTATTCAACAGTACAGCAGTGCACAATGCATTTCGGATTGTCCGCCTTCCTCAGGTGCTGCTAATACCCCGCAATCACCTATTCCCTCCTTTTCAATTTACTCAGACACTCCCATTGGCTGGAGATCAGCTGGCCCAGCTGCACTAGGACCAGAGGAGTCTAATGGGAAACTACTACTCCCAGCATGCATCACGAAGGTAAGTGCAGCAGCTGGATCCTTGTAACTTCAGTAAGCGCTGTGATGTGCCAAGCAAAAGGAGGGGGCTATATGCCAACTGGTGATTGCTTGCTGAATGGTGCTGAGAGCTCCCTCCGGTCCCCAATGCCCCAGCCCCAACGTGGAGACAGACCGGGCTGTGAGGCAAGCAGTAATCTCACTGGCCTCCCCGTGCAGTCACAGGCTGCCAAAGCAGCAGCCACAGGCTTAATTCCTTGTCGAGGCGGTCCTGGAAAATTCAATCCCTCGAAAAACACACCCATTGCCAACTGTCTCCAGGACGCTTTGCAGGGCGGATTCTATTACAGGACCGGAGGCTTCGGATTATGCTTCTCTTTCTTATATTTGCTACTCACAGCAGCCAATGAAAAACGTTTTGTATGCAAATAAAACTACATTTCCCATGATGCTTGTACATACATCACATCCTGTATAGCCCCATAAGAGCTGCTGTATCCTGTGTCTCCTCCTCTTTCTTTGCTGCTCACGCAGACAGTTAAGTGCTCACAACATTTTGCCATGATTAATGTCTTAATTGACTGTTAGATTACCTTTGATGTTATTGCTTAATTGACTGTTAGATTACCTTTGATGTTATTGCCTGTATGTTTGCGCTCATATCGCGCTATTTTGAATGCTTTGCGCTCATATCGCGCTATTTTGAATGCTTTGCGCTTATATCGCTCTATGTAAAATGCTCTGCGCTTTTATCGCGCTGTATTTACTGCTTGTGGCACGAAGGTGTTTTTGTTACTACACGTGTGTTTTTGACAAATTAAATCAGGATTGCCATGACTGTGTCTTGAACAACTCTCACGGGCGCCTTTGGTGTTATGGTTAGAGCGGAGCAGCTCCCGCTGGGAGCGGCGTACTCCGTACACGCTTTGGATTATTTGACGGTTCGGCCTCTCCGGTCGAGTTTTCCGTCCCCCGATGGCCTGCGGGCATGGCAGTGTATTATCGCGGGGAGCGGCGTACGGGTGTTGAGCCTCCTCCCGCAGCGAGTCTGTGGATTGCTCTGTTGGCCCGTTCGGGCGCGGCTTCAGTCCCTGTTGACCGCTGAACACCGCGCAGCTTCAGGGCTTTCTTTAATAAAAGGCAGACGCGTGTCGCCTCGTGGGCACAACCTGGGGCTGTGGTTGCGGCGGTGTAGCCACTACGCGGGTGGCCTTATCGGGCGTTCTGTACTCCCGCTGATTCTCAAATGCCGCGCTTCCCTGCCGGGGTCTTCAGGCCTCATCAGCTTCGCCATGATTGGTTTACACGTGGCCTAGGGGGAAGGCTGTTGCCTCTCATATCCATGGTGCAGGGTTCGAGCCCAGGTGCCCCGAGTCATGTTTTTTCCATTTGTAAAATGATATGAAATGTTAATAATTTCTATTTTCGTACTTTACTACAATTTAGGTTTCATATTCTCCTGGTGCATGTTTTCATTATTTATACTGGAAAGCAGTAGTGTGCTTGGTAGAGTTTTTCTTTCACACACCGATACAAGTTCAGATCGCTCCTGCAGGAGTGGTGAGGTCGCTCTGCTCTTGCTGGTGACATTAAACCTCATGGGAGGCCTGGACTCGGCCACAAACTGAATCAAACGCTCCCTCCGGAGCTGAAATGCGGCGCCATGATGAACAATGGTTGTGTCTAGTTGTTTGCTCCTAGATTAGGTTCCAACGTTGCTGTTTCCACATTGCAATAGATTTTCCTGTCACTTCCATAGGGTTGGTTGAATTATTGCGCGGTCTCGCGCTTTCTCCGCCAAAGGCTTTCCCTAGTAGCCGAGTGCGGTTATGGAGTCATAACGCTCCGGTGTGCGTAACCCACTTGGGCACAATTTTGGGCTTAATTTTGGGCACTTTGGCCTACGCACGTCGCATGCGTCCCCTGTTTTGTTTTGTTTCGAGGTCTCAGTGCCTCCTGCTTTACCTGAGCAGATTGCCTGGTAGCCTCCAGGTTTAACAATAGGCTGGCCCTCGGAGTGCGCACACGCTCCTTGTATTTTACAATGACTCCGACGCCCTTTGGGCTGGTATAATGACTACAGCTTTGCTAAGGAGCCGATACATTATTCATTCTCTGTTTTAGTGTGCATAGGGTTGGCTCCCCCTCTACTCCTCCATTGCACGGTGCTCTGCACTACCATATATATTGAATACCGATATCCCGTGAGGGTGATGATGGGATATATATATATATTGGAGGATGACAACTAACTGATAGGAGCGCAAGAGCCTCCTGACCTAATTATGTTGACACCCAGGTTCTTCCCGTTCTTGTGTGGTCAACAGGGCCTCTAGTATAACGTTACCTAACTCAGGGTGACAGGGCTTGATTGACGCCCATTTTCGTTCTGCTACCACAAATCCTTCAGCATGATTTTGTTTTCTATGTACTTATTATCTTTATTATTTTTATTTATTATTTTGATTTCATATTTCCTTTTCGCCAACACGTAAGGCAGCCGCGCGCGTGTGACGGGATTTAGCCTAGGGCGTTGCGACCCCCTTTTTGGGGTATAGCTGAGGAATTGCCCGACGGCGTCGCCAGGCTTCTTCTTTTCTAGTCGTCTCAGAAAGGGATTCCCAGATTTGACAGGCTGCAAATCAATGTCGTAGTCAGCGGCGATAGGCGTCGGCATGACGCCATTTGCGCCAGATCGTCCGACAGGCGCAAAGCCTTTCATAAGGTTGGACGCCAGATCCAGGTAGGCCTTTCGCGACAGGCTCCTATGGGACAGGTTTATTATCGTTGAGTGTATAAAGGGTAGACGTTTTTGCTTGTGGTCACATTCATACTAGTTGGTCGGTTCTTTTTCCATCGTTTTTCCCGCAGCTTCTGGTGCTCTCCTCCCCTACAATGGCAGTTGTGGCGGTTCTAATGGTTGATGAGAGGTATAGGTTATCCCTAAGCTCTCAGCTCTCTAGTACCCTCCGAGTACAGAGTTATTTTACCTTTCAAGTTAATTGGATACATATATGTATGGATAGGTCTATCTTAACAGGCCTTGGCCTCACATTTCCAGACATCGGATTGATGTGCTGGAATGGACCGGTTATAACCTTCATACATTGGTGGCTCTTAGTTTAGGTTTCCAGGTTTATCTCAATCCTACGCGACTCAGTGGTTGTACGACCCAATCTACAATGCGAGGATGACTTTCCGATGGTGTCAGTACAAGAGTTTCCCTTCATGGGAGGGCCACGGTAGCAGTGTGTTGGGCACCGTCATTCAAACAGTTTTTTACGAGCCTTCGGTCATTCGGGCTCCTTATCGTGCACGCCTCTGGAGGCTTACGGTTCACCATGCGCAATATCTCGACGGCGTGAACGATCAGCGGATATGGGCATATAGGTCATCTTCTTAGTGGACTTGTTCCAGGACTCAGGCCATTCTGTTGAAACGTTCATATTTAGGTTGTTGCGGTATACCTCCTTAGCCTACTTGGCAGTAAAGGTTTGTTCCATCCGGTTTCCTTGTATTTCTGGCGACTGGGTCGCAACTTTCGTGCAGGGTGGACTCCATTTTTGAAATTCCAATGCCCCTTGGGTCGGCGGAGGCCGGCTCGGTTTCCTGCCTTACCTTACAATTTTCCCTTTTCTCATGAAGTAGAACTCATGTAGTTCAAGGCAGATGCCTTTATGGTTCACCAGGGAGCTACGACCCGCAGATTCTTTGTTGCCGTTTAGTAAGCACGGGTCTGGGTCTGACACATGGCAATGTGGTAAGTACAGTTTTCACTAGGTGTATGTATTCCGACTTTGCTTTATTTACGATCAAGTTCTGGTATTCTACAATACTTCCTGGTTTTCGAACGCGCTGAGGGCGTTCATTTCGTATTCTGGGTCCTTCCATTACCGACATACGTTTCGGCGATAGAGGGTCGCTTTGTTGATATGTACGCCATTGGCGGCTTTGTGAGGACTGATTTCTCTACTTGTGAATTATTTACCAAATAATGTACGGGGTCTTCAGTAACGTTCATCTTATAGCATCCGTTTTGGCCGTTTTTCCGCGGCTCATTCTCGGTTCAGGGCAGGTTGCTGAACTTGCGTCGGGTTTTTCTTTCGAATTCTTTTTGGTGGCGTAAATATTCCAAACCGGACTAATTCTCGTGATTTCCTTTTTATTATTAGACATATAATAGTAGGTCGACTGGACATTAAATATTGTCAGGCTGTGTTATGAAGCATTCCACCTTCGGGTGTTCCTATGGCGAGGCAAGTCCGCCTTTTACAGGTACAGTATATACTTTAGGAAGTTGCTCTGTCAGCGAGGTCTGAACTGCATGTGGTCAGGGCCTGGTCACACGAATTCGAGATAATGCACTTTATGGGTTTCTTCACATGCCTCATGGCTTACAACGATGATTCTCGGATTTACTATTTGAGGTTTTCGCATATATGTTCATATGATTGTTGATGATTAGTGACATTTATATGTGAGTACGAGGCTATTACAGCCGATGGTTGAGGGCCTTTGGCCGGAATGGGTGTTAGAACCAATTGTGAGATGCAGTTGCTCAAGTACCATACTTATCATTCTTGTTTTGATAATTACCATTGTTGTGAAAGTTTTAATTCTTCTGATGGAGTTTTCTCTGACTCTATTTAAACAGTGTATTATGTACCGGTGGGAGATTTAAGACTGTAGTTGTGTTTAATAAGCGTTGAACTAGCATAATCCGAAGCCTCCGGTCCTGTAATAGAATCAAAAATTAGCTAGCATTCGCGCCAAGAATTTTCAATTCTATTAAGGACACGGAGGCGAGGATTATCCCACCCGGTTTATTACAGTATTGGTAATAATTACCCACCCGCATGTTCTTGATATTCTGTATCAGCAGAGGTTACGGGTTTTTCCTGTCTCATTCCTTTCAGCTTCGAGTAAAGAAGAAGGAGCAGGTGTTCTTCTGGCTTAGAAGACGTAATCTTTCCAGTTTGACGATGGTTCTCCATGTTGAAGGATGTTTATTGAGACTCATATTCTGTGGAATGGACTGGATTTATTAATGTGTGGACTGTATATGTTCGAGCAAAGAAAGAGGAGGAGACACAGGATACAGCAGCTCTTATGGGGCTATACAGGATGTGATGTATGTACAAGCATCATGGGGAATGTAGTTTTATTTGCATACAAAACGTTTTTCATTGGCTGCTGTGAGTAGCAAATATAAGAAAGAGAAGCATAATCCTCGCCTCCGTGTCCTTAATAGAATTGAAAATTCTTGGCGCAAATGCTAGCTAATTTTTGATCCTTGTTTCGCGTAGTTGGCCACCACGACAAATATCTCCAACAGGCCACTCCTCAAATTAAACCACAAGGACACAGCGGGGAATACTTTGGAAGCCTATATATATATATATATATATATATATATATATATATATATATATATATGTGGATTTCACAGCGGGCGCTGTGTGACGATTTCCAGGATATCGCAGTACCGAAGGCTTTCATGGTACGAGCTTGACACCTCCCCGAGCAAGGGCAACGCGGCAGGAAGTAACTGATCCGGATTCCTTCCGGGTGTCAGAACGTTATGGTCTCCGGTGAGGAGCAAGCCGCCAAGAGACCCCTGAGAAGCTGTGTTTCGTCTGCCTGGGGGTAAGAAGTCAGAGTGTTCCGTCCTGGGGCTCCGGAGCGGATTCCTGGCAATTGGACCCAGGTAGGACCTTCGGAATTATCAGTGGGAAGTGAGCGCGGCACTGGGCAGAATATTTGTTAAAGTCCCGGCAGCCGTTCAAGGTCCAGCAAAGAACATTGCCAGATATTTAAAGCGCATAAAATCATGTTCGCTGACGCAGCCGAGCAGAGGCAGCAGATTGCCTGTTTCTCGATTCCCCGGCCGGGGGATCGACGAGTACAATACCAGCAAGCCACAATACCGGGAGCCCCACCATGAGGGACTTGTTCAAGAAATTAGAGCGGCTAATGCGCTCAGAACAGTCCAAGTGGTGGGAGCACCGGTCTCTTTCACGTTACCTAGAAGTTGAACGTGTACCCAGGGGGCTACGCATTACCATAGCCCCAAGCTATGACAACCCTGATCCTGCAATGCTAACGGAGTGGGCGGAGACTAACCTGGAGTCCTCCAGTAAACTATTGCATATATTGGTCAAATATGCAGAAAGTGATAGCATCAAATTGCAGGGGGAAATTGATTTATTGGAGCATGAATTAGCCAAACTTGAAACAACAGATCAAACAACGAAAATGAGGAATGACATGATGGTTAGGCTCAACAAGGAGGAAGAGGGTATTAAAAAGAGAAAAGCCTTCAAATTTGAAAGAGACCGCATTGACTACCAAAACGGGCAAGTTTTTACATTTGCGCAACGATATGAGGCTGTGAAGGCTAGGGCAAAAGTAAACAGAACAGCCCAGCGCACAACTAGTGAAACAACGGTTACATCTATCTCAGCCTCTGACTTCAGTTCGGCTGCGGAAAGTGATCCGGAGGTGGATACAGCAAGGAACCCGAATTTGGGGTTTACAAAACTATCCCTGGCACAAGAAGTCAACTGTTTGTGCCAGGATCGGCGAGAAACACTGTGGCCAAGAGTACCTACTGGCACAAAATACAAAGGGCAAATACCAAGCGGAGCGAGCAGAGAAAATGTCATGCCCGCAAATGCAAGAGGAGGCAAGCAGGGGAAACAAGGTCATTGTAATCAGTTCCAGAAGAAAAACACGAACCAACAGAATCAAGAACAATAACACATTTGACTGACCTCAAGCTTACTGCGGGGGAGACGGCTGTCCTGAATTTAGGATTATCATACTGTCCACTTTGCAATATGAACTATGCAGATACTAGAATGGACATTTATAGGTACACCCGCAAGCTTAAATTGAGCACGTTTTTTCTGCTTCAACCCAAAAAGAAAAAACAGCCCGTATCAAGGCATAGTCCCCAGACGGTAGACAGTGAAGATCAAAATTCTTTTGAGGAGATTTGGGCAGTACAAAATGAGCAGCAATCATCTGGGCAACTCGGGGATTGTGCCATTATGGAACCCACAGGCCAGTGCAACACCGCCTTCAAGCCAAAGTCCATATTTCAACCTGTAATGGTACATGATAATTTAGACACCTATCAGGAGTTTGTGGTGCAGGACTTAAAGAAATTGTATACCGCCACCAATAAAAGAAGATTTTGCATTAGTAAGCAAAATAGATATTATAATCAACTTATCAGCAAATTGGCATCGAATCACGATATAATAGTGAAACAGGCTTATAAGGGCGGAAACGTCGTCTTGTGGCCCGACAAATGTACCTAAGGGAGGCGGAAGCACAACTGGGGGACCTCTCTTGCTACCAAAGAAGTAGTATCCAAAATCTAAAGGCGGCATGGGTGGACCAATACTCAAAATTGCAGGCCTGGAGGAGCACGGGCCTTTTAACAGAGGACGAGTTCCGATGTTTGAAAAAAGAACATCCGGTGGTCCCGTCCTTCTATCTGATCCCTAAGATTCATAAGGGGGCCGACAGACCACCAGGTCGGCCCATCATCTCGGCCATTGACAGTTCGATTGAAAATGTGTCCAAATATATTATTTTTCTCCAAGATGCAGTCAAATCTTTGAGTTCCTATGTGAAGGATTCCTTTGATTTTCTACGTAAAGTGGAGGGGTTACCTTGGGGAACCGATTTATGGCTAATGACTCTTGATGTCTCATCATTGTAAACTTCCATAAAACACTGTGATGGACTACAAGCCATGGAATACTATCTCGACAAACACCCTGCAAATTTGGCAAGCCACAATAGGATGTTATTGAACATGACACAGATGTGTCTGGAACAGAATTTTTTCTTTTTTAACAATGCCATTTATCAACAGGTCAGGGGTGTGGCTATGGGGGCCTGCTTCACCCCCAGCTACGCGTGCTTGCACATGGGGCTGTGGGAGGATCGGATCCATTATGGCCAACACCTGGAGATTGCCACCAATAACATCATCCTCTATCTACGATTCATAGATGATTTATTTTTCATCTGGAGGGGCACCCAAGATAGTTCCATGGCATTTGTTGAAGAATTGAACAAGAATAGGATCAATTTAAACTTTACATGTAATATCAGTTCCAGTTCCCTGTGTTTCTTAGATGTGGAGGTCTATGTTGACAATAATATCTTGGCAACCAAAATGTATAGAAAGCACACTGCCGGCAACACGGATCTGCACGCTGCCAGTAACCATCCAGCACATCTGATCGGGAGCATCCCCTACGGGGAGATGCTTCGGATCAGAAGATTCTGTAGCACTGATGCAGAATGTGCAGTCGTGCAGGAAGAGAGCAGAAAAATTTTCTGGCCAGAGGATATTCCAATGAATGCCTCGTCAAAGCCATCAATCGTACGCTTTCCATCACTAGATATGAGGCAATGCTTCCTAAGGAAAAGGTGGATGCAGTTGAGGGTCATATTCCTAATGTACCATCGTGTATTATATTATCTTATAATGGCCAACATGGGGAATTAAGAAAGATCTTGTTCAAGAATTGGAACCTGGTTAAAAGTGACCCAATTATTGGACATAGGGTAGCCAATAAGCCTCTGCTTACCTTCCGCAGATCGCATTCCATGGCAAAAGCTCTTGTTAGGAACACCCTGGAACCTAAACTTTCCACCACTTGGTTATCCTTGAGCATGGGCTTCAAGACCTGTCCTCAGTGCAAGGCTTGTAGGTATGGCAGTAACAGGACATACTACAGCAGCGCCTCCAGACAGGAACCAATATCAATAAACAAAAGATTAACATGCAGGACGGATTACGCAGTGTATGTGTTGGAGTGTGTGTGTGGGTTGAGGTATGTTGGTAGTATCCGACTGCCTGCCCACAAACGGATACTCGAACACATACGGGCGATCGTGGGACACGACCAGGCTTACCCAGTTGCCAGGCACTTTGAATTAATACACTCAGGGAATCCAGCTCAGCTCCAATAGTATGTCATCGACACAGTGGTAGCTTCTAGGAGAGGAGGGGACCGTGAGGCCAAACTCCGTCTACTAGAGACGAGATATATATTGGAGCTAAACACAAAGAATCCAAATGGATTAAATGACAGAGAGGATTTGCATACCTGTATATAGAATACATCAAATAGATAGGTGCCTGTCCGGGTGAGCTCTTTTCTGCAGTAAGATTTAGAATTTCTAGATATAGATAGTGGTTAAGCTTGGTTAAGTTACTCATGAAATAATTGCTTTTATAATCTGTTTGTCTTTTTACTTGTATAATCTTTTTCTTGCACTATTTTTTCTTGCACCTTGCACTTTACACTTGGCACTTTAACCAGTTAGGGAGACTAGAACCAGTAATAGGGCCACTTGGCCTGAATGGAATTATAAATAGAACTATGACAGTGATGTTTTGCAGTTATAAATTGATGCAATGCTTCATCATAGACTTGGCAACTGTGCGGCAGCGTTGTTAGAGTAGACCCATAAAAATTGTAAAGAGCTGGTAGGTCATATAAGTGAATTGGCTTTTGACTCCATGTCTATAAATGTGTAGATAGGAATGCAGTTTTAATTTGATAATAGTCACCATGGCTTTTATTAATGTTCTACACATTGCTCTTTAATGTATATAATTATAATGTTTTTTTATGCTTATTATGTCCCAAAATGCTGCTATTTACACAAGAGATAATATTTATTTATTTGCGTATTTTGCACAGTATGTTGTCTATGTTTACTGCCAATGGCCATGCACTGTCACTTTAAAAGTCTACCTCCCGGGTTAGCAGTATGTCATGTGATCAAGCTTCTTCCCGAGGCTAAACGCGTCATGGCGGATGCTGGCACTTATGAAATAAATAAAATCACTGCACCAGCTATTAAAGGATCTGCTCTTCGTCATTTGTGGATTTCACAGCGGGCGCTGTGTGACGATTTCCAGGATATATACATATTGACAAACCCTTCTTCCACGAAAAAGGAACCGAGCCTCACTCTCAGCAAGGAGGAATGAAATCATGTTATTATTTCCAAAGGCATTCCTGACGCGTTTCAGTCAGCATTGACTTTTCTCAAAGAATCGAGCCTGAGGCATCGCGTGCAGCAGGATTCAACAAGTCATTGCAAGCTTATTAACAGAAGTTCCGCCCCCAGGTGGGCTCCCTCGTGGGATGTTGAATTGTCTGCTGGGACTTGTGGTTTACTGTTGCACGATTTTTTATAAACCCTCCAGTGGGTGATGCTTCATATTTGGTATGTGTTTGAGTTTTAATAAAAGTGGTTTTCTTACTTCTTGCTGATTCCCTTGCATGACCTCCTTTTCAAGGCTGCTTGAACACCATCCCAAAGCCTGTCTATATATATATATATATATATATATATATATATATATATATATATATATATATAAAATTACCAATAAGTAAAAGCACTGCCGGCAGTGCAGCTGGGAAGAAAGCTACTGCCTGCACATTCAAACACTGCATTCTGCATTCCACATTCAGTGAAGACCTCAATGAACTCCACATTCCACCCATGCTGAACCCAACAGTCCATCTCTTCAGCTGCTTAGTGTCCACGATATACCCTAGCAGGAGAGGGGCCCAGGGGGTCCTTCCACCATCCTAAATAGTGGTGGTTGGTGTCATTTGAATGTGGTGGGTCGTAGAAGTTGTGAGTGACGGCCCATTGGCGAGCGAGCAAACCCTACTGTCATAATAGCTGTTCCCCCAAGAATTTTTTAAAAAAAACATTGGGCAAATGGTGTGTTTTCAAACAAATTTGAGAAAGCAAGAAGGTTAATAAAGCAATTGTGAAAGTGTAGTTATGACATTAATAAAGAGATTTTTTATGATAATGATGTAGGTAGCTGCTTATTCAGTATACATAACTTCATAACAGACTTTGAAGATGGCTAGACGGAAGCAGTAAGCTGGAGGGAGCACAGGTAATATGCGGCTTGTCAAAACTGCTGAGTCTATGGCGAGATGTGGACAAAAAAAAAACCAGATTTTTAAAAACAATGCTGAGATTCTCACAGATTTCTTCATTTATTGATATACCTTTACAAATGATATCTTACTGAGAAAATACAAGTTATTATGATTTGTCGGACTGAACACAATGAAACTGCAAGGAATAAACCAGTAGGACAGCCTACAAGGCACTGAACGTCTCATTCAGGAAGATGAAGACATCGATCACATCACCTCCACCCTGATGGAACTCCATTAGCTCCCCTTGCTGGTCCACTACATCATCAAAACCAGCTGCATCATTTACAAACATTGCAAATGATGTAGCTGTTGTTTATGAAGTAGTGTTGGCCCAGCAAAGCCATTATGACCTGCAGCACCGCTCCTATCTTGGGGACAAGCATGTAAGTACCTAGTATTATAAGTACGAGTGGAATTGACCAGCAGAACAAAGTTAACATAAATTAAATGTGGGTTTTGGATCAGATAGATAGCAATTGCAAAGAAGGCTGTATGAATCAATCAGCCCACACAAGTTAATGAGAGAGGAGCTGCTAAAGCACAATCATATAATGAAGGATTCTGCAATGTCGCAAATGCTCAGCATAGTTTCAGAGCAACCCTGAGGAAAAGGGGTATATAACCTATGTAATTTGGGCCATGGCTTAAACAACATTTCTGTCACTCATATAGTGTGCTGTCTGATCAGTAGTTTGATTTCTGTGTGAGATTTCAGTTATTGCATCCAGATATATAACTCGTCAACTGCCATTCGTTTTAAACCAGACGGGGATTTTGACTTTGTCAATAGTGGTTGTTAGCTGTTCAAGGTAAATGAATAAACATTATTTTGTTGTAAATAATATTCAAAATGTTCCAGTTCTGAAATTGTAAGACTGTAAATTAAACATTACTCAGGCATTGGTAGGGGGTAGTAGTCTTCAGAGTGTCTTAATCATGCCTGTTATGCTCATTCTATGTTCGACACATGCACCCCTTTTTCTTGCCACATCTCGTCCAGATGCTTATCTTATCTTCAGCAGCCTCCTTCACTCACAACCCCCAAACCAGAAACACACCAACTCACCTGGAAGCATTTTCATTTATTTCAGCCTTCTCAATATTTTGGAAGCTGTGCATAGAATCATAATTGCAACTGAAATAAAAGGCATTTGCTAGGTTTGTTCAGCAGAGAGACCAAGGATTGGATGACCAAGTATTCTGTACACCTATTTGACCCCCTGACCGGCACTGTAAGAATTATGCTCTGCCTTCAGCCTATGCTCCAGACCTCTCAATGGTGGCACTTGTAGTGATCTATGCATCTTATAAAAACATACATATCGTCATCGTTTTCCCTCAAAGGATTTTTAGGTCTCACCTAGCGTTGCTGCGCACATGCGTAGCTCGCTCGGCAAGATTTATTGCTAATGAGGAGGTTCAGTAAAGGGCTTGAAGCCCCGCCCCTCATTTCCATTGGCAGGCGTCACCTTTTATGGTAAAGGGTGGCCTGCCATTGGAAATGAGCTTTCTGGGTTGCCTCCCTTTGGATTTTTGGGATGGCACCTCCGGACTGGATGGCTTGGTTTACCCCTGTTGTGAAGCACTTCCTTATCTTCATGAGGCACGTTATATGAACAAGCTGTGATCCAATCCGGATGGGCCGTCCCAAAAGGAGGCAGGCACAACGTGATTTCACTTTGTAATTCCTTTGCATGGCAACAGCTTGCTTATGCTTGAGGAGGAGGGGCTGTGGAAGTTGCATAGTTTTGTGAAGAAAAAAAGACACATAAATTCTTTGGCACCAGTGAAGTTCTCGCGGATTGACCGGAAACGACCAGGAAACCCAGAGTTTACACCCGAGCCCTCCTGGGCTAGTGTGTGCACGCCTCTGTGCAGCGGTGCTTGCGAGGAGGGACCCGGGTGCAGTGGAGACAGAAGCGCCCCTTCTATTTGCCAGACTCCCAGTTCCTTCCTTCTCTGCACCCCACATGCCCTGTACAGCCACACAGGAATCAGACTGGTCGCACTGGGGTCACTGGAAAACACGCAGCTGAGCGCATACTGGTCTGGTAAGAGGCACATTTTTCTCTGTTTTCTAGAAGTAGCGCAGCCGTGGGGTAACTGTGGGTGAATGCATCTGCTGGGGAAACCTATATGGACCAACAGGTCACAGATTTGTATGCTCCAGGGCCAGCAGCTTTTTTTCATCCTTCCTGGTCGATACTATGAGGACCGGCAAATGTGGTAACAGCACATCTTTTCACTGAGTTACAGCTGTGCGTAACTATGACAGCAAGTGTAGTAAGTAAACAAGTGACTTCACCTGGCGTGCACAGGGTAAAGGGGGTGAGACGTGGGTCTGTGTCTGCCCTCTGTCGGTTACTGTGTAAAATAGCAGGCTTCTTTTGAGCTTCACCTCATACGACCTCCGGCTTGAACTTTTGTTTAATTGCGCGGGTGTGCGTTAGTATTCATGTTTCGCTCGGTTTCACCCCGAAGTGGGCCTTTTTGTATTCCAGGTTGCACTTTTCCCTGTAATTCCCTCTGAACTTTCACGCATACCAGCACTTTACTGAATAGCTATGACATATCACTTAGGCCTTTTATAAACCTATACAGGAACTTCCCCCATGTAGTCCTAAAACTTGTAATAGTTTAACACCTTGGCTGCTAATGGTTTTCCCCTCCTGTGCTGATCCAACTAGAACCCCATTGTTCATGACGAGCTCAGCTCATCATAAACACAGCTCCACTGTGCCTCATGATGAGCTGAGCTCGTCATGAGCAGCGAAGGGGTTAAAAATGTACGCGAGGTGGGATTATATCCCACATACTTCAGCACTTCTCTGCAGGATCGACATGTCTCTTGTAAGACCATAGCATACTGTTTCTGCAAGCCTATCATGCTTACAAAAAGAATCATATGAACCCTTTTCTGCAATACCATCATTTATATAATCAGTCTATAGCAGCCCTTTTCTGAAGGATTAATGTGAATCTAGTAGAAGCACTCAGTGCATCGCTGGAAGGCTGTCATGATTACAATAGGAGTCTATCAGCACTTCTCTGCAGGATCTACACTCACTTCATAAGACCATATCAGCACTTCTCTGCAAAGGTGTCATGCTTACAATAGGAGTGTTGTAGCACTTTCCCGCAAGTCCTCCATGTATATAATCAGGCTATAGCAGTACTTCTCTGCGGAATCAATGTGCATTCTCTAGGAGCATATCTGCACTTTTAATATATATATATATATATATATATATATATATATATACATATATATACATATCTATACATATCTATACTAATATAATAAAGAGAGAGCCCAAACCTTTGAGGCGGGTAATCTCCGGAACCACAGCACCAATCACACCCAATACAGCGTTGGAAAGGGCAGTTGCAGCAGAAGGACATAGGCTATGCAGACGCCCATGATATACATTTAAAAGGTAAAAGAACCGTGCCAGCAAAGTAGTCCCTTGTGTGCGTGTCTGCGTTGTGCTGTGGGCGTATGCTGGGGGAGTGACAAACGCTGGGGGCGTGTGGTACGTTCCGCCCTTCATGTCTCATATCGTGTGCTAATCCCACCCTGCTCCCTTTAAATGCCCCTGCACCCCATAATCATAACCCACCCTTACTCCTTAAAATACCCCAACACCCTTAAACACTAACCAAACTTAACCCTATAAATATACCCTGTACCCCAAAACCCAAACCTATCCCTAAACCCTAAAAATACCCCTGTGCCCCAAAAACCCAAACCTAGCCCTGAACCCTATAAATACCCCTGTGCCTCAAAACCCAAACCTACCCCTGAACCCTAAAAATACCCCTCTACCCCAAAACCCAAACCTACCCCTGAACCCTAAAATCCCCCTGTACCCCAAAACCCAAACCTAGCCCTGAACCCTATAAATACCCCTGTACCTCAAAACCCAAACCTACCCCTGAACCCTAAAATAGTCCTGTACCCCAAACCCCATACCTAGCCCTGAACCCTCAAAATACCCCTGTACCCCAAAACCCAAACCTACCCCTGAACCCGAAAAATACTCCTGTACCCCAAAACCAAAACTTAGCCCTGAACCCTAAAAATAACCCTGTACCTCAAAACCCAAACCTACCCCTGAACCCTAAAATACCCCTTTACCCCAAAACCCAAACCTACCCCAAAACCCTAAAAATACCCCTGTACCCCAACACCCTAACCTAGCCCTGAACCCTTAAAATACCCACTGTACCCCAAAACCCAAACCTACCCCTGAATCCTAAAAATACCCCAATACCCCAAAACCCAAACCTAGCCCTGAACCCTAAAAATATCCCTGTACGCCAAACCCATACCTATCCCTAAACCCACCCCTGTACCCCATAACCCAAAACTATATCTGAATCCTTAAAATACCCAAACACCCCAAAACATATACCTCAGTACCCCAAAACATATACCCCTATACCCATTCTTACCTTATCCAAACATTTAAAAAAACATGCTTTAACCATTCATGCATTTCCAACGAATTTCGTTGTAAATGTATGCGTGGTAAAAGCATATAAAATGTAATGCTATCCGTTATAATGGCATTGCGGAGTCATGGTACTTTCGTAATGAAAGTATGCGGAGTGATGGTATGCGGAAAGAAAGTTGCGGAATAATGGGTGTTTACCCTCCCCCGGTAAGTACATTGGTAGCACGGCGGCCCACATCTCCAGCAACATACTCATATTTTTTCACCACCCATTTGAAAAATACACAGGTCTCTCTCATTGATGGCCAGCACCAACATACACTTTTAGACACACCTCCCGCCACAAGTTCTAGAATTGCGAACTTTAGACCGCTGGAGCTACGTTCGAATCTCGGCATCAGCTCAACATCCTGTGATTCCAGGCAAATCGCGTTGTCTCCCCGTGCCTACCACAAATGAATGTGTTCTTCTGTAATGTAAATTGTGCTCATGCCATGTTGTCGAGTTCGCGCTATATAATATTGCAAGGAAAAATAAAGTAGGGAAACTCGAGTTCACACACTACTGAACGCGCACTCTTAAGTGCATCAGCAGTGCACTGTGAATCGGAGCGTTTCACAGGCCTGTCACAGATAAGAAATGCTATCAAAACGAAATCCTACAAAACAATATACTACTGGCCGGCAGCAATTCATACCCGGACAACATCGGGATGGGCTGCTAGTATATATATATATACATATTCATATATATATTCATATTTAGACTAGCAGCAGAGAACTATTCTCTGCTCCTATTCATGCAGGACAGCCCTGCAGACACTTGCTTTTTTGATCCTATGAATCCATGGCGTCCGTGCAGATTAGTGCTGATATACTACTGCTATAGCAATGCCAGGCCTGCATAGTCATTCTCTAATACTCCTATTCTATGCAAGGTAGCCCTGCAGAGATATCCTGCTGAGCTCCACTTGTATGTACATGGCAGCTCTGTAGAGAAGGGCTGATGCACTTTTTTTTAATCCCCATTTATATTCGTAGTAAGATGCTGCTTATTATATGGCAGCTCTGTAAAGATGTTCTTATTTGCCTAATAACGCTTAGAACCCATTCAATGACGGAAAGGCTAGTCTTAATGCTCGTCAGCCCACCTGATAACAAGCATTAACAATGCAATAGGTCTCGCCTTTCATTAAGTTAAAGCCATTTGCTTTGCTGTACAATACCATTAGCAAAGCAAATGGCTTTAACTTAATCAAAGGCGCGACCTATTGCATTTTCAATGCTTGTTTTCCCCACTCAGAAGGTGATGCAAAAATAAGCAGTACATTCTTTTGTGCCTTACTGTAACATTTGGCTGCGAGGGTGCCTGCTCTAGACTACCCCACAGCTCCCATGTACAAACTGCAAAGAATCCCCTCACAACAGATCAGGCCTGATTTCTGCTTGGACTGATTAAAATTCACGAGCGTCTGAATAAATACGAAGAGCTTGATCTGGTGGGCAGCGCGAGGAGGCCTTGGAGGGAGGCGCTAACAGTAAGACCTATCAACTAAATGATGTGTGCATCTCACCTTCTGTCTGTGCATTATGTATGAGAAGAAAGGAAACATAGGTGCCTCTGTTGCGCTGTGACACTACACGTCAGCCGCACTTGGGGACAGTGAAGGCCCGTACCTTGACACCGCACAATAAGATATTTTATTTGTACTGGGGAGACGGAGGACTCGAGGAGCTGTGTGTAAGACCTGCCTGTGGTGCCGACCCAAATGCTGGCAAGTTATGGAAGAATTAAACGCCAACATTCTCATAAGGAATGGCAGGACAAATTCCTTGCTCTTGTTCCTGCGCTCCTGCCAAGGGGGAGACGCTCTCAAGCGTCACTTTTCCACGCTGGCGCGATATGCCTGCGCATTGCCCTTTACTCGGGTGCAGACAAACGGACAGGTGGAGTTTGTGCTGGCACAGTTCACGTTTACCTCCGCAGATGTGAGATTTACATTTAACTAACTGTCACAGTGCCATGCTTTTTTTTTATTTCTACCTCAGCAGCACTTGTAAACACCCCAGATTCAGTCCTCTGTTGAACCGTGTATCTTGAAAAGACCGATACTACTGATCACGTCACAGCCACACTTTGCCAAAGATTAATTAATTGTGGGTTTCTAACGCGCTAGAATCGACTCCCGAAGGAGTATCTCTGCGCAATAGACCGCTGGGGAACCCGTCCTGGCTTTCCCTGTGAGATAGTCCCCACTGGGTATCTCCAAGGTGAAACCAGTCATCCCCGGCGTATGTGGGGGGCCGTTGCGGAGATGAGGCAAGCTAATGCCCAGAGTTGCCGAGTGTGATCCCTGGTTAGAGTAGGCACCGAGGTGAGAATTATTGAGTCCGCTGACCCTGGTCCACGACCCTGCTGCGTCGGGAATTGAATCCTGGTCCCGGGCCGTCCTCTGCTCCCGGGTCTGCCGCCTCTAACCAGTGAGCCACACCTCTCCACAAGATGCAGGCAAGTGGTTCACCGGCCTACCTATCAGCGGAATTCCTCATTCGTAGCACTCGGATCTCGACTTCCTGCTTTCCTCTAAACACTGGATGCTGCTGTGAGTCAGTTCTTGCATTATCCACTGCAGTCTACAAGAGCATTGTCCCTCGCTGACAGTGGACAGCGTGTTTTTTAAATCGCTATTCATAGACATTCACACTCCGTTTTGCAATCTGCTAAGTACACATGTAACCTTCTTTGCAGCAGGCACATTATCCCTACAAATTATTTTTCTAAACATGCACATGCTTGACCAACACACACCGAGCCTCGGCCAATACAATATATACATCTTTGTTTAGGGTAGGGCATGAGAGGAAAAGGAATCCTTCAGGACAGTTTCTCATCAATATGTGCAGGGCCACTGTGCCAAAGTCATTTAATGACTCACCATCTTAGAGACAGCGAAGAACACTCGTCGTACCTCCAGACGTGCATCAAACTTGTGATCACTAGCTTGACCCTCAGTCCCATCCCCATAACTCCTGAGCCAATTGAGACGCTGCTCCTTTGCTGTTTGCTAGGAAACCGCATGAGAGCAGCACGAGATTGGCTTGGTCGGGCACTGCCAACGCTCCTTAGGAGACTTGGGGGCTGTGGCAGCAGGCTACCTACATTGTGTAGGTAGAGGAGGGTTTGTGTGCGCATGTTGTGCTGGTCAAAAAACAGGCACCCGTCCAAAACGACATGCACGCTTGACCCCCCAGCCAACCCGGTACCTGACCTGCCAATCATTCAAGCTCCCAGTCCCATACACACCCACCCTTGCTGCCCACTCATGCCCGCCTCACTCTCCTGTAAAAGGCAAACTTTGTCCCGGCCTTGCCGCACACTGCGGCCCCAAATAAATATTTAAAACCGTAAAGTTAGTAAACATAACATTTAATAAGGGGTAAACAAACAGTGGGGAAATAGCCCCCATTACCTAAGTAAAGAAACCGTAGCTGATCAGAAGTAGGACATGGTTGCTTGTCCCAAAATTTTCTGGTGCCAAAAAGGACAGAGGCCTCCGTCCTAAAATAGAATTTCATTTCTCCTTCTTCAAGAAGAAGTTGAGAAGGTGCAAGATGCTCACGTTGTCTCAAACTCTGTCTGCCCTCGACCCCGGAGACTGGAGAGTAGAGTTGGATTTGCAGGACACCAACTTCCATATTCCCATCCTGTCTGCCCAGCCACATTAACCTACAGTTCACGGTGGACCATGAGCCTGATCAGTTTATTGTGCTCGCCTTTGGCCTTACCAGGGCCCCTGGGGTGTTCGGCTAGGGGATGGCAGTGATAGCAGCACATCTGCAGAGGTCGGGGTTCCAGTCTTCCCCTACCTCACCGACTAGCTCATGAAAGCAGGCTCACCCGAGGTAGTCGTCTCCCACCGTCAGACTATGGCGGATCTCTAGCATACACTAGGGTTCACTATACACTTGCCTTAGTCACATCTGGCTCCCTCTCAGATGCTCCCACTCATTCCCATTGGGGCTGTTCTGGATACAGTGCATTTTCAGGCCGATCCTCTGAAGTCCAGGATAGTCAGACTATGATTCAGATTTTTCAGCCTCTATCCTGGATTTTGGTGGGATGGACTCTGAGGCTTTTGAGTTACTTGGCCTCTTGCATCCTGATGGTGACATGTCCGTTGGTGTATGCGGGCTCCGCAGTGGGAGTGAAGTCCCAGTGGGCGTAGCATATGGGGAATCTCTCTGACTTGATCCAGATATTGGCGGGAACTGCAAAAGACCTGCTGTAGAGGCTGACTAACCGAGATTGGGTCAGCGGCAGACCCCTCTCCCTTCCCCACCCAGAGCAAACAATAGTGACCAATGCGTCACTCCTGGGCAGTGGCAGCAATCTAGGAGAGGTAAATATTAAAGTACTCTTGTCTCCAGCATAGTCTTAGCTCCACATCAACCTTTAGAGCAGGGAGCGATCTGACTGACATTGAAAGCCTTCCTTCAAGGGGAGGCTAGGGCAGGTGTTTGTGGACAACACCACCGTCATGTGGTGTTGCAACAAGCAGGGCAGAATGTAATAGTGTACCCTGTGTTAAGAGGCTCTGCATCTCTGGACATAGCTGAAATGCCAGGACATTCTGCTGGTAGCTCAACGTCTGGCGGGCTTCCTGAACGCCAGAGCAGACAAACTCATCCGTCGATGCCTAACAAATCACGCATGGCGTCTTCATCCAGGGGTAGTGCAAGGGAACTTCCAAGAATGGGAAGACTTGATTTGATCTATTCGCCATTTCTAAGAATGCACAATGTCAGCACTTCTGCACACTGGAATTTCCAAGGCAACTCTTGTTTGGAGATGCTTTTCATCTTGAGTGGAGTTCAGACCTCCAATTCTCCTTCCCGCAGATACCACTTGTGCCTAGATTTCTCAAGAAGATTAAAAACAACTGGGCCTAAATCATTCTTATGGTGCTGGATTGGGAATAGAGAGTTTGATATCCAGAACTTCTGAGTCTGAGCATTAGTCCGCCAATCAGGCAGCCCTTCCAGAAGGTTCTTCTGTCGCAGCAACAGGGCAGGTTCCTGCACCCAAACCTGCAAATGCTCCACCTTCATGTATGTAAATTGCGCAGTGGCAACTGATAGTCTCTGACCTTCTTCTGGAAGTCTGTTACGTTATTCTGGCATCCAATCATCCCTCAAATAAGGCTGTATACGCCTGTCTGATGGTACAGATTTGTGGCATAGTGCACCTCAAAACAGGTTGATTCCCCTCTCTGCACCTTTATTCGAGTTGCTGTTCATTCATTCGTTACCCCAGCATTGCTTTGGACTCTGGTAAAGGTTATATTTCATCCATCTCGGTTTTCTTGCTGTTGCCGTATCAACCCTTCCTGTTTAAGTCACCTCTTGTGGCTCATTTCTTGAAAGGGCTCCACCATCTGTTTCCACCAAAACACTCCATTTTGCCTCAAAGGGACCTAAATTTAGTTCTAACTTTCTTGATGTGCTCGCCGTTCGAGCCCCTGCACACCTTTCCCATCAAAACAGCCTACCTGGTGGCTATAACATGGGCTAGGAGGGTCTATAAACTGCAACCACTGTCCGTGCACCCTCTTTTTTATTTTTTTTATTTTAAAACCTTTATTTTAGAACAATGCACACAGCTATTCAGCCTTACATCCCGGAGGCGAGGCAGCAGAGCGGACCACAGTAAGTCAAAGTGCAGAAACAGTACTTAAGAACGAATGAAGGTTATTTTCAAATTTTATATAAGAAACATAAGAAAGAAAGAAGGAAAAGAAAGGAGCGCCGAAACTGGCGCAATGAAGAAGGCAATGAAGTTAAAGTACAGTGAGGCGTAATAAGGGGGCCGGTCAATCACAGAGAACACAGTAATAATCAGTATAGTAGGGACACTAGGAATGCTGGGGGAGGGAAACACAGGATAGCAGAGTATAAAGTCTCCAGTTGGAACCATAGGCTACGGTGACAGGTGTTCTTCTTGTGGAGCAGATTCTGGAGGTACGCAAATGTCACCCCTGTATTCGTTCCAAGCCCCCCACATTTTCTGCCACTTCTTAGGCTTACCCCTAGCAACATACACAGTCTTTTCCCGGAACATACACGAATCCATATTGGCCTTCCACCGTACAACCAACGGAGCCGTCGTGGCTCCCCACATTTGTGCGATGTCCCGTTTAGCAACCAAATTGCCCAGGGTCACCCATTGGGTCTGGGCCACGTTGTGGTCTGTCGGGCCCCTATATTCAGTAGGCATCTTCTGGCTTCTGCATGCACTTCCACCCCAGTAACCTCGCTCATAATCGAGTGCACGCACCGCCAGTAAGAAGCTATTGCATCACATTCCCATATAATATGCATAAATGTGGCGAGGGCACCACAGCCACGCCTACAGAGGCCATCAGCAGAGTGTCCCATATGTATAAGTCTGCGGCCAGTGATGTAGACTCTGTGCAAGATTTTAAGCTGCACCAACCGAAGACGGGAAGAGATAGCGACCTCCTTTGGGGAAGAAACCGCACTCTGCCAATCCTCGTCGTCAATCTCTATCCCGTCACGCACCCACTGATCCCGCACACCCAGGAGGAGGTCTGTACGAACATTGATAAGCTTCTTATACGTTAATGAAATGGCACTGTCTGGCATATGGCCATCCAGTACCCTGTCCTCCAAGGGAGAACTGTCGGGAATCGCCTCGCCCTCCGGCATGACGGACAATAGTGCGTGCCGCAGCTGAGCATACCAGAAAAATTCCGTTCCACCCAGCTGAAACTCTGCCTGCAACTGGGCGAAAGTTTTTATCTCGCCACGCAGCAACATGTCCTCCACCCTAGAGATGCCAATTAGGTCCCACTTATCAAAGCCTTTAGTATGCCACAATCTACCCAGAATGTCCGAGTCATAGAGTGGGGTCACCTTCGTTAGCCTACCCTTCCATCCCTGCGCCTTTGTAATAGCCCTCCAAATATGTACGGCGGTTTTCGTTGGACCAGACATCCGTTTGTCAAGAGACCTCGTGTAGAGCGCCCTATGATATCTCACGCCGCCCAGAAGCCACCGATCCATAGCATACCCCGAATTGTCCATGGGACCGTAAAGGCCATGGTTAATTGCTGCCAACTGGGATGCCCAGTAATACCTCCGCACGTCAGGCAACGCTATCCCCCCATCGTACCACGGTAGCGTAAGCTTCGTGATAGCGATGCGAGGGCGACCATCCCAAAGTAGGGCGCGTTGTAAGCTCTCGATTTCACCGAAGTATCGGGCTGGTACCGGGTCTTGAGTGTTTTGTAGGGCGTACAGAAACCTGGGCAAGGACATCATTTTGAATAACGCCGCGCGCCCAAGCAGAGAAAGCGGGAGTTTACGCCACCCCTCCACATCTCGCCTAAGGCGGAGAAGAGGGGGGGGAGCAAGTTGCGCTCATAGCGTACTTTGGGGTTAGTGGAGATGTATATCCCTAAATATTTGAAGCCTTGGCTCGCCACCTGTATGCCGCAACCTCTCGGAAGGCGTGGTGTTCCCCCTTTTAGGACGTACAAATGTGACTTGGACCAGTTGATAACCAGTCCGGAGTACTGACCGAAAAGTCGCAACACGTCGCAGGCCACAATAAGGGACTTGCAGGGGGAAGTGAGGTACAGAAGAATGTCGTCTGCATACAGTGACACTCGGTCCTCGAAGTCAGGGGACCACTGGATACCATGTAGGTCGGGGTGGCCGCGCAAACAGGCCGCCAACGGTTCGAGAGCTAGTGCAAACAGGAGGGGCGACAGGGGGCAGCCTTGTCTGGTGCCCCTTTGAAGAACGAAGGATGCTGAAACCCGACCATTGACCGCTACGTTAGCCAGGGGGCCAGCATATAGGAGTTTGACCCACTCCACAAACTCCGGGCCAAAACCGAGCTTCGCCAACACTGCCCACAGGTAACTCCACTCAAGGGAGTCGAAGGCCATCGTGGCGTCCAACGACGCCAGGACAGCCGGCTCCTCAAGTGTATGGGCCCTGGCCAGGACACCGTGAAGTCTACGAAGGTTAAGAGCAGTGTTGCGGTGTGGAATAAAGCCCGACTGGTCCGGGTGCACTAAGTCGCCAATGACGCCAATCAGACGATTAGCGAGAATTTTGGCTAGAATCTTAGGCTCCGCGTTTAATAGAGAAATGGGGCGATACGATCGGCACAAATCTCTTGGCTTCCCTTCCTTGTGGATAACCACAATGGTGGCCAACCTCTGGTCGTGGGGAAGCGTGCCCGCCTCCCGCGCCTCCAAGAACATGTTCAGCAGGTGCGGGGAAACCACGTCCGGTTTGATTTTGTACAGCTCTACCGGAATACCGTTAGGACCAGGTGCCTTGCCGGACCTCAGAGAGCGAATCGCGAGCGCAATTTCGTCCGCAGTGACATCCCTGTCCAGATCATCTCGATCCGCCTCAGACAGGCACGGGAGATCGATCTCCGACAGGAGAGCACTCGAGTCGGCCTCGGCCCGGTCCGAAACAGAGGAGTAAACGCCCTGAAAGTATTCCGAGAATGTCTCAGCGATTGCGCTCGGGTCGGTAACCAGCAAACCGTCGTCTCCCAGTATCTCCGGGACGACTCGGCTGGCCCTCTCTTTCTTATTGAGCCAAGCTAATAGCTTGCCCGCCTTGTCACCAACATCGTAAATCCTACCCTGCTGCTCCCTACCCATAACGAGAGCAGCGTCGGTGGCAAGGTCTCGATACTCCGATTGCTTTAGGGAGAGATTATGTAGCAGCTCGGGCACGGGACTCGCCTCCAGTTGAGAGTCCAATTCCATAACCTCCGCCTCGATGCGCACCATGTCGGCGTCTCTGACCCTGCGAGCTTCCGCTATGAGGGCGAAAGCCTCACCCCGCAAGACTGTTTTAAACGCCTCCCATAAGGTAGCCGCCGATGCAACCGATCCCACGTTCTCGGTAAAGTAGAGCTCGATGGCCTTGGCTAAGAGACCACGCGTCTTTGGATTTCGAAAGTACCACGGATTGACCACCACCGGTCGTTCCGTAACAACGATGTTAAAGTCGAATGAAACCCACAATGGGGAGTGGTCCGAAATGCCCCTCGCCAAGAAGCGGGCCTCAGCGATCGCCGGTGCATGAGCAGCCAAGGCAAGAACATAATCAATCCTCGAGAGACTACCATGTGCGCCGGAATGAAAGGAGTACTGGCTTTGGGTGGGGTGTAGGAGTCTCCAGCAGTCGACCAACCCCATGGTATCAAGGAAAGTGGGAAGCCACAGTTGCGAGCTACGGAGGTCTCTAGGCGGATGTCTGTCCAAGGACCCGGAGCAAACCGAGTTGAAGTCACCCCCCAGAATAAGCAACCCAGCTGGCAAATTCAAAATGGCGCTTCCAAGGTCCTGAAAAGTGTTGTTTTGCAGCCCCGGGGGAACATAAACCGAAACCAGAGTCAAGACACGCCCTTCCCACCACCCTGCGACGGCTGCATACCGCCCTCTCTCATCTACTATAGTGGTGTCAATCTCAAAAGGGAGAGACGTGCGCATCATAACACCCACCCCTCGGGACCCCGAAGAGAACCCCGAATGTGCCACCATCTTGAAACCCTTCCTGTTGAGAGCTCGGCATGTATTCCCCACCAAGTGTGTCTCCTGCAAAAGAATAACATCAGGCATATGTCTTTTGAACAGTTGCAATACCACCCCTCTCTTAATACGATCACCCAAGCCATTGACATTCCAACAAAGAACTTTCAATTTCCTACCCCCCATCGTCGTATCCCAAACCTTCGCCAGCCTCCAAAGGCCTCAACGATACATGAAACAAAGCATAGCATACGATCCATTGCCTAAGAGAAAGAAGAAAGAAGCAAGAAGCAAGAAGCAAGAAAAACACACAGAACCAACCCCCACACCACCCCCCACCCTGCACCCCTGCAGCAGACTAAAAAGCCCCCCCAACCAGCAGTGTGCCTGTCGCCCCATAAACTAAACTACAAGAAGACCCTAGAGGAGTAAGGAACCCTCGCAGTCCCCCCCTGCCACCCTCCATGGATGAATAGGATATAACCAATAAAGTGCAGCAGCTTGGCATTATAGGTCATAGTCAACGGCCACACCAACCGACAAGGGTAATGTAAGAAGTACTATTCCTGAGGATCGAAGCCACCAGAGGCACCCCCAGAATGTTCATCCTGCTCCTCGCGCCGGTGCGGCAAGGTGTCCAGCCAGTCACTCGCAGACTCAGGCATATCAAAAAACATGGCGCGGCCATCGCGTTCAATGCGCAGTTTAGCGGGGAACAACATAGAGTATTTCAGCCCCAAGTCTCTGAGGCGCCGCTTCACCCCGGCAAAACTTTGGCGCTGTCTCTGAACCGCCCTGGTGAAGTCCGGGTAGAAGTTCACATCTGCGTTTTGAAACTTGAGAGGCCCATGTCGCCTTGAAGCCTGAAGGATCGCATCTCGATCTCTGAAGTTGAATAAACGGGCGATGATGGGTCTCGGTGCGATGCCAGTCTTCAGAGGGCCGTCCGGTATCCTATGTGCCCGCTCCACCGAGAAAAAATGACTGAGGCCTGTTGGAGCCAGATGAGTCTTAACCAAGTCCTCGACAAAGAGGTCAACGGACGCTTCCTCAGCACCCTCCGGTACCCCAATAATGCGCACATTCTGCCGCCTGGCACGTCCCTCGAAGTCCTCCAGCCGCCTCGAGAACAGATCATTAACCGACCGTAGGGTACTGACCTCCGCTTGCAGGTCCGATACATCGGTCGTGAGGCTGGAAGTTTTGATATCGAGAGATTTCATTCGATCGTTCGTTTTGCCCAGGTCGGCCCGGATCAAATTGAGATCAATAGCGAGGGTGTCCACCTTATGTGCCAGGACCTCGTGTTGTTTGTGCATCTCAGTCCTGATGCCAGCGATAGCCCCCATTATGTCGCGAAGAGAGGGCTCCGACCCTTCGGGCGAGCCCGCCCGTGGGGAGCCCTTAGATTGAGCGACAACAGTGGGCGAGGTCCTTTGCTGGGCGTACCGGTCGATCTTGTTGGTCTGGGGTTGGACGGTCTTCCTGGTGGCCCGGTTCGCCGTCCTGTCGGGATCACCCCTGCTAGCCATGTTGGGTCCGGGCAGAACAAAGGATAGCAGTCCGATGTCACCGTAAGCACTCAAACAGGCGCGGAGCCTCCCCGAATGTCTAGTCAACAGCCAGCAACTCCGCGGCTACGTTCACTCCGCCAGCAGATCTAAGAGGCGCTCACTCAGCATATCGATCATGCTCTGCGTCGGTCCGATCGTAGGCCATCTACAGGACAATGGTGCAGCTCTGGCACAAAGTTCAACACGACGTAACTTCGCCAAGGAATGTCGGATTCGGGAACGGAAAGCGGGTCCCGTGTCTACGACCACTCGCCAATTGGAATCCACCACCGTGGATCAGGATTTCTTCCAGGATAAGTGCGGAGGGTCGGAGGGTCTGCGGAGCTCCGAGCTTACGCGGCCATCTTGCTTGCCCGCGAAGCTCCTCCCCCCCCTCCGTGCACCCTCTTTACACATCCTTTTTCCCCAGACAAATTGGTTCTCAGAACACATGCCTCTTTTCTACTAAAGGTCCTCACACATTTCCAAGTACGCCAGAACATCACACTGCTTGCCTTCTTTGGTTTGCCTCTACCTTCCAAGGAAGAGAAGAGACTCCACCTTCCAAGGAAGAGAAGAGACCCCACCATCTGGACCCATAAAAAGCATGGTTGTTCTACATTGATCATACCAGGGAGTTCCGGGTGGACGATCAGCTCTTCCTTGGGTATGTCGAGGTGAAGAGAGTAAAGGCCGTGCAGAAATGAACCACCTCACAATGGATTGTACTCTGCATAAAAATCTGCTACCCATTATGGTATGGTATGGTATGTTAGGTTATAGAAACTTTTTAAGCGCTCACACATCACAAGGTTTCTAAGCCCCAAGGTACAGAAAAGGAACACAATTGAAGAATTCAGTCAAGAGATTACACTAGCAATACGCTTGCCGAAATAGCTAGGTCTTTAGCGCCTGTCTAAAGTTCAAGTAATCCGGGGACTGCTGTATTGGGGCCAGAAAAGAATTCCAGATCTGCAGAGCTTGCACAGAGAATCGGATGCCACCCATCCTTTTTAGGTTTTGCCTGGCGAAAACGATGCGAAAGCATCGTTTCGCTAGGCGAAAACCTAATGAGTATAGTATGGGGCTGGGAATCCGCCCCTGTCTTCCATTGGCTAGCTCCATAAATGGAGGCTAGCCATTGGAAGACACATCTGTCCGTCAATGCCGGACCAGATTCGGGGGCGTTCCCGAGATTTTTTGGCTTTTGGCTACGTCAGCCGAAAGCCTGTTCTCGGGAACACCCCCGAATCTGGTCCGGCATTGAAGGCACCCGCCTTCCTGCTCGGGCCGCGCTTTGAACGGGTGCGCAACGTTTTGCTGTGTCCCTGAGGCTAGTACGACTCCTAGTGTGTTGGACACTGTGTGCATCGTAGTCCTTATTGGTAAGAAGCTGAAGCGAGTGCACTAAGAACTGTACGTTGGGATGAGGAGAACTGGGCGCTTCGTATTCTGCATCCGAGCGCCTAGGACACAGCCACACCCCTCCTTTATCTAAAGCCAGCCGGACGCGTCACCAGGTACGCCTCGCCCCCTTTGCTCTGGCCAGCGAGACTGTGCGCACCTTACCAGCCAGTAAGAGGCATACGCTGCAACCGCGCGCTGAGAACAGTGCGCTTCTGATACGGTTGCTGGTACGCCTCACACCTGCCTTCCACAGTGTTCGCGTCGTACGCCAGCTCACGCGAGAAGCGTGAGCTTTAGTAGGGCACATCCGTTGAAGCCGTACGGTACGTACGAGAGAGCTGTGAAGCGCACCAAGACCAGAGAACTGCACAATGGAACGAAACCTTGCCTTTTTTAAGACCTACAAGTACCTGTTAAGACCGGAACAACGGGATCGGGGAGATTAGCTGGTGTGAATGCTTTGTCCGGGCCCATTGTCCTAGAGTTTCACAAAATGTGCACCGTGCATGTATTGCATTTAAGCGCGTGGCTAATGCATTTTTTTCACTTGGTCTCGGTCCTAGAGTTTCACACAATGTGCACCGTGCATGTATTGCATTTAAGCGCGTGGCTAATGCATTTTTTTCACTTGGTCTCGGGTTCTCATGGGGATACGCATGAGCCTGAGGGTTCAAACCTGTCAGCTGGCTTGATTTACTCTTCTTGCAGGTCCTTTTTGAACAATTAATTCATCACTCTACATTTTAGAAGCACGATTTTCCAATTCTAGCTCAGTATTGTGGACACCATTGTTTTAGCCCAAAATGGATGCAGTTTTGCTCAAGGAACGGTTTAATTCCCCCGCCCTTCTTCAAAACCCCCCTCCCGTTGCTATGATGAGGATTATTTTGCTAGAGCATTCTGGGACTGCAGATGTAGACTGCGGCAAAAATGTTGGTATGCACCTGGAAAAATTATTTCCCGGTCTCCTGCCTAAAATAGGATGTAGTATTGTAGCAAATCAGTTAAACACCTTAAAATATAACAAAAACAAAAGCCTTCTTGAATATAATGATCCTCTTTTTGGTCATTTTGTAAATAATGGGCATTTTAAAATAGCCTCGTATCCCAAGCAGGCATCACCATGAAATCGATGATTTTTGATCTTCTGGTTAGCAAGCAACCTGGTGAGCTATTGTGGCAGCAGCAGACATGTTCCTGTCAGCTGAAAACGCACACATTGTTTTTGAGTCTGTCAAGATCCTATAAGCAGGTCATCTGATTTGAACATCTGCTCTGTAGATATTTAGCAGTGTTTCCCTCCGTTACAATCACCCCCCCCCCCTCGTTTTTGTGTCCTTCTGCCCTCTTTCTGCCTCGTGTTTTCTGCCAATCTGCCCTCCGTTACAATCATCCCCCCCTCGTTTTTGTGTCCTTCTTCCCTCTGTCTGCCTGGTGTTTTGTGCCGTTCTGCCCTCCGTTACAATCATCCCCCCCCCCCTCGTTTTTGTGTCCTTCTGCCCTCTGTCTGCCAAGTGTTTTGTGCCGTTCTGCCCACCCTTAGAATCATCCCCCCCTCGTTTTTGTGTCCTTCTGCCCTCTGTCTGCCTCGTGATTTGTGCCGTTCTGCCCTCCGTTAGAATCATCCCCCCCTCGTTTTTGTGTCCTTCTTCCCTCTGTCTGCCTGTTTTTTTGTGCCAATCTGCCCTCAGTTATAATTGTTTCCCCTCGTTTTTGTGTCCTTCTGCCCTCTGTCTGCCTGATGTTTTGTGCCGTTCCTCCACCTGAACTGAGCCCTTTAAAATAAGGCCATGCTCCAAAAAGTACCGCAGCCCCCTGCCCTGAACCATAAAAAACTGCCCCCTACCTCCGTGAAGTACTCTGACTCTGCTCCCTACCCTCCCTTGGCGCCTAAAACTGTCCCCTGCCATGCACCCTACAAAGCCTCGACTTAGTAAACTGTCCCTTCTCTGTGTGCTTCGAGGCCGTAAAATGTAAGCCTAGGCACAAATGGATGGTTGGATTTGTGGGGTAAAGTTTTATTTAATGTGATTTTATGTAGCGCGAACTTTACCCGAAGGTGTCAGAGCGCTTTACATAAGAACCAGTTGCCAAACCTAAGGACTTTGATTTACATGCGTTAAGTAAAAGATACAAACAGGAAAACAATTGAAATGTACTAGATGTAGTCACACAAAGAAAAGACTGTTGATTCTCGTTATATTTCTATATAGAAGGGATATGAATAGATGTACTGCAAGAGTCACATAGGAATGTTATAGTAGAAAGGTCTACTGCATATACTAGTGAATACAGTCATCTCTATATACAGAAATAATTCGTTATATTTAGAGGGGTCGGAGTGGGACGCAGTGGGTGGATGGATGCATGATGGATGGATGTATGTATGCATGATGCATGGATGTATGGGTGGATGCATGGATGGGTTGTTGGTTGGATGGGTTGGTGGATTGCATAAATTGTTGAGGGATTGGCTGTATATATGCATCTATCCATCCACCCATCCATGCATCTATCCATACACCCATCGCAGCTCTCCTTCGTCTCTCCTCGCCCCCCCCTTCCCTGAGCCCGCAGCTCTCCTTCGTCTCTCCTCGCCCCCCCTTCCCTGTGCCCTGCCCTGCTATTGTAAATGACAATGCCATTTATTTATGTTAAAAAAAAACCTAAATAAAAATAATGTCAAGAGCAATGCCAATAGCTCTAACTTTAACAAAGGCAAAACCATTGCATTGTAAATGCTTGTCTTTTTATACTAGGGCATGGACATAAGATTCTGAGAGGAAAAACGGAGTCTCCAGCTCATATATTTCCCAAGTATCACTTTTTACAAAGGAGGGGCCTGTATCAGAAAAGGCATTGAAGGAGATGCACCCTATTTTAAAGATAATCCTTTGCTCCAAAGGGACCCAGTGAATGTCTCTCATAAGTGGAGTGATATGATGTTTGCTAGACCGTTTATAAATAAAACGTGCGGCTCTGTTCTGAACAATCTTGAGTCTGGCATGTAAAGAATTAGGTGAGCCAATTAAAAGTGAATTGGCATAATCACCACTGGAGAAAACCAAGGGCATCACCACTTGAGTCAGGGCTTCAAGAGTAAGGAATCTGGCTATTTATGTTTTTTTTTATCCTTTAGAGATTTAAGAAACAGGACAAAATGTATGCTCCTAGCTGAAATCTTAAGGATAGCTCATTATTAATATTGAATCCCAGGCTTCTCACCGATTTCTTTGGGGATGGAGGGTTTCCGATGTTATTGGGCCACGAGGGGGGATTTCCAAAGATCCAATTACCTGCTGTTATGACGATCTCTGTTTTCTACGCATTGAGAGATAATTTCTACTCATCCAATTGCGGACAAAATGCATTGTATTTTGGAAATTGTCCTGTGAGGCCAAAGAGCCATTGAACCTAAAAAAGTAGCTGCACATCACCTGCATAGTAGAGATTGTGCAGTTCATATTGCTTAATGCTTGAATGAGAGGACGGATATTGATGTTGAAGAGGTGCGGGGAGAGAGAGGAGACTTATGGTCAACCTGGCACAATCCACTTGTACTCCGTTGCCTGGAAAGGGGCCAGCCGGCCAGACTGACTGTGTCCGATTCCACTGGATAGATTTTATCTAGTTCAAATGTGAGCTGGAAAGCCTAGTGGCTTTCACAAGGTCCATTAATATATTGGGGTCGACTGTGTCGAAAGTCGCTGACATATGTAGAAGTACCAGCGCAGAAGTGGAACCACCATCACACTCCTGACGCACATCATTTAGCACTGAAAAGATAACTGCCTCAGTGAAATGTGCAGGTAGAAAACCAGCTTGACATACACTTAAGAACTGTGACTCCTCCAGATTAGAACAGACACTGTGCTACATGAGCTTCTAGCAATGTTGCCCGAAAATATAGAAGAGAAATGGTAAGATATATTTTTTTTAACACCAAAGGTTTTTTGCCAGATTGCTTCTGTAGAGGGATTACAACAGTGTCACTAAAAGATGTAGGCACACATCCTTGGGATAAAGAAGAATTCAGTAGGGACAGTAGTGGACCGGGGATGACTGAGAAAACAAATTTGAGTACCCTAGGCAGTCAGAGGTCTTTTGGCGAGCCTGACTTGACTTTAGACAAGTGTTCTTCTCTAATAAAAGTAAAAGTAGTTTTGAACACGCTCATGGGAATCACAGATGGGATGGCAGGGTCTAGGACTGATAAACTATTCCTCAACGCCACCATGGTTGTGGCTAAAAGAGACATAGCTGTCAACTGGAGGAATCCTATCCCACCTAGTATAACGAAGTGGCTCAGAGGAGTTGATTGGTGTGCGGCACAAGAGAAACCCTGTACGAAGCCAGGGGATGTCCAGCTAAATATCGCAAGTTTTGGGGTAAATGGATGGATCAGATAGAATGAGTATGTTTCGCCCCACTGAATGTGCATACTATACAGGGCCTCATGAGATCATGATTTGCAAGGCATATACCATCCAAGGACATAATATGGTGATGATCTACCTTTACTGTAATTATACATTTTGATTATTGCTGATGTATTTTGTTCAAAATGCCAATAAAGTTGATTATCAAAAGGAAAAGTAGTTAAAATGGCAGATTTCCTGTCTTTCGAATTAATAAACTTCTCGCCCTTGCCAATAGGGATGCTGTCTTTTATAGTTTTAATCTTTTCAACAAAGAAAGAGTTTAACACCGCAGAAATCTGGGGAAGGGGTGAAGGAAAGCGAGAGTCTGTCAAGTTTGAAAAATTTTGACACACCATTTAAAACATTTCCGTTGATTTATTTGCAGATTGTTAGATCTTATTTGTAAAAAAAAAGGAGGTATTTGCACGCAGTAATAAGACTTTATAGTCCTTAAGGTACTTTTCCAAAATGTCTCTATTTTCCAAAGCATAATCCAAACCATTTCCTTTCTACTTGACGTAATTCCAACTTGGCTAACCTCAGTTCCTTCAAAAACCACCTAGAAGAAACATGTCATCGACCCACTTTGGTTAGACATAAGGGGGTATGAGTGTTACTTGCCATAAATAATGAGAGGGCCATTTTGTTTCTATAGAGTGAACATCTTGGTTCAGGATCGGCATGGGAGTCATGGGAAACAAGAGAGTCACAAAAATGTTCCATGTCCACACGGGACCAATGTGTGAGTGTATTATTGTGCAGGAAGCAACCCCCTGACTGCTTGCATCCTTATTGCACCAAAGCCAAGGTTGCGTCCACTGCGTTCGCTTGCGGAGTCCCTGCCCTGGACATCTGTCAGGCTGCAACATGGCATCTCGGCACACATTTACCAAGCATTACTCCTTGGATAGTCAGGTCTGTCGTGATTGTCAGTTTGCCCGTTTGAGACTAGAAAGTCCTCAGAAACCAATCTGTTTGCAGTCTCCTCTCCGGAGAGGTATTGCTTGGGTATCTATTCTAAGGTAAGGAACCTGTGGCTAGAAGTTTCTAACAAATGAACAAGTTACTTACCTTCAGTAATGCCTTATTTGGTAGAAAGTATCTAGCCACAAATTACTTACTGACCCACCCATCCTCCACATTCATTCTGTGAACAGAGTTTTCGGTGTAGGATGACCACTTTGAGGTCCCTAGTGAAACCACACTAATACATCAGCAGACTTTGTGACTCCATGGTTCTGGTGTGGAAATGTTGCAAAAAGTAATTGGTCAGATCACTGGAGTGGTGCCTACATAAGCATGTGCATGTCAGTTCCTGCGTGGATGATGCTGACAGATTCTACCTACCTTCACTCAGGGTTATTGATTGAAAAATTTCTGGATCCAGTCTGATGCCTGGGGAATATTCTACCCATTACAAATTAATGGGATAACCCTATAATCGCCACAGATCGGCACAATATAATATGAAAAAATATGGTCCTTGACTAGCTTTAGAAAAAAAACAATGATGCTGACAGATTCTACCTACCTTCACTCAGGGTTATTGATTGAAAAATTTCTGGATCCAGTCTGATGCCTGGGGAATATTCTACCCATTACAAATTAATGGGATAACCCGACAATCGCCACAGATCGGTACAATATAATATGAAAAAATATGGTCCTTGACTAGCTTTAGAAAAAAAACAGAAATGGTGAGAAACGTTATCATATGGGGGTTGCCAAACGGTCAACCACTGGTAATCAATACCATTTGACTGTAAATGCACAAACTAGGAAAAGAGAGTATCTCAAAATACTTGATTAGTATAAACAAACTGCGCCAACACTTTAGTTGGGTAAATTCATTTTTTTTTACATATGTTTCTCAAAAATGTGAATGCAAACATAAATCCAATGGTTGCTCAAGGAAAGGGGAAGTGTGTGCTCGTGTTGGAAGAGAAAGGAGTGATAATCAACGGGTTTAGAATTGCAAATTGTTTCTTATTTCATGAGAAAACTGGTTTAGCAGAAAGACCAGTCCAGTATAGCCTCTCCAGAACATTTATTTACAACACATTTTACATTGTTCCGTAGGTTCATGAACGCAACATCCAATGGTCGACATTTCGACCCGACTATTGCGTATTACGTGTGTTGTAAATAAATATTGTAGGCAGGCTATACTGGACTGGTCTTTCTACTAAACCAGGTAATACCAAGGTAAGTAACTTGTTCATCTCTTATATTTAAAGAGAGCAAGAAAATAATTCTCTGTCATTTAACTGTGGATTAATGCTTTTGAAATTCCATATCCGTAACCTAGTGGAAGACGTTAATTATTAGGGGCATAAGTAAGACTGACTCTTTGCCATGAGGTTGCTATGCAATCCCTTTGTAGGAGCAGCAGGTGCCTTATTGCTCTAGAGGGGTTTCCTACACGAGTCGGGGAATAAGATTTTCTTCTAAGGTACCAACAAAATCGGCCCTTGCAGGCAATGGTGAAGATGGGAGAACCATCAGTAGTGCAACATAGGCGCCCGCAGCCCCTGCAGTGCGGGGGAGTCCCAGGCTCCAGGGGACTCCCTCAGCACAGTGCACTTACTGGGTCTGACTCTGGGACCAGTTAGTTTTATACGTTCTGCGGTCATGCACTGTGCACGGCACTGGGCCATTAAAATGCCCCTCTGAGGCTCGATTCGCATGGCCGCAGCCGCTGCATGTGTTCACATTGCTGCATGGTGTTCAGGATGAGGCAGTGTGTGGTTGTCTTGCGCAGTGTAAACCGCATACGACAACACCAGCGGTCTGCTCCTGCCAGCGAAGCTGCAAGGTTGGGTGAGTAGTACTAAAGCCTGTCGAAAAGGCGGTATATATTTCACCCTAGGTGCAATGCTACCCCCGATGAATGTGCAGGTATATGCGAGTGTACTTTTAAGAGGGCTGGAATATTGTTACACAGTGTGGTCATGCACATGCTTGCTGTGTGTAAAGTACATAGTGTAATTGGGTACTTTCGAGAGGCTTCGCGTTTCCACCTTGCGAGCATGCTCGTCGGGGGCACGCTAGGGTACCCTCGAGCAGCTAGTCTACACAGTTTGGGAATTTTACTGTGACAGCCTATTTTTGCGACTTTATGTGCTTTTAACCTCCTTCCAGTTAGTGGTAACAATGGGTGTGAAAGCAATAATGGATCCCGGAAAGCTATACATTTCTGAAATGTAGAACAAATTCTGAATTCAGCGAGGGGTCATTTGTTTGGATCCCTCACGTTTTTTTTAATATATAAACTAACAGTTGAAAATAAGAAATATTGAAAATGAGTTGAAAAAAACAGCCATTTGTGCCAAAGTTTTAACCTGAAACTTCTTCTTAGTATGACAGATTTTTAAAAAGAAATATACCGTTACAGCCTCTGGACCCTTCTGGTTGTGGGGGAAACATGGGACTTGTAGGTTCACCATGAACCCGAGGAACCCAGAGCCAATAACTGAGTGCATCTTGCAATGGTTTTTATTGTGTTCCGGGTATATAGCAATTCATTTGGTAAAATATAAAGAGTGACAAAATAGGTATCAAGGACACCTATGTATTTCCAAAATGGAAAAAAGTATAGAATTTAAAAGCAGCCATTATTTGCACATCTCCGAAATTGTGGGTAACCATACTAGCATGTGACTTCTTTTTTTACACATTGTCTTACATTTGGAAGGCAGGAATGCATAGAAAGTCAATAGGTAATAACATTTACTCTCCAATTCTGTGTTCCCCTACGTCTTTCGATAATGGTACCTCAAGTGTGTGGGTAGGCCTAGTGCCTACGACAGGAAACGGCCCGAAACGCAACATGAGCATATCACATTTTTCTTGTGAAAACTGCATCTTTTTCACAATGTGCCTCGTTGTTGATTTTGAACCCTAACTCTACCTGCAAATAGGGAATCCTAGCAAACCTATACATTTTTTTTAAACTAGACACCCAGGGAAATCCAGGATGGGGTGACTTCTGTCGCTCTCACCATGATCTGTTACCCAGAATCTCTTGCAAACATCAAACGTAAAACAAAAACCCACATTTTCCTCATATTTCTGTGATGGAAACGTCTGCAATCTGCATGGATCCACGAGTTCCACCCATCCTGCATTCTACAAGGTCTCCTGATAAAAATAGTACCTCACTTGTGTGGGTAGGCCTAGTTCCCTTGGGAGGAAACGGGCCAAAACACAATGTGGACACACCACATTATACAGTGAAAACTGACTGCTATTTTTGCAAAGTGTCTAGCTTTGGATTTTGAACCCTAGCTCTGTCGGCACCTTGGGAAACCTAGCAAACCTATACATTTCTTGAAACTATACACCCAAGGGAATCTAGGAGGGGATGACCTGTGTGGCTCTCACCAGGTTCTGTTACCCATAATACCTTGCAAATCTCAAACTTTATTTAAAAAAAAACATTTTCTTCACGTTCCAAAAATTCTGGAATCTGTGTGGAGCCACAAACTTCCACCCACCCTGCATACTCCAAAGTCTCCTGATAAAAATGGTACCTCACTTGTGTGGTTGGGCCAAGTGCCTGCGGCAGAGAGGGGACCAAAACGTATTGTTGTATCCTCCTCAACACCCGCTCCGCTCACAAGCACGCCATCGAACTTTGGGACCTCCTAGACTCTACCGCCCCGACGTCGCCTTCTTGACGGAGACTTGGCTGAACCCCACCTCAGCGCCAGACATCGCAATAGCCATCCCACAGGGCTACAAGATCTCCCGCAAAGACAGCACCAACAGAGTTGGAGGGGGAATCGCCATCATCCACAAAGACACCCTCAGAGTCTCGACCAACACCGACGAAACCCTCACCACCGCCGAGCACATGCACTTCCAGATCCACACCGACCCCAACACGACCCTCAGAGGAACACTCGTCTACAGACCACCCGGACCCCGACCACAGTTCAGCGACACCATCGCCGACCTAGTCAGCACCCACGCCCTCGCCTCCATGGACTACATCCTCCTCGGGGACCTGAACTTCGACCTCGCCAACCTCTGACTCAAACAGCTTGTGACGACACCCACCCATGCCGCTGGACACACGCTTGACCCCATCTTCTCCACAAGCCCCCACGTCTCCTTCAACCACACCACCGAACCCCACTGGATCGACCACAGATGCGTCCACTTCACCTTCAGGAAACCCACCACACACCACCGCACCCAACAGCTTCCGCGCCGCTGCTGGGGCAAGGTCACCAAGGACCAACTGACCACCACACTCTCCCTGAGACCACTCGCCGACCCCATCGACCCTGACACCACCACTACCAACCTCAAACAGTAGATTAACGACTGCGCCAACACCCTCACCGCTCTCAAGACCTCCACCACCAACCACACCAACAAGAAAGCCGCCTGGTTCACCGAAGACCTCCGAACCTCCAAGGACACCTGTTGAAAACTTGAAAAGAAATGGCTCCGCGACCAAACACCAGAAAGCCACACAGCCCACAAGAACGCCACCCTCAGGCACCACCAACTCATCAGGACCGCCTAGACAACAACGCACACAACACCACAGAGCTCTTCAGCATCGTAAAAGAACTCTTCAACCCCAGCTCCAACACCAACGACATTGCACCATCACAAGACCTGTGCGACTCACTGGCCACCTTCTTTCACCGCAAGATCACCAACATCCACGACAGCTTCAACTCAGACACCCCCACAGCCACCGCCAAGACCACCACCCCTGCCACCTCCACCCGCACCAGTGGCCTGACCACCTGGTCCAACGTCAGCGACGAAAACACCATCAAAACCATGAACTCCATCCACTCCGAATCCCCATTTGACCCTTGCCCTCACCACGTGTTCAACAAAGCCAGCTCAGCCATCGCGCCCCACCTCCGGAAAACAATCAACACCTCCTTCGAGACAGCAAACTTCCCAGAAAGCTGGAAGCACGCCGAGATCAACGCCCTACTAAAGAAACCCAAGGCGGCCCTCAAGAACTTCCGGCCCATCTCCCTGCTCCCGTTCCCGGCGAAAGTCACGGAGAAGAATGTCAACAAACAGCTAACCCGCTACCTTGAAGACAACAACATCCTGGACCCCCCCAAATCCAGCTTCCGCAGCAACCACAGCACCGAGACCGCCCTCATCCCTGCCACCGACGAAATCAGGATCCTGATGGATAAAGGAGAAACAGCCGCCCTCCTCCTCCTGGACCTATCAGCAACCTTCGACACGGTCTGCCACCGCATCCTATCAGCACGCCTCCATGACGCCGGAATCCAAGGAAAGGCCCTGGCCTGGACCACATCCTTCCTCTCCGGAAGAACACAGAGCGTCCGCCTCGCACCCTTCCGCTCTAAAACCACCGAGATCATCTGCAGCGTCCCACAGGGATCCTCCCTCAGCCCGACGCTGTTCAATATCTACACTGCACCACTCGCCCACGTCGCACGACAACATAACCTCAACATCATCTCCTACGCCAACGACACCCAGCTGATCATATCCCTCACCGAAGACCCCCACACCGCCAAAGCCAACCTCCACAGAGGAATGAAGGCCGTCACCGAATGGATGAAGGACAGCAGGCTGAAGCTAAACTCAGACAAGACGGAGGCCCTCATCCTCGGGCCCACCCAATCAGGCTGGGACGACTCCTGGTGGCCCACATCGCTAGGCACAGCCCCAGAACCCACTGACCACGCACGCAACCTAGGAGTCATCCTCGACTCCGCCCTCTCCATGACAAAGCAAGTCAACGCCGTCTCCGCGTCCTGCTTCAACACCCTCCGAATGCTCCGCAGGATCTTCAAATGGATCCCCTCTGACACGAAAAAAACCGTCACCCAGGCCCTCGTCACCAGCAGACTCGACTACGGGAACGCCCTCTACTCAGGAACAACAACCAAGCTCCTGAGACGACTACAACGAATCCAGAACGCCTCGGCACGACTGATCCTCGGCATCCCCCGACGCATCCACATCACACCCCACCTGAGAGGCCTGCACTGGCTCCCAGTCAACAAGAGGATCACCTTCAAACTCCTCATCCACGCACACAAAACCCTTCACAACGCCGGACCAGCATACCTCAACGACCGACTCAGCTTCTACACCCCCACCCGCTGCCTCCGCTCTGCCAACCTCTCCCTCGTCACAGTTCCCCGTATCCAGAAAACCACCGCCGGCAGCAGATCCTTCTCCTACCTCGCCGCCAAGACATGGAACACCCTCCCTACCAACCTACGACAGACCCAGGACCTGCTGGCCTTCAGAAGACTCCTCAACACCTGGCTCTTCGACCAGTAGCAGCTCCCCCCCAGCGCCTTGAGACCCTCACGGGTATGTAGTGCGCTTTATAAATGCATTGATTGATTGATTGTGGAGACATCAAAATTATATATCACAAAACAACCTGGTTTTGCGGGGGGGCACCTGGGTTTTTGGCCCGGGCTCGGTGCCATCTAGGGATACCTACCAAACCCACACATTTCTGAAAACTAGACACCTGGGGGAGACCAGGGAGGTCTGGCTTGTGTAGATCCCCCAAAGTTTTTCTACCCAGAATCCCATGCAAACCTCAAATTTAGCTGAAATAAAAAAACATTTGCCACATACGTCTGTGGGAGCACCGTGCCAGCACAAATGTCCTACCACACAGCGTTCCCCTCAGTATCCTGAGTGAAATGATACCTTACTTGTGTGGGTGGGGCAAAGGCCTGTGACTGGGAAGGGCCAAAAACATAGGGATTAGGTTTATAGCGCTGCATTTTTTAATGCCTAGTGGGCTTTCTCCTTGAGGGAGGGGAGGGTGGGGGGCAGAAAGACCTGCATTTTTGGGGGGGTTGGGGGAGGGGGCACTGGCATACCTATTTTAGGCAGTCCCCACCCCATATAGATTTAAAAAAATCCCTGGAGCCTTGTGTGCTTTCTGTCCCCGTGGGGTGGGGGGTGCAGATCGGAGGCTATTGCCCGCATCTGCCTCCAAAGAGAGGCAGAAAGGCTGTAGAATGTTTTAGGGGGGGTCGGGGCATTGTTATGACCACTTGGGCAGCCCCCACCCCTAAGTATAAAAGAATCCCTGGTGCCTAGTGGGCTGTTTACCCCCTCCCGGGGGGGGCTTAAAGACTGGAATTAGGCAGAGGGCATTGGCATGACCATCTCGGGCAGCACCCACCCCAAAATATGCTAAAATAAAAATATCCCTGGTGGCTAGTTCCCCTATCTGCTCCCCGGGGGCGAGGGCAGAAATGATTTGGGAGTAGCAAAGGTCCTTGTCCAAGGGGTCGCTCCCCCCTCCCAGGTGTCCAGTGAGTGGATCCCTGCTTGGATCTACTAGGGAGGGGTACCATTGGAAAGGGGAGATTATCCTCTTTCCAATGATACCTCTCCTGTCTTTCCATGTGCTCGGGCTGAGATAGCCCCACGAGGGATTTCCTGTGCCATGGCGTCTGATGGGCAGGACCCAACCGACGCACATGAGCACTTTATCGTCGGACGGCTCTTGCGCATCTGACGCACAGAAAGGGCTAGAGACCCCCCATATCTTGCTTTATTATACAGACCCAAGACAGAGGACACTCCAAAGCCTTCTTCATAACCGGGAATTCTGCGTGAATAAAGACACAAGGTAGCGCCGGGTCAAAAGAGTGCATCTTTCCTGCTAGGGCTCCCTTCTTAAATGGTCGCACAAGGGCCAGTGTATTTGCTAAATGCCACACCAGATATAAACCAATGCTCCTGGCGAGTTAAACACTCACGTGACGTCCACTGTAAACTGCACGGCACAAATTGGGATCTTAAATAGGACAATTTGGCATCCATCCTTCTAAGGTTGGTCAGTTGATTAATACTAATCTTTGTTATGAACAGAGATTAGAAACGGCAGGAGAGAAGTCGGAATTCGTAAATATAAAATATTAGTGCTGTAACAGTCCATCTTTATTCATTCAAATTTATGTTTACAATTTCTTTTCAGGGTATTATGCATATTTTTTTTGTGCTCGACAAAGTTAAAGTTGCAACTTCTATATTTCCACTTGCTTGTAAATGTGCACGTGGGTGACTGTCGGGGTGTTGCAATACGCTTAAATAAAAACATTCACTTTATTGCATAGACATGTGCAAATAAACCTTTATTTAAAGAAATATCATCCCTTTTTAAGTTCCCGTTGCTTCCAGTCTGCCTAGACTTTGCTCTGATAGTATTTTTTCAAAACATGGAAGGTCACTCAAAAGAAGTCATAGTTTTGGCGTATTTTTGGTTCCTCAAAGTAAATATAGGCAAGGAAACACTTTGTTTTCCATTTGTATTTCTGTGTAAAAATCAGTAAAAGAGGAAAAGTGGGAACTTTAGCTATGGTTACCAAATGTAATGTTAACCAGTGCATTGACTTTAGAAGAATGAAGGGCAGAGTTGGTCCTGCTGGGATTTAAATTTACAGTTTGCAGGTCATGCCAGTATCAACAATGGGATAGTACCCTGATTATCCACTAGGGTAAGCTGCTACTCTCTTGGTAGTTTTATTTCGCTAATGCACCAAAGTTTGGCCTCTAAAATCACAAAATATGACATAAAATAGTACAGAAAATGTCTACTCTCACCCTACGACGTGCACCCTGGTAAACAACTACTTACATTAGCGTAGCCAGGATGCCTGGGGCCCCTTTTCTGTTGTGGTTGTAAATACATCAATTATCAGGGATCAATGCCCCTCAAGGCACTGGTCCTGCTGCCACTGCACCTGCTGCACAAATGGTAGCTACGCCCCTGGCTACTTGGTGAGGAGCTACAAGGTATACTCACTGCATAAGCAGCACCCAGGAGGCCAGGGACAGCAGCCACTAAGCATGCCCACTTTGTGCAGCAGAAGGGGAGAGCTGCAGCCTTGGAGGTGAGCTGCTGGGTGAATTCACTGGTAAGCAGCTCCCCAGCAGCAGTGGAGAGGAGCTGCTGACACCGCCTCCTAGAGAGGAGAGATGCAATATCATAATGACTAAATGGGGGCTAACTGGGCATAATGACCTCACTGCAAGATGGCCACCTCCCAAACTCTCGCACATCTTGGGGTGCTCCCATGCTCGTCATGTTTTTTTTATTTATAATTAAAGGTTTTTATTTAGCGAGAACGAGTCTCAAATATGTCAGATATCAGAGCTCTTTACATGAGCGCCCATCTTGTTAGAGATGGGCACATTCATTTTGTTAGGCACAGGGATATTAAGTGATTTGCCCAGAATCACAGGATGTTGATCGTCCCTGCCAAGACTCAAGCCCGGTCCCCCAGCTTCGAGGGCAACCGCTCTAGCCGTAAGGCTACATCCTCTCCCCAGTCTCTTCAGAGTGAACTGCCCATATTGGGACTCTACACATTGAGAAGTCACAGGTGGTTGCTGAGTGCCTGTGTTTGTGTTTGTAATTGCATGTAAATGCACTGTATTGAGTTTAGCAGCCACACGGATGCAGCCTGTCTGTTCTCTGTATTATGGTCCTGCAGAAAAGCCAGCCCTGCTTCTCTTTGCACCAACCCTCAGAGGCCTGTAGCCTAATGTTCAAGGAAGAGGACAACATCACTTTCCTGGCAGGCAGTGAGATGAGATAGCAAATGAATGTGTGTGGTGGGCTTTACAGACCAAGATGGTTCAGGCCTGCTTTTCCTTCTGGACTTAGGATAATGGACCACCAAACCAGTTTGGGTCTGACCAGCATATTTTGTCTGTGAAAGGGAAAGAATGTAAATGAGCTTTATGAAGAAGATCACATTTTCACTGTAACATTTGCAACATTTTAAAAGCTTTGAACTGGCCACCATGTAGTAAACTGGGGAGTGGCCTGGGTGGAGGATCAGAGTCCCGACATCTCCACCATCCCGCAAGGATCGCCATATCTGAGCAGGTTTGAGGTGGAAGCTTCAGATTTGCATGGCATACTTCACACAATGAAGTGCACTGCCAGCCACATTCAGGACAAGACCTGGACATAGAGCCCGAAGCAGACGAAAACAGTAAAGGTCATGTGTGTGCGATTATCCATCTGATTCAAAACTTCTGAGGGCTCCCCAGAGACAGAGCACAGCTGGAAGTACAAACACATCTAGAAGACAAACAGATCACAAACGGACATGGTGCAGAACGTGGAAGCAAAGACAAGGGTGTAACGCAAGCTCCTGATGTGCAGTGGAGTAGGCCACCCTGGAGTGTCCTCCATATCCTTCGGGAGGGCTCTTTCCCCCCCAAGGCCAATGGATATCTGTAAGATAAGGAAGGCTCAGGGGTGCCCCTCTTCACATTCTGCAGTAGAGCCCCGTTGCACCACTGCACACAATGTGGAAGATGACAGGCCTGATCACATCTGGGGAGTTAGGAATCAAGGCAATACTAGAGAATGTGAAATCCCCACCAAGGCTCCTTGGCTGGCTTTTAACAACAGATTAGACTTCTACATCCCGATCACCAATGGCTAGACCCCCCCCCCCATTTGGCTCTGTTAAGATACAGCACGTGTCCGCCCTTCAGCCTGGACTCCCTTCGCTCCTTGACTCCCTCATGAATGGTAGGAGAAGGACAGCAGCTATTTACATAATCAAGTCAACTGACTTCCTGTAGGAGCTGGCTCAGGCATCCTCCTGGCTGGTTCTGTAGTTGAATTTTGATCTTTTAGCCTACCACCCCTTCAGAGCAGTGACAAGTCTTTTAGCACGGTCTTGCTCTTTATGTAATCGATAAATCCTGATGATGACCTTTATGTTGGGTTGAAACTTTGGCCTCATGAACTCAAGGATTCACTCTGAACAGTTTTACGATCTACAGAATTATTCATACAAAAGTAAATGTTGTTTTATTTGACCATTCGGTAACACTTGCATTTTTTAATACATGTTTGAACCAGGTTGTCAGAGCATGTGTTCAGCACCCATTCACCTCCTGCTATATTTTTTTGCGTGTGCATCTATTACATTTCTATCTTTGTTTGTCAGTACCAGGCAACGTTCCTCCTCAATAGTCTTTCTGTCCATATGTCGCTGCTTGCATTGATTGCCCCCTTAACATTGATTGTATCAACAAGTAATCTTTAGTAGTACCAGGAACCACCGCTAAGACACAGACAGAAGCACCAGGACTCAAAGTAGGGCACTGGGTAGGGAGAGCAGATTTTGAGACGCAAAAACCATGACAGGGAGGGACAGAGACTGACTGACCAACCGTCTTTTCTCCATTCATTTTCCCATAGGAACTTTAGACACAGCTACAGCCTAACTCGCTGAACACATTTACACCAAATTTGGCAGAAAGCTAAATCTAGGTCTAGAAATAATGTTTTTTGTGTTTTGTTGTAAATCCCTGCAGTACTTTTTGAGAAAGTTATACTCATAAACGTTGTATATCTAGGGACGTGGAGGCTCCGCAGATCCCAACAGATCGCAAACTGAGATCTGATTGGCTGCCACCACCTCCCCCCAGGAAGTGGTTACAGCCATATTAAGAAATGGTCCCAAGTGCTAAAGAAATAAAACTCAAAAATAGACACAAGGGGGCATTGTAGGAACTTCTTGACCCCCCCTAGTTTTTGTGGACCCCGCCTGGGGTCCAAAACAGGTTTTTTTGGTCACAAATTCAGGGAGAATTGGAAAATCTGGAGCAAAATGAAAGAAAAAAAATAAGCGGTATCCCGCATTTTTTGATTCAAAGCCCTCCATGTGGGCCAGCTCCTGAGAATGAAACGTGTATATTTGGGGAGGGTTAAGCATGGGACACCCCCCTCCCCAGACTGATTTCTGCCCCTGGGTCCCCATCCCCCAGGGTCCGACACTAGTTTCTGGGGGCAGCGTGGCATGCAGCCCGCCTCCCCAGGCCATTTGCAACCTTGAGGACCCCATCCCCTGGGGCACAACATGTAGTAAAGGGGGCACAAAGCCCCTTCTCAGGACCGTATTCGACCCTGGCGCCCCATGCCCCGGGGCCCTGTCGTGTAGTAAAGGGGGAGGGGAGCTGCGCGGCACCCCTACCTGCGACTCCTTCAGCCCTGATGACCCCATCCCTGGGACCCGGCCATATATGCAAAGGGGAGGGGCCATGAAGCCCCCATCCATGAGCCACTAATGGCCCTGGAGACCCCAATCACCAGGGCCGGCTCATATTCTTTGTTTTGGGATACCCACTGCAGTGATGTGGGCAGGGAAACATCTAAATATTGCTCCCGCCCAAAGGAAGCAGAATTAATAGCTGCTCCCTGCGTGCTGGAGCAGTGCCGGGTCTTGCTGGATACTGGAAACTGGATAGGGCTGTGGGGCTCCCCCGTAGCCCCCAATGATAGTGTGGTGGGTGGGCACCAGGGCACACCCTTTGCTGGCCAGGGGCAGGGCCTAATCGTCCTGGGGAGAGGAAAGTGTGTCCCTCTAACCCATGAATAGTGTGCCAGGCCCCTGGAGTCCCAGAGGCCAAAATCTGCCGGGGGAGGGGGGGGCACATGCTCCCTCTCACCAAAAGAGCACCAGACCCTGGGTGATGGGAACAAAAGCAGCCGGGGATAAGTTCCGCCCTGCCCCCCCCCCCCCCCCCCAAAAAAAAAGTGCCAGCCTGCCTCCAGGGGATGGGGTGCCCAGTGCCGAAATTGGCCCAGGATGAGGTGACCCCGTGCCCTTCTAATCTTAATTTTAATTATTGGGGATGGCGTGCCCAGGGCCTATCAACGCTCAGGGAGTGGGGGGAGGGGATTGACAAGGCCCTCTCATTTAGTTTAAAGAACAGCCCTGGGATAGGGCCCCCGGGCCTTACAAGGCTCGAGGAGAGGGGCCATGTGGCCTCCTTTCCCTTTAATATTAATAATGGCACTGGGGGATGGGGTCCCCAGGGTGTAAATAGATTTGGGGAGGGAGGCCCATGCGCTGCCCCTCCTCTTTAATATTAATAATGATTAGAAAAAAGCCCTGGGGCCCCCAAGGCCAAGCCTTGTGGCCAAACCCCTACTTTGCACAGCCGAAGTGCATCATAAGGTTGGTTGCATGCTGGAGATTGGCCACAGGTCCTGACCACACGCCAGGCCCTGCAGCCAATCCCCCTGCCACCCACGGCCAGAGGCTGTGTGCGGCAGGGGGTTGGCATAATGTAAGGTAATTAAATATTATTTTTAGTTTTTAAAAAACTAGAAAGGTTAAAGTAACATTATAGTTATGTTTAATGTTCAGTTTTAAACTCTAAAAACAACTGAAATTTACTAGTCATAGTTTAAGGTATCTCATGTAGCTAGAACTCGTGCTGTAGGGTAACTATAACTCGCCTCTCTACATGTACTGCTAATTACCCAATATATTACATTACTCATTTGACATCTTCTTTGACATCATTGATCATATCACTGTGCATAGCTGGGGCGCAAGTTATAGTTACCTTAAGGCAAGAGTTCTAGTTACTTGAGTTAGCTAACTATAACTGGTTCATTTCAGTGGTTTTTAGAGTTTAAAACTGAACAGTTCCCCTAAATAGTACTTTACATTTGATTTTCTCAGTGAATATATATATGTATATGCACACACACATGCTTGTATGCAAAGCTTGTTATTCTTGTAAATTTGTGCATATAGATATATAAAAAAAATTCTCACTGAAAAAACAGGTTACAGGGACGTTATTGTTAGGCTCCGATTTCACTCGTACAAAACTAATGAAATTCAGCAGTTATAGTTACCTGAGCTAACTATAACTTACAACCCCACAAAGCACTGCTTATGATCTCACCTATTACATCACTTATGACATGGTAGTGACAACACGGATGACATCTGAAATGACATCACTGATGACAATATTCATAGAACCACACACACACCCATACAACCTCTCGCACATCTCATACATCCACCCGCACAACCACTCACATACCCATTAACAACCCCATTTAGTGATGCATACACATGATTTTGACCCTGGGGACTAGTTAAAATTCAATGAGGGAGGGGTGAGGGGCACGTAGTCTCACCTCCCTGGGCCGATTTTGACCTGTGACCTCCATATCCCGGGGCACGGCCAATTATTGGAAGGAGAGGAGGGCCACGCGGCTTTCCCCCCCTCCCCGGGCTGATTTTGGCCAGAGCACTCCATCCCCAGGGGCCTGGCCAATTATTGGAAGGGGCGGGGGGCAGCCTCCTGTTCCTGGGTTCCCTGGAGCCCACCCAGTGTGCAATGCTATGGACCATGGGGGAGCCCCAATGCCCCCACAGTCCCTGGCATTGCTCCTGCATGCAGCTCCCTGTGTACGGGAGCAATCCTTTCATCGGTTTCCCTGCCCACTGGACAGCGGGAAGGGAAACAGATGAAAACTCTGCCTCCAGCAAGCGAGGGCAGTTTGACAGCTCCTGTTTGCTGGGAGCATAGTTATGTTTGCTCTCGCTTGGTGTCAAGCAAAAGCAAACCGCTATCTCCCGAGGGTTGGCATCTCTGGAGATAGCAGGAGCCGGCCCTGGGGTGTAGCGGTCCCCAGGGCCATTAATGGCTCCAGGAGTGGGGGTACGCAGCCTGCCTCCTTCTGTTTCCCCAGGCCGGCCCTGGGGAGATGGTGATCCCCAGGGCCATACATGTCCCAGGAGGGGTGCAGCGCAGCCCCGTTTAAGTTCGGTCATGACCCTGGGAATTGGTGATCCCTGGGGCCAAAATGTCCTGAGTGGGGGCAAAACTTTCCATGCACAACTAGAATCACTGTCACGCTTCTTTTGGCAAATATCATGGAGATTGCAATGGAAAGATCTTGACACTGCACCCCTTGCATTTCACACAAAATGGAGGAGTGAAAGCTGTGGAGCATCTTCCATTAGAGTATTCACCAGAAAGAGCATTAGCGATGAGAAGTATTACTGAGATACTAATGAAGATTTCTAAGCACAGATTACTTACCTGGTGATTTAATATCAAATCCCCCTCTGAGGTGAGTCTGAGGAATGACACCACGTGTCGGACGAAAGCATGCCCAAGTCTCAAGTACTAGCTTGTCACTAAAAAGGGTAATATAGGGAGGCTGGACAGACGATGCTTGCAGGTTGCTGACATGACGTGTTTGCAATCAGAAAAGTAGTCTTTAAAGTTATAAATCTCAGGACTCAAATATGAAGAGGCTAAAAAAGGGAGGGACAGAAGCAGAACAAAAATGGTAGGATCAAACAGAGGTCCCACTACAGCATAATGAAGAAATGTGTGAAAGCACTTACATTTACCGAAACAGGTGATTTGAATACAGAGACTTGAAAAGCAAAGAAAGGCAGAAATGGTTAAAAAAAGTAACCATTAACAGCCCGCTGCAAAGCCTTGATGGACTAATGACAGCACGAACAAAAGGACATTTGGCTGTTTAGCCTGTAGCTGGTCAACGTGCTTATCGCACAAGGTGACCAATGTAGATCAACAGCCAGAATACCGCATCCGAAAGTAGATCAAAACATTGTAGCTGGTTCAGCTCAGTCTCCATGCACAAAGGTCTAGATTGTGAAAGTTTGGGTGCAGCACCCTGCCCTATTGTTTGGAAAGCAGATCGTTTCAAAGACAAAGCTGAAGAGGATAGCAGATGCTGAGGTCAGTGGTGGAGTACCAAGTATTCCTGGCCCACCAGAATCAGATGCACTTGGCCCTGCCGAATTTTCTATATGAACCATGAGATAGGCAGCAAAGGTGGAAATATTTATACAAGGCTGGAATCCCATTGAGGCATCCCTGAAAACCGTCAACTCTTGAGTCCTATAGGCAGGACATTAAGAGGGAGATTTACAAAAAATCCATACAGCGCAGGCCCCTGCAAGGCTGCGCTGCGTTGCACAACAGGGAGGGAGGAGGAGAGCGCCATATCTTCAGAGATTATGGCTCTCTCTTCCCCTTTCCCTTGTGCCAGCGCGGATTTCAGCTGCCGTGCTCCACGCACACACCTTAGCACCAATTGACACCCTGTTGCACGTCTGAAATGTGCATGTGTGCACATGTGGCGCACATATATGCCCTCAGGGCATGGATGTGTGCCACATGGCACTTTTAACCTTTTGCGTGCTGATGATGAGCTGAGCTCGTCATGCAGCACGGTGGCGCTGTGCTGATGACGAGCTGAGCTCGTTATGACGCATTCGGAACGCCCATGCGGGGATAATTCCCCCGCTGTGCTGGGCGTTCCATTGAGCGGGCGTGGCCATGACGAGCTCAGCTCGTCATCAGCACAGCGCCACCGTGCTGCATGACGAGCTGAGCTAGTCATCGGCACCGCGCGGGGCCCCCCTCCCCCGGGGTTAAAAAAACAAAAAAGTGCTTTTTTTTAAAGGAAATCGCTACTTACCACCAACTTCAGGACAACCCTCAACCAGTACCACCACCTCCTGAAAGAAACTAAGAAAACCCTATAAGTCTGCATCAAAACTAGTGAGAACCACAGCAAAGAACTCTTCAGCATCATGAAGGAGTTCACCATTCCTGCAGCCACAGAGACCTACATAAATCTCTCAGTTGGTTTTGCTGTGTGTATTAACCTCACAGACTTATTCCACAACAAGATCTCAGCCATCTACAAGAACTTCGGGCACCAACCCTCTGCCAGACAGCTTCAACATGCACACTCCCATGAACATAACATCTGAGCATTGTCCCACTCACTGGAACCTCCTCACCATGCAAGACACTATCTCTATCATGAACTCTGTGCACTCTGGAGCACCCACGGAGCAGTGCCCCCAACAAGTCTTCAACCTCAGATGCAGGACAATCAGCAACAAGCTCAGAAGGTCCTGAACACCTCCATCATCGCAACCTCCTTTCTTAAGGACTTCAAACACGCTGATGAGAAGCCCCTCCCGAAGAAACCCTCCGCCAACCCAGACGATCCATTGAACTACCGGCCCATCTCTCTGCTCCCCTATCCAGTAAAAGTCCTTGAGAAAGCGATCAACCAGCAACTCACCCAACACTTAGAAGACAACAACCTCTTGGACCCCTCCGTATTCAGGTTTTGAGCTAACCACACCATTGAGACATCCCCTATCGCAGTTATTGCTATCAGAGCCCTCCTGGACCACAGGGAAACAGTATGCCTCATCCTCCTGGGCCGGTCTGCCCCATTTGACACAGTCTCCCACAACATTATGATCAAAAGACTCCACCACATTGGGATCCAAGGAAACACTTTCAAATCGGAGAACCCAAAGGGTACGTCTCCAACCATTTACCTCTGAGCCCAAGAAGACCACCTGCGTAGTCCCCCAAGGATCGTCTTCAACACCTACATGACAGCCCCCCACCCCCAGCCGACACAGTCAGATCACACAGTCTCAACACCATCTCCTACATCAACAACACACTGCTCATCCTCTCGCTGTCCAAAGACCCTCTCCATCTCAAAAGCTAACTTCCATAGATGCATGATGAACGTCTCACGCTCAACACAGACAAGACGGAAGTCCTCGTCGTTGGGAACAACACCCCGCCATGGAATGACAGATGGGTGCCCACGAAGCTCAGCACACACCCAGACCCCAAAAGACCACACCCACAACCTCTGCAATATCATGGATAGCAAGCTATCAATGAAAAATTCAATACAGTCTTATCTGCCTACTTCCACACCCTTCGCATGCACCACAAGATTTTTAGGCAGGCCCTTATCACCAGCAGACTAGATTGCGGGAACACACTCCAAGTAGGAATCACTGCACCACACTTCTTGAGATTGTATAAATTCAGAATCTTTACAATTTTCCAGGATTTATAAGTGTGTGAAATGGTTTAATTTCCACAAAATATTTAGCAAAACGCGTTTTTCTTTCTCAGTGTGCAAGTTGTGTTAAAGTGTTTCATAAAATATCAAGCAGAAAATGACTCCGCATAACATGGTCTGTGTGAGCCAGTCTTACCGTTGATATCAAAACTCTTGTGCATGCCATTTAAAAAAGGCCAAGCAACACTGCATATTGTAAAATTTCATGAATTGTGCAGGTTTATCCAGACCTAGAAGTTCCACAGGGGGACATGTTGGGTATGGGTGATCCGCATCTTGAATAATATGGTAGTATATTTCTAAGAAATCATCTTACAGAAATCTAGATTATACACAATATGAACTATTAAATAACATTATACAATATACCAGAGCCAATAATATGCAATGTACAGTAAAAAAAAAAAAGAAATTGCAAGAATAAAAATCAAATTAATGAATAAAAAGCCGCTTTGTATTAACTGCCTACATTTAAACTAGAAATGACCTCTTCTGGATCGCATTAACATCTTGAGATAGCAATCGCAATATCAAAACTTTCATGGTAAATAACGTGGCTATTACACCTTTCCGATTTAAGACTCCATGCCTTCTAAAGATTCAAAGATATTGGATTCTTTTCTTTCTAAACAGCAAGCAGTCTATTAATATATGAGATATATTGCATTTGAGTCCAAGATCTCATATCCAGTTGCCATTATTTTCACTAATTCTGTGAATTGTGCCCAGTAATCTCCATAGTGTTGATTCCAATAAGAATCAAGAGAATTTGATTGTGTGCCTTTATCTGGAGGGAAGGCTAGATGAGGAAAAGTCACTTTATTTCCGTCTCTAACGAGTGTGCTACCGATTTTTTTTTGTTAACAGGTAGTTCCTATAATTCAGGACACTAACTTCACTGAATGTTTCTCTTACAAGACTCTTTATCGTGGAAATCGGAAACAGTTTGTTCACATTAAAAATATCAATTCCTAAATTAGCATTAGCAAGGAAAGTTGAAATTTGGCAAGAAAATTAATTTGATCCATTCCTTACCTAGTTAAAAAAAATCCTGAAAGTTTATCACTGTTCCAATTCTTTACTAAAGCAAATAAAAAACCTTAGTGCTTGAGACAACCAGAAAATCCCATTATATCAAAGCAGTCTCAACCCTTAATGCCTGTATCATCGCATTTGGAGTCACATTAAATATTTTAATTATTAAAATTTAAAAAAAAAATGAAGATAACCTTCCTAGAGACCCCCAGGTTACTTTAGGAACAAGCGATAATTCTGCACCTCTGCAGCACAGAGTGCCATGGGAATAGGTTTATCATATTTTGCCTTCTCCAAGGGGTCCATAGACAGGCCACTATACTGGGCATTAAGCCGCTAAAAATTGTTCACCGTTGCTGAAAGATTTTAAATTTATACCCCACTTAGCAGGCTCGAAACTTTACTAGTCAACAAACAGGCCATGCAGCAAAGAACAAAAAAGTTGAGGATTTGTACTGTGCCACGACTGGATACGTTTAAACTGTCTTCTACATGTCAATGGGGATCTCTGCATGATCAGGAATATGTTACTTTCCCTGTAAGCATCTATTCATAGCGTGTAGTGCTTTAGATTCACATGCTTAGCATTACCCTGCCATCTAATGGGCTCGGACGATTACAAAAATGAGCAATAAAGTGACAGAATGAAGAGAACATGCATGTAAGTTTGAGTGTGTAAAGTACGTTTTGAATATTTTGAAGTAATACAACCAAATGCTTCCGGAAAGGGGGGGATGGGTGCATATGAATCTACGGCACTGCATGCTACAAATAGATGCTTACGGGTAACATGGTCCATTTGTAGCATGTGTTGGCCGTAAATACTCATGCTTAGTATTGAATGTAAAGCAGTGCTGCCTTTGCTGTGGCTAACGATTGGCTGAATTACTGGTTTGAAACAATGTTTCAAGTACAGCTTGACCCACTCTTGAGTGCTGATTGGTGAGAATGTCAACACAATAGTGTTTAGTAAAATGTTTGTTGGTTATTCCAAGTAGCTGGTTTACAAATGTCCTCTGTTGTATTGTTTCCTAGAAAAGCTATAGTGGCTCCCTGTTTGCGTGTGGAATGAGCCGTGGTGGTACTAGAAGCACCCTTTTGGCTTTTTTATAGCATGTCTGAATGCATCAGACTATCCATCTAGCAATTCCCACTTTGGATATTGGTGCCCCTTGACGTGGTTTGCTAAAAACAACAGAGAGCTGTTGTTTTTTCTAAAAGATTCTGTTCCATTAACCCTTTCCGCCGTGGTGCGGATGATTGTGGGCGTGGTTCGGACGGCCCCCGGACGTCCTCCGCACACGCGTCTGACGCACGCAAGGGGTTAATATAAAACATGATATCCCTTTTAACATCCTATGTATGAAGGGCCCTTTCTGCTACTGTGTCTGAGTTAGGAAAGAACACTGGCAACTCTATGGCCTGAATTGTATAAAAAGTTGATACAACTTTGGGTAGAAAGTTCTCAGAACTCATTTGTGTCCATAAACTTTAAAGAACGGTTCTTGCAGAGTGAGTGCTTGCAATTCACTTATCCTTCTGAGAGATGTGATTGCCACTAGAAATGCAACTTTCCAAGTTAAGAATTGAAGGTGGCATGAATGGAGTGGTTCAAATGGCAGTCCAATAAGCCTGGTAAAAACAATATTTAGGTTCCAGGTTGGCGCTGGAGGAGAGGAAAGTCGGATAACTCTTTTTAGCCCTTCCATGAATGCTTCAATGACTAGTATTTTTAATGTAGACATATGTTGTATGTTTTGCATGTAGGCCGCTAGTGCTGCGAAGTGTAGCCCAATGGGTGTGTACGCAAGCCCTGTCTGCTGCAAATGGAAAAGATAGCCTATAATGTCTTGTACTGTGGGTGATAAAGGCTGTATTTGTTTATTTGTACAGAAATGTAAAAATTGTTTCCATTTAGCTGCACAACACCCTCTAGTAATAGGCCAGAAGCATGTTTAAGGATATCCATACAATTTTTTTTATATTCTATTTAGACAGAACCAAGAGCCAAATTACAAACAGAAAATATGTACATGTCTTATTATTTTTTTATTTCTTTATCGGTATTTTCACAATAAGAAACAAACAACAACATCATAGCCAGCTACTCCCAGTCCCAGCACACAGTGCCTGTGCGCATGTCAAATTATACTTGATCATAAATACATCTAAAAAAAAAAAAACATTATCTCACCTAAAATTCTTACGAGCCAGGGTTATCCAACCAAGACGCATTAATAATATAAAGACAAGTCATCCCATAAATAAGTACAATACATTATTCACTTCTGTCCCTTATGCAGCATCCACACAACCTAAAACCATTTGTTTCCTCATCAAAATACATTGCAATATTACCAGCAAGAGAAAAATTAATTGCACTTAGTTGCCTAGAGAGAAAATCATTAAAAGTGCAAGTACGCGTAGCAGTATACTATTTGCTAAAGTATCATTACCTAAACCTCTGCAATCTGAATAATCAGAGCTAGTTGCATAACGGTTATTAAAGTGCTTATACAATTAGCAGCATACTGATTACTAAAGTGCGAGAGTACAATTACAGAAAACGGACCATCTGATTACGATAAAATTAATTTATAAAACGAGAAGAGAAACTTGCCCATGTTGCCTTAAATCTTACAGCGTCACCCACCCTCTTCGCATAAGCCTCCTCAAATCTATAAATCCTACATATTTTATTAATCCAAAGGCCTATCGTCGGTTGCATATCTGTTCTCCAGTTCTGTAAAATAAATGACCTAGCCACTGTTATAGATATATAATATATTAACTCCCCTGAACAACCAAATAAAACCAGCATACAAGATAGAACAATTGTTATAGACATACAGCGACTAATAGTTATAAAAACTGAATTCCAGAACTGCTGTAGTTTAATGCATTCAAAAAATGTATACACCCAGCCACTTTCTTCCTGTTTTTTTTACATCCAAAACGCTGGTTACACATAGTTGAAAAATCTTGTATAATCTCAATGGCATGTAATATGCCATCCATCTGGATATAAAAAATAATTGTCTTGAAATTAGCACCTCATAGTGCTTTGGGACCATCTCACTAAGCTGCTGCCACTCTTATATTAAATTTACATCCGGTCTCAGAATGAATTTTCTGAAGCCATCCCGTAACAGATTTTTCCCAATTAACCCTCTAGTGCAAGAAATGATACTAGGCACCCACACCTACCGTCTTATTTACCATCGGCCTGATAATTTGGGGTGCTGATTCATTCAACATGTTTTTGAAAAATGTACTACCTGGTAGAAGCTCATACACAGAGCAACACTTTGGTTTCCCGATTGCACCAATATTGTTTCCTATGTAATTAATCTATCATGATTATAAAAATCCCCAAGCTGTTCAAAACCTAGGTCTTGACATGATTCATGTAACCCTTTAGACAGTACTAAGCCTCCTGATAGCCATCCATTCTTGTGGTAACTTTAAATGCACACATTTTAGGATTTCAGGAGCCAAACTGCTAGATTGATCTGTTTGGGATTGGGGTGCATGACTTTCCCTTGAGCTTGAGTTAACAGGTGTGGCCAAAGATGTCGTTTCTCGTGTAGCACTATAGGCAGTTGCAATAGTGTTGTGAACTATGCCTGCCGTGCCTATGTTGGTGCTATTGGGATTTGTGTTAGAGAGGTTTGTGTTAACATTTGAACTACATATGGAATGAGTGGGAGAGGAGGAAAAGCATAAAACAATATTCCTGACCAATTCATCTATGGGTCATTGCCCTTGATAGCGGGTGAGGGAACCTTGATGCGAAGTTTAGTTTTGGCATTGAGGTGAATGGCAAACAAGTCTATTTCTGGTGTCCCCCTGAGGTTCCGTGACAATTGTAAGTGGTGTTTTTGACTCGCACGAATATGGTCGAGTCTGGTATCTATGAACCGCAAATGACGAGTTTAGTGGGTGTACGCGTTTTCGCTGTGCTAGCCTAAACCGTTCGTTTGTTTCGTGGGTTTCTTCATCTGAACCCACGGGTTCCATCTTAGATGTGGCATCCATTTTGTTTCTTGCCCTCAAGTAGCCAGCGAACGGACGCTGTCCGCTTCGCGACCCTGGGAATCCCAAACTCTTGCGGAAGACATGTTTCCTTTGAAGGTGTCTTTATGATGAGGGGGATGGCACTGTAAGGCAGATGGCCCCGCTCGAGGCTCATCTTGCCGTGCCGGTCTATTGTCTCAGTTGTGCATTCATTAGGCACGTCCCCTTTGATGCCTGCAGCTCGTGTTTCCTGACACCACCCCTTTTACACCCTTTCCGATCTGTTCACTGTCTTCGTCTTCCTCTGCACCTGTTCCTGTCTCTTCCTCGACTCGTTTACTGTTGATTGGAATGTACTAATGGTGGGAAGATGTACTTTTACAGTTGTGAACCGCCAAATGTTACTGTAATTATGTTCCGGGCCCTGAATACATGAAAGCGACCCCCTTATGGTCTTTACGATGAGAACCAAGTTGTAAACCTTTGTGCACCATGTTATCCTATGCTCGAAAACTGTATAAGAAGAGCGATCCACAGATACAAGTTGAAGCAGTCTCCTCGAACCTACACGTGTTGTACTTCCTGTGACTTCTGTGTTCCCTGCAGTAATAAACCTCGAATCTTTGACGCCGAAGGAAGTGTCCCGTGTCTCTGTCATTTGTACGCCGGAACAGGTTACCCACGAAGGTTTTAGGTGTTATCCCTGGCACCGCTGGGTCTTAGAAAAACCCAGTCCTTCAGTTGGCGCCCACGTGGGGCTGCATCAGTGGTACCGGTCCAAAGCCCGACGATCGTGAGGAACTTCGTGTGAAATCTCCGAGGGAAGGTGCACCCCGCTTCATCGATCCTGTTGTCGAAACAAGTGGCCCGACGACTTTTCCCGCGAAGATTCCCGCCTCCTGACGGCTGCGACGGACTGCTGCCCTGACTGTAGACCTGTTTTGGCGCCTGGCGTAGACCTTGGTACAGCGAGACGATTGACGGGCCTTCCTGGTGACGCCATTGATCTTTGAGTTAAGTATTTGTGGGTCGCTCCCAGAGTCCTTTGTTGTGGGTGCTTAGTTGTTGCATGGTTCCATTGCATTTGTGGTTCTTAGTATTTTGTTCTTTGTTGTGATATTTGACGTCTGCAGTCGCCAAAAACCGAGGGTTTTGCTCTTAGCAGGGACATTGTAAATCCTATAACCCTTGACGTTTGTGAAACTCGGTTAGTGTGCACGATGCCTGGCCATAGCACTTTGTTCAGTTGCTTTAGAAGTTGTGGCGCGGATTCCCGACTGGAGGACTCGTGTCCGATACCTCCGGTTGGAACTCCGACTTATGAGTTGTACAGTAGACACGGTTTGGGTCCAATTACATTCAATAAGTGTTGGGTTCGTTACACTAAAAAAGACGGTGTCCTTAGTTGGCCACCTCATGGTAGTTTTGAGGCTCCGATTTTAGATAATCTTGAAGCTAAATTGTTCCAAAGAAAAGCAAGGCCGACATGTTTGATTCCTTTCGGTTGTGGCGTAAAGAAGCCAAGCAGAGAGAAATCAAACAGATTAAACGTAATAAGAGAGAAGGAATTGTTACAACGGTTAGAAACTCAGAGCAGTTCCAGCGAGATAAGGAGGAAAAGGAAAAGGAAGTTTTCGATAGATTGCAGCGCATGACCATAGATAAGTGTTACCCCACTTTACCAACGGGTACAGATGAGAAGGAGGAATCGGTAGAGGACCCCTTGTTGTCCTATCTCTTGAAGTCACCACCTCCGTACGCACAGGGCACCGCAGTTCCTGTGGTTCCCCCTGTCCCTGTACCTCCACCTGCTCCCGTTCCTGTTCCTGTTCCACAACCTGTTCCCGTTCTTCAACCTGTTCCTGCTCCATTACCTGCTCCCGTCCCTACTGCTCCCCCGCTTGTACTTCCTCATACTCCTGCTCCCGCTGTCTCTACTGTTCTGGTTACCCCTGCTGTCTCTTCTGTTCCTGACACTTCTCTTGTTACCACGTTGAGTTACTGTTCTCCCTCATCTGCTCGACGTCGTACCCCCTTTGTTGCTGCTAACTTCTTTAATTCTCTTGGACCCGTTCTCGAGTCCGCTGGTTCTGATGGTCCTCAAAGGCGAAGTCAGCTTCCCGGTAGTAGGGAACGTGACTCGCTGTACAACATGGCGACGGGTTGGATTAAATACCCCCTTAGAAATCCTCCACGTGTGGTGCTTGATACGTTTTGTCAATTCAACAAACCGACACAAAGGTTCGTGTTCGAAGAAATGTGCAAGCTTTTACGTGATCAAATATCGGCTGATGCATCTGACGATGTATTGACTGCTCTGACTAATCTTCAGCTCCAGTTTGCGAGCGGAATAATGGTGGGTAGCAACGTTCGACGGTCTGTCGAACAGTTACTATCTTTTCGTCCTTCTATAATGCCTCGGGCATTGTTTTTAGAGGACATCGAGGAACCGCTTGCAGCGCCTGGTCAGTATCCCATGCGCGAAGTTCCACCAGTGTGGATGCCAGGTAACCCTAATGCTGCTCCGCCGATTCCACCATTCTTCCAGAGAGTATGGATACACCTCCCGTGGAAGCGATCGGAAGTTTTGCAGGTGAAGCAATCTTTGCCTGACCCTCGTAAAAATCCTGCAGGGTACTATAAGGAATTGTCTCAGCTAGTGGATGCGACGGTGATGAATCTTGCCGACATTGATATGTTGTTTGGCAATGTCGTACCGCAACCGGTATGGGCAAAGATTCGTCAGGAAGACCATGCGGCGGAATTAGGCGGTGATTGGAATGCACTTCTTGCTGCGGATGCCTTGCAAGTTGGTGGGGCCAAGCCTGAACAGCTAATTACGGCTTTGCCCCAGAGAATTACGCTTATGCCAGCTATGAAGGTGAATTGGGACAAACTGTCCGCTTGCAAGCAAAAGAAGGATGAGAGTGTCTCGGATTTCTTTACGAGATTTGAGGAGGCATTCATTGATCATAGTGGTCAAGATATGGGTACTGAGGGAGGTCAGCGATTGTTTGTCGACAAGTTTGTCTCGAATTTGTTGCCGGACCTAAGAAACAAATTACGAAATTCAGAGAGTGCGTGGGCTGTTTCCACTTCTGCTCAAATATTGGCCACGGCCCAATATTATGAGAATAGAGAAAAAGAGGAAAATGACCGTGCCGATAAAAAGACGAAAGAACTCAAAACTAAAGTGTTGTTGCAGCAAGCGTATCCTCCACGTTCGAATCAGAATGATTCGCAACAGCGGAATCGATCGCAGTCTCAGTCAAATAGGTCGCAATCACGAAATGACTCCTCTTCGCAGAGATCTACATTGGGGTACAATCAGTGTGCCTATTGTAGGGGGGAGGGTCATTTGAAATTTGATTGTCCAGTTTTGCGTGATCGAAATAATGGTAATTCATCTAGAGGAGGTCGTAGTGGTCCTCAACAGGCATCACGTGGTAGAGGTCGTGGTGCTCTAAATGATCGTTCCAACAATTCTTCTGATTCTAATAATTGTTTCGATCAGCGCGGATCGTCGCAAGGAAGATCTGCGCAGTACAATGTGGACGATTATTACGTCGATCAGGACGCTGACGACGGTAATTACAAGGACATCCATAGACAAGGAGAGGGAGTAGTATCAGTTCCGGTTGATCAGAGAGGGCCTTACGTCGCAGTTGCCACCTCGGGCGTCGTTGAGCCTTTTCTGTTGGACACTGGTGCAGCGAAAAGTTCCATCATGCATTCGAAACTCCCTGGCGCACCTTTGTCTGGCTTAACAAATGTTTCCGTTGGATTCTCTGGCACCCCTGTTAGCAATCCGGTTTCGCGCCCTTTGCCTCTTACAATTGGGCCTCGCGAGCTGAAAGCTCCTTTGATTTTGACTACTGGTTGTGGTGAAAATCTCTTGGGCCTGGATTTGCTGAAACGTCTGTATGCGACTTTGTATTGTTCTCCTGCGGGAGTGAAGCTTACGTTGGGTGAGAGAGTTGTCTCTCCTATGTACTTATCCATCGACAAGCTTCCACCGGAATTGAGTTCTCTTCCTGCATCTTTGTGGGCGACAGGTCCCAATGACGTGGGCCTGCTTGACATCTCCCCTTATGTTGTTCACTTGAAATCTAATGTGCGATTGCCACGTATTCCCCAGTATCGTATCTCCCTTGATGGAGAGCGAGCACTGTTAGCAATCATCTACGATTTGATTGAAAAAGATGTTATTGAGGAGACTCGGGGAAACGTGTGCAATAGCCCTGTGCTGCCCATTCTGAAGCGCACTGATCCATCTAAGCCCCCTGTTTATTGTTTTGTCATCGATTTACGGGAGGTGAATAAAATTGTGATTCCTCAGTTCCCTGTGGTGCCCGACATAACGGCTCTACTGACTCTGATTCCAGCCTCTGCATCTTGGTTCTCAGTGATCGATCTGAAGAATGCCTTCTTTAGCATTCCGATCGCTGAGGAGAGTAGGGACCTTTTCGGTTTCTCTCTTGGTGGCCGCAGCTTTAGGTTTAAACGCGCTCCTCAGGGCTACTGTGAGAGTCCATCGATATACAGCCAAGCCTTGAAGAGCCAACTTGATGCGTTTGTGTTGCCGGCCGGTGCGGCCTTGATCCAATATGTTGATGACTTATTGGTGGCTGCAGATACTCAGGACATTTGCAAAATTGCTACGGTGTCGTTGTTGCAGCATCTCTGTGACTTACATCACAAGGTGTCACCTTCTAAACTGCAATATTGTTGTCAAGAAGTAACCTATCTAGGTCACTTATTGTCAAAGGAGGGAAGAAGGTTGACCCCAGAGAGAATTGCGGCAATTGCCCGAATGACTGTGCCAACAACTCAGAGAGATGTGCGTGCCTTTTTGGGTATCACGTCATACTGCAGGCAATGGATCCCAAATTTTTCATTGCTAGCGAAACCATTGGTGGCTCTTACGTGAAAGGATGTTCCAACTCCTTTACCATGGACGGAAGAATGTCAGAAAAGTTTTTCTGAACTGCGTGATGCGTTGTGTTCGGCCCCTGTGTTAGGTACCCCTGACTACAGTAAGCCGTTTACACTATACATTCACGAGAGGGAAGGTTGTGCGTTGAGTGTTTTGACGCAACAATTCGGCGGTAAGCAACGTCCATGTGCATATTTTTCCTCGACCTTGGACCCAGTAGCTAGAGCATTGCCGAGTTGTTTGAGAGCAACAGCAGCAGCTGCAGTGTCCATTCGACAATCTGCAGGATAGGTCATGGATAATATGCTTACGGTGATGGTTCCGCATGCAGTTGACACTCTCTTGAATCGTACGAAAACCCAACACCTGACGAGCGCAAGGTTGTCTGGGTATGAGTTGACGCTTTTGGCAAGTCACATTCAAATAAAACGCTGTAATGTCCTGAACCCGGCGACTTTGTTGCCAATCAGTATGGAATCAGACGAAGTAGCACCTCACGACTGCTACTTACGAACTGAGGAGGAAACAAAAGGTCGCGTGGACCTGAAAAATACTCCATTGGAAGATCCCGATGGGACCCTGTATGTGGATGGGTCGTGTTTTAAGTTGCCGAATGGTGATGTGACCACTGCGTATGCTGTGGTGACATTGAGTACGGTTGTGGAGACTGCGAGATTGAATCAGAATTCTGCTCAGGCGGCAGAGCTGATTGCTTTGACTAGAGCGTGCGTGTTGTCGAAAGGGAAACGGGTGAATGTGTTTAAGGACAGCCAGTATGCATTCGGTGTTGCGCACAGTTTTGGACGTTTGTGGAGAGAGAGAGGTTTTATGACACCGCATGGCACGAAGATTCAGCATGGACAGCTTGTGAATGATCTTTTGGATGCACTTACATTGCCCGAGCAGGTGGCGATTATTAAATGTAGTGCACACCGTAAGGTGACAGATGATGTTGGTCGTGGCAATGCGTTTGCGGATGAGATTGCTAAGGAGACTGCCCGGAATCTTAGCACTAAAATGTATGTGACGAGCTCGGTAAGGTGGCCTGCAGAAACTGGTATGTGTGAGGACACTATCGAGAGTGTGAAAGCGATTCAGAACGAGGCCACTGAGTCTGAAAAGACGAAGTGGAAAGAGAGTACGGGAAAGTTGGATGCGAATGGCTGTTGGATCGATTTGTCGGAGAATAAGAGGTGGATGTTGCCGGATGCGTATGTGCTAGCTGTTGTGACGATGGCACACGGCTTGGCACATATTAGTGCGAAAGGTATCTGCAAGTTGTTGTCCCCTGTATGGAAGAATGATGGTATTGCGAAGTGTGCTGAGAGATTGGTTAAGAATTGTATGATATGTATGATGTACAATCCTGGTAAGGGAACTCCTACACCCCCTGGCCATTTTGCTCCCCCTTCATGTCCCTTTGAGGTGATTCAGCTAGACTTCCTCCATATGGAGCGATGCAATAACCTGAAGTACGTTTTAGTTGTGGTCTGCGCATTCTCCCGATGGATTGAAGCCTACCCTCTTAAAGACAACACTGCTCTGTCCACTGCAAAAATCCTACTGAAGGAATACTTTCCTCGGTATGGAATGCCACGGATTGTATGGTCTGATAACGGAAGTGAGTTTGTGGGGAGTGTGATGAAGAGTGTGTGTAAGGGCCTTGGAATTACACAGAAATTCCACAGCGCCAATCATCCACAGTCAGCAGGTTTGGTTGAAGGGTATAATGGTACCCTTAAATTGAAGTTAGCAAAGATTCAGGCTACGACTGGTCTCTCGTGGCCTGACGCTTTGCCCCTAGCTCTTTTGTCAACTAGGGCGACTGTACACTCCCGAGTAGGGCTTAGTCCCTACGAGATCGTGTTCGGCCGCCCTGCCAATGTTTGGGGGGTCCCTAGACCCAGTGTGTTTTCTGATCTTGAGTACCCAATGTTGATCGATTATCTTCATGATCTGACTGCTAAACTGAGGTTAATTCACCAACAGGTCTTTAAAGCACTGCCGACGCAGACGGAGGGTCCAGGCCACCAGCTCCAGCCCGGAGACTGGGTGGTGACGAGGAACTTTGGCAGGAAGCGCAACCTTGAGCCTCGTTTCACCGGACCCTACCAAGTGCTCCTTGCCACGAGGACTGCTGTTCGTTTGGAAGGACGCAAAAACTGGGTGCATGCCACCCATACCAAAAAGGTACCTATACCTTTACCAGCAGACTCGTGGGTGAGGAAGGGCATCGCCTCGTCTGAAGGCGAAACTGTGCCGACTTTCGTTCCTTTCAGCGACGCTCAGCCTGTCGGAGAGACCTCAGTGCAGCAGAACGACATTGTTGAATATTTGTCATCACAAAACTCAGGATCTGAACAATTGACTGATCAACAGAACTCTGTCCTACCATCGGATCAACTGTTTGACGAACAGACACGTCCGGGGAGAAGCCGATATTTTCTTCGATCTAATACCAGAGACTAATAAATATTTTTGCTCTCTCCCCTGACATCCACGTTACCCCACTGCCACCATTCAGTCTGAACACACTCGTATAATTGTAATTTTTGTAAATTTTGAGCCTTTTCCCATATATGTGTTTTGCTTCCACAGCTAGGAGATTTTGTACATATTGTTAATTAAAAGATACCTTACATCCGGGTGGACCGTAGGGCCGCGCGGGTACTTACTTCTGGTTAGTAGGTCTTGACACTAGGTCGGAGACCGTCGGTTCCTGGGAACTCCTGGGGATTGACTACTGCTACACAGAACGAAGTGCGTCAAGAACGTAGCGGACGGTTTTAGAGGATGGCTTTCTCGAAGCTGTCTGAATTGGAAAAAGCTCAGGCCCAAAGATTCAAGTTGCAACAAATTGCTCGTACTAAATGCTTCATGTTTCAGGTGTTCCTTCTGTTTTTAACTGTTTCTTCGTTATTGGTGGGTGGGGTGTATTACATGATACAGTCATTGTTGCCTTCTGCCTCACCTACCCCTTCTTCTGAACCTAAACTTACCTCCACTGTTTCTCCTCATTCCTTCCACATCCTACCCCAACACGAGCAGGTTAGACGTGCGGAATTCATGAACAATTCCTTCGTTCAGCTCCTTCATCAGTATCAGTTGGTGATGAACACTACCAATTGTTGGGTGTGTGGGTTAATGCCACATACCACCGATAAGGGAATTCCGTACTTGGTCCTTCCTTACAGTTCCCAGGGTTCAGCTCGAGCATTTCAAACAATGTTTCAAAGTGCACTAGATTCTTACCCCAATCGAGAGCCACGTTCTCCACACTTTGGTCCCGGTCCGAACCATAAGCCTTTGGCAATAGCGATTGCTGATTTAGATAGGGATATCTATGAGCCGTCGCTCATCCCAGAGGAAGAGGTGCAAGCCTACAGGGATCTCAGTGAGGTTGAGTATAGTGCGCTCGTGGGCGAAAGACAGCTTAAAAGCTCGTCTCCAATATGGATTGTACCCCACCTTGGTAATTTCTGTCTAAAAGGTCGTGGCCGAAGCCCGAGAGCTCACCTTGGAGAGAGTGCTTGCTCTGAGACGTATGTCTTACCAATGCTCTCTTCCCCTGTTCTCCTGACTGCCAAGGGTACGTACTTTGTCTGTTACGACCGTGCATATACATGGTTGCCCCTTGATTTTGCGGGCACGTGTTATATTGCAAACTTGTTGCCGCCGACTTTTACAGTCGCCTCCGATTACCACAAGACCAGAGTTGTGAGGGGCGTGATTAGCAAAGAGGACACTGCCGGTCAAGAGGCAGGAGACTTTTTCAAGGGTTTCTTGCCGTTTTGGGGGCCTATGATCAATAGTAGGAACCTGAGACAGTTGACTCGAGTGGTGGAATCGACAGCTAATATCACTGCCAGTGCCCTTGGTAATATCACAGCAGAGCTTCAGGCGGATAGGCTTATGACGTTACAAAATCGTATGGTTTTGGACGTTGTTTTAGCAGATCGAGGTGGAGTATGTAAGGTGATCCATTCGAGCTGTTGTATTTTCATTCCAGACAACGCTCCGACTGTTTACCAAGCCATCTCGAAGTTGCATAAGATCTCTGAGTCCATACACGTGGACGTAGGGGATTGGACGCTACTTGGGTGGTTTTGGGGCCTAATGTCGACTTGGGGTTGGAAAATTCTGATGATCATCGGGGTTGTTGTAGCATTCCTGTTCACGTGTTGTCTTTGTGTGCAGTGTGGTCCTGCCTTATGTGGCCTCTGTGCTACGACGTGTATAAGGCAGCCGCCTGTTACCAAAGGAAATCTGATGGATAGAATTATGTTGCAGCAGCATCTAGATGGTCTGATGAATATCGAGATCGATTATGATTCCGACTAGTGCTTGCCTACATGAGGGCAAAAGGAGCGTCTGAGGTTCCGTGACAATTGTAAGTGGTGTTTTTGACTCGCACGAATATGGTCGAGTCTGGTATCTATGAACCGCAAATGACGAGTTTAGTGGGTGTACGCGTTTTCGCTGTGCTAGCCTAAACCGTTCGTTTGTTTCGTGGGTTTCTTCATCTGAACCCACGGGTTCCATCTTAGATGTGGCATCCATTTTGTTTCTTGCCCTCAAGTAGCCAGCGAACGGACGCTGTCCGCTTCGCGACCCTGGGATTCCCAAACTCTTGCGGAAGACATGTTTCCTTTGAAGGTGTCTTTATGATGAGGGGGATGGCACTGTAAGGCAGATGGCCCCGCTCGAGGCTCATCTTGCCGTGCCGGTCTATTGTCTCAGTTGTGCATTCATTAGACACGTCCCCTTTGATGCCTGCAGCTCGTGTTTCCTGACACCACCCCTTTTACACCCTTTCCGATCTGTTCACTGTCTTCGTCTTCCTCTGCACCTGTTCCTGTCTCTTCCTCGACTCGTTTACTGTTGATTGGAATGTACTAATGGTGGGAAGATGTACTTTTACAGTTGTGAACCGCCAAATGTTACTGTAATTATGTTCCGGGCCCTGAATACATGAAAGCGACCCCCTTATGGTCTTTACGATGAGAACCAAGTTGTAAACCTTTGTGCACCATGTTATCCTATGCTCGAAAACTGTATAAGAAGAGCGATCCACAGATACAAGTTGAAGCAGTCTCCTCGAACCTACACGTGTTGTACTTCCTGTGACTTCTGTGTTCCCTGCAGTAATAAACCTCGAATCTTTGACGCCGAAGGAAGTGTCCCGTGTCTCTGTCATTTGTACGCCGGAACAGGTTACCCACAAAGGTTTTAGGTGTTATCCCTGGCACCGCTGGGTCTTAGAAAAACCCAGTCCTTCACCCCACCTTTTGAAGTAACAGTCGAGTAGTGGTCAATTGATCTCCCACTGGTGCATATCTACGATGTAGTTGTCCACCCCAGGTACGTATTCTGCTAGGAGATGGATTTTGTGGTAGATTGCCCAGTGTCCGATTCTCTCGGAGAGGAGAGATAGCTGTGAGGTGTGTCCCCCTTTATCATAATGCATTGCAGTCCTATTGTCTGTTCATATTAGCACTATCTTGTGGTGCAAGTGATTGCGAAAGGCTTTGAGTGCTAGCTGAATAGCTAGCAGCGCCACATAGTTGTTATACAGATGTGTCTGAGCTATTGTCCATAGACCATTAACAGTGAGATCTTGCATATTTGCTCAATCCCAGAAGGGATGCATCTGTAGTAATGGTGATCTACAGAACTAGGGCTTTTCAGGGCCGGCCCTGCAACAAGTTGTTGCTGTTCCACCAATGGATTACTGCGAAACGCACAAAAACAATGCCTAAAAAAACTCCAAAGTGTGCAAAACTCAGCGTCCCGACTCCTTAACATCCCCAGAAATTACTTGGTTACCTCCGAAATTCGCAAGCTACATTGGCTCTCAGTGGAGCAACGGATCAAATTTAAGGCCCTGTCCATAGCCTATAAAGCCCTGAATACCAAAGGGCCAATCTTTCTTCAGAACTTGCTTTCCTGGTATGATCCCCCCAGAAACCTCCGTTCCTCGGGCACAAAACTGCTCCAGGTACCAAAAATTCGCACCGCGCAATGGGGTGGGCACAGCTTTCATTTCTACACCTCCAGACTCTGGAACTCTTCCTTTTGAGCTTAGAAACGCCCCCTCTCTCATCATCTTTAGGAAGGGCCTGAAGACCTGGCTGTTCCAGAACTAGCCACCAGCACAGACCCCCTCGCTGTCTACAGCGCCAAGACACCTACGTGTATACGTGCGCTCAATAAATTAAAATAACATAACAATGCAGAGAGCGAGGAGTTGCTGCCTTACAAACACTAGATCTTGTAGATACTCCTCCGCTTGAGAGCATTGAGATTGTAGACTGCGTTGAAGGTGACACATATGTAGACAAGCGTATGGTACTATGGCTATGTAGGAAGCCATCATGCCTAAAAGAACCCTTGCCATTTTTACTGAGAGGTGAGCTTGTGGTCGAAAAAGAGGTAATGTTTATATGAACTATGTTACTCTTTCTGCACTGGCTATAACTGAATTGAGAGTTGTGCCTAGGAAAGGCTGAATTTGCATGTGTTGCAATGGACACTTTTGTATGCTTAGGGTAAACCCGAGTTTGTGTAACCTGCTGAGTGTGTTGAAGGCGCTGATGGTAGGTTGCGTTTTTGATTAGCCAATCGTCTAGATATGGAAGACCTGGATTCCATCCCTTCCGACATGAGCTTCCACTACTGCAAGGCACTTTGTGAAAACTCTTGGAGGCGTAGTGACCCCGAATGGTAGCACTTCGAATTGATAGTGTTGGCTGTTTAGCTGAAAGCGTAGATAATGGTGGTGTGCTAAATGAGGGAGATATGGAAGTGTGTATCTTTGAGGTCTAATGTGATCAGGAAAATTCCTTGGTGCAACAGTGGTATTCCTTCTGGCACTGTGCCCATGTCCCAAGGAGATGCAGTACCTGTTTAGTGGCATGAGATCTAGAATAGGCCTTCATGTTTTGTCTTTTTGGGGAATGAGGGAGTACACTCAGCGTCCCTGATGTTGTGAGGGTACTATTTCTATTGCCCCTATTTGAAGGAGAGAAAGATCCTCTTCCTGCACAAGCGCCAGATGTTTTTAGGTTTTGGTGGAATTGTGTGTGGTGTTTTGAGTTCTAAACAATACCCATCTTGGATTATGGATAACACCCATTGGTCTGTGGTGGTATGTTGCCATCGTTGATCAAAGTTTAGTAACCTTCCCCGACTGGTGCTATATGTGGTTTGGGGGAGGTGTACGTGCTCACTTTTTTTGGAGGGGTAGGCATTTGGTCGTGGTTGCACAGCCTTTACCTCAGTTTCTATTTGTTTTTATAGAAAGATCCTCTATTAAATTGGCTTTGCTACAAACCCTCTGCTTACTGCCATGGTTTGAGTCAGAGGAGGAAATGCCTCTGTTTGTACATCTGGATTGACCCCTACGAAAGGAACCACGGTGTTGATATCTTTGCAGGGCCTCCATTGCTTTAGCTATTTGTGTGTTTTTTTTTAATTGTTTTTATTTAGCTTTTCTAGCATTTCATCCACTTGTGGGCCCAAACAATTTTGGCCATCAAAAGGTATATTAAGCAGATGCTGTTGTATGTCTGGCTGGAAACCGGATACTCTGAGCCATGCATGGCGTCTAATGAGGATACTAGTGTTAACTTTGCAGGCACTGGTGTCTGTAGTCTCTAAGGCACATTGAATAGTGGCATTAGATATTACCCTGCCCTCTTCCACCAATTGTGTTGCACATTCTTGGTATTAGTTAGGGAGGTGTTGCAGGGTTTCCTGCATTCATCCGATGTTGCCAGATTAGATCGGGAAAGTAGTCCTGCAGAATTTGCAATACGCATGTGTTTAGCTGCCTGTGGTGCCACTCGTTTACCTGCTGCATCATATTTTCTACTCTCCTTATCTGTAGGAGGTACATCCCCTGTGCCTTGGGAATTTGCTCGTTTTCTGGTAGTGTGCACCACTAATGAACCTGGTGTAACTAGGCCCTAAATATACTCAGGGTCCAGTGGACATGCCTTATATTTCTTCTCAATACAAGGGGTGACTACTCTAGATTGAACGGGCTGCTTGAATATATCCTGTGTGGATGATAGTATACATTTAAGCTTAGGGAGCGAATGCACTGTCCTTTGTGATCTATTAACCTCATCGCTGCTGCAGACGGTCAACGGCCTTCGCGTGCACTACCTCGGTAGTGCTGCGCACGTCCGTTGCCCGTCGGGGCCCTGCCCGCTCAATAGAACGTTCCGCACTAGCATGGAACGTTTGGCGCAGTTAAGGAGTTAAGTGTTTCTAACAGGAAATCCTCTTCCTGTGGGCTTACTTTGTGGTATGTAGCAGCCCTAGTGATGATGTCATGATAAGCGGATGTATCATCTGGTGGTGAAGATTTGGATGGATAGATACTTAGATCGGGATTGTCCAATTGGTCAGCATCATAAATGTCCCAAGGGTCAGGGACAGTTTTAGGATCTCCTTTTGGCGCTATGAATTAAGGGATATTGTACCCTTCATGTTGATGGTCACTTTGAGGCCACTGATTTGATGAAGGTCACAGTGGCTCAGAAGTTAAGTGTTCTGGCAAGGGAATTGGAGGAGGAGAAGGATGGAAAGAAACCGCTTGTGCCGGTCTTTATTTTTTTTTTGTTGATGAGTTTGAGGCCCAGCAGTGTCCTCCTCAAAAGACTTATTCCTTTTCTGAAGTGTGAGGGGAGCAGGTTGTGGTGTTTTTGTGCCTAGCTTCCCAGTATGAGGTTTACAACGAGTCTGTTGTCCCTTGTCGTGCTTGTCTTGCAAGTGTTCAAAAATGGGCTGTATTTGTTTTTTTCTGTGGCTCTGTAGTATTTTTTCTGTAGATTTCGAGGTTAAGGATGTAGAGGGCATCAAAGAGCCTGTTTTACTGGTTGCCATTTTTTTTATTTGCATTTTTGGTGCCAATGGCTTATGTGTGGTTTCAACGCCAAAGCTTTTGCAGCCGAACCATGTTTTGGTTCAGAGACTTTTTCAGACCTGAGGAATATTTTTTCAGCAGAGTCCTTGCTTGACTTCCGTTGAGCAGATGGAGCTTGTTTCAGTGCAGGCACCAAAATGAATGCTGATGCTAGTCGAAGGCTTTCCAGGCGTAGTGGACTTTTGATTGTGTGCCGATTGATGGAGACCTCCTTGGCCCCAAGGCAGTGGAGCTCCGAAAGCCGGTGTACATAGTTTGGTACGGGTTTGGGCTGCTTTCACCACAGTACTCACATGCATCTGTATGGAGTCGGGCTCGGAGTACGAACTGACCCTACTGCTAGCCAGGAATATCTACACATCTATTGGCGCTGTCTGTACCTCTGAGTCACCCGGCTCTTGACTGGGGTCTGGTGACTGGTCCCCGAAGATATCCGGTGCATGTTCGTTTGGGACCAACGACGCTCCCTTCATTGTTAAAGTGTCTATTTTGACCGAAATGCCAAACAGGCCACATACGCGAGTCTCTTTGTGGTCCAGTGACAAACATAGGTTGCAGACTGTGTTGGTTTTGCCTGGAATATTTTGTGTGGCAATTAGAAAAAAAGCTAAAGAGCGTGTTTTCTATCCCAGGTGGATGTAGTCCGGTAGAATGGAGACAAAGTCATAGAACAGCGGGTCTGGGAGGGCACTCTGAAGTATTTATTTATTTAAAACATTTATATAGCGCATCTGTCACCTGGCAGGTATCCTGGCGCTGAGAGATTACTCCTAAGATGGAGAGTATCGGGAGACTGGGATCGGGTTATAGGTGAGGGATTTAGGGAAAGAGCCAAGTTTTAATCCGCTTTCTGAATGGAAGGAGTTGCGATATTTGACGGATGTCGACCGGCAAACTGTTCCAGAGTTTAGCGGCAGCCACTCTGAAGGATCTTCCCCCCGTCCTGACCTTGTTGAATCTTGGTACCATGACAAGGCAGGCTGAGGCGGATCGGAGAGTTCTGGTAGGGGTGTACCAGGTGAACATATTTTGTAGGGATCTGGGGCCAGTACCGTGTAGTGCTTTGAAGACAAGGCAGAGTGCTTTAAAAGCTACTCGTTGCTTCAAAGGGAGCCAGTGTAGCTCGGCTAAGGCTGCTGTGGCCGAGGATCTCCTGGTCCAACCGAGGGCTAGTTTGGCTGCGGCCGACTGGACTCTTTGGAGTCTGTCCAGCAGAACAGCTGGGGACTCAAGCAGAAGTGCATTGCAGTAGTCAAGGCGACTAAGGATAGTACACCTGACTATTAGTGCTCGTGCCTGTGCGGGGAGTAGTGGCATGATTTTGCGTAAGGAACGCAGTAGGGCTGAGCAGGTGGAGACTGTTTTGGTTACCTGCGTTTCCATGCTGAGCTTGTTTAACATGACACCCAGGTTGCGGACACTGGGGACCGGCTGTGGTTTTTCTGGGGTTTCCGGGGGCCAGAATTCCGTGGGAAATAGGCGAGGAATCCGGCTCCCAGCGCAGAACAATACCTCGGTTTTAGAGGAGTTGAATTGCAGGGAATTTTTGTGCAGCCAGCCGGCTGTGTCTCTCAAGCAGTCGTGGAACGATTCCATGGGAATTGAGTCTTCGCCCTCCCAGGAGAGGATAAGCTGGGTGTCGTCCGTGTAGTTTATAGTTTTTAGCCTGTGGGATTTAATCAGAGTGACTAATGGTTTCAGATAAACGTTAAAAAGGATCGGGCTGGATAGCACCAGTTGCTGTCGTCTGAATCTGTGATCTGTTGGTCTGTAGAGAAAAACCGAGAGCCTATGAAGGCCTCAGTAGGGATTGATGCTCCCATCCCTAAGCTGCTATAACAATGTTTGAATCTGATGGCGGGAAAAAACAATCTAACAAAAGAGCTGAGGTACATGCGCAATATTCACCGGAGGAGGAGTCACTATACCTCGTGACTCGAAGACTTCTTTGAAGGAAAAATGCTTGTAATTGTCCAAGCCCAACACTAGATGGCAGGCTAATGCTAAGTATATGTATCTACGTCCAACACATGCTTTGAACATGCCAATCCTTACCAGATAATTTGTTTCACTTATATATGTTGATATGTTTATAATATAACTATTATAAAAAAAAGCATAACAAAATAGTAATTGTGAATGAACTTTACACAGACAATATTTTTTTTTTCAAGAAAACATTTTATTAAAATGTTCATGCTCCATAAAAACATACAATGATATCAAAGGCAAAAACAAATTGCATGCATCATCACTATATGAATTATTTACAAGGTTGGTTTTGGATTATAAAAATATTCACTTAATCACAGTTTTTCAGGAATAAAAATACACAAAGGAGAACATGTTAGCGAGTAACAAACAGAATTGATTGTACGTCATCACAAAAAAATTGCACTAAAGTGTTTGTTACAGAAGCTGGTACAGCTTATAAATGCTTGGGTGAGCTTGTACAGCTTATAAACGCCTAGGTGCAAGTCGCACACACGCAGATAAAGCTACAGTGTTGCTCTGGGCAGCCAATGGTGTAGTAACCACTAAGAGCCAAGAAAACAACTTAACAGTTGAAGAATTATGCACAACAGTCAGGAGCAGGTCTATCAAAGTGTACAGATTGCACCCATTATTGTTACAAAAATATTGTTGGCTTGCTCATATCTGAAAACATCACAACTCACGAATACGGAAAAAAAAGGGTTTCAGTTGTAGTGGCAAATTTTAATTGACGTGATGAATTTTGAATCACTGAGTGGATCATGGTAATCTTAGAGGATATCTTCAGATTGGGGTACTTCAAGCTAAAAAGTGCAGAATACGGTAGTCTCTACACCTCTAAGACATTTCTACATATGCAGCGGAGCCTATAAAGCAAGAATTTCCAGCAGCGGTCCAGGAGAGCCAAATCCATGCCAGATTTTCAAGATATTCCAGTACAATACATGCACATTTGTGAGAGCTACTTGATCTTATTTACATAATTGGTGATCATGAAAATCTGGTATAGATTCAGGCCTGAGTTGGTCACTGCTAGAATAATCTTTCCACTAAAGTAATGTTTACGTCAGACCAATTGATTTTAATAAACCGAGAAACGCAGTTTCCCCATTTTCCAGACTTTCACGCAGCCGGCTCCTGGAGACCGGGAGGGAAGCCAAGAGCCAGAGCAACATGAACGCATAAGGCAACTAGGAAAGGTAAGATTTGTTTAAGAGTGTTTTCTGCTTTAGGCACACTATTAAGTTAAGAACTGACCACAATACAGTTTGAAAAATGTTAGAAGACATTTAAGACTGGTTCTAACACATTTTATGTAACAAGAGAAGGGAGAACTTAATTTAAATATTTATTGCGTAGCTTTTGTTCTAAGCAAGTAAAGATCTCATTTCACCCAACACAGAAAATGTCCTAAGGCAGGTGGAGAGTTAGTCCAAAATGTACCTTGTCTGGAAAAGAAGAACGATTCGGGGTTTGCAGCAGGTAAAAAGGGAAAATCTGCAAGGAGTAAACAAAAAGCCCAATTTGTGCTTGCTGCAATATTTTTCTAAAGTAAGTCTCTCCACCGCTAGCTATCCAGCGGTTATAGAAGCAAAGACTTTCACCACGACCACCTTCCACGTAGAAAATTCCTGAAGCAGATAAAGCCCCAAAAAGTATTCTAAGAAAGAAGTGCATTTTATAATACTGCTAGCTCAAAAGCACAGAGTGCGAACTCCAGTATGAAATATACTAAACTACAACCACAGACATAACTGTGCTTGAAGAAGAAGTTCAGACTTCATGTATACAAGGTTATGTTCTAAAATTCAAAAAGCCTACCATTACAGTGAACTAACAGGCTAATCACTCTATTTTGAAAAGGACTTTTGGTGATGCTTTGGTGTGGTGTTAAGCTAGTCGTGAGACTGCCACTAGCTCATGTGTAAACCATATAACTAAGTGACTCCAGACACAAGAGCTGCTACATAACATCACTTTCAGCAGTTGTCATGGACGGTCAATCTTTAACAAGAAACTTTAAAAATTCATTTAAACCGCTCTGGTGTCTACGCATCCTTTAATAAGTATCCCCTGAAGAAGCTGCGGCGGGAGGGGAGTTTGAGATTACTATTATTTTAGTCGCCTGGAGTTCAACACATTCTCCAAATGTATCTACATTGCTCGGACGCCCACAGTTTGTCACTATACAAATAGGCAAGGCCCAAGGACCCCTTGTATAATCTCAGACAGCAGGCAGGGAATCAAGGTTTGTTGCAGAACTTCCTATAAGAGATGGTCTAAGAACTACTTCTGCCGTTGCACAGCCAAGACCAGCCGGGTAGTATGTCCGTGACTTAAAAAGGACAGAGCTAGAAAATGAATGAGTTATCCTAAAGTAAATTCCATGTTCCACCACGCATCTGGGTGACAACCGTGCCTTTTGTTCTGTGCCAAAGTGCCTCCCTTGCTTTTCTTCCACATACTCCTGTTTGTGGTTATGAAGCCCTGCCCTTAAAATAAATTGAAGGTTTTTCCCAAATGGGTTTTCTGTAGAACTTGTAACAGGCTACCCAGTCAGTAAATAAATGCAGTCGACTTTGTGGCCATAGAAAACAAGCCGGTGCTCTGCATCTGTCAAATCTTTTCTTGCTGGGGGTCGGTGAGAAGGTCTAATCTATTTCAGTAGGACGAGGATCCGATTTTCTAAGGTCTTTAGAGGTGCTAAATACACTTCTTGATTTCCCACTTAAATTTTTCCAGCACTTCTGTTAAAGAACACTGTGTTTATGCATGTACATGAAAGATGTGCAACTCAAGACACATGGGATGAGCTGGCCTGGATCCCCTTTGAAACAATCCAATAATCCAGTAAACAAAAATGTTCAAAATACAAATTTTGACTTTAGATAACAAAAACAAGTTCGTGCATTACAACACATTGTACAAGTATGTAGACAGTTTAAAAAACAAACAAATGTTTATTTCATTAAAAAAAACAATTTTCAAACGATAAAAAAGTTTGAGGTTTTGAGACCGAGCAAATTCCTGGTCTCTTGCGAGACCTGGTGCTTTGCATAATACATTTGACAGCCCAGAGAGCCCTTAAAGCATTCGTAGGTTTGCACCATTTGCAAGAATACCTTTCTGTAGGAAGTGCCTTAAACAAGTTTTAAGAAAAGCTTAGACAACGACCAAATGGTCTTACGCTAAAAATACTGACAGTTTTGCATATCTATTGGATTAAAACCGAGGTATTGGTGACCGTTCCTAAAACTACCATCCAATTCTGCACACCTGTGTTTTTTTTTATTGCTTTTTTATGCATTTTTTAAAATTAGAACACCTCAGTAACTTAACAGTAATGCAACGTCATAGCTTTCCAGTGCCATATGTGAGTACTGAAGATCCCTCAGACTGCTAACACACTAGTTCCTTCCTGGTTTTAAGACATGGATTCCCATCAGTCAGTTCTTTTTGCCTCAGTTTCCACGGGTTCAGTAAAACAAATCTTGCAGTGTAAATAGTTACAAATTATAAAATCAACAAACGCTTAATAAATAATGATAATTCTGGTTTTTAAAAAAGGATTGCTGGTAAAGTGCAAAGAGAAGCACCAACGAAGCCCGGTCTACCCCGCTGCAGTGTCCGGCTTTATTAAATACGGATCTGATAGCCCACATCGTTTAAGGTGCTCAGCTGCTGGGGCTTCCTGTCCAGAGCAGCAGGCCTGCAAAGCAAGAAGAAACAGAAAGTCAGGGTTTCAGCTGTTTGCAGGGATAGGATTAAAACCTCAATTGAAAGCACATATTTGAAGTTAGTCAGTAAATGTGGACATTGCAGCACAAAGTTTTAGTTTATTTATGTAGTGTAGTGTAGTTTAGGAATGTACGGCCATATGCATCAACCTATTTAGGAAGTGCAAACGGTGCGAATCGGTAAATTCGGCCGTTTGCGATTCCTAAATAAGTTTTTGGGATGCATCATGCATTTTTGGGAAATTCACTATTTTTAGCTTTTTCCAAAAATGCGATTGCTTTTAAGGAATCGCAAATTTGCGATTCCCTAAAAGCAATGCATGATTGTTTTTGATATTGAGAATTCGCAATTAAGGGGTGCAAATTACCACGAGGGTGAACCTTGTGGTAATTTGCGAAAAAGTATTAAAATGCTCAAATTTGCATTTTAAACACTGTCATGTTACAGACACACATGTCCTTAGGACATGTGTGTGAAACATGCACTTTAAAATACATTTCAGGGGTGCGGGGGGTCCTTTGGACCCCCCCCCCCCTGCACCCATGGAATGCATTAACATTTTGCGAATCGCTAATTGAAATTCGCAAAATGTCAATGCCTTCCCATTGATTCCTATGGGCCTTTTGGCCCATAGGAATCAATGGGAATTGCGAAATCGCAAATTAGAATTCGCATAATATTTGCGATTCGGTAAAAATTGCGATTTTTACCGAATCGCAAATATTATGCGATTAAAATCATGCATCCCATTTTGCGATTCCTTATTTGCGATTCCCTAAAAATCGCAAATAAGGAATCGCAAAACCTTAGAATGATGCATGTGGCCGGTAGTGTAGGGGATTTGGAGTTGTGCACAGAGTGCATTCTTAATGCAGATGCAGCATATCAAGCATGACGTGGTACACAGCACAGGTGATGGGGGTAGGTTTATGGGGGGGGGGCGTTGGGACTATAGACTGCACAGCTGCAGTTTTCCATTAGACATTAACCTTACATAACTACACAATTTACAAAGATGAAGACTTTTACTCAGAAAAACACTCATGCTTATGGTCAGGCTTGACAGTCCGCCTGTCACTAATCATGTGAGCATCAATAGAGAGTGGGATGTGGCTCCGCCCACCTGTTGGGAGCCAGGAGAACATGTTTTCATTGATCAGAAGTGGTGTGCTTCCACACAAAAAAAGTGCTTGCCCTCCACTCAGGTGTGATAATTTTATTTATTTATCCAGCTGCCAGGGGTAGAACTTTCATGGGAACGGATGTGAGACTATAAGTGTCTGGATAATTTATGGTATTTTTTTTCTGCCAGCAGCACAGATAGAAAGAGGGCAGTCGTTAACCTACATGGATATTTAGTTCTGATTTGGCAGTACAACTTTCACCCGACCTTTTAACCTACACCAATATTATTCTACAGTTCCTTGCTTCCACACAAATACATTATCCCTTCGCATGGTATTTCCTGGTAATGTTTATCATTACCATACAAGATTCCGGTGTATGTGTGTTTTGCTAGGGGCCCAAATAGCCTTAGTACGACATAGGGTGAGAGCGACTGTGTGAAGGGCAGAGCTAGGCAGAAGGAGAGATATTTTTTTCAAAAAGGTGAGATGCAGACAGGAAGATCACTTTTGCAGTGGGGGACATGGGAACCCTGCAAGCTGGGGGCCCTTGGTCGTTGTTCACTTTGCCCATGCCTTAAAACATTGGATGTACCCTCTTCCAGAGAAACTGACAACTTCCACAGTTTCGTTGCGCCAATCTCCAAAAATCGCTATAAATATAAGCGATTGCGAAATCAATCATGTTAATAAACAATAGTTCCACTTCAGAATCCAAGACCTTGCACACACTGTAAGGGCTCTGGATCCAAATTCTTAGCGCAATAAATTACGATCAGTGCCACTAATATGAAAAAAAATATCCTACTAGTTCTTTAACATGATCGGGTCACCCATTTAATCTAGATATTTCGAAAATGCATATTCCAGCCACTAGATGTCACTGCAACACCAATGTGTGCTCAGATTTAAACCCAACTACTTGCCAAGGGTTAGGAGGAACAGCGCATTAACGCGGGGCTAAGAGAATGAAGGTTCTCGTACAGACAGTAACCAAATTGGGTCCCCCCACCTCTAATTTAAGACCTCACTATATTCACAGGCTCTTGGCAATAATATAGCTGATCTTTTTATATCGAAAAATCGACACTACAAAAGCACCAAATGGCAAAGCAGAGCTGGCCTTGGTAACCAGATGCATTTTTTAATTTTATTTTTTACTAAGTATGCCACCGATTTTTTTTTTTTTAAGGGGGGTGGGGAGTTAAACAGATACCGCTTAAATATGGTGTCCGTATGCTCCAATAAAGAAGTCATTAAAATAACATTTAAAACTATCGCAAATAATTGTAATAAAATAGTGCGGGTGCTTCATAGCCGGCAGGTTCACATGCATAGACAGGCACAGACGGCCCCCGTTTGGTTTTGACAAGAGACGGCTTTAGCTGTCTAGTGAGAGCTCGGGTCCTCACACAGCAGAGGATATAGACACATACAGGCCCCCTTGGACCGCCTTGAAGTTCATTTGCGTTGGTAAGAGCCCTCTGCACAGATGTGAACTGCTTCATTGGGTTGTACAGCTGCACACACAGGCAACAATGTATTGCTTTCGATTTTTTATTTTGTATTGGTCGAACCCCCACGCTGTGTGTTCCAAATTAGCCTCCCTCCACCCCCTAACCGCTCATATTGCTCATCCCTCCGCCATACATTTGGATCGTCATGAAATGTCAGTAAAAAAATATATACATTAAAAGGGTACTATAGAATTTGATAACTGTAACCAGAGGTCACAGGCCAACATGCAAGGATGGCAAAAGAAGAAAATGGAAGGAATAAAAGTACTTGCAACCTAAAGTTGTCCCACCAAACATCACTAAAGTGCACCTCTTTTTTTAGGCGGATGTGCATCTGTGAAGAGGAAAAATATAGTCATTCACAGTACAAAAGAGCCAATGGCTGAAGGGGGCTGGCATTGCCCTGTGCTGTAAAACACACAAGATGATGGACGGAATGTTGCACAATGGCAAAACATTCACCCCCAGTCACAGATCTGGGATTAATCCATCGTTATTTTGCTCACCAAGCCACCCCAGTTCAGACATGGCCATATGCAAATCAGTCTTGGCCCTGTGCCTCCTGGGAATAGTCCAGCCCGAACTGCCAAGCCAGGTCTTCACTGGACCGGAATCAAGCATCCTAGGACCCGTTTCTGGCTATCAGCCGTCTTCAGCCAAGATAGCTTGACTCCAGTGGCTTAGTGAGCACGGGACCCACAACTGGGCTTACCCTTCCCACATAAGGCGAACAGCAACCCTGTGCTGTAGACTGTGTGCTTCAGCAAAACCTGAATGACAGCTGAACAAACCAATGACTAAAGAGGGCTGTCCCAAAGCATCTACTTCCCTCAAGGGCTACTGGATGTTCACAAACTCATTTCACTCAGGTCGAAGGCTGGAATGTGCACTACTAGAGGTTACAGACTAGACAAATCATTGACTTTCTATTAAATGCAATGTATGCTTAGGAATATAGATTAATCGTCCAAATAGAAGATTCTGGAGGAGCATCAACAGATACTTTGCATGTGTCCAACAGTATTACAATTAGAACAGTGGTCCAGCCCGCGTCGGACATTAGGGAGATACAAAGGGCTCAGAAGAGGGACTGTTACATGCAGCATCGTCCACTTAAATACGACTTGCCAGGGCAGCTCCACTGCAGTGAATAATTTCCAGTTATTCACGGTTAGGGACAGCTGCAAGATTTTGGAGCTTAGCCTAAAAAGCGGCTCCGTATGAACCCTATGACCACCTAATTCGACATCCGAGATAATGCTTGGGAAGCACCGCGCCATCTTGGAAAGGGACAGTGGATCTCCGGTGCAGTTGTCATCTGAAGAGCCATAAAGAGGCTGTGAGGGGAGTTCAGAATCCCCCTGATCCTTCCTACTCATCTGTCAGCTTATGGGTCCAGGATTCCCGAAGGGTTCCAGTCAGTTCTACGGTATTGGCCACGGGCGGTACAAGAAAGTAAAGTGGCTTTTGAGTAATAATTTAATAAACTTTAGCCTGCCCGGTCTCAGGCCTAGCGGCACCCCATGGGCACACTACTCAAGGCTCATTTGGATGACTTTAATTTTTAAGAAAGGCCATTCTGTAGCATTCGCCAAAAGATGACCAGGACACGGTGAATGCTGGACAACCGTTTAATAAGAACGAACTCCTGTGACCTCAGCCACAGCCTCTTGTTGTCGCTGTCACCGCCTCAGTGTCCCCGGCGCTCGCCTTGGAACGCTGGTCGCGGTGACATTCTAAATGATGTCACCGCGAGCAGCACCATTACATGCGGAGCTGCCGGGGGGCAAAGAGGGAGATGCCACACATCCCCCTTCCCTGCGGAATAGAAAACATTAGATAAACGAGGTGCAGAAATCAAACGTGAGTTAAGACATTGCATAAACAGGCTGGCGATAGTCAAATCATTACATATTGGTCAAAACGCCTGGGGGGCCTGGTCACCCTCCTGCGAGGCCCATGGCCCGGATGAGGAACACCTGACGATCTCCTGACAGCGAACCCGCTATCCCTTCCAGGACCATTCCCCTCCCCTTTTTCCTTTTCTGGGACTTCAACAGGAGGGTGGTACTTCACAACCCTCCCTAGGTTCCATATTTTCCCCTCTTGGGTCTTGACTGCATTCTTGAAAAGTTTTGTGATTTTCGTGGGACTGCTGTACTCTGACCAGCTTGCCTTCCCTGTGGGAGCTCTGATTTTTATGTCGTCTCCAACTTTGAAATCAACCTCTCGTGTGGCCTTGCGTTGGTCGTATCCTTCCTTCCTCATCTTCATGGCTTGTTCACTTTTCCTCAGGCTGTCCTTTTCTTTGGTTCGGTCCGACCACCCCTTGTGCCATTCCATCCACCCCGGGGTAAGCTTGGTGTTGGGTGTCCTTGCACGGAGCAGTTCGAATGGGGTGACGCCCGTCGTCTGATGCGGTGTGAACCTGTATGCTTCCAGACGCCTCCACAATTCTTCTTTCCAATTCACGCCACTGGCTTTGGCCAGCTGGATGCTCTCCTTGATGGTTTTGTTGAAGCGTTCGACCATGCCATTGGTTTCTGGGTGGTATAACGCGCATCGCTTGTGTCTGATGCCTCTTTCTTCCAGGAAGTCCTCCATCTCTTTCGAGCATAGTTGCACTCCGTTGTCAGTGAGAATGTTGCTGGGGAGCCCCTCACGGATGAACACCTCCTGCAAGAATCCGATGACAGTCTTTGTCGTGACTTCACTGACGATTTTTATCTCCGGCCACCGAGAATACAGATCCACGAGCACCAAGATGTAGGGTGTCCGCAATTCCCCGGACAACGGGCCCAAAATGTCCAAAGCCAACTCGTCCCATGGTCCAGACGGGGGCGGCCTACACACCATGGGTGGTGTCTGTTGCTTCAAGACCTTGTCGCTATTGCAGCACGGGATGCACCCCCTGATTCTTCTTTCCGTGATCAGGTCCATGTTCGGCCACCAATAGCTCTCCCTGAGTCTTTGCTTGGTCTTAGTGATTCCTAAGTGCCCTTCGTGAGCTATCTCGACCAGGTTGTCTCTCACCCTAGCTGGTGGTACAAGTCTTGTTCCCCTGAACAGGCATCCGTCGACAATGGTTAACTCATCCTTTACAGCCAGGAAGGGCCGCAGGTCTTCAACACGTTTGTCCACGTGCTTCCATCCACCTCTCACTCTTCTGCAAACTTCTTCCATGGTCTTGTCCTCTTCTTGTGCTTTTCTCCACGTTTCTTCTCCCAACGCCTTCTGGATGGTGCAGACATTCTCAACCATGTAACCTTCTTCATCTTCATCTGTTTTGTCTCGCATTTCACTCGCCTCTGCATCACTGACAAGCCTGGACAGACAGTCGGCTGCAAGGCTTTGTGTTCCCGGAACATACTCGACATTGAAGGTGTACTCCTGGAGACTGACCACCCAACGCCTTATCCTACTGGAGATGGCATCCAATCCCTTCTTGCTGAACACTTCTACCAACGGTTTGTGGTCGGTTCGGAGGGTGAACTGCGTACCCCACAGGAAGTCTCTGAATTTGCCTACTGCCCAGGATACCGCCAATGCTTCCTTTTCAATGACCGAGTAGTTGTTCTCAGATTTTTGGAGTGACCTTGAGGCGAAGGCCACCGTTTCTTCTCCTTCCACACCTTTCTGGGTCAGAACCGCTCCCAACCCTTTTGCACTTGCATCAGTGGTGAGGATCGTTGTCCGGCCGGGCATGTAGGACTTCAAGCTAGGGGCTTCCGCAAGAGCTCTCCTTACATCCTCGAATTCGCTCTGGCAGTCTTGGCTCCATTTGAACTCGCTTTCTTTCTTCAGTAACAGCCTGATGGCGTAAGTCCTGCCAGCTAGGTTTCTGATGAACTTGCCATAAAACTCCAGCATCCCCATGAATGATTTGATCTCGTCTTTGTTCTTGGGTGGTGACAAATTCACAATGGTGTCTTGGAGCTCGACCTTAGGACGTATGCCTCCTGCTGTAATCTTGTGACCCAGGAAATCCAACTCGGCACAGCTAAAAACGCATTTGTCCTTCTTCACAGTAAGACCCTGGGACAAAAACCTCCTCAGTACACATCTAAGTCTCTGATCATGCTCAACTTGGTTTTTTGCGAACACCAGTACGTCATCCTGGTAACACATGACGCCCGGGATGCCCTTTAGGATGTTGCCCATGATTCTTTGAAAAACGGCAGCCGCCGAGACTAAGCCGAAAGGCATCCTCTTGAACTTGTAAGCGCCCATGGGTGTCACAAAAGCAGTGAGTTCTTGAGACTCCTCGTGAAGTTTTATCTGGAAATAGGCCGAGGTGAGATCGAGGGTGGAGAACACCTTGGCACCCTCAAGCATGCTCATCATTTGGGTGATGTTCGGCAAGGGGTATCGGTCAACGACGACCTCTTTATTGAGTGCCCTCAAATCAATGCAGAGCCGGACTGACCCATCCTTTTTCTTCGCTGCCACGATGGGCGCCAACCATTCAGTCGCTTCCACAGGTTCGATAACTCCTGCCTTGCACAGTTTTTCAAGCTCAGTTCTGACCTCCTCCTGAATGGCTATGGGGAGTCTTCTGACTTTTGCTACAACGGGCTTGGCATCCTTCTTCAATTTGATTTTGTGGCAGTAGTTCTTCAAACATCCAAGCCCTTCTCTAAATACTTCTTCAAATTCTCTTGTGAAGTTAGCCTCACCCTCCTGTATCTCCTGTATCAAAATTTGGGGATTACTGTTGGGATTGAGGTACACCCCTAACCCCTTTTGTGCACGCCACCCCAAAATGTTATCCCCTACAGTGGACACATATACCTTGGAGACAGTGGACCTGTTTCTGTACTCGATCTTGCTCAGGAAGTACCCTTTCATGGAGATGGGGCGCCCCGCATACCCTCCTGGTCTCAGGTCTAACCTCCTCAAGATTATTTTGCCTTTTGACACACGTGAGAACTCATTGGCATTAATGATAGTTATACGAGAACAAGAGTCAAACAATGCATCTATCTCAACATTCCCAACTTTTATAGTGTCTTTGGGACTTTCAACTTGTTCCTCTTCTACCTGTGCTGTAACTTCTTTGCTCAAGGGGTTCCCTGGACCTAGTTTCTTCAACTCTTGCACTTGCACAACAAATTCGTCGCTCACCACATTCGTTCTGTCCCTATTCTGTCTACTGGCCCCTTGCCCACTCTTGCAAAACTGCTTGAAATGGCCCTTTTTGCCACACTTGTTACACGTGAACCTGAGGGCGGGACATTCTTTGTCGTTTGCTAGATGCCCTTGTTTCCCGCACCTGTAGCAGGTACCCTTGTACGACCCTCCCGGTCTGCTTTCCTTCTGCTCCTTGCCCACTGTCTTCTGACCTTTAACAACAGACACAGTCTCACATTCGGACACCACCTCACTGACATTGACCTTGTCATCGATCTTTTTCTCCCCTGCATCTTGCTTAATTTCTTTGACGCACTGCAACATGTGCTCTACCTGTTTGGCTATGATGAGAACTTCTCTTAATGGCGGGTCATCTTTGAGCCACAGCTCCTCGCGCACTCGCTCCATCCTGCAGGTCAAAACGAACTGGTCCCTAATTCTCTCCTCGCTCGTTCCCCCAAACTTGCACGTCGCAGCTAACTTCCTCAACTCAGACACAAAATCTTCTATGGATTCCCCATCCTTTTGTGCCCTCTTACCAAAATGGTACCTCTCCATAATTGTGCTGGTCTTGGGGAGGTAGTGCAAGTCCAACTTCTTAAGACTAATTTCAAATTCATTCAGACCCCTTGCCTCCTGTGCTCCTAAATCCGGGAGATGGTCTAGGACTTCCTCCCCCTCTGCGCCCAAGTAATAAGCTAATAATGCAACTTTCCTTTCTAGACCCAAGTTGGGCCCACACACAGTAGCATAATTAAGGAACACTTTTTTCCATTTTTTCCACAGGATGGTGGGGTCCCCTGGGCTGGTCAGGAAGAAGGGTGGAGGGGTTACACTTTGCATGTTTAATACACAATAGGCAGAAAAAAAAACTCTAACCCAAAAGAAGGCACCTACTGTTCAAGTAGCAACCTGCACTCAAAAAGAACCTGAATCTGAGCTTACTAGACGTGACTAGCGGGAGAAGGCATTAACCCACCAGTGGAGACACTTTTAGAGGAACAACAGTCCAACCACCCTTGCACACCTTCCACTCGCCAAAATGTACAGGAAGGCAAGCAACCTGTCCCTCCACAATTTCAAAGTCACAAGATAAAAATGCTCCCTTGGTGTTGAATGTCAGGACAGAACTCCATACAAAATGGTCTCACTGCCGTGCTCCTCTTTCCACCCCGTTCTGACAGTGGGTCCCACTGTCACTCAGACACAAGGATGGGTCCAGTGTGACAGAGAAACGCTACTCCGCTGCGCTCGTAGGCCCCTCACTCCTTCCTCGTCACGCTCTCAGTGGCCCCTGGGCATTCCACTTATATTCCTTTAAGCAGCCAAAATGCCTCAAATTTCTCTGTAGCCCTGGCAAGTTCAGATCTGGTTACCGCCCAAAACGTGTAGCTTCACCAATCCAAACGGCAGGTTTGTACTTCAAATGTTCAATAATAGCGCTGCTCCGTGTGTGCTCTTCACACCTGCGTGCTGAAGGTCACGCGCCACTAGCGCAGGGGCTCTGGGCAGAGGGAGTTCACCACCCGAGGCCAAACTCCAATTGCCCCTTTGTCCACAATGCTACACGCTGCCCTGCTGCTGGTAATTAAGGCGCGCGTCAGCCCAAAACGCTTTGATTTAGGAGAGCGCTTCCTCCCACACTTCTCACTTCTAGCGCTGTCCTTGTGCGAACAAACCCTTAATTGTCAGGTCGCTTGATGCGTCATGCCGCTGTCCGGGCAGGGAGTCTGCAATTACGAATGACCAGGCTACACGCACCCCTGTGGCGATGACACACAACTCCACCCCGTTGAAGGTAGGGGGCACGCGCGGTGAGAGTCTACCATGCAGGGTTGAACACTATGCGCCTGGTTCTCGCTAGATCCGCAACTCCGGTGGCGCTATAATTGGCACCTGGCAGGGGCCGACATGAAACAGAGGGTTCTCCTGACCTTATACTAGTGTGGGTCAAAGCACGCTACACATCGCGTGAGCAGGAGGCATCGAATCTGCGCGCTGGGACTTCATACAACTGCACCTCACCTCAGGGATGACAGTCGTAGTGAGTTAAGACGTCTTCCCCCAAGCACCTTTCGATTCCTCCGCTCTCCTCCGTTTCGTCGACTTCCCGGGCTGCTGCTTAACACAGTCACTCCTTCGTTCCCTTTAGTCAGTTACACCGTGACTCATTTCCTTCACGATCAGCTTGCGAGGTATATTTCAGACAGCTGCTGCTTTTATTTTCCTTTCCGCGGCGTGTTGAGGTCACAGGCTCTTGACCCTCGTCGCCAGTGTAGCATTCGCCAAAAGATGACCAGGACACGGTGAATGCTGGACAACCGTTTAATAAGAACGAACTCCTGTGACCTCAGCCACAGCCTCTTGTTGTCGCTGTCACCGCCTCAGTGTCCCCGGCGCTCGCCTTGGAACGCTGGTCGCGGTGACATTCTAAATGATGTCACCGCGAGCAGCACCATTACATGCGGAGCTGCCGGGGGGCAAAGAGGGAGATACCACACATTCCTTCTGCAGATTCATAGGAGACCAATTTCATTTGAATCCAAATAGCAACATTCTGTGTTTACTTTCACATCCAGATACAACTACCTCAATCTAATTACCACTGCACAAGCCATCATAGGCACCACATTGAAGAACAGTAACACATGCAGAAGCAGCAAATAACACTAGTTAAATGTCAACAGTGGTCTCTCTAGAATACCCAGTCTCACAGTAATGGGACAGTCGAGTTCAAGCCTGGGCCGACAGAAATGGCTGCGCCCAGCACAAATGCTCACTGAAAGCGCAATCAGCAACTCCTCATGCCGGAAACTGGTCCTGGCTGGAAACAGTTGGAGGTCAAAGCATCGGGGCTGGAATCCAAGACCTTGCTGGACACACCGATGATAATGTGTGCAAACAGATGTGTTGATTGTACTTCCAAAGCTCTTGGTAGGCCGGACTGGAGACAATTCCTGCATCTTTCACAGTCTCCGCCGTCTCGGCTGCTCCAGTAATTAATTCTGACACCAGTAAAGACCTAAGTTTGCTACACCAAGCACAGGAATCTGGCGATGTCCTTTCCAGACTATATATGTTTTTTTTATCACGTACAGATGAGAACGATATATACAAACCCCTGCTATATGTCCCGATAAATGCTCAAGATCAAACAAGACTGGCTTGTACAAATATGTTGACACCAATGTACACCGAGAGTTTGAAAGCAAGACCCAACTGGATTTCTTGTGCAAGCGCATTAACCACCAGTTACCCTCCTACCCTGACACTTACTAGACACACAAACCTCTGCAGCACGTGCCTTAATCCCATAGCACCCATAACGCGACCAATGACGTATACTACAAAACTTCAATATTAGGGTTGCTCGATTCCAATATTTTTAGTACAAGTTGGCATCTACTTTCTCTGCTTCTCATGACTCCACCCCTTTCTATCGTCACCCCTCGACTACCTAAATCTGGGTTCTTGAACCATATTTTTTTCAGCACTGGACGCATCCTTGACCCCCAAAGGAACTAGCTATTATTTTTTGCAGGTTTTGACGCTGACGAAACTCATTTGAATAATAACGCACTGGCGCCTTATAAGACGGTGGCGCCGCTTTCCTGATGCATTAGATACCAGCGCTTGATATATCCGTGTATGGAATAAAAGCCCACCGCCAAGAACGCTACACGACAATGTTTACTATTATCGGGTTCACTTCACGTTTTATTTATCCATAAATCTCGGAGGAACTGGAAATGCTGCGGGGGCGCTCGTGAGGCAGACGGAGGGGCTCAGCAGACAGCTGACGGGGCACAGCTGTGGGGAGGCGCGCGGCTGCAGCCAGCACCGCGCAGATGGCGCGCGAGATACCAGCCGCAGCAACACCCCCGCCACAGCCAGCAAGTGTGGGCGCCCGGGCACACAGAGGAGGGGGAAGGGACTATAACTGGCAGTAGGGAGCATTCACAACCGGGCACGCGGTACTGGGCGAGGCCCGGGATTCAGGGCGCGCGCAGGCACGTGAAGTGTTAGGAAGAAGCGCTCGCGCTCAAAATAATGCTTGCTGCAAGGTACCTTGGCTGATGTAATTAGCAGAGGCCATTTAGAAGGGGCAGGCAATGAATTATTTTTTGTGCCCGACAAATATCGCAAAATACCAACGTAGTACGTATTGCTAGAAGAGGCGAGACAACAAATGAACCGGGAGAGGCCAGCCGGAGCCAATTGAGGGCGGGCTCTGGCTGTAATAGGGTGACCAACTGGCATTGTTGCAAATTCAGGACGGTGAGTGTAAAAATTCAGGACAAAGGGTCAAAATTCAGGACACAAATTCAGGACAGGAGGTCAAAATTCAGGACAAAACTTCAGGACAATTGGATAAGTTTTACAGACACATCAGAGGTCGCGCAATAGTATATAAGTAAGCCCAGCCATATCCAAACCTATTCAACCATTTGCAAACATATCCATCATGTATCCTTCCATCTATCCTTTCACTCATCCATCCCTTCATCCATCCTTTATCCATCCCTTCATCCATCCTTTATCCATCCATCCACCCTTTCACCCTAGCCATCTGTACACTTATCCATCCACTCTTCTACCCATCCATTCACCCATCCAGCCATTTACCCTTTCACCCATCCAGCCATCCTTTCACTTACTCATCCATCCACCCATTCAGTCATTCATCCTCCTCCCTTTCTCTCTCCATCGTCCCTTTCACTTAGCAATCCTTCCTTCCATCCATCCTTCCACCCATCCATCCACTCATCCACTCATGAATCCATCCATTGACCCTATCACTCATCCATTTATCCTTTCACTCCTTCACTCATCTATTCATCCTTTAGTTCATCTACCATCCCTTTCACTCACTCATTCATCCTTACATCCACCCTTTCACTCATCTGTCCACCCATTCACCCTTGCACTTATCAATTCATCAATCCATCCATCCATTTCACTCATCCATCCACCCACTCACCCACTCACTCATCCACCTTTTTACTTATCCATCCTTTCACTCATCCATCCACCCTTTTACCCATCCAGCTACCCTTCCACCCATACATCCAGCTATTTACCCTTTCTCCCTCCCATCCTTCCACCACTCACTCATCAATCCACCCATCCTCTTTTATTATCCATCTATTAAATATTTATTCATCCATTCACCCTTTCACTAATTCATCCTGCCATCCACCCATCCCTTCACTTACTCACTCGCCCACCTTTTCATATTAATTTTGAGCTGAGCCCTTTTGAGCTGCAGGAGCCATTCCTGGACTGGGACAGAAGCCACCCAGGGTAGAGACAGGATCCACCACAGGTGGGGGGGCGAGGGACAAGAGCCATCACTGGGGGGAGGGTGGGCAGGAGGGGGACCAGGATCCACCAGGGTGGGCACAGGGGTGGGCATGCGGTATTCTACTATCATCTTGGTCTCTTCCAGGGTGGGGTAGGGCTCCTCAACCCCTCCTGGACAAGACAATGAGAAGTCAGTCTCTCTTTCCAAAGTGTTACTTTTACCAGCCCCCACTGTGATGTACAGTACTTAAAGGAGATACTCCAAGAGAACTGATTTAACCGATTGTCCTCCATACTTTGTTAATCAGTGTAGGTGCGATTGTGCCATTTCTTTATTTTATTACATTAAAGACTTCGTGTTTGAAGAATCGAGGTTTGTTTACAATTTGGTGACAGTTATTAAACTGTGCTGTGATGAGAACCACGTGCTGCCTTGGTGTAATCCAGACCAGTTGTAGGATGTTTGGGGCCCTGGGCAGAAAGGGAATGTCTCACACAAATTGCAGAGACATGACGCATTCAGGGTGGTTTGCATTTGAATAGATGCCCCTGCTCCTGAAGCCACAGCCCCTCCCTCTGTCACCTTCAAGCATCGCTTAACAGCTCATCAAGGGCTGGAGGTGTGAGGGGTGGGGGCTGCAGCTTAAGAGCAGGGGCATCTATTCAGATGCAAACAGCCCTGAATGCGTCAAGTCAAGTCAAGAAGGGAGGTGGGTGGAAGCTGTGCGGCTTTAGGGAGGTGTGACCGGTGCCCGGTTAAAATTACGGACAAATGGCGTCTGTTAAAGAATCCTTCACGGACAACAGACAGACGGCCGAAATTACGGACTGTCCGTGAAATTTACGGACGGTTGGTCACCCTAGGCTGTAAGAGCCCGTGCTCGAACCGAGCCCTGATAATAGTTATCAAGTAGATGATACAGACACAAAATATGAATAATGTTAGAGTAGTGATGTCCCTAAAATTCAAGAAAGTGAATCATTAACACGCGGAAGCGTTCCACCTTAGGGATGAGAATATTTGATAAGTACTGATTAAAAGTGAGTGTTTTTAAACATGAATTGAGAAGCTGTTAAAGAACAAAGATGCAGGTCAGGGTACCCTTAGATTGTTATTATGGATGGAGCATCATAGGCTATTAAATCAAAGCCAACAAGGTTTTTTGCAAGGTCACATCCCGGACTCGCGTATTTGAAGGTCCTCGCATATGTGAAACAACAGGGATGAGGGTCCTAGAAAATACTGGACTTCTGCTGCTTGCAGGATCTCGGAGATGGCGCGCCTCTAGCAGCCGCATGCTGCCAGGGAGAGGACACTTTGTAGGCCCTTGGAGTTGAAATGAGGAAGCCATCCAGAGCGTGGTCTGTCTGCAATGCACAGCAACTCTGCGGTTATTGACGCTCAGTGTGAACTTTGTCAAATTACAGTTACACAAATAAAAGGGCTCCGAGGCACTGCTGGGCACTCCCTCTGCTCCTCACCGCCCCTACAGAAAGACACAGATGTAACTCCATACTTGTTCCCCTGGTTAACTTTGGGCAAGCCTCGGATGATGGTCGTGCTGATGAGGTCTGAGGAGGACCAATCAGTACTGTGCAAGGAAAGGGATGGCTGCTGAGTTGCCATGGCAACAGTGTAGACAAAGGAAACTTATATCACGGTGCTCCTTGGCCCTTGCCCGTCTCCTGTATGCAGTGAGTACGTTTTATATACTCACAGAGTAGGTTAGCTAAGTCACAACCAGCACTTCAAGGCAATCCACATTGCTGCACATACTATGTGGTTATGGAATGGATGCGGACTCTTCTGCAAACTCTGTTTTGGGTGTAGGCGATGCCCACCAGTAGCCACATCACTCCTGCACTATGGCACGGAGAAGAACTAGGTAGCTGTGAAGGGATCACTGCATAGGAGCAACAATAAACCAGCATTTTCAATGCAATAGGTCTCGCATTTACAAGTCTTAAGCTATTGGCATTGTAAAAGTCAATGCCTTTTATTTTGGTGTTTTTAAATCAGATAAATAAAATGCATTGTCATTTACAATGCAGTAGCTTAAACTCTCGCAAATGCGAGACCTATTGCATTGCAACTGCAAGAATCATTGCTATAAAAAATACATTAAAAAAAGTTAGGAGAGAGCGTGTCAGACAAATCTATTTGAGAAAATAGTGATTGGAGGCTATAAATAAAGCCTACTGAGTAACAACACACGTAACGGGGGTGTCCCCATCGGAGGTTACAAAATGAGACAAGGCGGTACTAAGGAGGGACTACTAAGCCTTTTGACCAATGAACAGCCACAGTTGACAGTGGACACTGACACAATCCAATGAAAAATATGGGTGGGAAGTGGGCGGAGCTTCATGTCCCTACATGAATACAGCATGCCTCGCAGAGCAGTGCATGTGCTGCCCAGACTCAACCCTAAAACCTACTGGTATAAAAAGGTCTTGCAAAACAAGAAAGGGCTGGAATACAGTAACTACTTGAGTAAGGACTGACATGAACTGGCGAAGTAACTCAGACTGCGCTGAGAAGTAAGACTTGAACTGTTCTGCAGCCTTTAGTATCTAAAAAGACAAGGATATGACCCACAGGAACAGTGCCATGTTGAATTAGAAAAGCTTAAACTAAATGCTCGAGACGCCATCTTGTACAGGTTAAACAGGAGAAATGCAAAACGTGACCTGGAAAAGTATTGTAAGCAATTAACATCCTCGGATATAATGCCCCAACTCTGGTTGGCGTGGGAATCTTTCCAGACAGCCGGCCTGCAGAGGAGAACCACAGTCGAGAGATGCAATGCCAGGACCACTTAGAACCACCCTCTGTGCTGCACAGCAATCCACCATCACCACCCAAAAGCAAGAAGGGAGCCCCTGGAATGATGAGAGTCCAAGAAGGCTCCCTGCTCACTCTGGCTTGCCAGCGCAAGTCGAACACACACAATAAACCATCGCACAAAAATACTCTAAACATTCACATTTCCAACTATACTGGCAAACAAACCACACAGGATCACCAGGGATCCAGTCATTGAAAAATCCCTGAAGGGTCTGGAAAAGATGCCCAGCTTCTGGAAGGTCCATGAGACCATACAAATGGAAGAAATGAGCTACACACATTTTGACAACCTAACATTAGTTGAAACAAACCTGCCTTCATGTAGACTTCAATTTCTTGACCCTCCTCAATGCTCAAGAACAGCATCCTTTGCAGGGTAAACAGAGCTAGGCAGAGCATGGTAAATTAAGTTCCGTTCCAATTGGACCTTTCCAGAAACAAAGTCTGCATCCGCTCCTCCACCTTATCTATATTTCAAATTTGCCAAGGTTCATTCATGTAGCACACAGTCACCATATTTATCTTGTGGGTCTGTCTCACTTCTCAACTGCAAGAATTGTGTTACTCCTCCCACCACTTCCAGTATCCTTGTGCACACTGGTAAATTCCTCTGATCTTTACCATTCAACAAACGTAAAGAGGAGGCACTCTCCAAGGCCTTTCCTCTCCTTCAAGAAAGCCAGTGTAGTTTGTGGCTTCACCCCACGCTCACATTGAAGTCATTTGGCTAGGTCATCCATTAGCCACCCCTATTTGCATCTAATCATTTTACACAAGGTTACTCATTTCGGTCATGCATGCTGCCGCACCATCTGCCGGACATCCACTGACGGGCTGCACAGGTAAAGGAGTGGGAAACCCAACTCCGCCTGTCCGCCACTAATTCAATAGCCTTTCCTCCGGTTACTTCTAACAAGCAGGTAACACAAGGCCACTGCTGCTGTTCCACACTGCCACTCAAGCAGGATCATCCAAGTTTGTTTAGAAGTCACCTTGCTTCACCACAGCTTGCCACATACTACACACGGTTGCATATTAAGACCATGGAAGGAACAGTTGCATCAGGCATGCTTTAAGGTTCTAAGTGGCTTCTTTGTACTCCCCAAGTTGGCGTGGCTCCACAGTAGCTGCCGTCTTGGGTTTTGCTCAGGCTTAAAGAGAACTGTGCCAGATCCACCCAAAAATTTGGGAGAGGTAAGCAAGTAATGCCATAAACACAGGAAGAGATGCTCAACTTGAATATGGTAAACAAGGACATGAATGGCCCATTCTCGAGGGAACCTTAGGCTAAAATGGATTGACAGGAAGGAGCAAGGCAAGTACCCAAACTGCAAGCCTGCCATAGTGGCAGCAATCCCCTCGAACGGCCCTCCGGTCTCCATAGTAGAGTAGAACAGGGATCACAAATTTGTGGTGATACAAACACTCTTCTCACCAAGCTCCACAATCGGGTGGTGCATTACAGGAATATGTAACGTGGACTGGTTTTGTAGACCTTTATTTACTACACTTCTCTGTTAACAGCCATCATATGTACACACCCTGCCCATTTTGTCAATATGTGAGGCTACGCTGCAGCCCTTACACACCTAATGTGCCCTTGCACTGTGTGCATCTCTCCCCTAACACAACAAGGGTATTAGTTGGTCACAAATGCCAATTGTCAAGTTCGCTTGGCAGTCGGTCTCCAGTCAGCAGAGCCCATCATTGATGGAATATGCTCTGGCGAAGGGCTTCATTTCATCCTCACCCAATCGTTGACCATACAGAGGAGACCTCCCTGCCTTTTGTGATGGGTCGGGAAGAGTTAATGCATGCTTTTTTTTGCTAATCCTCCCTGAACCAATCACTAACCACGTTTTTCAAGCATTTTACACAGGAAGGATGAGGGCGAACGTGGCACGTAGCACCCGTTCATTTTGCTAGAGTGCCTTTAGTTTGACTCTTCAACTCTCAAATACACCTATTAAGCACCATTGGTAAACTTTAAGGGTTTCATTTTAGATAAAATTTCGTAGTCACTTGTAATCGTGTGCACTCTCATAGCAAATGTGATGCTTTGGTGGCACAGCAGAGATGGAATAACATCACCCATGAACAGCTGGGGGGTGCTCCTTCCATTACATACTTAACCCCTTCCATGCTGATGACGGCCCCCAGCCGTCATGCACTACGGTGCTCGTGTGCTGATGACGGCTGGGGGCCGTCATGAACCCGCTCACTCGCGATTCTGCCGCACAGGCGCAGAATCGCGGCCGCATGGAAGGGGTTAATAAAGGTAAACACATGTTCAGAGTGGTCTGCTTTGTCATAGAAAGAAAGGTATGACAACTGACCGACTTACATTTAGTAGGACAAATATGAACCTATTAAAGTCCAAATAAAAACACTGCCTACCAAACAGCTAGTATTAAAAGTTTGCTCAATTAAATTAGACTTTGGGAGAGAAAGTTGAAAGCTCTAAACACTCTAAAAGAGTTTGAACTTCAAGATACGAAAGTGAATTGAAAGCTTGCTTCAGAACAATTACTTATGAAGTAAAAGAGTAAGCATGGCCGCTGAAATCCATCTCAAGCAAAGTGCCACTTCAAAAGAATTATATTACAGAAAACGCAAACGGATAATAATCCGATTTTCACATGCTTCGTTACAGCATATACTGGCACAGTTTGCAGAAATATGTTGAAACCACCTGATGCCATTCATTTGAAAATGGCCTTCATGCTGTGAGCACATCTTATCCAGCCGTGACTTTTCCCTGTAATGATCACGGGTTTAGAGGTGCCAAAGTCAGTGGGTTCAATTTAACTACACAGGGATCACCAGACGATCAGTGCATCAATGCAGTGAATAAAAGGGGCTCGACCTGGAAACAAAGGTCATTGAGGATTCACTTCACTGTGCTGAAGTACACAAACAGCTGCATGAATACTTACGATTTGTCTCTTCTGCAAACGCGCCTTTGTGGACTCACTCGTCTGCGGGGGGACAGGGACTTTCCTCTTCTGTCTTTGATTGGGGACTGGGTACTTGAGGACTTCAGTATCTGGAGGAATATTAACAAAACACACCTTAAAATACCAGGATACCTTTAACAACTCAAACTGTTTAGTTTACCTGAATATCCTCAACGTACCCCTCTAACATTTATTATAATTCCCCCAAAGTTCAAAGTGTCAGATACATTGAAAAAAAAATACAGACACTGGCAATGCCAGTAGGACTGGTTGACAAATGAAAGTGCCTCTTCAGTTACTGATGGGTTTAGGCCTTTTATAAGCACTCATGCATCCATTCATCCACTCACCGGTCTACTTTGATTCACCCACTTACGCAACCACAGTTAACACACACAAACTCAATAAATGCAAGAGAAAATAAAAGTAGAAAAAGAAAATATGCTGCCTAAGCACATGCTTGTAGTAACAAAATTAAACAGCAACAGGTGGTTATTTCGTTATTATAGGCAACTAGGTGCATCACAAGTCACCTGTAATACCAAAATTAGAGACCGGTTTTATGCATGGGCTGCAGGATTCCATGTATTATACTGTAATTAAGTTACAATTATATACAAAATTAGTGGTCACAATAATACAAACTCCCCCCTAAGAAGCCATAATAAGGATTATTCTAGTACAAACCTATCCGCATGGCTTGTTCAAGTGGGTCATCAAGATCAAAACCACGGCCTACTACGGAAATCTGAGATTCCACGTAACAAAACACCAGCCTGCAGGTTTTAAGCACAGCTCAATACCGATCCACCCTTAAACGCCATTTGGCTTTAACTTATGCTTTTTTACAATTAACTAGTCAGGCCTACTGGCTTGGTCATAACTTTTCATAATAAGCAGACCAAGCCTACGAAATGGACATAACTTTCTTTCAATGAACCAATAAGGCATACAGTCTTTATAACTGGTTTGAAACCACAATCAACACAGGCGTACTGAAGTGTGCATAAGATATTAACCATCCTGCATACATTTATTACATTACAAATATGCACAAATTTGCACTAGGTAAAACAATACACAACTTCTCATAATGGCCTCGCAAAGACTTCACAATGAAAATCTTCCACCCCCAGGGTTTGTCGGGTGGGTGACCATAACCCTTACCAACTACTGTAATCTGTCTTTATAAACAACGGGGTTGACCCTGTATCCCTCAGAACCTGGGTAATCTGTAGTTTTAAAAATTAAAGGTTCTGTCAGTTTAAGCAACAAAGTGATTTATCCAAACAGTTTTTTTCTGCTCCTCATAGAACCAACATAACACCTCCAAAGTACTGTAACAAATCCTTATAGTAAATAAAGGACGACCTAAATGTTACTCAATATTTTCTTTATATCGTTTTCTGAATCAAAAAGTCATTTCTATACATTATATACAAGTAACTGTCATTATATCAAATATAGTGCAAAAACAGAGTCACATCAGTGAATGGTGTACTTGTGACCCGCTGCGACTGAAAACATTGGCGCTTTCAGGGTCGAAACGTCGACATCTATTCACAGGCCACATAAACTCGGAGCCCCTAACAAACTTGAAAGAAATCATAGGGTTCCCAGATTGTATCAGCAGATGGCCTTATTAAATGATATTCTGTATATACATGTACAGTTTTTCTACATGAAATTTGGATATATTTTGTTTGTCACAAGTACACCATTCACTGATGTGACTTTGTTTTTGCACTATATTTGATATAATGACAGTTACTTGTATATAATGTATAGAAATGACTTTTTGATTCAGAAAACGATATAAAGAAAATATAGAGTAACACTTAGGTCGTCCTTCTTTATTTACTATAAGGATTTGTTACAGTACTTTGGAGGTGTTATGTTGGTTCTATGAGGAGCAGAAAAAAACTGTTTGGATAAATCACTTTGTTGCTTAAACCCGACAGAACCTTTAATTTTTTTAACTACTACTGTAATCTGAGCATTTATGCAACATGGGCCTAACTTCTCAACCATTGGCTTGCCACCATAACCAAATGAGTCCTGCTTTACTGAACATAAGCTTTCCCCACATGTAATAAAGTGCAGTAAAAGCACACTTCCAGTGGCAGAATGCAACCGCTGTGAAATCTAATGCTGCCTGAGTTAACCAAATTCATGTAACCCTACTCCCGTCAAAGATAATCCCATGTGGCTTTCCATGGTTTGACAGGAAGTGAAAATCCATAATTCAAGGGGTTTTATGGATAGTGGTTTTTCCATAGCGAAAATAAGAAGCACATGATCATTTTATTATCACTTGCTCATGCAAAATGTTTAATTTGAAGAAATCCTGTATGAGCAGAATGATTAAAGGGGGATGGTTCTGGAAAGGTCAGATGTATGTGTGTATATGGGTTTCAAAAGCAAGAACCGAGCCAAAAGGCAGTGTCATTCTGTACAGGTTCGAGCATAAAGTCAAGGAGGTATCAGAGAGGTAGCTGGGTGGTGGATGGTTCATACTTTTTAAAGTATTGTTCTTTAAAGAGGTGCTTACTCAAATCTTTACTAATTTGGAGCAGCGTTGGGGCAATCCTGAAACATGCAGGAAATGGTTGCAGGTCCTGTGTTTAGAGATCTAAAAGGCATAAAGTCTGTTTTTTCTTTTTTTTTCGCTTCTTAGTCTGCAGTCTGGTGGAGTCCTAGCAGTAGGTGTGCCAAGAACCACCAGACATGGTCAGCTTGTCTGCAAGGTAAGCAGGTGTTCTGGTCGTGAAGGCTTTGTAAAGGATGCAGCAGGTTTTGAAGATTGTGGTACATTTTGAAGAGCACGCGGGGGATTCACGAGGATCACTTTAATGTTATAAATCTCCTCTAAACTTCGGGGGTAATGCTGCAAGTGTATCTGAACAACTTTCAGAGCTCAGGCTTTAAGAACTGACACAAAAGTCAACATCTTCCCTGAAGAAGAATATTACACTATGTAAGCTCTTATCATTTATTTATTTATTATAACCTTCTTGTGACATTTTACCTTTAAACCATCAGCATTTACTCAAATCGAATAAAGGCAGATCTCTCCACTGGCCCCCAGAAAGGAGCGCATGTCTGTGCACATCTGTCTTTCGCCATTATTGTTCCCGATAAAACGGATCCCTTGGAAAACAATGTGAACAGTGGCCTATCTACCAATAGCCTTTTACTATATACACTTGTTCTCATCAAACTGGGACTTCAGGTTTCAGCTGCAACAATAAATGCACTTGCACACGCCTTGCAAAATTCCATCAACACTAAGTATAAGTCTCCGATGCCCTGTGGTAGCCATAGCGACCCAAGGAGTGTATTGTGCTCGTGGATGAAACAGCAACTATGGGTACCAAAGCAACAGGCATATCTGTAAAGCACTATGGAGGAGAGATGTTTATGGGTCTCTCGACTAGTGAACCCTAAAGTGTTCCCCCTCACTTGACCATTTTGTTACCTTCCCTCCTTAGGCACTGCACGTTTAACCTCAAAGTAAAGCAGAAATGCCCAGACCAGTACAATTCATTTCCAACAGCGTTCCCAGCCCTGCTGTGGAAGAGTCTTTGGTCGTCGGACATACTTTCCTATACAAGGGATAAAGAAGGGCCATATGGACAAACTTCAATCTTTAAGGTTCACAGTTTCTGCAAATGAACCACCCGGAACCACATCTGTGCGGAGTGCCATGAAGGGCCCATTCCTCCGCCTTCCTATCTTGCTAAGCTGAAGACATCCCTCCAAACTGTAGAGTGAGCAGATGCTATCCAGGCACATTTGATCCATAAATAGCGATACACAGAAAGATAAATGCAAAGGAAACAAGACAGTAATGCTACCGCTGGTCCATGAAGTCACATTTCCAGAGACAACAGCTGCATGTGCTTTAGGGACAGGCACCTACCTTCATTCTCATATCTCTGGCATGCTTCTCCAGTTCCTTCTTAATGTCTGGTTGCATCATCTTCCCTACGTTGAGAACCAGATGCCGCCACTCAATAGGCTGGAAGCTGTGCGGATCATGTGGTACATAGAGTCCAATCTTCACTTTTTTGACGGAGTGCAAGTATTTCTTGTACGAGTCTTCAAAGTCACAGATGAGGTCAGTAAGTGTCCGGAAGGTCAAAGGTTTGTCCATCAAGTCCGGCCGCCTGCTCATGCCTAGAGTGCCATATCGTCCATTGCAATAAATTCCAAGCACCACATGATGAAAATGGTTCCCTGAGAATTGTGTTTTAAAGCTGATGGGAAATCGCTCCACGGCAGGCTGACCATTAGTTAAGTATCTGATCCCAGTGTCAAGGTATAAAAGTCAGAGATTGAAAATTCGATCAAATGCGCAACACTGTCATACAATGGCAACAAGATGGCCTTTTAATGCGGTACAAGAATGATTTTTGTGTCCAAAACCATAAATTTAATAAAAACAGTTTACAGCTATATGAAAGATAACATTTAGTGTTTGAAAGGCTACTTACCTGTTACAATAGCCAGTCTACATGTATATGAAGGGTAGCATTGGATATCCAAATAAAAGTTGCTTGCCTGTTACAATGGCTTTTCAGCTTGGCTGTATAATAAACAAATGCTGCAAAAACATTTTAAATCCTCCTAAAGTAACATACAACCATTCGTACACAAGGACCCCGAAGTTCACAAACAGGATAGCTTACTATGAAATTTTAGAGCAGCATTGGTTATCGCAAGACAAAATATACTGGAGTGTAAATTATTGTAGCCCTGTGCTGAATTATAAGACTATTTCAAAGTGATTCGACATGGTACATTTCTTTGTTACCTTAACAATAGGCTCCAACACAACAAACAGAGTAGTGTTCTTACTCGAGCCACAATAAAGGAATTGCCCCTTGAGTCTCTTATAGTTTGTCAAGAAACGGAGATGGATGGATATCAATGTAAATTCAAGCCCTGCGGAGTCTGCAAGGGAACTTGGTAATAAAACTGCTTGATTTAGATGGAGGGGCTGATGGCAATGCATAGAGTGTTCTCCGTTTTTTAAAAATCATGACCATACACCCAACATGGCCGCCAAAAATCTATCCCGCATACCTCAGTACGCTCTAGCGTTCGAGCAGCACAACGCGGAAACGTGAGACAGCAAGGAAGCTTTAAGCGTCTCGGCGCCCTCGGTCATACAACATTCGGACCAGAGACGCACGATTAGGTGAAACAGATGGAGGTATTCTGTTAGCAAGTAAGTGATGGGCATGCCCCGCAGATCCGAGGAGAGCAGACAGAGTATCCTTACAACTCGGTTTGTCTTTGATCACGGACCCCAAACAAACACGGCCCCGTGTGTCTTAACAACAAGACAACCTGGCCCAAAAAATCTGATGTTGTGCTTCCTCCCGGTATTTTAGATTGCTGGGATACCGAACCCCTCCGAGTCCATGGGGCGCAACTAAGCTCTACCATATGTATGTAAAAACGAGGTGTATGAGAATTTTCTGGGTTCACATGCATCTATTCCATTCCACCATCTAGTGGGTGGGTCCAGAATCATATCTCGTTTCTCCTCTTGCTTTTTTCTTTGTGGGCATCAACCCCCAAATGGTGGTAAGTCCATCCACTAAGTGACTTCGGATATGCACCCCGGAAGTTCCTATGCGTAGTCACCAACTTCAGATTCTCCCCCCTTTAGTGATTGTTTTAGGTGGAACTTTCCTCCTTTTGAACTGGTGTTCACCTTTTAGGTTTGTTCCCTCACATTTCCAGGGAGGCAGGTGAGTCGCATGTGAATCCAGAAAACTCTTTAATCTGCAAAACTACTCCTACTGGTAAATAACCCTTTAGTATTGCAGCATGAATCCTTTTAAGGAGTCACAATCTGTGCATTAATTATATAGCGGTATTTGTCTCAGTGAGAAGGATAGATTGAAATGTGGTTGAGTCTGCTAACAGTGCTGTAGCACTCTGTCCCACATCTGCTTCCTTGTTTATCTGAACATCCAAACAATAGTGTTACGTGAAGCTGTGTGTGGATGACCATGTCACTGTCATGCTGATGTCAATAAGGAATACATTTGCCAGGAATGCCAGAGTTGAGAGCATCTTGGGCTGTGTAGGCCAAGTTTTCCTTACCTTTGTTTAGCAAGTTTAGATTGTTTCCACTATCCACCATGCAATGGTTACTTTCGTTATCATTGTACCCTTGCTTGCCTTGGCAAAGGGGACAAAGAGTTGGTTCCTCTTTCTTATTACCTTTGCCTCTTGTAGGTAGTACAAGAGTGCTCTCTGCATTTCCAGGGCGTGCAGTGCCCTTTCGGACTGTGACTTGGGTTCTTGGAAGAAGGCCAGTAGCTGGGTGCTCTGGTCGAAACTGGTGTTCTGCGATCAGTTACATTGCGGTGCGTTACATCACAGTTATTACAACGTAAGCCATTACAACGACTTGCGCTAGGGGCGCTGGACTTCGGAATAGTTTGATTTACTATTCCAACTCCACCCTACGTAACAGTGGGGAAGGTGTTGGAATAGTAAATAGTAAAATCATACCATTCCTTAGTTGGTTGGTTGATTGCTTTATTTCGATATGCAAATATCATAAAAGCATTACAAAAAATATATAAAACAGCACATCGTTAAAGACTGTACATTTAAAACAGAACAGATAAAAAGTAGCAATTAATCAGAAATAAGTTAATTAAGAAAAGGATTAAATTGATATGGACAGTCTTTTTGAGCGGATCAACCATGCCCATTTTAAAAATTTGGATACGGCGCAGACAATGGGAGGGGCTGTGTCAGTTAATAGAATCCGTAAAGCCACCAAGTAGTGGCGAGTGCCCAGTTCTCTACAGAGTGGTTTGAGCCAGTGCGATCTTGGGCGAGCGTAGTCCGGGCATTCAAAGAGAAAGTGCGCCACAGTTTCAGGTCTATCAGTACATAGGGCGCAGTGGCGTGATACCTGCTTAGGGATATTCCATCTGGACAGGAGGTCAGCTAGAGGTAAACTGCCTAGTCTAAATTTAATGAAAAGAGCCCGGTCCATGGAGATGGTAATAATGTCCAGATAGGGGCTCAAAGGCAACAACGTCTTTTATTTTCAGGAAAGTTGCGGTGGAATTGCAGTGACGTTGATTGCTGATGAGCTTGGCAGAGACCCATTCCCAATAAAGTTTTTTTAGGGTCTCCTTCGGGGGACCAGAGTGTGTGGACCAGCAAGACCCCAATCCTAGGTCCCCTAGCAGATGTTTAATGTCCCTGAGCCATTTGATCTTCTGCCAACCGTCCGAACACATCACCTCTGCCAGCCCGTCTGCATAAGATTTTAGTTCCGGGACCCTCCACAGACGGGCCCAGAGCAGAAGAGGCCGAAGGCGGGCCTGGTCCTTAATTGCTTTGCAACCCGCATCCAGAAGCACCGGAACTGTCGGGGTACTCATCGGGATGGCCAGAAGGTCCTTGATGAATTTATTCTCAGCCTTGGACAAAGACTCCATATTGCCTAGACCCCATAACTCAGCTCCGTAGAGTGCTGCGGATACAGCTCGAGCTTTGTAGATATCGATTATAGGAGCTACACAATGTTTTGATGAATTATTGTACTCCTTCAGCAAAGCTCCCCCCACCCTTTTATGGCCGATGGTCATTTTGTTAATATGGGGGGTCCAGCTCATAACATCACTCAGACGGATTCCCAAATAGTCAAATTCTGACACCCTTTCGAGAGGAATAGAGTTCAAGATGTGAGGGCGGCCAACCTTGCGGGGGGGGTGCATGATCAGATACTTAGTTTTGTCCACATTGATGACAAGTCCTCTATTTACGCAAAAGTCCTGGAAGCGGTTCAGTAGCTTCTGGAGGCCCTGGGGGGTTTTGGAAATGAGGAGGGTGTCGTCGGCAAACAACAGGGTTGGGATCCTTACGCCCCCCAATAAGGGGGCGCCTGCTGGTTCACTAAGCCGGTGCTCTACCACCCCATTCACATACAAGGAGAATAGGGTGGGAGCTAGGACACAGCCCTGCCGGACACCCCTGACAACCGGGATCCTATCGGTCTTTTCTCCATTCAGACCCCATCTAACCTGGCCATTCCTTAGTGTATAGCTCCATCCAGCGCAAGTCATTGTAGCGGCTGCGTTGTAATGACTGCGATGTAAATGTATCGCGATGTAACGACCGTGTTGTAAAGGCAGTTCACCAGATTTGAAGGTATAGTTTAGGATGGTGATTACTTGTAGCTCGCTCACCCTGCAATGCAACGTGATTGCACTTAAGAAGGCTGTTTTTAGGGTTAGTAACATCAGTTCTGCTTTAGGCATGGGCTCAAATGGTTCTGTCATCAGTTATGTGAATACTAAGTTCAAGTTCCACACTGGTGTTGGTGCAGATCTCAGTGGTATCACCCTTTTTGAGCCTTCCAGGAATCTTTTCATCACCGCTAGTGTGAAGAAGCGGTTCCCTGTTGTTCCTCTGGTGTATGCTACTAGGATGACCAAGTGGACTTTTACTGATGCGTAGGTCAGGCTATTTTCTAGTAGGTGGTTCAGGTATGTTATGATCATACTGTGCTTTATCCTTGCTTCTAGCTTATCATGGTCCTTCTGGACTGAGGAGTACGACAGATCCTTGACTGTCTGGCCTTGTCCAATATGTTTGGAATTAGGGGAATTGGTGGAAAGGCATATTCAAATCTCCCAGACCAGTCTATCAACAAGGCATTCTCTTTGGACTGGTGGTGCGGAAATCTGGAAGCGAAGTCTGCATTTTGCGTTTTCTGGACTTGCCTATAGGTCTATGCTTGGAGTGCCCCCGGGTATGAACACACCATCCAGTACCTCTTGTTTAATCTCCCACTTGTGGGAGAGGTTTTCCGGTTCCTGTCATTCTTGCTTTCAACAGTTTTCTTCTCTGCTTAGTCGGTCTACTTCTGTGTTCCGTTTTCCTGGGAGGTGTATTGTTACTGGGGTCGTGTTCTGTTGGAGCACCCATTTCCATATCTCCTTTGCTAGTTTTGACCGTGGGAATGACTTTGTTCCTCCCTGTTTTTTTGAGATAGAAGATTGTTGTTGTGTTGTCCACTGGAAACAGCACTGTCTGTCCCCTAATGTGTGTCTGAAAGGCCTTCAGTGCTAAGAAGACAGTTTTGAGTTTCAGAATGTTTATGCACTTCACCGCCCCCGCTGGACTCCAGAGTCCCCTGAGCTTCAGGCTGTCCATGTGCACTCCCCAGCCGTTCTGGGATGCATGGGATGAGTCTGTTATGGTCACAGTGAGAGCTGGTAAGTTGAAGGGTTTCTCTATCCCCCACATTCATTGGGTTCCGCCATTCCATCTCCTTCTGAACCTTTGCTGTGACAACCACTAAATCCTCCCAGCTCCCCACGGCTTGTAACCACTTGTTGCAGGGCCATTTCTGTATAGGTCGCAAATGCAGTCTTACTTGCTGTATGAGGGGGGTTGCACAATGCCATCATGCCCAATAATGTCATGACAGTCTTCACGATCAGAGACTGACCCTTTTGGTAGAGATGAGCTTGCTCCTTTATTTCTTTATTCCTTTTGGGAGACTGGGTATACGTGTGCTGCCCTCATGTTCAGTTTTGCCCCCAGAAATACTTTCACCTGATCTGGATGCGGGGATAATTTTTCATGGTTTCGGTTGACGCAGAGCCGTTGTACCGTGGTGATGATTGTATGTCATGGTGGCTCGTTTGCCTTCAGCTGCCAGCCATCCAAGTACAGGTCGACATGTATGAACGGTCTTCTCAGGTGTGCAGCTACTGCTGATAGGCATTTTGTAAACACCCTTTGTGCTGATTTTATGCTGAAGGGTAGCATTCTGAACTGGTAGTGTACCTTGTCTAAGACTATTCAGAGGTGCGGTTTGTGTCTTTGTTTCATTGCTATGTGTAGTTAGCCATCCTTTAGGTCTACGGGGGCCATGTAATCTCCATTTCTTATGAGTGGGAACACTTCTCGTAGAGTTGTCACCTTGACGTTTTGTGTTCATAGTATTGGTCTCAGTGTTAAGTCTTGTTTTGGTACAAGCAAGTACGCGGAGTAGATGCCTCTTCCCACCCCCTTTTCTAAGACCTCCTGGCACATGTGTATGAGTTTGCTTCCTTAAGGGTCTTTCCTTGGAGGGAACAGGCGTCCGTGTCTCTACGAGCTCTATGCAGCAACCGACTCTTATGTTTACAATCCAGTTGCCGACAACTCCTGGAGGAATCCTCCTAATCCCGCTCCCTGGTGTTATGTGGTGGGGCTGCTGGCACAGCAAGTCACCTGTTTGCGTGCCCCCTAACCCCCACAAATGCAGGCTGGCCTGTATCTCTTGGTTTCCCACGAAAGGGCTGTCTCACTGGGTGCTGCCACCGTTGTTGGTCGGGCTGGTGCGTGGCTTGTTGGCTGAAGCCTTGCTGCTGTTGTGGGACTTGTGTGAATCCTCCCCTGTCTGCTGGGCCTCCTTTTGGGCATTCCTCCTCTCCTTGAAGGATCCCCTGAACTGCAAAGCCCCCAAGGCTTTGGCGGTCTTGTATTCCTTTATTTGCGGTAGTGCCTCATCCACCGCAGTTCTGAAGAGGGCTGCCCCTGTGAAACACATGTTGATCACGGATGCATGCACCTCTGACTTGAATCCATAGACTAAGCCATGTGAGCCTCCCAAGGATGGTACCTGTGCAGATCTGTCTGCAGGCAGTGTCTGCTACGTCCAATGCTGATTTGTGGGAGGAGTTGGTGAAGTTGTTGCCCTCTTGGATCACTGCTTTGGCCTTCTTTTTAAACTCTTCCATAAGGGGTTGTAGGAGGCCTTTCATCGCCTCCCATTATTGGTAGCCATATTGTGCGTTAGAACTCTCAATTCTTCCTTACCTTGGCCCTAGAAGCTGGGAAGCATAGTCAGATAGAGGTTTGCCTTCTGGGATGGCATCAGTGTTTCGAGGAGGAAGCACGATTCCTCCCTTTCTTCCGCAATCTCGACCCCTATATGTATTTGCTGCCCTCTTGAGGAGGAGTCCATTATACATGGACAAGTTGTCTAGAGGCAAGGACCTCAAGGGATAGAGGTTGACATCCTCTCTGTGGGTTTTGGCGTAGCGATCCTGTCATGCGTCCAACTGTCCCTGTCCTTCATGCTTGGGGGATTTGTCCTCTTTGTAGTCGAAGAGGTCTTCCTGCTCCTCTCTGTGGTTTCAGTGTCAAAGGCGCCTCAATGTCTAGTTGGTCGTCACCTATCTACCTCGAATCAAAAGAGTTTTGGAGGGGCGTGGCTTCCTTTCAAGGAGTCAAACTTCTTCCGCCGCAGCAGGGCTGTCATTTTGGATTCGAGAAGGTGTTTTTTCCATGCGACCTCGAGCAATCGTTCAATTTCAGCCAAATGGGCCTTCCTCTTCGAGGTCACCAGTTTTTGGTCTTCGGTTCCCAGTCTCTCTCGCTCTCTCTGCTTCTCCTTTGCCCCCTTTTTTTGCGCCTGCTGGTGTTGCAGGTTAGCTCAAAGGTTTGACCCCCTCACCAATCTGTGTCCTTTACTGGATCCGTGTAGTTCTTTGAGTTTTTGCCAACGTTCGGTCGTCAAGCGTTTTGACATCTAGGTAGCTTAAGAGAATCTAGAGTCTGTGCCTTTCGGTGCCTTTGTTACCTTCTTCCGCTTAGCTTTCTCAGCATCTCGTGGTGTCTCTGGAGTCTCTCGCCGCTCTCCTCTCAGCATCAAGCCTCTCGATGTCGAAGAAGTCTTCTTCAGCTTCAGACTCTCCGCCATCTGCCAGATTATCTTACATGACGTTCCCCTCTTCATGTTTACTGGAGAGGCCTAGATCTTTGAGAGATTCCTGGTTCCTCTGGGCGTTGGCCAGACTATTCCAAACCAAACTACAAGATGGTGGAACAGATGCTCAGCAAGTGAATCCAGAAATGGATTCATGCAGCAAAAATAGTGCTAGATCTCCATGGACACGTTCAGTGCCCTTAAGCTAGCAGTGAGACAGAGCTTGTAAGGTTGGAACAATTAATGCCCACAGTCAAAGATTGGGTGTCTGAGTCAATCTTCAGGTTACCCAAGTGTGATTATGAAGATTTTATTTATTAAAAGGTATTTATACAGCATGAACCTCGACCCAGGATCAACGGAGTGCTTTACAAGAACGCTACAGCAAAGTACAATGGATGACTAGTTCCCACTCAACAGGCAGCAATTCAAACAGTTCTAAGAAGCAAAGGGTCCTCCAGCACCAGGAGATGTACTGATACTAAGGAGTATATGGGGAGGGTGTCTTTCAGACCTTCAGCTTGATACCAAAGACATCTTTCAACAAGGATGGGGGATAGCATGTTTGAAAATCTGCTACCAAGATGATGGGGGGTGGACCAGGTCAACAACCTGCGGTCCCTTGTTAAATGGTTCAGGAAAATAGGTTATATTTGCAATAAAGTCAACGCTTCTGCAGATGTATGACCAAGCGTGGTCATCACTGAAGCAAGGTCACTCGAGGAGAAGAAAGCTTTTAACAGCTTGGCACCAGTAAGTCTAAAGCTAGGAAGGTTGGGGGACACTGGTGAAGGAATCCTGGACCTCTTGTATCTGGTGCAGGAGCGAGGAGGGTTAATTAAATATTCTTGTATGTAGAATTGCCAGGATACAAGCGCTACTTCCAAGCAAGGCTTGATCTCGGAAGCTTGTAAGAGGAAGCAATGAAAAACTTAGGAGGAATGAAAAACGTATGGCCCATGTTAGGTTTTCCTTCGTTTCAGGGATAAGTTAGACCATACCTGAACACAGGGTAATGCTAAGATTCTACTAAGATTCTACTGCTAGAGACTATATCCTTTATTGACTAACTTAGTGGCCTTATCTTTGACAGTCTTCTACATCAAGAAGGCGCCATACTTGGTTGTTAGAGAGACGTAGTCTCAAGTTGGACACATATGTCAGGCTGGGACTACACCATGGGCCACACACAAAAGGAGCTTGTCTCTACTAAACAGTGCAAATACTAGAGAGAGAGAGAGAGAGAGAGAGAGAGGTTTTCAATTTCTTTGGGCAGTGCATCAGAAGAACTGCACCCAGGAGAGAGATGCTCAGTCACACTGTGTAATGACTACCCAGGACATTGGAAGAAGATAGGGAATCCTATTCAAGCCAACTCTGGAGCGGATAAGGCCCTTTGAGTGCAGGCACTTAGACCCCATTTACTAAACTTTGACCCAGCTGAAGCAAGCGGTCATGCACCTTACACACATGATGGGGATGGCTCCTTTAACATAAGCTGCCTCATTCACTGGGTATTCTGTACCATGCCTGTGCTGACCGCTTGACCTCTCGGATTAAATCCAACATCTGCAAAATAATGTCATCCTTGCTTTGAAGACCGACCAGAATAGTCCAACGTGAACACCTAAAGCTCAGTAATTAACTGAATGATTAGTCTCCTTGCAGTAAAGGCACAGGGTATGCAGGGCGGCTTGCTGCAGTCTGTGGCACGATTGTTTAAATATGAAGTGTTGCAGCATATACTGACCAATCCAAAAGAACAGATCAGATGTAAAAATCCAGCATTTCAAAGAATATGCCATAGAATTCAGTTGGAATTACTGAACATAATAGAAGCAAGTTATGATCAACATTGATCAGCTTAACAACGTGTACTGGGGAGGGTGCACCACCAACAGGGGTATAGGGATACAACCATATAGAATGCACATCTGTGGGTGGTACTAACAATCCCATCCCTTCTGCTCCACCACTGATTGTTTACAACCTATGGTTAAGAACCAAGATTCCAGTTGCGAGTTCTCATGGATTGCATTTAAATTTCTCCTGAAAATCATAACTAGAAAGTGCTGCTGCAGCATATACATAGCACATCACTAGTCTGCTTCTGCTATACCCATGCCAGTTATAAACTGAAATGTGTCTTGTGCTGAAGGAAAGATTAAAACACATTTCACCTCCTGAGGGTGGCCAAAAGCAATGTCAAATATACTGAGGAATGGGTGAAGAGATGGAACACCTCATCTAGTGGGAATCTCAATCTAGTCAATGGCCTTTGAATCAAAGAGATTTGAGGTTGCAAAATAGATTGCTATTAATTTGCCAATGCATGCTGTCCAGCTCTGCAGAGGAAGCAGACGCCCCTCGCTTAAAGATCTCTGCAAAGCGCTTGATCTGAGCTGGTTCACTATCAGCTGCACTTGGGTCCTGTTTGTATTCGGATAATTGGTTTGGTTATGCGGAAACACAGGGGACAATGTATTTTATTCTCGTTCTGTGCCCCTGATAAGCCGGACCTATTGGCTTTGCCAATGCTTGTTTTTATTGGAAGCCTATCCTACGAAAAAAAGAAAACATGCACCCATCTGAACATGGCCGAATACGGTTGCAATAAAAAGTGCATATTTAAAAAAGATTGATGTTGCTGGTTTACTAGCGTTTAAGAAACTGCCTACCAAGCAGCTCCATGCATTTCAGGATCATTGCTGTGACTGTCAGGAATAAATCACAACTAAACCAAGCACTCAAATCACAGGCAACTATAATGTTACTTAAACACTGTATAGCAAGAACCTAAAAAGCAGATGGAAAAATAAATTCAAATTTAACTGGGCTGGCCTAGTGCAGTGAAGCAGCTTTGTCGCTGAAGATAAAGGAGCTATGTTCAGGCAGATTTGAACAACGTGCACAGACTTTGTGCAGTCGCTAAAAAAAGTGAAGACCACCGAAGGGTTGTGGAATCAAAATGTCTAATTGCCCAATGGATCAAGCCTGCTGACCAAATGGCCCTTTATGTTATGTGTATTATGTTACGTATTATCAATAGTCTGGTGAAACAGCTGAAACTGACTCAGAGGCCACGCCTAAAAAAACTACTGTGATTACCAAGACACTGTGCATCCATCTCAAGAAGGGTCATTGGGGACGAACAATGGCAAAAGTTGGAAGAAAGACATGGACAGTGCAAGTTTTGAGGGTTGCTACACGCCATGTAACAAGGGGACAGACTTGTGAACCAGACTCCTGCACAGAGCCAGTCACTCCTTCCTGTGGGTGCATGACGGGCCCTTAGCATGGGCTGCAGAGCAAGGCAGGCAGTGGGCGTGGCGTCCTGCATTTCAGGGGCTTGGAATTGACGGGTTCCGAAATAGAACCAGCGGACACAACCTAAGCCACCTTAAGTCCTACTCTCTGCGGAAGCTTCTTTAGGGTTTAGTACCGGAAGAGCAGCGCTCAGATCGTCAATTCATTACGTAATCTCTCGAATTCCACGAACACATTTGCACTCACCTAGCACAATGAGGCTGCTGTCATTTTCAGCAACCCACTTATTATGCACGATAATTGTGCATTGTACTCTTGTGCAAGACCGTGGGGGCCGGTGCATTCTTAGGGCCATGAAAAGATGCATTGAAAGGCTACCCGACAGCCAGCGGGCGGGGCACTGCAACGCCTGCACTTGTAAATACAGCCAAACACAAAAGAACCCGACAGAAACATGCCAAGGTCTGCCAGCCAATGACCTGTGCAGCAGCTTATCACAGCGGTGGCGTTATCAGCACGTCTACCAGACAATCTTGGACCAGGTGGCTATATACACACCCTCCCTCACAAACAAGGAGTGCATCCTTCGATTGAAAAATTGGAACAAATGACTACTCTTACTCTGATAAATAGCTGTCGTATCACAAAAGAAGCAAGCATCTGCAAAGCCAAATCGGTTAGGCCTTTACAAGCTACTGCAATACTTAAATATTTTTTTTATTGTATGCATATGCCACAAAGATAAAAAGAAAAAAACAATGCTGCTATTGAAATGGAAACAACACTTCTGTTAGCTATGACGCGGTTTTGATTGGAGAGAAAGGTTTGCGTCAGTGTATTTGTATGACGTGGTCAAATCATGCTCTATTTAATTCACTCTGGCCTCACATGCAACATGATTTGATCATCATGAGGACAATTCAAGTTCTCCTGACCATTAATCTAGCCTAGACTGATCCCTTTGGAGTAGCCCTTCAAGCTAGACACCACCATTGGCTAGAGCGCTTTACCAACAAGGCTGCAATTAAAGTGCAGTGCACTAGCCCGCCTGACAGCTTGACCGTGCCATGCCACAATGCCCTATGTCGGATAAATAGGGCTGGCATTCATGAAACAGTGCTACCAGCCTATCGTTTTGACAGATTGAAAAAAAATAATTCACATGAACTCTACAAGTCAGTGGTTTTGTCATATAAAATCATTTTAATTCCCACATGGCTGCAACAAAGCCTTGGGGTCGGTAACTGAGCAACGGTTGGGAACCGCAAATAACCAATAGGAAGGCGTTGCCCCTTTCACGCACGCACCTTCGTGTTTGCAATTCGTAATGGATCGCAAAAGCCATTTTACAAGTCGGATACATTTTGAACATGTTTTTTGCGACCACAAGTCCTGTGTTTTTGCAAACTGCATACTTTGCAACTCGCACACTTTTGTACACAAGGCCCCTGGGCCCTAAACCAGCTATACTCTCCCTTTAAATCAAATTGCCCCTTCCCCACATCTCTCATGTTCTGAACGAATACTGAATCATAATTTGTGGTTTTTCTTAAACTTGAAATGGCTGCATGAACCAAATTTAGTGTTTGCAATCCCATAAGGCAGTTACCCTGAACGCCACGCCGCTTTGTCTCCACTATACCTTTTAATGCCATAACACGAAGAACTTCAGCAGGTCATTCAGTTAGCTGTGCATATGTACTGCAGTGTCTTACAATGTGCCTTATGTACATGTAACCACAGTTCCACTTTATTTGCGATACATGTACAACTCCTACTGTAACGGCAAACTGAAAAAAAAATAAACTGGGAGCAAAAATTGGTATTTGGCTAAGGCTCGCCTTCGGTAAACATACAAACTACATTATATCAGTTCTTCTGTCCACCGCCTGGTGCTCACTTATGCACCCCCCCATACTCACGCTCTGCATCCTATACCTGCTGCCCACAGTCTATATTCCCCAAATGTACTCCAAATATCTTATGTCCAAGGGCATCTGCATCCCCCCGTGTACTCTATGTGTTCTCCCTAGCAATACAGACATACCCTCATTCTTTTCTCCTGTTCCCTCATTTACTTCGGTCTCCTTTTCGGTGGTTGGCCGGTCTCCTTTTTACTGACCACGTAATCAGGAGAGATCAATTCAGCTTCCATTCAATAGGCACATAATCAGAGAGAGAATGGATCACTTGTCCTGTTTTTTAACCAGGGTCTTGGGTTCATACCATCAACAACAAAAAAAAACATACATGAACAAGCATTGGAAATGCAATAGGTCTCGCATTAGGAAAGTTTGAGCTATTGGTATTGTAAATGACACTTTTTGTATTTATGTGTTGGTTTTGAAAGTAGCAAAATTAATAGCTTTGTCAGTTACAATGTCAATAGTTTTAACTTTTGCAAATGTGACACCTATAGCATTTGTAATGCAATGTGTGTTGTATTTACGTGACTTAGATGTATTGATATTACAAATAACAATGGCTTTTAATTTTGTAAATAATTAATACTTAAATAAAAGTTATTGTAATTTATAATGGCAATAGCTTAAACGTTTGTAAATAACTTTTGTGAAGATTATGTTCAGTGTATTTTATTGTGACGAAAATCCAAGAACATTGCATTTGCACCTACACACACACACACAGCCACACACATATAGATGTGGTGGTGGAGGATCTGGGGGATATGGTGGTGGTGGATGTGGTGGTGGATGTGGTGGTGGTGGAGGTGGTGGATGTGGTGGATGTGGATGTGGTGGTTGTGGATGTGGTGAAAGTGGTGGTGGATGTGGTGGTGGATGTGGTGGTGGTGCGTATGGTGGATGTGGTGGTGGTGGATGCGGTGGTGGATGAGGTGGTGGATGAGGTGGTGGATGAGGTGGTGATGGTGGATGCGGTGGTGGATGCGGTGGATGTGGTGGTGGTAGTGGTGGATGGGGTGGTGGTTGTAGTGGATGTAGTGGTGGTGGGTGCGGTGGTGGTGGATGTCATGGTGAATGTAGAGGTGATGGTGGATGTAGTGGTGGTGGAGGTGATGGTGGATGTAGTGGTGGTGGAGGTGGAGGTGATGGTGGATGTGATGGTGGATGTGGTGGTGATGGTGGATGTGGTGGTGGATGCGATGGTGGTGGATGCGGTGGATGTGGTGGTGGATGCGGTGTTGGTGGTGGATGCGGTGGTGGATGTGGTGGTGGATGTGGTGGTGGATGTAGTGGTGGTGGTGGATGCGGTGGTGGATGTGGTGGTGGATGTAGTGGTGGTGGTGGATGCGGTGGTGGATGTGGTGGTGGATGTAGTGGTGGTGGTGGATGCGGTGGTGGTGGATGCGGTGGTGGTGGTGGATGCGGTGGTGGTGGTGGATGCGGTGGTGGTGGTGGTGGATGTGGCGGTGGTGGTGGTGGATGTGGCGGTGGTGGTGGAGGTGATGGTGGATGTGGTGGTGGTGGTGGATGGGGTGGTGGATGTAGTGGTGGTGGGTGTGGTGGTGGTGGTGGTGGTGGTGGTGGATGTGGTGGTGGTGGGTGTGGTGGTGGTGGATGCGGTGGTGGTGGATGCGGTGGTGGTGGATGTGATGGTGGATGTGGTGGTGGTGGATGGGCTGGTGGTTGTGGTGGATGTGGTGGTGGATGCGGTGGTGGATGCGGTGGTGTTGGATGTGGTGGTGGTGGTGGATGTGGCGGTGGATGTCATGGTGGATGTGGAGGTGATGGTGGATGTGGTGGTGATGGTGGATGTGGTGGATGCGGTGGTGGCGGATGGGGTGGTGGTTGTGGTGGTGGATGTAGTGGTGGTGGATGTAGTGGTGGATGTAGTGGTGGTGGATGTAGTGGTGGTGGAAGTGGTGGTGGATGTGGTGGTGGATGTGGTGGTGGATGTGGTGGTGGATGTGGTGGTGGATGTGGTGGTGGATGTGGTGGTGGATGTGGTGGTGGATGTGGTGGTGGATGTGGTGGTGGATGTGGTGGTGGATGTGGTGGTGGATGTGGTGGTGGATGTGGTGGTGGATGTGGTGGTGGATGTGGTGGTGGATGTGGTGGTGGATGTGGTGGTGGATGTGGTGGTGGATGTGGTGGTGGATGTGGTGGTGGATGTGGTGGTGGATGTGGTGGTGGATGTGGTGGTGGATGTGGTGGTGGATGAGGTGGTGGATGTGGTGGTGGATGAGGTGGTGGATGTGGTGGTGGATGTGGTGGTGAAAGTGGTGGTGGATGTGGTGGTGGATGTGGTGGTGGATGTGGTGGTGGATGTGGTGGTGAAAATGGTGGTGGATGTGGTGGTGGATGTGGTGGTGGATGTGGTGGTGGTTGTGGTGGTGGATGTAGTGGTGGTGGATGTAGTGGTGGTGGAAGTGGTGGTGGAAGTGGTGGTGAAAATGGTGGTGGATGTGGTGGTGGATGTGGTGGCGGATGGGGTGGTGGTTGTGGTGGTGGATGTAGTGGTGGTGGATGTAGTGGTGGTGGAAGTGGTGGTGGAAGTGGTGGTGGATGTGGTGGTGGATGTGGTGGTGGATGTGGTGGTGGATGTGGTGGTGGATGTGGTGGTGGATGTGGTGGTGGATGTGGTGGTGGATGTGGTGGTGGATGTGGTGGTGGATGTGGTGGTGGATGTGGTGGTGGATGTGGTGGTGGATGTGGTGGTGGATGTGGTGGTGGATGTGGTGGTGGATGTGGTGGTGGATGTGGTGGTGGATGTGGTGGTGGATGTGGTGGTGGATGTGGTGGTGGATGTGGTGGTGGATGAGGTGGTGGATGTGGTGGTGGATGTGGTGGTGAAAGTGGTGGTGGATGTGGTGGTGGATGTGGTGGTGGATGTGGTGGTGGATGTGGTGGTGAAAATGGTGGTGGATGTGGTGGTGGATGTGGCGGTGGATGTCATGGTGGATGTGGAGGTGATGGTGGATGTGGTGGTGGATGTGATGGTGGATGTGGTGGTGGATGTGGTGGTGGATGTGGTGGTGGATGCGGTGGTGGATGCGGTGGTGGATGCGGTGGTGGATGCGGTGGTGGATGCGGTGGTGTTGGATGTGGTGGTGGTGGTGGATGTGGCGGTGGATGTCATGGTGGATGTGGTGGTGATGGTGGATGTGGTGGATGCGGTGGTGGCGGATGGGGTGGTGGTTGTGGTGGTGGATGTAGTGGTGGTGGATGTAGTGGTGGTGGATGTAGTGGTGGTGGATGTAGTGGTGGTGGATGTAGTGGTGGTGGATGTAGTGGTGGTGGATGTAGTGGTGGTGGATGTAGTGGTGGTGGATGTAGTGGTGGTGGATGTGGTGGTGGATGTGGTGGTGGATGTGGTGGTGGATGTGGTGGTGGATGTGGTGGTGGATGTGGTGGTGGATGTGGTGGTGGATGTGGTGGTGGATGTGGTGGTGGATGTGGTGGTGGATGTGGTGGTGGATGTGGTGGTGGATGTGGTGGTGGATGTGGTGGTGGATGTGGTGGTGGATGTGGTGGTGGATGTGGTGGTGGATGTGGTGGTGGATGTGGTGGTGAAAGTGGTGGTGGATGTGGTGGTGGATGTGGTGGTGGATGTGGTGGTGGATGTGGTGGTGAAAATGGTGGTGGATGTGGCGGCGGTGGATGTGGTGGTGGATGTGGCGGTGGATGTCATGGTGGATGTGGAGGTGATGGTGGATGTGGTGGTGGATGTGATGGTGGATGTGGTGGTGGATGTGGTGGTGGATGTGGTGGATGTGGTGGTGGATGTAGTGGTGGTGGGTGTGGTGGTGGTGGTGGATGCGGTGGTGGTGGATGTAGTGGTGGTGGTGGATGCGGGGGTGGTGGATGTGGCGGTGGAGGTGATGGTGGATGTTGTGGTGGTGGTGGATGGGGTGGTGGTGGTGGATGTAGTGGTGGTGGAGGTGATGGTGGATGTAGTGATGGTGGATGTGATGGTGGATGTGGTGGTGATGGTGGATGTGGTGGATGCGGTGGATGTGGTGGATGCGGTGGTGGTGGTAGTGGTGGATGGGGTGGTGGTGGTAGTGGATGTAGTGGTGGTGGGGGTGGTGGTGGTGGTGGTGGATGTGGTGGATGCGGTGGTGGTGGATGTCATGGTGGATGTGGAGGTGATGGTGGATGTCATGGTGGATGTGGTGGTGGTGGATGTGATAGTGGATGCGGTGGTGGTGGATGTGGTGATGGTGGATGCGGTGGTGGATGTGGTGGTGGTGGTGGATGTGGTGGTGGATGTAGTGGTGGTGGGTGTGGTGGTGGTGGTGGATGCGGTGGTGGTGGATGTAGTGGTGGTGGTGGATGCGGTGGTGGTGGTGGATGTGGTGGTGGTGGCGGTGGAGGTGATGGTGGATGTGGTGGTGGTGGTGGATGGGGTGGTGGTGGTGGATGTAGTGGTGGTGGAGGTGATGGTGGATGTAGTGATGGTGGATGTGATGGTGGATGTGGTGGTGATGGTGGATGTGGTGATGATGGTGGATGTGGTGGTGGATGCGGTGGTGGTGTATGCGGTGGATGTGGTGTGGTGGTGATGGTGGTGGATGGGGTGGTGGTTGTGGTGGATGTGGTGGTGGATGTAGTGGTGGTGGGTGTGGTGGTGGTGGTGGATGCGGTGGTGGTGGATGTAGTGGTGGTGGTGGATGCGGTGGTGGTGGTGGTGGATGCGGGGGTGGTGGATGTCATGGTGGATGTGGAGGTGATGGTGGATGTGGTGGTGGTGGATGTGATAGTGGATGCGGTGGTGGTGGATGTGGTGATGGTGGATGCGGTGGTGGATGTGGTGGTGGTGGTGGATGTGGTGGTGGATGTAGTGGTGGTGGGTGTGGTGGTGGTGGTGGTGGATGCGGTGGTGGTGGATGTAGTGGTGGTGGTGGATGCGGTGGTGGTGGTGGATGCGGGGGTGGTGGATGTGGCGGTGGAGGTGATGGTGGATGTGGTGGTGGTGGTGGATGTAGTGGTGGTGGAGGTGATGGTGGATGTAGTGATGGTGGATGTGATGGTGGATGTGGTGGATGTGGTGATGATGGTGGATGTGGTGGTGGATGCGGTGGTGGATGCGGTGGTGGTGTATGCGGTGGATGTGGTGGTGGTGGATGGGGTGGTGGTTGTGGTGGATGTGGTGGTGGATGTAGTGGTGGTGGGTGTGGTGGTGGTGGTGGATGCGGTGGTGGTGGATGTAGTGGTGGTGGTGGATGCGGTGGTGGTGGTGGTGGATGCGGGGGTGGTGGTGGTGGATGCGGGGGTGGTGGTGATGGTGGATGTGGTGGTGGATGTAGTGGTGGTGGAGGTGATGGTGGATGTAGTGATGGTGGATGTGATGGTGGATGTGGTGGTGATGGTGGATGTGGTGATGATGGTGGATGTGGTGGTGGATGCGGTGGTGGTGTGCGGTGGATGTGGTGGTGGATGCGGTGTTGGTGGTGGATACGGTGGTGGATGTGGTGGTGGATGTAGTGGTGGTGGTGGATGCGGTGGTGTTGGATGTGGTGGATGCGGTGGTGGTGGATGTGGCGGTGGTGGTGGAGGTGATGGTGGATGTGGAGGTGATGGTGGATGTGGAGGTGATGGTGGATGTGGTGGTGGTGGTGGATGGGGTGGTGGTGGATGTGGTGGTGGTGGTGGATGTGGTGGTGTTGGATGTGGTGGTGGTGGATGTGGCGGTGGATGTCATGGTGGATGTGGAGGTGATGTTGGATGTGGTGGTGGTGGATGTGATGGTGGATGTGGTGGTGGTGGTGGATGGGCTGGTGGTTGTGGTGGATGTAGTGGTGGTGGGTGTGGTGGTGGTGGATGCGGTGGTGGTGGTGGATGCGGTGGTGTTGGATGTGGTGGTGGTGGTGGTGGATGTGGCGGTGGATGTCATGGTGGATGTGGAGGTGATGGTGGATGTGGTGGTGATGGTGTATGTGGTGGATGTGGAGGTGATGGTGGATGTGGTGGTGATGGTGTATGTGGTGGATGCGGTGGTGGTGGATGGGGTGGTGGTTGTGGTGGTGGATGTAGTGGTGGTGGAAGTGGTGGATGTGGTGGATGCGGTGGTGGTGGATGTCATGGTAGATGTGGAGGTGATGGTGGATGTGATGGTGGATGTGGTGGTGGTGGATGTGATGGTGAAAGTGGTGGTGGATGTGGTGGTGAAAGTGGTGGTGGATGTGGTGGTGAAAGTGGTGGTGGATGTGGTGGTGAAAGTGGTGGTGGATGTGGTGGTGAAAGTGGTGGTGGATGTGGTGGTGAAAGTGGTGGTGGATGTGGTGGTGGATGTGGCGGTGGATGTCATGGTGGATGTGGAGGTGATGGTGGATGTGGAGGTGATGGTGGATGTGATGGTGGATGTGGTGGTGGATGTGGTGGTGGATGTGGTGGTGGATGTGGCGGTGGATGTGGCGGTGGATGCGGTGGATGCGGTGGATGTGGTGGATGTGGTGGATGTGGTGGATGTGGTGGATGCGGTGGATGCGGTGGTAGTGGTGGATGGGGTGGTGGTGGTAGTGGATGTAGTGGTGGTGGGGGTGGTGGTGGTGGTGGATGTGGTGGATGCGGTGGTGGTGGATGTCGAGGTGATGGTGGATGTGGAGGTGATGGTGGATGTGGTGGTGGTGGATGTGATGGTGGATGCGGTGGTGGTGGATGTGATGGTGGATGCGGTGGTGGTTGATGCGGTGGATGTGGTGATGGTGGATGCGGTGGTGGATGTGGTGGTGGTGGTGGTGGATGGGGTGGTGGTTGTGGTGGATGTGGTGGTGGATGTAGTGGTGGTGGGTGTAGTGGTGGTGGATGCGGTGGTGGTGGATGCGGTGGTGGTGGATGCGGTGGTGGTGGATGTAGTGGTGGTGGATGCGGTGGTGGTGGATGTAGTGGTGGTGGATGTAGTGGTGGTGGATGTAGTGGTGGTGGATGCGGTGGTGGTGGTGGATGCGGGGGTGGTGGATGTGGCGGTGGAGGTGATGGTGGATGTGGTGGTGGTGGTGGTGGATGGGGTGGTGGTGGTGAATGTAGTGGTGGTGGGTGTGGTGGTGGTGGATGCGGTGGTGTTGGATGCGGTGGTGTTGGATGTGGTGATGGTGGATGTCATGGTGGATGTGGAGGTGATGTTGGGTGTGGTGGTGGTGGATGTGATGGTGGATGTGGTGGTGGTGGTGGATGGGCTGGTGGTTGTGGTGGATGTGGTGGTGGATGTAGTGGTGGTGGGTGTGGTGGTGGTGGTGGATGCGGTGGTGGATGCGGTGGTGTTGGATGTGGTGGTGGTGGTGGATGTGGCGGTGGATGTCATGGTGGATGTGGAGGTGATGGTGGATGTGGTGGTGATGGTGTATGTGGTGGATGCGGTGGTGGTGGATGGGGTGGTGGTTGTGGATGTAGTGGTGGTGGTGGTGGATGTGGTGGTGAAAGTGGTGGTGGATGTGGTGGTGGAAGTGGTGGTGGATGTGGTGGTGGAAGTGGTGGTGGATGTGGTGGTGAAAGTGGTGGTGAAAGTGGTGGTGGATGTGGTGGTGAAAGTGGTGGTGGATGTGGTGGTGAAAGTGGTGGTGGATGTGGTGGTGGATGTGGTGGTGAAAGTGGTGGTGGAAGTGGTGGTGGATGTGGTGGTGAAAGTGGTGGTGGATGTGGTGGTGAAAGTGGTGGTGGATGTGGTGGTGAAAGTGGTGGTGGATGTGGTGGTGGATGTGGTGGTGGATGTGGTGGTGAAAGTGGTGGTGAAAGTGGTGGTGGATGTGGTGGTGAAAGTGGTGGTGAAAGTGGTGGTGGATGTGGCGGCGGTGGATGTGGCGGTGGATGTCATGGTGGATGTGGAGGTGATGGTGGATGTGGAGGTGGATGTGGTGGTGGATGTGATGGTGGATGATGCGGTGGATGTGGTGGATGCGGTGGTGGTGGTAGTGGTGGATGGGGTGGTGGTTGTAGTGGATGTAGTGGTGGTGGGGGTGGTGGTGGTGGTGGATGTGGTGGATGCGGTGGTGGTGGATGTCATGGTGGATGTGGAGGTGATGGTGGATGTGGAGGTGATGGTGGATGTGGTGGTGATGGATGTGATGGTGGATGCGGTGGTGGTGGATGCGGTGGATGTGGTGATGGTGGATGCGGTGGTGGATGTGGTGGTGGATGTGATGGTGGATGTGGTGGTGGATGTGGTGGTGGATGCGGTGGATGTGGTGGTGGATGCGGTGGATGTGGTGGATGCGGTGGATGCGGTGGTGGTGGTAGTGGTGGATGGGGTGGTGGTGGTGGTGGTGGATGTGGTGGATGCGGTGGTGGTGGATGTCATGGTGGATGTGGAGGTGATGGTGGATGTGGAGGTGATGGTGGATGTGGTGGTGGTGGTGGATGTGATGGTGGATGCGGTGGTGGTGGATGCGGTGGATGTGGTGATGGTGGATGCGGTGGTGGATGTGGTGGTGGTGGTGGATGGGGTGGTGGTTGTGGTGGTGGTGGATGTAGTGGTGGTGGATGTAGTGGTGGTGGGTGTGGTGGTGGTGGTGGATGCGGTGGTGGTGGATGCGGTGGTGGTGGATGTGGTGGATGTGGTGGTGGTGGATGTCATGGTGGATGTGGAGGTGATGGTGGATGTGAAGGTGATGGTGGATGTGAAGGTGATGGTGGATGTGGTGGTGGTGGAGGTGATGGTGGATGTGGTGGATGCGATGGATGTGGTGGATGCGATGGATGTGGTGGTGGATGCGGTGGTGGTGGTAGTGGTGGATGGGGTGGTGGTTGTAGTGGATGTAGTGGTGGTGGGGGTGGTGGATGTGGTGGATGCGGTGGTGGTGGATGTCATGGTGGATGTGGAGGTGATGGTGGATGTGGTGGTGATGGATGTGATGGTGGATGCGGTGGTGGTGGATGCGGTGGATGTGGTGATGGTGGATGCGGTGGTGGATGTGGTGGTGGATGTGATGGTGGATGTGGTGGTGGATGTGGTGGTGGATGCGGTGGATGTGGTGGTGGATGCGGTGGATGTGGTGGATGCGGTGGATGCGGTGGTGGTGGTAGTGGTGGATGGGGTGGTGGTGGTGGTGGTGGATATGGTGGATGCGGTGGTGGTGGATGTCATGGTGGATGTGGAGGTGATGGTGGATGTGGAGGTGATGGTGGTGGTGGATGTGATGGTGGATGCGGTGGTGGTGGATGCGGTGGATGTGGTGATGGTGGATGCGGTGGTGGATGTGGTGGTGGTGGTGGATGGGGTGGTGGTTGTGGTGGTGGTGGATGTAGTGGTGGTGGATGTAGTGGTGGTGGGTGTGGTGGTGGTGGTGGATGCGGTGGTGGTGGATGCGGTGGTGGTGGATGTGGTGGTGGTGGATGTGGTGGATGTGGTGGTGGTGGATGTCATGGTGGATGTGGAGGTGATGGTGGATGTGAAGGTGATGGTGGATGTGAAGGTGATGGTGGATGTGGTGGTGGTGGAGGTGATGGTGGATGTGGTGGATGCGATGGATGTGGTGGATGCGATGGATGTGGTGGTGGATGCGGTGGTGGTGGTAGTGGTGGATGGGGTGGTGGTTGTAGTGGATGTAGTGGTGGTGGGGGTGGTGGATGTGGTGGATGCGGTGGTGGTGGATGTCATGGTGGATGTGGAGGTGATGGTGGATGTGGTGGTGATGGATGTGATGGTGGATGCGGTGGTGGTGGATGCGGTGGATGTGGTGATGGTGGATGCGGTGGTGGATGTGGTGGTGGATGTGATGGTGGATGTGGTGGTGGATGTGGTGGTGGATGTGGTGGTGGATGCGGTGGATGTGGTGGTGGATGCGGTGGATGTGGTGGATGCGGTGGATGCGGTGGTGGTGGTAGTGGTGGATGGGGTGGTGGTGGTGGTGGTGGATATGGTGGATGCGGTGGTGGTGGATGTCATGGTGGATGTGGAGGTGATGGTGGATGTGGAGGTGATGGTGGTGGTGGATGTGATGGTGGATGCGGTGGTGGTGGATGCGGTGGATGTGGTGATGGTGGATGCGGTGGTGGATGTGGTGGTGGTGGTGGATGGGGTGGTGGTTGTGGTGGTGGTGGATGTAGTGGTGGTGGATGTAGTGGTGGTGGGTGTGGTGGTGGTGGTGGATGCGGTGGTGGTGGATGCGGTGGTGGTGGATGTGGTGGATGTGGTGGTGGTGGATGTCATGGTGGATGTGGAGGTGATGGTGGATGTGAAGGTGATGGTGGATGTGAAGGTGATGGTGGATGTGGTGGTGGTGGAGGTGATGGTGGATGTGGTGGATGCGATGGATGTGGTGGATGCGATGGATGTGGTGGTGGATGCGGTGGTGGTGGTAGTGGTGGATGGGGTGGTGGTTGTAGTGGATGTAGTGGTGGTGGGGGTGGTGGTGGTGGATGTGGTGGATGCGGTGGTGGTGGATGTCATGGTGGATGTGGAGGTGATGGTGGATGTGGAGGTGATGGTGGATGTGGAGGTGATGGTGGATGTGGTGGTGGTGGATGTGATGGTGGATGCGGTGGTGGTGGATGCGGTGGATGTGGTGATGGTGGATGCGGTGGTAGATGTGGTGGTGGATGGGGTGGTGGTTGTGGTGGTGGTGGATGTAGTGGTGGTGGGTGTGGTGGTGGTGGTGGATGCGGTGGTGGTGGATGCGGTGGTGGTGGATGTGGTGGTGGTGGATGTGGTGGTGGATGTGGAGGTGATGGTGGATATGAAGGTGATGGTGGATGTGAAGGTGATGGTGGATGTGGTGGTGGTGGATGTGGTGGTGGTGGAGGTGATGGTGGATGTGGTGGATGCGATGGATGTGGTGGTGGATGCGGTGGTGGTGGTGGATGCGGTGGTGGTGGATGGGGTAGTGGTTGTGGTGGATGTGGTGGTGGATGTAGTGGTGGTGGGGGTGGATGCAGTGGTGGATGCGGTGGTGGAAGTGGTGGTGGATGTGGTGGTGGTGGTGGATGTGATGGTGGTGGATGTGGAGGTGATGGTGGATGTGGTGGTGGATGGGGTGGTGGATGGGGTGGTGGATGGGGTGGTGGATGGGGTGGTGGTGGTGGATGCGGTGGAAGTGGTGGTGGTGGATGTGGTGGTGGATGTGGCGGTGGATGTCGTGGTGGTGGTGGTGGTGGTGGTGGTGGTGGTGGTGGTGGATGTGATGGTGGATGTGGTGGTGGATGCAGTGGTGGATGCGGTGGTGGATGGGGTGGTGGTTGTAGTGGATGTGGTGGTTGATGTAGTGGTGGTGGGTGTGGTGGTGGTGGTGGTGGATGCGGTGGTGGTGGATGCGGTGGAGGTCATGTTTTTGTAGGCTCACAGCCAATTGATGAATATATCTACTCGGCAATAACTGCTTTAAATGGGTCTGGCACTCTTTTCTCATTAAAGAGAAAAATGATTCTTCCCATCACACTGCATTAAATAAAAATTAGCAACTGGAAAAATGTGGTATTCTTCAGGATATGAGACACGACCAGAAAGCTTAAAAAAAATACTGGACTCAGGTAAAAAAAAATTTAAATAAACTTCAAAGCAGCAGATGTACTTTATCGAAAGTTAATACTAAAAGTTAGTATCTGCTCGGTTCCTGGAACTTATACCCAACTACGGCCTGGAATCGTAAATATAAATAAATATGTCCTAACGGCATAAAAGAAAACACTTGCAGAAATAATGCAAATTCATTTTCAGTGGCTGTGCATACAGTAAAACACTGAATTTAAAAGACCGACAATGAAACGTGTATGCCAGGCCTAATTTAATGCAAGTAGCCAACCGCTACCACACTAACAATTATTACTAACTTGTAGCTGCGATAATGGTTAGACTTTGATAAAGATGCTGGGACTAAGTGCACGAATGTTATCTAGAGCTGCCAACAGCCCACACTGGCAAACCTCTTTTATATGGTAATAACATCTGCATTTGTAGTACACAGCACAGAAACTGCAACGCTAGAGCACAGCTCTTGGGTATAAATATTGCATAGTGTTGAGGTCAACGTTCTATAAACAAGAAAAGTAAAAAAAAAAAAGGAGAAACACGAGAGACGGCCTGTGGCCGTCAAAGTGAAAGTACGAGGAGAAATGCGAATCGGCGGGCAGGGGAGGGGGCGGAGCGGGGAGAGTGGCATGAGGGTGTGAAGCAGCAGGGGCCTGAGACGCGGCCGAGAAGTTATGATGCAGGTTAGGACGGAGGTCCCAGTACAGGCACGAAAGTGTATGTCAACAGTTTGGACAGGTCCTAGTACTACAATAGGTGGGGGGGGTGCATGTCAGATCAGTTTTGGGACAGAGCTGCGTGTGCTCAAATGACTTTATCAGCATCGTTCAAGGAACGCCCACCGAGACGTACCTGTACTAAGGATGAAGAGATGACTGTTAAAAGGTGCGCATCCTTCTTTTAAAAGACCAGAGCGGGAGGCAAAGTGTGTGCGCGAGCAGGGGGTAGAATGCATATAAATGCACCCGCCCTGACAAGTAAAACGCTGCGCCAAAGGGAAGCAATTTGTGGCTCGAATGGGTGCAGGGCCGCCGGCGTATGGTTAAGGGGATGGAGACGAGAAGGGGGAGATTGAAAATATGCACGACACCGTAAAGTCAAAAGGAAGACTAACACTAACAAAGAAAACAAATTAAAGACAAGGAAGAGAGAAAGAAAGGATGGAGGCTGAAGGCACGCTGAAGGGCGAGGAAGGGAGGAGAAATGCGAGAAACGTGTGAAGCAGGGGGCGGGGGTAGCGGATACCTTTGAAGTGCACTTCAAAGGCTTGTTGGCAGAGCGCACGCTGGGGGATGACTGTGGGAGGGAGGCTGGTGTCTGTGCACGCGCTTTTAATGGCAATGCACATGCGCATTGAGCGAGCTTTCACGGGCACTTCATGGAATCGCCCGATCTCGGTAAGCTCTGTTTAAGCCCCTTTATATCGAGCTCCCGCTCTCAATGCGCATGTGCGCATTGAGATAGGTCGCTCGACCTAAAAACGTTAGAGTGGTAGATCTTGATTTTCTGCTACAGTGGTTACGTGAAAAGCATCATCATAGGGTCTTTATTATGCTTTCCTCCACCTGGAGGGAGACCAACTGGTATTTTCAGTAGTGATCAGAAACCGTGAAGGCGAGAGTAAAGTGAATTCAAATTACCCCCAAATCTCAAAGTTCGTTTTATTCTTGTGGAAATATGGTAAGATTAAAAAGAAGGGTGGTGCGTAAATAGAAGGGCTACTGTTCTATAGCACCTGCTTTAAAGGACGAGCTTAGTCGACATGTTGCAGCCCCTTCGCCGCTCGAAGGGGGGGGGGGGGGGGGTAGCTTTCTTCAGGACCAAAAGGAAACTGTAACTATTCGTAACATGCATAGGTAAGCTGTGCACTTACTCTTCTTCACAGTGAGCCTATCAGAACACTGGGTTGTTACGGGTCAATGGTACCTTTAACTTGCTTTGTCGGCCTATTAGGCTCCATTCGGGGAGTTAGGGAGTTGCCAATACTTCTTTAATAACTGACTGGGTTGTATACCAACTACAGGCTTTTTCCCCCCCCCCCCGAGACCAAGGGCGGATTGGCAATGCGGGCATTCGGGCAAAGGCCGAAGGGCCGGTATCTCCGTGCCCTCTGTGGGCCGTTTTTTTTCTCCCCTTTCCCAGCCGCACAGTGAAGCTGCATTAATTTCTCTGTCTCTGTCTCCGTGATCTCTGTGGACTAGGGGCCTCATTTATGAGAAATGACGCATAGCTGCGTGAAAGCAGCAATACGTCACTTCTCAGTTCGCACTCCTTGCGACATTCCTGATGCGTCATATTTAATGTATGACGCATCATGTCGCAAGGAGTTAGATACGTCAAAAATACTGACGTATCTGTAAGCGCAAAAGTGACGCATTGCTGGAGTGTGTCACAAAAGTGACGCAACTCCAGCAATGCGTCCTTTCACATGGGGCAAGCCCCATGTGAAAGGGCCTGCGTCAGTCTTACGTCTGCTGTGAGGCAGGCGCAAGATTTTGACGCAACGGCGTCCTAAACGTGATGCAGTGAAATCTCGTAGATTTCACTGCGTCACTTCTACGACCCTTCCTTGCGTCAATACGCCCCCCTTGCATACATTATACCTGGCGCAGGTATAATGTGGCGCAGGGGTTTAGAAAGTGACGCATCTACCTAGATGCGTCACATTGTAAATATGGCGCAACAAGGCGCATTTTTTACGCCACTGGTGCGTCACAAAAAGTGACGCACCGGCGGTGTAAAAGTGACGCACCGCCTCATAAATGAGGCCCCATGAAAGGGGAGAGAAAAAAACGGCCCACAGAGGGCACGGAGATAGAGAAATTAATGCAGCTTCACTGTGCAGTGATTATCCGCTGTGGCCTCTCCTTCACCCCCTGACCAGCAAAGCAATCAGGCTGAGGGTAGCTGGGGAGGGGGTGATTGTTTGCAAAAATCGGCCTCCCTGGGGGCCAGGTGTTGCTCAGGCCTTTGAGCCATTTTCACCTTGGCCCCCCTGGGGCCCATGCAGCATATAAACAGTGTTAGTTTTTTTTTTTTGTTTTGTTTGTTTTTAATTTAATGCGATTTTATATAGCGCAAACTTTAGCAGAAGGTGTCAGAGCGCTTTACATAAGAATCAGTTGCGAAACATAAGGACTTAGGATTACATGCGTTACATAAAAGATACAAGCAGAAAAAATTGCAAATGTACAAGATGTAAAGTCACACAAGGAAGAGATACAAACAGAAAGAAAAATTGCAAATGTACAAGTAGTAAAGTCACTTAAGGAAGAGAAACAAATGGATATACTCTAAGAGTCACATAGGAATGGTAGAGAGTACAAATGTCTACTGCATATACTAGTGATTAGAGTTCTCTAAATACCTAAGGAAGGGATACGAATGGATATACTCTAAGAGTCACATAGGAATGGTAGATAGTACAAAGGTCTACTTCATATACTAGTGATTAGAGTTCTCTATATACATATATATACACACGTAGTAGATTTCCTCAGGCAGAGTTCCATTAAGTGGGGTTGGAGGGGGGATGCAGTCACAGCACCAAGGGAGCGTGGGAGGGATACAAGGGTATGGAGAAAAGGCAAAACAGAAAAGGGAAGAAACATTTGAGGATCGTCAATGGGGAAACGAGGGAGAAGGGTACAAGACGAGGGAATGAACAAGATGGCGGGTCGGGGTCCAGAGGAAAAACGGCCACGGGAATAGTGGGCGAGGAAGAATGGGTCTCGCTGTGGGGGCCAGGTGATCTTTGCAACTTGCACCATCTTCACCTCAGCCTCCCGCTGGCTACCATGGATGACCCAGCAGCTGTGTTTTGTGCTCCCCTGCCAGGACATTGCCATGAGGCCTGGAGGGCTGGGGAGGGCTGATTAATTTACTAATTGCAGGGGCCTCACTGCAGTTCATGTGCTCCTGAGCTGACGGTCTGGGGAGAGCTGAGTAGGTTAGTAATAGCAGGGGCTTCGCTGCTTATTAGGTGCTCCTTCCCTGAAGGGCTCGAATAATTTTGTGACAGAAAGGGGCCTTGCTGTTTTTTTAGTTGCTCAGCATGGCGCCATTGTCACCTTTCCCCCCTTGTCTCCTGTGCAAGAACAGTATCCTATAACTTTAATTCATTTATGTGCCAAGCATCTTAAGGATTTTGGGGGCCCTGGGCCAAACATATTTTTGGGCCCCTGTTCGGAACAGATTTGAATTTATAATCCAATTTCTGATCTTTGATGCCCTCTTTCAGCTGGTCACTGGACAGTGCACTACCATACTTGTCCAAATTCCTAATGTATTTACATCTAATATTCAAGGACATTGACGTGTGTAACCAAATGGTGTTTCATGAAAGGGCACTCCCCTTGGATGTGGGCCACGTCCCTTAATTGTGGGCCTCGCCCCTTCAATGTGGGCCACTTTTTTCGTCAGTGCCCGGGCCAAATTGTGATCCCAATCTGACCCTGCCCGAGACCGGTCACAAATGCCCAACAATCAGAGCCTCCAGGATTTCGCGGTTTGCTACGAAATCGGCACTATTGTAAAAATGCAGCGCCTTTCACAAAAGTGCCTGCGAAATCGGCACTTTTGTAAAAAGGCCGCAATAGTTACAAAAGTGCCTGCGAAATCAACAACTCCCCATTAAACTCTTCTACTCTCATTACGGTCCTACAGTACAGTAGGCTGAAGATATTATGTTATCTCATTGGTATTTGAACAGCGCATTACAGGTCATTTTTATGACCTAGCAAGCAAGAGAATAGTCAGTGATTAAAATAGGAAACAAATGCTATTGTCGCTGGATATATTTGGTTTTTTCACTGATTCCCCATCCAAAAATCCCTGCAATGCTTGACAACGTGACGGACAAGAATGTCGCATAAATGTCCCGATGAGAATATGCGGGTCACGCTGGGTTTACCCTCGGCTGTTGTCTCAAATGAACCACAGTCATATTACCTGAACCGTGCGTCTGTGTGGTGTCAGGTTATGAAACACTAACCGGAAGTGAGGTGAGTACAACGTCACTTGTTTGTCAACAATATCCATGGCAGCGGTTCTCTGCTGCGTGAGGGGCTGCATTTTGCAATATACTGCTTTGAGGGGCTCCTTCCCTAAGATGACCCGGAAGTACTTCCAAATCAAATGGCAGCTTCTCTTTATTATTTTTTGTACTTAGTTATTGCCAGAACACTAGCAAAATAGCTGAAAACTATAAACAGCCTCATAATTAGGTCCTATACTTCTTTTACTAAACTGAACCATGAAGGACCCAGAAGGAAACATTCCTCATTCGACGTGCTTGAAAGCATCGAAATAAAATATCGGTTAACAAGGCATTAGACTCTCATTACTATGGTTTGTAATGTTACTGTACACACAATAAAAATTTAACAATTCATATCAGATGTCTCTGTCGCTCTCTCCATCCACTTCCATCTTTCTCCTCTTCCTCGCTCCATGAATACACTCACCCTTCCGGTAGCTGCCAAGTTTTTAGTTTGCTTAAGTGTGACACTTCCATGTTTTCAGTGAGTGACATTTGATCGCGAGTAGAACAAAGCAGTTATTTATTTCCATGAAATAGGATAATTATTAGAATATACCCACTTTTGCAACCTAATTGTTTAGAACTGGCTTTAAAACAGCCCAGGATCCAAAATGAACTTAGCAAAAAATGAAGGACATATTAAATGTGTCAATTATATATTACATATTTACAGAGCATGATCTCCTTGCTGTCGTTCAGCCAGGCCTTTAGGGCGCTGTTCTTGTGCCTGGAGGGATCTCCGAGCTGGTAATGGCCATGGGGTAGAAGGCCGAGTGGTGTTGGGCGGAGGTGGCATGCAGGAACGCGGCGATGATCTTTAGCTTGTGCTGGGCTCCAGTTGTGGAGCTGTGGGAAGGGGGGAGAACGGTCAGGCCAGGCAGTCAGGTCTCTTGCCGGGCTCAAGCACCCACAGCGCCACTGGGTCCCGACAGCGTCTGTCCTCGAGGCACCCCGGGGGAGGGGCACTCTCGCTACTCCATCGCTCCTTTTACTAGTCTCAGGCTCCAGGCCTCTCTCATTGGCCTCTAGTGCAAACGTGTCTCGTTCTGCCACTAGTCACAGCTCTCCTCCGCCATCTTGAGGGCCGCATGCGTCTCCGTGGCCATCGGCGGCTGACTGCCAAAATCAGCGATGTTCTTTGCTCTGGACATGGTACTCAGCTCTGGGGTGGGGGATCAAGAGGGGTTCAATCAGAGCTCATCGGTGCTCCCCGGGCCCTTATCACCTGCAGGAAGGCATCAGAAGGGGGGACTCTGGCGGGAGCTCACCCTGTGAACCTCCCACCGGAGCACAGGAAGCGGAATGTGAAGTCACAGAAGTTTGTGAACACCCAGAAACATGTCTTTTTATTGGCATTCACAAACTCCTCTTCCTCCGCTTTTCGCCATGGAAAGTGTTGATTTGTACTCCAGCTCAGGGCTGGAGTAGACACCTTTCCAGGGTGTAAAGGGTCTAGATCACCCCTAGATTTAGATGAAGGGTTTCTCTGTGTGGAGTTCTTCACTATGAGAAATTTGCACAGCAGGGATAGGATCCTGCTGGGAATGCCATCTTTCCAGAAATACACATGGAAGCATGTGCCTGACAGAATTCAGAAAAGCTATACATCTACACTTGTACATAGGGGCAAATCTACTTTTACAGATTCAGTACTTTATTTGTGAATCAGGCCTTGGATGTATTATGATGATCTATAAAAGCGCGCTTACCAGTCCTAAGAACATGCACTATCTGTTCGAAAACCTCCTATGCTGTATACAGCTATCCTCCATCCGACATCCAATGGCTAGTTAGTTGCCTATTCAAAGTGGAATACTCTGCTAAAACAGTTTCCATTGATTTAAGGCTGAAAATGAATGATTATGAGTAAAATAAAGTGCCACAAAAATGCCGCTAAATTTCCATATTTGTGCCGCTAAATTTGCGAATCCATGCCGCTATATCCTGCGGGGTAATACAATACAATTAGTACATATATTGATGGGTTGTCAATTACAACACAGGCTGAAATCCAACAATGGCACGTAGTTGGTGAGCAAAAAATCACTTAAAAAAAATAATAATAAAGAGACCTGCAGGAAGTAACAAGGCTGCATTTATTGATTCACTGCACGTTATTAACACGCACTAGTAAATCTAATACGTCTGGCACTAGCTGCCAGCCTTTTAGGCTTTATCAATACTCGTTTTGTAAGCGTTTTTACCAAACGTTTTGGGGGAAGCTGCCAGTCTGACTGACTGATAGACAGACAGACAGACACGCTAAAAGAGAAAATATTTTTAAAGTCTAAATTAGCACATATTGCTGAAGACTCACTGGCACTGAAGGGAAGAATCGACTACATGTGAAGGTGCTCCTTGAAAAGGTGCAGAATGCAACTGTTTTTTGTCAGCAGCCATTACAATACATCTAACTAATTTTCCCTTATAGAAGCTACAATTTGTATGGTTTCATAAAACCTCCTGAGACAGTTTTGAGAACAGTACCGAGTATTTTTTTTTAAACTAGTAAAGTGCAAGGATTCATACCTACACACAGTAAAGTTTTATTTCCTGAACTCATAGGGGTTGAGGGGGGGAATGGGGGGGGGGGGGAACTAGAAGGGGAAAGTGACAGGGGAGGAGTTCCGAACTGTTGATGAATGTCCGTAATACCACAGGGTTTACATCTTGACACGTCTGGTGAAACTCGGGAGGTGCAAATTAACTTCTACAATAAAGCACTTTGTTTGACCAAGTCCAATTTGTGCAAACGGTTTTCAGGTTTTAACAAAGTGCTGGATTTAACTTTGTTCATTTAGCACTAGCACAAGAATCGAAATTGCCAAGGACGGGCGCCATTTTGAAGCAGCAGAGAACTGGATACCCAGTTATGATAAAAGGAGAAACAGGAGCTGGGGCAGTTCTTGTTAACTCGGGAAGGATGAGGGCTTGACCTGCTGACGACAGGGGGGTGGGGGGGGGGGGGGGGCAAGTTCATACATTCATCCCTTTCTAACCCTAAGATCTCATCTCTACGGCAATGAAATAGGATAGGCCAGATATCCTTGTCACTGTCAGCGGGATGAATGGCACTGTAACGCGACCTCCATGAAAGAGGAGAATGAACGGCTCCACCTCTTCAAAGAGATCAAGCAAGCATGACACTATCAGAATAACACAGCCCTGGGACCTTATTGATCAACTGAAGACATTTTCAATGGGAAATGATGAATACCTTGACAGTACCGCCAGTACAATACCCTGCAGCGGCTCTCACAGACCGCGCAAAGACAACGTCTTCAGGAGAGCCCAAACACTGGTAAGCCATGAGCCTCAGCAGTGAGGGCCAGAACAATGGACCGCCATCAGCCGCTACTGAATAATTGACAGGCGATCGCCTTGACATCATAGCTTATGAATGGCGATAGGGTTAGAGCACACATGAATAATGCAGTGCCTGAGGCTCATGAAACAATACATAGATTGCCCTTACTACATGTCAACGTTTTAGTGGCTTATAAATAAAACAAGCATTCAATGCGCCTTCTCCTACCTACTGCGGTAAAGTGTCCTGGACGCCAATGTGCCAAGTCTGCCACTGAAATTGGACTCATGAAGAACGGACGCCATCTTGACACAGCAGATTCAGGCAATGTTACATAATTTTCTTGCCAGGTAGAGCGTCCGGCACATTTTGCTTACCATCTGCACCAGCTGGTCCACGCCGTGCATAATTGGATTCAGGGCTACCCGATTACAGAACAAAAAACTGGAACAAAAGAATAAGATTGAACCACCACTTGAATAGGTTTGATATGAAAAGAAAAACATACTTATCCCCATATTTGATTCAGTGTCGAGTCTCTGGGTGTGTGCAGTCAAGCTCCATTTAGTGTCAGGCAATAACCTAGCTGCACAATACCCCACTGTTTGAAGGGAAGCCGCTTTGTTTCAAAACTCAAAAATGGCACTGCTCCACACCAGAACTGGAGATCAAAACCCTCTAAGATACTACAGGCAATGAATAGCTCTGTGCTTCTGAAACCTCGCACAGCAGTTGAGACAAAAGGCCCCCCAAAAAAGCTCCAGTCACGAAGCCCGGTTGCAGCAAAGGACATACAAATACACAATTAAAAAATAGTTTTTACATAGCGCGTTATACCACACTCTTTCCGTTTCTAAGCGCTGGAAGCAACAGATGCTATCCCAAACCCATGCTACTCAGAGTGAGCAGTGCTGAGCAATGGTCCACACTGGCACACCTGAACAACACGTCCATAAGTCGCGGGGGAGCCCTGCATGTGTGCCTGGTCATCTAGTCTTGAAAAGCAGATCGAAATGACGGGGACAGAAGCAACCTGGCGTGGATTCTTCACCATTTTCCATCAACATACAAGGATCCATAGTGCAGCCAGCAGATCACAGCTGAAACCTTTTCAGTGTAAAATGGCTGAGAAGTTTGTCTTGGCAGAGCATCTGTTAAATCTTTCTGTGGGTAATCTCCATCCAGCATAACAAGCAGGTAAGTCATTCTCCTCACTCCCATCTAAATACAGAACGACAGAACTACACCAGGCCTCTTGAGAGACGGGAGGGACAGACAGGACAACAAACTACCAGAGTCCATATGTGCCTACAAGAACCGAGTCCACATCAGTAAGCATCAGCTTAGTTATTACCAGAGTAAACAGGAGTGCGACCAACAAGCAATTAGATTTTAGGTCAGCTGCCAAATCATAGGACAGCAAGGTCACCTACTGCAACATACATGACTGAGTCCAAAGCCCTGTGCAGAACACTTAACATACCCTGCACCAGCAGAACCAGGTCTCTGGATAGCTGGGAAGAGCTCCATGATAAAGAAGCATGAATGGAGACTACACAACCCGCCCCTAAACTACAACAGCCAAGGACCTCTCACTACACCCACTAATCCACTATAGGCCCCCCTTAGAAGGGATGACTGCCACCCTGCTTGAAGTCCAAGCGTTGCCTCATTCCTGGCTTGTAAGTGTGTGTAAAACAAAAAACTAGGAGGTTTTACTGGGAAATCATTATCTGGCAACATGTTATGCTCATTTGTCACACTGACACATAAGAAGGTCTACAACACTTCCTAACATCAAATGTAGGGAAACACAAACCTATTTAATTAAATAATCAGTTTGATCAATATACATTTAATTTACAGTTCCTTTGTTCCAAACTCGAACACATAAGAGGTTGTTTAACATTTAAATAGCCTATTTTATTCTTAACTTAATCTTTATACAGTGATTCATACATATTCATATCTATGTAGAGAACTCAAAAACAGACACGAAAACCCCAAGCACAAATAGGATTCAATAAATCAAACATATTAAAAGGTGCATTATCTTACTTTTTAAATCCTAGCTGTCAAGAGCTGCTGCACAATTATTCGTAGACCCCTCTTCCAATCTTTGCATGGTCTTCAAGAGATCTTCCACAGGCAACGAAAATCCTAGCGGCAACTAGCAGTTACTTATTGGAAACCAAGGCACTGTAGAGGAATACTTTCCCCCCTAACCAACATATCCACAATTATGAAGCTTTTAGAGGCCTGGAAAATCCAATTGTTGCCTCAAAATGCAAAAAAAAAAAAAAAGCTGGGCGCGAGAGCTGCAAGATGGTGGCATTCCAATGCAGGGAAGATTTTGATGAAGAAAGAATGGTTTTGTTTTTTTATTAGTAGTTCTACGTTTTTCTATGACAAAAACCTAAGATCCTAACATCACAGTAAACATGTTTCTGAAGGAGTGCTCAGATACCCAGCGATGCTGCCCATGGGCCAGTGATGAGGATGCCAATACATAGATGCACACCTTCAACTTCCTAGAAGAAAGACTCTTAGAAATAGAACGCAAGCTCTGAGCGGAGTGTTGTATAAGGCAGAACCTCTGAAGTCTACAGACGCCATGCAAAGTCCACTACTGGTTTTCTCTTTGTATTCTGGTGTTTGGCACGGAGGATAACCAGCACTAGAGTATAAAGAAAAAAGTGGGCGGCTGACCCAATGATACATAGAACTGGGAATCGCAGAACTCCATCTTAAGTTTCATGTCTTTAAAGGCGTCCTAGCCCCAAAATCTACTGAAACGTATCCAGTGTAAGAAACAAGTGAGACATGAAAACAGTGGTAGGCGAACAGAGTGATAAACAGCCATCTCATCAACACAGAAATGTGACCAGAGATACTCTAGTAGAACAAGGACAGAAAAACCAGTGCAGACCAACACATTCAAAATCCTAAGTGCTTAACACTAGGGGTGGGCGGAATTTGCGTAATCGTGTTACGCAAATCTCCCCGAAACGGTAAAAAATCTCCACGAACACGCAGAATTTCAGCGAACAAACGGAATTGCTTGTTCGCGATGCTTTTTTACTGTTCGCAATCGCTGTTTGCGTGCTCAGGGGGAAATATCTTGCGAAAACGCATTTCAGAATGCGAACAAGCAAAAAAATTTGCAAACTTGTGGAATGCAGAGTTTTGGGCAATTTTGCGTTCTCCGTGGAACGTGAAAGTACCTAAATTCCGCAAATTCCCCGAGCGGAACGGAATTTAACGCTCAGGCCTACTTAACACAAGGGTGACTGCATTTCAGTTGTATTGCCATGGTTTACAGCTCATGTGACTTGGTTCCTCCTGCTCCGGTGTGTCTAAGACGACAACGTAAGTTTATCAAACATCTCAACAAAGCATCAAGGGAACCTTGTTTTGCAAGACTATTTCACCTCAGTTATCATACCACAAATGAGCAGTTTCAAAAAAAGAGACCATATTCCATATTTTAAATTGTACACCATGCACCCATAATGACATTTATCCCATATTCAGGTGTAACCATGCTCACTCTTGCGCCTCAAGTTCCTGCTGAATGACCTGTGCAGAGGTGGTCATGGTGCAGTCAATGAGGAGAAAGGTCACAGTTCAAACCTTCTAATCAATTCCCCTCTGTCGAGAAGGCTGCACAGATGTACCAGCCCTGGATTTAAAGGTATCCTGGCAACAGCATCACCCCACGCCTGGGCGCTGACGCAGCAGTGACGGATTCACAGGGAGAGGACCCCGAGGCGGTCACGAACTATCCCTGCAGCACGTGCATGCAGGTACGCAGCGCGAGCAGAGCAAGATTGGGTGACGCACATTGATGTAGAGAAAAGAAGCCTTGGCAAAGCCAGAATGTTTGGTGTGCATTTTGAGTGCCGGCTAAAACATTAAAAGCGCCTGATGCAGGGAAAAAAACCAAACTAACCGATTTTTATATACGATGCATCTACGGAATAGATCATTTAATGTGCCATGATTTCAGAGTTCTCTTGAGATGTAAAATATTCCTTCATGCTCTGCAATGCAATCATTCCATAGCAGGCTCAATACTATACAAATCAGAAAATAACATGGGGGGAGAGAAATACTGTTCAGGGCAGAGCAAACACCGGCACTATGTGTGTGTGTATTACAGAATTGGTAAATATCGGTCTTCAGACGGCTGCGGTCATGACGGACGGGACCTAAAGATAATAGCAACTGGTGGGAGTGCTGCCTGCCTGGTCGAGGCCCAGGTGGCCTCATCTGTGGCAAAAAAAGTCCTCTGCCTGGATGCTTGTAAAAATAAGCCTGATGTTTCTCAAAGCGACAAACCAAAATACCTTCTTCCTGCTGAGTAACCAGTCCCACACTGCAGGCGAGATCTCCCACCAAAGACAGAGGAGAGACAACCAATGGAAGGCCAAGCACCGGACCAGCCTCGGGTTGGCGCGGACTTTGTTCAACAGGTTTACTATGAGTCGAGAGGCGAACACTCCAAGTGCAGGCCTGTAGAGGGAGCAGATGTGACCAGCTCCACCGCCACAGCGGGAAACAGCACACCGACACACAGCTACTCACACAACACATTGAACACCGGAACTTGAATTAACAATGCAAGGTAGTGCTGAAGGTTGTCTCGGAGCAGTACTCTGTAGGAGCGGTTCTGGAGAATGCTTATTGCCCAATTGGACCTCTTCATTGGTTGCTACTCCACAGCACATGAGCTCTAAGGAAAGGAGCGTGCCAAGCTCACTTTACCTGAAAAACGTTGATTAAGTTAGGAATGCCACTGGCTGCAACCACAACCTCGTTCTATACAAGTGACCCATACATATCGATTCACCTCATGACCAACACCGCAAACCATTTATTTTATTATCTCATTTGCGGTAGCGCAGGTCAACTCTTAAGGAATCTGCAACGCAGCACTTTTTAATAGGGCTTATTAATGGTTAATCACCACAAACTGAAGGGACACAATTGGGTGTTTTTTGCCAGATGCTCTCCTCAACCTTGGAAGGATGAAATGCACTATATGGAACTCAAACGCTTGACCTCCAAGTCTCTGGGTAGATAGACTCTAAGACCACAAGTACTTTATTGGTTTTAGAAACAAATGTAGTAGAGTAATGAACAAAAATCACAATGTACCTTTGCTCCAACAAGTAAGCTGGATTGTGTGCAAGATAAGCAAAGAGTAGGTCTTAAAAAAGGATACATTCCCAGGATCACTGCTTCAAGGCATTTGATGGGCAGGGACTCTCTCGTCATCTCTCTCGCCGTCTCCATTAACCTGGAATACAAACAAAGCAGCACGGAGTCCTTTTAGGATTTGGAATGGGCATACATCTGCAGTTCAGGTTGTTCCTCGGTTATCTGATAAACAGCATGTGTTACATTTAACAGCCCTCAACATCTATCGCGCACAACTGTATTCTATAATAATTTGCCCATTTCAGACTCAAAATAGGCCATTTAAACAGCATTTACATTATTATATCACTTGTTATTGCTGAGGAGCACGTCAAAATGTACAAGTTTAAAGCAACCGACCACAGCAACAGCCCCCCCCCCCCAAAAAAAACACAAGCATTGGCAAAGTCAATGGATTTTGCCTTTGGGACCTATTGGCTTTGGCAATGGTTTTTAGCAAGGATGTGGAGCATGGCTAAAGAATAACAAAAGAAGCATATGACATGGCGAACCGCTTAATACAACATGATGCAGGGACTTTATTTTGTTTGATAAATTTAAAAAAACGTGTCTTTTTGTTTTGGTTGATGCTTCACAGCATCAAAAATGCTTTTTACCAATGGTGTACAGTATCGCAAAAACCATTAGGTCCCAAAGAAGAGCCCTATTGGCTTTGCCAATGCTTACCTGCATATTGCTCTGCTGCTGCCATAAAACATAGAATGGAAGGGATATTCTGACTCCCTAGAGCCATCTGGTGTATTGAGATTTTTAAGTTTCGCCTCGTCGAGAGCTGCGCACTGCGCAGCTTTTCGGCGCAGGCGAAATCTAATGTTAGAAACAGAGTGGCTTGGAATCCGCCCCTCTGTTCCATTGGCTAGCTCCATAAATGGAGGCTAGCCATTGGAACAGAGATCTGTCCGTCATGGCCGGACCAGATTCGTGGGGGTTCCCGCGATTTCTTCCCTCCGCAACGTCATGCGGCCGTGGGCGGGGTTTATTTTATTTTGTCTTGCAGAAATGACGGGGTGTTTTAACTCAGACGGCCTCCCTTGCACGGAGTATGATGTCGGACGAGCTGCAGACGGACAAGCTGCTTTAAAGCGAGGCTACGTGGAGCAGACATTCAAAATCAGTATATCCACTACAATAAACACATATGTCAGACCCTCCAGGATATCGCGATTTCGCGATTTGCAAAAAAATCGCGAAATCGGCAGTTTTGTAAAAATGCCGCGATTTTTACAAAACTGCCCGCGAAATCCGGCACTTGGGGGGCTCTCTGCGATTTGGAGGTTTCTATGTGTGCAGGTAGGTGGCGCACTGAGGTCTTTGGGACCTATGCTAGCATGCGTCAGAGTGTTGTTATGTTGTGTGGCGAGAGGATGGAGGAAGGTGCAAGGATTATGCATTTTTCTAGCCAAACATTTTCCTTGCTCAAGCTGGCGGCAAACACGACCTTTTTTCAGCCACAAGTGTCTTCTCTAGGAACTTCCTAAGCAAAAGATATTTAAATCGGAAATGCTTTTTTATATGGTGTTCAGGCTGCCCCTGTTTAGTCATTGCAGACACAGGAGTAAACGGACAGAGCTTATCTGAATACCGAATGGTGGGGCATTTCCCTTACAGTGTGTGTGGCGTCTTTAAAAATAGACCATGAATTTCCTCTAAAAAGATGATATTTTTGAAGACAAAAAAGTGCCGAATTAATTTTCTGTCGAGATTCAAATAAGCCCTTTAAACCTTGTGCGTTCATTGATTTTAGCCGGGCATCGTTTTGCAGTTAAATGGCTGTACATTTTCTGCAAGATAACTTGAGTTACGCTGCTGGCAACGTAGATCCAGGCCTCTGGGAGTACTTCCTGCTGGGCTCTGATTGATTCGCAAGACTTTTCAAGAGTACCGCTTTGCTCGAGAGCGCTTGTGGTTTCCCTCCAGAAAGTCGTGAGGGTCCCAGAGTGTCTCTTCCCCGCCTCTTCTCCTTTTAGAGCACAGGTGTTACAAAGGAGCAAGCTGATACATCGGAGATGGTAGAGAACATGTGCGCCTGCCTCAGATGAAAAGGAATGCCCCGTGCCCCTCCCGCCTGCAGGCCACTTCTGGGGCCTCCAGCAGCATTATTCACATTTCGAGGATCCTTACAGCCTCTCATCCCTAAAGAAGAACCCAGCCTGCTGCTCCTTTCACAGGCCTAGCCTCGGGTCCAATAAGATGAGCTGTGCAGGGAGCGTCAGGGCTGGGTGAGATTACAACTCTCTCGCTCTCCTCATCCCTCTTTTACTCTCTTCCCCTTCACTCTCAGCTTCTGTCTCCCATTCCCCTTCCCGCTCTTCTGACTCTACACACAGACACTAGTAGTTCCCCCTCTTCTTCTCTACCCCCTCTGTCTTTCCTTTTCTCTCATTCTTTCTCTCTCTCTCTTCTTCTCTCCAACCATTCGGCCCCACTCGCTTTCCTTCCTCTTCCCTCCTCATATTTCCCCCAACTCTGTCTCTCACTGTCTCAATACCCTTCTTTTTAATCCCTTCCCCTTAACGCACATTCCAGTCAACCATCCTCTTTTTGTCTCTTGCTCTGCCTCCTCAAGTTCTCTTGCTCTCCCCATTTGCTCTCACTCTTCTACATTCTCTGCCTATTTCACAATATCTTTTGCCATCTCTTGTTTTTCACTGTCCTACCCATTCCTTTTCTTTTCCTGCTGGTCACAGTTTGCCTTCCCTTCTCTTATTTTTCACCCATTCCCCTCTCTTTTAACTTCCATTCGGCCTCCCTTTGTCTTTGGCACTTTCTTTTCCCCGGGCCCGTTCTCTTTTCTCCTCTTTTCCTGCTCTCCCTTTACTCTGGTCTCCACTTTCCCGTCTCAGTTATCCCTGCTCTCCCTTTCCCACTTTCTTGTGTCCTCCTTCTGAAGCTTCCTAACTCATCAGCACCTCAGCTTATTTCAAGATCACCCACTTTTGTAGTGTGAACCTCTTCTAGATTCACGTGGTATTCCTCCATGTTATGGTTGGGCACCGATATGTATCGTATGTCAGTATGGGTCAGTATGACTCACTGTTGGTGTTAGAAGAACACTGAAATCATGACTTTAGGACTTCCTTCAAACACGTTATGCATTGCGATCAGAAGTACCAGTGCTACATCTCAGTCAAACCCTCCAGGATATCGCGATTTCGCAGTTTGCCGTGCAATCGGCACCTTGAAGCCAAACAAAGTGTCTACATTGTAAATAAATCAAATATGCATAGCTTCATGGTGTTAAATAACTAAAAAAACTAAGATATCTGTGTTCGTTGTAGGAAAAATGGCAAAATAAAATTGCCGCTAAATTTCCATATTTGTGCCGCTAAATTTCCATTTTTGTGCCGCTAAATTTGCTAATCCATGCCACTATATCCTGGGGGGTCTGATATGTGTCTGTCTCCATAGCAGGATGTTTTACTGTTCCCGTCACTTTAGCGAACCATGTACTGTATAATGGAGCCAGTGCTGATCTCCAATTAACATTGGCACCGACAGCAGTGGGACCCAATAACCCCAAGTCAAGCTGCCTGCTGTTTTACTCCCTTTTTCACTAAGACTTGTCCACTAAGACTTGCCTCATCAACTTTGCAATAAGAAGTGACAAACGATTTAAACATGTTTGACTTTAATTCACCATGCGTTTGCAATACATGTACTTTAATTCCATGTAGAGTAAAAAAGGAACATTCCCTGATTGGTTAAACTCTATACATCTAAATCGAACATCCTGGGTGTGCACTAAGCTGCACAGGGACTTTGACAGTGCAGGGCAGCGTGGGAGGAGAGACCTCTCCTCTTTCTCTCCTCCCTTTTCTTCCCTTCTCCCCCACCTCCCTCTTCTCACCTCTCTCCTCCCCATCCTCTTTTCCTCTCTCTCTCTCACGCTGCATGCAGCCTCTCTCTCCACATAAGCACACTCCAGGCAGTCCCCTCTCCTCGGTATTTGATCAAATTGAGTGCAGAGTGCGAGTGCAGAGTAGTGAGTGAGCAGAGTAGTGAGTGAGCAGAGTAGTGAGTGAGCAGAGTGGAGAGTGACTGGAGAGTGCAGAGTGACTGGAGAGTGCAGAGTGACTGGAGAGTGCAGAGTGACTAGGGAGTGCAGAGTGACTAGGGAGTGCAGAGTGACTAGGGAGTGCAGAGTGACTAGGGAGTGCAGAGTGACTAGGGAGTGCAGAGTGACTAGGGAGTGCAGAGTGACTAGGGAGTGCAGAGTGACTAGGGAGTGCAGAGTGACTAGGGAGTGCAGAGTGACTAGGGAGTGCAGAGTGACTAGGGAGTGCAGAGTGACTAGGGAGTGCAGAGTGACTAGGGAGTGCAGAGTGACTAGGGAGTGCAGAGTGACTAGGGAGTGCAGAGTGACTAGGGAGTGCAGAGTGACTAGGGAGTGCAGAGTGACTAGGGAGTGCAGAGTGACTAGGGAGTGCAGAGTGACTAGGGAGTGCAGAGTGACTAGGGAGTGCAGAGTGACTAGGGAGTGCAGAGTGACTAGGGAGTGCAGAGTGACTAGGGAGTGCAGAGTGGAGAGTGACTAGGGAGTGCAGAGTGGAGAGTGACTAGGGAGTGCAGAGTGGAGAGTGACTAGGGAGTGCAGAGTGCAGAGTGACTAGGGAGTGCAGAGTGGAGAGTGACTAGGGAGTGCAGAGTGGAGAGTGACTAGGGAGTGCAGAGTGGAGAGTGACTAGGGAGTGCAGAGTGGAGAGTGACTAGGGAGTGCAGAGTGGAGAGTGACTGGAGAGTGCAGAGTGACTGGAGAGTGCAGAGTGACTGGAGAGTGCAGAGTGACTAGGGAGTGCAGAGTGACTAGGGAGTGCAGAGTGACTAGGGAGTGCAGAGTGACTAGGGAGTGCAGAGTGACTAGGGAGTGCAGAGTGACTAGGGAGTGCAGAGTGACTAGGGAGTGCAGAGTGACTAGGGAGTGCAGAGTGACTAGGGAGTGCAGAGTGACTAGGGAGTGCAGAGTGACTAGGGAGTGCAGAGTGACTAGGGAGTGCAGAGTGACTAGGGAGTGCAGAGTGACTAGGGAGTGCAGAGTGACTAGGGAGTGCAGAGTGGAGAGTGACTAGGGAGTGCAGAGTGGAGAGTGACTAGGGAGTGCAGAGTGGAGAGTGACTAGGGAGTGCAGAGTGGAGAGTGACTAGGGAGTGCAGAGTGGAGAGTGACTAGGGAGTGCAGAGTGGAGAGTGACTAGGGAGTGCAGAGTGACTGGGGAGTGGGGAGTGGAGAGTGACTAGGGAGTGGAGAGTGGAGAGTGACTAGGGAGTGGAGAGTGCAGAGTGACTAGGGAGTGCAGAGTGACTAGGGAGTGCAGAGTGACTAGGGAGTGCAGAGTGACTAGGGAGTGCAGAGTGACTAGGGAGTGCAGAGTGACTAGGGAGTGCAGAGTGACTAGGGAGTGCAGAGTGACTAGGGAGTGCAGAGTGACTAGGGAGTGCAGAGTGACTAGGGAGTGCAGAGTGACTAGGGAGTGCAGAGCGACTAGGGAGTGCAGAGCGACTAGGGAGTGCAGAGCGACTAGAGAGTGCAGAGCGACTAGGGAGTGCAGAGCGACTAGGGAGTGCAGAGCGACTAGGGAGTGCAGAGCGACTAGGGAGTGCAGAGCGACTAGGGAGTGCAGAGTGGAGAGTGACTAGGGAGTGGAGAGTGGAGAGTGACTAGGGAGTGGAGAGTGACTAGGGAGTGCAGAGTGGAGAGTGACTAGGGAGTGCAGAGTGGAGAGTGACTAGGGAGTGCAGAGTGGAGAGTGACTAGGGAGTGCAGAGTGCAGAGTGACTAGGGAGTGCAGAGTGACTAGGGAGTGCAGAGTGACTAGGGAGTGCAGAGTGGAGAGTGACTAGGGAGTGCAGAGTGGAGAGTGACTAGGGAGTGCAGAGTGGAGAGTGACTAGGGAGTGCAGAGTGGAGAGTGACTAGGGAGTGCAGAGTGGAGAGTGACTAGGGAGTGCAGAGTGGAGAGTGACTAGGGAGTGCAGAGTGGAGAGTGACTAGGGAGTGCAGAGTGGAGAGTGACTAGGGAGTGCAGAGTGACTGGGGAGTGGGGAGTGGAGAGTGACTAGGGAGTGGAGAGTGCAGAGTGACTAGGGAGTGCAGAGTGACTAGGGAGTGCAGAGTGACTAGGGAGTGCAGAGCGACTAGGGAGTGCAGAGCGACTAGGGAGTGCAGAGTGACTAGGGAGTGCAGAGTGGAGAGTGACTAGGGAGTGCAGAGTGGTGAGTGACTAGATAGTGCAGAGTGGAGAGTGACTAGGGAGTGCAGAGTGGAGAGTGACTAGGGAGTGCAGAGTGGAGAGTGACTAGGGAGTGCAGAGTGGAGAGTGACTAGGGAGTGGAGAGTGGAGAGTGACTAGGGAGTGGAGAGTGGAGAGTGACTAGGGAGTGGAGAGTGCAGAGTGACTAGGGAGTGGAGAGTGCAGAGTGACTAGGGAGTGCAGAGTGACTAGGGAGTGCAGAGTGACTAGGGAGTGCAGAGTGACTAGGGAGTGCAGAGTGACTAGGGAGTGCAGAGTGGAGAGTGACTAGGGAGTGCAGAGTGGAGAGTGACTAGGGAGTGCAGAGTGACTGGGGAGCGGGGAGTGGAGAGTGACTAGGGAGTGGAGAGTGCAGAGTGACTAGGGAGTGCAGAGTGACTAGGGAGTGCAGAGTGACTAGGGAGTGCAGAGTGACTAGGGAGTGCAGAGTGACTAGGGAGTGCAGAGTGACTAGGGAGTGCAGAGTGACTAGGGAGTGCAGAGTGACTAGGGAGTGCAGAGTGACTAGGGAGTGCAGAGTGACTAGGGAGTGCAGAGTGACTAGGGAGTGCAGAGTGACTAGGGAGTGCAGAGTGACTAGGGAGTGCAGAGCGACTAGGGAGTGCAGAGCGACTAGGGAGTGCAGAGCGACTAGGGAGTGCAGAGCGACTAGGGAGTGCAGAGCGACTAGGGAGTGCAGAGCGACTAGGGAGTGCAGAGCGACTAGGGAGTGCAGAGCGACTAGGGAGTGCAGAGTGGAGAGTGACTAGGGAGTGCAGAGTGGAGAGTGACTAGGGAGTGGAGAGTGACTAGGGAGTGGAGAGTGGAGAGTGACTAGGGAGTGCAGAGTGGAGAGTGACTAGGGAGTGGAGAGTGGAGAGTGACTAGGGAGTGCAGAGTGGAGAGTGACTAGGGAGTGGGGAGTGGAGAGTGACTAGGGAGTGCAGAGTGACTAGGGAGTGCAGAGTGACTAGGGAGTGCAGAGTGACTAGGGAGTGCAGAGTGACTAGGGAGTGCAGAGTGGAGAGTGACTAGGGAGTGCAGAGTGGAGAGTGACTAGGGAGTGCAGAGTGGAGAGTGACTAGGGAGTGCAGAGTGGAGAGTGACTAGGGAGTGCAGAGTGACTGGGGAGTGGGGAGTGGAGAGTGACTAGGGAGTGGAGAGTGCAGAGTGACTAGGGAGTGCAGAGTGACTAGGGAGTGCAGAGTGACTAGGGAGTGCCGAGCGACTAGGGAGTGCCGAGCGACTAGGGAGTGCCGAGCGACTAGGGAGTGCAGAGTGACTAGGGAGTGCAGAGTGACTAGGGAGTGCAGAGTGGAGAGTGACTAGGGAGTGCAGAGTGGAGAGTGACTAGGGAGTGCAGAGTGGAGAGTGACTAGGGAGTGGAGAGTGGAGAGTGACTAGGGAGTGCAGAGTGGAGAGTGACTAGGGAGTGCAGAGTGGAGAGTGACTAGGGAGTGGAGAGTGCAGAGTGACTAGGGAGTGGAGAGTGCAGAGTGACTAGGGAGTGCAGAGTGACTAGGGAGTGCAGAGTGACTAGGGAGTGCAGAGTGACTAGGGAGTGCAGAGTGACTAGGGAGTGCAGAGTGACTAGGGAGTGCAGAGTGACTAGGGAGTGCAGAGTGACTAGGGAGTGCAGAGTGACTAGGGAGTGCAGAGTGGAGAGTGACTAGGGAGTGCAGAGTGGAGAGTGACTAGGGAGTGCAGAGTGGAGAGTGACTAGGGAGTGCAGAGTGGAGAGTGACTAGGGAGTGCAGAGTGACTGGGGAGTGGGGAGTGGAGAGTGACTAGGGAGTGGAGAGTGCAGAGTGACTAGGGAGTGCAGAGTGACTAGGGAGTGCAGAGTGACTAGGGAGTGCAGAGCGACTAGGGAGTGCAGAGCGACTAGGGAGTGCAGAGCGACTAGGGAGTGCAGAGCGACTAGGGAGTGCAGAGCGACTAGGGAGTGCAGAGCGACTAGGGAGTGCAGAGTGGAGAGTGACTAGGGAGTGCAGAGTGGAGAGTGACTAGGGAGTGCAGAGTGGAGAGTGACTAGGGAGTGGAGAGTGGAGAGTGACTAGGGAGTGCAGAGTGGAGAGTGACTAGGGAGTGCAGAGTGGAGAGTGACTAGGGAGTGGAGAGTGCAGAGTGACTAGGGAGTGGAGAGTGCAGAGTGACTAGGGAGTGCAGAGTGACTAGGGAGTGCAGAGTGACTAGGGAGTGCAGAGTGACTAGGGAGTGCAGAGTGACTAGGGAGTGCAGAGTGACTAGGGAGTGCAGAGCGACTAGGGAGTGCCGAGCGACTAGGGAGTGCAGAGCGACTAGGGAGTGCAGAGTGACTAGGGAGTGCAGAGTGGAGAGTGACTAGGGAGTGCAGAGTGGAGAGTGACTAGGGAGTGCAGAGTGGTGAGTGACTAGGGAGTGGAGAGTGGAGAGTGACTAGGGAGTGGAGAGTGGAGAGTGACTAGGGAGTGGAGAGTGGAGAGTGACTAGGGAGTGCAGAGTGGAGAGTGACTAGGGAGTGCAGAGTGGAGAGTGACTAGGGAGTGGAGAGTGGAGAGTGACTAGGGAGTGCAGAGTGACTAGGGAGTGCAGAGTGACTAGGGAGTGCAGAGTGACTAGGGAGTGCAGAGTGACTAGGGAGTGCAGAGTGACTAGGGAGTGCAGAGTGACTAGGGAGTGCAGAGTGACTAGGGAGTGCAGAGTGACTAGGGAGTGCAGAGTGACTAGGGAGTGCAGAGTGACTAGGGAGTGCAGAGTGACTAGGGAGTGCAGAGTGGAGAGTGACTAGGGAGTGCAGAGTGGAGAGTGACTAGGGAGTGCAGAGTGGAGAGTGACTAGGGAGTGCAGAGTGGAGAGTGACTAGGGAGTGCAGAGTGGAGAGTGACTAGGGAGTGCAGAGTGACTGGGGAGTGGGGAGTGCAGAGTGACTGGGGAGTGGGGAGTGGAGAGTGACTAGGGAGTGGAGAGTGCAGAGTGACTAGGGAGTGCAGAGTGACTAGGGAGTGCAGAGTGACTAGGGAGTGCAGAGCGACTAGGGAGTGCAGAGCGACTAGGGAGTGCAGAGCGACTAGGGAGTGCAGAGCGACTAGGGAGTGCAGAGCGACTAGGGAGTGCAGAGTGACTAGGGAGTGCAGAGTGGAGAGTGACTAGGGAGTGCAGAGTGGAGAGTGACTAGGGAGTGCAGAGTGGTGAGTGACTAGGGAGTGGAGAGTGGAGAGTGACTAGGGAGTGCAGAGTGGAGAGTGACTAGGGAGTGCAGAGTGGAGAGTGACTAGGGAGTGGAGAGTGGAGAGTGACTAGGGAGTGGAGAGTGCAGAGTGACTAGGGAGTGGAGAGTGCAGAGTGACTAGGGAGTGCAGAGTGACTAGGGAGTGCAGAGTGACTAGGGAGTGCAGAGTGACTAGGGAGTGCAGAGTGACTAGGGAGTGCAGAGTGACTAGGGAGTGCAGAGTGACTAGGGAGTGCAGAGTGACTAGGGAGTGCAGAGTGGAGAGTGACTAGGGAGTGCAGAGTGACTGGGGAGTGGGGAGTGGAGAGTGACTAGGGAGTGGAGAGTGCAGAGTGACTAGGGAGTGCAGAGTGACTAGGGAGTGCAGAGTTACTAGGGAGTGCAGAGTGACTAGGGAGTGCAGAGTGACTAGGGAGTGCAGAGCGACTAGGGAGTGCTGAGCGACTAGGGAGTGCAGAGCGACTAGGGAGTGCAGAGCGACTAGGGAGTGCAGAGCGACTAGGGAGTGCAGAGCGACTAGGGAGTGCAGAGCGACTAGGGAGTGCAGAGCGACTAGGGAGTGCAGAGTGGAGAGTGACTAGGGAGTGCAGAGTGGAGAGTGACTAGGGAGTGGAGAGTGGAGAGTGACTAGGGAGTGCAGAGTGGAGAGTGACTAGGGAGTGCAGAGTGGAGAGTGACTAGGGAGTGGGGAGTGGAGAGTGACTAGGGAGTGCAGAGTGGAGAGTGACTAGGGAGTGCAGAGTGGAGAGTGACTAGGGAGTGCAGAGTGGAGAGTGACTAGGGAGTGCAGAGTGGAGAGTGACTAGGGAGTGCAGAGTGGAGAGTGACTAGGGAGTGCAGAGTGACTAGGGAGTGCAGAGTGACTAGGGAGTGCAGAGTGACTAGGGAGTGCAGAGTGACTAGGGAGTGCAGAGTGGAGAGTGACTAGGGAGAGCAGAGTGGAGAGTGACTAGGGAGTGCAGAGTGGAGAGTGACTAGGGAGTGCAGAGTGGAGAGTGACTAGGGAGTGCAGAGTGACTGGGGAGTGGGGAGTGGAGAGTGACTAGGGAGTGGAGAGTGCAGAGTGACTAGGGAGTGCAGAGTGACTAGGGAGTGCAGAGCGACTAGGGAGTGCAGAGCGACTAGGGAGTGCAGAGCGACTAGGGAGTGCAGAGCGACTAGGGAGTGCAGAGCGACTAGGGAGTGCAGAGCGACTAGGGAGTGCAGAGTGACTAGGGAGTGCAGAGTGGAGAGTGACTAGGGAGTGCAGAGTGGAGAGTGACTAGGGAGTGGAGAGTGACTAGGGAGTGCAGAGTGGAGAGTGACTAGGGAGTGCAGAGTGGAGAGTGACTAGGGAGTGGAGAGTGGATAGGGAGTGCAGAGTGACTAGGGAGTGCAGAGTGACTAGGGAGTGCAGAGTGACTAGGGAGTGCAGAGTGACTAGGGAGTGCAGAGTGACTAGGGAGTGCAGAGTGACTAGGGAGTGCAGAGTGACTAGGGAGTGCAGAGTGACTAGGGAGTGCAGAGTGACTAGGGAGTGCAGAGTGACTAGGGAGTGCAGAGTGACTAGGGAGTGCAGAGTGGAGAGTGACTAGGGAGTGCAGAGTGGAGAGTGACTAGGGAGTGCAGAGTGGAGAGTGACTAGGGAGTGCAGAGTGGAGAGTGACTAGGGAGTGCAGAGTGGAGAGTGACTAGGGAGTGCAGAGTGGAGAGTGACTAGGGAGTGCAGAGTGGAGAGTGACTAGGGAGTGCAGAGTGGAGAGTGACTAGGGAGTGCAGAGTGACTAGGGAGTGGAGAGTGCAGAGTGACTAGGGAGTGGAGAGTGCAGAGTGACTAGGGAGTGCAGAGTGACTAGGGAGTGCAGAGTGACTAGGGAGTGCAGAGTGACTAGGGAGTGCAGAGCGACTAGGGAGTGCAGAGCGACTAGGGAGTGCAGAGCGACTAGGGAGTGCAGAGCGACTAGGGAGTGCAGAGCGACTAGGGAGTGCAGAGCGACTAGGGAGTGCAGAGCGACTAGGGAGTGCAGAGCGACTAGGGAGTGCAGAGCGACTAGGGAGTGCAGAGCGACTGGGGAGTGCAGAGCGACTAGGGAGTGCAGAGGGCCTAGGGAGTGCAGAGGGCCTAGGGAGTGCAGAGGGCCTGGGGAGTGCAGAGGGCCTGGGGAGTGCAGAGGGCCTAGGGAGTGCAGAGGGCCTAGGGAGTGCAGAGGGCCTAGGGAGTGCAGAGGGCCTAGGGAGTGCAGAGGGCCTAGGGAGTGCAGAGGGCCTAGGGAGTGCAGAGGGCCTAGGGAGTGCAGAGGGGCTAGGGAGTGCAGAGGGGCTAGGGAGTGCAGAGGGGCTAGGGAGTGCAGAGGGGCTAGGGAGTGCAGAGGGCCTAGGGGGTGCAGAGGGCCTAGGGGGTGCAGAGGGCCTAGGGGGTGCAGAGGGCCTAGGGAGTGCAGAGGGCCTAGGGAGTGCAGAGGGCATAGGGAGTGCAGAGGGCATAGGGAGTGCAGAGGGCATAGGGAGTGCAGAGGGCATAGGGAGTGCAGAGGGCATAGGGAGTGCAGAGGGCATAGGGAGTGCAGAGGGCATAGGGAGTGCAGAGGGCATAGGGAGTGCAGAGGGCATAGGGAGTGCAGAGGGCATAGGGAGTGCAGAGGGAGTGCAGAGTGCATAGGGAGTGCAGAGAGCGAGTAGGGAGTGCTCGAGTGCAGAGAGCATAGGGAGTGCAGAGAGCATAGGGAGTGCGAGAGCATAGTGCATAGGGAGTGCAGAGTGCATAGGGAGTGCAGAGTGCAGAGGGAGTGCAGAGGGAGTGCAGAGGGAGTGCAGAGTGCAGATGGAGTGCAGAGTGCAGAGGGAGTGCAGAGTGCAGAGGGAGTGCAGAGTGCAGAGGGAGTGCAGAGGGGGTGCATAGGGAGTGCAGATTGCAGAGTGCATAGGGAGTGCAGAGTGCATAGGGAGTGCAGAGTGCAGAGGGAGTGCAGAGTGACTAGGGAGTGCAGAGTGACTAGGGAGTGCAGAGTGACTAGGGAGTGCAGAGTGACTAGGGAGTGCAGAGTGACTAGGGAGTGCAGAGTGACTAGGGAGTGCAGAGTGGAGAGTGACTAGGGAGTGCAGAGTGGAGAGTGACTAGGGAGTGCAGAGTGGAGAGTGACTAGGGAGTGCAGAGTGGAGAGTGACTAGGGAGTGCAGAGTGGAGAGTGACTAGGGAGTGCAGAGTGGAGAGTGACTAGGGAGTGCAGAGTGGAGAGTGACTAGGGAGTGCAGAGTGGAGAGTGACTAGGGAGTGCAGAGTGGAGAGTGACTAGGGAGTGCAGAGTGGAGAGTGACTAGGGAGTGCAGAGTGGAGAGTGACTAGGGAGTGCAGAGTGACTGGGGAGTGGGGAGTGGAGAGTGACTAGGGAGTGGGGAGTGGAGAGTGACTAGGGAGTGGGGAGTGGAGAGTGACTAGGGAGTGGGGAGTGGAGAGTGACTAGGGAGTGCAGAGTGACTAAGGAGTGCAGAGTGACTAGGGAGTGCAGAGTGACTAGGGAGTGCAGAGTGACTAGGGAGTGCAGAGTGCATAGGGAGTGCAGAGTGCATAGGGAGTGCAGAGTGCATAGGGAGTGCAGAGTGCATAGGGAGTGCAGAGTGCATAGGGAGTGCTAGAGAGTGCAGAGTGAGTAGGGAGTGCTAGAGAGTGCAGAGTGAGTAGGGAGTTCTAGGGAGTGCTAGAGAGTGTAGAGTGACTGCAGAGATTAAGCTAATGGCAATGTAAATGACAATGCCATTTATTTATCTGTTTTCAAAACCAACACAAATACAAATGTTGTCATTTACAATGGCAATAACTAACTTTTCCAAAGGTGAGACCATTGCATTGTAAATGCTTGTTTCTTCTTCTAACTGCTGTCAATCTTACCAAGATGCGTTGAAATTCAGTATATACAGACATTATTTGGTTGGTTAACATCCATACATCAGCTTTGAGCAGTGTCCAGCCAGGTGGTTCTACTGTATCCCTTTGTGGCCTTCTGCTGAGATTAGTGCTTCGCTGGCATCTTTTTTGGTAGCTCGCGACTACTCTTGTGAGTTCCTATTGTATTCTTCAAGTAGGAAGGTTTCCAGCTACTTTGTCTCCTTGCTGTTGAACGTTTCTCCACCCTTTAGGGGTTTCCTTTTAGCTCTTCTGTATTGGTCTCCTTTAGAGTTGGGTGGGAGGTTATGCCAGTTTTTATATAGTGGGACGATGGGTTTCTACTGCTTACTGGCTTGTGTTTAGAATGGATTGGCTGTAGTCAGAGTGGTCTGCCACTGCGAATTGCTGTTGTAACCTGATGTTTGTTGATATGTTAGTTATGGCACAGTATCACACTCACTGCTAATAAAAAATGCAAATCCCAGTGCCATGATGTAATGATTTCTTCTGATGGAGTTTTATTTTTTCCTTGGTGGAGGGTGGGTGTTTGCACTGAGTACAGTTCTCCAGAATGGATTCATTTACCAGCTGCAGTGTATTGCTGATTTCTGTGCTTCTTCTCACACTTCGTTCTCTGCATACAAGACCATTTGGGCTAATGGGGCAGGAAGGACTATGGTGCTTGTGAAGTTGCCTCATTGTAGAAGACTATGTTGGCCAGTGGCATGGATAGCGTGGAACAGTAAATGTCTGCCTACTCTCTTGGTATCTTAATCCACATATGGCCGAGACCTCTTTTCATAGGTGATAAGTGTACAGGAGATGTAGGCAGGGTAGCGTCCTACCCAGCCCAGTAACATGTAAACGATCGTGCCACACATGGAGCTTTGTAACACGTCTTTATTCTTCAGACAGCCATGGTAAAACTGTGCGCATTACGTTTTCAACTTTATTAACCACACCCAAACAGTTACATCGTCCGCTAGGCACCAAAGGGATCCCGCTGTACACACCTAAGACACTACATCTCCCTCTTTGTTAAATAAAAATAGTACCAAATAATACATATATACACACATCAAATTTCGTCAATAAGTCGCTGAGGTGCTCAAATCGGTCTCCCAAATCATGTTGTGTAAGGACGGTCAGACCTAGAAGAGATGCCTAGAGCAGGCACAGGTGAAGCAGGTGCGGTACTTGGACTCTCACAATTGTCAAGTGGACATGTCTCAGTGTTGATATCAGGAGCTGATGAACTTCGCGAGAGAGCTTTGAAATACGACAAACCTCTGGTAACAGACTTTCCAGCACGATGAGCAGTCACCATTGTGTCCTTTACTGTTTACAACCCTCAACTGGTTAGCTTCAAAGGGAGCGTCAGACTGTCTTTTCTGCTTCAGCTTTACAAGAAGTGAATCCCCTTCCTTGCAAGTTATGTCTTTAACACATCAACATTTATCAGCATATGCTTTCATTTTGTGCATTTGACCTGAATTACCATTGCAATTCTTCTCAGGATCAGTTGCTCTTTGTGTGGTCTATTGTGGTAACTTGGTTCCCATGGCTCTCCCAAACATCAAAGGGGCAGGGCGTTCACCTTTCATAGAATGAGGAGTTGGCCGGTAAGCACGAAGAGCAGTGTGAAGAGCGGACTATAGTTCAATTCTTTCCAGCGGAGCACGCTGAACAGTTCTTTTGAGGGTATCCATGAATTGCTCATCAACGCCATTTGCCTGGGACCGTAGAGATGTGCTTTTCTGATGCTTGAGGTTCAAATTAGCAAGGACGTCTCCTGTTGAACAGGGGGCCATTGTCAGATTTTAAAATGGAAGAACACCCAATGAAGTAATTATGGCACCTAGTTTCTTAATGACTGTCATGTGTGGTTGTCGATGGATCTTCTCTGCAAGTGAAAAATGTGTATATTCATCAATGACCACCATGAGATGATGTCCACTTTGTAAGGGTTCAAAGAAATCAATCACAGCCCTTTCCCAGACATGTTTTGTAAGATAAGACCTGTTCAAAGGATGCTGGGTGGTTTTGGGAGACAAGAAGTTGCATACATGACATGTCTTCAGTCCCCCTTCAACTCCTTCATGATCTCCTTCATCAAGTCGAGGGAACCAGACTACTTCAGAGGGCCCCTTTACTGGCAAAAATTCCACAATTACCTTTATGAGCCAAATCAATGGATTGCGGTCGTAAACATTTAGGTATGACAATTCTAGTACCTTTCAGAATGATTAATTTTCTATTACCCAAGAAGGCATCTCACATTCCTGAATTTCTTATATTTGATATCACCAGTGAGAGGGTGAACATGTTTTCGCTAGGACTGATGGGAAATAATATCTTTAAGGATGAGCATGTCTCGGTCTGAGCTTGTAGCCTCAATAATTTGTTCCACAATTCCATATAGCAGTAGGTGTACTTGATTTCACTATGAAGCTGATATATGCTTCAGCTGCTTTGGATGTCATGCTTTGACACTGCACTGGCACTCGTGAAAAATAATCAGCAGGATTCTGGTTGTTTCCTGGTTTGTGTACGATAGTGTAATCATTTTCCTATAATCTTAACCTCTCAAGGAGGCATCTTGGCTTTTGAATTGCCAAAAATAGTAAGCCGTGCTTGATGATCAGTGACCAGAGTGAAATGCTTTCCGTAAAGAAACGCATGGAAATGTTCACAAGCCCACACTTCAGCTAAGCTGTCTTTTTCAGGATTTGAATGGGCACGTGCAGTCTGAGACAAACTTCGACTGGCGCAGGTCACAATATCTCTTCGAGCATTTGACCAAGCACTGTGTTGGGCAAGGATTGCGCTCAAACTTACTGGACTTGCATCAACAATTTTGGTATGCAGTTTTAGATCAAAATAAGCATTTTCAGGAGCATTTTCAATTGCATGTTTAATTCTCTCGAACCTCTGGTTTCAATCATGTAACCATTTGAAAGAAGCATTTATTTTTGTTAATTCTCTCTAGAGGGCACCAACTGGGACATAGTCACGTATGCATATGGAGCAGTTACTACCCATGCAAAAAAATATTTTAGCATAGTTACATCCCGTGGGGGACTTGTGAATGACAAAGCTTATACTTTAGCTAGATCAGGAGTCATTCCCTCATCAAAGAAAATTTGCCCAAAGAATTTTGACTTGTGAAGCTCACACTTTACTACATTCAATGTGAGACCAGCATCAGCCAGCAAACGGCACACTTGTGCAAGGGCTTTGTCATGCTCCTTTCATTTAGCCCCAAATACTAATATGTCATCACTCTAATTAAAAGCATTCGTGACAACCTGTATTATGCAGCAAATGACATCTTAAAAGAGATCTTTCATATCTGAATAAACCAACGTGTCGAAAATGTACCTGCAACCTTCTTACAATTCCAATTGAATAGATACTTTGTTCAGATCTTGGCTCTATTCAACTGGGTGATCATGTTGGCAATGTGCAGACCTGGATGTCGTTCTTTTGCTCGCCTTGTTAGCTTGGTGCACATCAACACAGATGGGAGCGACTCCTCCACTATCCTTTTTTAGCACTACCACAATGGGTGAAACCCATCGCGTCGGACCAGTAGAGCACTCAATGATATCATGTTTTAGCAATGTCTCCATTTCCTTCTCAACAGCTTCTTGTAAATGAAATGCAATGTGTCCTTGTCGCTGACCAACAGGACGAATGTCTTTGTTAATGTGAAGGTTTCCGAGGGAGCGAAGTCTCACTCCTAAACCGAATGCACAGCATGCGTCACTCAAAAAGCAGTACAATTCCTTCGTTATTTTCAAAATATTATTTCATTTATTATCAATTTTTCCATGTTTTTCAGGTTGTTTATCCATCTTATTTGTCACAAGGCAGACGTTTCATGCTTAATAAGTTTCTAAATGAGACCGCTATGCCACTCCTGGCCTTTTGCTGTCACACGAAATATACATGAACTTTTCTCAATTGTAATCATGAATCATATATCCAAATGCATTTCGGGCTCCTTTATCGCCCTTCATCAGGGATTCGCTGTAAATATTTAAAAAGAGCAGTGTAAGACCCTGCTAAACCTGGTGTTTGCCTTTCAAAACTACATACATCCCTCCCATTGCATACACTCCGTAACTCGCGCTTTCCCGCGAATGCATCCCTTACCTCAGTGAACTGTGCCCCTCCCAACACCACAATCGACATCAACCGCGTTACTTTCCTTCCTCCTGATTTAAACACCCAGTGTACTTGTCCCAATCTTTTTGTTAGCCCGAACGTCGTTCCCCTGCAAGACTATTACCCTTCGCACTCGTGCAATCATAACCACTTTAACAGCGCGTACCTTGATTCATAATGACTCAGTTTCCCCATGAAGCTCTTTGCCGTCTCCAAAAGATTACTACACTGTGCCTCCTACACGCCTTTCTTATCTCCCACAATCCCCTTCGACCTCCCCTTCCCTTTCAGTCTACCAATCGTTCGAGCTTAAGTGAACACTAGTCCTACAACTCCCAGAATACACTTCTATGGACTCCTTCTCTTCTGAGAATTCTCACTGGACGTTGTTAATGTGAAGTCATAGTTTAATAGTTTTAAGTTTTCCTAATCCATGAAACAATGATGGGAACGGATTCACAATCTCATAAGCATTCAGAATGTAGTTTATGGAAATAAGTCCTATGTCAGCAGCAGTACTGAAATGGAGTAGATAGGCACTTGACGTACCATGAAGGACATGGATCGGTGCTTGCAGCTGTGTCATATGGTTGCTACAAAAGATTCTGGACTCTTCAGTGGCATGGACGCAGCCCAAATATACATCTGTTTTAAAAGGCTTGAGTCGGGCATGGGAGATTGTAGTGGGGAGAGCGTAACTCCAGTAGAAGGAACCCCTGTAGTGGACTGGTGGGTCTCTGACGTAGATGCACCTCCCTCTTGTTCCCCACACCAGGACAATTCGTGCCACGACTCGCTGAATAGCTGGCCAGATGACTACGCTGGAATAGGAGACGGCTACTTTAACTGGGAGACTTTGCTGGACGAAGCCACACCTCGGACTGACGTCTTCACCACTGGATTGGTGAAAACAGAGGAAGCAGAAGGGACGGCGTGTGACATCACCGGACCAAGACCGTAGGAGGGAAAGCAGTTTGTGTGGAAGCCGAAGGACGTATCAGCGAACCGAGAAGACGTTTCCAAAAGAACGGAGGCGGGAGAAGGAGAGAGGACCCCGCTGGTGTCAGGGCCAGAGGAAAAAGGAAAGCCAGGAGGCCAACGACAACGCGAGCCGTCCAGCCACACTCACCAGGGAGTGTGGCTCCACCAGGTACGGCAGGCGCTTTACTGGGTGGTTTGGGAGGCGAGGAGATACCGCCTAATACGCGTAGAACCTGCTTCTTAGGAAGCTTGCTAGTTTAGCTGTATCGGCACAGTGCACTAGTTGAATTCGTGGCATGAAACACGGTGATCCCTGCACACCCCGGGTATTCCCCATGGGAAAACTTTATTAAGGTCCTTTTCCTAACGTCAGTCCTCATTTCTTTTACTTTTCCCGCATGAACTTCGGTGGAGTAGCCGATGAAGAGCTGGACACTGATAAAGAGAGCAGCCCTCCCCTCACTAAGCCAGGAGGAAGAGGAGTCAACCCTGCAATACTTGGGAGAGAAAGAAAACCTTTATGAAAATAAAGCCCCCTATACCACGATCCAGTCTCCGTGCCCCTCATTCTCCCCCATCACCCCCGCTACAGAGATAGTTCATTGTATTTCTCTTCAGGCATAATGTATTTCAATAAACCACTATTTATGTTAAAAAGTATGGAGCAACTGTTCACTTTTAGGGTAATCTTAGGATGAGTGTCCAAATGAGTTCTGTTGTTTCACAACTCGTAGATTTAGCTGCTTGTGAAGATTAGCACATGTGCATGTCTTCTACTCAGACCGAAAGTACATAAGGATCCTCTCAGACCACCGTGTCGTCCAATAGTATCCACCAGAAGAAGCGTACATGAACCAGTGGGAAAGTTTCTAGACAGATATCTACAACCTTGTGTGATTAAGAATGATTTCATTTTCAAGATACCACGGACTTTCTTAAACTCAAAAGCGTCATCATCACAAAGGAACAACCTGTAGTACTATGCACAATTGATGTTAAGTCTCTATATACATCAATCCCTCATCAGCAAGGTATTGAAGCAGTATAAAAAGCATTACTGAACACAGAATACCAGGACAACGTGAAAGTTTTTTGGATGAAGTTATTGGACTTTACACTCATGCACAGCTATTTCAAATGGGATAACACCTGGTACCTACAGAAGAGCGGAACATCTATGGGCAATTGCGCAGCACCAACATAAGCAAATATTTTTATGAGCGATTTTGAAGAAAAACACATTCTGGAAAACACATGGAAAGCTCAGACACTACTATATTTACGCTTCATAGATGATATCTTCATCCTATGGAGAGGCACAAAGGATACACGAACGGCTCAAATTACCCAATTGAACACCATAGATAAAGAATTCAATTTACCTTTGAGATTCAGGAGAGCATCATCCACTTCTTGGATGTAGAGATCACCAAGAAAGAAACAGGATTTGAAACAAACCTTTTCAGAAAACCGACTGATAGAAACAACATCTTAAGATACGATAGTTTTTATCCTCAACCACTCAAACAGCACCTACCATACTCTCAACTATTAAGGGCCAATAGGGTAGTCTAGGAACAGAGTAAACAAACAGAACAAATTGAACAGATGATAACCCGCTTCAAACAACAAGGATACCCAGAAATTATATTGAAACAAGCCATGGATCCAACGGACAAAAAGACCAGAGGAAACTTGTTAAGATCACAGGCTACCACTAAGGACGACAGAAGCACCATTGTGAGCAAGTATTCTAACATGAGTGGACATTTAATAAAAATATTTAAAAAGCATTGGATCCTATTGAAGATGGAACCAGACTTCAAAAATATCTTTTTGAACAAGAACCTCTGTTCGCCTACACTAGGTCAAAGAACCTAGGAGAAATGTTGAAATGCCCCAATAAGAGCATTGATACAAATCAATATAGTGGTACCACACCCTGTTGGAACTGCAACAACTGTCACAATATCGTTAGAGGAGGTTTTATCACCCACCCTATGAAAGGATATAAGATTCAATATAAAGTGAGTGCCATTTGTGACACAACTAACAATCTATAAGCTGAAATGCCCCTGCCGGAAAGCATATGTTGGCCAAACTGAACGTAAACTGAAAGTTAGACTTAATGAGCATAAAAGTAACATACGCACAAAAGTGATGAAGTCTACGGTAGCTACCCACTTTATTGAGGCACAACACCATATAAGCCAACTTAAAGCTTGTGTTTTGGAAATTGTAGAAAGGGTGGAAGGAGTTGACCACAGAAATAACCTATTGAAAAGAGAGAACTATTGGATTTACCATTTGAACACTGAAGCCCCATGGTTTGAATGAACGGCTTGAATTCTTATGTTATTTATAAATACATACACTTTTTTTCAGGAATTCTTTAAACCGGTTTGATCTTTGCCTTTTCTGCTTCTCTATACATGCATACACTTGCTGTATTTTAGGACTGCAGACTTTAGTGTTTTGAATACCTGGTTGTCTCTGCCTTTAGCATTTCTGAACATAGGCACTTTTGCTTTTGGCGCTTTCTTAAGCTTGGTTATCACTGCCTTTATCATTTTGCAGTATTTGATTATTGCTGACTTTAGCATCTTAAATTTCTGGTTGTCACTGCCTTTAGCATTCCTAATCTGTATGAATGATGGCTCTGTGTTACAGTGCAACATGGTGAATCTTCCTTTGGCCTTATTTTCAGATTTCTGGCTGATATCAAGCAAACTTTCCGGTGAGGCCTCTGCCTTCTATGAAAGTCTCACACTGGCTAGATTGGCACTTTGACTCCACATTCGCCAGTTGTATGTGGTCACTTGGACTGAGGCGCACATGGCACACACAAGCAGTTTGCTGGACATTGGCAAACTCTCTGGGAGAGCACTCACTTTTCTTTGGGCTACGCAACCCCTATCTCATCGCCAGGTGTAGCATGCAAATGAATAGCATCACACATGGAGCTCTGCAACATGTGTCTTTATTCTTCAGACTGCCAAGGTAAAACTGTGCGTATTACATCATCAACGTTATTAACCACACTCAAACAGTTTTGTCGTAAAACTTTGGAGTTCGCATGGGACAAAAGGGGTCCCACTATACACACACACCAGACACTTCAGGCGGTTCTATGATTTGAAAGAAAAGGGTGGGGTTCACACTAGCATGCCCCTCATATTACATTTTAGGTGAGAGAGCAGGTTCAACTGGGGAACCTCTAATAACAGACAAAGAACAGACTGCATTCCAGAGATGCCTGTTGAGCTGTGTCTATAGTACTTGAGGGATCTGGCTGCCAGACTATTATGAGACAAAGACAAATCATTAAATTGTGCTATATATTTACTCTTTAGTTACACTCATTTAACAATGCACAGAACATTCTTCTATTACGCTTATGCATAGTTCATGAAATTGTGTGGAATGAGGCACGGCTATTTAGTAATGCTGCAATGCGACAGCTAAAAATTCCAAGTATGTCAATAATGTTGCAACCAGGACTATGTTGAAGATGTCAACCTTTCACAGGATAAGATTACTAACCTGAATTCTTTTAATCCATCTCAAGGTTACAACATATTTGATCCAGGAATGTAAATAGGTATATTATATATATCTCGTTCATTTAAGGACTGGACGCGAATGAATATTGTGTTGTACAGATACCCTAAGGATGTGCATACCGTCTTAGTTAAGGTTGTTAAAAAGAACTGTGTGGTCCTCCTTTTGGCCTGCATTGCAAGGTTTCTGTGGTTGATATGATTTGTATTATTTATCTCTGGAGAGAGTCCAACAGTTCCAAGTGATTGAAATGGACCTTTAACAGTTTTTCAGTTTGTGCATCAAGTAGTATCTCAGTTTTATGACAGAAACCGAAACCATTTAACAGACATTCTCGCAAAAAACCCAGCTAAGCTACTGTCCCGGAGAAGGAAAGTATTCTCTAAATGTATGGCAGAAACACTTTGACGTATGTTTGATACTAGAGCTAATAACACAAAAAAGATATGTGGAACACAACAAGATCTGCAGTCTAGCTTTTATCTAGCCATAACCCGGTGCAATTACATACTTAATCCTCACTCCCATCGCCATCACTGTCCCACCGCATACCATTATCACTCGCAATTCATAAAGGATTACTATCAATGTATTGTAAACAAAGAGCGTTCATACATCACACATGAGAAATCAATGTTTTTTTTAATGAAACTGGAGCATTTGAGATCTCATTGCACCATTTCTACCTTTAACAGTAACTACCCTTTTTTGCAGAATGTGATCAATTTGCAGTTTTGCCATAAATAAGTGACAAATCCCCCCCTCCACCCATGTAGGACCCACTTACTACAATTTGGGGTAGCCCTAGTTTTGAAACAATTATATAACCACAACAGTGAACCATTAAAATAAAATGAGCACTTTTATATTAAGTACCCACATTATTTTCATATTTCCGCATCAGGTCCCGTATGTTAATTTTAACAGTGACACAGTTAAAGATATCAAAATAAGATTACACAACAACAACTCATGGACACAATCTCAACCAACTCAGGATGGCAAAACACCCAAATTTTCCTTGGCGACTACAATCTCCATTGGAACGACAGCAGTGACACAGTGGTAAATAGCCTCAAAAACTTCAACGCCCTTGATCTCACCCAAATATGCAATAGCCCAACCCATGAGAAAGGTTCTATCCTCGACCTTATCATCTCCAAAGAGGACGCTATTCAACTTGAGTCAATCCAACCTTGTGACTGGTCAGATCATCATATTGTCTCTTTCCTTATCAATGAAAAAATTAAATTTAACCCAGTTCAACCCTCTAAGCCCAAAGTTTGGAAAAGAGACATGAAGAAACTCAACCCAAACTCCTTACCGCCTAACAGCTGCAATCTCCTACTTCCCCCTCCCGGCACTACGGACGTTCAACTCCTGACTGACCACTATCTCAATGCTATGACCACAATAATCAATGAGGCTGCACCCATGCAACTGAAAAGAGTGTCGTCCAAGATCTCAAACCCATGGTATGACGGGAGCCTCAATGAAGATAGACGGGCCATGCGATTGGCAGAGCGCACCTGGAGATCAGCCCCCTCTGCACTGCACCTAAAAACCCTGAAGAAACAGAGAAACGCCTACTTCAGGAAAATAAAACGCTCAAAAAGAGATTTCTTCAGCCTCCAGCTCGCCCAAACAAAAAAACGCCCAAGAAAACTGTTTGAGCTAATCAGAACACAATCCAAAGAACAACCACAGACACTCAGCACCATGGGCGCTACACCTTCCTGTGAAGACTTCTCTGCTTTCTTTAACCAAAAAAACGACAACATAAGAAGCGATCTCCTCAATGATGCTATCCTGTACTCCAAGCCCCAACACACAGCATCGTCTGAACCAAAGAACAATGCTACATGGTCATCCTTTGGCACCTACTCCCAAGAAGAAATTGGCAGATTGCTCAGCACCCTGAAACCATCCAATCACCTCACTGACCCCCTTCCTGCCAACGCTGTAAAAGACTTTACCCCTTTGCTCCTCCCACTCTAGGATTATCAATAGCTCTCTTCAACAAGGATCCATCCCTAGCGCCCTCAAAGTCGGACAAGTCACACCGCTACTAAAAAAAAACAACAGCAGACCCCACGGATCTAAACAATTACCGTCCTATTACAAATATTCCCACTCTCGCTAAACTGTTGGAAAAATGTGTACAGCTACAACTGACTAAACACATAGATAAGTTTGATCTCCTCAACCCTCATCAATCAGGCTTCCGAGCAGGGCACAGTACCGAAACTGCTATGACTCACATAGTTGACGACGCCCTCCAAATCCTAGACCAAAACGATACCTGCCTTCTCATCCTTCTTGATCTCTCTTCAGCATTCGACACAGTTAAACATGAGAACCTACTCGAACTATTAAACACAAGAATGGGCATATCTGGGACTGTTCTCAAGTGGTTCACTTCCTTTCTACACAACCGGTCTCAGAGATTCAAAAGCAACAACCTGATGTCCTCTCCGGTACCTGTATCGCTAGGCGTCCCTCAAGGATCCTCCCTCTCCCCAACACTGTTCAACTTAGTTATGGAACCTCTCACTACTTTGCTACAAGCATCCATTGTTCACTTTCACATGTATGCCGACGACACCCAACTTTATCTCAAAATACAATCTCCCAAGGACATCATGCTTCTGAACACCACGATCAGAAACACCCAATCCTGGCTTGCCGAGAATCACCTCAAACTCAATGCGCTGAAGACTGAGTTCCTCCTGATCTCACCTCCCGCAAAAATCTCTACCGCTCAAACATGGCTTAAGCACCTAACGGCTCTAAATGTACAACCTACCATCGTAGACTCAGCAAAATCTTTAGGCATAACACTTGACGCCAATCTCAACATGCAGCAGCACATCAGCAAGGCAACCAAAGGAGCGAACTTCCAAATCAATACCTTGAGAAAACTTAAACCCTTCCTCCCAGCCAAAGACTTCCAAACTGCAGTACAATCTATAGTCATCCCGCACATAGAATACGGTAGCACCGCCCTCTGCGGGCTCCTCCTAACTACAACGGCTCCCCTAAGAGCGTCCCTTAATGCTGCAGCGAGACTCATCACTGGCTCAAAAAAACTCGCATATTTCCCCTGACTTTAAATCCCTGAACTGGCTACCTTTTGAAGCCAGAATACATCTGAAAATCGCCTGCATGACACAAAAGGCTGTACATTTGAACTCGCCCGCCTACCTCACTCAAAAGCTGACAATTTCTGGTGGCTCTAGAACTACTAGAAGCACAAACAATCTTCTGCTGAAGCCTCGAAGATTTCGGAAGGAAAAAACCTATAAACGCTCCTTCTCAGGAATGGCGCCCAGGATCTGAAACTCACTCCCTCCTGAAACCAGGCTCATCTCCTCCAACAAACTTTTTAAGAAAGAAGTAAAAGCGATCCTCATGGCTAAATACACATGATCTATTATTCTGTATTTCTCAAGAATCCGCTCTGTACTACCTGCCTGACCCCTTGGACTATTTGTATTACTTGTATTATCGACTTATTTGATTGTATACGTTCCCTCTTTGTATATTTTTATATTGTTGACGCACCTGTTTGACTTTGCATACTGTACCTACACCAACTGAACTATTCCTACTCTTGTACTACTGATGCACCTGTGTGACTATGCACCCTGTACTCACCTACGCCTACCTGTATGCTACCTCCAAAAGCATTTTAAGCACGCTTAAACAAGTATATGCTCCTTCTTTTTGTACCTATATACTATTGGCGCACCTGTTTGTCTATGCACCTTGTACCTACACTACCTCAACTAGTACATACTATTATTCTACCACCCCCCTGTCCTTGTAAAGCGCTCTGATATCTGCAAAGATCTTGTTCGCGCTATATAAAACTTTCAAAATAAGGAGCAGTGATAGATAAAAAAATAAGCCCAGGGATCTCACCGGCCTGGTGGCATCCACGCCCAGAAAGAATCACTGGTTCAAGCCAAAGACATTATTTAATCTTTTACCTGCCCTAATGATGTGATCAGTGATGTCATTTGAGATGTCATCAGTGATGTCATGAGTGATGTCACTGACCAGATCATGAGTGATGTAATATGTGACGTCATCAGCAATGCATTGCGGGCGAGCTTGTTATAGCGGGGGAATTTCAATGGTTTTGTACGAAGCATGCGAACACACATCCTGGTTAATCCATACGTACTGCTGTCCAGTGCAGGAGGTATTAATCTAGGCAGACCCCTGGGTGACAAAGGTGCTAAAGGCACAGTGCTGGAGGCAGGCTGAGGGGTGCATGTTGGATTCGTCCATCCTCAAAGGCACAAAAATGTAGACAGACTGTCCCAGTGTTTTCATGCATAAAGCACCAAAGCCATTTTACTTTAAAGACCGGCAACATAGCTGTTCAAACTATTAAAGAAATGCGCAAATTTATAGTTTTAGGCGCCCCAACATGCTAGGCTCAAAACAGTGAAATATGTATGCAGAGCTCAGTAGTCATGATCTGCACTAAAAATGTTACCCCAAAAGGAAGCAACTTACTTGACTATCGAAAAGGAGAGGGTTCCAAGTTTAAAGTGACTCTTATATATAGTTGAAGTTGAAAGGGATTTATTAAGCGCTCTACTACCAGGCGGTTTTCTTGGCGCTACAGAAAAGCTTATCCGGAGTGAAGCATGGATAATGTTTAAGGAGTATAAGCTAGGGAGAACAGATGGGTCTTGAGATCTGTACGAAAGTCAAGGTATCTTGGAATAGATCTAATAGCGAGTGGAAGAGCATTCCAGAAAAGGGGAGAGTAGAAAATCTGGATCCGCCGTGCTTTTTCCTGCGAAACCGGGGAACATTAAGCAGGTGATGGGAAGAAGAACGAAGGCTTCTGCCAGGAACATAGGCGCTGATCTTTGTGTTGATGAAAACAGGGGCTGTGCCAGCCAGTGACATGAAGGTCAGACAGCCCATCTTGAAAAGAGACCGTTCCAGGATGGGGAGCCAATGGAGGGATTTTAACCAGGGGGTAATGTGGTGTGACTTTGGAAGCCTGAAAATAAGGCGGGCAGCTTGGTTTTGTATAAGCTGCAGACGGCGGCGCTCGTACGCGGGAATGCCAACGTACAAAGCGTTGCCGTAGTCTAGGCGGGATGAGATCATCGCCAGGACGAGGAGTTTGAGCGCATCAACAGAAAAAAAGCGAGAAATTTTACGAATGGTTCTAAGAGAAAGAAAGCAGGACGAGACAACTGAGCTAATCTGAGAGCGCATGGAAAGATCTTGGCTGATCTTGATCCCCAGGGTCTTCACGGAAGCAGAGGGAATAGGGGAGGGGCCTAAAGCGGGGGGCAAAAGGCAGAGGTCCATGGGTTGGAAGGGCCACCGATAAGAACCAGCTCCGTCTTATCGGGGTTAAGCTTTAACTGGTTGAAGTTCATCCAATTATAAACAAATGCCAAGGTGGAATGGAAATTGGAGATAAGAGTCGGGGGAAGGAGAAAGGTCAAAAATCAACTGGAGGTCATCGGCGTAATTGAACACCGTGACCTCCATTTCCTGTAAAGAAACAATAAAGGGGTGGATGTAGAGGATAACAAGAATGGGGGAAAGGGATGAACCTTGGGGCACCCCGCAGGAGACTGAGCAGGTGGGGGCGGAAAAACCCTCCAACCGGACAGCCTGAGTGCGGCCTTTCAAAAAGGAAGTGAGCCAGGCTAGGGCCAATTCCCGCACGCTGGCGCCCTCGACACGGTCGAGAAGAATGGAATGATCGACCGTATCGAAGGCGGCGGATAGATGAAGGAGGACCAAAGCCTTTGGGGAGTTGATGTCGGCGCTTTTCCTGAGCTCATCCACCACCGAGAGGACCACAGACTCCGTGGAGTGTGCAGGTCGAAGATGGTTATCCTCAATATACGTGGAGAGACAGGAGGTGATGTGGCTCTCTATAATTTTGCTCAACAACGGGAGCAAGGAGATGGGTCTGAAGTTGGAAGGGAGAGTGGGGTCCGCGCCCAACTTCTTAAGAATGGGGATAACCATGGCTGATTTGAACAGGTCAGGAACCACTCCCTGAGCAATAGAGGTGTTGAGCAGGGTAATGGGGGGGGGGGGGTCTGGGCAGCGGGAGAAGAGCTCTCTGAGAATGTGAGCAGGGCAGTGGTCGGCGGGAGAGCCCGACTTCGCTTCCCTTAAAGTGAGAAAGGTCTCCTTAGAGATCAAGGGAAAGTGGTCAAGAGTAACAAGAGTCGGCAGAGGTACCGGGCAGGAAAAGGAAGGGGGGGGGGGGGGGGAAATGTTCTGCTTAAAGATCGCCATCTTCTCAGTAAAAAAGTTGTTAAGAGCTTTACATAGGGACTGCGAGGGAGTAGGCCTGGAGGTAACTATCAGAGGCTGCCAGCTCATGTACGATCGTAAAGATCTCTTTAGTTTTATTTGCAGCCAGGTGGATTTTCTGGGAATAATACTCCGATTTCGCTGCAAGTATAGCTTTCTTATAGGCCCGGAGAAGGATCAGATATTGTGCCTTCAGATCCGGAAAGTATCTACAGCGCCAGCGGCGTTCGGCCTGCCCGAGCGCCAGTTTCTGGGATTTAAGAGCGTCACTGAACCATCTGTTAGCGTCGAAGGGACGACGCGTTCTTACCCGTTTGAGGGGGCCACTCGATCACAAGCTGTTGAGAGCCAGCTGTTAATGGTGGTCACCTGGATGTTAGGGGAGAAGTCAGTCAGGGCTGGAGCAGAAGAAGAAAGAGAGTGGCCTAAAGCAGCTAGTTCCACCCGATTCCAATTTCGGGCCCAAATATTTTTTGAGGGGGGGCGGGGGAGGGGGGGGGGGGTATTGGCCACCCCCTGGGCTAAAGTAAAGGAGATCAAGGAATGATCCGACCAAGCACAAGGGGAGATAGTTGGTATAGAAATCGACTGATTGGTGGACCAAACTTGATCGAGAATATGGCCATGAATGTGGGTAGGGAGTGAAATGTGAGAAGTAAAATTCATACAGTGGAGGGTGTCTGAAAAATCCTTGGACATGGAGTCCTCGAACGGGTCTCCAGGCCAAAAATTAAAATCTCCTAGGAGTAGGACCGCTGAGTTGTTAACCACAAGAGTGGCGAGCAATTCCTGTATAGCCGGGATAAATTGAGGCATCGCTTGAGGGGGCCGGTAGAAGAGCGCACAAGTAAGCGGAGTCGCAAGATTAGTGGAACGAACCAACAAAGAGTCAACTGCCGAAATAGGTGAGTGAGGAAGAAGTTGGAACTGAAGGTTAGACCGGATTATCATGGTCACTCCACCCCCCATCTTCCCTCCTGGGCGGTCCGACCGGAGAATATAATACGAGTCCGGGAGGGCCATCAGAACATCAGGCCTTGTTGCTTGTATGATGTGGGTTAGGATATATCCTAACCCACATCATACAAGCAACAAGCAAAAACTATATTCTAGAAAGTTTTAGAAAAAATAATTAGAAATAAATCCTGGATTACGGATTGAATCACTGCCACAGTCACAGTAATTCCAAATTCGCTCAGTCTAAGCAGCTGTCTTCAAAACCATAAACCACTTTAACGGGCCACCATTCCTGTTGAAATGGGTGTTTTCACGATTTTGGGACAAATTCAGCAGATCCTCTACTTCTGTTAAAAGTCTTTTACAAAACGCTTGTACAACCAGACACATTTGAAAGTGCTAAATAAGGTTAATAGACAACTATTCCTAGAATAGTAGACCAGTTGGCAGAAAAGACATGTTTTTAAGACGTTACAGAAGCTCTGAATGACTAAGGCACTGGGGGAAGGAATTCAACAGGGCAGGAGCCAGGACAGAGAAATAACAACCACCCCAATCTCTTCATCCAGTGACTGATAGGAGCATCCAAGATTAACAGTGGGAACTTTTGGACTGTGTAAGTGTGTGTGTGTGTGTGTGGGGGGGGGGGGGGCAGAATTATATCTTTGAAATCCCGGTCAAAGAAAAAACAAATTGTGAAAAATCTTCACAGGAAAGTTATAGATTTATACTCTGAAGACAATATGTATAATATTTAAATATAAATATTAATGCAATGGATAGAATTTAACAACCTAAAAACACAAATCCGCAAATGCAGAGCAAAACGTTTTGTGAATACGTGTTGAATAGTTTAGCTTTATTCCCAAAACATACTATTGCTTAAACTTTGTAATCTCTCAAATTTACAAAGGTTTGGAGAAAAAGATTAATAGACAAGCAAACTGGTAGTGCTTTAATCTTGTGTTCAGAAAGAAACATGCCGGGTTGGCACTTGTTAGGGACTAGATATTATTTAATTTATCATCATTATCAAATAGGATGGAAGCCACGTAGTTAGCCAATGGGACAAACAGATGCACCCCTACCACGTGTCCTCTACTGGTATGTCCATACTATTTCATTAAAAGCTTCAAAAGTGTCTCCTAGGTGTGGTAAGAGTAAGTAGTAAGAGGCTGGCAAAGCGGTCCCGCAATTTCTGCTACAGCCATTGCATGGATACCAAGAAGGAATATTTCTATTACTTAGGTTGGAATAGGAGGGCCAATTGATGTGACTGCCACCCAGCAGTGCTTGCGTTAGCCATTATTGCCCGCTTGCCACTGAAGCGCACTTATTGGTTCCCAAAAGCGTCTTATGAAATGAACCAACACAAGACCTTTTTTTTTTACCAATTTGTTTTTTTTATTTTGTTTAACAGGAAAGGTTTTAAAGCCAAGATACAGTACAGAATTGCGTTTGTTCTGACAATATTGGCAAAGACAGCCTCTTAGTTTTACATTCTTTTAAAGGAGCCTCCGTCATTCCAGCTGTGGATTTTGGATGCAGTACAGGATGTTTTGCAAGGAAGCAGGTGTTGCACAGCTCTAAAAGCCAAGTTGGATTACAATGCCTGCACAAATCTGGCTGACGGTGTACATTCTAGGCTGAAATTCACACAAGTGCCCATGACTGACACGCTGGTGTGCACGCCAAATATGGAGAAGTTCTGTGAAAGTACCATAAGAATTAGTCAGCTCGCCTGAGACTAGCACCGACCTCACAGTCCACCACTAGATTAAAAGTACCTAGAGTTTCAAGCACTGCTTTAAGGAATTGGCGAATGGTCATCTACACAACAGGGGCTGCGGATATAACACATGGATCCCTGTACATACACCCCAACAGCACGAAAAAAGCGTTGGACAAAACCAATGAAAACATACTTGAAGTACATTTTTTTAAAGCACTTACCCACTGAGATGCCTGGTTTTTCTAATTTCAAAAAACTGGGTTCCTGTATGATTGTATCTGAGTGTTTGTTAAACAGAGATAACCAGAAATACGAAAAAGCAGCGACTTGCAAACACCAACAGGAAGCTCAAAGACAAGTACGTAAACATAAAATCTTCCCCATCAGAGTGTATAAGAAGGTTACAGCAGATTGCTCATTTCACACATCCATAGATTAAAAAAAGGCAAGTAACACATGCACACAGGCCCAGTCACCCACACCGCCACCGAACGAACAGGCTAAATGTTACTAACGCCGTGGTTGTAAGTGGGTAAAGTTATCCAACATCAGGCACCTACTGTTATGACCATTGGTAATCCCGATGGGTATTCTGCACTGGGGTCTAAGATAATTGTGCTCAAGCCTCTATAGGGACTCAGAGAAGAACCACTCGTTCTCTCTCAAATACCAAGAAACAGACAAAAACACTGTCTGCCCACTGTAAAGCACAGCTCCTTTCTCCTGCCAGGGAGCGGATCCGGGGGATCTGAGCAGAAGGCGCCGCCATTTCCTAATCTCAGACTTGTGGAATACTTTCACTCAGCTTCCAATTAGCTGGTTAGTGAAGCAGGCGTGGGAGCTGCTGGGAACAGTCTCACAAACCAAGACTACACAACTCTTTACCACTAACTACTAATGACGTCATAAGAAGGGGACATCACACACACAAGCAAAGAAGACTGGTTATTTTACCAGAGGGACATTGTGTATCTAATCTGCTTATTTAGGAGTACCATGAGAAGCTATAAAGACTAAATAGCTAGGGATTTTAAAAGTCTGGGTTGGGGCACGCTGAGGTCTTGACTCGATGTTTGCGTTTGCACATCCACTTCCCGGCCTGAATCCACTCCAGAGATGCTGGGTTTTGTGTACCTCTCCTTAATCAGTGTATCAATCTCTGTATGCAAGAGACATTTTCCATTCCAACCTTATTGTTAATGGGGAGGAAATAATTTCCTGCTTTTAGGAAACTGTGACTTGACATTTTATAATGCAGTTTTGAAGGGTATTGCGTGAGCTGCATGCACTCTCGCTTGCAAGAGATAATGTATACAACAAGAGGCTTGCAGCCCACTCATTGCTTAACTTGTTAGCTTCATTTGCACTCCTTTATGCTGCCTTCTAATTGGCCATGCCTGCTGGCTCACTTACTCTTCTTTTGACTGGTGCATGGACCAACTACTGATTGCTTCAGTTTGATTGTTGTTCTTCTGCTGATCGCACTGTGATTGAGGTACTACTTTTATTTTTTATTCTTCCCTGTATTCCTTTTTCAAGACCCAGAGCAGCCAGCTAGACTGCAGGGTCTCAACATTACATTGTCACACGCAAGTCCTGGTGATGTCTGCACACATGCACCGCAACTTCAAAACGCCCCTGACTTATTCCTCTAGCTAGCTAATCCAGAGCTGGGCGGGTGATAAGAGAAATGCTTACTTCTGTCAGGCAGACCTGATGCCCCTGCCTGTCTGCATACAAGCACTTATGGGGCAGGCATCTGGAGCGGGGGTAATATCCACACCTCCGCTATTTCCACGAGCTGGGATTGAAATGGCAAACTTTAAAGCGACACAATAGTAAAGCCTTTCACCTATTAAATCCACGAGTGCTAGCTGGAGCCATCCCAGATAAAACCCTTCAGATGCTGAACTTGGATCCCTGACAATCATGCACTCTAAATGGTCTGAAGTAAAACAGGCGCGTTGCAGGATAATTCTGGACCCTTTCAAGGCGAAATCTTTCTAAAATTAAGGACTTGATATTTTTCAGACTCCATATTTGGAAGAACGCTTTGGAAGCTGCTTCCATAGCTACATGTTTCACCACAGAGCCCAGCCCAGACACTAGGAAGTGAATCTGGCAGCTTTGCAAATCTTTGTATCGAAAAAGAATATTGTGCAGAGATCAGCGGCTGGTAACTTCCTGAGAAGAGTTTACAAACATGAGCTGAAGACTGTGGGAATCCAGACATGTTACTAGCAAACACACAGGGGGGCGACCAAGGCAACTGGCAGCCAAGGCCTGTAACTGCCAACCACACAGGGGCATCCAAGGGCCAATACTGGAAAACCATGCAGTTTGAACAAAAGGGTGCTAGATGGGCTTTGGAAAAGTTAGGTCTCATGCTAATATTTCTGATGTAATTGTTCCGACAGACTCGAGAATACTGAACGGATCTGCTTGGAGTTGGAGTATTCGGTCTTTGCGCAGTGTGGCCCAACTGAGGCCTCTTCGTGAAGTGTAGGCGCAAGTACAAAAGCCAACAAAATGGATTGCACCATCACAGAGTGGAGCCTTGTAAAGGATACTGCAGCAGCTTCATGTAGTTCTGCACTGCATGGAGCCAGTCGGGGATGGACATCGAAGGCTTGTAGCTTGGCACTGCTGGTGTTAAGGGCTGAAACAAAACAAAATATCCACATTAAGGATTTCCAACTAATGCAGCAATTTTATATTAAATTGTCCACAGTGCAGCCACAATAGCACAAAGGTTTCATGAATAATTGACGTGTTCAATTCCTTGCGTATTATCCTTTACCACTTATTAATGTTAAACGAAGTACTGGCCTGCAAACAAAACAAACATGACGTCTGGCTGTAATCCCACCTTTGGATCGTCATCAAACTTTATTTCGGCCAAAAATGGCCATAAAAGCATAAATAAAAGGACTACATTACATGTAGTTAAAAAGAAGGCTAAAAAGTAATATTTCATTCATAGCGTTATCATAACAATTGCCTTGAAAAAAAACACCAACCAAGAGACTAAAAACATGTATTAAGATTCAAAATCCATGGTCATCTCTTCTGGCCTTCTAACTCACACCATAGTCCCACATTACTGTTTAGGTGAGACAATAATGAAGTGCTTGTGCATCATGCGGCCACTCCAGGTGATCAAATTCTGCTGGAATCACAGGAAAATGGAGTCTAGAATGAAAGCACTTATGACCTCAGAAAATCGGCAGCACTGGAGTAAACCTAATGTTGTAAGTTTAAGGTAGAACTAAGCACAACCAACCAGGGTAGTGTTAGCCCTAGAACGACCGCACTGGTGCTAGTATTAGGAATGTCAAATAGGGCTCAACCTCTTGTGATCCCACTGCTCAGGTACCCCTATACACACGCACCAGAGACTCGACGGAAGAGGGAACACTACAAGTATTTTTAAACAATCTTATTCTGAAAGTTCAGATTGAATCACAATTTAATCACACACGTTTTCTTTTATTAGTCCACATAAAAGGAGGGAGCCATGATTCGATTTCTAAAAAAATAACGTCTTTATTAATGTTTCATCAATACTTAGTAGAGTCTCTAATGTAGAACTAGCTCCTTTTTGGAGGAGGGGGTGGTTAGGGGGTCATCGAGTCTTGGCACCCTTTCTGCATGGTTCGGGGTATCTTAGCCAACTAGGCTTGGTGGTCGGTTGTCAATCTCGTCTGTACACAAAGACTGGTTTACTCACAAGTAGAATTTGGTGCCAGTTTCGTTTATTCATTATGATCAACTAGTTGTTTGCAAGTCTTCCCTAGAACTCTGTGGTCTAGTTTGTGTATAAGTGCATTCTTGTAACAGTTAGCTGTACATGTGTCTGTGCTGTGGGGGTGGATTTTTCCACTAGGATGCCGATATGTACTTGGTTTTGCAACCCCAAAGTTTCAAAGCTATGTTGCACTCATGCGAGTAGGATATGGTTTAAGTGAAGTGTTCCAAGATGTCTTGTGTACATTATGGTTTGAACTGGCTGAGATGTTCTGTTGTCTCAGGAGAGGAATGGCTATGTAAAGGCAGGAAGGAGTTGTTAGGTCAGAAACACTTTGCCGGCTGGATGGCTTTACTGCCATATGGGCGAAGGTGCGCTGTAAGGAAAGTTCACTGACTTTGTTGGAGTTGAGAGATTATCTGTGTGTGAGGCATGCAAAGTTCTGCTGGTTGATAATTCCTAAATTCTTTGGGGGCCAGCGACAGCAAGATAGATAAAGATACAGACACAGATATAGCACCTCTTGTTTGCGTTAGGCAGGTCATAGAATCCAGCTACTGTAATGTGCTAGCGGCAGTGGTCGAAGTGTGCGTGATCGGAGAGGTACGACAAGCCCATACTTAAATTTAAGGAGAACGGTTCCCCCACTTTCTGTGAAAAGATAACCGTCCTGGGAAGGTTAATTCAGAGAGCGGAAATGCTTCAGCTGCAGTGTATGGCAGGGATTCTCCTGTGCTGCGAAACCAAAGGCGGGCAGACAGCTAAGCAGACCTTCTTGCCAGGGTGCTGGATTCCCTGAAAAAAATGTAAATGTGTGCAACGGGTCAAACTGCAAATGTAAAAGGAGCTCGGATGCCAGTATTGGCTTTGACTAATAGAATCACTTGACACTTCTTGATGACAAATGTATTCTTTTTGAGTGGTATTGGAAAGAGGTTAGTGCTGAGGGTGAAGGGTGTTCTTTTTCAAGGGGTGATTTGCAGGGGCCTGTGTTAGCCCCAAACTATACTCCACTGTTTCAACCAAGATTCAATTCTGTGGCTCTCTGGTTCCAGACAGAGACCTCTGCGGTGCATTAACTGATAGAGGTTTCATAAAGAACGTGCATAAAGTGCATTTCCCACTGATTAACTTAACTTGCATTAATTTTACATTTAAGCTGTGATATTTTATATGTCCCTACCTTAAGATGAAAGACCCCAAAAGTTTACTGCATATTTTGGTTTTTTTAGCCATGCCTTTGACCCCGCCCCCAAGCTTACCCGCCCTGCCCCCATGGCGCACAGCATCACAGTCCCCCTAATGGTTTCACTTTTTTATTTACTTCAATTGCTGGTTAGATGTTAGTTTGTGGAATCCTGGTAGTAAATGCTAGTGATAGTTCCTGAAGGATGACTAATCATCCACCCCCCTCACCAACCAGCCCCCTTCAGCAGCCAATGAAGCACACTACTATTGAGGGAGGGCATAACAACTCTAGCCTATGGCCTTCACTCTTCAGTAGACGAGTCTCTTACCGTAGGCGGACATCCCTCTTGGTCTCTTCTCATTAAGCAAAGAACAGCTGACAGTGTTTTAACCACTTACAAGCTATATCTTTTCCTACAGGTGGTCCAGATTGTTCTGGTAGTACTTTACCTACCTAACACCACACCATATATATATATATATATATATATATATATATATATATATATATATATATATATATATATATATATATATATTTATTTATTACAGGAGTAGTTCTCACCAGCTATGCCCCTCAAAAATCAAACCGAAAAACAAAAGTAAACCCCTGCTGCCACCACACTTTTTTAAAGAAAGTGGAGCCAAAGGCCTTGTTTTCCGCACATAATCCTCCTTTAGACCTTAACCTAAGAGCCAGTTGTATCACAGGCCTTTCACACTCATTAAATTGTCATCCCCTCCCTTTAGTGTCCTATGTGGTTGACGCCCCCTACTAATACGGGACCACAGTTCCTAAAACAATCACTAAGCCTATACCCCCAACAGACCCCCACCTCCACAGCATACCAACTTCCGGTCCCAAGCACCAAGAAAGCCCCCTTGGGAGACAGACGTTCCTTGTCGCCACAGCTAGACTCTGGAACACCCTTCCACTCCCCATTAAAACTAGCCCCACCCTTATCATATTCAGGAAACAATTAAAGACCTGGCTTTTCAGCCAGTAGTCTCCACCCTCAGCGATTATCCTATGAATTACTCCTGAAGCGCCGAGACACCCCAGGGTATTTGCGCGCTATATAAGTTGCCTAAACAAACATACTCCACCCTACCCAAGCTGGCATTCCAATGGGTCATTGCCAAACCACGCTCAACAGTTTTCAGCAATCATCCAACGTGTTGGCAAAACCTGGCATTATTACACCCATCTGAAACCCGCTCTTTCTAATAAGGCGGCCTTCCACTTCCCTAGCTGCTGACACAGCACATGTGTTCTGGAACATTCTTCTTCATGCTAAACAGCTCTTTGCCAGAATACTTCTCGCCCCCTCTTGCACGTGCCCTTCTGTCATGGTGATCCCTGGTTCAGCCTTTCATCTTGAGTTTTGGGCCACCGCTTTCCTGGCTCATGATTTAGTGTGAGGATCTCTTGCTTCACATACGGATTCAGTTTGAGGAGTCAGTGATGGGTTCTTAATTCATTCCCTTACGCCGAGTCATGGAAGAGCGAACCCTCACCCCGCAAAACTGCATGCAATACACTTTGTAAATGAACTCCCCTTCTGCTCTCTCCATGATCTGCACTGCTACTGAGAAGCAGTATATCTTCACCAATAGATCAGGCAGCACACCACAGCTACTCTATGCAAAAGGCGGAGAGACACCCTGATTGGTCCATGATTATTTGCAGCATATCTTCAATACAGGTGTGAATATCCTCTTCTTCAGCACTGCTTGGCGCCCTATGGATCCAGGTGGTATTTCTTCTGGACCGAATCTAAAAATCCTTGTAAATCCTCGTAAAGGACTTGGTTTTGTTGCTGTGGGGATTCCAGTCTCACCAAATAGCAGCTCCTGATCACTAGTCCTTCTAAAGCTCAATGCATTGAACAGGAAAGTCTTCCCTTATCAATCTCCTTCTGAACCTTCTGCAACACCCTTTTTCCACTTTCACATTTATAGAGCTTACTTCCCTTCTTAGTTTGTTTCAGAAAGCTCGCAGTCTAGTCACTGATGATCATACCGGTTACTGGGCAGCGTGGTTCTTTGTTGTGTTCTTTCTGGATTATACAAATTTGAAAGTGGCACTTCAAGTCTTGGAATCATCTCGGTGAATCTGTCCTCTTAGAAATGTTCTTTCTACTTTTTCATCTGCCATCTCAGGTTACCAGTTGGTGTTGCACTCCACAGAGAGAGAAAGACTGTTTGCTTCAAAGTTGTGACAGTCAAAGTCATTGTTTATGGTACTTTCAAGACCACCAAAAGTCTGCTGCTGGAACATCAGCTAGTTTGTACACATCCACGGTTTTGCCGCGTAAGGTAGATGGACACAATCCAGACCCTACCCCCCCCCCCCTTTCCAAAGAGAATCAACATCCACCATCAACTCTGTCACCAACATGGCCAGCAGCATATTGACTTTAACCAAGGGTGGACTCCCCAGAAGCTTCCTTATTCGAACTGTTATACCCGAGGCACCAAGGGTCAACTTCGCAACTAGAGTCTTCAAATTGATATTCTTAGGCTTTTTTTTTTTTTTTTAACTCGTAGGAAGGAACATGTAACACACCTGGCAGCATACCCAATTAATCTACAATCAGGGCAAATGAACAGACTAGGTTTATAATTTAAAAAATGTCTTTACTGGTAAACAAAAGTACACTCCGATTCCCCAGTTTTGCATCAATAGAGGCCGAAAACAAGCCAGGGTTTGTAGTAAGTCTAAATGGACCGCAAACATGTTAGCTTGCAAGTCAAGGGCAATCTTAGTGGCCTCAAAGGACTGGACTGGCAAATCAACCACGTTCGCAGAAACTGTCAGATGGCCATACTAACCCAGATGGTCATTTAAACGTCTAGCTGGTGCTGTTAAAACAAGCATGTATCTGTGTGCTGCTTAGCTGAGAAAGCATCACAGACCAATTCTTCCTACAGGGGAGACTGCCCAAAACATTCCCCTAAGAATGGTTAGGGATGTCAGGCTATCAGCTGCAATTGGGGCATCAACTACACCCCTCGAAGTGTGCCGATATAATCTCAGTTGAGGCGGATGTAAAACTCGCAACGCTATCCTACCACACTGTGTCAGTCAGAGATAGGACACTTTGTCAATAACACTTAGAGAAACAGACCTAACTGAGGCACTAGAAACTAAGTGAGCAAAGAGTATTAACTAGACACGCCAAACCTCTTTTCAAGAGAACCCTTTAAATCCAAGCATGAAATTGGGCAGACCGTAACACGCTGTGCGGGAGCCATTGCCACGCCACTCTGGAGACAGAGCTTGTTTTAAAGTTCCTACTGCCAATATCAGCGCACTGCTCAAATCCAAGGTCCACCCCTTCCACTGTAGGTCTTTACCACCCTAGAGTGACTTTGGGGAAAGAGTAAAGCGAGCTGCCAGTCATAATAAAGAGACTATCCAATAAGTGCAACGGTGCAGCAAATAGTCAGGTCACTTTAGGACTATTCAACAACCCTGTCTCTTCTAATGTGAGGTGTGGTGTGGTTGCTCCGCATGGATTCTCCATTTCCTGTAGATTTGCATGAACACAATGTTTCAAGTGTGGGAGTGTAATCAGTTTCAAGATTCTTAGGGCTTGGACTAGATTCTAAGATCAATGTTCAAGTACAAAGGCCATGTGCATCAATTTAGCAGGGTGCCTGCGCTAGTTGCCTGGTCTTGAAGCACCCACAACAGACCTCCTTGGACTTTGTCTCAAGGATGCACACATGACAGTTGTCTAGCTGGGCTTCGTGGCACGGTGCTATTCAGTACCGGCCTAGGCACCGGTGGTAGGGCGAGTAGGGGGAAGGGCGGGGTCGGAGAGGCCTGAATAACAAAAATTAAAATACACTCACTTACCTGAATGCCGTGCCGCCTCTGCTCCGTCTACTCTGCACCAACAGGAAGCTCCCAGCCTCCCACAAGCCCCTGTCCAATCACAACGCTGCCTTGAACAGCACTGGGATTGGTCTGAGCGCTGTGGCTCGGTGCTCAGACAGGGGTTTGGAGGCTTTGCATGTTCCTCACCAGGCTGTGTATGCACCATGCAGGGGAAGATGCAAAGTGCGCATGACTGTTTGACCCGCCCTTTTGGGCCAGTCAAACAGTCCTGCGCACTTTAGAGTGTGCCTTACACTCGCCCCTTTCATTAGCCAGACCGGCCGGCCCACCCGCCCGCCCTGCACCCGCGCAGGAAGGAAAAGAATAATAACAATAGTTATAATCGTTTTCCTTTTTTACACTGCTTGCAGAGCAATGGGGCGACACTCCTCCGCCGTAGCGGAGGAGTAGCCACTTGTGCTATTGGGAGAGGGAATAGCTAATCATTATGCACAGTGCGGTAGCAACACTGGATAACTTGCACAGTAGAGGTTTCTCCTTTTATGTATCTATTTAGGTCTACCTGTCACATTAAATATTTATAATTTCTTTTTCGTACAAATGATTATCAATATTCATTTTTCGCGCTGCTGTGAACAGAAGACTTAAACTAACACTCTTTGTTGTATCAACATTGTTTCCATATCAATTAGCTCACATTTGTTATGTACTGCAGATCTTTTACATCAGCTAAACTGCTGTCAAGCTAGTCGGGACATCACTCTAGAGCATGGCTATTAAAATGCTTTAGAAGAAACACTTAAAACGAAAAAACATTTAGTATACCTAACAGATCAGTCATTACTTGTGGTACAACTTAAATATCTGAAGCAACAGAGGAAATGCTGCAAAGAACAAACGTCAAGATGTCCGCCCTTGCATAGTTTAGCGCGGGACACAAGGAAAATGCTACAAAAAACCCTAGTGTAAATGGTCGTCTAAGTGGGGCCCTGAAGCACTTAGTCACACTGATAGCTAGCTACACCGTGTAGGGTGTGTTGTGTGGCTGGGAGGGTGTGTTGTGTGGCTGGGAGGATGTGTTGTGTGGCTGGGAGGGTGTGTTGTGTGGCTGGGAGGGTGTGTTGTGTGGCTGGGAGGGTGCGTTGTGTGGCTGGGAGGGTGCGTTGTGTGGCTGGGAGGGTGCGTTGGGAGAGTTTGTTGTGTGGCTGGGAGGGTGTTTTTGTTTTGAGTCTATATGGAAAGTGTTTTCATGTCGTGCATGATGAGCACCGAGGTGCGTTATCGTGTTAGGAGACATAATGCCTGGCGAAGTGATGGGTGAGAGTATGCAAGAGATTGACTTGCAAATTATAATTGGGACTAACCAGCTTATCCACAAGGGCAGCAGAATACGATGTGCCAGGACACCAATGCATCTTATAGTGTGGGACATAAGGCCAATGATGGAAAGAGCCATAGTCAAGATGGCGGCACATGCATATTTCGTGCAGGGCAGAGTCGGATGATCCTGCTATCCTGTTCAGGTCTAAGAGCAGCGCAGTAAGAAGTTAATGGGCATTTATGAGAACACCACATGCGCAATACAGGTTTACCCTGGAGCCAGCCCGTGCAACAATGGAAAATGCCACATACAATAAGCGTTATCGGCCCAAAGAGAGTTGCTGACTAGAGGTGGGTTGCATCAAGAAACAAAAGAGGGTCCCTGAAAGCAGATTACTAGGAGAGGAGGCAGGGAAAAACAATCCAAAAAACAAAAAGGAACCTCTCCTAGAACATTACATAACGATAGGTAATATATTCATCAAATTTTGTATAACATCATTGTCCCACACAAGAGGAATTTATAAGAAAAACATGTAAATTTATTATTTTGAATCCATCAGAAAGCAGAAATTCATAAAAGACATAAATATATATAAATATACAATTCAAGTTAATCAAATAAACATAACATATAGCCCCCAAGCAAGTTAACACATTCGGACATCCTCTCAGCCATTCACATCCACAGCGTCATACACTACAAGACAAAAGACAATATAGTCATAAGACCAAAAAAATCAGTACAAACAAACAATGAGCCGACGCGCGTTTCGGAAAGGACAATGAATCCAAAAGTTCCTTTGTCAGGGCGCAAGGAGGGCCATTTTATGTGAATTAGTTTCTTCCAGGTAGAGGATTACTTGAATATTTACAAAAACAAAATTCCTTTAGAGCAACATTATTTCAGTGACTATATCTTGATGATGATGAGCAGTATAAAATACACTGTCCAAAGTTAAGGTATATCACGCCAGTTCAATAATAGCCCATCGCTATACGGAATCCAGAGATCATATTTTCCAAGGAACGGTTAAAATAAATATACTAAGCAAGGACAGGGGCTGAAGCTCTCCGTTACGATGATCAGACGTGGAGTTATACTCGTGCACACTGAGAAAGGCACCGAAATTCTGCCGATAAGCCTCTCGAAGTAAACGGGCACACTATGCACGATTCCCCAAATATATATCAGCACCCGTCCCTCCATCTTCATCTCACGTCGGATGAAGATGGAGGGACGAGTGCTGATATATATTTTCTTCAGCCCACGTACCCGACGGCTACTTTCTCCTGGACGCTCCACTTCCTAGGATCGTGTAAAGTGTTGGGGAATCGTGCATAGTGTGCCCGTTTACTTCGAGAGGCTTATCGGCAGAATATCTTGTTTGCCTCTACAAGTTTCTTCTTGATCAAAGTTTGCAGGAACCATATCTTCCAATCCTCAAATAAAGAGGGCCAACACAGTTCAGCCCCGAAATGCAGACCCAACCAGTGGTCTCCAAATCTCGATGTGTGCTCACGCCCCGGTCCCAAGATGTCTGTCAGCACCTTCTCGTCGGACTGGGACTCCGCCTGTATCTGAAAAGAACTCCAGTACCTGAGAAACAGCCTGTCCTCTGCCAGAGATCGAGAAGAACTCTGCATCCAGTTTAACAACACGATCAAACGAGCTTTGAAAGAGGCCATAACAATAATGCCAAATGCAGGTGCGGATTTTCCAGGGCTTGCGTTCAATGTTCTGTTTTCTTGTGATTTGTTTCTACTCTTCAAACTCTGCCTACTAGGCCCTCCAACGTTTCCTCCAGAGTCCACACAATATTATGAATCAGAATCTTGGAGGACATTTCTTCATGCAGGCTTCACAGAAATGTTGTTCTTGTCCAGGCTTCACAGCAATGTCATTAGCGCCCGGGATACACCTTCGAGGGACCCTGTAAACGAAGTCAGGCTTAAGCACAAAGTCAGGCTCCTCTTAAAGCATCCTATGGTCCCAGGCTGCTGTCCACCCACTGTGGATCAGCAATCTACCTCTCGTCAACACACCCCTCCAGCCTACCTCCTGGATACAGTTTTGGGATTGCTCCAAGCCCGGTTATGCAGAGGAACTCTGGTTATACAACACCTCCTCTTCTCTGTCCCCGAAACCACTCTAAGCTTACCGTCTCCCAGACCATCCCACTTCCGGAGGTTGTCCTCCTTGAGACTACCACCACCAGGTCCTTCCTCCGCACACTCAGAGCGCATCTGTGTGCTGGTTGGGAAGAGGGGAAGGAGGCTGCCATCCAAGTTCCCTCAGACCAAGCCCCCCAAATTCTTCTTTGCAAAGTCAGCATGCAAAGACAAACTCCTGACTGGTCCAAGCAGCCAAATGGCTCCTTCGAGTCACAGGAAAGTATTGGGGGTTCCTCTCAGGAGCTCTGGGTAAGAGCATCCCACCTGCTCTGCTTTCACCAGAATCTTTCAGAACGCTCTGCTATATAGAATACCATCTTGTTGATGTGTATTTGGTTGATAGGCCATTTCAGGTAAGTTGCCATTTCCCACTCTGTTCTGCTTTTAGAAGAGTCAAAAGTGAGGCGCCGGTCCCATTAGCCTCTTTAAGAGTCAGTGTTAGGTTCACACCGTGGCTCATTCCATATGATCTACTGGATTCCTGTTTTACACATTTGACCCATCTCCCCCTCCCTGTCTATTGTTAGGTTGGACGCCAAACTCCACCCTCCACAGGCTGGTGTTTTAGTGACTGTTTCATTCCAGTTGCACAGTAGTTATTAGTTTTGTAAACTTGACTCAATTCATGCCTCTTGCCACATTTGTTAAGGCTGACTCCATGAGGTGGTAAAGAGATTAAACTCAAACGCAGTACGACCCACAACTCACTCGACAAGCTCAATATCATCCTTATTACATCTCTTAAGATGTCCTGATTGAGAGGCGGTGGTGATGCAACATATGAAAAATGCACTCCGCAACTCAGCCACCCTCACACCCCAACAAACACAATCTGGTGTATCTGCACACAGAGTATCTCTGTGCACGCTAAAGAGACTTAAGAAAGGCGCTGCAAGGACAAGCTCCAGGTGTAATGACGCCACACATTCCTCGCGCTCCCCACACTCCCCAACGGGGCTTTCATTGGCTGAGCCCTCGTCACACTCACCCAGATCACTCTGCAACAGTCAGGTCTGTTGACAAGAAATGCCAGCACTCCCTTCCATCACTACAGACCCGTAAACTGTTCACGGGAGTTTGGACCAAGTGATGGTATACTTACTCCACTCACACGTGGAGCATGGGGGCAGTGTGTGGGAGTGTAAATCAAAGGCCTCTGGCAGCAATTCATGTGATGATAAATAAGCTTATAAAGCGCTCGTGTACCCGGAGGAGTCTTGGCGCTAGCAGAGAAGTTTTAAAGCATGGGCAAAGCGGGCTCAGGCCAGTGGCCCCAGCAGTTCAGGGGACCCCCGGTAAGAACCAGCTCTGTTCTGCAGAGAGTCTTGCACGGATGCCCTTTAATAATTATTAAATAGATTGTTTAAAAAACTGTTGTTTTCATGCATCATCCATTTCTTTTAGCTCATAACAGGACCCCACATATGAGAAATGGGAGGGTGTCACAGAGATTACTTGCAGTAATATTAGTGAGCTGCTGCTGTGTTATAATATTGAAAACACACCTCACTATCCCTGAATATTATATGTAAACACATTTAGTATTTGGATGACTGTGCCTGTGCACTTTCAGTGAGCTGGCCAAAAGGGCATGAAAGTACTGAAATTGGTTCATAAATTCAAAGCTATTCCGAACAGGGGCCCCAAACTACTTTCTGCCCAGGGCCCCCAAAATCCTTAAGATGTCCCTCTGCGCTAGCGGGAAAGGCAGAATCCTCTAGGTTCAGGAATGAAGTGACCATGGTAGAAGTCAAGCGGAGTGAAATAACCAGGTTCATCATTGCCCTCTGCTCACTCCTTCCTAATCTGTTGCGGCACTGATGACGAACACCGGGCCAAATCCAGCCACTCATTGTGTAAACTGGCTTCAGTCCTCATGTTTCCTTGTTGAATTCAATTAGTTATCGTTTCTTTTTACCACTTTTGCAAGGCCGGTTATATTTAAAAAGAGGGCACAAGAGGACTTCAGAAAATTCAGTGCATGAACAAATAAGACGGAACTGCCAAAAAGCCTGGGAACCGCTTCAACCCTCTTTCACCAATCCTCAAACCTAAACTGGAACAAATGAACTCCATGAAAAAGTACTTGCCTGATTTACAAGCTACTTAGGAAGTCAGTTTAATTTTTTTTTCTTTTTTTTTTTTTTAAGCACACATGGACGTGTTATTTTCTGTATGACGGGCATGTGGCCTGCGGTGTAACGGCTGCACATTCCCTCGTCGGAGTCAGCACGGAGGAGGATAAAGCTCGGGAAGATGCTGGCCGCGTGCGGAGTGAGTCATGTCCTCGCGGGGTGCGCGCGCGCCGATGCTGCGAGGACACCAGCGTCACGCGGGGGGGAGCAACACAGAGCAACTGTTTAGTCTGTCAGCGTCCCTCGCGCCTTACCGCGGCGGCCTCGAGCGCAGGTCACGGAGAGGGTCAAACTGCCGGAAAACAAGTCAGGCTACAGAGGCCGAACCCGGGCTCGGGCTGCTGGTGTATTACGTCCAAGGGGTTCTGACACTGCAGTTTGAGCTGGACTGTTTCTAAATTGAGAAGTGATTCCAAGAAAGTAGCTATGCTTACAACAACTCCAGGGCACAACTACTTCCCTGTTCGGGCATTTATGCATTGTGGTCTCGTGCACGGGCGTGGGAACTCTTCGTCTGAGTAGTTCAAGAAGTGCAAAACAAAAGCACAGGATACCACTCCCTCCATTTCAGCTTCAACAGGCATAACCGAGGCCGGCCCTTACGGGTTCTACCCTCATACCACCAGGATATCAACTCTGAAACAAATGCGGCGCACAGCTTTTGTTTAAAGGACTTTACCAGAGGCAGGTTCAAGGGCAGTTTGTGCAGGGAAAACAATGAAATTAACAATTGCGAAGATTAATGTAATCAACGTATAAACACGAATGCCAATACTAATGGCTTTTAATTGAAAGGGACTCTAGTCACTAGTGAGTTTACTCAACTGCCAGTTCACTGAAAACCATGCATTATGCGCCTCTAACACTTCTTCATCCATCACACTGCTAAGCGCTGCGCTCCATAGCAGGATAGCCACAGCTCAGTGCTCCTCACAAACAACACGGAAACATTTCCCTCAGAGGAGCAAAAGTAATACACTTCCAACCATACACCCTATGCTATTCATATATGCAAGCGCATGAGCGTTCCACGTAGGGGTAGTAAGCGCTATGTAATTGTTTCAATTACAACACAATACATGTGTTCTTCCATTTGGCAGTACACTAATGCATCAATTTATCCATCCCCTGACTAATTCTTGCATTCATCCACTCACTCTGCCACAATAAGACACACCCTCAACAAGCATATGCTAGATAAATTAAAATAATAAAAAGTTGAAAAAAGTGCTGCTGTGTAAAAGCCGCAGGTATGTGCTCGCTACAAAATAATAAACAAACATAACATGGATTGGCCATTTTCGGGTGATATTGTAATAGTTTATTTAAAATTCCAACATGGCTCCCACATTTAAAGGCAACAGGTCAGTCAGGAAACCTTAAACTGGGAAACCATCATGGAATGTTACTGTGTATAGTATATCAATGTAGTACTGATCCAAGATAGCTGAAATATAGCTTCCAAGCATGGTGGCCATCTTGGAATACTTAAATATTACACCATGGACAATAGCATTCCAATATAGCTGCATAGTTTAGAAGCAGTGGCCACGTCACCTGGTAGCATTCTCTGGGGAGCTAAAGGGCCCCTACAGGAAAAAAAGACAAAAGAAAAAAAGTAAAGAAATAAAAAGGGACCTAATAAATGCAGAAAGTTGAAAAATAAACGACTGACCCATAACCCTGCAACTGAAGTTCAATCAACTTCTGGTGAATGCGCACAGTTGTCACGTGAAAGACGGTAACTCACAGAGCAAAATAGCAGATGGCTGAAAACGGCTGACCAAATGCCCCATGTTACATGCGGTCATTAGCAGAAAATAAAATGCCAATGAGAAACAGACCAATGGCTAAATAAGGTTGACCCTAACCCCTCTATAGATAAATATACATTTTCGGATTTCTTTTCTTCGTGTTTATTACAAGAGTCCAACAATTTTCTAAAGCGGCCAGGCCAGATCTAAAAAGTAATTGAACACACACACTTGAAAACACACACACGAACACACACGAACACACACACACACACACACACCCCTCCCCCCTCCCTATGTATAAACTGATAAGCAAGATTCCATGTAACAGAACACCAGTGTAAAATTGTATTGCAGTTTAATATAAAAACACTGTAAAGCGCCAATGGTTTTATCGTATACTTTTCACAATAAATAAGTGAGGTCTACTGTCTTTGTGGTACGTTTTCATAAGAAAGAGATTAGACTGACTGCATCTTACATAATAAACCTGTCACAATAACCTACTCAGGCCTATCGTACTGACCATAATCCTTCCAACAAGGCATAAAGGTGCAATACAAGCACTCTCACTGGAAGCACTCAACCTCTTCCCATCTGGTGCTGCAGTTGGGAAAATTATCATTGTGGTGTGAGCCCAAACCACATCTCAGTAGCACTTGTTAAAGTTATTTTTCTGTTAATCATATAAGGTCAACAACCACCGAAAAGTCATCGAGAACTAAAACGGGCGCTTCATCCAAAGTAATCTGAACAGACCATCTAAACCAACTCAGCTCACACAGGTTTCTGATTTGACACAATCACCAGCAGCCCAGAAGTTTCAATTCTGAAAGGACCAACTCAGTCTTCCATTGACCACCAGGGCTTGATCAAATAAGTGCTACTTCGAAGCGTCAAACTAAATCTTAGTAAGCAATGCGTTCCCCGTAAAAGTTTATTCTTATTGCACGTTTTATAGTACACTGCTTCACAGACTATTCAAAAATAAATACAATTGAAAGACAAAAACGTAGGTCACCCAAGGGCAATACATCCTGCAAAGAGCATCTGCACAAGTCTATTAAAAGTAGGTAGCGGAGAAAACCCATCGATTTTTACATCACACCAGCAACAGCATATCTATTTGCAGACCGATCGATGCTCTCAGAACACCTGGTTACAGGGTTTGTTTTCGTTGGCCAGCTTCCAGGCAGGCCTCTGCCATCATTTATTCATCTGCCTGGCTGCACACAGCCTGCTGGACAGGGGCCCGCAGAAACCACAGCATATCCGTTCACATGGCGGGCTTTCTGAGAGATATGTGGAATTGGCAAATGTGATCATTTAAGAGGCAAACCTGTTAATTAAATCACTGCTTTATTATGCAAGACAGAAAAATCAACGTTCATCGATCCGGCATTCGAACTCTTGATTTGGCACAGGAACATCTACAATACCCAGTCTCAGCCACCTGTCTCATCTACTACGCCTCTCCATAGTGAGTCTGTGGGAGGAGACAAGGCGGCCACTGTTGCATCTTGCATTACACGCAGTGTGCGTGCATTGTTCGGTTACATCTACCACTCTCCTCGCACAGCAGGTTATATTGCAAGGGTGAATATAGTCTGAAAGGGTCCCTGATGATGGGGACCGAGCTGTGAAGGCACCATTGCTCCTGGTGGGTCATGTACATCTAGATGCAAGTAGCAAGAACGAGAAAAGAGCGTTTCCAGACTTTACTTCATGCATGCAAGCTCAGATTTAACACTAGGTCAAAAATTATAATAAAAAATAAAAAATAAAAAAAAAGACACACACACCCGCAGATTCTAGGTTGTTGTTGTACATGGTAAGGAGACTTATCCGCGCAGGTCTGTAAACTTCCCTCAGACCCTCTTTTTCCCACCTGGTATTATATTATCTTTGCTGCCAGAATGCACACAATACAGACTGCATCCATGCAGCGAGTAAAGAGGTGTACTTCCTCTCCAAGAGCCCTTTCTATGTACATTGAAATAGATTTTTGTAGACAGGACAGCCTTGACGTCTTATTCCCCCACACTTTTTGCCTTCACTCCCCTATTTTTGCTGACCTTGTTTTTGTTGGCTTTAGGACTTTACCCGTGCAAACTACTGCTAAAGTGCTTGTGCCCTCTGCCTTAAACATAGTAAAACTGGTATACATCTAATTGGCAGTTTGAATTTACTAAGAAGTGTCTAGTAAATGGTATTACATGTGCAATGGGCCTGTAAGTTCAACGCTACTAGTGGGCCTGCAGCACTCATTGTGCCACCCATTAAAGTAGCCCTGTAAAACAGATCTCAGGCCTGCCACTGAAGCCAGTAGTGCATTTTTAAGTGGTCATTTCGACCTGCCAAATAAATATTTTGCCAGGCCTAAGTGTACTGAACCCTTCCTGAGGTACTAAGGGTGGTATGAGGGTTGTATCCGCCCCCTTACAGACTTCCAAGGCTGCCTACGCTGCCACTGACAAATGAGCTCACACCTAGGTCCGACTACCTTGGTCCCCTCTTGACAGACTGGAGCCAAACCAAGAAAAGGAGGAAGTTTAGACATCGAAGGCATTCCTCACACACAGGCTGGCACTGGGTACCAGAGCGTCACCCTCAAAATCTCTCATGAGAATTCTCCTAGCCCAGTGGAAGATTCGGAACGACTCACCTGTTTTCTGAAGACGCAAAACTAGCCTTGAACCCAGGATCCCCAGGAGTTACTCCAAGAGTCAGTTGGCTAACTCCCGTTTGAGCTACAGGGACTCAAAAGTGAGCTACAAGTGAAAATACAGAATATTGAGGCTCTTCACAACCATCAACCGACTCCTCGCGTCAGCAACAATTGCTGCACCTCCCGCCAACTGGAAGTTACGATTGAGATCTGCTCTTTGTGCCAAACAGCAATCGCCCACATCGACCATCAGCGTGATCTTGCAGCTTCCTTCTCGCACCTACGATTTTGTTACAGCGCCAGCCAACACGAAGCTCCAGCTGAAGCTTCTCAGGTGGACTTGTACTGAGAGTAGGTAAACTCTTCCCCAGGACACACCTGGACCCTGTATCCGACCCACACTCCATCGCAGTCGGTTTGAACTTGGGACTTTGACCAGGTGCAGAGCGACCAGGTAACTGCGAGGAACACTTCATGCTTTTTGGAGCAATTTTCACCAGGAACTTTAAAAATTCATAAATTTGGTTCTACTTATTGGGTTTTTGTCACTTTGGTGTAATTTTATTGATTAAAAGCTAATCTCCTTTTCTTGATTGGTTTGGGATTTTGTGTTTACACTTTATTACTACTTTACACATTGCCTCTAAAATAAGCCGGACTGCTTTTGTGCCAAACTACAACAGGGTTAAGCACAGGTTTATTTAGTGACTTTTGCGGTCCACCTTCACAAGGATTGTGTTTATTACTCGAGTGGGGCACTCACACGCCTCAACTAATAACCCCACATTGACACATTAGTCAGAGAGGCCAGAGTAAGATGATGGGGAACATGGTGCTTTCAAAGGGGTTTTACTCAACATTGCTCACTCTTTGCGGCAAGCTGTAGCCCCCCCAAGTAATTTACAAATGTTTCGCTGCAATATAAAATGTTGGGGGACACCCTTTTTTCCAACTCTCCTGTATGACTAGTGTACAGCCCATGGAACAATCTGGGAAGGAATGGACACCAGCTGGACAAGAATTCTCCACCAACGGAACCTTAATTTCACAGAACAGTTCCAGCGAGTGCTGCCTCAGTCCGCGTTTGCTCCGATCGATCGTACACGTGCGAACACTCTGCACAATGAGACCTTCAGTTGCAAGAATCCAGCATACATGCCTCAGGAGTGCACACCTGCTTTGCTAATGCAACATATCTGCTACATGCAGCATTGTTGGCTTCCATCACTGAGACAGAGGACAGCAGTGTCTGAATTAGGATCACATTACTCGAACAAGTATGGTTTCCGAGTCATTCGAATGGCTTCAGAAACGCTATAATTAAAAAATATATATTTTTTTAAACCCACAATCTCGAATAAAAAGTTAAACAAATAATTAAGAGGCTAAATATCAAAGTGAAAAACAAAAATAGGAAAAGTTAAGCCTTACTATACCAGTAGATCCAATGGCCTTTTTTCTTGAATCTGCTTGTTAGATCTGCTGGGGTGAGGTAATGGAATATGGGATGGCGGAGCTTGTGTCTTCTAAACTTAGACGTTAGAACACATCTGTCATCAGAAGCTTTCCACCCAATGAGCCTGGCACTGGCTAGGGAGGACTCTAGCACTCTAGGGTTTTATTCCAGTTTAATCAGACGTTGAGTCCATCCCGTTTAGCAGCTCACGGCTATTCACTTTTTTCTGTTGCGTCTCACTCAAATGCAGTGGTCAGAAGCAATGCCAACCGTTGCGAAAAAATTGTCTCTCCACTACAAAAGCCAGTGCTGTTAAAGTCAGGAACCTATTGCAAAAGTAGGAGCTGCTGAAGAGACATACATGAAGGACTGCTTCACCTCAGACAGTGGATAGCAGGCTCTTGAGAAAACCCAAAACTGAACACCCAGGAGAATTAAACTTGCCACAGGTCGACTTCCAGGCTCGAAAAGTTTAAAGTATAAGCTCTCCCAATCTCTTGTTCTCAATCAGGCTATTATAGAGCAGAGGCACACATTTTATAAAGCTTAATGTGCGAGGATTTCAGTCTGTGGGCGGTGGGAAGGAGAAGGAGGGAAACTTATCGAGAAGGAGGAGAGAAGAGAGAGAAAGAGAAGGCGAGAGAGAGAAAAAGAGAAAGCCAGCAGAAGGAGGGGCGAGTGGGTGGATGGCCGGGTATCTCCTGTAGCCACCTGCACCATAAGGAGGAGTATGACCTAGTTAGTTCTGCTTAGCTGTGCATGTTCCCCGAACGTACGTACACCAATGCCTTTGTATTTTTTAGGTTCTCACTTGTAGGTAGATTTGTGCAACATGAATATAGAGAAAAGCTATTAATTTCTTAAGTGTTGGTATTCATAAATGGGATTGTATTGCTTTCATTGTACGCTGTAGAGGGATAAATAGAGGGAATTTTAGTTCTTTTGCAGAGCCCTTGTAAGTGAGGGAGCTGGAGGTATGGTGGCTAGACACTGGATTGCAGTGTGGGCTGGCTTCCGTGACACCGGGCTATACACAGTTCTACCACTACCCTACAGCAGATCTTGGTGGTGTGTCACAGCATTCCATTCTTAGAAAAGTTTGCAGATTGCTATTATAGCAGTAGTAACTAGGGAGCACAAGACTTCACTGGAGTTTGAGCTAGGGGAAACAGGTTCTTTACTTTTCCCACGACATCCCATGCCCACACAACTACTGATGCCAGTTTTACACTAATACCACCTATTGGAGGTCATTAGTAACAGACTTTAATGGCGTCTTGGTGAATACTTGGACGTAAGCAGCATGGCCTATTCACCCATAGAGTGCCTAAGGGTGCTACAGACATCTTACATAGGGTTCTTCATGGCTGCCTGTGTGTTTGTGTGCATGAATGCCGGGTTATGTTGCCCGAGTGTGTTTGAGTGCACTAGATAAACATAAGACCTACTCGCTGTATTTATAGTGGTTAGGTTTAGCAGTAGTCAAGAGCTTCTGATTTTACTAAAATATATGTGCAACACTCTTACTTACATGTGGCTTTCAGTCAGCCCTCTTCATCCATTGGTCTATTATTGGTTCTTTCACGAAGCAAACATGGCAGACAACCCAAGACCCATTCCATTTGCCAGTGATGGATTTATTAATTGTTTATAGTATGATTTCAGGGTGCCGCAGGCAGAGGCGCAACTAGAGGCACATTTCGGGAGGGAGGGGGCTACTAAAAATTTCGTGGAGGGGCTGATTCTTCCAGCAATATGCAGAGTGGCGATGCAGGGGCTCTAAGAAGGGGTGAAAACACTACAAAGCCTCGTTAACACGTACATGGTCTTTTAAAGACCTGTGAAGTATTCAGTGTGGCTGTGTGTGTGCGCCCGGAAAGCTGTCTCAGCCGGGCTGCCACACACGATGGGGGGGCTGAAGCCCTTTGAGCCCAATGGGCGTTGCGCGCCTGGCCGCAGGTATGCACGTTTAGAGCCCTTTCAAGAACCCCTTACATGGACAGTGGCAGGGGCGGCTCCTCTGCAATGGCGGAGGAGCGTCACCCCACTGGCTCAGAGCCAGCAGCTGAAAAATAAAACAATATTCTAATATCGTTTTACTTTTCAGCTGCTGGCTCTGAGCCAGCGCTGTAGAGAGGGGCGGGGCTAGGGCCATAGGAGGGGTGGGGAGGAGCACTGGTTCCTGCACTGTAAGTGGGCATGTGTGTTAGGCCAGCCTGAGGCAGCCGGTCAAACACACATGCACACTAGGTTTCTGCAACCCGGCTGTATTGAACAGCGGGGCTGAAAAAAACAGCACAGACTCCCTGTCCTGAGCGAGGCATTAAAGCAGCCCGTTCAGGCCAATCCCTGCGCTGCTCTCATAGCATGAGAGCAGCGCAGGGATTGCACAGGGAGTCTGAGGCTGCCCCAGTGCTTGCTGGGACAAGGAAGTAGTAAGAAGACCACGAGGCGCAGAGTGGTAGTACATAAACATACAAAGACATGTAATGCTCATTACGTCACACATGAAATTTGTGGCCAAGAAAACCACAGGCGTGAATGGACCAGATGAGAAGACACATTACAGTGTGCAGCACTTCTCTATTCTTACAGAGGCGAATCTCGCAACACCAAATAAGGAATGGTCTGAGCAACAAACATGGTCTCACAAGACCTAAAGCACTTCCTACTTTACATGAAAAAAGTGCAAAATTAAAACTGCAAAACCAAAAAAAAAAAAACAAGTGTCTTAAACGAATCACTGACCAGTTAAGATGCAACCTGGAACATTTAACCACCCAAGCTGTACCCTAAATTTTACAGTGACCACCACACTCTGGAAACTGGCTTTAAGACTATGCGCAAGTACCACCAGCTCTACCAGGAGGTCATCAACGCACACCCACCTTTAGAAATGTAAATAAAGTATTGCAATAAAACATTTATATAACACTTGCTAACCCTAAGTGGGGAGCTAAAGTGATTGCCTACATGAACAGCATACTACAACAAAGTAGGGTATCCTATGGGGGAAATGTTTCCATTTCGTCAGTGAGGACCACAGAGTTACACCTTGTGTGTTATGGGACATAAGGCTCAGTGTGATGGATGAAGAATTGTGAGAGACGTGCAGTTAATGGTTTTCAGTAAGCCGGCAGCTTTGAACAGCTGTACAGGTCCCTTTGTGGTATGTTTAAAGTTTAGGACTCGAGAAGGCATAGGTTGAAGGATGAAATGGTGGAGAGATCTGCTGCAATGGACTTTGGTATTATCGCAAACCTGATTGTTATGGTGAGATATAATGAAGCGGAATATGTCCAATTCCAATAGAAAGAATTGGCAAATAAACCGTCTATTTATTTTTTCAGATGCTAAAAATCTGCAAGACAAGAGAGATGAATCTTTTTAGGCAAGGCGAAGCAGATATGGAGGAGTATTTTCCATAGATCACTTCTATTTATAAAAAGATAAACCCTACTGAGCATCTAATGAGAAAGATGGGGCATCGCATCTGCAGTTCTTGTATTTAAAGGTACACTAGACTGAACTTCTGAAGCAGCAGATGTTACAACACGACTGATGTGAACTTTCTGCTTGAATCCACATTTATAAAAGTGATAAATTACCACAATAAAGCCAAAAAACTCCAGGAGTGCACAGCTGTAACCTGGTAGATCATCAACATTAATTAGCTCAGCAGAGGTTCCTTCTACGCTTTAAACCCTTGGTCCTTTGGAGAGGCTCTTTGCCAAACACTGCAACTTCTAGCTCTAAGAGACATGGTGGAGGTACAGACAAAGAAGGAACTGTTGCACACTTATGTTGAGAGAACCAGACATCGAGGAAATGCGGATTAAGGATACGTTAATGGCTTCAGAAGTCGTCCTTAAATTCTATCATATACTGTAAAATAAAAACAAGCATTGGCAGTGGCGGCTGGTGACTTTTGAAAGTGGTGGGGCGAAAAAGTTGGGGGGTGAGTGCTTTGTCGCGAGCGAGTCCTACCGTCATAAGGTGAGTTTATGGGTTCTACCCACGGGAATATTTTGAAAATAGAGTGGGGAAATGGTACTTTAAGCTAATTTGAGGAAGCATTAAAGTTTATAAAGCTATGGTGAAAGTGCAGCCTTGAAATATTTAAATTAAATGAACACATAACAAATGCTACGTATCTTATTGAATTAAAACTGTTTATTGTGGCAAGCAAGGCTTTCAGTTATCTTACCTGCACAAGGGTTGTCTCTGCACCTATTTATATTGTTTACACTACAGCAGAGCAGAAACGCTGTCTTTTTGGCCAAATTCTAGTTATACAAATGACTATCTCTACAGGCCCCATGTTTATTATGCCCTGACAAAGGGTTGTATTTATTGCTTGCATTTTGAAGGGGGTGGGGGGTGCCTGCTTCCAACAGTTTTAATCAGGCTTCAAGCCATTTGTTCCACCTAAACAGTGGACTCTGGCTCAGCGCTGTATTTCGATCCAGGCATTCTAAAGTGCATTGCCCAGAGCAGGACCAAAACAGCCGCTCTCCAATTGGAACCAACAGCAAAACAGGAAAGAGGAGAAACATCCTCTCTACTTTGCATTCAAAAACAGCACTTTTTCGAAGAGTCACTCTGAACTGGGCATCTCCGGCTTTGGTCCCGCGTCACATCACGTCAGTGGAACTAACTTCTCCCCGCTCTTTTCCTTGAACTTGACTGGCAAATCAGAAGACGACTGGATGCGACTGGGGGAAGCTACTCTGCTGTATCCTGGCTTGAGACAGGGCATAGGGCGACCATACGTCACCGCCCGAGCAGGATCTCATCTCCAGACTCCAGCACTACACTAGGCATGCCTAATGTAGTGTCAATGGAGTGGAGGTGCTGAAATAAAAAGCGCCCCTCGCAGATGCGCAGTCCGAGTCTGGAAGGACTCCTGCTGCTCCTGCGTGCGCTGTGCGTTTGTTACTCTGTCATGCGCACTTGAGGCAGTGAAGCAGCTGCCAGCACACAGGGCGGAAATGTAAACAGACAAATTGTAAAATTTGTCAATTCGTCTGCTTACATTCTTGCTTTGCTGCCCTATTCAGTGCTTCGTGATTGCATAGTGGGGCGCTGCCCCAACGCCCCTAATGGACCAGCCGCCCCTGTTGGCATAGTCGGTAGGTCTCACCTTTTTAGGTTTTGACTGGCGATGCGTACTTCAGTACGCATGCGCCAAAAAACCTTTTGATGTGTGTGTGTGGGGTCGGGAATACGCCCTCTCCTCTCATTGGCTAGCTCCATAAATGGAGGCTAGCCATTGGCAGGAGGGGGGTCCGTCAATCTCGGACCAGATTCGGGGGCGTTCCCGAGAATTTTTGGCTTTTGGCTACGTCACGCGACGTCAGCCAAAAGCCGGGAACGCCCCCGAATCTGGTCCGGCATTGAGCCGGCACCCTTTCCTGCTTGCGTGAGTGCTTTGCCGTCCGTGTCCCCTCCCGCCCCCTCCCGCCGTCCGTGTCCCCTCCCGCCGTCCGTGTCCCCTCTTGCCCCCCATCCCGCCGTCCGTGTCCTCTCCCGCCGTCCGTTTTGTAACATGTTTGTAGCGAACCTGCTGGGCATAATGAGTTTGATTTTTCTAATTTTGATGCCTTTGACTGTGTATCATGTTTGCATGTCACTGGAGAGTCCTGTGCAGGGAATTAACAAATGGGCAATTAAGAAAGATTTGTATAATCACTTGCTATGATCGAGCAGTGCCCGGTCATTGAAATACACACACGTTATGACACTCATTCCTGCTTCAAGATTTCTTTCTACTGACTGAAGCGAAGCTATGAAAACAGCAGATGCCATAACGGCGCAGGATGAACCCTTCCTGGCGCATGACGCTTGCATTTCTCTTCAATCAACCAATCACAAAGCAAACCCCCCCACGCCCCCGCGATGTCACCCACCGCTCGCTGCCATACTGCCCCCACTGTCTCCAGAGAGAGGCCTCCTCTGAGAGGACGGCTGGGCAGAGTCAGTCACACCTCATACAATGGTGAATGGTCGAAGGGAGAGCCCCTTCACCGGCTGCATCCGGGGACTCAGGACTGGGGAGGGCCACAGCCCGCACACAACCTACCAGTGCCTCCTTCAAGCCTACAGCCTCCACTGGCCCCGCGCCTGTAGGTGCGTTCAGGGGGTTCATGCACCTGAAGCGGAGCTCAGCCTGCAGGACGGGGAGTCAGAGCTTCCAGGCGCGTCCGTGTGTCCTCTGGCCCCGCGCCTGGAGTTGCGTTCAGGGGGTTCATGCGCCTGCTGCGGAGCTCAGCCTGCAGGACGGGGAGTCAGTACTTCCAGGTGGGTCCGTGTGTCCGCTTGCGCAGTCCGCCGGTCTGGGCTTTTGCACCAACAGCTCTTTCCATTTTGGGGCTTTTAGTTTCGGTTTGCAGTCCCATCATACATGCGCGGCTGGCTGAAAGCCCAGGATGGGCAGCAGGTGCCACAAACGACCAGGGCCGTTTGATGTAGGAATATCTGCTCTCCCTACCCAGGCCAGACCTCACCCTCCCATCCATCCTGCCAGGGTACCACCACCCTCTACCCTTCCCCTGGCTGCTTGGCTCTCACATCCCGCATTCCTCGCCCTCCACCCACCCGTTCACTCTCACCACCTTTGCACCCTTACCCTCCCGCCCAGCTCTCAGGCCCTCCCACCCGGTACCTCTCACCCACCTTTGCACCCTTACCCTCCCGCCCAGCTCTCAGGCCCTCCCACCCGGTACCTCTCACCCACCTTTGCACCCTTACCCTCCCGCCCAGCTCTCAGGCCCTCCAACCCCGGTACCTCTCACCACCTTTGCTCCCGGCCCTCTCAGCTCTCAGGTCCTCCCACCCCGATACCTCTCACCACCTTTGCTCCCGGCCCTCTCAGCTCTCAGGTCCTCCCACCCCGATACCTCTCACCACCTTTGCACCCTTACCCTCCCGCCCAGCTCTTAGGCCCTCCCACCCCGGTACCTCTCACCACCTTTGCTCCCGGCCCTCTCAGCTCTCAGGCCCTCCCACCCGGTACCTCTCACCCACCTTTGCACCCTTACCCTCCCGCCCAGCTCTCAGGCCCTCCCACCCCGGTACCTCTCACCACCTTTACTCCCGGCCCTCTCAGCTCTCAGGTCCTCCCACCCCGATACCTCTCACCACCTTTGCTCCCGGCCCTCTCAGCTCTCAGGTCCTCCCACCCGATACCTCTCACCCACCTTTGCACCCTTACCCTCCCGCCCAGCTCTCAGGCCCTCCCACCCGGTACCTCTCACCCACCTTTGCACCCTTACCCTCCCGCCCAGCTCTCAGGCCCTCCCACCCGGTACCTCTCACCCACCTTTGCACCCTTACCCTCCCGCCCAGCTCTCAGGCCCTCCCACCCGGTACCTCTCACCCACCTTTGCACCCTTACCCTCCCGCCCAGCTCTCAGGCCCTCCCACCCCGGTACCTCTCACCACCTTTGCTCCCGGCCCTCTCAGCTCTCAGGTCCTCCCACCCCGATACCTCTCACCACCTTTGCTCGAGCCCCTTCACCGGCTGCATCTGGGGACTCAGGACTGGGGAGGGCCACAGCCCGCACACAACCTACCAGTGCCTCCTTCAAGCCTACAGCCTCCACTGGCCCCGCGCCTGTAGGTGCGTTCAGGGGGTTCATGCACCTGAAGCGGAGCTCAGCCTACAGGACGGGGAGTCAGAGCTTCCAGGCGCGTCCGTGTGTCCTCTGGCCCCGCGCCTGGAGTTGTGTTCAGGGGGTTCATGCGCCTGCGGCGGAGCTCAGCCTGCAGGACGGGGAGTCAGTACTTCCAGGTGGGTCCGTGTGTCCGCTTGCGCAGTCCGCCGGTCTGGGCTTTTGCACCAACAGCTCTTTCCATTTTGGGGCTTTTAGTTTCGGTTTGCAGTCCCATCATGCATGTGCGGCTGGCTGAAAGCCCAGGACGGGCAGCAGGTGCCACAAACGACCAGGGCCGCTTGATGTAGGAATATCTGCTCTCCCTACCCAGGCCAGACCTCACCCTCCCCTCCATCCTGCCAGGGTACCACCACCCTCTAACCTTCCCCTGGCTGCTTGGCTCTCACATCCCGCATTCCTCGCCCTCCACCCACCCGTTCACTCTCACCACCTTTGCACCCTTACCCTCCCGCCCAGCTCTCAGGCCCTCCCACCCGGTACCTCTCACCCACCTTTGCACCCTTACCCTCCCGCCCAGCTCTCAGGCCCTCCCACCCGGTACCTCTCACCCACCTTTGCACCCTTACCCTCCCGCCCAGCTCTCAGGCCCTCCCACCCCGGTACCTCTCACCACCTTTGCTCCCGGCCCTCTCAGCTCTCAGGCCCTCCCATCCGGTACCTCTCACCCACCTTTGCACCCTTACCCTCCAGCCCAGCTCTCAGGCCCTCCCACCCCGGTACCTCTCACCACCTTTGCTCCCGGCCCTCTCAGCTCTCAGGTCCTCCCACCCAGATACCTCTCACCACCTTTGCTCCCGGCCCTCTCCGCTCTCAGGTCCTCCCACCCCGATACCTCCCACCACCTTTGCTCCCGGACCTCTCAGCTCTCAGGTCCTCCCACCCCGATACCTCTCACCACCTTTGCTCCCGGCCCTCTCAGCTCTCAGGTCCTCCCACCCGATACCTCTCACCACCTTTGCTCCCGGCCCTCTCAGCTCTCAGGTCCTCCCACCCCGATACCTCCCACAAGCCTTTGCTCCCGGCCCTCTCAGCTCTCCGGTTCTCCCACCCAGATACCGCTCACCCACCTTTGCACTCAGGCCCTCCCCCGTTCACCCTCACGGAGAAGGACAGGACCTTGACGAATAGGAGACAAGCGGCCAGGCAGTGGGATGGAGGAGCTGGGATGGCTAGAGACAAGGAGCTAAAGGGCAGAAGCCGCGGGACTCCGCTTGGGGTAGGGGTTTGTAGGCTAGAACCTGGGTGGACACCCTTGAGCCAGCAGGACTTGATGGGCAGAAGCTAGAGGTGACGTTCAGAGGGGCTGGGGAGGTTGAGGGCAGATGTTGGGGATGCAGAAGTGTGGATGGTAGCAGCTGGGAGGGCAGATGCTCGGGGTGGCATCTGGGTGGACATGGTCTAGGATGACAGCACTGGGGGCGGAGGACCTGGGAAGTGAGGGTCGGGGGTCAGATCCCCCGGGAGCACAGCTTGAGAGGCAAGGCTTGTGACTGGAAGCAGGGAGAGGGTCGGGAGGAAAGCCTGGTAAGAGAGGGCCTTGAAAAACTAAAGTTAGTTGTGCTTGAGAGCGTCTGCAAAAACAATGCACTCTCTGCAGCACGTTAAAAGAGCACCCTTTCCATGTAACATAAATGAGGCTGCTGTTGGCGGATAATGTGACACATCGTTACATACGTGTTTTATTGTCATGGCTGAAAACGCAAGTATTGCCAGTGCGTCAACTATACAGAAAAGAAAGGGCTGTCATTTCAGTAATGCTAAAGACCATAACCAACGGAGGCCTGCCGTACCGAGTTTAAGCTTTCCCACAAGGCAACCTTCAGGCGTATGGCCATAAATTACTTAATATAGAAAATGACAGTTGTCAAGGGAAAATACTATCTCTCCTAAAACAGCTGAACAAGGATTATTGTAGTGGATTTCTTCCAACTACTTGGTGTTATTGTCTCTCATACCTGCAATATACAAGGAAAGAACAAGCCTGCTATGGTGTATGGCAGATACAAGGGTAACAGAACACTTCATACCAACCTGTTAGGTAAAGCGTGCTGTGCACAATAGCTTTAAAAACACCTCAAAGTGAGTAAAATCCAGTGTAGGTTAAAAGGGATGCCTAATGAAGTGTTTAAGTAAGCACATCTGTTAGGTATAGTGATCATCCCTGTAATTACACACAGAATTGCAAACAACACACTTGATAATGCAACAATCATGTATGGTAGACACTACATGCATTTCGAAAGCAAACGTTTTGCTCCATAGTTCCTCTGGTTGCACGGTGAGTCTGTAGTCACATTCCATGTCTATATAAACAGGGGTAGTTGACATGAATAAGTAAGGAAATCGTCCTGCAATGTGGTTAAGAGTCGGCTATGCAGTATTTACTGCATCAAGTCGCCCCCTCAGCCTATACATCTCAGAGTACCACACCAGGGCCTGAATATTAGCCGACTTGCGTTATTCATTCTAATTTTAAGTAATTAGTCTGAAGTCCGAGGGGGTGCTTTCTGAAGGCTGGGGGGTGCTTTCTGAAGGCTGGGAGGTGATGTCTGAGGCTGGGAGGTGCTGGCTGGGGTGCTGTCTGAAGGCTGGGGGTGTTTTCTGAAGTCTAGCTGGTGTTTCCCAGAGAAACATATACATGATGCTTGTGAGACGGAAGGCTGTGCCCCATTGAAACAGTTACCAGCAGTCTCTGCCCTTGTGTCCTTGTATGGCGAAAAACTACTTTAATTATACCTGGGTCGGAAAATGCATAAAACCTCATGTGTGAAGGTGCCTTTAGTCCAGGCTTGTCAGAAGTGTTTGTGGGACTTAAGTGAAAAAAAACGAATGTGTAAGTCCAAGTTATTCAGTTTATGCAAGGTGCCAAGAGCACCTCAATGAGAGCTAAAATAATACAGTTTGTGGGGGGGCTAGCAGTGTGTGGGGGGGCTAGCAGTGTGTGGGGGGCTCTGTGTGGGTGTGTGTGGGGGGGCTCTGTGTGTGGGGGGCTCTGTGTGGGTGTGTGGGTGTGGGGGGCTCTGTGTGGGTGTGTGTGTGGAGGGGGCTCTACGTGGGTGTTTGTGTGTGGCATTTGCGAGAGATTAAGCTACTGGCATTGTAAATGACAATGCCATTTATTTATGTTAAAAAAAATAATAATAACAATGTCAAGAGCAATGCCAATAGCTCTAACTTTAACAAAGGCAAAACCATTGCATTGTAAATGCTTGTTGCTGATGCTATTCAGTATTGACACAATAAATGTTTTTTGCCAGTGCTGTCAAATACCAGAAAAAAACTAAGAAAAAAAAAAACTGCATACACACAAGCATTATCACTTATGCACACGTATGCACCACAATCCTACAGCAACCCGGTGTGAAAACACATGCACATGGAATGATGCTGAAAGCATTTTGTTGATCTTTTTATTTACTATGAATTCCCCGTCGTCAAAGAAAATATACTTGTTTGCTAAAGCAGAACATCAGGGAAAAAACAAACAAAGTCGGAGGGGATGGTTTTGTGTTCACACGAGCAACAGAGAACTGGTATTAACATAGCACACAATGCAATAGGTCTCGCATTCACGCGAGTTTGAGCTATTGCTATTGCCATTGTAAAGGACAATGCCTTTTATTTATGTTTTGGGTTTTAACACCTGAATAAAAGGCAGTAATTTACAATACTAATAGCTTAAACTCTTGCAAATGTGAGACCTTTTGCATTGCAATAAAGGGCCTTCTCGACCGCTTGTAGATTGTATATATCAGAGGCAGAGACCGGCCTGGAACATCTTCAAAGTAGTGATAAATAGTGCAGTGAAGAAGATATACAAGTGTTGTAAATTACACAGACGTGAAGTGAGAGTTACTTATGATCCAAGCTATAAACACTAACAAAGCGCTCCAACACCTTTCGCACTGTGATTACTTTATCGTGGCTCAGGAGGAAGAGCGGGGTGGAGGGCATTTCCTGCCCTCTCCGCGACTTGTGTGCAGTGTGGCATTGCGTAATGTCATTGCTATCTTTGGCCTAATAAACACCCCAGCTGTAGAAGGGCCCAGTCTTCAGCTCCTGGTGCAGGGCGGGCTGTGCTTTATGGCACGTATGGAGCGAGGGAGGGATGGTCTCCGCTGCAGCTCCAGCCTCGTACAGTGCCCCTGCTATTACTAGTGAGCTAGAGGCGCTGAGGTGGTGGTGGTGGTATTGGTGGTGGTGGTACTAGTACTAGTGGTGAGGGTACTGGTGGTAGTACTGGTGGTATTCGTGGTGGTACTGGTGGTGGTGGTGGTACTGGTAGTGGTGGTGGTGGTGGTGGTACTGGTAGTGGTGGGGGGAGGGGGAAGAGACAACCACAGTATATATGGGGTGGGGAAGCAATATAAACAAGAGGGCTGGAAAAGAAATGCATTCTGTTGGGAGTGCAATAAAAATATAAAGTATTTCACAAAAACTGAGTAGTGGAAGGCTACAGGTCAGCTAATCAAAAAGAGTATACTGAGGACATGCTTCAGGGAAGGGATAATACAAAATGAGGAAAGCAAGTCATTGAGTAAAAAAAAGCAAGCAAATGAGACTAACAATAAAGTCAATCCAGAGTAAGTAACAGGTGGTTTCCAAGTCCATTGTAAGTTCATAGTAGGTATTTTGCAATCAGATAGCTTGCAATGTCTAGTAGGTGAGAGCTAAAGAGGAATGAAGGTCACCAAATAATAAACAAGAAAATTAATCTGTTGAGAAAGTCAACCAATGTTCAGCAGTGGCTGACTCAAAGGGCACTGTAAATACTGATAAAAGCAGTCTATAGGCGAGACCTAAAATTTTAAGAGACAATGATGACCACTTTTGCACAGTCAGAAATCTTCCAGAAATTCATCCCTGTTCTGTTGGATGGGGTGGTGGTGACAGACTGCAACCAATGTTTGCTCCCCCAGATAAAAGTGAAAAAGGAAAGTTGGAAAAAGGACTGGTTAGCCTGTTTGTTTCAGTACTATTCTACTTGTAATAAGTGTTTTTTTAACTCTTATACGTTAATCCATTTCCACCCGTTACATGACCAATGTAGACTGTTTCCAAACCACATCTATATGCTTTTTTTTTTTTAAGACACCGACAGCCAGAGACCTGAGACAACACTTTCTCTAAAAGATTGTCCTCAAAGCCCCGCTGAGCAAATGCAGGTCCTGGACACAAGATGGCTGCCTGGATACCTGGTTCAACAAAGGACCATGACACAGATATCCTGCAGACTATTAATCAAACAATTCAAGTCTCTTTTCTGCATTGGTATGAACCAACAATAACATTATACAAATATGGCATTGTTTCATAAACAACAAGCATTGGCGTTGCCAATAGATCTCGCAGTAGGAAAGTTGGAGCTATTGGTTTTGTAAATGACATTTTATATTTATATATCGTTATTGGCATTGTCAATAACAATATATAAATATAAAATGTCATTTACAAAACCAATGGGGATGTGCGAGTGTTGGGGTGTGTGGGGATGTGTGAGTGTTCGGGTGTGTGGGGATGTGTGAGTGTTGGGGTGTGTGGGGATGTGTGAGTGTTGGGGTGTGAGCAGCCTGCGGAAAGAATGGGAACGGGGAGGGAGGCAGGAGATGTAGAGTTAGGGTATTTTAAGAAAAGGTGAGAAAGGTATAGAACCTCCAGATGATGCACACACTGTGAAAGTGGGTGATACGAATAACAGAGCGCAGTGGTGGTAGGTCTAGCTTGTAGCCAGTGTGTGGTTGAGCTGGTCATGCTGGTAACGGCTATCAATTGGAACGGATGAAATGGGATCAATTGAGCTGATATCAAAATTTGAGGTGAGCGAGAATGCGCGTGAAAAGATTCTAAATCCGCTCGTGGTAAAGCGTGATTTACAATTGTGGTGCTGATGGTATCAGCCGTTAATTTCTAGGTGATGCGGTGTCCTTAGGGGTGAGTTAAAAAAGAAGCTTTAAAAACCAGACGGATACGCGGTAAGTTAAGGTGACAGCAATGCGCAACACATAAGGTCCTGGCGCATTAGCATCGGCAAAGGAAGCAGCGGGGCTGGCTAGGGAAACAATTTTGGGATTTAAGACTAAAGGACACGCTATAAATCATTGGTGAGCGCACGGCGCAATACGGTGACCTGGCTATACTGACCCAGATGGGTGAGCTTAGTGATGTAACACGAAAGTGGATTCCAGATGTTTGGTAGAACTCAGTTAAGACCGATCTGTTACCAATGTTAATAACGAGGATTTAGGAAGCCGCTCTGGGTGTGCATAAGCGTGCTACAGGGGAAAAAAAAGGAAACTCTTACTGAAGTAATGTAACGTAACGGGATTGCTGTGTACAAAACCTAATTGTCGCAGTGGGCACCGCCATGCAGGGATGATCGGCGGGCGTCTGATTGGATGGAAAGCTGACTAGATGCCGATCACACTTGTAGCCTGAAACAAGCATTGGCGAGATGAAAATAATTAACAAGTACGGGAAATGCAAGCGGCGGGGGGGGGGATAACGGGCTGTCTTGGAAGAAGTGTGGGAGGGAAGCCGGATGGGGGCGGGAGAGCCGGTTGGTAGAACTCAGTTAAGACCGATCTGTTACCAATGTTAATAACGAGGATTTAGGAAGCCGCTCTGGGTGTGCATAAGCGTGCTACAGGGAGAAAAACAAGCATTTACAATGCAATAGGTCTCGCAGCATTAAAGTTTGAGTTATTGGCATTGTGTATGACAATGCGTTGCATAACATTTTTTGCAAACTTTGAATTGGTGAGCAGTGAGAGTGTGTGCAAGAGTACGCGGTTGCTCACAGCGGTTATTCACACAGCTCTGATGATGCACCTCAGGCATGGGGCTGACGCAGTTATTATTCACACAGCTCTGATGATGCACCTCACGCACGGGGCTGACGCAGTTATTATTCACACAGCTCTGATGATGCACCTCACACAGGGGTTCACAGCTGGTATTATTCACACAGCTCTGAGGATGCACCTCACGCACGGGGCAGAAAATATAGAAAGTTTGCGGAATCACCAAGAGAAATTACAAAAGGTGTCTATTGACAGTCCTTACTTATAGCTAAAGCCCATGATTTTTCGGGGTGTACTAAGTGTATGTCTCACACAGATCCTTGTATCCGCCTACCCTGATTCAGAGTTTCATGACCACACTCTGTTTCAGCTCATGCCTAGTTTCATTCAAACTAGCATTGAGTTTTTTCACACATACCATTTGAAACTTGCTGGCACACATGAATACTCACTTCGACTATAAAAGCATCTCATTTCTTCTCTCAGCCCAGGGCAACAGACACATAATTAACTGGACATACAATTAGCTACCAACATCCATAAAAGAAAAAGCATTCGAGCGACAAGCTCTACTAGCCCCAGGCCAAACAGCATGGCAGCTCCCAAGAGATCGAAATCAGAAAAAAACTCCTGCCAACCTTTTTATGAGCTATGGAGCAGAACTATATAATGCACAGAAAACCGTAGACATCACTAAGCTATCACCAGAAACCGAGAGGCACGTACCACATTCAAGCTACAAGGTAGTTTTTCCATGCACGCAAATATCTTACCGTTCATCAAATCCGAATAGTAGTCTGATATCACACACTTTAAATAGGAACCACAAACTACATGCAGAAGCAAACGATATTCTGGAAAACTCTCTGAAAAACAGACCATTTAAATGTATTGGGGACTATGCTAATAATACGCCAAGATGATCGACTCAACTGATGACTTCATTTATGCAGACACTCTGTCGTTGATCAAACTACACACTGTACCTCACGTTTGGGTAATCGTCATGGAATGCAGGGCAAACTGATTACGCACCGGTACAACAGTGCATATATGCACAAATTAATTGCGGTGTCAACTAGGGTGAGAAATTCATGAAGTCACACAATTTCCGAACGGCACAACAGCACCGCCTATACTTTATTATGCTGCTCCCAATGTTCATACAATTTTGCATCTGTAATGGTGAAAAGTGAAATGGAAGATGCTCGTAAGAGGTCATATCTACAAGAATGTGTTTAATGAACCATGTCACCCCACAGCATTGATCGCGTGCAGGGTGGCGAAAGCGCGTCTCGTCCCTGCGTTTCATGCACATTCTGTTACCTGCATACCCGGCGCCCCAGGGTCCACGCCAGTGTCCAGCACAGCAATAACCATCCCGCGGCCGTCGTACTCTGGGAATCGGGCGAGGAAGCATCCCCCTCGTCACTGGCTCTACTGTCTGCTCTGCTTCCTTAGTCCCTTTAGCTCATGCCGGGCAGAGGCACTGTTGCTGTGCGCAGCGAGCGCGCTCTGCCTGGCTCACGGTGTCAACCTGTCTGTGCACAGGCGTAGTGAACGTCCCCTGCCTGACGTACATGCCCTGCTATACTTCCGCAGTCCCTTCTTTAGCTCATGCCGGCCTGCGGGAGCGGTCAGTGTGCGCAGGCGCGGTGAGCCTGAGTCGGAGCTTGCAGCCCTCTCGTTCCATTCACCCGTGTCCGGGCGAAGCAGCCTAGGGTCCGCCGAGGGCACAGAGGTGAGTGTGGGGGCCGGGACGGCAGTGGGGACAATCGGCCAGGCCCTGGAGCTGGGCTCGGGGGGAGGCATGGGGCTGCACAAGTCCGGAGTGCCGGGGAGGGGGGGGGGGGGGGGGGGTTGGTGCCTGTATCTGTGCGTGTGTGTCTGTGTGTGGGAGGGGGAGGGGGAGGGGGGGGGGGAATGTCTCTCCGTGCGTGTGTGTGTGCTTGTGTATGTGTGTGCGCATGTCAAGGTATACATTGAAAAAACACATTCCTGACAAATTTTAATTTGTTTGCTACTTATCGGTGACTGACAAACTCAGTTTCTATGTACAAATAAACCGTGTAAAGCCAAGTTCCGCTTTTGTAATCCGATTTCACGTGGGCTACGCTGGCAAAATGCAATTTAAAGGGGCGAGAGCCCGAGCAGCCAGAGCGCAGCCAACACGGTTTACATTTTAAAGATGTTTAAGTTAAAGCACAAAGAACTCTGAACAATCCTGCATCATCGTAGAGGGAAATCAAAATATAAACAATGCTGGAGCGGCTCGGACTTTCTTCTGGAGACCGAGTAGTATGCTTCATGAGACAGAAATATTAAGTTATGGTAGAGCCAAAGCACACTCCCACCTTTCTACATGTTGTAGATGGCTTTGTTTTCTCGATGGCGCGACTGTGCCACTGGGACACAATCCGCTTCCAGCAGGAATTAAAAGGAGAGGAAAAAGACGTGCCCTTAGGAAGTAAATAATACCTTCTCTATGAGAAAGTCTGCTTCCATTAAACACCGACACACAAATAACCAAGAAATATCTTAAAAGGTTGGCTTCAAAAACAGATTACCAATGCAGCGTTTCAACTTCGCCCTTACTCTGCTAGTAAAAACTTCTCGGCGACTGTTCAGCTGGATTTTCAAAAAGCACCAACAGTGAATATTCCAATTAGAATGTAGAACCATTGAGAGAAGCTGAACGATGCTGTGATCGGGTAGTGTTGCTACTTCCGTTCAGTCCATCAGCATGCCCAGATTACGAACTGTAAATTTTGAGGTTTTTCTGTGGAATCTGGCAATTCTGCCCGTAGTGAACGTCCCCTGCCTGACGTACATGCCCTGTTATACTTCTGCAGTCCCTTCTTTAGCTCATGCCGGCCTGCGGGAGCCGTCAGTGTGCGCAGGCGCGGTGAGCCTGAGTCGGAGCTTGCAGCCCTCTCGTTCCTTTCACCCGTGTCCGGGCGAAGCAGCCTAGGGTCCGCCGAGGGCACAGAGGTGAGTGTGGGGGCCGGGACGGCAGTGGGGACAATCGGCCAGGTCCTGGAGCTGGGCTCGGGGGGAGGCATGGGGCTGCACAAGTCCGGAGGAGCGGAGAGCGGGGAGGGGGGGAGGGGTTGGTGCCTGTATCTGTGCGTGTGTCTGTGTGTGGGAGGGGGAGGGGGGGATGTCTCTTCGTGCGTGTGCGTGTGCTTGTGTATGTGTGTGCGCATGCGTGCAGGGGGGGGGTGTGTGCCTGTGTATGTATGCGCTTCCCAGGAGACAGACACGGCGAGCGCGTGGCCTGCGCCGATCGCATTTTGAGAGAAGCGCGCGGCCGGCGTTGTCTCCTGGGAAGCAGAGTCAGTAACAATAGATCTCGGCAAGTACAGTGCTTACGCACTGTATCGCTACGAGACCTAAAAAAGGAAACTCTTACTGAAGTAATGTAACGTAACGGGATTTCTGTGTACAAAACCCAATTGTCGGAGTGGGCACCGCCATGCAGGGATGATCGGCGGGCGTCTGATTGGATGCAAAGCTGACTAGATGCCGATCACACTTGTAGCCTGAAACAAGCATTGGTGAGATGAAAATAATGAGAGCCGGTTGGTAGAACTCAGTTAAGACCGATCTGTTACCAATGTTAATAACGAGGATTTAGGAAGCCGCTCTGGGTGTGCATAAGCGTGCTACAGGGGGAAAAAAAAGGAAACTCTTACTGAAGTAATGTAACGTAACGGGATTGCTGTGTACAAAACCTAATTGTCGGAGTGGGCACCGCCATGCAGGGATGATCGGCGGGCGTCTGATTGGATGCAAAGCTGACTAGATGCCGATCACACTTGTAGCCTGAAACAAGCATTGGCGAGATGAAAATAATTAACAAGTACGGGAAATGCAAGCGGCGGGGGGGGGGGATAACGGGCTATCTTGGGAGAAGTGTGGGAGGGAAGCCGGATGGGGGCGGGAGAGCCTGGGAATGCGAGCGAGGGGAGGAGTGCAGAGGGTGCAGAGGCTGGGTTTGCATGCGACACGTCGGGCAGGGGAGGGGGCCGAGCGGCGATGAGGGTGTGAAGCAGCAGGGGCCTGGGGGAAGCTGGCTGGGGAGGGGGAGGAGAAATGAACAGATGTCCGTGAGGTGTGGGAGGAGTTCCTGATGCCGGATGGGGGCGAGAGAGCCTGGGAATGCGAGAGGCTGGGCTTGCATGCGATGCGCGTGCTTGTTTGTTCACGTGATTCACGTGAACTTCAAGAAAACCGCGGCTCAAAGCCCTTGGTTTGACTTATTTTGCCGACATGAATTCTCGCTCCGCTCAATGCGCTTGCGCGCATTGATAGGTCGCGAGACCTAAAAATCAGTTATTACATTCACTTATTACTGGTTTTCATGATAAGTTAACTGCTATTCTGTGGCTCACATTTTGACCCAATAGACTTGCTAATTTCATAAAAACCACAACCACAAATGTTGGTCTTTTCACAGACCCACTTGATGGAACACACACCTTTGTGGGTACACTAGTGCTCAGAGTTGGTCATTCAGATCTACACCTCGCCGCCTCGTGGTGCAGACAAGACACACTGATTCTCAAATGACGTAAGATCCCATTTACATTGCTGTTCCTCCGATAGAACCACATTCCATCCACCTAGTTCATTGTCGTCAAGTACACATTCTTGTTAAGACGGAATAACTAGTCTGCTCCCTACACCCGGAAAGGTACTGCTCATGCACAGACTGGTTTTACAACTAGCATAGTATTGCAGTGAGCTGGACACGGTCAATAAACACAGTCTATTCCCCACGGTAGGCTTCATTACCGGGCCAGCATATAGCACACTGATCTCACTTGTGTGGTTCCAAGATACTTGATACTTTACTCATCACAGTGGTCACTTACGCAAGAGGAGTGAGGCCATACAATAGTTTCTACCTACTGCTACAAGTGTGCTACTTGTGGATCTGAGGCAAATATGTTCCAAGGCGCCTCAAACAATCCACAATACATTCTCGTAAGAAGCATCTCGTGGTTAATTCCCAAAATATCTTGGATTCTGTCATTTCATTATATGACTTTTTTTTTTTTACATGTTCCGAGCTCCAAGATGCCTCTGTGCTTAAAAAATATATCATAAATATCGCTACTCTAAGAACCAAACACTAGTCGAGTCAAACTAGTGGTACCAAAATCTTCAACATTTTGCAATTCAATTTTCTGGCAAGACTAGGCTATACTGCATAAACAACACACACATCCTACTCTACAACGCAATGTGCCTCTCTCTCTCTACATTCCCACACCTTTTCTTTCCGTTTTTTTGTTTTGTTTTTTTTTTCTTTTCACGCCACCAGGGGAGCGAAAAGATAATCAGACATGCTGTAAGGGGGCACGGGGGAAACTTGAAAACATGCAAGCTGGACGAGAAGAATAAGAGACAAGCAGGTGAATGGACAGACACAAGCCAATCGAGACAATGCTTGACCCCACCCCCCCCCCCCCTCTCCCGGGGGCGCTTTTTCTTTGTCCCTGTTTTTCTTTTCCCTTCCCCCATGTGTTTAACTCTGTACCATGTAAATATGCTCTTTACTTTCAATAAAAAATTACTGAAATAAAAAAAAAGTTCACTCTAACACAGGCAGCAAAACCACTAGCGGTCACCACCAAACCTCCCCCCACACCAAAAAAATATTGGACTTAATCTAACCCAATCTGGCCACGATGGAATTTGTTCTTGTGGAGACCTTTTAAATACGGTGTTTGCAAAAATCCTTCCAGTGATCAGCACAGATGGACAGAAGACTGTTACTGAGCAGATTCCTTCATTCCACTGGTGCAACTCAAAAAATGCCTGCATTTGTTTCAACCCCCAGAGGTCCTATAACCTTTACCATCAAGCACCTACAGATGTCTCAGTATATGTTGATGCTCATGCTGTCTGTTAGGTACCCACCCTCACCCATGTTGGCCAGTTAATAGGAGGGTACAACGTTTTCACTTTGCAAAGATGCCAAATTTCGTCCTTCACAAAGGTTAAGTTTAATGGTTTGAATTTACCAGAGCAATTTTTTTCTTGCACTGCAAATAACGGTTTTCACTTTAAACCCAGGAAAGCTGCGAAGTATATGCAAACTTTCTCTGCAAGATTAGGCGTTAACGATTTTTTCTGTGCACAATGGCACTGTACAAGAAAAGAGACTTGTTTCTAAGAGGCAAATAAGGATACGTTCGACAAATCATCATAAAAGTCCCAACATTCCCTTCTACGAAGTAAAGAATAAATTATAGCAACCTTCTTGAAGTCACAAATCTTGCCTTAAAATGTGCACACAAAAAATGTAATAAATCCTGCAACTTTGCACAACCCTACTGAGGAAAAGTCCTTGCGCAAGTCATGAATCCATTTTCTTTTTCATGAAAGGTAGCACATAAGTTAACATATTTCTAAACTATTTTATAATCATTCAAAAATCTAGGCGCAGTCCAGCCTTCCCTTACCAATATGGAGGCTATGTTTTTTTTTCATCTGTGGCTTCCAACAAAAAAAAGAAAAAAAAACACCAATGAGAACGAGTTTAGCAGTCCTGTCTGTAAGCAGGACAAAGAAGTGCCGTCTGCAAAGAGAAGGGAATCATTCCTATGCTTATCCACTCGGAAGCATCACTGTTCCATCTGTGGAAAATTTGGAGTGCAAAGCGGAAATAATACTGCGGCATGCAAAGATCCATGTCTTACTCCTTCTTGGTTTTAAGTGTGAGATGGCTGAATGCCTATCAGCCCACATCCACACAGTATAGGTACCTACATTACAAGTAAGCCAGTTTCAATTTAAACACGAAAGTAACATATTCCAAAACAAACAACGTTGCTATTGGAGAGAATTAAATGCATTTGGGCAGCAGCTTCAGATCCAGTACAGTGATTCACAAACAGCTCTGCTGCACAGACATCTCTTGATCCTCAATGGGTACCAGATTCTCTGGCAAGCTGTGGTTGACAGACTGAAGAACAAGACAGCTAGAACACAACCACCAATTCTTAACCTTTTCCAAGGTGCCTACAAAAAAACGACATCTAAATCTTAGTGATCCACCATACATAGGTCTGACTCGCGCCCTCAATAGATCAGGCTTAACTAACACTTAGCTCTAGACATCAGGGAGGCAGGTGCACTTTTAAATACACTTAATTTGGAGACAGAAGTTCCATGGTTTGAGCAAATATCGAGCTGTGACTGGCCAGACCCTAACCTTGCTAGGTCAGTAGAGGTAAAATATTTAATTAGCCCAGACCCAATCGATTGCTCCTGCAACACTGAACTGAAGATTGGACTAGAATGGTCTGTGCCATTTCTCCCTTGACTGTAGACTCTGGTACCACTGCCACCTTGCAGGTAGCCTCAAAAGAGGAACTCATCTTAAGCTGTCAGGAAATGTTAGCCAGCTGATTTCAGTCCGAGGCGCTTGCAAGCCACTACTAGCACCTGGATGAAAACAGTATAGGGATTAGCATATATTGAGGTGGGCTCAATAAATACCATTATCCTAAAGATTACACGGCCAGTCTCAAAAATGACATCCAGATTTCACCGCCCTGTGCTACAGTTCAGTCTAGGTCATTTCGCCAGCATGTACCAAGCCAACATTTTTGATTCATTCCTCCACTGGCCAATTATCTTTCTCCTGTACTGCCATTGGCTTATGTGCCACTGCCGCTCATCCTTCACAGTAAAACAGTACTGTAGATCGCCTCCTAGCTAGATAACCAATACCAACTCTTTCAAATTTAGGAATCCCACTCTTTTTTCCCCTCGCTTTTTGTTTTATCTAAACTTGCAATGCCAAGGACACATTCTAGAAGTTCAATTTCACATAGGACGACACCTGTGGCTCTGAAGAAATATCGTCTCCACACTGAAGAAAGCTCCTTGCATTCACCCGTGCACCCGTCTGCTCCACTCTTCAAAGCAAGGAGGGCGGGCGAGAGAGAGACCTTTATACCAGGCAAGAGTGGAACATGGGCTCATCTGGTGAGAAAGTATGCTTTAATTATGTGATAATATTGTGCGTAGAGGGTTTAACAGCCATTGGCTAGATTATGGTCTAGATGGGTAATAGTCAACGGGAGCCACTTCTCTAAAACAAGTGTAAGAAGCATAAATAGGACGGTCCTACCATGTCAGGATATGTCTGGGTCCAGGGATGTCCCTCTAATGGCCAACAATGTTGGGGATATTAGTGTTACTGTACGCTTCAGCTCTTTTTAGACTTTCTAATATCTCAATTATATGTGAGGCAGTATCTATCTGTATAATCGTAAACTTCACTTAAGCCAATGAGTGGTCAACAACACGCACGGTCCTTGTGTCAATTTGTAATCTCCACCCCCTCAAATCAACCACTATTATCTCATTACTTGCCAGTGGAATGAACTATGCTTTCCCGCCTTTACTAGAGCTGCAGCTTGTTCAGCTTCCCAGTGGTTCTTAGGGCCACAAACAGCTTTTCAAACAGGGATAGCAAGAACCTCACCTGCTTTTTGTAAACTATCTGAAGTCCCTGCTTGAGGGGGTTCTGTGAGCACCGCCCTCTCTGCAAATCTCAGTCAGTATGTATGGGTTCACTGTGAACGGCTTCCAGGCGTATTCTCCCTTTGACCACACATGATACTTTGAGACACGTGGGTGTCTAAACATGGATTATGAAATGTATCTATTTTCTTCAGAATACTTCAAAACCATTTGGTTGTGGTCCTCTTCTTTCGTTTGGAGACCTAAACGTATTCCCAGTTCTAATAGCCATTAGCACCAGAATCACAATGGACTCTTACTTCTGCCTTTCCTGGTATACGCCTCAATGACGGGATACTGCAACCAATCAGTTGTAGACTTGGATCAGAAGGTGAGGAAAGTCGCTACTTGAGCCAGTTTAAGCTCCAAATGGTCACTAAGTGCGTCCACCTCCTACATCAGAAAATGCAAACATGGGAAGGAGAGCGTGGAGGATTGATAACGACAGATCAATATGCAACATCTACAATCTTTACAATCTCAATGATCTCACTGCATTAATAATGGGTGCTATTTTTACCCATCTTAATGCATGCTTGCCACACCAATATTCTCTCCAATGTTTGCAGATACCCCCTCAGCCTAATAACTGGCCCTGCACCAAACTGACCTCTGCAGAACATACTGAGGAGTCAATTGTATTCATTCTCAACATTTGCAAGGATGAGAGGCCGAGAGGTTCATGCAACAATTCAAATCCGGAGTTTTTGCTTCTAGTTTGTATACATCTCCTCAGCGAACGCAATGATTACGCTTGTGGACCATTTTCACCATCCGTGCCCGAGTGCAGATAACCCCCCCATGAGCAGATACTTCAAATCACATTCTCTCCTATTAAACAGTTTGCAACTGTGCATACTTACCCATCTGAATCATATGTGGCCTACAGTGTCCAAACATTTATTTACCTCAACATAGGCAACACTTTTTTATATTGATTACTCAAATAATTTTACCGTACTCCATTAGATGGATTTTGGATTATTTAAAATAGGCATTACATCCTCGATCCACTTTATCACTCCTGCCATCTATTAGAAAGAGGAGATCCCTACAGCTCTTCAGAATGAAAGATTTTTGTCGGTGATGTGCCACTCTCAAATGTAAGAATCCGTGGATCACGCACTCCATGTTACTCAATGTCCATCAAATAAAGTATTCAACTTAAGCGTGCAGTAGGGTGTCACTCTCAGATCCAAGAGTATATAATCAGTGTTAGAACTGGCTATTTCTGATTGGCTAAGGCCGACGCCAAAGCTAGACAGAAACCACTATTCTAGTCAGGGCAAGGGAGTCACACGCCAAGATAACCCCTGCTCACCCCCTGGTAGCTTGGCACGAGCAGTAAGGCTAAACTCGGAGGCAATGTGTAAAGCATTTGCGCCAGCACACAACAGCAACAACATACTAGGCACACCACAAAAGGAACTCCAGACAAGGTTATAATTAAATAACTTTTGTATTGTAAAAACACATCAGATAGTATCACACAATATACATGGTGCCAACTGGCACGGGCAATATTCACAAGGGATTATGTACAGGACAGGGCCACATGGGCCACTGTCAGAATCAGCACTTAGTACAAATTTGAATATAGGATATAAAATCACTTCTAGAACTTAGAATAAGTATAGCACAAAATAACAGTTATAAATCACATCCAGTAACTACTGGGAACAGGTACCAGGACCTCATTAGGACCACCTGTACTAAAAAGAACAACCACCTAAGAATAAAATACATTTAGGGGTATAAACAAGAACACATTACCCATGATGCATGAAACACATTCAGAGGAGTAATAATGGAAAACACATGATGCCTAAAACATTCAGAGGTGTAAGGACAACCACCTAAGTATCACACAGCGTTTAGGGGTCTAGGAAAGAACACATTATCCATGATGCATAAATATACATTCAGAGGAGTAGTAAAGAGAAACACATGATGCATAAACCTACACATTCAGCGGTGTTAAGAACAAAGCACATGATGCCATAAAATACATTCAGAGGTGCAGCGCAAGAAAGACACATGATGCCTAAAACATTCAGAGGTGCAGGAATAACACATGATGCAAGAAAACACATTCAGAGGTGCAATAACCATACAATTGCACAAAACTTACATAAGCCACCACCTGTGGCAGTCCCTAGTCAACTGGCCTTGTTGGGGCTCAGACGCCCTGTGTCCAAATGTCAGGGCGCGCTGCCATGCAGCGCCAGTCCAAGCACAAGCCTAAACGTAGCAGGTGCCCACTACTTGCTGGGCACCTGTGAAATCCCAAGACCTAAACGGTGCAGCTGCCCACTAATTGCTGGGCAGCTGGGAATCATCAAAACTGCGCCAGGGCCCTCACTGACCCTTCGGCGCAAACTGCGCCACTGCTGGAGCCACACAGGCTCTGAACTGCGCACTTGGAGCCACACAGGCTCTTAAACAATTATAGGCACCTGGAGCCCTCGAGGCTCTGAACAGATCCCTAGCAGGCAGGAGGGGGCGGGCACCGGCAATGTGCCCCGACACCCCCTCTATCTAATATGGCTCTCGAGCCTCGCTGGGCTCGTAAATCATGTATGCCCCCTAGAGCCTCCGTGGCTCTAAACACAAAAATGGCCCTCTGAGCTACTCGTGGACTCTCAAGAAATGCCCACAGAGCCTTCGCGGCTCTACATACGTTGGGGCGGCCCACTGCCATCCGGGGCCGCCCTGACTCTGCCTCCATTCGGCACCGCCAGCAACATCACGGAGCCCCCCAGCCCTTTCACTCACCGGGCTGTTCCTCCGTGCAGGCGGGCAGGCATCTCTCCTCGGTGGGGCTCTCTCTCCTCATGGGAGCCCCGCCTTTACGAACGCCCGCTTTGCTCTACACCCGGTCCCCCATCTCGGGACCAGGCCTCCACTGGCTCGCGCTCTCCTCACTCGGGGCTCCCTCAGAGCACACGGGAGCCCCAGCAGCAGGCCACGCTTCTTCTCTCGGGGCTCCCTCTCGGTCACGGGAGCCCCGCAACGGCGGCCATCTTCTTCCTCCTTCACCGGGCGCTGGCCAATCCCAGCGCGGCTAGTCGGTGCAGCCTCCAGCGCTGCACCAACCATAGCGCAGCCTTCAGGGCGAGCCTCCCGCGGCCCGCCAATCACAGCGCGGCATTTTCTGAGGGGGGCTCGTCGCTCTGACCAATCAGGGCTCTGCTCCTTCGGTTTCTCTGCGATTTTAAGCCCCGGGCAGCGGCGGTGAATGGGAAGCAAATGCCGGGTGGGCACCGGCCTTTTAAACGAAATAACCAATAAATCGAGGTAGACACTCGATAGGCTCTCCAATCCTGGGGATAAGTCAATTGAAGCGCTCCCCAGCGCTAAAAGCAATTCCCAGCGCCCTCAAGCCCTAGAAGCCAAACAAAGCGCTAGCAGGGGAAAATAAAGTGCTCCCATCGCACTGGGGGCACTGGTAGCACCCACAGGCCCCTAAAAATGACCCCTATAGCAAGAAGGGTCCACAGAAGTTCTTCAGGGCATGCAGCAAGTCCTGAGGGGGATAGGAAGAAGGTCCAAAGGATCCCAGGGCAGAGCAAAGTCCTTCAGGAGTCCAGGGGCTGCTTGGGCCCAGGGATTCCCCTGGGCCCAAGCAGCAGCACGCCCCTGGCAGATTCAAGTCAGGAACAAGAACGAATTGGATGGGGACACAGCCCCTTCTTATACAGGAAAAAGTCTTTGAAGTCTTTGTGCAGGCAGTGTGAGAACCAGCTAGAACTGGTTATAGGGAAGTCCCTTCAGTATCAGGGACAGAGGTGACAGCCGCCCAGCGGGGGTGGGGGGGGTGTGGGGGGGAGCCAGCATTGTGGTCAGGCAGGCACAGCCCTTCACTATCAGGTGCCATCTCCTCCCACTTCCCTGGCAGCAGATGCAGCCTTTCATCCACGGCCTGACTCAGACAACCTCCTGGGGCTCTGCAGCCCCTGTCACCCTCAAACCAGACAGTCAATCCACAGCAGGCCCAGGCACTCTGGGCCAGGCTCACCAGCCAATCACACGCCAGACACAAATTACACAAATATGCCAACTTCTAAAAGTGGCACTTCTAGACTCAGGGGTGGGGGAATCATATCGCCCGACGCCCGAGCCATGTTGTTTTTTACCATGGGCAAGAAGGTTTAATGTCTATTGTGTCCGACGGACAAGTAGACATTAAACTACATACATAATACAGGCTGTGGGCTCTCCGGGACTCTCAGCCAATCAGAAAGCCTGACCGCGAGCCGGAGACGCTTTTGAGGCCTGTGATTGGCTAGCAGCCCATGACTGGGCTCTAGCCAGTGAATGACTGGGTGACAAACGTCAGTCTAAAAAAGCGGCATTCTCTGCAATCGGGTGTATTGCTATCTCAGAAAAAAGCATGGCCCGCCTGCAAGTGCTGCAGAATGCAGCAGCGCGTCTGATTCTCAGACTGCCTAAAAGGGCGCCTTCTAAGGCGGCCCTCCAGCAGCTACACTGGCTCCCTGTGAGGAGAAGAGTGGAGTATAAAGCCCTCTGCACCTGTCATCGCATTTTGAATGGCAGGGCACCCGCCCCTCTGACGAATTTGATCAAAGCTTACATACCAACACGTGCGCTTAGATCTACAGGGGGCGGCCTACTGAGGATTCCAAGAATTAAGAAGGCCCGCATGGGAGGCAGGTCTTTCAGATACTTGGCGGCAACCAACTGGAACAAACTGCCAATGGACCTGCGTTTGGAACCAGAGGAGGCTAGATTCCGTGCAAAACTAAAAACCTATCTCTATACTAAATAATGGCCCGCGTAGTTTCCTGTGTTCCCGGTCATCTGCCTATTCCCACTTTTAGCGCGTGGACACGCCGGTGTGCGTAATCGCAGCGCTTTACAAATGTCCTAATAATAATAATAATAAGCTTAATGGAGTGCACATGAACCACGAGGAAGCGGTCTCAATTTTAACACAAAAGGGTCGCAGTATTATCTTGCTGCTAGTGGCGCGACCAGAGACACAGGTGAGGAGAAAGGGTGGCATTAATGTTACAAGATTAATGCTAAGTGAGCTTGCGGCACCAGGGGGTGGAGCATAGGAGTACAATTAACTTTATCCTCTCTGCATCAAGAAGGGAAGAAGAGAGGCAAACATCCTGCTAAGAGCTCAAAGCACTGCGGTAAAAAAAAAACGGCATTTTGCTAGTGCTCAGTTCAGATTCCACAAGAGAAAAAGAGCGCGCTAATTCGGGGTTTGAAGCGGACTGTCCTTTAAGTGGCGCTCCACTATGCAATGGCTCATATTATACTAAATGTGGCGTTAAAGAATTGTATCCGGTAGTAAACATTTGAAATTCCCATGATCAGTATCTCAGCTTCAACAAACGGTAGCATTAGAGCAAATGAGCAATGTTTGTTTTACCTCGTATTGCCCATAACAGCTAGTGGATTTTAAAAGGGGTGAGGCAGATGAGTTATTTATATTAATTTCCTTTAGGGACAGAAGCTGCAATACGTTACCTGCAAAGTTCCTGTCCGAAGTCGTCTACTTTTTTCCTGGATGAGAATTGAGGTTATGAACAGTGAGTCCTGTATGCGGTTACATAATCTATGTAAAGACGAAAAGATGTTGAAATTCCAGTGTCCCAAATCAGTCACATATCTCAGACACTCATTCATTGGTGGGCTAATAGAGTGTGCTTCTCACATTGCACACAAGGTGACATGAGTTAACACTATCGGTCTCGTTCGCTCCCCCTCGCCTTATTTTTCCCTCAGGGGCCCATATTTCATGCTCTCTTTGCTGCTATTTTTGGAAACATGTGTCTGTTTAACCACATTTTGAAATAACTGCTTGGCTCATGAGGATCTTGAGTGCTGCCTGCAGCCAAGTGCTGCAAGTGCCTCGGCCCTGCCTTTTCCTCCTCAATGCACCCTCCTAAGATGTTTTTCGCACCTAATTACTTGCTTAACTGTTTGACTTGTGTGGGTCAAACCCCGATCAGAGGACACATAAAAGAAAATGAGCATGACCTTGTGTAATGTAACTGGTGCTCGTGAGACTGACTCAAATACCTTTGGGTCGTGATCGCGCTATATAAAAATAGACTGCAAAAAATAAATGTCCACACCAGGCTCACAAGCAAGGTGCTTTGCTTTTACAGATGAAGCAAATTCCGAAGCGTTACTTTCCCAGTTTTAAAGGGGAAAGGAAAGAATCCTGAAATCCGACTTTACCATGATCAGTGCAAGAGGTGGAGGCAAAGTGCTTCAGTGTTCAGGCCTGTGTCATGGCTTGATAACCTAACCTGTCCACCTTTAAAGCGCATGTTCACCCAGAAGGTTATCTTGGCGCTGAATAACAGATGTTTATATTGTTACCCAACTCAATGGTACTCATTTTGTCGACCTCAGAAGGATTAAAGGCTGAGTGGATCCAGCAGGATTTGAATCTGTGACCATAGGTCAAACACAGCGCACTGCAGTGGACGCATTAGTTCACTAAGCCACCAGACCCGATATCTCACGAGAGGAAAGTAAAATAAAGTAGTGGCGCTTTTGGGTCTTTGTTGAGCTATTATTTTATCTAAAGCCCCCTGAAGAATAAACCAACTTCATTCATGAGATGGCATTTGACTATCCAGGAGGTCAGGACGGTGTTTCCAACTCTACTGTGACTGAGCCAAGGCGTCCTTGCTAGGTGTGACATGACATTTTGAGTGGTTGCAGTTACTCACTAGCCTCCGTCTGGATGCTCAGCTCTACACTTTTAGATTTACTGTCTTTTCAACATAACACTCCTTCTCTTCGCTGTGAGTCTAACGCTTGCTTTCCAGCTGTGTAAGTATAAAGATTTCACTGCTGGTACATTTCCTACTTATCGGAGAGAGACAAACTTGATCAATTGGTGAGCTGCACTTTTTCATGTTAGGGTAGCTTACTCAGCTGCTGCCATTGCTATAAGCAAGAAAGAACCCTGTACTGCTCCTGCCAGTGCTGCACATGCTCTTTGTGTGGGATAAGAATGTAGAGATGTAGCGGTGAGTGCACAATAATATAAACACGCCACAACTGACCAGAAGTGTAAAAGGAGAGATTGATGTAAGCCTATTACTGCCTCTTGTGTATTTGTACATGTGGCTACTACCTCAGTGAGCCACAGCACATCTGCTACGTGATTTTGCTGCCCCATGAACTGTTCATAAGCTCTGCCAATAAGTGCAGTTATTTCCATTCACAAGTTTATCTGAGCATCACATCTGAAGCTGCACAGCTATCAGTTCGCCCTATGATGAACACCCTTCTGTTCTACAGGTTCATATTTCGACAAAGTCTTGTCTGTGCCAAAAACACTTCAAGAAATGTAGTCAGTTACCAGTCCGCACTCTGACTTTAAGTACCATTTCTCTTCACATGAAAATGTGTTACATGCAAATTAGTTGATAATTAAGTGCAGTACACACTGACACATCTGCATGCATGCTGTACAACCACCCACTACAACAGATGCATTTAAGAGTGCTTAACCATGCACTGCATAGTTGGACTAGTACTTGAAATGTATATTGCATAGTATGTTGCACTGATTGCAGTAAGGTTCTCTTCGTGCAGACCTCCCTTAGTAATTAATGGAATAGGCGGGGCAAGCTGTTAACTTCCCAGGACAAGTAGATTTGTGTAACATTTTGTCCCCTGGCCAAGTAGATTTTTGGAAAATTTCCACACCCCTGTAGACTAGCCACACTCATGCCGCATATACCATTACGCAGTATTCAATCTCACGGGTTCGCACATATCAAACTCGCCCCTGCACTCCCCACACTTCAGGAACTACCATGGGCATACATATTCCCCATTCATTCCTATGGGAGGGCAGGTCACTCACCACACATACACAGAGAGCTCAAGCACTTTACACTGTACCACAGTGAAAAAGTGAGCAGAGGCCTAAAATCACCAACACCAGGTTCCAGAAACAGCCTAGGAAAAAGCAAAAAGTCTCGGGGTGAACCTGCCAAAAGGGCCGGGTCCAACAATCAGTAATCCATAAAGCGTTCCCCTCTGGGGTCCGTCCCCTCTTTGCACTGCTTGAAAACCTAACCAGTAGGCTTGTATATACGATTCATAAACTTAAATCAAATTTGAAGATTTGGATTCTCAAGATCTACTTTATTCAAGAAATTTGTAATTCATGGTCTTTGGTGTTCATGATGATGAAAACAACTTTCAAAAGTTAAAGCGCTTGGTTCATAACAAAAATAAAGCCGTCCAATCCCAATGCATTTCGGGCTGGTTTGCCCATCAGGGGATCATGGAACCTTCGTTGTTCTCTTTGTCCCGAGGATACCGGCGGGAGGGCTCCCGACTCCGAACCTTGGATGCTCCCAGGCTGGCTGGCTTCTGCCTTTGCTGCTCCACCGAAGGAACACACCTCCACTGGTCTCCCGGCGGCCCCTTGTGCTTCCAGAGTAAAGTTGGGGCGCCATCCAGCAGTGCAAAGAGGGACAGACCCCAGAGGGGAACCCTTAATGGACCACTTTCGAATGTACAATTATGCAAGACTTTAATCTACCTAAGGTCTATGGTTAGCAAAGTCATATAGGACAGTCATATAGGCAGCAGATGCTGCCTCTAAACTGCAAATAAGTCTGGGAGGGGAAGGAGGTGGTTTAAAACAGCATAACTGGTTGGAAGGGTCAGGGAAGGAGGCGGGGGCTGGGCAGACACCAGTGAGGAGTGTTTGTGGGTCATCACCTGTTCAGAATGGGGTGTTTGAGAGGACTCGCGGATTTGCCTGCGAGTTGTGACCTCATTCACTGACGGCGAGGACAGTGTCCTTACATGGGTTCCACCCGTGAGCCTGAACTGTATGTGCTCAGAGTGATTTAATTTAGGATATTGAACAGGGATGTATTTAAGCTATGCCATGCAGGCTAGAGAGGAAGAAATGAAAGGTACTTGTGGAGTCAAGTGACGCACGCCACGCATCAGTCAGACAAGAGAAGTACCAATGATAAGGCAGATGGTAGTATCTATAAATAAAGGAATGACCGCAAGAATTAATGCAGAGTTTTTGAGTATCATTACAAGTGAGAGAAGTGCTATGGTTCTGAAAAATATAAAACAGTATCGCTACAGGGAATGGCTGCAGAAGAGGGCCAGCGACAGTCCACTGAAGCGACGCACTGGTGGTGGCTGCAGGCCACGGTCGGTCAATGTACACTCAATGAATGAATCCCCAATGCTTCTCATAGGAAAGAAAGCGGCCACGTCTGGGGCATGAAGTTTCAGGGAAAGAGTTTGTTTGGGTCGTTTTTGAACATGTGCATTACCATGTAACTAGGGGCAGTCGAACTTTCCAGAGACTCGATGCTGCACAAAAAGAGGACACCTATCCAATCTGCTCTATCCATTTCTTAGCCAGAGAATGATATGGTTTGACACACACTGGCCGTACAGCTAATGCACATCACCTTTCTGGCAGAGGTGGCCACAATACAACAACACCTGCCTAGAGCTGAACTGCACCACACCAACTAATAATGGTGATTAAAGCTTGGGAAAGGTTACCTGAAGCCCCCAGTAATAAGAACCATCTGTTCTGTGCATGTATGGCATACAGACTTAAAGTATGGGGCCTGAGGTCATGACTAGGGTGTGATTGGTTACCTGCCAGAAGATGCATTTTAATATTTGGTTTTGATAAATTAGAGCCCTAGTTCAAAGGAGGAGCTATTTTATGCGTATTTTATCATTGTACTTTTTTTTAGGGGAGGGGGGGAGCACATTTAATACAATTATAATCAGCCAACTATAAAGATGTAGACAATCTACAGTTATTTCACTGTAAGACACCTAGATGTTATTAATCAGTGCCTAGTTTGCTAAAATAGGACTTTTTTATAGCATTGGTGCAGTCATATTTACATTGCAAATTCTTGTTAATTCCACAACAGCTAATTTAAAACAAGTTATTTTCCCCAACAGCCTACCTCATTAAAAAGGAGCAAACACTTAATATAGCAACAGAGGTGAGAAGACTGGCATCAGCACACGCAACACAGCTCAACAGCCGAGCTTGTGGGATCTGAAAAGAATAACTGCACGAAGGAAGAATTTGATTAGCTTAATGCCCCCATCTAGATTAAGACTTGCCAGTGCCTTGTGTGACACTTCATGCAAGCGCACAGTTTGCATAATACATTTTGCAAGACAGTGGTTCGATAAAAAAAAATTGTGAAACACTGAGTGAATAAGCTTGCTGAGAGCAAATATTAAGAAAAATGCATAATAAGAATTCTGGAGAAAGCCTGCATATGGCAAAATTTAGGAATCATGCAAACTTCACCACCGTAAATACAATTTCACCTAGACCTAAAGCCAATGAGAGAGTAGAAGGCATAATGTGGAAGTTATCCAGTGTGACAGATCTTTGCATATTTTATATGAGCGGTTCTGTGTTTTGAACGACACCCTAACATGCAAAGAGGTCTGAGGAAAGGCAGAATGCCATCAGGAGCTGTGAAGATCATGTGACTATCTGATCTTCAGACCTCTGTAGCCACTTGCCACGGCATCCTCTGAATTACGATTAAAGCCCCCACACAAACCAAATAGCCTTGTGCCGTAAGCAGAAAGTAGATAAGACCATTTCTTTGAAGCTAATGGTTATCAAATACAAGTGAGTGAACATACTTGGCCCAAAGCTGTAGTATCCTCATTATCGATACTCCAGGCTAGCGGGGACCACAGATAGGACATTCCCCTCGGCCTAAGCACTGTGGCAAGTGCTATACACATCAATGACAAACGTGGATGCTACAACAACTCCATACTTTGGAGAGTGCATATATTCAATCAGCAGCCATGGCTATGAGAAACCAAGTGCCACGCCCATTGAGGGATGTAGGCCCTTCTTAAGAAGAGCTATCCAATCCCTGAACATGTGCTCGTCTATCTCTTCCAGAGACCTACAATTCAACAAAAAAGGGGTAACCCTGTGTCCCTCAGAACCTGGGTATTGGTGATTAAACAAACAAATGGTTCTGTTGGGTAGGACCAATTACTTTGAACAATGTGAATACATGCAAATTAAACAAAAGTTAGAAGCTCTCCGATACACATATGCAACTGAGAAATCAATGCTCACGCAAAAGAAAATAATTGATATAGTCAGGTGATGAATTCGTAGGTATTTGTATTTCGAATTCAATATCGTTTGTGCAGAATTACTACATTCAACAACAAACCAATCAATACAAAATAAGACCATCAAACATCAATACAGTTCAGTGACAGTAAGTGAAGAAAGTGCTCAAGTGCTAAGGTGTATATACAGTGAAAATAAATCTATATAATTATGTACAAAGATGATGGGTAGGCCAACAGTAACTTGATCTCCAGGGAATCCTAGTGCATTGTAGAGGAATCCCGGAGTGTTCTGGACCTAATTGGGCGTCGACGTTTCGACCCTATTGCGTCCCAATCGGTGGTCGCGGCGGGTCTTTATCAAGGCAGGAGACGGACGAATGACAGTATGAATCGGGAATGTTAGTTAGCCCGATGTGCTGCCACTCATTTGCTGGTCAAATCCGTTGAGGAGGCGGTCGGATAAACCTTGCTGCAAAGTCAGATACCAGTAGTGCTGCGAAGCCACCCGTCAGAGGCGGTATAAGGCAGTTCAGGATCCAGCGTGTACGCAGAGTACGTTCGTTGCTAGGCTACCGCGTAAACCGATGACTGTACAGTGAAAGGTTTACAAATACCTACGAATTTATCACCTGGCTATATCAATTATTTTCTTTTGTGTGAGCATTGATTTCTCAGTTGCATATGTGTATCAAAGAGCTTCTAACTTTTGTTTCATTTGCATGTATTAGCATTGTTCAAAGTAATTGGTCCTACCCAACAGAACCATTTGTCTTCCAAAGACCTAGGCACACATCACAAGACTGGATCTTCCAGGCTTGCCTAAGTGGAAACAATCAGATTATATTTTTTTTTTTAACCCAGGTGCATTTTATATAAAAAGTCACTTTCACTTCATAATCGATTTAAAATTATTATCAGGGCCGTGGCTTATCGGTTTTAAAATTCACAATAATTAAACGTGTGTATAGAGTCATTTTAACGACAAGAACAGGATTTAACATTACAGCACATTTAAGTAGGGAAAGCTTTTTTTTATTTCAAAGTATTTTATTAGTTTTCTTATAAACAGATACATCAGCAGCCCCAAGAGTGTCACCGGAACATAGGTCCAATGAACACACAATGAATCGGCAGTGACCGCTCAGGGGGGGAAACTCCAATTCTCTGGTGTTGAACACCAACTGATGGAGTAGATGCAGTCGCAGATAGGAGCCCGTCTTCAATAACAGGATCCCCCCGGCATGACTAACCTCAGCTCGCCAGGAAGTGACTAAAGCCTACGGGGGAGGAAGGCCAAGAAATGACGAAAAACTACCAACTCTTCGTAACACCAGTCCAGGCCGGATACACACCGCATCTGTGCCCCATGCTTGGCCAGCCACACCAGAGGCAAGGGGTTTTAAAGTGCACACACAGGAAAACTTCTCGCAAGACAATTCTTTGCTAAGAAGAAAAAAAAACATAAGAGAGGTGGGGGGGGGGGGACAAATTAGTACCTGGCTAAGAAACCTTTTTATCCGGTCCACTCACCCTAAATACTTCACTGCTGAACAGGGGGAAGAACTGAAAGTCAGCAGTTCAGCGCATCTATTCTCAAGCAAATGCTGCGGCTTTCCTTCCTCACTGTTCGAGGGAGGAGAAAAGGATTCCTCTCCAGAATCGGGGAGGCGCGTGATAGACTTGGACAAACGCCCTGTGCTAGCAACACACAGATTTACACAGCTAATCAAACCGAGGGCACTATTATACAAAAGTACGCCCTCACACTATTTATTTTATTTACATTTGCTAGGTAGCTTACGACAGAACAACATTTCACCAAATTCACTACTACGTGCGAGCCCGTGAATCTCGCTGGTGCTGCTCACTAGAGGAATTGTGCAGGGAGTGTTCACACTTGGGGCAGTCACAATCAAACAAACTTGTAAAGCGCGCTACTCACCCATAAGGGTCTCAAGGCGCTGGGGGGGCGGAGGGGGGGGGGGGGGGGGGGGGGAGCAGTCGCTACTGCTCGAACAGCCAGGTCTTAAGAGGTTTCCTGAAGGAGAGATGGTCCTGGGTCAGCCGTAGGTGGGTGGGGAGGGGGTTCCATGTCTTGGCCGCCAGGTAGGAGAAGGATCTTCCTCCGGCGGTGGCTTTGCGAATTCGTGGGACGTGGCGAGGGAGAGGCTAGCGGGTGGGTGTGTAGAATGTGAGGCGGCTGTTGAGGTATTTGGGGCCCATGTCGTGGAGAGACTTGTGTGCGTGGGTGAGGAGTCAACCTGATCCTCGTGCTGACAGGGAGCCAGTGCAGGTCTTTCAGATGGGCGAAGATGTGGCTGTCGCGGGGGATGTCCAGGATGAGTCGTGCCGAGGCGTTCTGTATGCGTTGGAGCCTTTTCTGGAGTTTGGCTGTGGTTCCAGCGTAGAGGGTGTTCCTGTAGTCCAGACGGCTGGTGACGAGGGCCTGGGTGACCCTCTTCCTGGTTTCGGTGGGGATCCACCGGAAGATCTTTGAGCATGCGCAGGGTATTGAAACAGGATGACGAGACGGCGTTGACTTGCTTGGTCATCGTGAGGGAGGAGTCCAGGATGAAGCCCAGGTTGCGTGCATGGTCCGTTGGCTTGGGTGCGGTGCCCAGGGCAGGGGTCCACCAGGAGTCGTCCCAGGTAGAAGGGGATGGTCCCAGGATGAGGACTTCCGTCTTGTCCGAGTTCAGTTTCTTGTGGCAGTTCAGTTGTGTGTTCTTTGTTTCAGTTCACTTGTGGAAGTCACTCAAGGAATTATGCCCGGGGCAGTCAGCCACTCGAGGAATTGTGCCCGGAGTGTTCACACTTGTGGCAGTCACTCGAGGGATTGTGCCCGGAGTGTTCACACTTGTGACAGTCACTCGAGGGATTATGCTCATTGTGCTGAGTGATCGCACATGTATGATTGGAGCAAACGCGGACTGATGCAGCACTCGTTGGAACTGTTCTGTGAAATAAAGGTTCCGTGGGTGGAAAATTCTTGTCCAGCTGGTGCCCATTCCTTCCCAGATTGTTCCAACAAGCATCCTGGGAGCGGTTTCAGAGCATCACCCTTCATCAGCCAGGATAGCTTGAATCCAGTGGTGTAGTGAGCACGAGACCCACGTCTGGGCATACCCTTCCCACTTAACCCCTTAAGTGCTGCGTCGGGGCGTTGGCCGACGGCAGCACTACCTCCCCAGTGCTGCGCACGACCATTGGACGTCCATTCAGCACTAGTTCCAATGGACAGTGCAGCACTGGGGAGGGATGTTTACGAGCATTTATGAGGTTAAGGCCTGGCAGTTCACTCTGGACTGTTCCCATGGGCACAGGGTCAAGACTGATTTGCATATGGATGGGTCCAAACTGGGGTGGCGTACTGGGCAAAAGAACGATGGATTTAACCCAGATCTTTTGACTGGGGAGAATGTTTGCATTGTCAGCATTTCGTCCATCATTTGTTTGCTGTAACACAGCGGAGAGGAGGGCAAAGGTAGTCCGGGTAGAGGCTAGAAGTCTTGCCATAGCTAATGTATGTGAATGTACAGCATGCGTGCATTTTTGTCTCCCAAAAATCAGGACAGGCCAGACATAGAAGTAGGATTGATGGCATAGTCTTACTTTTAGGTCTGTCCTGTCTTTTGCTTCTTAAACTCTGGTCACTATACCCCAGGCACCATATGTGGTGTGAACTTTTGTACTTTTGCCATTCAGAGACAGGCGTTAACACAATACACACCCCCACCGAGTACCGCTGTACAGTACAAGGCATCATTGTAAACAGCTCTATCGGCACAAACCAGGCAATTACATTTCTATGGCATCAGTAGGTTTTCAAAACTACTGCGTGTAGCTCACGACGAAAAGGCTTCTAAATTTAGTTTTAGCTGAAAGGCTTCACGTTGCGAGCGCTGTACGTCTTTCCAGGGTTGCAGCTATCAGCAGAAATAAAACTTTACGTCAACCACACACACGGAGCCGCACACATCCCTAAATAATTGTTACATTATATATATACACAGAAGAGGGCAATTTCTCAGAGCAGCTGTGAGCATTCACAGCCGAGAAGGCGGCTTAGAAGGATATTCAGACCATACATGGAGCTTGCCATAAAGGTAACTGAAGATCGCAGTACACTTTCCCGACACAGCTTTAGCCCAGCCTGGCAGACAACTTCTTCCAGCCTTTGCAGAAAATCTAAAGTTTCTTTGAGCCCATAGCAGGCGAAAAATGTGCTTGATTCACATGGAGGAGGTTTAAAGACCAGCATGGGTTTACTCCCCTAATTCATACAAACCAAACACAAAATGAACCCATGGGTCTATATAGAATAAGCTTGGCTGAAGAAAACACACCGACCTAGAAGGCATCCATTTTAAAGGGCGGTTGCCCTCACCCACCAGAGGTGGCATGCTTCATCACCGGGGAACCTCCTCGTGTCAGGATGCCTAGGCTACAACCCCTTCACTGAGAGGGAAGAGCTCAGGGATGTTTTGATGCTAATGGAGGTAAATACTAAATACCCAATGAAAGAGCTGAAGTGGTGGTGGGGGGAGCAGTGCAACAAGGGGTGAAGTTATTAAAACTAACTATACAGGGTTCGCTGCATATCTTTATTCGGGCGAGCCTGAGCTAGGATTAAAAAAAAGAAAGGCACGGCGAGAAATATTAGACCCCGCTCATGTGTTGAAGGCTTGCTATATGGTACATGCAATGGTTTAATCACTGACACTGTCCACTCGTGTGGACTTGTAAGCGCAGACACTCAAGGCTCACTCACAGGTCCTAACGTTACTGTATCCCTGGAAGCTGTAGGCAACAAGCTTTTGAAGCAGCCCGACCACTTTAGGTTATGTTACACGGTTTCTGTATCACAAGTGTTTGCCAATTCCTGGCCTCTAAGCCAAAGTAGCCCAGCATACCTCAATCGCTTCTGCTTTCCCAAACCTTCCAGACCCCTCCACTCGTTGGGACTCCTACCTGCACAAGTCACATGCATACAGAAAACCAGATCCCGCCATCGAGCCTGCTCCTATTTCGCTCCTAAAGTGTGGAATGGGGCTTTGGGGGGGTGGCCGACCGGAGGGAGGCTTGCCCCCCCGGGGAATTTTGGGGCCCCGGGAAGAGGGGAAAGGGGGGGAAGAATTACGAGGGGACACAGGAAGGGACTAGGGGCTTGGGCTGGATAGTTGGTTTTGGGCTCCTTTTGGGCTGGTAGGGATAAAACCGGCCATTTTGGGTCACTGTGCACCATTTCGTGGGACAGTGACCCCGCAGCCGGGGTCGTAGTTAACGGAGCGTTGTGTGGTGGCTTGGTTTGGGTCGCTTGAGGCCGTTGGAAGTAGCGGTTCTGTGGCGGTTGGTGTGCGGTGCATCGTCGAGGAGGACTGGTGTGCGCAGGGCGGGATTTTCGAACGTTGGGAGCGAGAGTACCTGATTCGTAATGGCGGCTGAGGCGATGACTGATCCCAGGGTGCGGGAAGCATTGCGCCTCTTGGGTGAGGCCGGCAGGACTGACCTACTGCGGGAAGACGTCAGGGTAAGGCCACCGCGGCGCGCTGCTGATGGCGCCGCGGCGGCAGTAGCGGCTTGCGAGCCTCCGCGGTCGCGTGCTAGGAAGGGGGAGGGGGCGGGAGCTGGAGGCGGAGCGGCGCGAGGCGGCGGTTCGAGGGCGGCTGGTGCGCCGCGGAAAAGAGGAGGTGCGGCGAGGGGGCGCCGTAGCAAGGCGCCGCTTGAGTTTGTAGAGGGGGCGGGAGGCCTGGGGGGGCGGGACCTTACGCAAGGGGGGTGCGGGAGGCACGGGGGGCCAGGCCCGGTAGGGGGCGTGGGAGCGGACAGGCCTCGCAGGCACCTAGGAAGAGCACCAGGCTGGGGGGGATGGTGGGGGGAGACGGGGGGCAGTCCGTGGGGGAACGCGGAGGAGCGGGGCAGGGGGGGGGGGGGGTCAGAGGGGGCGCGAGGGGGCAGTGAGGGTGGGGGACGGGAGCATGGGGGCGAGAACGCGGTGGGGGAGGGGGTGGCGAGGGGGCAGGGGGATGCAGGGGGGGGTTCGCCGGTAATCGTGGAAGAGTCGGAGGAGGAGGTGGGGGACGATGAGGGGGGGGCAGGTGATTTGGAGTTGGGGTCTTCAGCAGATGAGGATGTGGTGGCGCCCAGTAGGACAGGGTCGCCACGGGGCGGGGGGAGGGTTATGGGGCGGAGAGGGTGGGCGAGGGGAGGTGGCGAGGGGCGCAGCGGGGTTGGGGGGATGCCACAGGGGTCCGGGGGGGACGGAGGAGAGGGATGGGGGAGGTGGGGGGATTTCGGTTTCGGTGGGGGGGCCACGGGAGGTCGCGGAGGGGGCCCGAGGGGGGGCGGGGATTGTTGGGGGCCGAGGCGAGTCGGGGGGTTGGACAGTGGGGAGAAGGGGGTTGGGGATTCCGGCGCGGCGGGGAGGGCATTCGGCGGCTAGGGGGAGAGGGGGGTGGGGTGGCGACGGTTTTGGTTTTGCCCCGGCATGCTGGACTTCCCCGTTTTTCTCTTGGCAGGAGCAGTTGGTAAGGGGCTCGGGTGAGCAGCATGCGGCTCCAACCCGCCGAGAGGATGGGCCGGCTCAGTCTAGTACGGGCGGTCGCGCTCCACCGAGGGACCATGTGCGCGCGGGCAGCGGATGGCAAGGTCATAGGTCTCCAACGCCCCCCTCCCGATGGGTCGCTCCGGCCGCCGGGGGACGGGGATGGAGCAGCAATATAGCAGGCAATTCTGGAAATCAAACTGGGGACACGAGTATGGAGAGTGTGGATTTGGGGACGCTGATGGCAGCGTGTAGGGACAAAGCGGGTCTGAGCAGGATGTCAACAGGAGCGGTCATGGGGGGCGGTGATGCAGAGATGGAGTCAGAGGAAGAAGGGGAACTGCGGGAGGATGGGGGGGAAACCGGTAATGTTGTTGACAGTGTTTTACAGGTGTGCCCCCGGCAATCGGTGCCGCGAGTGACGGCCCCCCCAACAGACCTGGTTCGGCGGCGGGATCCAGTGAGGACGCACGCCTTGACGCCAGGTAAGACCAGTACGGGGTCGGGGTGTGGCTTGGGCAGGCCTCATGGAGGCCAGGAGGTTGGGGGTGCGGATGGCGGATGCCAGAGGTCAGTGGGGACAGATGCCGGCGGTGGTGACGCAGTGCGATTGGTGAAGGGCAGATACGTAGCGGATGCGGGGGTGGGTACGGAAGCGGTAGGAGGCGCGGCGTCGGGGAGTGCGTCGACGGGGGACGCGGCGGCGGCCGGCGGGGCGGTGGCGCCTGGACGAAGGAGAGTTGCGATGTGGCGGTAAAGAAGCTGCCGTACATGGGGGTAGCGAAGCCTCTGGGGGCTCATTTGTCACTGGTGACCAAAGAGAAGATATGGAAGGGGGAGTATGTGGAGATCTGGAGGTTGCTTCACAGAGAGTTGATGGCAAAAGAGGGGTCGAAGGAGGAGGAGCATGAATTAGCCAGGCGTCCGAAAGTGCCGGTTACGATTGAGAATTGGTCGGCGGCTTTCCTGATCTATGCCAGTGTGTACTGTGAGAAGTACCCGGATAGGGCGGTCGCGCTGTTCAAGTACATGGACGTAGTGCGGCGGGCGCAGGTGACTTACGGTGGTAATGCGTGGTCGCATTACGATGAGGAGTTTCGGGCGCGCATGGCGTCGGATCCGGAGGCAAAGTGGGGGGAGTTGGATGCCGACCTCTACCAACAGACGATGAGTGGGGCGAAGTTTGGCCGCACCATCTTCACGGCCAGCGGGTTGCCAATGGCGCCGCCCCCCTTTTCGGCCCGCCCCACCCGTGGAGGGGTGGGGGCGGGGGGTGCCGGAGGTAGTCAGGGTGTCGGAACCTGCTGGGATTTTAACAGGGGTTCCTGTCTCCGGCAGGCGTGCCGTTTTCGGGACGAGTGCTCCGCATGTGGGAGACGACACCCAGAGGCGCGATGCTGGGGACCTTGGGGAGGCCCAGCGCAGGCCCAGTACCCGGCCCCTGGGCCAAGCAGGGGGAAGGGAGGGGGAAGGGGGGGGGGGGCGAGTACCCTGGGAAAAGGCTCGTACACCGGTTAAGCTGGATCGGCTAGAGCCGTTGTTGGAGGCGTATCCGCGGGCGGACGATGCGGCCGTGCTGCGTCGGGGCTTCAGGGAGGGTTTTTGGTTGGGATACGAGGGTCCGCGGATTGCTCGTTGGGCGGAGAACCTGAAGTCCGGGAACGCGCACAAAGGTATCGTCCGGAAAAAGCTCATGAAGGAAGTGAAGGAAGGGAGGATGGTAGGGCCTTTTGCGGAGGCACCGTTGCCGGATTTGATCATCTCGCCTATTGGTGTGGTCCCGAAGAAGGAGCAGGGACAGTTCCGCCTGATTCAACATTTCTCGTGGCCGGAGGGCGCGTCGGTGAACGACTTTATCTCGGCGGAGTTGGCGTCCGTGTCGTACTCGTCTGTGGACGTCGCGAGGCGGTTGGTGACGACGGCGGGCTCGGGGGCGCTCATGGCAAAATGCGATGTGAAGTCTGCTTTTCGGTTGCTGCCGGTTCACCCGGCGGATCATCAGTTGCTGGGGATTCAGCTTGATGGACAAATTGTTGTGGACAGGGCGCTTCCTATGGGGTGTTCCGTGTCGTGTGCCTTGTTTGAACGATTCAGCTCCTTTCTGCAGTGGGCTTTTTCCTGGCGCACAGGCTCTGAGGCGATTACGCATTACCTGGACGACTTCTTCCTGGTGGGTCGGCCCGGTTCGACGGACTGCCAGCGGAGTCTGGACAGTTTTACGGACCTGATGGGTCACCTGGGGGTGCCGCTGGCGCCAGAGAAGACGCAAGGGCCCAGCACGGTGCTGTCGTTCCTCGGGATAGAGCTCGACTCGGCGGCCATGGAAGCACGCCTGCCGGAGGACAAGCGGACGGTTATGGTGGAGTTGGTGAAGAGCATGTTGGCCAGGCGGAAAGTGTTGGTGCGCGAAGTACAGGTGTTGCTGGGGCATTTGAATTTTGCGTGTCGCGTGGTGCGAGCGGGACGGACTTTCTGTCGGCGGTTGGGTTTGGCATTGGCCGGTCTGACACGGCCGCATCATCATGTGCGGATCTCGGCGGGTGCGAAGGAGGATCTGAACATGTGGTTGGCTTTTTTGGAACGCTTCAATGGCGTGCCTATGGCACCCCCGGAGGACTGGGAGTGGAACGTGACTATGTCGTCGGATGCGGCGGGAGTTGGAGGTTTTGGAATCTACTGGGCGGGCAGATGGTGCGCGGAACAATGGCCGGAGCAGTGGCAGGCAGGGGGTAGGAGCAATGCTTTCTTGGAGCTTTTCCCGTTGGTAGTGGCGGTGACTGTGTGGGCGCAGGAGTTGGCGCACAGGCGGGTGTTGTTCAAGGTGGACAATATGTCAGTGGTGCAGGTAGTGAACCGGCAGTCCGCGAGGGAACCCCAGGTGCTGAAGCTGATGCGCGTTTTCGTTTTGAGGTGCTTGGAACACGATATCTTGTTCCGGGCTCAGCATGTGCCGGGAGTGGACAATGACATTGTGGATGCTTTGTCTCGTTCTCAGTGGCAGAGGTTCCATGGGCTAGCCACGGAGGCGGCGGCAGTCAAGACGGAGGTGCCGAAGGAGATGTGGTTGGTGGGAGAGCGCGGGTCGTTCAGTTGGTGAGAACGTCCCTGGCAGCGTCCACATGGAAGAGTTATGAGCAGGCCTGGACGGAGTTTCTGCGCTTTGGAGCGGTAAGGCAGCGGGGCAAGTGGTGTCGGGAGGAGCAGGTGGTGCGTTTCATGCTGGAGTTGATGGACAAAGGTTTGGCGAGAGTGACCATCGCGGCTAAACTGGCGGGCGTGGCCTTCATGGGCAAGCTGTGGTGGGGGTATGCACCCTCGGCGGGGGAATTGGGGGGGAGACTGCTGGAGGGTTGGGAGAGAGAGAGAGGGGCTCGAGCGCGGAAGAGGCGGCCGATTACGGAGAAAATGTTGGTGGGCCTGGTGGGTCAGTTGCCGCGGGTGTGCAGGGATCGGGCGGAGACGGTGCTTTTTTCCACATTGATGTCGAGGTTGTATTTTGGAGCCTTTCGGGTGTCGGAGTTGGTGGGTTTGAAGGGTGGTACGGGGTTGACGTGGGGGGAGGTGGAGATCGGTGGCCGGGAGGTAGCATGCGGCTTCGGCGGTCTAAGACTGATCAGCGAGGAAAGGGTACGTGGGTGTTGTTGGGCCCGGGGGGAGCGGAGGCAGTGTGCCCGGCGGAGTGGGGGAGACGGCTGGCAGAGGACGGGAGACAGGATGGCTCGGAGGTCTTTGGCAGGAGAGGGGGGGGGGGCGTGTGACGGCGGCGCAGTTGTTGTGGGTCCTGCGGCACGCCCTGCGGTCTATGGGTGAGGACCCGGGGATTTTGGAACACATTTGTTTCGCATCGGTGCAGCGACGGAGGCAGCGCGGAAGGGTTGGGGGAAGGAGGAGATCAAACGGCTGGGGCGGTGGAAATCAGACTGCTATAAGTCTTATGTTAGGTTGCGAGGGGTAGTGTTGGATTAGAATGGATGTTTGGGATCGCTGCTTACATATGTCTCTTTTCAGGTGCGGTGGCGGGGCCTACGGCAGCAGCGGTGTCCATATATGTGGTGGGCCATTCGTTTGTAAAAAGAGCGGAGAGGGCTGAGTGGGAAAAATGCAGGAACCTCAATCTGGAGCTGGACGAGAATTTGTTTAGGTGTCACTGGAGGGGCAAAGGGGACATGCGTTGGCACGAGTTGGTGCCGGTTTTGAACAATGTTGTGCGGGGGGGGGTCTGCCCTGATGTTGTGGTCATTCACCTGGGGGAAAACGACTTGGTGCAGAGCAAAGGGCTGGCGCTGGTAAAACAAATGAGGAGGGACTTGCTGGAGATCAAGAGGCAGTGGGCGGGGTGCTACGTCATCTGGTCAGAGTTCATACCCAGGAGGTGTTGGAGGGGGGCGGAGAGACCAGGGGCAATAGATAGAACTAGGAGGAAGATTAACAGAGAGATGAGGGCCTTCTGTGACAAGGAAGGGGTGGGGCGGATGGAACACCCAGAGTTGAAGTATGGGGCGGTCTACTTTTTTATGGAGGATGGGGTACATTTGTCGAGATATGGGATGGAGCTGTATATCGTGCAATTGAAGGAGGCGGTAGACCGGGCAGTAGGGGTGCGCAGGTATCCAAAGGTGCAGGGGCCCTAGGGGGGGGGGGGTCGAAAGCCGTATGGGGGCTTTCGAGTGGCGCTTTTCCTAGCTAAACGGGGAGGGTAGGATAGGAGGAAGGAGTTTTACTGGCTGAGGAGAGGGAGTGTACAGTTGGCTGATGTTGAAACAGAGAGACAAGTGTTGGGTAATTTATAATGAGGTTATGTGTTGGCGGGCAACTGTTAGGGGAGGGGGTGGGGGTTTGGTTAGGTACATGTATAATTAGTTAGGCCTAGTTTTGTACGGCAAAGGCCAAGGTTGGGGTATGTTTTCAGGATGCACCTGTTTCCCAATAAAGCGGCCTTTATCACACCTACATCTGTGTCCGGTCGGTTCTTCCCCTCCCCGTCTCCCGATGGGCCCCAATGGGGCTTTGGGGGGTGGCCGACCGGAGGGAGGCTTGCCCCCCCCCCGGGGAATTTTGGGGCCCCGGGAAGAGGGGAAGGGGGGGAAGAATTACGAGGGGACACAGGAAGGGACTAGGGGCTTGGGCTGGATAGTTGGTTTTGGGCTCCTTTTGGGCTGGTAGGGATAAAACCGGCCATTTTGGGTCACTGTGCACCATTTCGTGGGACAGTGACCCAGCAGCCGGGGGGGCGTAGTTAACGGAGCGTTGTCCCACCCACCCTCCCTTTGGATAGGTTTTCGGGGAGGAGAGGGGTTAGCTTGTCCAGGGGAGGATGCCTGTGGGATTGCCCAAGGGATGTTGTGGAGCAGGTGCTTTCTGCGTTAGGGTTTTCGGGTCGTGTTGTCGCTGGGGGCAGGTGCTGCAATGTTTATGTCGGATGGTGCTTTTCCTAGCTAAACGGGGGGGGATAGGAGGAAGGAGTTTTACTGGCTGAGGAGAGGGAGTGTACAGTTGGCTGATGTTGAAACAGAGAGACAAGTGTTGGGTAATTTATAATGATGTTATGTGTTGGCGGGGAACTGTTAGGGGAGGGGGTTTGGTCAGGTACATGTATAATTAGTTAGGCCTAGTTTTGTACGGCAAAGGCCAAGGTTGGGGTATGTTTTCAGGATGCACCTGTTTCCCAATAAAGCGGCCTTTATCACACCTACATCTGTGTCCGGTCGGTTCTTCCCCTCCCCGTCTCCCAATGGGCCCCAATGACCTGCCGCCACACGTAGGAGCCTCCTCCTCGCTTCCTGAATTCCACAAGAAGCTGAAGGCCTGGCTTTGAGTAGTCCAACAAGTCCCCGGGTGTGCCCCGACTCACACCGGCTCAGCACCAGGACACCCTCCCGGGCGATAGTGCGCTCTACCAATCTGCACAACATAAGTAACAGATCAGCAGTCAATCAACACCTTGATTCAGTGGCTCTAAACACGTAACCGCAGCGCACTTTCAAGTAAAAGTGTAGGCATTGGCCTTTCAACCCATCCTCTATCAGGACTGAGCAGACAGTGCACACAGCATAATTGGCATGAGGCTCTTATCACGACTGGCTGCACTAACAGGTCACTGTTTATTATCCTCAAATCCCTGATGAAGGGGCCCCGTTTATATTGTAACTACTTTCAGTTCCTTATGTTTTGTTCCCTGTAACGGAAGGTTCCTAGCCAGAATTAACTAGTTTGTTTACGGTGCCGATTTTCTTTTGTTTGCAGTCGTTTTTCCTTTGCCCGACTCCACCTACACTGGCTTTCCCTCCTCCTTTCTGCCTATTGGTGCTGCAGTGCAACCCACCCACCTTTAAGATGGCAGCCACTGCCTGGCCACTAATGCAGGCATCTGCAAATGGAGGGGCCTTCCCTACAAGCAAGTTTATTCTGGAGAATATTCTTAAACCAGGTCTTAGAAGACTGCTCAAAATGTAACTTGAGGAGAAAACCTATATCAGAGAGCATCCTGTAAATCATATTCATTCAGCCATATTACGCAGAAAGTCAGACAGGACACCCCCCCCCCCCCCCCCCTCGCCTCCCCAACCCAACCCATTTTGCTCCACCCTCCCACCAGTATTCCTACAGGGATAACGAATGCATGCTCAGTGGTGGCTAATAGATCAATTAAAAAAAATATTTTTTCGACTAAAAAAAACCTTCAGATTGTATTTATTCCAGAAACACGGTGGTCAGCAAATCTGTCCCATAAAAAACCTGTCAGCCTAGCAAATCAAGTGAAGCTTATCCTGAACTAATAGTGATCTAGGTAAACACTGGTGTGGGTGGAAAGTGGGGTCTCGCTAGCCATACTACAGAAGACAGCGGTAAACAGTGGGTCTCTGATGCCACATTTGACTTCTAAACATCCATGTCCATCCAAAAGGACATATTTATAGATACTGGAGAGTATATGATGCCATTTTCTGCAGTCTCAAGGGTGGACAGAAAGACGGGAGAGGGGGGAAATGTATAATAAACGTGCACTTCTACCCTGGGGTGACTGCGTGCACAAGCTTGCTAACAGGGAAATCCCAGGTTAGGAGGCTGGACAGAATTTTATAGACTCCTAGAGGTTGAAAAGCCAGGTTTTTCGTTTTTTCCTAAAACAGAGGCCACCTAGACTCAACTGAATACGTTTTTAATTAAACAAATGCTTGGGTAGAAATTAGAACGGTCACAATCTCTACACACATTCAATCGGGAGAACACAAGTCTTCCAAATACCCTAAAGGAGGGGCAAGGGCTTGCAAACACTTTAGGATATACTTAACCCCTCCTGAATTCGTCCACAGGCTTGCTCAAGAATAAATAATTCCCCCTACCTTAGTCCATGCATAATTAACAAGCATTGGCAAAGCCTATTGGTGTGGGGTAATATTAGCACAGTGGAACACACTGGGCGGAGCCAGCAGCAGTGGACAGAGGGGGGATGTGGTTGTAAGTTGTAAAGTAATTCCTCAAGCAGTTCAATGAAAGCACTCAAGGGGAGGTGGAAGGATACGCTCACAAAGTCAGCAGAATTAAGTGGGATGGATTCTCCACTGGGCTGAGCCAAGATGTGATTGACAATGTCTAAAGCCAATGGCCCAGAGACACTGGTTGTAAAAAGACAACTGCTGGAAGGTGAAGACCCAAAGCCCATTGTATGAATATTGTTAGTAGTATGTCAGAGTGACACGCCACGGCTGTCAAAACCAATGACCTAAAATGAGAATATCCCCACCCCATCCAATACACACTCACATGCAGAGAGCGGTGGAAGGAATGGTTTGAGAAGGCAGAACCGGGCTGAAAGATCACTTCCTTAGTAACATAGTTACTGTTTCCTAGTCAACACAAGCTGTACTTCAAGCTGAAAGTCAGTTGGTTCCAGCAACACGACAACACAGGTTGTGAAGAAGGCCCCAAGACTAGGGTAACATTTACAATCATGCACATCATTAACTCTACATCCCTTTCACTTCTTATGTCATCTTTTTCGCAAATGGTTTATCTTCACAGCACAAAGGTTGCATTTGGAATTGGCCAGAAAATAAATGTTTTTAAAAAGGCAGTAATCTAATGATGTCGAACACAAGATAATACGTTTTTAGACAATTCGACTACAGAAACACAATTCTCAGTAATAGAGTTCTGCTACAATTCCACGACTATTTATGGGAATACTCTGATTTAAATAAGTTATTAATAGATTTGTAAATTACTGTATGTTGGCTGTCAGACACTTCTAAACAGTTCTCCACCAGGTGAGCACTGTATTCAGACATCATGGGTTATGGTCACTCCAATGAGAGAACAAACTACTACACCATAAACAGTACTGTTGTAAAATACCTTCACTCAATTACAGTTCTCCGCCTTAAACTTCTGAGGAACAGCACTAACTAGCAACAACCAGGCGGATGAGGTAAACGACTCGTACATAAATTGGGGAACAGAAAAACCAATATGTGAGGGATACAAAAACAAGGCAAATGGACACAATTTGGAACACAAACATGTTATATTAAAGCTAATGTGGTTAAAGGCGGATATAAAAACAAAGCTACCATGCTAATAAGATAAACGTCTAATAGACAAATGACCAAGAGGCAAAACTATCTGTGACGGGTAAAATTAAAGGTAAATAGGCACATTTTGGAAAACGTACACAAGGTTGCACTAAAGGAAAACTTGCAAAACAGACACTAAAGGGAGGAGGGAAGGGGAGATGGTGGGGGGTGGCTGCAGGGAATCAATATGATTTTTTTTAAAAAGCTTTTCAGATGGGCTAACTGCTCAATTCCTTAAATAATGGAAGGACCCCCTATACGCACACGGTTTAAAGCTTATTTGGAAGCACTGAGGACAGGCGAACTCTCTCCCACCACTAGGGATGTGGTTGTTATAATGTTGCTGAAGCCTAATAAGGGTGGTAGACTTTGCCACGCATACCATCTGCTATGCCTCCTAAATTTGGACAAGATATTAGCTATGGTTCTAGCTGCCAGATATAACCCCCAATAGACAAACTGGCCCTCTCACATCAAGGGGGATTTATCTTCAGCAAGTCCATGGCACATAATCCATGAACACCATTTGCTCTGATACACCAGATTAGCGCTGACCGGAGGCAGAGGTGGCATTTTTAGACGCTGAGAAAGCCTTTAATTCACTGCAATGGCCCTTCCTCTTCACAACCCTGCATAGAACTGGCTTTGGCAACTACCCAACTGAAATTCATTGGGCTGCTACACTTTGACGCAAGGGATTGGGTATGTATTAATAACCGCTTATCAGATCCCTTAGGTAGAGGTCGCCAGAAGAGGCGTTCTCCCCACTGTTTGCTATGGTGACGGAACCGCTGTCCTGCTGGCTCACGGAGTATCAGACTCAGAAATGAATCGTCTTTCCAACTAGAAGCCTCCTAGTGTCATTATACACAAACTATATTCTCCTTTTCATTTGGAAGCCGAATGCTAATCTTGTTGCCATTATCATAGAAATTGATTTGTAAGAACAAACCGGTTTTCAAATCAACTAGAATAAATCTGAGACGGTCCTACTCATGCATTCCACGAAACAGGTAGAGTTAGAATAGCAAAGAGAAGCATTAGAACTGTGCACTACCTGGATGTTTCCGCAGAGAGACAGAGATGTAGGACTACTGAACAATTCTGGCTGGCTCTGGAAAACTAAGCGTCACAGGAAGAACGCTGGATTTCATTGACGCTAGCATTGAGGAGAACCATTATTAAGTTGGTCCTCCAGTCAAAATTCTTATATTTATTAACTAACTTTCCATTTCACCAAATAAAACATTTAAGGATGGTCTTTTATTCTATCATTGCTGATATGGGTAGGAAACAGCTGCGCCTAAACGGAGATATTTAAAACCTCTTCCTTGATAAAGGGGGATTCCGCGTGCCAGATTGCGGATTGAAAAGATTCCTGCTTATGCTGTGCAAGGGGAAAAAGAAGTGGACTGCTATGAAGAAATAGAGCCAGCCTGGACTCAACGGGTCCAGCTGTTCCCAGGCATGAGAGGCGTTGGCCCCGTTGTTTGAGAAGCTTACACTAATAGTGTCACTGCTCAGCCCAATCAGCACAGCCTACTTAGTGGCAGCACTGTCATCTGTGTCTTTACACACCACCAAGAGCACACAATATGACGACCTTTTAAAAAAAGCATTAAAAATTCAATAGGGCTCGCCTTTGATTACGTTAAAGCCATTTGCTTTGCTAATGGTATTGTATAGCAAAGCACATGGCTTTAACTTAATGAAAAGCGAGACCTATAAAAGTTTTTTGTCAAGACACGTGATGAGCTACTTGTCCCTCGACAAATGACTTTGTGCAGGGAGTACAAACAACTTGGGGAATGCTAAAAACAACCACCATGCAAAAGACAGGGCAAGCATTGGTGTCTGCGGTTAGAACAGGCAATTAATGAATTCTTTATCCATCAAGGATTGTGCCACAAACATACTTTAAAGTCATATGCTTATTTTGTCGCATCAAAGTGTGCTTATTTTGCCACACGTTTCTCCTGGAAGTTACATAAGTTGTCATATTTAAAGATCACGAAACTTTCCCAATAAGGATACCTTTTTATGTCTTTTCTCCGAAAAAACATATTGTTAATTAAAGGCTGAACTGAATATTTAGAACTTTATTGGCTTTATAAAAAGGAGGGGCCTTTCTTCGAAGTAGCACAAACGTGGTTCATGGGTTCTGTGTCGATCAAAGCATTTGCTTTGTTTTACCTACTGGCACGTGCAATCTACTACCTGTACATTACATTGTACGGGCTCTTCTAGAACAAGCAAACTGTGCTGTTCGTTACAGCCTCATAACTGGGCTACTTTGTAATAGGGAAGGGTTTCCGGATAGTTGTGCAAATTAGCACAATGACATGAGTGGTGGTGGTGGAGTAATAATATAAACAATAGGGTGCAAGGGTGGTATTCCCCGCTTTGCTAATGAGTGGCTGTAGATGCCTGAATACAGTAACTATAGCGCATGGTACATGAATTTTGATATCTTTGCAAATACACTGATGACTAATGCTTTCTCAAGGGATGCCCAATATCCCAATCTGTAGGCTTGACAGCTGAGTGCACGATTACAGGAACGTTGCCCCATTAAAGCCCTTATCTGGCATATTTCTGGACGAGGACAAAGCTTGGGACACACACAATAGGCAGCTTCTGCAGTCAAGCAGTGTTGCAGGATCTACCGGGGCAGGATCTCCGCCCAGCTCCCAAGTATGGGAGTGCAGGAAGTAGGGTATTATAGTAGGGGAGGTTCCTCTTGTCTGGACGCAGGCAGTAGAAGAAAGGCGGCCTTACCTCGGAGGTTGTTGTTGATGTACGGCGGAGTGGTGGGAGTCACGTTGCCCGAGCTGGCTGCGGAAAGCAGAGACGACCGCTTGTCTACGCCGTCGGCAGCCATACCTGCTGCAGGAGCAGCTGAGCCTGCTCTGTCGAAGGGGGAGGGGCGGAGGCAGGACCAGGATACAGCCTCAATCTTTAGGCTATTATCACAAGGGCAGTGGGAGATTTCGGGGGAGGCCTGGCCGAAGAGAGACTCCTGGGACAGCCCTGGTAGAGGAAACCGGAGAAGGATCACACCCTCCCCCTGTGTGTCACAAGGTCATGGAGTGAGACGTAAACACAGAGGGCAGGTGACAGCCATGGGAAAACCCGAGTCCTCCGACTCTGCCACAACCATGCGCGGGGTGCGCAAGCTCGCTGCCTTCACCTCATTTCCCAATAACTCGGGGTTAAATAAGAGTACATGTATTGGTTTTCATTTGATGTGACAGCTGGTGTTGAGTGTGGGTTGTCCTCGAGCCCCTATACAGAGAGGGGTGTAAAGGAGGCGAACTACACCTGCGTCCTACTGTCTGCTCCGATGATCCACAGCCTTGAAGAAAGGCACATTAAAACAAGCCGAGGCGGCCCGCACTCAAAATGACAAAAAGTGCTTCCAGACATATAAAAGAGCGTGTAACTTCGCAAGTGAAAGATCCAATCCCGTTGGGCGAGGCCAAAAGGAGACAAGGCGGCAATAAGGAGGGACTAAGAAGCCTCCTTTACAAATCAGAAGCCAGCGTTTTGCAGGTAAGATGACGCTAACCTATTAAAAAGATGGGCGGGCTTCAACTCCGCCTCCGAGCTTTGGAATCTGTATTGATTCCAAGAAGCTCTCGTATTGAAGAGAGCAGCGCATGCGCGCTGTTTTCGCCAGCCGGGACCTAAAAAGGAATAAGAACTTACTAGACATTCAAACGTATTGTGTGCTTTCAACGCTGCGTATGTTCGAGTTGCTAAACCTCCATCACACGTAAAAGGCACACCTTGGTTCTGGGGCACAGCGCAGAGCTAAGAAGTACCCCTGCATGGAGTTCATCCGCCCGGTTGACTTATTTGGGCCAGTTCGGTTGCACCTGGAAAATGTGCCCAACCTACCTGGTCCTCCTAGAATAAGAGCCTATGGACTGTGTTCATGGATGGATGGAGTTTATGGTGGGGGCTGTGTGGATGGAGGAGATGACATATCTACATAAAAGAGAAATGAGGAAGGAATCTGTATTATCATCATACCTGTGAGTTTGTGTTTGAACAGTGAGTAACCTTGGTTGGTGGGGGTGGAGGGAAGAGGATTAGTTATTACGGTTCAGTTTCCATCAATGAGCCTCATTTGAATGATGCTGCATCTTTCATCACAGAACATTTTACTGCAAAACGTGTATCCTCCTTAGAAAATGTTAAAAAAACAAATTTAAAAAACACAAGACGATTGTTTACATATACAAAATTAAATTAAAAGGCATGCCTAGACTGCTCCACTTCACTACCTCCTATAGGTGGAAGATGAAATAAGAGGTTGTTTACATTCGGTGGGCTGTGCACTCATACCAGCCACTGGAATCCAGAGAAACAAGCAGGCTTTAAAGGGAATGTGCACGCGCCTCAGAGCGCGCCCGGATATGAGACCTGGCCTGACATAAGAAGGGACTGTCTGCTGAGCGAACCTCTGGCCTTCTCAAAGGTCGCATTTCAACATACACGGCCTGACATAAGAAGGTACTGTGCTGGGCGAATCTCTGGCCTTCTCAAAGGTTTCATTTCAGCATACAAGGACAACACAGGGACAAACACTTAAGGAGAAATACTGCATCTTGGCAAAACACTACCTAGGGCAGATGACCTAGGGGAAAGTGTGGTTGAGCTGTGCAAAAGAAATGCCCTCACATGCAACACCAACGTCGAACTCTATGGTGGATAATTGCTGCATCTTCAAATATCTCACAGAAAAAAATGATGAAGAGGCCTCTCATTCCTGTAAATTGTGAGACCCAGGGTTTTGGAGACACAGCGTCCTTGTACTCCGTGGTTTCACCAAATTACGTTTCAAGGCTTACCCTAACCGCACTACAAAAAATGTTTAAAAAAACGTAATACTTAACTATATGATGAAATGAAGCCTTGACAAGCTAATGATCTGGAAAGTGCATTGAGCAAACATTAATTTTAACAGAGCAGGCACGCGGCAGGACTGAGCATGCGTGTGGGCCTTCTATTTTGTGGTGGTCCCTCGTTTAACACCGCTCTCTCACAGGGCCATCACCCCTCACTTTCATTGCACCTCACCTTCAAGTCTGATGCCACACAGGCCCAAGGCAGGGACTTACAGCTCAGCCACCCCTCCACCGCCTTAAGAAATGTGACAGCGCAGGGGTGGATACCACGTGTGGGTGAGGTGCTTACCTTCGACAGCGGGGAGGTCCCCCGTATGCTCTGCACTATCTCCTGCCCCTGGGGGTGCACCCGGGCCACGTGCTCCCACATTCGATCCCAAGTCTGAGGGTCCAGCGGAAAGCCACTCCGGTTCACATAAAAGAGGACCCCTCCATCCTTGTCTTCTTCCTCTGACCCGGCCCCGGAGGCCTGCTGGCTGCTGCTGCTGCTCAGTGGCACCAGAGCAGGCCCAGTGCCCCCGCTCGGCCGGTCGTGGGTACTGCGAGAGCGGCCCGGCTTGGCCCCCTTGACCACCGCACGGTGCTGGTGGTGGGGCCGGTGCGAGCTGGAGCCGGTCATAGCGCCGCAGCGCAGGGCTCTAGGCGCTGGGGCACTCACTCTCCAAGGGGCTCCATGCTGGGGGTCGGTAGTGGAGGCCAGACGACCCGGTCAGCCAGACAATCCTCTCGCGCAACCTGTAACGGAAACAAATCCAGTGTAAGAGTGCATCAACTGAAAGTAGAGTGCAACAACTGAAAGTATTTGGAAAGAATTGAACTTTTTTTTTAAGGCACATAAAAACTGCAGGTAGCACGGAAGGCAGTGATGGTGTCGGAATTCATCTGAAACACAGGCAAATTAATTACTCTGAGACCATTAATTATAACTGGTAAGTAATTACTCTAAAATCATATACTACATTATTATTTCCAAGACCACTTCGATTAAGATCAGCTGCTGGAACACAAAAAAGCATAGGCATTGAAAGAAATGGTCACTTATTTATCGTCTCAATTTAGATAACCGGGAAATGAATAGGAGAGTTATGTAATTTGGGCCATGGCCATACAGTTGAGGTCCACTGAAGAGAAAAATAAATAGATTACAACTCCGGGTTTAGAAGCCAACAATTTCCAGCTGACCCAAAAAAAAGTATACACCGAGTAAAGCCCCACAAAAAAACATTCAAATCAGTCCCCCGCAGCTTACAGTGGTAGCAGCGAAGGCAATCAACGAATAAACGTAGATTTGTACTTCTTATATGACTATCAATTTTTTTTAGAGTCAATTTCAGAAAGCTTTATTCGACAGCATGTCATAAAAGCAAGATTGTACATCCTCTTACATCATTAGACATAATCGTTATAAATAGTCAGACAGGGCCTGCTTCTGCAGTGAGCCAGGGCAAGGGACGCCGTATGCAGACACGCCCGGCACCCCCTATGGGTGCTGTACAGCCAGTAGACGTACATTGCAATGAGGGGCACGGGTTGTCTATGTTGGTTCACATCCCCTGATGCACGACAGACAGACTGTCACACACAGCACAAGGAAGGGGGTGTTGAATATGCATAACTCGTGCATTTAAGAGGAGAATAAAACACCAGGGAATCAATGAACGCGGGGCCCAGGCACCAACCCGCAGCGCGCTTATAATGTGTACATGTTATTTACTATGACTGACGCGCAGTGCCACTGATTCAACACTACGGGGAGTCCTCGCTGGCAGCCATGGGTGGCTCTCTGCGGCGACTTTCATTGCAGCCAGCATCGGCTCGAGACACGTTTCTCAATACTTGCCCAGAGCCAGGCTAGGACACGCTCAATCCCTACCACAATAAAGCACCGTTAATGCAATGCAACACACAAAGAACACGTTCTACACCAGTGTTACATTACATACTGGAAAAGGATCCTCCTTTTAACCAACATCGGGAGAATGATCGAACCAGTTGACCCTGTGAGTATTACTGGCTGGCTGCAGGACACACACACGCACCACTCCCCCACCCTACCAGATGGCTATTTCTGTCCGTCTGTGCCTTCTCTCCACACTGCCACGTGCCCAGCTGACCAGTGCCTGTATGTGCCTGCTGCAAGCTTGAGCCTCAGTGCCTGCTTCCTTCATGGCTGGCTATCTGCCTGGAGGCTTGGAGCCTGGATCCCCAGTTCTGGACTGCGCTCCCGTGCATGGCTGCTCCATGCCTGCTCGTCACACCCCTCTATGCCTGTTCTCCAGCGTGGTGAATCTATGGAGGGCGTTATCCCTGCGCCTGGCTGCTCGCTGGCCTCTACCCACATCTTCATCCCCAACCAGCCCGCGGGGGTGTCCGGGGCTGGAGTGGCCACTCTGGCTTTTTGTGCAGCAGGATCGGGGATGCGCTCAGCAGGATAGGATGCAATGACCCACAACACTATTGCCTCATGTAACATAACGTTTGCTTTTGTAACATGCTCACTTGTAATTTTCTCCTCATGTATCATTACTGTTCCTATCGTGAAGCGCTCGGACACCAGTCCGCGCTATATAAAAACGCAAAAAATAAAAAAAAAATCATGCTAGCTGCCGCCTCCTATGTAGTGGGGCTGGTTTGAACATTTAAGGCAGGGCTGATTTTGGTGTCCAGTCAGTCCACCCTTGGTCACCGGCCCCAGCCCGCCCTCCCTTGCCCCAAAAGCACCAGCATTTCATTCACCAGCCCTTAGTGCAATGCTTGCTCGTCATGCTGCCTATTCCCGGACATGCTCTGTGCCTGCCCTTATATGCACCTATGCCCCGGCGGCTGCCTGTCCTCTCCCGGCCCCGGCCCCGGCCCCGGCCCCGGCCCCTCACCTCCAGCCCCGGCAGAGCGGCGCACAGCAGACGCCTCAGCCGGGCTCCTTCCTCTCCATTCTGCCCCCAGAGCTCCACTAATCCCCGCCACACCGTATCCCGGCAGCCACGGCTCAGCCTTCCGCGCGCTGCCATTGGTTCAAGGCACAAAGGAGGGCGGGTTCGAGCCTTCTCATTGGCTGGCGAGGAGCACCGCTCGCCAGTTGGCGTCGGAATAAAAATAAGGAGGGCCAGACGTCAGCTGTGTGTGGCCGGGCCCGGGAGGCGGCTGTGGAAGGGTTGTAATTCCATCACTGAGGAAGGCGTGCCCAAGGACCCCTGACAGCAGTGGGTATCCGATGTATGCCCCGCGACTGCAGAGCGGGCTGCGGGGCAATTGCATTAGCTAAATTACTCTAACGGTCGAGGATGCAACCACTGTCTTGTGGGAGCAATGCACAGTGCGAAGAGTAATAGAGCGTTTATTGTCACTGCAGGATGACCGACCTCCACTTTCCTTAGTATCACGAGCACTCCTTCCAATTTTGTATGTCTTACCTTAAAATCGCTGCTATCATGCGTGTTGGTCTTTTTTTTAAATATAACTCTTTTTATTAAACATCATCGACAGCACACATCACTACATCACATGAGCAGGAGACAATACAACTTCCACAGTTCCAATAGTGGGTCACGGGGAATAAATACACAATGAACAATATTCAAGTGTTAGGGGGTTATAAGAGTCTCATCTTCAATGAGGGGTGCAGGTGGGGGACATTTATTACCTCTGTATGTGTTCCAGGGTCCCCACACCCTATTCCATTTCTTGGGACACCCTCTGGCCACATAGACCGATTTTTGCCGGAACATGCACCAATCTAAGCCTTCCTTCCACTCTCCTATTGTTGGCGGTTGGTGGGCACCCCATCGTTGCGCTATATTCCTTTTTGCAATCATGAAAGCCAAGGTTGCCCATTGCTTAGTGTAGGAGGTGAGGTCTGTGGGTTCCCAGACATTAAGGAGGCACCCACGTGCCTCTGGCTGTAAATCGACTGTGAGAACCTCACGAAGAGTGCGGTACAGCGCCTGCCAGTAAGTTTGCATGTGTGCACATTCCCATATGATGTGGATAAAAATGCCCACCCCACCACACCCCGTCTACATTCCTCACTATGAGCTCTGCCCATGCAGACCAACCCTGGCCCGGGAATGTAGATCCTGTAAATGTAAATGTAAATGTGTTTGTATTTATATAGCACCTTCTACCCAGAGGTCTCGTAGCGCTGTATTCATACCACTGTGGAACCCTTCCTGGCTTTCCTGTGAGATGTCCACTCCTGGGCACCCCCAAGGTGAAGCCAGGCATCTAAGCGCTGGTGGGGCCGTTGTGGAGAATTTTAAGGTGCACTAAACGTAGCCTGGCCTGGACCGCTACTTCCCTCGGGGAGGCGACTGCCTCCTGCCAGTCCTCCTCGTCCAATTCTAGGCCATCCCTGATCCATTTTCCCTTGAGGGACTGAAGTGGGTCATCCATATTGTTTATAAGCTTTTTGTAGATCAGAGAGATGTTTTTTTGAGGAAGGTGGCAATCGAGCATTCTATCTTCCAAAGGAGAGGCGCCAGGGAGAGGGGATTATTAGCGAGGTGGGCGTGGAGAGCGTGTCGAACCTGAAGGTATCTGTAGTGTTTAGTGACAGCGAGGCCATATTGCTGTTGAAGGGAGGTAAAAGAAAGGATTTCACCTTTTTGCCAAAGGTCTTTGATCTGGGAAATTCCGATAAGGTCTCATTTATCAAACCCTTTAGTTTTCCATAGGTGTCTAAACTTCTCAGAATTCTAGAGGGGGGTAGCCAGGGTAAGTCTACGGTCCCATTCCAGGTGTTTATTCACTTCATGCCAAACATGTACTGAGTGTGCAGTTGGACCTGTGAGGGGGTATTTACGAGGCTTAGAATAAAGCGCTCTACAATAGTCTCCTCCTGGAAGGAGCCATCGGTCCATGCCGTAACAAGGGTCATCCGGGCGACCATACATCCCCGGATTTATAGTAGCGAGGTGGGCCGCCCAATAATACTTTTTAATATCGGGGTGACTGATGCCTCCGTCGTACCAGTTCAAGGTGAGCTTGACTAAAGAGATCCGGGGTCTACCGTTTAATAAAAGAATTCTTTGAAGATTTTCAATTTCTGTGAAATATGATTGGGGAACCGGGTCCATGGAGTTCTGGAGGGCATAAAGGAAGCGGGGTAGGGCCATCATTTTAAATAGAACGTCTTTACCCAATAACGAAAGGGGCAGGGAATGCCAGTGTTTGATATCCTTTTTCAATCTCTGAATTGGTGGTATGAGGTTGTGGGTGAAACAGAGTGTGGAGTTTAATATGATATAGATGCCAAGATAGCGAACACCGTCTTGGGCTATCTGGCTCGGTCAGTCCCTAGGGAGGACAGGTGGCTCACCCTGCAAAACATAAAGCATGGGTTTGGTCTAGTTTATGGTAAACCCGGAGTACCTGCCAACACAACTAGGATGTCCAGCAGGCATATGAGAGAAGCTCTTGAGGAGGTCAAATATAGCAGAATGTCGTCCGCATATAATGATATCTTATCCTCCCAGTCAGGTGACCAGCGCATATTGCGAATCACAGAGTCCCTGCAAATCCATGCCACCAGGGGCTCCAGATCCAAGGCAAATAGGAGCGGTGATAAGAGACATCCCTGGCGCGTACCACGGCTGAGGTGAAATGGTGTCGACTTACGGTTATTCACGACCACTTGAGCCATGGGCACTAACTATAGGAGTCGGACCCAACTTACGAATTGGGGGCCGAACCCTAGTTTGTCTAGAACAGCAAAGAGATACGGCTATTCCACCATGTCAAATGCCATGGTGGCATCCAGAGATACCAGTACTGCCGGCTCTAAAATTTTTGCAGCTCTGCCCAATACTCCATGTAATCTGCAGAGGTTTAGAGCAGTGTTACGGTGGGGCATGAAGCCTGACTGATCAGGGTGTACTATGCTATCAATCACTTTCACTGGCCATTTCGCCAACATTTTGGCTAGTATCCTGGGCTCCGCATTGAGCAGTGATATCGGTCTATAAAACGTACAATGTGTTTTTGGCTTACCTACTTTGTGGATGACCACGATATTGGCTATCCTTTGATCTATGGGTAGTGCCCCATTTTTCTACTATCTAGGAACATTGAGTGAAGGCATGGGGCTATCCTGTCCAGTCCGAGCTTGTATAATTCTATCGGAATACCATTGGGGCCAGATGCATTCCCCGAATGCACCTCCACTTATCGCCTGAGCCACCTCATCATTAGAGAAGTCAGACTCAAGATATTCACGATTGTTGTCCGTTAGGGTAGGGAGCGCAATATCTCGGAGCAAGGCCTTATTGCCTTCTTCCGTGTATCACCCTTCTGTACGGTACACTTCCTGATAGTGTTTTGCAAACCGGTGCAATATACTGCGGGTCCATGATGAGGACACCACCCTCCTCGCTTAGTTCAGTCACGAGATGTGCAGCCCATTCCCTCTTATCCAACCATGCAATCAACTTCCCTGCCTTATCGACTTGTTGATAAATTCTGCTCTGCGTTTACCTCCCCTGCGCTCTATCTCTGTCTGTCGCTATGCCTTTGAACTCGTCTTGTTTTAAGGTCAAGAGATGCAACTTCTCAGGTGTCAATGCAATCTCCAATTCTGCCTCTAGTTGAAGCACTTCATCTTCCGCCCTCCCCAAATCTTTTTGTCTGTCTTTTTTGTGGCCCGCAATAAGGGAAATGGCTTCCCCGCAGATGACCAATTTAAAGGCTTCCCATAACGTTTGGGCAGAGTCTACAGTTCCCTAATTTTTCCGGAAGTAGTAGTCTGTGGCCTGAGTTATATGCGTGTTGGTCTTTAATGAAAGCACACCAATGCTACAAAACCAAGAATGCACCATGTTGGGACCTGAAAATCCACGATTGGCAATTTGTAGACCGACCTCGTGGTCCCATTTATCCCAAGTTCATTAATTACACTGCACTTTTTAAATATTTGTGGCCATTTTCATCTCATTATAAACTCAGCACTTCAAGTCCCAGAATGGAAAGAAAGAAAAAAGTGGCCTGGATGAGGCATTGACATCTGTCACGCTTGAGCACCCCTATGATGCTGTCTGGTGGTTGGTAATGTAATAAGCTCACCATCATCGGGGTGACGAATGCACGCACCAACTCGGCTAGGTGCATTTGAGGTGTTATAATGTAGGAGGCTGGCTTAGTATATGGTGCACACTTAAAGGAGTGATGCACCATGCACTAATCCAGGCAACCCTTATGGTGATTTTAGTGGTCTTTGATATCCTTAAAGCTCTCAAAGGGGTAGCTGTGGAGAGTAGTGTTGTATATGGCTTATGTATTATGAGCAAGAGATTGGGTTTGTCCTTGTCTCGTGCCTTCATTGTAGGGGAATCCTGGTTCTACAAGATTCCTCACAAATGTTCAGCGGCAGGGTTCTGTGGTGGGCAGTTGGACACTGGCCAGCATGGGAGCGCTGCTCTTGACCGTTGTTCTTAAAATAAACCACTTCTATTGGCTTGGTGTCCTGTGTAAATCCATCACAACAGTTTTGGCACTGAATGCCTGGTCAGTGCGGTGAGGTGAAGGACCATCAAGGGAGAAGAGAAGAAGTGGTACTGCTCAACAAGGGAGTTCTAAAGTCGTTTTGAAGGGTTTCCCCCAATCAGAGCCTTATTTAAGTTAAGCGCGCAGTGGTGTAACTGTCTGGGTGACTGGAGAGCAGGGAAAGTAGCGTGACTTAGAACAACAGCATTGTACACAGCACACAGCAGCCATATTTAAACTAAGACAAGCGCGTACGACTGCTAACTTTGATTTGGAACGAGTGAGAAGGAGACCAGCTGGTCTGGTCATGCGGTGACGTTGTTCATCGAAATGCTGTGGCAGCCATCTTTGGGGATGTAAGAGATGCATCTGATTTACCTTTGAAGGAGTTATTGAAAGAGACTTGCCCAGTTTGCCCAGTTTATTGGTATTCATTGCTCTGTAAATTGTGACCTAAGTTTTATTTTGCTTGTGTCTATTACTTTCCCACCGCCCCACTGCCGCCTCTGCTCCCGTGACCCCTCCCCTGTACTGCTCCCCCCTCCCAGGTGCACGGCCCTCCCCCTCCACTTCTTAATGGCGACCACTGCGCGGTCGCACCGCTGGCATGCCGAAGGCTCATTAAAGACAAGCCCGTCTGCAACCTGCCCAAGACCAGCGCCAGAAATCCTGGATCTCTAACCGTCCACCTCTACGACTCCCCCGTCCTCCTCACACTCAATCCCTGAAGACCCAGAGCCTGCAAACAGGCATCACTGCACTCGGCCCGCAGCAAGTTCTCCTGCCTCCACTGCGGCAGGACCTTCATTGCGAAACAGACCCTCAACACCACCATCACCCGCACCGACGACACCCTCAGATGCATCCTCCTCAACGTGCGCTCCGTACACAAACACGCCATCAAAATCTGGGGCTTATTCGACTCCCTCTCACCCGACATCGCCTTCTTCACAGAGACCTGGACCAACTCCACCTTCGCCCCCGACATCAACACCGCCATCTCTGACGGACACAAGATCCAGAGGAAGGACCGCCCCAACCACCCGGGAGGAGGCCTCGCATCGCCCACAAAAGCACCCGCCACCTCACCACCTCTACTGAAACCTTCCCCTCCGCCGAACACCTGCATTTCCAGATCCAGACCAGCCCTAAGAGCACATTCCAAGTAACTCTAATCTACAGACCCCTGGCACCCAGACACCTTTCGCCGCCACCACCATTACCGACTTCATCACATCACACGCCATCGCATCAATGAACTACATACTCATCAGAGACCTCAACTTCCACCTCGACAACCCCAGCAACCCCAACTCCACCATCCTCCGTGACAACCTCACCAACATTGGACTCAACCAACTCGTCACCACACCCACACACAAAGTAGGACACACCCTCGACCCCATCTTCGCTACAGGAAGCAGCGTCCTCTTCAGCCATACAACGCTACCACCATGGACCGACCACCACTGCGTGCACTTCACCGTCAACAAACCCAAGACACCAAAGCCAGCCCCGTCCTCCGTGAAGGAACTGGTACAAGATCACGGACGAGCAACTGAACTCCAGCCTCACCCGATACGACCACACCTGGGCGTCCGACGTAAACTTCGCAGCTAGAGGACTCCACACGTGGATCTCCAACTGCGCAGACAAGTTCAAGTTCAAGTTCAGGAATTTGTATAGCGCACTACTCACCCAGAGGGTCTCAAGGCGCTTGGGGGAGGGTGTGTGCATTACTTATCGAATAGCCAGGGTTTTAGCTGCTTTCTGAAGGAGAGGTGGTTCTGTGTAAGGCGGAGGTGAGTGGGGAGAGAATTCAGGTTTTGGCCGCTAAGTAGGAGAAGGATCTTCCTCCCATGGTGAATCTATGGATGTGCGGAATTGCGGCGAGGGCTTGATTGGGTGATCGTAGTTGGCGGGTGGGTGTGTGGAAGGACAGTCGTGTGTTGAGGCATTCGGGATCTAGGTCGTAGAGGGCCTTGTGTGCGTGGGTGAGGAGACTGAACGTTATTCTCTTGTTGACGGGGAGCCAGTGGAGGTCTTTCAGGTGACCGGAAATGTGAGCTTGACGGGGGATGTCCAATATGAGTCTGGCTGAGGCGTTTTGGATGCGTTGGAGTTTTTTCTGTAGTTTGGCTGTGGTTCCGGCTTAGAGGGTATTTCCATAATCCAGTCGGCTAGTGACCAGTGCGTGGGTGACTGTCTTTCTTGTTTCGGTGGGGATCCAACGGAAAATTGTTTTGAGCATGCGAAGGATGTTAAAGCATGAGGATGAGACGGCGTTGACTTGTCTGGTCATCGAGAGGGAGGAGTCTAGGATAAAACCCAGGTTACGTGCGTGATCTGTAGGTATGGGTGCTGTACCCAGGGCCGGTGGCCACCATGAGTCGTCCCAGGCAGAGGGGGATGATCCTAAGATGAGGACTTCCGTTTTGTCCGAGTTTAGTTTTAAACGACTGTTCTTCATCCATTCAACTACTTCTTTCATTCCTTCGTGTAGATTGGTTTTGGCGGTGTTTGGGTCTTTGGTGAGGGAGAGGATCAGCTGGGTGTCGTCTGCGTAGGAGATGATGTTGAGGTTGTGTTGTCGCGCGATGGATGCGAGGGGACTCATGTAAACGTTGAAGAGGGTGGGACTGAGTGATGATCCTTGTGGTACGCCGCAGATGACTTCGGTGGCCTCTGATTTGAATGGGGGGAGGCGGACTCTCTGGGTTCTCCCGGCGAGGAACGAGATGATCCAGTCCAGGGCTTTTCCTTGTATTCCGACGTTGCTGAGACGTTGTATGAGGGTGCTATGACAGACTGTGTCGAAGGCGGCGGAGAGGTCAAGTAGGATGAGGGCAACTGTTTCTCCGTTGTCCAGTAGCATTCGGATGTCATCTGTAGCTGCGATGAGGGCGGTTTTGGTGCTGTGTTTGGCTCGGAAGCCGGACTGTGAGGGGTCGAGGGAATTGTTGGATTCAAGGAAGACGGCGAGCTGACTATTGACGGCTTTCTCAATGACTTTGGCAGGGAATGGGAGGAGTGAGATGGGGCGGTAGTTCTTAAGTTCAGAGGGATCTGCTGTGGGTTTCTTCAGAAGGGCGCTGAGTTCGGCATGTTTCCAGCTTTCTGGGAAGGTAGCGGATTTGAAGGAACAGTTGATGACATTGCGGAGATGGGGTGCGATGATGGAGTCTGCTTTGTTGAAAATGTGGTATGGACATGGGTCGGTTGGTGATCCTGAGTGGATGGAGTACATCAGGCGGATGGTGTCTTCAGTAGTGATTGGGTTCCAGGCGCAAAGGTTGTGGGGGTGCTGTTTTGGTTCGGAGGTGAGTGGAGTGGACTGTTCTTCGGACTGGTTTTCAAAGCTGTTATGAATATCGGCGATTTTGTTGTGGAAGAAGGAGGATAAAGAGTCGCAGAGGTCTTGGGAGGGAGTGATGTTGTTGGTGCCGGCGGTGGGGTTGGTAAATTCTTTGACGATGTTGAATAGTTCCACGCTGTTGTAGGCGTTGTTGTCGAGTCGATCCTTGACAAGCTCGCCTACTACGCAACCCCGGAAAACAATGCCCCAAAAAACCAGCTGGTTCACCACCGATCTCCAAGAAGCTAGGCGCACCTGCAGACGCCTGGAAAAGAACTGGAGGAACACCAAGACTTCCGACAACCACTCCACCTACAAGAACGCCATGACTGACTACCACAACCAAATCAGGACAACCAAAAAGAACTTCATCCACAACAAAATCCTCATCAACTCCAGGGAACTCTTCAGTGTCATTCAAGAATTCACCAACCCATGCAGTGAAGCCACAGACATCACCCGTCCCAAGACCTCTGCAACAAATTTGGAACCTACTTCCACCTCAAGATCAAAACACTCTACAACAACTTCATTGACCACCCACAAGACGCCACAGCCACCCCCGCCCCCCAAGGCACCTGCCAGCCCATCATCTCTAACTGGACACCAATCACGACCATGACCATGAAAAGCATCCACTCGGGGGCCCCCCACTGAGCCCTGCCCCCCCACTTCTACCACAGAGCTGCAGACATCATCGCACCTGAATTGCAACGCACCATCAACACCACCTTCAGAACAGGCACCTTCCCAGACAACTGGAAGCACGCAGAAGTCAGGTCCCTGCTTATGAAACACACAGCTTACCCCACCGACCTCAAAAACTACCGGCCCATCTCGCTTCTCCCCTTCGCAGCCAAAGTGGCAGAGAAAACAGTCAACAGGGAACTGACACGATTCATCGAAGAACACGCCGTCCTCGACCTGTCCTAGTCTGGATTCCAAAGCAACCACAGCACAGAGACCGTCCTACTCGCCGCCACAGACGACATCCGCACCAACCTGGACCAAGGCCATTCCGCAGCCCTTATGCTCCTCGACCTCTCTGCAGCCTTCGACACCGTCTCTCACCACACACTAGTCACCAGACTACAAGACGCTGGCATACAAGGAACTACACTGGACTGGATCCGCTCACTCCTCAACGTAAGAAGCCAGAGGATCAGGCTACCGCCCTTATTCTCCGCCCCTCCGGAAATCACCTGCGGAGTCGGAGTCCCTCAAAGGTCATCTCTGAGCCCGACCATCTTCAACATCTACATGGCCCCCCTCGCAGCCATCATCCGACAACACAGCCTCAACATTGTATCCTACACTGACGACACCCAGCTCATCCTCTCCCATACCAGAGACTCCACTTCCGCAAAACTCAACTTCCAAAGAGGAATGCAAGAAGTCGCAGTCTGGATGACTAATAGCTGCCTAAAACTCAACGCCAAAAAGACAGAAGTCCTCGTCCTTGGAACCACCCTTTCAGCATAGGACAACACCTGGTGGCTCACCGCCCTTGGATGCCCACCCAGCCCTGCAGACCACGCAAAGAACCTCGGCATCGTACTCAATTCATCACTCACCATGAACCCGCAAGTCAACGCTGTCACCTCCAGCTGCTTCAACACCCTCCATATCCACCGCAAGACCTTCAAATGGATCCCCACCGAATCAAGGAAGACAGTCACTCATGCACTCATCACCAGCATATTGGACTATGGCAACACACTCTATGCCGGCATGAAATGAAATGAAATTTGATTTATAAAGCGCATGGCTGCCCAAGAGCGTCCCAGCGCTAACAAAATAGAACAAAGAAAAAACTGAAGAGAGTACCGATAATTAGGTGTCCTTGGGGAAAAGAAATGTTTTAAGGGCCTTTCGAAACTTGAGATAGCAGGGTTTTGTACGGCATCAACAAGTCCCTACTCTGTAAACTCCAAACAATACACACCACCGCAGCACAACTCGTCCTCAGCATCCCCAGCACGAACACGTCAGCCAACACCTGCGGAGACTCCACTGGCTCCCAGTGGAGAAGAGAGTCACCTTAAAGATCCTTACTCAAGCATACAAATACCTGCACAACAACTGACCCAAATACCTCAACAACAGAATAAACTTCCACGTACCCAAAATAAACCTACAATCATCCAACCTCGCTCTGGTTGAAACCTCTCGCATCCACAGAGCCAGAGCAGGCAGAAGATCGTTCTCCCACATTGCAGCCAAGACCCGGAACGAGCTACCGGCAGATATCAGAAGCGCCCCTTCCCTTAACACCTTCAGGAAAACCCGCAAGACCTGGCTCTTTGGCTGAATGGAGCTTTGCCCCCCTCCCCAGTGCCTTGAGACCCTCACGGGTGAGTAGCGTGCTCATAATTCCCTGATTGATTGATTGACTTGCCAGTGTAGTTTTGCAGTGACATTGTACGTTGAAACAACAGGGCAGCCATTTCTGGTGATTTACAAAAAAATCACCCAATCCTAATTTAAAGACAGTAATGTGCCCTGCCGGTCTAGTTCTGCAGTGACGTTGTACGTTGAAACAATGCGGCGGCCATTAGGGGCGATTTCAAAAATTACCTGATCGGCATTTAAAGATGGTGATGCACACACCACAACAGGATACGTGAACATCAGGAGAGAGGTTGCCTCCATCAACAGTGTTGTGCTTACTGTACTTTTGTGTCATTTTATGAGAAGTAATAGCGCACATGGGCTTACATCAGAGAGACTGCTTTGGCTGCTCAACACTGTGTAACACTCACCTTGGAATTAGGTTGATATGCACATTGCTGGTGAGGCATCAGTATATCAATGTTCAAGGTATATTCGGTCATCTGTCATAGTACGTCTTACAGTGATACGCACACTATTCTAGGCTAATTTTACTTTATATTATTGCTTTCCTTGGTGTTGTGTTTAGGCACAATGGAAGCAACTGAAAGCAGTCACAGTGAAATTGCCCATGTAAACCCTGCACAGATATCTGTCGTACCACCACCTTGTTTTCTAATGCATACAGACTCTCCACCTATGCCTTGGGAGGATTACATTTTAATGTTTGACAATTATGTAGAAGCATTGGATGGTGAAGGATTTCGATCTGCAGGAAAAAAAGTATTATTGTTAAGTGTCTTGGGCAAAGAGGGTCAAAGGAGGTTTAGATACTTTACCCTAACTACACAAGTAAATGGTCACCCCATCCCGGATGTCTTTAAAGAAGCCAGGCGCAGGTTAGAGATTTGCTATGCTACAGAACAAAATCTATGTAATGAATAGGTAAAAGTTTTATATGCAACATCAGAAGGTGAAGGAGACGATTGATGAATTTGTAACTAGGTTACATGAGTTGTCTACTAAGTGTCATTTTGGACCAATGACAGATGAACTTATTACAGACAAACTTATTGTGCAGTGTAAAAACAAAAAAAATCAGGAGAAATTATGGGCGGCAGAACACCCCACATTAGGTGATGCCATGGGGATAGTTAAAGTGCTAGAACAATCAGATTTCTGTATGAAAGAACTAGAGAAAAATGTTTTGGGTGGAGTGGTTTCAGAAGTAGGGGCAGCAACTAGATTAGGATCTGAGTGCTTTTCTACAGTAAACCAAATAATACTAGAGGAAGGAGTTACATGCCATCCAGACAAGGGAACAAAGGTTGTAATAGGTGTGGCAGTGCGAGTCACAATTCTGACTCCAAGTTTTGCTCTGCGACCCAAGGATAAACAACAATTGATGTATTTTATGGGCCTCACAGAATAATATGCGAAACTTGTAAAAATGTTGCAGATAAGATGGAACCATTACAATTGCCGAGGAAGGGTCAAATATTTTTATAGGAGCAGAAACAAGAGGCATGCTTTAAACTCGTCAAGAAAGAGATTTGTGAAGCAGGGATTCTCATACCATTTGACATAGGTCATAAATCTATTATATAGGTGCAACAGGTGTGGGTGTCATCTTATCACAAACATATTCTGGTGGTGAGAAAACTGTTGCATCTGATTCAAAGACATTAACAGATATTGAAATAAACTATTCTGTAATAGAGTGGGAGGCTCTTGCTGTGGCATGGGGTGTAGAATACTACAGAACAATTTATATGGGGCACAGACTTTGTGGTAAGAACAGATCAGAAACCCTAGTCAAGATCCTTCTACCAGGTGGGGCTGGCAAAGGTTTAGCCAGATTGGCTAGACTTGTTACTAGGCTTCAGGAATATCACTATCTGCTAGAGCGCATACAGGGTTTGAAGAACACCCAGGCTGACTGTTTGTCTTGATTGGTGGTTGATTATAAATGTGAATGGACCGGATGATAGAGGAGACACATGTGAAGAGCCTGTAGCTTCTGTGCAAGATACAGTACTGGAGGGATCGGGTGCATTTACACTGGAAGAGTGGTTGAAAAAAGGAATAATGATAACACTCTCAAAGAAGTCATACGGATGATGGTTTTTGTGGGAAAGAGAAAGAGTTGTGTTGCAGTACCTGTCCGCCCTTATGTCAAAATACTTGACAAAATGACCAGGTGTGGTGATGGAGTTTTAATGAGGTGTGACAGATTTGTGCCTCCAGTAGGGTTGAGAAGTAAACACATAAATATGGTGCATGCGGGTCATCTGAGACAAAATGTAACACAACATCACCTCAAAGAGCAATCTGGTGGCCTGGCATGGATGCTCAGGTAGTGGCATGGGTGGGGAAGTGCAGTGCTTGCAAGGAGTGGGAGAAGAGACTTAAATTTGGTAAACAATCTCTCATGGGGCACATATGCAACCCAGGAAAGGCATGGCAAAATCTTTGTATTGATTTTATTGGTCCTATATCTGATGTGAATGTAGGTTAGCTTTGGTGGCTGTGTGTGTGTTTTCGCGCTGGTTGAGCGCGTTTTTCATGGGAGCAATCACCACAGAGGTGACCATCTTTGCACTGAGGAAAATGTTCTAGGACACTGAGACAACCATCTTTGCATTGAGGAAAATGTTCTTTGAGGAGGGAGTACCATTCATCCACATTACTGACATTGGGACAGAGTTGGTGTCTCGTGATATGAAGAAATTTCTCTTGGGCCTGGGCATTAGGCATCACACCACAACCCACAAGGACATGGTATGGCAGAGGGAGCCAACAGAATGGTCAAGGTGGTGATTCATATGGCTGAGGTGGCTGGACATGACATCAAAAGAGTGGCGGAGGACATGGTGTGGGCGTACCGCACTACAAAGCAAAAGATCACTGGCAAATCCTCTTTCAAACTTATGACAGGGGGGATTCCCAGTTCCAAAATGGTACACTCATGGATGAAGAAGTGGGTAACAAATGGTGGGGTGGAAAAGCATGAGCCCAAGGTCTCAGGTATTAATACGTGGTGTGCAATGGAGAAAGGTGATTGGGTCAAGATTAAAACTGGAAGGGTGATGAAAAGGTTGTCTAAGTTTAAAGACTCTTATAAAGTGGAGCAAGTATATAAGTATTATGTTGTTTTGGAGAATGGTGAGCTGTGGAATAGACGCAGAGTGGCATTGTACCAGAAGGGGGGGAATTGTGATGCGAAAAAGATGGAGGATTGTAACAGCTACATGCTGATGAAAGATGGAGAATTTGCCCTGGCAGAGAGGAGGATGTTTAGTGCTATACCCTCTTATTAAGGAGACAAAGAGGTGGGAAGTGCCAGAAGGTGGAGTGAAAGCGATTGAAACCCCCCAGCGTATTTGAAAGATTACATTTATTAAGTAGTGGTGCTACCACCCAGCTCAAACGTAACATTTTGGTAAGCTTTAAAGTATTATTTGAGTTGCTTTGCAAATTTGCTTATGTTGTTGTTATTTCTTTTAATGTAATTCTAGCCTGTTTTGTTTTCACAAAGCATCTGTCTTTCGTTCTGTAATGACATGCGGAACGGAAGGGATTGTGCTGTATATGGCTTATGTATTATGAACATGACATGGAGCTTGTCCTTTTCTCGTGCCTTTATTGTAAGGGAATCCTGGCTCTACAGGATTCCACATGAATGTTCAGCAGCCGGGTTCTGTGGTGGGCAGTTGGACATTGGCCAACATGGGAGCAGCTGCTCTTGATCATTGTTCTTGAAATAAACCACTTACCTCCACTGGCTTGGTATCTGGTGTAAATCCGTCACAACAAGTAGCCATCAGGCTTATCTTGAAAGAGTGTAAAGCAGCTGATTTTACCACAGTTAATCAGTAGTGTAGATTAGATGAGAAAACACACGGTGTGCAGGAAAAATAAGGTTATTTATTACACAACACAATGACTATCACGTGGTATATCTCCTATCCGGAGATATGAATAATACACTTAAGAATACTTCACAGAAATCAGGTAAGTAGCACAAATAAACACTGATCTCTTCATGGGGAGACTAAACTACATACTAAAGTGGAATATGAACTGCAAAGGAGGATCGGACTTTGACTAAAGGGGTTAGAAGAGCTTGGTGAACCAGGAACCACCAAGGTAAGTACCCAGGAACCCCAAGCAGGCTTTGTGCATAGTGGAAACACAGCCATGTGTTCAATAAAAGTGAATGGAGAAGTGATGATTGCAGTTTTAAAGAAAAGGGACCCTTCCCAGAAGACCCCCAAATAAACTCTTTGGAGGACGGAAGGTTGGAGAGCCACCCCACCTGTGGATGCCCCAGGTACCAGGTTAACTGCACCAGGGAAGTCGGGTGCATAGGGGTGAATTGACGTCGGACCGCTCGTAGATTACAATTGGAGACTCTGGAAGAAATGCCTCTGGAGAAGTCTGTAAATAAGTGCAGTGGAATCCAAGGGTGGATTCTTGAAAAGGTGAACCTGCAATTAGAGGGGGACGGAGTCGATGCCACTCCGAAGTGACCAGGAGGCATGGAAGCACAATGCCCACCATTGTCAGGAAGTTCAGAAGAGTTCACAGAGACCTTGTCGGTGCAGCTGTGGGGATCCGGTAATGCTTGGAGGACCAGGAGCCGTACACGAGCTGTCCCATGTTGGATGTCGGTGTCCAAGTGGTTGGCGGGAGCACCAACAAGCTTTGGCAGCCAAAACTGGCGTGGAAGATGAAGAGATACAATTGTTGGGACCAGCAAGGTGCAAGTGACTCACCATGTGTAGGAGAGTCAGAGCAGGCCATGTGCAAGCAGTGGAGCCCACCAAGCCAGAAGATGACCCTCGAGAGACCCCACAGGCTGAAGGCACGGGACTCACAAGAGGACCTCCTCCAGCTCACCAAAAATGGAGGCCCAGGATGCAAGAGATGCAGGGAGAACACTGTTCTTCGAGGGATGAGATGCTGAAGGTTGGAGCTTGTTTGAAGATCTCTGGAGTGCAGAGCCAACAAGGCTTTACAATTAGCAAATCAACATTGTGCACAGGGGTTTGGACTCAGTGGCTCTGACGATGGATACTGTCTTCCAAACTGCAGGGAAGACAGATCAGGCCTCGGGGGAGCCACAGATCGGCCACTTGTCTTGCTGAGCCTGAGGATGTCAGTAGGATGACAGGAGCAGCAGACCAGTCAACTTCATTGTGGTGCCTGCAGATGCGGGCGAGTGCCTCCTTCACTCCAAGGGAGATTACTTTGAATGTCCTTGATCCCCACAGGTCCCTGGAGAGCCTGGGAGAAGCCCAGATACAAACGAGGCAAAATACTTGCAGAACAGCAGGACCAGGATCAGCAGAAGTCTTCCTTGATGCAGTCTTGGTTCCATGCGAAGTCCTAGTGTCCTGCCCATCGAAGAGTATCTTGGTTTCAGAGATGAGTCTTGTTCCATGATGAATCTGAAGATCCACCCATATGGGAGCATTTAAATACCCCAAGAAAGGGTTGGAACAACTATGGGGTCTCTCCCACAGAAAGGGTTGTCCAGTTTCGCGCGAGAGTGAGAACCAAGGGTTCCTGAACTGGCTCAAACCAGTGTATGCAAGAATGACACCAAATGTTCCCTTCAATACAGTCATATGGTGCTGGAAAGTGTCTCTAACCGAGCCCAATACACTAAGTCCTGTCTGGGAGATGGTCACACCTCCCTGTGACAGGAAACCTAATGTTCTACCTTCCCCTGTTCGAGCTCAGCAGCAGGAGGGCAGAACAGTGTCTGTGGTCAGCAGCAGCACTAGCTTGCTGTTAGACCCTGAAAAGCTGTAAGATGGAATACACTGGGCTCCTCTAAGAAGCCCCCCCAGTACATGTGATCATACCTCCAACACTGGGATTGGTGGGTATGATTCCAACATGTTTGATATCAAAGCTGACCATGATATAGTTAGACATCTTGTAATGACTGATGTCCACTATATGTCTTAAAATGGCTCACTGTACTTACAAAGCCTGGAGAAACGACCCTAGGGTTTGCAGGGGAGTCCTGCTCATGCAGAGGCACCCTCACACTTATAACCAAGCACCCTGCCTTCAGGACTGAAGTGCCTACCAGAGGGGTGACAGGCCTGTAGTCATGGTTTATGTAGACTAGCATGGGTGGCACAGTACATGCTGCAGCCCATGGGTGACCCCTGGTGTGCCTATGCACTGGGTACCTTAGTACCAGATACTAGGAAGGTTTAAGGTTACCCCAGTGGCCAATTGCAGAGGTACCAACGTACTTACCAAATCTATTTTGGGAGAGAGAGCACAGATACTGGGGTCCTGGTTAGCAGGATCCCAGCAAACTACAGTCAAAACATACTAACACCAGGTAAAATGTGGGGGTAATCATAAAAGAAAGATCCTATTTTCCTTACATATAATAAATGAGGACCTGCCGCTTAGGGCCATCCTGGAAGGTACATGCTAGAGTGAGGTATCAGTTATTGCAGCAAGCCCGCAACGTGTCTGTCCCTGCGTGCAGCATACTGGGCCTGGGCCGAGACCAGCGCAAAGGGAAGAGATTTATTATTCCCAGCGGTTAAGATGTGTAGGGTATGCCGGAAAGCACCTGCTGACAGCGGAGAAGAGGTGTGGTGGTGTGGACGTGCGGCACCACCTAGCAGGGGTAAACTGCTACTGCACCCTCTGCAACCATCAGGTAGCAGGGTGATGGATTGGAGGCCTGGAGCAGGAGGCCTTTCAGCGGCTCAGAGAGGTACAGGGCGTGTGTGCTTCCCCAACCAGCAGAGGAAAGAAGAGCAGGCCCCAAACGGTCAGTGCTGGCACAGATAAGGGATACGGTTGGCCACTGGATTTGTTTCTGTTTCCCTGTCACTCCTGAGGGCCTAAAAGGGAAAAAGGCATTATGAGTGGACACACAACTGGTTGTGGACACTTGGCTATGTAAAAATAAAGACTGCACAAAAAAGAAAGAAAGAAAAGTGCGAGCTATAGGACGAGAAAGGAAATCCCCAGATCAAGGCAGAAGTGAGTGCAAGGGTGCAGTAGCCCGACTAGTACATTGTTGTCAGCGGCCCTAGGCGAGAGCTGTAGGAGTGGGGAACTGCAGTGGGTTGGCTGAAGATGGTGGACAACACGCAGGCAGGCTCAGGCCCACGGGCTGCAGCTGTGCCATCACACTCTGCGGTTGGTGCCCTTGCACCAATTTGTGAGCTGGCAGACCCGTTCACCGCTGCTCCCAGGTGGAAGGTCTGGTTATAGAGGTTGGAGAAGTACTTCAGGGTCTTCAGAGAGAAAGACAAAGAAGTCAAATGGCCCCTACTACTACACTTTGGGGGAGATTAAATCCACAACCTATTCCAGTACCTCTCAAGACACGGGGTGTCAATGATGAGGTCATTTTAGCTCTGAATGCACATTTTGACGACCAATTAAATCCTGATTTCGAACTTTTCAAACTTTGCCAGGTAAGGTGAAGGGTGAGGTAGTAGATGGACACCTTTAATGCATGTCTGAGGGCTCTCGCTAGCACCTGCGTGGACGGTGACCAACAGAGAAAGGTCCAAGCTCATTTGATACATGGGTGCAGGTCAGCAAGCCTAATGAGACTAATGCTGAGACACCCAGAATAAGGCTGGAAGACATGTTGATCATGGCCCGCACCTACAATCTCTCCAGTGCCAGGGTTGATTAAGAAATGGCAGTCAACAGTGGCTCAGAGGGCGGGAGTGCCCAGAGAGTGCTGGCCATTCAGAGTGATGTGGCATTCCATAGCAGGCCCCTGTCCAGAAGGGGTGCAGCAAGTCTGAATCCAGAGGCATCATGCATGAACTATGTGCTGGAGTATCATCTGTCAGAGAGATTCCTGGCGAAGGGCCACATGTGCTCAGTGTGCAACAAACCAAACCAATTTGCAAGAGGCGGTGAACGAGGGTTTCGGGGGAGGAGGCCGCCAACAAGAGCCATCCAGCACTTGTCAGTCTCTGAGAAGGTCCCAACAGCCAGAAACAGTGGAGCCTGATGGCCATATGAGGAGGTTGAGCTGGATGATCCAGAAGAAGAGGACGTATTCCTTACACAGTATACAGGGCCAAGTGGAAAAGGTACGACTGTGCCTGCTCTGATCAACAAAAGGGCATCGGTCAACATGATGACCCACCTACAGATGCATCCACGGCAGCCTCTCAACCTGTCATACACCAGGATCTATGCATACTGAGGCACGGAGCCGCTAGCCCTGGTAGGGACCAGGAAAGCAGTAGGTCAGCATGAGAATCGAGAAGTCAGGACACAGTTCCTTGTGACTGAAGAAGGGGAAGGCCCACTGCTTGGATGCCACACATCTGAGGACCTGGGCTTTGTTTTTTTGCCAGAGAAGTCCACACCCTTCAGGTGGATGACATACTGAAACAGTTCCCTAAGCTATTTAAAGGACTCTGCTGCAGGGGAGGAGCCCCAGTCAAACTGCACATATACAAAATGATACAGTCTACTGCCCTGAGACAATGGCAGGTGCCGTTTCATCTACACCAACAGTTGGAGGCAGAACTGGAAAAGTTGGAAAGATGGATGTGATCGAAAAAGTCTCAGGGCTCACTCCATCGGTGTCACCATTAATGGTCACAGAAAAGCTCAAGCAGCCGGGTGCCATCTCTGTATCGACATGAGGCTACTAAACCAAACAATTAAAAGGAACGTCATACCCCGTTGCATTCAAAGGGGCATAGTGATTCTCTAAGTTGGACCTAAATGCCGGCTATCACTAGCTAGTGCTTCAGCCCGAAAGCCGGTAAATTACCATGTTTTCGACTCATCTTGGCCTATAACGCCTCAAGCATCTCAACTTCAGAATATCTTCAGCTGCAGAAGTATTCAAGAATGCGATCATGTAGACTTGGACTTGAAGCGGTAATAAATATCAGTGCTGTTGTTTTGATCTTTTCCTCCTACTTGTTGGACCACCATAAGTGCCTCAAGGTTACCCTTCAGAGACTCAGTGACAGTGGTGTAACATTGCACAAAGACAAGTGCTCCTTTTTTGACCCCAAGGAGGAATTGTTTGGATCTGTATTTTCCCAAGAGGGCCTACAAGTTAATGTCAGGAAGTCAGCAGCAGTTAAAGAAGTAGCAACACAGAGAAACTCCACGGAAATCCACAGTTTCCAAGGAATGGCCACATACTGTGGAAGGTTCCTCCTGAATCTAACATGCCTTTCCGAGCCACTCAGGGCACTCACTGAAACTGGAGTCCAATGGGAGTGGGGCCCTGCCAAGCAAGAGGCTCTCAACAAGATAAAGGACGCACTTTTGGCAGATTCCATGATGGCCTACTTCAATTCTGACAAGGAGACTGAGTTAGTAGTGGACGCAAGTCTGGTGGGGCCAGGGGTTGTCCTCATGCAGGAGCCAAGATACAGGAGCCAGGAGGGTTGGCCCCACTGGAATTCATGAGTCGTGCCCTGATGTGCTGTATGTGAAAATGGAGTGTGGAGGCCCTTGCTGTCAAATGGATGTTCCACCATTTTCACCTCTACATCTACAATGAGAGTTTAAGGGGATCACAGACCACTAGTGATTGGTTAGCTTATTTGCAGGGACAGTGCATTACCCACAACCCAGAATTGAGCACTGGGCGGTAAAACTGTTGCCTTACTGTTTCAACATAATGTACAGGCCTGGGGCAAGCAACATGGTCAATTTTCTCTCAAAACACCAGCCAGAACGTGAGGAAAAGTCAAGCACAGGCAGTGAGGTTGCAGTGGAGTGTGCCAGTATGGTGACAGAGGCAGCATGCGCAAAAGCAGTGACACTCAACGACATAAGGTGAGTGACTGTGGAAGATGACGGCCTCCAACGGGTCGAAGTGGCCATTCGTGGAAACACATAGAGGTTGTTCCTGAGAGATGCAAACCAATGGCGTACCGAGTAGAAGTCAAGACTCTCACAACTATGGAGTGTGAAGGATGAGCTAAACTCCCTGGTTGGGGGCGGCATCATGAGAGGCCATTGCATCATGATTCCAAGGGCCTTGGAGAACCAGACTATTTACCTGGTACAGGAGGGACACCATGGTTTGGAGAAGACAAAAGCACAAATGAGAGGCAAAATGTGGTTCCCCAGCATGGATTACATGGTGGAAGAAGCAGTGACGTTGTAGTCAACATGTCAAATCCTAGGGAGCTCGCTGTGCCTGCACCAGTGGTACCTGAAGATGCACCAACAACAACCTGGGAGAGAATAATCCTGAATTTTGGTAGCTTTCCGGAAGGGAGGCTGACTGGTCCAAATACCCCATAGTAGAACTGGTGGCCACCACAGCATTCTCCCACATCAAACCCCTCCTGGAGAAGGTATTCGCAGCACATGGCATACTGGAGGCTATCAATATGGACAATGGGTCCTCTTTCAATGAACAGAATGTGGAGCCTATCTGGCAACCCTACAAGTCAGGCATCATAAAATAACCCCTCAGTGGCCCCAGGCAAATGGCACCGTAGAGCGGTTCATGCGGATGCTGAAAAAGGTGCCCCGGGCAGCCGTTGATCAGAATCATGACCAGGAGTGGGCACTGCATAGATTTATGGGAATATATCGAAACATCCTCTACTGCACGACAAGGTACACACCAATGCACCTTATGTTCCAAAAGACAACCAGGGACAGCATCCTCACGTGCCCCGGGTGGCAACTAGAGCACCTCCAAGGGAAGAATGTCTTGTAAAGAAGAGACAAGACAAATGAGAGGGCCAGTCGGGCCTGACGAGCAGGGTAGAGACGGCTGGCGTGAGGAGACCGGGTCCATGTGAGGGATCGCCACGCAGGGTGTCAATTCCGCATCCTCTTTGAAAGAGGTCCGTGGAAAGTCACAGCTGTGTACGGAACCATGTTCATGGCTCAGAGAGGTCAAGAAACCACAACAAGGAACATCTTGTTGTTCTGGCACACCCCGGGCTCGGACAGAGGAGAAGCAGAGGAAGAAGAGCTGGATGCGGGGAGTTTGATGATGCCAGCTGGAAACCACAGATTAACTGGATCAGAAGGGCGTGAAACACACACCCTGCAGAGTCCAGGAGAAACCTGTGAGGCTGGACCCAGAACAGAGGTAGCCTCCCAGTGGGGCAGAGTCAGAGGTACCGACTGAGGCCGAGCCTGGCATCCAACCAGAGTTTTTATGACATCAAGTGGAAAGTCACATGGCATCTGAGGTTGGATGGGATGTAGTGAGCCACCCAAGCTCACTGTCATCGGGGTGATGTATGCACACACCACGCCAGTCGGGTGCGGCAGTGGTGATATAATAAACGAGGACGAGCCACGCGGGGCCAGTCCTGGAAGGTACATGCTAGTGTGAGGTGTCAGTTATTGCAAAAAACCTGCTGCACATCCAGGGGCAGATTTACAAACCCCTTGCACCACTTTTGCGTCACTTTTCCCATGTTAAAAATGACGCAAAAGTGGCGCAAGGGGCTTGTAAATCTGCCCCAAGGGTCTATGGGCTGCGGGGTTCTCTCTGTGTGCAACACAGGCAATAAACAGCAGCACATGCACATCGCATTGACAGATCAGTCGGGATTTGTCTCGGGTAGATCCACAGCGCATAACCTGAGAACCTTTTTGGGTGTGCTCCACTATTTGGCCCCTCACGTGCAGGCAACAGCTGCTCTGCTGGACGCCACGAAGGCGGTTGATTCCCTGGAGTGGAGTTTCTTGTTCACCCTGCTGCAGCGACTAGGTTTCAGCCCTCTATTCCTAAAACAAATTCAGTTATTGTACACTGAACCCTCTGCCAGGATCCGAGTGAACGGTCGCACATCTGCGCCTATTCACATAACAAGAGGCACAAGGCAGGGATGCCACTGTCTCCCCTGCTATTTGCTATCGCGACGGAACCCCTAGCGGCCAAATTAAGACAGCAACATGCCCATAAAAGTATAGGTTTCACTACGGGTGGAATCCTCATCTTCCTATACGCAGATGACATCACTGTCTATCTTAATAACCCTCGTGACAACTTTGACACGATAATGCGTGAGTTCATTAGATACGGTGGCCTGACAGGCATACAGATTAACTGGGCAAAATCCACTATGTTCCCACTGACTGACGACACAGCTCCGATTACCTCAGAATTTCCTATAAAGTGGGCGACTGAGGGGGTGCGCTATCTGGGCATTCAGCTGAGCCGCTCGCTTCTAAAACTGTGGACACTGAACTATGGCAGAGCAATAGACTGGATAGAGGGCAAGGTGGCGCGGTGGAAAAACCTTCCGTTGTCTCTGACGGGGCGCATAGCCATTGCAAAGATGATAATTCTCCCCAAGCTGTTATATTTTTTTGTAAACCTGCCTATTCCATTGAACTTGCACTTTTTCAAACGTTTACGCACTGCGGTGCTGGTTCTGATACGGGCGAATAAACAGCCTCGAGTTTCCTGGCAGGTATTGACTTTGCCCTTTTCACAGGGTGGCTTGGGGGCTCCAGATTTCGAACTCTATGCTTACAGCGCGCAAGCACAGTACCTGCATTACTGGCAACATCCGGTTCCCTATCAGCCGCATGTAGCGATTGAAATAGATAGAGTCTCCCCTACCCCCTTAAACACGGCAGTCTTTCAACCCTACAAACACCCATGACAAGATGTTGACACCGCCGAAAGTGTACGGTGGGCTTGGGGGAAGATAGCAAAAAGAGCACACATTGATAAACTATATGCCCCGTCGATGTCCTTGAGGGGTAATCATTGCTGACACCGCTGATGGATGAGGCGATAGTGAAAAAGCGCAGTCGCACAACTTACACAAAGGAGGAGACCTGTACCCGGCGGGGACATTCCTGATGCTACAGGATCTATGTGGCACAGAGGCCCCTGTCAGGTCTGTCGAACCTGGGGGCGCGCAGGCTAAGGGCGCGCAATGAGGGACTCACACGGACACCTTGTTTGGTTCGTCGCGTGGTCCCGACTAACCCGGGGACACGCCCACCTTTATTTTATATAACGTACGCGGCGCCGTGCGCCACCGCGTATGCGCACGTCTACGTGCGCTGATCAACTAGACCGCAACTGTGCGGTCGCAACATTACATTCCTTTTCACCTTTGGTATGAACAAGACCCCCCCCCCTCAACAAAATGGTATTGCTCTGAGTGTCCAAACAAGTAATAAAACATGGCCATCCGGCCTGTTACCAGTCTCTAGTCTCTTCACGGTCTCTCAGCCCACTGCGTAGTCGGCCATCCGGGAGGAGGGCGCTGGGTTCCTTCTCAGTCCATAGCCTGCTGCTTCGCCACGGAACAGCACTCTCCGGGGTGGTTCACTGTAGGGAGTGCTTGTGCCCAGAGGGCTCTGGGGGCTCCTGGGGAGAGCGGCACTGGGGGTGCTGGAGGCTCGCGGTTCATCTGCAGAGTCCACGTCCCACTCCTGGACGGCGGCTTCGGGAGTGCTTTGGTTGCTTCCTGGCCGGGTTGGCGATGCTGTTGATCCCCCATTCCTCTCCGAGCTAGCTGGATCATTCCGGGGGCTGGCAGCCTTTTTGAAGAATGAGACATTCCTGGTGACTGTTTCTCCCTCTCGCTGGGCGGTGACCATGGTCCCGTTCCGGGCAGTGACAGTCCATGGTTGTGGCTCAAACGGGAGCCTGAACTTGCTCCCTGGATACCTGTCTCGGACGTAGACCCGGTCATTTTCGGCAATGGATGACTCTTTGGACTTTCGCCGGAAGCTTGCATAGTCATTAGACTTTTTCCTGTTGGACACAGTCCTCCATGATTCTGCACTGGTGGGGTTCCAGGTGGGGTGATTTGGGAGGGTGTCTCGGATTATGCGTCCCATCGTGGACGGACCTGGGGCTGCCTCAGTGGTGCGGTGTGGAGTAAGCCTGTACTCTCGGAGGAAGGAGTAGATTCCCCTTTCCACCGATGTTCCCTCAGCATGGGCAATCCGGATGGTTTTGTTCAGCGTGCGCATAAACCTTTCCACTTCTCCGTTTGCTTGCGGCCATCTGGGTGTTATTTTCCGGTGTAGGATCCCCCACTCCGCTAGATACTCAGCAAACTCTTGGCTCTGAAAGGGGGGACCGTTGTCGGTCTTGACTCTCACAAAGATGCCATGGGTTGCGATAGTCTTCTCAAATTTGGCGATCACCTCTTTTGCAGTGAGGGATGTAACAATTTCCACTTCCGGATATTTCGTGTAGTCATCCATGATGACGAGCATGTGTCTTCCGTCTGGCAGGTGACCGAAATCGGCGCTGACGTGTTCCCATGGTTTTTCCGGGCCAACTTCTGTGATGACCGGTGGCGGGTTTTCTGGGAGCCCCGCTGCTTGGCACCACTGGCACTCTTTGACGGCCCGTTCCACTTGTGAGTCCATGTCTGGAAACCATAGTTTGGCACGAAGTCTGCTTTTTGTTTTCACCACTCCCTGGTGTCCTCGGTGAGCAAGGGCAATGGCTTGCTGTGTGAGAGTAGCTGGCATCACGATTCTGGGCCCTCTTAGCACGCAACCCTGGCTATCAACTGACAGCTCCTCTTTGACCCTCAAGAACGCTTCCAGGGCTGTTTTCGCTTGCGGTGTTCTCTGGCCTAATGACGCTTGGAGCGTCTTCCACTCGTTCGTGCGTATGGCATTCGAGACAATCTGGAAGACCTCGTCATTTTGGGTGGCTTCGATGATCATGTCTAAGCTCATGGGGAGTGGCCTGGACCTTTCAACCACTGCATTCACATATGACTCAGTGTCTTCAGCGTCCTCCCTCTCTCCCGGGGTGGCTGCCCTCGGGTGGCGTGATAGAAAGTCCGCTGGGTTGGTGGCTCCCGGTTTGAACTCTAGCAGGTAGTCATATTCCTGCAGCTGCAGAATCCATTTTTCAATCCTGGGCGGTGGTTTCGATACCGTCCCCCTGAATAGTGGAATTAGGGGTTTGTGGTCTGTTGAGACGGTGAACGGGTGCCCATACACGTACATGTGGAAGTGTCTGCACGCCCAGTGGATAGCTATGGCTTCACGTTCTATCTGAGAGTACCTCTGTTCCGTCTCTGTCAGCGATCTGCTGGCATATGCAATCGGTGCCCAGTCATCTTCTCCTTGACGTTGTGTGAGGACGGCACCCAGACCGAAAGGGCTGGCGTCGACGGCGATGTTGGTCTGTTTGGAGGGGTCAAAGTAGGAGAGCGTCTTCTCCGCCGATAGGGCTGCTTTCGTGTTTTGGAATGCGTCCTCCTGCTCCTTGCCCCACTGCCAGGGGGTGGATGTCTTCGTGAGCTCGCGGAGAGGTCGGGTGATGTTGGAGAGGTCCGGGATAAAGCGACCACAGAAATTGACCATTCCTAGAAAGCTCCGCACCTCGGAGATGTTTGTCGGGGCGGGAGCCGTCTGTACATCCTTGACCTTCTCTGGATCGGGGGCAATGCCCTTGTCTGAGAATGTGTATCCGAAGAAACTGATGGTGTTGCGGAGGAATTGGCATTTTTCGCGGTGCAGGGTGAGGCCAGAATCCTTGAGTCTTTGTAGAACTCCCCTCAGCCGCTGGTGATGTTCTTCCACAGACTGGGCATATATCAGCAGGTCATCACTGACGTTGAGTACGCCTGGGAGTCCGCTGAGCACTTCACGGATAGTATTTTGGAAAACTTCTGCAGCACTCGATATGCCGAAGTTGAGGCGGCGATATCGGCGTAGGCCCACATGGGTGGAAAAGGTAGTGATGTACCTGGAGTCTGGGTGGAGTGGTAGCTGGTGGTAGCCCGAGCGAAGATCTACCTTGGAAAACCATTTGGCTCCATTGAGTTCGCTCAATATGTCGTCAACAGTGGGCGTCAGGTGACGCTCTCGCTTGACTGCGGCGTTGGGCAGGCGCATGTCCACGCATATGCGAACCTGCCCTGGCTGTTTAGGCTTCCTCGCTACTACGATTGGTGACACCCAAGGCGTGGGCCCATCCACTTTCTCGATTATTCCTTGTCTCTCGAGACTCTCGAGTTCTTCTTCGACCTTCTTCCGGAGGTGGAAAGCGATTCTCCGGTGCCGAAGTGCCACGGGTTGTATGGATGGATCAATGTGCAGCGATACCTCTTTCCCTTTGAGGCACCCGATGCCCCTGAATGTGTCCTCAAATTCTTCGATGATGGCATCGAGTTCATCCTCTAGGACGGCCATGGCATAGAAGATGAGTTGGAGTTCTTCGGCGGCTTTTCCGCTGAGTAGCATGCCGCTCCCTTCTTTTGTCACATATATGGTGGAGGGGACTGTCCTGTCCTGATGACAGATATTTGTCTTGAAACACCCGATGAGTGGTATTGGGGTTTTCTGTCCATAGGCGAACACTCGGATCTTTGCTTTGCTTAGGGTTGGCTTGTCACGCAGTTGGTTGTACACGTCCGCTGCCATTAACTCGATAGAGGCCCCTGTATCTATAGTGGCTCTCACCTCTTGCTGGTTCACTCTTATGCGACACTTCGGGAGGCGCTTTTTCTTCCTGGCCGGCTGATCGATGGCAAACACATAGTGTATGGGGTAGTCATGGACATCGTCGTCCATGTCTTCGCTATCTGGGCTGTCTCTGATGGCGTGCGCTGCCTCCGTCTTCTGTTTCGAGGACCTGCATACCGAGGCGAAATGATTCCAACGCCCACACGCGCTGCATTTCTTGCCGTTCGCTGGGCAGTCTTTTGCTCTGTGAGGTGTGCCTCCACAGTATCCACATTCCTTCCGCCTTTCCTGTGGCTTCTTCCCTCCGAGTGACCGTTGCTTGGGGCGGACGACATTCACTTGTTCTGCGACGTTGACTTGTTCACTTTTAACTGGCCTGTGCAACGCTGCCTCCATGTGTGACGCTCTCGCTCTCGATAGTTCCTTGGAGCGGCCTAGTTTCAGGATCTCAGCAAGTGGCTTCCCATCTTCTTGGAGAATCTTGACCCTGAGATCGGATGAATAACAGTTCTGAATTATCTGACCACGTATCTCTTCTTGCTCATCCCTGAATCCACAAGTGCTAGCGAGCTCCCTCAGCCTCCCATGGAAAGCATCTAGAGACTCATCAGCCTCCTGCCGGGCTTGGCGAAAAAGAAAACGCTCGTAGTCTTTGCTGACCATGGGCTCGAAGTAAGCGTTAAGCGCTTGCAGTAGCGTGATATAAGTGTGTGGCGTGGCCTCTGTCAGAGTCTTGTAGATGCGGTGAATGTCCTTACCTCCTAGGTGCAGGAGGAGTGCTCGGCGGCGGTCCCTCGCCGTCCCCGCACCTTCAAAGCAGAAGTTGAGGCGCTCCGTCCAGTCTTTCCATCTCGGCGCCAAAGAGGCAGGTGCGCCGTCGACCACAAAGGGCTCGATTGGGGGGATGGCCGTCATCGTGGCGCGGGCACCGGTGGCTCCACTAGGGGCGCTGCGCTCCGGGTCGTAAGACGAGGCTCCTCCACGTGGGGATGGGCGCCACCGGCAGGTCAGTCGCTGCTGGGCACGTGTCGCGGTTTAGCGTGAATGTGCAACGCTGCCGCGTGTCATCCTCTGCAGGCGCTGTGACCAGGAGGCGCCGCGTGTGCGCGTGGCAGGGCGACCATGAGGCGGTCGCAGTCTCATGCCCTCATCCGGGTCTCGGCCGGGGCCTCGCCGGGCCAGGCGGGGCAGCTCATGGGGCCTGGGCCGGACCCTCAACGCAGTACGGGCCGTGCAGGGGGCACAGCGTGGGGTCAGACACCCCTCGTCGCCATTGTCAGGTCTGTCGAACCTGGGGGCGCGCAGGCTAAGGGCGCGCAATGAGGGACTCACACGGACACCTTGTTTGGTTCGTCGCGTGGTCCCGACTAACCCGGGGACACGCCCACCTTTATTTTATATAACGTACGCGGCGCCGTGCGCCACCGCGTATGCGCACGTCTACGTGCGCTGATCAACTAGACCGCAACTGTGCGGTCGCAACATTACAGCCCCCACGGCATCCGATACCTTGCTCTACTACCAGCTGAGAGCCGCATGCAGAGCCACTTACGGCGACTTTCCCAATGAGCCGCCTTCGATACCGGCACTAGAGAATGTTTTAGCTAACGCCTCGCCCTGCAAGCTGGTCACGCGTATATATAGTATCACACAGAAGGAAAACCCACTCATAAGTACCAGGTCACGAGAGGCCTGGAATGATGAGGCAGCTTTGGACTTTACGGAGGAACAGTGGCTTTATTGCTGTACCCAGCTGAAGTATATGTCGCCCAACTATAGGCTCAGGCTTATTCATTTTAATTACCTTCATTGCTTATACCGCACACCTACTCAGATGCGCAGTATGGGACTGAGTGACGATGACAGGTGCTGGAGATGCAATGTACACAATGCCAGATTCACACACATGGCTTGGGGATGTCCTGAAGTCTCACGATACTGGGAGGAGGTCCTCACACATATTGAGCACATAATAGGCACCACTGTTGAGAGGACGATCAGCCTGGCGCTACTGGGATATGTGGGAGATATCCCGACGAAGCGACGGAAACTCGCGGCGATGCTGCTGCTGCTGGCTAAAAGACACTTGGCCATCCACTGGCGGAAGAGACAACCCCCGGCAGTAGCGGCCTGGATAAAGGCAGTTGTATCCTGTAAAGATCAACTTGAGGGGTATTGGGAACAGATGCCGGGAAGCTCTAGACCCACAGATATATGGCCCCCATTTGCGGACTGGCTGAGAGTGAGAGGTGCGGACCTCCAGACAGAGTAGCTCGCACTTAGTCGATCATCAAGGGGCCAAGGCCACTCTGTGGAGGGTAATTGTAAGAGACATAAGGTATGCCTACACTAAGACACACTGGCGGAATATGCGATGGGGGAAAACTGGCTCGTATGCGAAATGCTGTCATTTGTAATTTTTTTTAAAATAGATGGATATGGAAGAGGGCGATGCTGAGCTACCTGATGTTTAATGATGCACTAAGGTGATTACAACCACATTACTGACTACATTCACACAATTGATTACTACGCTGCCTGCCCCAGAGGTTGTTGGCCAAATAGCTGTGTTCTTAACTGTGGTATGTTTGCTGTCGGCCTCCGGGTTGTGGGCGAAGAGCTGTGTATTGTATGGTGACCCAATAAAGGTTTTGAAAAATAAATAAATAAATAAATAAACAGCAGCACATTGTATGTATTTGGTTGATCCTGAACGCAGCTGTGTGCTCACAACCAACCGTCATGTAGCAGAGAAGGAAAGCTCAGTTTTGGGTAAACCTACAAGTTCTTGCAACATTTGTTTTTGATGAGACTCATAAAATGAATTCCATTAATTTGATTGTTAGAAACATGTTGTTGTGACAGTACTGCAAACTGACAAGCGTAGCAAGCTTTGTGTATATAAAAGGGAAGTTATTGGTATAGGAATCACAACCACCATTTAAACCTCTTCAACAACATGCACTTGACCTAGAGGGTCTTATGCACTTGGGATGAGATACCATAATGTTACTAAGTGTGCAGGCACACAGTTACAGGTTAATTTCAGAGTCATATGACCTTTATCAGGACTTAATTTGCAATAGAATGAGTGCCGGCGCCCAAAGCTGTGCTTTGAAGCCTGTGGCTGGCACTACATTTGTTAGCACGCTGAATACCAAGGCTTCGTAATCTTCAGTCCATGGCATGCATCTTTAACCCACCACCAGACAGTCCCTTCCCCTATATCTCACTTTTGTAGGGTCGTCCTTTCTCCCTTTGTGAGGGTTTCCCTATCTTGTGCTTGGGAAATGTCTTAGCCAAAAAATAAGTGCCATTCCCCATAAATGAGTGATGGTAACCCCACGGTCTGAAATTAAGCACTGCCTTAATTATCCCTTATGAGAGCACTCTGCAATAGGGCCAGCTCATTACGAGACACGAACACCAAGTAGCATCATCCAGGCCACGTCTGTTTTCAGCTTTTCAGCACATACTCACCTTGTCTTGTCACACACATGTGTAAGTCCCTTCTACAGATAGTGAGGTGGAAGTTGCGCTAAGGGCCGGCATTTCGATTTGCAGCACACGTTGGACTAGTGTGATCAAGCGGGAATTTCACGGTAATTTCTCAATGCAAAACATAATTTACCTCTAGTTTACCGCTTTGAAGGTGACGGGCCTTTGCCACCGTGTATCACCTTCAGGAGACTTTACATAAACATGAAAAATCAAAATAAAATTAATTTTTAAGCCAATAAAGAGAGTTGTGAGTATTTTTAATGTGTTTTATTTTCTTGTTAAAAGTTAAGGTTCTCTGACCCTTTATTCATTAGTCAAATATCAATCAGGTTCCAGACTTGAAAATAGGAAAACATAGAATTAATACAGAATATATTACAGACTGAAAACAAGGCATTCCATAAAGGAAGAGAATGAGGCATCAAATGTCAATCAGAATTCTTTGAAGAGTTCAGGAAAATATAATTCAAGAGTGAGTTTTGCAGTCAATAATTAATAATTGGCAAAGATTTCCCATAAAGAGAAATAAATGCATAAGACAAATACATCTTTTCAAAACTAGTTAATTAGTCAAAGCATAAACTTAGAGTTTTAGCATCTAAATCTAAACCTGTTCTATCAGCTGCTCTCTCTGCCGTGGTCTGTTCATCTGTCTCTCTGTGTCTCAAACAGAGAGGTTGCCCTCCCTTCACAAGACCACAGAAGAATGTGATCTGCCTTCCCAAAAATATGATGTGCAAGGCTAGCCTATGCCTCTCTGTAAAAAACATGAGCAAGTCCCCCTCCTCCCTCTGTGACTCCTCGGATGCAATTTCCTTCCAGGCTGCACCCGCGATGTTCACGTACCTAACCCAAATGATGTCTGGTTTCATCTGCTCCCTCTCCTCTCTCCTCCTATATCTTCTAAGTCTGCCACACCCCCTAAGGGGTCATTATTCATACTCTAATTCTTGGCTGACTACACTAATAAAGTTGCAGTTTCAGTAGAAACTCGCACTATGAATGGTTAGCATAGGTGACATGAGGGTCTCATCATCCTGTTCTCATTGCAAATCCAACTCATACTGTTTTTAACAACGAAAGCGTTAAGGCTTAATACAGTCAAATGTATCATCATCAATAATCATACAATATTGCAACGTTTAATAGGAAAAAATGTATCAGTCTACTTCTTTCTCGCTTTCACATCGCACGCAGGCATGACACTCTCCCACAAACACTGGTACATTGGCACAATGACAGGAGTGTACAGTTCGTTGTGGCCTTGACCCATGTGTCCTCACTTGAGGCACTTGGCAGTTCATGCAGCTGGCACAATCTACTGGGCATGCATCTCTCGTTCAGCACACTGTTAACAGTTCTCAGCCATGCTGGATTCCTAGGCAGACATTTTATTGTGGGCCCCAAAAGCAAAACAAACACAAAAGAATATTAATTTAAGAAACAAAACCCATTATGTTTACCTACCTAATACTAGTACCCTGTATTAATTATTACCTAGTGAAAGCTATTAATTTAAAGCAGCTTTTCTATTATTTTTACACAACATTGCAAAATGTGCAATGTACAACATAGCATAAACATGCACCAGTGCAAATTTTCAAAACGCAAACATTTAATACATACTCATAGCAACATGCTCTAATGTTTTAGATAGCTTTTCATGCAAAATGCTTTTGTCCTACATGTAGTGTTGGTGCACGGTTAATTAATTAATTCACATTATAAGAAAGATGTGGTATGAACTGAATATGTATTGTCTAAAAATGCAACAAAGCCAAAGTCTCTTAAGACGGGAACAGGGGGTGCAGATCACAAGGAAAATGAGCTGGGTGGAGAGAATACACATTCCATTCTTATATTCAAATCTAAAGAGGAAACTGAAATTACAAGTTTTTTTCTACACTGCAAAAACACATGTTAATTCAGCACAGTTATGTGCTACTTTAAAAGTTCCCAAAAAAACATTCTCTAAATTAAATGTACATTCTATTGTGAGGTTAAATCTAAACTCAACACATTAAACATCCATGATTAATTAATTAAGCATGGTTTTAAATGAAAGCATTTCAGACTGAAAGAATGTTGACCAGGCCTCATTTCATGTCTTTCAGTTTGCATGCACCAAAAGTGCCACTTTTAAAAAGCATTTGACTAGGCCTCGTTTCATGTGCCATGTGTTTCACTGGCACCAAAATCTGCATGCCATTTTAAATGCAGTCCGTCTGAAACACAAAACAGAGCAATGCTTAATCTTGATGAAATCTAGCTCTCTCAACTCACCCTTTGATGATAACAAATCATGATACCTCAAATGATTTGTAAATCATCACACTAATTTAATTTCATTGTGTTAAGCATTGTATGTAGACATGATAATTTCATTAGCACACTTATTTCACACAGGTATATATGGAAAAAAACTCCTACAAAACTTGGTTATTATTATTTCAAAAGCTGAGCATATAACAATTTTACCTCTATTTCTAAGGCAACACAAGTTTTATCTGTAATCAGATCATATATAGCCAAGCTCAAATGTTTAGTGCAGAGTTCTGTAAGTAGCTTCTTGAAACTGTTAGTCTTCTCTAAAATAGGTAACTAAAATAATAAAAGGAAAATTCAACAGAACAGTTCTCTTTTCTATTTGCTTTTCTTTTTTTTCTTTCATCACTCAAATATTCTTTTCTCTTCAGCTCTTGACAATTCTCAATTATTGTTTCAGCATTTCTTGGCTCTTTGTTATCAGCTTGCCATCAGGGTGGCTCATACAGTGTGGCATTCTGTACTTTTTCCATGCAATTTGAACACTCAGGTGCTGAGAAACTCTGACAGAGCACCATCAATTCTTTCTACTTTTTCAATCCAAGCCTTTCACTTTTATCTTCACTTTGATCAGATTCAGATGTTTCAGCTATTGGTGCAAATGATTTTTTAAAGGACCGCTGCAGACATTTTGGATACCCTTTCAGCCACCTTTTTCCTACCTCCACTCGTAAGACCACAGCACTATTTCAGAGGCTGCCCCTTACTCATTCCCCCTTTTGGCACCGCTTTCATCTGAGTCAGTTTCCACTTTTTGCCTTTCCAATGCCACTTCAGTTTTCTCTAGGGCTGCTTCAGAGTCTGTGTGTTCCCTTACAGCTTGACTGAGCCTCTTCTGTGGACTTTTAACCACTGCTGGCATTTCTTCTTGAAGAGGAACTGTTTTATCAGGGGGACACAGGACCATACATGTGTGAGAGGCAAGCACCCAATTTGGAAAGCCACCACATTTTACAACAGTCTTTGCCAGGATCATTTGGAACAGGCCTTTCCATTTCACAGCATCTCTCAGATCAAAGTTTTGGCACCATCCATTATGCAGATCTTGTGTATCAGCTGCAATCTGGTGAAAAACTGCACACTAAATTCAAATCAACAGAAGAGTGACAACAAAAATGCAAATGCAGAAAGAGAGGCAGTAAAATAGTTCAGTTACTGCCACCAAAGTTCCAAAAAAGGAAGAAAGAGACAAACAGCCAGTAAGTTTTGCATGCACTGGGTGGGAAACAGAACCCTCAGGCACCAACTGAAAGTCGGTTGCCAGTTGTATTCATTGGGTTCTTATAGAATGTATGATAATATCCAACAGTGATAGAAAAGTGAATTAAAAGGAGTATGGACTACTCCCCAAGTCAGAAAAATTATTTTAATGAAGGGGTAGTTCTAACTCCATTAAAAACATGAGTGAAAGCGGACATAGGTATGGTTATGTTAGTTTGAACCAAGAAGTCCTATACATGAAAAAGAACAAGAAAAGGTCGACATGTTTCTGCTATAAAGAGCTACTAATCAGCTCAGCATTCATCAGGACCAAACCAGTCCTCACCCAGTGGCTGGTGCACTCTAAGGCGCCAATACCAACTGCGGCGGGACAAAAAACAGATTACAAACTTGAATGTAACCGATGCACAGGTACTTCCTCGTGCGTCCTCTCCGAAACGTGAGAGATGTAATTTTCGTGGGAAAGGTTTAATAACCACTCTCTACAGCAGCTAACCATTCCCAAAAACATCTTGACTTCTTTCTGAATTTGAGGTGGATTCATCTGGTGAATTATTTCCACTCTCTCTGGTGACACCTTTCTACCTCCCTTTCCAATTATGTGTCCCAGACATTCATCTTCTTTTTGTTCAAATCTGTTTTTATTGTGAACACAGCGATAAGCCTACAACCCCTTTCTGGAGCCGGCCGCGCATAAAAAAGCCAGTGGGTAGAACTGGACAGGGGAGGTGGAGTCATTAACACAGCGCCCTGCCTACAACCCCCGGAGGGGGGGCCGGCCGCGTGGCTTAGGGGAGAGTAGAGCAAGAGGTGGCCATAAGCTGGCAATGCGTCGTTGTGTGAGGTAGGCGCGTATGTGGGGAAAAGCAATGGTGTCACATTTTCAAAAGGCCCAACAGGGACCAAACTGCCCCAAAGAGGGGTGGAAGCCAGAGTGGCAAGCAGGAAGGAAGAAAAGTCGGGAAAGGAGCGAGCAGTGTCAAGGTGAAGAGGAGTCAGAGGGGTGTACCCGTGGCCACAAACAGGAAATGTGAAACACAAAGCGGCACCGGAGGAAGCGGTTAAGAGCCTAGTCTACTTGGGTCAGCAGGAATGAGGGCATCCTCGAACAATTGCAGAGCGCGAAGCCTGGGAGTCATGTGGCGGGCATAGCTGATGGAGCACAGGTGACGTACTAGGGGTTCCCACACTGCCTTGAAGCGCACCCCCCTGGACTGTATCCGCGCCGTGAGTAGTTCCATAGTCAGGACCTGCCAGAGGCGCACGAACCAGGATGCTATCGGCGGCGCCTCTGTTCGCTTCCAGTACAGGGCAATGAGCTGTTTGGCGGCACCTAACATGTGAAGGGTGAGGATCCAGTCGCTGCGCATGAGAGCTCTAAGTGTGGGGGGTCGAACGCCCAGTAGGAGTGTGCAAACCTCTTCAGGGAGGGGGAAACCCAACACCTTCTTAATGTGACTGAGGACCTCCTTCCAAAAGACAGCTAGGGTAGGGCAGGACCACCAGATGTGTACAAAGTCACCAGTCGCAGTGCCACACCTCCAGCACAGCGGCGAGGAAGTGGGGAACATTTTGCTGAGGCGCAGGGGGGTGTAGTACCATTGCGTCAGCATCTTGTACGCGTTTTCTCTTTGCGGGATGCTGCGGTAGGTTTTGGGGATGTCGTTCCAGAGCCGAGTCCATTGAGAGGGTGTGATGTCAGTGCCTGTCGCCGACTGCCACTGCTTCTGATAGGGGTGCACAGGTGGGGCGGTGGGGTGTTGCAAGATATTGTAGATCTGGGAGATGAGCCGTTTCAGACCCCCGAGGGATCGTGCCAACTTCTCAAAGGGGGTATATGCCCTAGTAGCAGCCTGGTACATGTCGTCTCCCGAGGTCCAGTGGCGCAGCTGCGCATACTGTAGGTGGGCGGTGAGAGGGAGCCTGAATTCCTCCTTGCAATCCAGCCATGATTTAGGCGACCCGCCAAGAAAAAGGTCTCCTGCAACTCTGCAGTCGCCTTGCGTCCAGTTCTCAAAAGCCCGGGTCCGGGCAGCTGGGGGGAAGTGCGGGTTACCTGCAATGGGAGTGTGTGGAGAGGGAAATGTGGTGAGACCCTTGGCCACTGCCACCCTGTCCCACACTTCAAGAACCGTCCTCGTGGGGACCGCAAGATATGCACTTCTGGAACGTGCCACCCGCGGTAACCAAGGCAGGTCCCATATGGTGCGCCCCGTGACCGATCGGTCCATGTGGAACCAGTGTTTGTCGCTTTCGCGTGCACCCCATTCGATCACGAACCGGAGGTGTGCCGCCCAATAGTAGTGGAGGAGGTTCGGGCAGGCAAGGCCGCCCCTGTCTCTCGGTTCCATAAGGACTTTCTGCGAGAACCGGGGTCTTTTGCCCCCCCATATGAAGGCCGTGAGGTCGCGTTGGAGGTTTCTGATGCAGTGAATCGGGATCGGGGTGGGGAGGCACTGGAAAACATACAGAATGCGGGGGAGGATGGACATCTTGACCACGTTGAGCCGCCCCAGCCAGGAAATCATCAAGGGTTTCCATTTTCGCAGGTCAGCCAGAACTTCCTTGCGGCAAGAGGCCCAATTCCTCGAGGACCACGAGTCAAGATGGGGCGTGAGGTCCAGGCCCAGGTATTGAATATGGCTGTCCGCCCAGCGATAGGGCGTGACCCCCTGCAGGAAAGAGATCTCCTCGTCGGGGACGGTGAGGTTAAGCGCCCAAGACTTGGTGTGGTTGATTTTAAGGCCGGACGCCCGCTCAAACAGGGAAAGGGCTTCGTGCACCGCTGGGAAGGAGACCCGAGGGTTTGTAAGAGTAAGAATCAGGTCATCAGCGAATAGCGCTACCTTATTAGTGCGCCCTCCGTGGGAGATACCATGAATATCAGGAGTACGCCTAATCAGTTCCGACAGCGGCTCAACCGCAAGGGCGAACAGGAGCGGCGACAGCGGGCATCCCTGCCTCGTGCCCCTGTGGACCGAAAGCGGCGATGTCAATTGGCCATTGACCCGAATTCGGGCTTGCGGTCCTAGGTAGGGGGCCATGCACCTGGATATCATGATAGGGCCAAGACCTAGTTTCTTGAGGACCGCCCGCAGGAAGGTCCAATCGATCCGGTCGAAGGCTTTTTCTGCGTCCAGCGAGAGGAGGCAAGCCGGTATTTTCCAATGGTGCGCCTTTCCCACCAAGTGCGCCAGCCTGCGGACATTGTCGGCTCCCTGGCGGTCCCGAATAAATCCCACCTGGTCCGGATTCACCAGGCCCGGCATGTGTGGGTCAAGTCGTTTGGCCAGAACCTTGGTGTAAATCTTGAGATCAGTGTTAAGGAGGGCGATGGGGCGGTAGGAGGCACAAAGGTCCGGGTCCTTCCCAGGCTTGGGGATCAGGGCTATTTCCGCCAGGCCCATGTCGGGGGAGGGGCCGACGGTGTCAGAAAAGGAGCCGTATAGTCGCAACAGATGCGGGCGGAGCTGGGTCAAGAACAGGCGATAGAAGGCCAACGGCAGGCCATCCGGCCCCGGGGTTTTCCCCACGGGGAGATCTTTAACAGCCTCCGTTATTTCCTCCTCCTGTAAGGGGCTCTCCAGCGAGGCCGCACATGCCGGGGACAGGGTAGACCCCCCGTAGTCTGCGAGGACGGCCTCCCGGGCCTCCGCAGAGGTGGGCTCCTCGGCATATAGGGAGGAGTAGTAAGCAACAAAGGCGGCCTGCTTGGTCTGCTCAGTGGTGGCGCAAGTGCCGTCCTGCTGCTTGACATTGGCGATGTGGGCCCTAGCGGTACGTGCCCGAAGCCTGCCGGCCAGTAGTCGGCCGACCTTGTCCCCTCCCTCGTAAAACCGTTGCTTGAGCGCTAGCAGGGAGTGCTCCGCCTTGTTGGTGCGCAGGGTGCGGAGTTGCCCCCGAAGATTAGCGAGAGTTCTCTTTGACGCCCGCGCGGGAGAGGCCCGGTCCCGGGCCTCCGCAAGTTTGATCTCGCTAGCCAGGTCGGTTTCCAACTTGGACGCTTCTTTCCTCCGTGCCGCCGCCAGGGAGGTGATGTGGCCCCGAATGGTGGCCTTGAAGGCGTCCCAGACCGTGTGAAACGGCAGATCAGGGGTGTCGTTAACGGCGAAATACGAGTCTATGGCGTCACGGATGCTGGCGACGTCGTCCGGGTCCCGAAGGATCCTCGGAGGGAGCGTCCATCGGCGTTCACGAGTGGCGTGGGCCAGGGGGTCCTGTAGCAAGAGCTCCACGTGAGCATGGTCCGACAGGGAGATGTCGGAGATAGCAGCAGCTAAAGAGTCTCGGGTCACCTCAAGGGAGGTGAAAAGATAGTCGATTCGGGAGTACGTCCTATGGGAATGCGAGTAGAAGGAGTAGTCCCGGGCCCCCGGGTTGTGGTAGCGCCACACATCCACAAGCCCCAGGTCCCGAAGCTGTGTTCTAAGAGTAGAAGACATTGCCCCCGCTCCATTAAAGGAGGCTCCCGCCCGATCTAGCTCGGGGTCCCAAACAAGATTGAAGTCGCCGCCCAGGATCACATTATTGCCGCCCGATGGGAACTGTTCCCGCAGAAGTGTCTGGAGGTATTTGTCCTGCGACTGGTTGGGAGCATATACACACCCAAGAGTGAACTGCGCACGGCCCATCTGTATCGTGGCTCGGAGGAAGCGGCCGTCAGCACTTTTGAAAGGTTTCACGGAACCCCGCCTAATGCCAGCCCTGCAGAGGATTGCCACCCCCGCTGTCTTGGTGTCAGAGTATGCCCAGAACTGTGAAGGGTATCTAGGGTGGGCCATGCGTTTGGTGTCTCCCCTGAGAAGGTGCGTCTCCTGGAGGAGGATAATGTCAGGGGCGTGGTGTAGGAGGTAGCGCCATACCTGCTGCCGCTTGTTGGGGGAGTTGAGCCCTTTGACGTTGAGGGAGAGGACCTTCAAGGGTGTAGGGATGGTCGCCGTCATAGCACTAAGGGGGAGTGGAGTCGCGCAGAACCCAGTGTAGCAGACCCTCCCGCAGACAATACAGCGGCAGCCACTTCTCGCCTCCAGCGTGTCAGCCCCCGCAGAACCCACCCCTCCACCCCACCGGAGGCGTGAGGAGAACGTGAGAGGAAAGGGCAGTATAAGAGCGAAGTAGGAAGAGAAAGGTGAGAAAAGAGAAAAAAGGCGCAAAGAAGAGAGTGAACAAAAACAGGCCAACAGGGCCAGCATACAGTGTCCCAGGTACCGAACATCCTCTACCCGAGGGTTTGGATGAAGCCAGGAATGTCACTTCCTACAGGACAAAGGGAGGGAGCGGAGATCCGGGCAAGTGAAGTAGAATCAAATCGTCTCAGAGCCCATCCACCCCGCTGCCTAGGGGTAGTCCGGGGGTGTGTCAGGCTGCGGGGCCACATGGTCCGTTCAGGCGCCAGTGGGGCGCTGGGGCTCCGCGATGAAGTCCGTGACCTGAAGGAGGCAAAGGGCGTCGTCCTTTCCACGGACAGTGGGAGTAGATCACCATGGAGCAGGAAGACACGCTGAAGTGCATAGTGGGTGAGCGTGTTTGCACAGGGTAGCTGGAGTCACAGTGGCAACGTTCAGTGGTCATCTGGAGTCGAGGGGCGATCCCCACCCTCAGATCCAGAAGCGGTCGGCTGGGAGGCTCGCTCCTCGCGGTCGCCCTCGAGGGAGCGGATGTGGGCAATGATGTCCTGCTTGGTCTGCGAGGTAGAGAGCGCGTCCACCGGAGGGGACCGCCGACGTCTGCGCACAGTGGACCATTCAGAGCGTGGAGGGGCCTTCTCCGAGTGGGGAGGACGTGTCGGACTGTGATCTGGTGACTCCGGCATGTCTAGCAGTTGTGCCGCCTCTCGGTAGGACCTGAGTGTCCTGCGCTTGCCCTCCCACCTGAAGATGAGTGCAAAGGGATGTCCCCACTGGTAAGAGATGTTGAGGGTCCGGAGCTTCTCTGTGATCGGGTGGAAGACTCGCCGTCTGTGGAGTGTGGTGGGGGCCAGGTCCTGGAAGATCTGGATCTTGTGGCCTTCGTACCGCAGGTCCGGGTTATCCCTAGCCGCCTTCAAGATGGCCTCCTTCTCGGTGAAGTAGTGGAGCCTGGTGACGATGTCGGGCAGGAGACCCGCTTTTCCTCCCGCTCCGAAGACACGGTGTGCGCGATCTAGGCGCGGCGGGGGGGCGTCCTCTTCGCCCCATACCGCTTGCAAGAGTAGGGCCACATAGGCCATGGTATTAGTCCCCTCTTCTCCGAGTGGCACACCCCGTATACGGAGGTTGTTGCGGCGTCCCCTGTTTTCCAAGTCTTCCTGTTTGATCTGGAGCTGGATATGCTGTTCCTCGAGGGTCGCCACTCTCCGCCAGATTTGCTCTAGGTCCTCAGTGCGGGAGTCGACCGTTCTTTCCAGGCCGTCGACTCGGTCGCCGAGGTCGGTGACTTCCTTGCGCATTTCTTTGACGCAGGTGTAGACCTCCGTCCTGAGGGACCCAATCTCAGTCTTCAGATCAGCCATAAAGGAGGTCATGAAGGCCTGCGTCACCGGTGGAGAGTCGGTTGGCGGTGGGGGCTTCCCCCCTGACGATGATGAGGGTCCTCCGGAGGGCAATGGCGAGCCCGCCTTACCCCACATAGAGGCTACTGACGCCCCTCTGGTCGTCGCGGGTGTGGGGTCCGGCTTATTCCCCTTGCCGCGGGTCATGGTCCACGTGGGTCGCACTCAAATAGAAGAATAGAAGTCCAGGCCGTGGAGGGGCCGCCGGAGCTAGGGTGGGTAGCACACCCGAGAAGATAAGGCAGCGCGGAGGCAGGGGAGGCGGCGGATATGTGAGGACTGTAGGTGGGCCACAGCAGGCCGGGCCTGGGGTCCGCAGGTGGAGGGCCACTCGCAGTCCCGTGGCGTGGCGCAGTCCCCCGGTGCCGCCCGGATCCGGGCCTCCTCCCAGCGCAGTGTAGCGTCCAGCCGGTCCCACCGCAGCAGGCAAGGTGTGTCCAGGAGGGTCCCGGCCTCCCAGCAGCGAGGAGCCCAGTGTCAGGGGGTAACAGGCGGCAAAGGCCCTTGGGGTCCCCGGGTGCCCACGGCAGGGTCACCCCGTCCGAGGTCCGCTAGGCGTGGCAGGGCCGAGTTGCGGCGTTGAGGCGGCCAGGGGTCGTGTTCTGCAGGGCTGGGGCCCACCGAGGCTCAGGGATCGCCAATGCACAGCGGCTCAATAGCGCACCAGGCCGCAGTCTATGTGTCCAGGGCGGCTGGAGGTGCTCTGGCTGGGATTGTCGGTGTGCGGGGGCCAAAGGGGGGAAGTGGCGGGAAGACCAACCGCCGGGCCCCGCAAGCGCCGGGCCCCTCCGGGAGATAGCAGGTGGGAGGGGGGGGCAGCGCGCTGCAGCTCACCGTCTGGGCCCAGCGACGGGCGATGGAGTCCCGACCAGGGCTCGCGTGCACGGGGGTCACCGGCAATCCTGCAGATCCGGGCCTGGTTTTCCCGCCGAGGCCGGGGGCCCAAGTAGATGCGGCGTCCGGGCCGCCGCTGTGCCACTCGCCGGTGGCAGCCCGGCTCCAGCAGCTCCGGCGCGGCTCCGCCGGCGACAGGTTGGGTCCGCTGGTCCCGCACGGCCGCAGGTGAGGCCAGGGGTGCTCCGGCGTCTCCTCCGGGCCGCAGTGCCGGTCCTCTCCCCAGGAGCTCGTCGCGACTCTCCAGCAGCGGACCCAGGGCAAGATGGCGGTCAGCGGCCGTTGGCGGGGATCCCGAAGGCTGGCGGTGTGGCCGCCGGAACCGTCACAGCCGCGTCTCGTCGCCAAGGAGGGGCACCAGCAGGATCAGCGGTGTGTAGGGGTCCCCAGGAGTGATTACCCCCCGAAAACTACGCTGAAGCAGGCTAAGTAAAGCAGCGGGGCGACGGAGCTCAAGTGAGACACGTCCGCTCACATCGCCGTCTCAGCCACGCCCCCTTCATCTTCTTTTTGATAGTACTCCTGACTATTCTCATTCAATGGCACTGTGACATGAACATGACAAAAATCAATAGCAGTAAGCCATTCTTTAGCACAAGGAATGTGAAAAAATATATTGGCTGCATTCAGTACCACAGGACAACATGGAAAAGTTATGCTATTAATCTCCTGCAATAATCTGTTCTTTTAATTTAATTTCTGTGAACCTGTGATCAGAAAGTTACATACACTTCCAATCAATTCCATAAAAAATACTTTTCTCAGTTTATCTCCTATTATGGGTAATATTTCTGCAACTGATGGTTCATGTCATCTGGTTCCAAGTTGGAAAGATGGATGTGATCGAAAAAGTCTCAGGGCTCACTCCATCGGTGTCACCATTAATGGTCACAGAAAAGCTCAAGCTGCCGGGTGCCATCTCTGTATGGACATGAGGCTACTAAACCAAACAATTAAAAGGAACGTCATACCACGTTGAATACAAAGGGGGATAGTGATACTCTAAGTTGGACTTAAATGCCGGCTATCACTAGTTAGTGCTTCATCCCGAAAGCCGGTAAATTACCATGTTTTCGACTCATCTTGGCCTGCAACGCCTCAAGCATCTCAACTTCAGAATATCTTCAGCTGCAGAAGTATTCAAGAATGCGATCATGTAGACCCTTTCGGGACTTGAAGCGGTAATAAATATCAGTGTTGTTATTTTGATCTTTTCCTCCTACTTGTTGGACCACCATAAGTGCCTCAATGTTACCCTTCGGAGACTCAGTGACAGTGGTGTAACATTGCACAAAGACAAGTGCTCCTTTTTTGACCCCAAGGAGGAATTCTTTGGATCTGTATTTTCCCAAGAGGGCCTACAAGTTAATGTCAGGAAGTCAGCAGCAGTTAAAGAAGTAGCAACATAGAGAAACGCCACGGAAATCCACAGTTTCCAAGGAATGGCCACATACTGTGGAAGGTTCCTCCTGAATCTAACATGCCTTTCCGAGCCACTCAGGGCACTCACTGAAACTGGAGTCCAATGGGAGTGGGGCCCTGCCAAGCAAGAGGCTCTCAACAAGAGAAAGGACGCACTTTTAGCAGATTCCACTATTGATGGCCTACTTCAATTCTGACAAGGAGACTGAGTTAGTAGTGGATGCAAGTCTGGTGGGGCCAGGGGTTGTCCTCATGCAGGAGCCAAGATACAGGAGGGTGGGCCCCACTGGAATTCATGAGTAGTGCCCTGATGTGCTGCATGTGAAAATGGAGTGTGGAGGCCCTTGCTGTCAAATGGATGTTCCACCATTTTCACCTCTACATCTACAATGAGAGTTTAAGGTGATCACAGACCACTAGTGATTGGTAAGCTTATTTGCAGGGACAGTGCATTACCCACGACCCAGAATTGAGCACTGGGCGGTAAAACTGTTCCCTTACTGTTTCAACATAATGTACAGGCCTGGGGCAAGCAACATGGTCGATTTTCTCTCAAAACACCAGCCAGAATGTGAGGAAAAGTCAAGCACAGGCAGTGAGGTTGCAGTGGAGTGTGCCAGTATGGTGACAGAGGCAGCATGCCCAAAAGCAGTGGCACTCAACGACATAAGGTGAGTGACTGTGGAAGATGACGGCCTCCAACGGGTCGAAGTGGCCATTCGTGGAAACGCATAGAGGTTGTTCCTGACGGATGCAAACCAATGGCGTACCGAGGAGAAGTCAAGACTCTCACAACTATGGAGTGTGAAGGATGAGCTAAACTCCCTGGTTGGGGGCGTCATCATGAGAGGCCATTGCATCATGATTCCAAGGGCCTTGGAGAACCAGACTATTTACCTGGTACAGGAGGGACACCAGAGTTTGGAGAAGACAAAAGCACAAATTAGAGTGCGGTTCCCCGGCATGGATTACATGGTGGAAGAAGCAGTGACGAGGTACCCAACATGTCAAATCCTAGGGAGCTCGCTGTGCCTGCACCAGTGGTACCTGAAGATGCACCAACAACAACATGGGAGAGAATAAGCCTGAATTTTGGTAGCTTTCCGGAAGGGAGGCTGACTGGTCCAAATAACCCATAGTAGAACTGGTGGCCACCACAGCATTCTCCCACATCAAACCCCTCCTGGAGAAGGTATTCTCAGCACATGGCATACTGGAGGTCATCAATATGGGCAAAGGGTCCTCTTTCAATGAACAGAATGTGGAGCCTATGTGGCAACCCTAGGAGTCAGGCATCAGGAAATAACCCCTCAGTGGCCCCAGGCAAATGGCAACGTAGAGCGGTTCATGCGGATGCTGAACAAGGTGCCCCGGGCAGCCGTTGATCAGAATCATGACCACGAGCCGGCATTGCATAGATTTCTGGGAATATATCGAAACATCCTCCGCTGCACTACAAGGTACACACCAATGCACCTCATGTTCCAAAAGACAACCAGAGACAGCATCCTCACGTGCCCCGGGTGGCAACTAGAGCATCTCCAAGAGAAGAATGTCTTGTAAAGAAGAGACAAGACAAATGAGAGGGCCAGTCGGGCCTGACAAGCAGGGTAGAGACGTCTGGCGTGAGGAGACCGGGTCCATGTGAGGGATCGCCACGCAGGGTGGAAATTCAGCATCCTCTTTGAAAGAGGTCCTTGGAAAGTCACAGCTGTGAAGGGAACAATGATCAGGGCTCAGAGAGGCCAAGAAACCACAACAAGGAACATCTTGTTGTTCTGGCACACCCCGGGCTCGGACAGAGGAGAAGCAGAGGAAGAAGAGCTGGATGCTGGAAGTTTGATGATGCCAGCTGGAAACCACAGATTAACTGGGTCAGAAGGGCATGAAACACACACCCTGCAGAGTCCAGGAGAAACCTGTGAGGCTGGACCCAGAACAGAGGTAGCCTCCCAGTGGGGCAGAGTCAGAGGTACCGACTGAGGCCGAGCCTGGCATCCAACCAGAGTTTTTATGACATCAAGTGGAAAGTCACATGGCATCTGAGGTTGGATGGGATGTAGTGAGCCACCCAAGCTCACTGTCATCGGGGTGATGTATGCACACACCACGCCAGTCGGGTGCGGCAGTGGTGATATAATAAACGAGGACGAGCCACGCGGGGCCAGTCCTGGAAGGTACATGCTAGTGTGAGGTGTCAGTTATCACGAAAAACCTGCTGCACCTCCAGGGGCAGATTTAAAAGCCCCTTGCATCACTTTTGCGTGACTTTTCCCATGTTAAAAATGATGCAAATGTGGCGCAAGGGGCTTGTAAATCTGCCCCTAGGGTCTATGGGCTGCATGGCTCTCCCTGTGTGCAACACAGGTAATAAACAGCAGCACATTGTATGTATTTGGTTGATCCTGAACGCAGCTGTGTGCTCACAACCAACCGTCATGTAGCAGAGAAGGAAAGCTCAGTTTTGGGTAAATCTACAAGTTCTTGCAACATTTTTTTTTGGTGAGACTCATAAAATGAATTCCATTAATTTGATTGTGTTGGACCCGGCCCGTTGGGCAGGTTCACCCCTAGACTTTTTGCTTTTTCCTAGCCTGTTTATGGAACCTGGTGTTGGTGATTTTAGGCCTCTGCACACTTTTTCACTGTGGTACAGTGTAAAGTGCTTGAGCTCTCTGTGAATGAGTGGTGAGTGACCTGCCCTCCCATAGGAATGAATGGGGAATATGTATGCCCATGGTAGTTCCTGATGTGTGGGGCGTGCAGGGAGTTTGGTATGTATGAACTCGTGAGAATGAATGCTGCAAAATGATGTATGCGGCATGACTGTGTCTAGTCTAGAAGTACTACTTTTGGAAGTTGGCATATTTGTGTAAGTGGTAGCTGGCGTGTGATTGGCTGGTGAGCCTGGCCCAGAGTGCCTGGGCCTGCTTGTGAATTGACTGTCTGGTTTGAGGATGACAGGGGCTGGAGAGCCCAGGAGGTTGTCTGAGTCAGCCCATGGATGAAAGGCAGCATCTGCTGCCAGGGAAGTGGGAGGAGATGGCACCTGATAGTGAAGGGCTGTGCCTGCCTAACTACAAAGCTGGCTCCACCTCCCGCTGGGCGACTGTCACCTCTGTCCCTGATACTGAAGGGGACTTCCCTCTAAACCAGTCCAGCTGGTTCTCACACTGAGACTTCAAATGCTTCAAAGACTTTTCACTGTATAAGAAGGGGCTGTGTCCCCTTCCAAAATGTTCTTGTTTCTAACTTGAATCTGCCAGGGGCATGCTGCTGCTGGGGCTCAGGGGAATCCCTGGGCCCTGCCCAGCTCCTGGACTTTTGATGGACTGCTGGGGGGACTCTTCCTGGCTGTCCCCCTACCTGGCTGCATCTTTGAGGACTTTTGCTGGACTTTGTTCTGCCTGGAGACCTTAACCTGTGATGTTGGGACCCTTCTTGATGCAGGGGTCGTTCCTGGGGGCTTGTCTATGCCCCTAGCGCCTTGAGAGCGCTTTATTTTGCACCCGTAGCGAGCGTGTCGCTATCACGCATTTTGCGTGAGGTTTTGCAGGTGCCACCCTGCTTTTTGCCCGACATCGCTATACTTGTATTTATGGGTGCCACCCCATTTATTTTATTGCCCTAGCGAGTGCCCACCTCGCTTATTTGCTATTTATATTATTTTCCTTGAGGGAGCCCACTACTCTGGAAACTCAGCCCCCGCCTACCTGCCTAATGGAGAAGGGCCGCTGCGCTGCCCGCAGCGACCCGGAAGTGGTTGGCCGGCCGGCCAATTGGAGCGCGGCCGGCCGGAAGTCCCGCCCCGCAGCCTGTGAGGCGGAGGGAAGATGGCGCTGCATGGCGGCGGGTTGGCCGGGCTCCCGTGAGCTGAGGGAGCCCGGCGGCAGCTGAGGGAGCCTTGGAGCGGAGCGGAGCGGTAGCAGGGGGGCGCGAGGCACATTGTCGGTGCCTGCCCCCACCGCGAGAAGGAGAGCGTCTGAGCGCGCCGGCGGGGCTCCGTGGTGGAAGAGGAGCCCCGCGCTGGCCAGAAGAAGAGGCCGCCGCGTCGGAGTCCCGGTGAGTGGAGGCTTTGTGTTGGTGCCGGTTTAGAGGCACTGCTTCAGGGCGGCCCCGGATGGCAGCGGGCCGCCCCAACAGTGTGTAGAGCCTGAGACGGCTCTGGGGGCATTACTTGAGAGCCCCGAGAGGCTCCGTAGGGGCACGTGATGGCACCAGTGCACTACCCAGGACGTTCAGGGTAGTTAGGGCGGCCCCGAATGGCAGTGGGTCGCCCCACCGTTCTCCTCGGGCCCAGATGGCTCCAACGAGGGGGCAGAAGAGCAAGGAGGGGCGCCGGGACACATTGTCGGTGTCCGCCCCTCCCCAGTAGCGCGAGCTCGCGCTCATGGTCAGTGTGAAGCCACGAGGGCTTCAAGGGCGGCCCCGGTTGGCAGTGGGTCGCCCCAACGCTTGGAGAGTCCAGGGAGGCTCCAGGGGGCATGTTGCTTTAGAGCCAGTGTGGCTCCAACGTTTGACCAGTGTTGGCCAGAGCCTGTGTGGCTCCAACGTGCGCAGTGTTTGTTTTAGAGCCTGTGTGGGTCAGGTGGCGCAGATTTGTTCTAGGGGCTACTGAGAGCCCTGCCACAGCTTTTTGATCCCAGCTGCCCAGCACTTTGTGGGCGGCTGCCACGTTTAGGTTTTTGTACTTTTGAAACCGGCGCTGCATGGCAGCGCACCCTGACTTTGGACTCAGGGCATCTTTGCCCCACAAGGCCATTTGGCCTAGGGACTGCCACAGGTAGTGGCTTATGTAGTGTTGGCGCAATGTGATTTCTATGCTTTTTAATAGTTATTGCTAATGTGAGTTTTTGCGCTATTGATTTATTACGCACCTCTGAATGTGTTACTGCATCATGTGTCTTTCTTTCCATGCGCTGCACCTCTGAATGTTTAGTCATCATGTGTCTTCTTGCGCTGCCCCCTTGAATGTATTTTATTGCATCATGTGCTTTATTCTTAACACCTCTGAATGTATTTTATGGCATCATGTGTTTCTCTTTATTACTCCTCTGAATGTGTTTTATGCATCATGGGTAAGGTGTTCTGGTTCATACCCCTAAATGTGTTTATTCTTAGGTGGTTGTCCTTTTTAGTACAGGTGGTCCTAGTAAGGTCCTGGTTCCTGTTACCAGTAGGTACTGGTTGTGATTTCTAACTGTTACTTTGTGCTACAGTGATTTTATATCCTTTTATTCCAATTTCTGACAAGTATTTCTATTTCTGAAAGTGTTGATTATGACAGTGGCCCATGTGGCCCTGTCTTGTAAATAATCCCATGTGAATATTACCTGTGCCAGTTGGCACCCTGTATATGTGTGATTTTATCTGATGTGTTTTTACAATACAAAAGTTATTTTTATAATAACCTTGTGTGGAGTCTCTTTTGTGGTGTGCCTAGTATGTTCTTGCTGTTGTGCGCTGGCGCAAATGCTTTACACATTGCCTCCGAGTGTAGCCTTACTGCTTGAGCCAAGCTACCAAGGGGGTGAGCAGGGGTTATCTTGGCGTGTGACTTCCTTGCCCTGACTAGAATGGTGGTTTCTGCCTGGCTTTGGCTTCAGCCTTAGCCTACCAGAAATAGCCAGTTCTAACAGATTGTTAGAAACATGTTGTTATGACAGTACTGCAAACTGACAAGCGTAGCAAGCTTTGTGTATATAAAAGGGAAGTTATTGGTATAGGAATCACAACCACCATTTAAACCTCTTCAACAACATGCACTTGAACTAGAGGGTCTTATGCACTTGGGATGAGATACCACATTGTTACTAAGTGTACAGGCACACAGTTACAGGTTAAATTCAGAGTCATATGACCTTTATCAGGACTTAATTTGCAATAGAATGAGTGCCGGCGCCCAAAGCTGTGCTTAGAAGCCTGTGGCTGGCACTACATTTGTTAGCACGCTGAATGCCAGGGCTCCGTAATCTTCAGTCCATCGCATGCATCTTTAATCCACCACCAGACAGTCCCTGCCCCTATATCTCACTTTTGTAGGGTCGTCCTTTCTCCCTTTGTGAGGGTTTCCCTATCTTGTGCTTGGGAAATGTCTTAGCCAAAAAATAAGTGCCATTCCCCATAAATGAGTGATGGTAACCCCACCGTCCGAAATTAAGCACTGCCTTAGTTATCCCTTATGAGAGCACTCTGCAATAGGGCCAGCCCATTACGAGACACGAACACCAAGTAGCATCATCCAGACCACGTCTGTTTTCAGCTTTTCAGCACATACCCACCTTGTCTTGTCACTGGCGGTTTCTCTTTGTGGGCGTCGGGGCTCCGCCCCAGGTAATTTAGCCCCAGGTAATTTATCACGTTTCCATGGATTTTAAAAATAAAGGTCACCAGTATGTTTCTTTTTTATTTGTAAAAAAACAGTGGCGGCTGGTGAGATTTGAAAGTGGTGAGACTGGTCTACTGGACCCTTGGCACTCGAGTTTTCTTGTCCAAAGGAAATGAGTTATTTGTGTTCGAAGCAACTGCATCTTTGTCATCTTAGTGGCAAAAGACATTAATCCATAGGGACAAATCATTAAAATGATCATGGTGGTTGTGCTGTTTGTTAGAATATAATTGCATGAGTAATGCCTTTTTAAATAAAAAATATTGATTAGGGCTGTTCTGTGCACATACTTAAAAGACAATATTTTTGAGGACCCCCGTCTCTCACACAGCATAGGAGTCCAGGGGTCTGAACTGGAGCACAAGCCCAGCAGGGGGGGGGGGGGGGGTCCGAGATATGCCTGCGTGTCTTTGTTGCTTTTACTGTAGTTAGGCCGGCATGCTCCTATGAAGGATATAGAGGATGGCTTTGGAGCGATCACCTTGCGAAGGTCACAATCCCTGAGCTGAGTCTCTTGCTCTCAGTTTAGGGGAATTTATGTGCCTGTCTGTGTGTGCTTATCTCTCGATCTGTCTGTATATAGTGCTTATTCACGCCTGTCTCGACATTAGCAGTGAGAAAACCAACAAAAAACAAATGAGGAGACTCAAGCTAAGGGCCTGGCTTGGCTCTAGGCGCCTGTGCACGAGTCATGACTAAGATCGCCTGGCAAACCATGTAGCAAAAATAACAATACCATAAGGTCTCTTCAAATTTCCAGAAATATATGCAGAAGCATGTGATCTTATAGCGGAGGACTATGCACTTGGAGGCATTTATTAAAAAGTAACGTTTTTGATCTTTCAAACATTCCTGCACCCTTCCCGGCGCCATTACGATAATGCCATTAAGTGAATTAAGAGGCAAGTCGGTTGTCCTCTCTACACTATGTCTTCTTTATTCCTTTAAAGATGGAGCAACGCAATACAAACAACTACATTAAACACGATATAACTAAGTTTTTAAACAGCGCACATCGCCAACTCGTGTATTTCAGGGCGCTCTGATGAGCAACAAGGAGGCACCGTGAAATAAGATATCCCACTACTAGGCCTGACTCCAGAGACCTGAAGAGTTTGCACTGCAGCATGATGAAGGGGAGGAGAGCGGCATCTTAGAAGACAATGTCGGTCTTAGACTGTGACATTCCTTTCCAGTGTAATTTATCACGTTTCAATCAATTAGGATTCGTAACAGTAATAAAATAAAAACTGCCCGCCTGTGGGGCCCTACCTGCCCGAGTTGAGTTCACACACTTCTCTTCTACTTCGGTGACCCGGTCCGGACAGCAACCTGGCAGCCTGCAACCAAAATGGATGGACTAGGCTGCTGCTGCAGGGCACGACCGGTCTGCTTTCTTCAGAGGCTCCGACCTTGACCTCTAATGCAGTGAAAGACAATCCGTCTGCAAAATGGCTGCTACTCTCCTCCAACAGCAATCATGCGCGGGAAGAACTAGTCAGATTCTGCGCAGTGGGTCCCTATCCCAACTCGTCACAGGGTGGGTCTCACCACGCCCTGTGATGAGTTGGGAGGGGGTGGGATGACACAACAGCAAGCTCTCCTCCACTCTCTGATTGACGTGGAGATGTTAGCAATCCCGGGCTTGTGCAAAAAACGCCCGGGGCTAACTTAATCTCCACACCATCAGGGGGTGGAGACTGGGCATCCAGGCTATGTCTTTGCCTACCTGATGACATCACAGCCTTCAGGGCTGTGAGGTTTTCAGCCGGCAAAGACATAGCAGGTGGTGCAGCGCGGCTGTATTGGCAGTGGGAGGCAGCAGACTCCAAGACAGTGCCCCGTGTTCTTTGCAATGTGTTCTTTCCGTTTTTTTGTGTGTTTTTTACAAATAAAAAAGAAACGTACTGGTGAACTTTATTTTTAAAATCCACGGAAACGTGATAAATTACCTGGGGCTAAATTACCTGGGGCGGAGCCCCGACGCCCACAAAGAGAAACCGCCACTGTAAAAAACACACACAAAAACGGAAAGAACACATTGCAAAGAACACGGGGCACTGTCTTGGAGTCTGCTGCCTCCCACTGCCAATACCGCCGCGCTGCACCACCTGCTATGTCTTTGCCGGCTGAGAACCTCACAGCCCTGAAGGCTGTGATATCATCAGGTAGGCAAAGACATAGCCTGGATGCCCAGTCTCCACCCCCTGATGGCGTGGAGATTAAGTTAGCCCCGGGCGTTTTTTGCACAAGCCCGGGACTGCTAACATCTCCACTTCAATCAGAGAGTGGAGGAGATCTTGCTGTTGTGTCATGCCACCCCGTCCCAACTCGTCACAGGGCGTGGTGAGACCCACCCTGTGACGAGTTGGGATAGGGACCCACTGCGCAGAATCTGACTAGTTCTTCCCGCGCATGATTTCTGTTGGAGGAGAGTAGCAGCCATTTTGCAGACGGATTGTCATTCCCTGCATTAGAGGTCAAGGTCGGAGCCTCTGAAGAAAGCGGACCGGTCGTGCCCTGCAGCAGCAGCCTAGTCCATCCATTTTGGTTGCAGGCTGCCAGGGTGCTGTCCGGACCGGGTCACCGAAGTAGAAGAGAAGTGTGTGAACTCAACTCGGGCAGGTAGGGCCCAACAGGCGGGCAGTTTTTATTTTATTACTGTTACGAATCCTAATTGATTGAAACGTGATAAATTACACTGGAAAGGAATGTCACAGTCTAAGACCGACGTTGTCTTCTAAGATGCCGCTCTCCTCCCCTTCATCATGCTGCAGTGCAAACTCTTCAGGTCTCTGGAGTCAGGCCTAGTAGTGGGATATCTTATTTCACGGTGCCTCCTTGTTGCTCATCAGAGCGCCCTGAAATACACGAGTTGGTGATGTGCGCTGTTTAAAAACGTAGTTATATCGTGTTTAATGTAGTTGTTTGTATTGCGTTGCTCCATCTTTAAAGGAATAAAGAAGACATAGTGTAGAGAGGACAACCGACTTGCCTCTTAATTCACTTAATGGCATTATCGTAATGGCGCCGGGGAGGGTGCAGGAATGTTTGAAAGATCAAAAACGTTACTTTTTAATAAATGCCTCCAAGTGCATAGTCCTCCGCTATAAGATCACATGCTTCTGCATATATTTCTGGAAATTTGAAGAGACCTTATGGTATTGTTATTTTTGCTACATGATTTGCCAGGCAATCTTAGTCATGACTCGTGCACAGGCTCCTAGAGCCAAGCCAGGCCCTTAGCTTGAATCTCCTCATTCGTTTTTTGTTGGTTTTCTCACTGCTAATGCCGAGACAGGCGTGGATAAGCACTATATACAGACAGATCGAGAGATAAGCACACACAGACAGGCACATAAATTCCCCTAAACTGAGAGCAAGAGACACAGCTCAGGGATTGCTCCAAAGCCATCCTCTATATCCTTCATAGGGGCATGCCGGCCTACCTACAGTAAGAGCAACAAAGACACGCAGGCATATCTCGGACCCCCCCCCTGCTGGGCTTGTGCTCCAGTTCAGACCCCTGGTGCCCCATGCTGTGTGAGAGACGGGGGTCCACAAAAATATTGTCTTTTAAGTATGTGCACAGAACAGCCCTAATCAATATTTTTTATTTAAAAAGGCATTACTCATGCAATTATATTCTAACAAACAGCACAACCACCGTGATCATTTTAATGATTTGTCCCTATGGATTAATATCTTTTGCCACTAATATGACAAAGATGCAGTTGCTTCGAACACAAATAACTCATTTCCTTTGGACAAGAAAACTCGAGTGCCAAGGGTCCAGTAGACCAGTCTTACCACTTTCAAATCTCACCAGCCGCCACTGCACATGTGTAAGTTCCTTCATGTGAGGTGGAAGTTGCGCTGAGGACCGGCATTTCGATTTGCAGCACACGTTGGACTAGTGTGATCCAGCGGTAATTTCATGGTAATTTCTCAATGCAAAACATAATTTACCTCTAGTTTACCGCTTTGAAGGTGATGGGCCTTTGCCACCGTGTATCACCTTCAGAAGACTTTACATAAACATGAAAAATCGAAATAAAATGAATATTTAAGCCAATAAAGAAAGTTGTGAGTATTTTTAATGAGTTTTATTTTCTTGTTAAAAGTTAAGGTTCTCTGACCCTTTATTCATTAGTCAAATGTCAATCAGGTTCCAGACTTGAAAGTAGGAAAACATCGAATTAATACAGAATATATGACAGACTGAATACCAGGCATTCCATAAAGGAAGGGAATGAGGCATCAAATGTCAGTCAGAATTATTTAAAGAGTTCAGAAAAATATAATTCATGAGTGAGTTTTGCAATCAATAATTAATAATGGGCAAAAATCTCCCATAAAGAGAAATAAATGCATAAGACAAATACATCTTTTCAAAACTAGTTAATTAGTCAAAGCATAAACTTAGAGGTTTAGCATCTAAATCTAAACCTGTTCTATCAGCTGCTCTCTCTGCCCTGGTCTGTTCATCTGTCTCTCTGCGTCTCACACAGAGAGGTTGCCCTCCCTTCACAAGACCACAGAAGAATGTGATCTGCCTTCCCAAAAATATGATGTGCAAGGCTAGCCTATGCCTCTCTGTAAAAAACATGAGCAAGTCCCCCTCCTCCCTCTGTGACTCCACGGATGCAATTCCCTTCCAGGCTGCACCCGCGATGTTCACGTACCTAACCCAAATGATGTCTGGTTTCATCTGCTCCCTCTCCTCTCTCCTCCTATATCTTCTAAGTCTGCCACACCCTCTAAGGGGTCATTATTCATACTCTAATTCTTGGCTGACTACACTAATAATGTTGTAGTTTCAGTAGAAACTCACACTGTGATTGGTTAGCATAGGTGACATGAGGGTCTCATCATCCTGTTCTCATTGCAAATCCAACTCATACTGATTTTAACAACGAAAGCGTTAAGGCTTAATACAGTCAAATGTATCATCATCAATAATCATACAATATTGCAACGTTTAATAGGAAAAAACGTATCAGTCTACTTCTTTCTCGCTTTCACATCGCACGCAGGCATGACACTCTCCCACAAACACTGGTACATTGGCACAATGACAGGAGTGTACAGTTCGTTGTGGCCTTGACCCATGTGTCCTCACTTGAGGCACTTGGCAGTTCATGCAGCTGGCACAATCTACTGGGCATGCATCTCTCGTTCAGCACACTGTTAACAGTTCTCAGCCATGCTGGATTCCTAGGCAGACATTTTATTGTGGGCCCCAAAACCAAAACAAACACAAAAGAATATTAATTTATGGAATAAAACCCATTATGTTTACCTTCCCCATACTAGTACCTTGTATTAATTATTACCTAGTGAAAACTATTAATTTAAAGCATCTTTTCTATTATTTTTACACAATATTGTAAAATGTGCAATGTACAACATAGCATAAACATGCACCAGTGCAAATTTTCAAAGCGCAAACATTTAATACATACTCATAGCAACATGCTCTAATGTTTTAGATAGCTTTTCATGCAAAATGCTTTTGTCCTACATGTAGTGTTGGTGCATGGTTAATTAATTAATTCACATTATAAGAAAGATGTGTTATGAACTGAATATGTATTGTCTAAAAATGCAACAAAGCCAAAGTCTCTTAAGACAGGAACAGGGGGTGCAGATCACAAGGAAAATGAGCTGGGCGGAGAGAATACGCATTCCATTCTTATATTCAAATCTAAAGAGGAAACTGAAATCACAAGTTTTTTTCTACACTGCAAAAACACATGTTAATTCAGCACAATTATGTGCTACTTTAAAAGTTCCCAAAAAAACATTCTCTAAATTAAATTTACATTCTATAGTGAGGTTAAATTTAAACTCAACACATTAAACATCCATGATTAATTAATTAAGCATGGTTTTAAATGAAAGCATTTCAGACTGAAAGAATTTTGACCAGGCCTCATTTCATGTCTTTCACTTTGCATGCACCAAAAGTGCCACTTTAAAAAAGCATTTGACTAGGCCTCATTTCATGTTTCATGTGCCATGTGTTTCACTTGCACCAAAATCTGCATGCCATTTTAAATGCAGTCCGTCTGAAACACAAAACAGAGCAATGCTTAATCTTGATGAAATCTAGCTCTCTCAACTCACCCTTTGATGATAACAAACCATGATACCTCAAATGATTTGTAAATAATCACACTAATTTAATTTCATCGTGTTAAGCATTGTATGTAGACATGATAATTTCATTAGCACACTTATTTCACACAGGTATATATAGAAAGAAACCTCCTACTTAACTTGGTTATTATTATTTCAAAAGCTGAGCATATAACAATTTTACCTCTATTTCTAAGGCAACACAAGTTTTATCTGTAATCAGATCATATATAGCCAAGCTCAAATGTTTAGTGCAGAGTTCTGTAAGTAGCTTCTTGAAACTGTTAGTCTTCTCTAAAATAGGTAACTAAAATAATAAAAGGAAAATTCAACAGAACAGTTCTCTTTTCTATTTGCTTTTCTTTTTTTTCTTTCATCACTCAAAGATTCTTTTCTCTTCAGCTCTTGACAATTCTCAATTATTGTTTCAGCATTTCTTGGCTCTTTGTTATCAGCTTGCCATCAGGGTGGCTCATACAGTGTGGCATTCTGTACTTTTTCCATGCAATTTGAACACTCAGGTGCTGAGAAACTTTGACAGAGCACCATCAATTCTTTCTACTTTTTCAATCCAAGCCTTTCACTTTTATCTTCACTTTGATCAGATTCAGATGTTTCAGCTATTGGTGCAAATGATTTTTCAAAGGACCGCTGCAGACATTTTGGATACCCTTTCAGCCACCTTTTTCCTACCTCCACTCGTAGGACCACAGCACTAATTCAGAGGCTGCCCCTTACTCATTCCCCCTTTTGACACCGCTTTCATCTGAGTCAGTTTCCACTTTTTGCCTTTCCAGTGCCACTTCAGTTTTCTCTAGGGCTGCTTCAGACTCTCTGTGTTCCCTTCCAGCTTGACTGACCCTCTTCTGTGGACTTTTAACCACTGCTGGCATCTCTTCCTGAAGACAAACTGTTTTATCAGGGGGACACAGGACCATACATGTGTGAGAGGCATGCACCCAATTTGGAAAGCCACCACATTTTACAGCAGTCTATCCAGGATCATTTGGAACAGGTCTTTCCATTTCACAGCATCTCTCAGGTTTTGGCACCATCCATTATGCAGATCTTGTGTATCAGCTGCAATCTGGTGAAAAACTGCACACTAAATTCAAATCAACAGAAGAGTGACAACAAAAATGCAAATGCAGAAAGAGAGGCAGTAAAATAGTTCAGTTACTACCACCAAAGTTCCAAAAAAGGAAGAAAGAGACAAACAGCCAGAAAGTTTTGCATGCACTGGGTGGGAAACAGAACCCTCAGGCACCAACTGAAAGTCGGTTGCCAGTTGTCTTCATTGGGTTCTTATAGAATGTATGATAATATCCAACAGTGATAGAAAAGTGAATTAAAAGGAGTATGGACTACTCCCCAAATCAGAAAAATTATTTTAATGAAGGGGTAGTTCTAACTCCATTAAAAACATTAGTGAAAGCGGACATACGTATGGTTATGTTAGTTTGAACCAAGAAGTCCTATACATGAAAAAGAACAAGAAAAGGTCGACATGTTTCTGCTATAAAGAGCTACTAACCAGCTCAGCATTCATCAGGACCAAGCCAGTCCTCACCCAGTGGCTGGTGCACTCTAAGGCGCCAATACCAACTGCGGCGGGGACAAAAAACAGATTACAAACTTGAATGTAACCGATGCACAGGTACTTCCTCATGCGTCCTCTCCAAAACGTGAGAGATGTAATTTTCCTTTCATACACCGAAGGCATTCTGTGGAGTGTGTACGTAGGATTTATACACCCGTCTACTCGCAACAGTGTTGAAAAGAATCACTCGCAGCGGCCGCCAACGGCAACGAGGTCAGCCAAACAGCTTACGGGGATGAAGCTGTCTAACTAGTTAGGACCCGCGCAACAAAAGCGGCTCCTTCTTTGTCCGCATCTGGGAATGAAACTTTTGTGACACACAGATGTTGAGCTTTGACCTTTAAAACTAAAGAAATTATTGGTCCTGAGGAGAACCCCCAAATAATTTGGGTTCGAAACGCGTCGACCGATCCGGTCCTGGGTCTCATAGAATATTGGATTGTAAATAGGATTGTAAATAGCAGGAGAATGTTTCCCTAATCATAGCATACAAAAAATTGAATGTGTATAAAAATGTTTGCTTTATTTGTATTCTCACGTTATTGTTGACACCGGGACCTTTTTGTGTGTGTTAGATTAGGTTGGATTGTGAGAGTGGGTTATGAATGGTTGGCCAACAGTGCGTTTAAACATATGGTGTGTCAGTCTTAATTTCAATTTTGGTTGTAAGTGTATTGTATATAATTGTATATAGTCTCTATGTTGTATTTGTTTTTTCATGCACAAATAATCATCTGAAAAACTTATTGATGTCTAAAAAAGAGTAATAAAAGTGGATTTTTGCAATTCAAAAAGCAGGTTATTATGTTATGTTCATAAAACCACCCCCTTTTCAAAAAAATAGTTAGAATTTAGAGTCTCAGCACTGGCAGTTTTGTTGTTCGATAATATTCTCATTCAATGGCACTGTGACATGAACATGACAAAAATCAATAGCAGTAAGCCATTCTTTAGCACATGGAATGTGAAAAAATATATTGGCTGCATTTGGTACCACAGGACAACATGGAAAAGTTATGCTATTAATCTCCTGCAATAATCTGTTCTTTTAATTTAATTTCTGTGAACCTGTGATCAGAAAGTTACATAAACGTCCAATCAATTCCATCAAAAATCCTTTACTCAGTTTATCTCCTATTATGGGTAATATTTCTGCAACTGATGGTTCATGTCATCTGGTTCTAATTTGAATAAGACATGTTCTGCACATTTTATTAATCTGACATCCTTCTCTGTGAACTCCCTCATTTCTGTGTTTATTATTTCTTTCAAATCAGAAGGTAATTTTTCAACTGTCCTTTCTGAAAATAATGCTACAGCTGTCTCTTTGGTCATCTGGTGTACAGATATCTGTGCTGTTTAATTTGCAAAACAATTGTTTTCCTGTTAGGCCTGTCTATAAAGTAACCAGTTGAAATGGGTTCTAATTTTGTTTCTGGAATGAATTCACACTTGTTCTGGATAACTTATTTAAATTAATTTGAGCATTTTCCATATTTTGTGGGAGCATCTGAGCTTGGAAAACTCTTGCCATTGGTACCTGTGTCTGAACTGTCATTTGCATTTCCTTGGCTGACATAGTTTTCACCTGCATTTCTCTCTGTGTTTGTGCATTTCTATTTGCAGCATCAGGTTTAAATTTACATTTCTTCTTCCGAAGCTCAAATCTGTTATAAAGATGGCAAAAGAATACCTTTTGCAGCAGTGCAACATCCATACCTGAATTTGCACGAACCAAAACACATTTACTTCCATCCTGTGTTCTTTTAATCTGTACCCAATTAAGATTCTTTGCTGGCACTCTGCCTTTCAGGAACGTAATCACTGCTTAATTTTTCTCCACAACAACAGAAAATGATGGTGCATTCATGTAAACCTTTATCATTGTCTCCTCACCCGGCCTTTGCACAACAACTTTAGATTCAACCCACAATTCAGTTTGCATGGCAATGTCAAAGAACATTTCCAAATTAATAGACAATTCTTTTAAAATGTCAACAAATCCATCAACTTGTGGGTACCACAGCATAAGTTTGTATCTCAATTGTGGGAATGTGTTCAGAAATGCTGGAAGTTCACATTTGTTCCGTGGCACATGAACATGCACTTCTCCCACCTTTTCTCACAATGAGTAAGCAAAACCTTCTCCCTCATCCTGTTTATTATTTTCCTCAACAAGGTCGGGTGGTTTCTTTTTCTTATCCAGTTTCTTCCTTGCTAGGTCTGGTGGTTTCTTTTTCTTCTCAGGTTTTCTTGCCCACTTGTATCCTACCCATTGCATTTGAAAATATATTTAATTATTTGTGCAATTACATTCCTGAAGAACACAGTTTCTTATTTGCTTCATCATTCATATGTACCCTGAAACTTTTCTGAAATAGAAAACTTCTTGAAACATCAATTTCATATTTTTGAGCCAAATCTGTCAGTCTATCATGTGTAGTTACTGCACATTTAGCTGTTTCCTTACTCAGGGAAATTAATTATTTTCCTGATGCTGGTTCACATTTTCATGATTTAAACAGCAGGGACTGTTAATTTCTTCCTGTTCAAATGTTGAATTTAAAACACTAAGCGGTCTCTCTTTTTCAGGGTCTGGGTTAATTTGTTCCCCCATGCTCTCTATCTTTTTAATCACTGCTGCTTCCTCAAAACAGGTTTGAAAAATCCCATCTTCAAATATATTCATTTTATCCTGGGCTGCAGATGTTGTAAAGACCATTTCCCCCCACGTTTCAGTGCTTGGACTGTCTTGGGTAATTTCTGTTCAATAGTCTGTGAATTCTGAGTTTCTGAAATAAACCCTGCCATAACCACTCCTTCTGAAGCCTTTTGAACTTTTTGAGTATGGACCATATTAATTGGGACAGTCACAATTTTTCTAGGCATTGCCTGTGTGTCTACAGTTTGTAATATCTGGACAGAATCAGTCACATTTGAAGCAGTAACACCTGGAGATATCATTGTCACTGCTGAATCAACAGATAGTGGGTCGATCTGAAATGTCTGCACAGTTCTCTCAGTCTGTGTTCTCTCTGTTCAACAGAAGCAGTAGCCACTGTAGTACTTACTGGTACAATATTATCAGTATTTCTAATGGGAACCACATAAGTTGGTGGACACTTAGTTAACAATGCATCCATAATTTCATCCCCTGAATCATTATTTATTTGATTATGGTGTCTTTATTTCAAATAACACTTCCCTTTAGTACCATCTTTTGGAAACCTCAACGGACCCGCTTTTTCAGTAATCTTGCACCATTGGTGAACCCACATACATGAATTTTGTCCCAAATTGGTAGACATAAAATGTACGGGTGTTCCTTCAGGAGCATCACCAATTACAATTATTTTCTTTCACTTTACCTCCCAACAGTTTCTTTAAACCTTCAAACAATTTCGTTTCTGCAATAGTTCAATGCAATTTCTTTTTTCCAAGGCTGTCAGTTTCAATTTCAATCAGGTTAACTCCTACTACTGACCCTTTAAAACAACATTTTACTGCAATATTTTTCTGAGTTTTCGTAATCTAAATTCTGTTAGTAACAACATAAAAACATTTGCTTCTCTTTCTGTTCCACTAAATAAAGGAAAGATTTATTTTCACTGCGAGTAACAAATTCGGCTTACTCTTCACAAAGTAAGAATTTCTGTTTACTCTTCAAACACTGCGAGGAAATCCCTTCTGCTTACCCTTCACTCAAGCTCAGAAGAACCTTCTACTCCTTCGGTGTTACCCTGTCTAGGCGTTATAACACCAAAGTTTCACCAGCGAACTCTTTGCTATCAATCACTCTCACTTTTACACAGAAAATAGTCCCTAATTTAACACTGCCAGCCCTGCATAGCTTCTCAGTGATATTCCAACAGACAAGTAACCTCAGAACAGTGTGGCTACTTCCACCACCAGCTATTCCTTCCCGGGAGTTTCAGGTATCACTGTACCAGTGTAGCCAGACAACATAAAATGCAACGCGAACGAATTTGGTAAAACATAAATTATTAATCAATAATTCTGTCCTATGAAATTACCATGTAGTGTGGCCTAGGCCTGGTGTGCCCACATGTTATGTTAGCATGGCTTATTAGATGTTTAAACACCATTTTACCTTTTGCTGCTTTTGCACATGACACTGCATATAGCTGTTTTTGTAAGTTAGGCTGCGCGAATGTCTTCACATGAGAAAGGCTTGTTTTCGACATCCCTAGACTTACATCGTGTCCCTAGTCTGCACAGTGAGTGCTGAAGCTGTCAAGGTTATCATAAGATGGTAGCTGTTGTTCGAACTGATCGGCTAACACTTTTTTAGACACAACAAATGGCAGCTGCGAGCCATCTGAAATTCTGGCGTCTTTATTATTGCACAGTTGCCATAATTTCACACACTTGGAAGATTTTCCGTTTCCAGGGATGCAGAGAGCTTTTGCTGATCCTGATGTGATTCACTCTTGCTGAGCTGAGAGGCAATGGGGTCCCCCGTACAAGCCTAAGAGACCTTCTTTAGTTTATAAAACATAGATCCTAGATAGGGAGGGTGTTATAACTAGGTGCTACAAGACCTGTTTTCACTATCATCATAATATGATTTCTCCTTTTGTATTTTATGGAATTGTAACAATGCTGATCATCTTATTTCTAATCATATGTCTGCTTATGTTGGCAAAGATACTGCACCTGAGAACACGTCGTTAAAATAAACCTTACCTGTGTCTCTTATTTACTCATGTTGTGGACTGGTATGAGAGTATAACGAAAGAGTGTTCTCCCTTCCCACCATTCCTGAGTTGGTCCTAAGTTGCATGTTCTAGTTTGTCTAATCATTGGTTACTTTGCTATAGGACAAAGAGCTAATGTGACACTGATGCTAGCTGGTTGGGGTTTTCTAGGTACTGAGGTGAGTTTCTGGTACCCAAAATTCACTGATGTCCTAGGTCTCTGTGCACAGTTCTGTGGAGGAGCAAGATCCTTACAACATGGCGCACCTAACGTAGTGGTCTTATTGTGAGACTCTCGAGTAGTGCTTATATCAGTCCACAACCCCCTCACTATTGTTTCCGGTTGACAGTGGTGACGGATAAACCTACCTATAGTTGAATAGGCCTTTTCAAGCTTGATGTTTTAAAAAGGTTTCTATTGAATTGCTACCCAGTTTTGCTTACTTTTATTACATTGTGCTTAGCTCTTTCTGTGTCGAATATGGCTGCCATTGATATCCCGGTTCATAGTCGTTTGACTGTGCGCAATCATCTGCAGGATTTCAACGTCTCTTTGGAAGGCATGGTGGTGATTTTTGTTGTATCTGCTGACGCAGCACACGCATTTGAGCTATTTTAGTCATGGGTTACGTTTCCTGCGGTTGATGCTAATACTAATATGTTTCATTCATACACTCCGACTGTCGTACCTGCGGAGTACGCTCCATATAGAACACAGGAAGTTCCGATTTCTGCTTGGCAGCACAGCGTTTGGTTTAATGGCACCCTCCCCCACACTTTATCATCGGTTAGAATGGGACCGTTGTCAATTCCAGGAGCTTCTTGGCCTGTTTTAGCTGGTTTTACCCGGCACCCTGCTGCGGCGTGATTTACAGCTCTTGAAATAAGGCCCCTTTATGCCTCTGCAGTGGCAGTAATAAGGGGCCTGGTTCATTATATTTCCCGCAACCTCCCGGTGGGGCCCCTGGAGGTGCGGCGCATCCAGTTGGACCGAATGGGCTGAAGCTTAGTCCTGTTATGGTTTTTTTTTTTGCAAGACCTTTATTACAAAGTTGTGCACATACACAGCAGTGTGCCTACAACCCCGTACAGGGCCGGCCGCTACCAAATCAACAGCTAGCAAATTGAAGCACAAAGCAAAGGATATTGGGCGAGTACATACAAATTGTGCAGAGGGCAACAACAGTTCTCAGTCCAAGCCAAGTCCATCCTCCGCAACCGTATCTCGCTTATCACATATTGGTCTTATTTTATAATTATTATAACCAGCAACAACAACTCCCAACCCCCCAGCCCAAACAATCCCGGTTCCTGGTCACAGTAGAAGTCCATAGTAGTAATGCAGAGTGGCAAAGGAACACAGAAGGTATGTAAGGTATCGCCAGCAGTCGAGCAAGTTGTGTAACCTCAGACCCAAAATCCTGCATGTGCCATCAGTCAGTGGGTGATTATAGGTAAGTCTATATAACAAGACAGCCCTCCTGCAAGGACCACCCACACCAAACGTGCAGGGCATCCCATCACAGGCACCACTATAACGCAACCTTGCAGTCAGATAATAACTCAGAAACGCCTTCACCCGGCAGTAGACCCCCGCCCTCATCTTCGGAACTGTCGTCGCCTGCCAGAGATAGCATATATGCAGTATATGGAGCCCAAATGTCACGCGGACGCGATTTTGCCGGCAGACTTTCAGCATAGCAAGTCAATTGATCCCTGCAGTAGGCCATATCTCTCAGCCACAGTTGTACATCAGGCGCCCGCCTACCTCCCCACACCATAGCCACCCTTCGTTTAGCAAGCTGTAATGCCAGGACAAGCAATCTCCGCTCCTTACTCGGCACACCAGAGGCGAGCCCCAGCAAGCACAGGCGAATATCCAACGTAACCACAGTGGCCGTCATCTTAGTCAGTGCCTCAGTCACTGCCACCCAAAAAGCATACACTCGCGCACACCCCCATGCCAAATGCACGAAATCCGCATCCTCCTCTCCGCACCGGACACATTGAGCAGATTCGCGAAGTCCATACTGGGCTAGTTGCATGGGCGTATAGTACCATTGGTGTAGAAATTTAAAATGTAGCAGGAAGAAATTGCCATTGGCCACGTAACCCCCAGTCATGGAGCAGCATTCAGTCCATTCATCATCTGTTAATGGTTCTGGTAGGCATCCATCCCATCGGGCTCTAGCCAGTACAGCACCCCCTCCTTCATCCTCCTGAGCAGTTCGGTATAATCTGGAGAGCAATTTAACTCTATCCTTCGTGGTGTAAAGTAACTGCAAGGCCCCCAGTGTCAAGGGCTCCTCCGGATACATGGGATATAAGGAGTGCACGGCCGCTCGGAGTCTAACATAAATGAAAGTAGCCATGACCACATTTGTGGATCGCTCTGTCACATTCTGCAACGAGAGGAATGTGGCCCCTGGGAATAGATCTCCCATATTGTGTAATCCAGCGCCCTGAAGGACTTGCAGACCGCCAATTTCGCTCGACACCGAGATGTCCGAGTGGTATAATAGCGGCATGCTTGGAGCGTACAGCGGCAATCTGTTCGCTCTCCTACCAAGCTCCCGCCACGCATTAGCCGTGGAGCGCTCTGTGTCCACCTCGCCCTTATCAAATATTGAATGAGTTTTAACCACCATAGCCCTCAGCGGGTTAGGCAAAACAGCACTGGCTTCAAGCGCCACGTGTGGAGTATACGGAGGAGCAGACAGCCAATATGCGGCAAAATGCGCTTGAGCGCATAAGTAATATAACTTCATATCCGGCACAGCGAAGCCTCCCAGAGCGTATGGTTTTGTCAGCACATCCCACGTCACTCGTGGTTTCTTACCAGCCCAGGCTAAGGTGGTCAGCAAGGATCGGAGCCTGGCAAAGAAGTGCGACGCCAGTGGGAGGGGTATGTTAACAAAAAGATAAAAAAATTTCGGAAGCACAACCATTTTGATCAGAGACACACGATCAGCAAGGGTGAGGGGAAGCCGAGTCCAGCGAGCAACCTGGTCCTCCAGCTTGGAGACACCCACTCCATAATTGGCTCTGATAACTTCTTGGCTATCCCGATGAATCCAGATTCCAAGATATCGCACCGAGTCCGTTGCCCATTCCAGTGGGAACTCCAGGGGAAATGGAAGGGTAACATCAGTGAGAGGTAGCATGACAGACTTTTCCCAGTTGGTGGTCAGACCCGAGTGGCGGCCAAACCGTATAAACTCCCGAAGAATAGATTCAAGATGGCGAGCAGGTTCGCGCACATAAAGAACCATGTCGTCAGCATACATGGACACAGCCAGCGACCGGAGGGGGAATTTCAGAGCCGCATCAGCATACCGCTGCCTCAGAACACAGGCCAGGGGCTCCATCACAATAGCGAACAGCAAAGGTGAAAGAGGGCAACCCTGTCGAGTGCCCCTCTGTACCGGAAACGAGTTCGAGACGTGACCGTTGATCCTCACTCGTGCAATGGGGTTAGTGTAGAGAAGAGTTACTAATGATGTAAAGAAGAAGGGCACCCCCATCCGATGCAAAATGGCTATCATATACCGCCATGCAACTGAGTCGAAGGCCTTCGCGGCGTCAAGCATGACAGCCACTGCTGCCAACTCCGGTTTGAGCAAATGCAATACAGCAAAGAGAGCTCTGAGATTGTGGGTGGTAGATCGGAGCGGTATAAATCCCGATTGGTCTGGCAGCACCATTACCGGGAGAAGTAGCCGCAGCCTAGTGGCGAGCACCTTGGCTATAATCTTAACATCAGTATTCATGAGGGATAGGGGTCGATACGATTCGCACTGGTTGGGAGGTTTCCTGGGTTTTGGCAACGCAACGAGAAGCGCCTCTCTCATTGTAGTCGGAAATTGGCCCTGGTCTACAGCCTCCTCCAGCACCATCGCCAAGTGCGGGAGTAAAAGATCTACATACTCTTTATAGAATTCGGATGGTAAGCCATCTGTGCCAGCAGCTTTCCCATTAGGAAGAGCAGCTATCGCCTCCTGAAACTCCTCCTCCGTAATGTGATGCATAAGGAATTCCTGTTGCCCCCTCGAGAGCCAAACCAGAGCCACGTCTTCAAAGTACTGAGCTATTTCCTCCTCCGACGCCGTCTCCCGATATTCATACATTCTTTCATAATATTTCGCAAAACAGCCTAGGATGCCAGGCGTGTCAGTCACAACCTCCACCCCGTCCTCTATTTCCTGCACCGTACAATGCTTGGCCCACGGCTCCCTTATGCGATCCGCCAGGCCTTTCCCCGGTCTGCCCCCTTCACCATAGTAGCGCGCCCTGGTATGCTTGGAGAGGAACTTCACCTCCTGTTCAGCTAGTTTGTTGTGTTCGGAAACCTTCGATCTAATGTCTGCTAGCAAAGCGTCTCCAGGACATTCCTCCAATCGGCGCTCAAGCACCAATAACTCCCTCTCCAACCTAGACATGGAGTCTCTTAGTGATGTGAGCACTCCAGACTGAAGACCTATGCACGCCCCACGGATAGTCACTTTGAAGGCCTCCCACACCGTGCGAGGCAAATGATCAACATCCATCACCCATCCACTAACATCCCGAGTCACCAACCAGTAATCCAGTCTCGACCATGTATCATGCGCTGACGTATAGCAAGTACCCTCTCTCCTACCCGGGTGCCTCAGACGCCACACATCCACCAGCCCAAGTCCTCTCATACCCTCACTAACTTCAGCAGCCGCTTTCTTTCGCACACAGGGCTTGTCTTGTTTCCTGTCCATCTCCCCATCCAGAATGATATTAAAATCCCCTCCGCAGAGCACAGCCGACTGTGGCAGCATGTAGACCTTGTTCCAAAGTGCAACATAAAAATCAGGGTCATCAACATTTGGCCCATATACATTAATGCGCGTGATCGGGGTTCCACATAATTTACCATGTACTATAATATAGCGGCCTTCCTTATCAATGTCCTCATGCAGTTTAACAAACGGTACAGTTTTTTTAATCAAAATCATCACACCACGTGCATAAGAAGAATAATTCGATGCCAGTCTAAATCCCGCCCAACTGCGACCCACAGTTTCTGCCGCCTTCCCCCACAGATGTGTCTCCTGAAGGAAGGCAACATGTGCACCATGCCTGTTAAGAAATGCCAACATTTGCCTAGTCTTTTGTGGGCGGTTCAACCCTCTCACATTCCAAGTAATACATGTAATTTTACCCCCCCCCCGTCCATCCATCCAGATCAAGCATATGTCCCAAAGGCAGCAGAACCATCCCAAAAGGTCACACCCTGCACAACGCACACAGCCATGCATTCTTTGAGGTCCAGCGAGCAGTGCCACTCTTATCAGGCAATACAATGCCCAGCATCCACCCAATCCCTGTATAGGCCTCACACACCTCACATCACACTGAAGGAAACACTGCAACCTTACCCAGGAAAACCAAAGACCCCCCATCCCCCTCTCCACCCACTTCAGCATCCCCAACCTGCCAAAGCTGACCCCATCCCCCCTCCCCCAGCAACCCCAACTGTGCATACATAAGTGTGTGGGGATCTCCCATTTGCGGGGACACAGTAGCGCACAACTCCCGCCAGATAACTGACGAAAGAGCGGACCGCACAAGCGATTAGAACATCCCGCCCTCCCCCCCCCCCCAACCCACATGGCGTCAAGGATCGCTGCAAGTCATAGCCGCCCAGTGTCGGCAGCGGAATAAGTGGCTCTCCCAACATGACCTCATTAGAACCATCAGTGCACTAATATCAAAGGGCAGTCAAGCAACTACCTATAATGCTCTCACCTTACATGTACAGGCGCAACTGTGCACAACCCAAATATAAACCTGAGCATACTAGCCCCATATTAGAAGTAACGCAACCGCAAGCTGCCCCACCGATGAACCACAATGCACCATAGTAATGATCACAAAGAAGTCTGAACCAGCGTCCCGCAAAATAAGGGTAATACAAGTTAGCAGGGTACTGAGCCACGCAGTGCCAAGCGGCCACTCCTCTCACAGGGTCAGCACTCCAACAACAAGCAACCAGCAAGGAGACAGACGCCTAAGCCACATCGTCCAGTAGATCCCCCTCCCCTTCCTGCTGCACATTTGAGTCTCTTTTGCGTTTCTTCTGTTTTTTCGCATAGTCCATAGCAGCCTTAGGGGTAGCAAAGATTTTGTTGTCAGACGGGGGCCCTATCCGTAGACGTGCCGGATTCAACATGGCGTATGGAATGTTCTCGTCTCGAAGCAGTTGTTTCACCGGGGCAAACTCCTTGCGCGCTGTCTGTACCGCCACAGTGAAGTCTGGGTAGAACTCAAGTTTACTCCCTTGGTATTCGATGGTGCCCTTCTCTCTGGCAAGCCGAAGTATAACATCCCGGTCCTTGTAATTGAGTATGCGAGCGATGATAGGACGTGGTTGAGCCCCAGGCACCGGCCTTTTCGCCAGAGTACGGTGTGCCCGTTCCACGATGAAGACCCGTGACAGCTGATCCGAACCAAAAATGTCCACCAGCATGCGTTCCATGAAGTCTTCCATCCGACCCACATTTGTGGATTCCGGCAGGCCCGTGACGCGAATGTTATTGCGCCTGGACCTTCCCTCCAACTCCTCGTTCTTCGCCTGAATCACCGCTAGCACCCTCTCCATATTGAATACCTTAGTGGTCACCGTGGCCAGCCCATCCTCCGTAGCAGATACCCTCTGTTCCACCTCGCCCATTCTTTCATTCTGCCGGTCGAACTGCGTCGCCATATGGTCGAGCCTGTGATTGACCGCCTCCATGGTGCATTCAATGGACTGCAGCGTTTTCTGCATCGCCACCAACGTGGTCTCTAGGTTCGGAGCACCACCAACCGCTCCCGCAGTCTCAGTGTCCGGCGGCAGCTGCGAGGAGGACAGCGCAGTCTTTTTTGCCTCAAAGTTGATTTTGGGCTGATTGCGCTCCGGCCTGCCCATGGCGCCCTCTCGATATGTGACTCAGCCCAGTGATAATAGTCCGTGGGGCTGTTTGGCTATACCCGTAGTTCTGGCCAAGGCGATCCCCAAGTCGATGCAGGGGGCGAGTGCCACAATTCAATGCACCCGGCTGTCCCCCGCCCCAGCAGCCACAGTGCAGAGAGTAACAGCGCGCCCAGGGCGGTAGGCCAAGGGCGCCGCACCAAACAGCTACCTGGTCCCCCCTCGTGGTCCTGCAGCAGCAAAGGTCTCTCCACGCACGTGGGGCAGCAGCTCTCCCCCAGCACCCTTCCGCTGCACTACAACTGCGTCCCGCACCCCAGCCAGCTGCAGCTCGCGCGGCGTGGCCCAGTGCAGCCCAGCGCCGCCTCCGCAGCCCCGGCCTCGCGTAGGCCCTCGCCCCACTCACCACCACCAGCGGGGCCGGACTCCAGTCCGCGCGATCTCCGGGCACTCTCTCGGCGTCCTCAAGGCTCCGCCGCCGCCCGCAATGCGGCTCTCAGTTCTCCAGGCCGAGCACCAGTCGGGGAGAGCAGCCTCCGATCTCCGATCCTTTGGGCGGCGCACGCCGCTGGTCCGCGCGCCTCCGGCTGTTATGCAGGCAAAGCGCGGCACCTCCGGGAGCACTGCCCAATCGTCCCCTTCAGCGACGGGAGAGCTCCACACTCGAGTCCCAGGCACTTCAGAAGAGTTTCGCAATCGAGTCGGGGGGAAAAAGCAGCAGCATGTACAGGATTTTAGTGCAAATTATGAACGGTCCCGGCAGAGGCTCACATACGTGCGGCCATCTTGCTCGGCGCCTAGTCCTGTTATGGTTAATGCGGTTATGGGCAAGTGTCCCCAGGATAAGGATGAGATGCATTTCTAGCTTGCCGAGAAATTTGACCAACTGGAGGCAGTTTTTCCTAATACCACTCCTGTGGAAAAGCACAGGATCCTTACTAAAAGTTTGCAGAAAGACTTAGTGCCTGACGTAAATGACTGTACCACATGGGCTGTGATTTTTGCGACAGTCTATACTAGGTGCTTCGGCACCCCGTCAATGGCGGTCTTACCCTCCGTCATTAAACGCGTTCAAGATGAACACGGGCCGGAGACGGCTGTGGAGTTGGGAATGCGCCTCATGGGAGCGTTTGACATTGTTCGCAATCTCGTCCTTGCCAATGTTAAGGGAGACGCGGTAAGTTTCCAGGTGTCTAATGCTTTGCGCGATGTTCCCGAGGCCAAGAAACCCCGTCAGTTACCGAAAATTATTACGGAGGCTTATAAGACCATTGGCCGTAATAGTTTGGGTGTTAAGCCTTTTGCTAAAAAACAATCACAGCAGTAAACTCAGTCTGCAAATTATGATAAAGATGATCGGCAGAGAGTTTCGAAACAAAATTGGAGTAAGAATAAAAACAGGGAAAGCAGCAACAGAAACAGGGGTCCCGTCCAGCTTTGCCAATACCTGCCCCTGCTGAGCGTACCTATGAGTTGCGAGACTACGATTAAGTCACCTGATAGATTTCAGGTCCCTGAACAACGTTCTCCTTGCTCTTTGCACGAAACAACGGTCTCACCCACCAGTGGAGGAGGCGGAGGCAGAGGACAAGGTGCCCTACAGAGCCGTGAGCAGCCTCACAAGGCTGATGGAAAAGGCAAGCTGGACAAGTCATAGCGACAAAGGCTTCAGTTTTAAAAGAAGAAATTAGCTGCTGTAACATCAAGCTATGCCACAGATAGTGAGAACGCAGCTTCAGAATATGACATGGGCGCTGACGCTGTTGGACAGCGCGTAGGAGATTACCATAGTGCGAGAGGCCCTGCGTCCACTACTGAAGGTGATAGCGACCAACACATTTGTTGTGGTTGAGACAGCTGACAATAGAGTAGCTCCCCCTGACAGACTTTATGCCATTGTCCTTATAATTGAAGGTGACATACAACGTACCATAAAAGGAATATTTTGGGATAATCTAACTACTACCTATGACATTTTGTTGGCGGAGGTCGTCTGGCCCCCCACCGTTTGTTTTAGCAGCTCCGCAAGGGGAGGAGGTAATCCTCCCAAGTTTTGCGCATACAGTGCCGAAGGAGCAGGCACTGCATTTTGCAGAAGATTGGGCTAAGTTTCTTGCGCCGGCTTTCTACTGTACTCAATGTGTGTGGGACAAATTTTCCCCCAGACATGAGATCCTCTTACGGTCTATGCCACAGCCTCAACCCCAATACCCCATGTTGCGTGAAGCGAAATCTCCCGCTGCATAGATCCTTGAACAATTGGAATATCAAGGTGTGATTGAAACATTTGTGTCTCCGATGAATAACCCTCTTTTTACTGTGACTAAGCCTGATGGCTCGTACCGTTTCGTACTGGATGACCACCACTTAAACTCTCATTGTCGTACGTGTGCGGTACAGAATACTAACAGTTCTGCACTTGTCTTGTGCCCAAACGGTTCAAAACCACACTTAACATATCCAATGTCTTTTTTGCCCACAATCTGTCCCCTATTAGTAGTCAATGGACAGTTTATACCAGTGGTGGCAAACAACGTCAATTTCGTCGTTTGGGGGAGGAGCCTAGCCTGCAACCATGATGGCCGCCTGACTCCTCGGCTCCGCCGACCCGCCCGCTTTCCTTCCGAAACGCCGCTGATCCTGACATCCATCCTGATAAAACGTCGGCGTTTCGGAACCAGGTGGCGATCCTGATTCCGATGGTGTGCTCCCCGCAGTGTATCTTGCGGCAGAACCGGTGATACGTCCCTACTTTCGTTTCAGCGCGGCGCGTGAGTGACCGGGTCTTTGTTCCCGGAGACGGCTGTCCCAGAACTCGACAACAGCGGACGCTTGCAGCGGGAGGGACCGGCGGCTAGCGAGTTACTGTTGCAATTATTTCTTGCTACAGTGTGCCGCCCGGCCCTGCGCACCTCCACGCTCGCTTCATGTGATTGTTGCCGACGCTTCATTGTGTCTCCCACTTGACTTGTGGCCGGCACTGGGAGCCTAACTGTTCCTCAGCGCTACGGTGGGTGCCATCTTTCACCGAGCGCTCAGCACTTGGGACTGCCGACCCCGGAGGACTGATCGGGGCGCTCATTACGGTGCGTGCTGCATTGTAGCCGGGTCTTGGTGGCCAGGGACAGATTTGCGGTTGTCAACCCCGCGGCGGCTGTGCTTCGTGGAGCTACTGCTGGCGCTCTGTTTTTGTGATGGGCACCGGTGGACATTTTCGAGGACGACAACATGGCGGCGCCCTCTGGGTGCATGAAACTGCTGCCGAGGAACCCCTTGGGATTGCTGCTGTTCTGGGGGCCCTGAGTGATCTGCGATCTTCTATGCGTGCAAACGCCCGGGACCTGGAGGGCCGACTGGATGCTGCAGTGCCCGCTGAGCCCCCGCTTGGCCGTGCTGCTCGTCATGCTCTGTGCGCCTTGCCACACCCTGTGCTCGACGGTGGTTGCCAGTCTACCCAGACGTATGTGGAGGCACGGGAGACTCAGGAAATAGTGGCCGCCGCGCTACCCATTCAGGATGTGATGAGATGTGGGACACTAGATCCTATCCGTCGGCTGGAGGTTTCTTTTTGGACGCCAAGCTTTGTGTTTACCTCGTGGCCCCCCGGTGGGTCCCTTTGTTACATCATGGGATTGCTGCTATGGTCCTGGCCGGTCAACTTTCAGGTACTGCTGCTGTGTTTCCACCTTTACTGGGTAGCTTTTGACTGTTTGGCTTTACGTTGGACAGACCTCTGTAGATGGTGTTCGACTCGGCTATGGTCCTTACATCTGCGATTCCCGTCTAAGATGGCTGCTGCTCGACTGGACCTCATTGACTGGCTGGATCGACAGGGACAAGGCTGAGGATGTTTTCACTTTCTTTATTGCGTTCTGCTGCGGACATTGCTGGTGATTAAAATGGACAGCTGGGGAGGTGAACGTTGGTACGGTGTCGGGTTGGGGTCCGGGGAGGGGTGACCGAGGGTGAATACGTTGATTGTTTGTTCATTTTTATCTGGCCCTCCTCCGGTCTTCTGTGATTTCTTTTCCTTCTTTCTTCTTCTTCTGTATTTCGGGTACTCTTTCTGGGCGACAGACACACTGCTAGGGGGGGGGGGGTAGGCCGTAGCCTCTGCATGCATGTTGGGTGGGGGGAGGTGGGGGTGGGTTTTCTTTTGTCCGTTTCAGTTCCTATGGGCCTTAATTTTTTCCTCTTCTTCTTCTATTCTTTTCTTCTTCTTTTTCCCTGGGTCATTGGGTAGATCGATGTGATGTGGGTAGTGGCTGCCGTATGTTGTAATGTATGCTCATTATCTCTCCTGTGCTATTCATCTGCGGCCTATTGCTTAGCTGATACTGTTTGCTGATTGTCGATGCTGAAAGTTGCCCACTTATGTCCTAGACGGTTTATTTTGCCTCTGATCCTTCCTTGTTTCTACTATTTTGGACATACTAAAAAACTTTAAAATTAAACCTTCACTTCTCCTACTTCCCGGTGGCGCAAATATTTCCAGTGTAAGCCAGTTTAATCTTGCTTTGCGTTGATGTGCTGCCGGGTCGCCTAATAGCTTTCTACTGTAATTCAAATTATGCCGATGCCGGTCGGATGGTTATAGGCCCGTATTTGTTTGACTAAATTGTGCAATAAAGGTTTAAAAAAAAAAAAAAAAAAACTTTTCGTCGTTTGGCTATGGGCTATAAAAATAGTCCAGGCGTCTTTGCCACCCGCATTGTCTCTCTTTTAGAGGGACTCGACCCAGATGCATGTTCGTATATGGATGACATTTATCTCACAGACGACAAAATGTGGCCGCTTCTGTGTCGTGTAGACCGCATTATTTCCGTTTTGCGGATTTTGGCTATAAATTCAACTTGGCAAAATCTCACATTGCAGAGTACACAGTGTTGTTCCTGGGCTACAAGCTCAACAATGAGGGTCGAAGTTTGGCACCTCACTTCCTGGAGAAATGCGCACAGATGGGCACTCCTACAACACTGAAAAAGCTACAATCTTTGCTCGGCTTTTTGAATTTCGGGCGTACTTATATTCTCAATTATGCCCATCGTATCGAGCCTCTTTACGCCTTGATACAACCAACTTTCTCCAAATCGTGCTGGCTGTCTGAACATTCAGCCATCTTGCAATCTTTGCAGGCTGATTTTCTAGAATCTAAATTCTTGTTGACTCGTGGTAATCACACCAACCTGGTGATAAGAATCGTGCCAGGGGCGGTGGGTTTCACGTACCTCACTTTTAATGAGGGAGACACAGTCCCTATTACTTACAAGTCACACTTGTACACTTCGGCTGAGTTGCGGTTTTCCACTGTGGAAAAAGTTTTGACAGCAGTGCAAATGGCGATTCTTAAGGAACGTGCACTGTCGCAGGGAAAAGGCATTTTGGTTGTTACTCCGTATCCTGCCTTAGAGGCAGTGACGAAAGCCAGTGTACCAAATTCAAAGGCTTTGCACCCACGGTGGATACAATGGGCCCCATCCTTGACATCTCCGGATGCCACGTTCATTTTTGATTCCTCTCTGCAGACTCAGAAGTTTTTGCAGTATGAATTAGTTCATCCTGCTTCTCTGACTATGCGCCCAATTGAGGATTTTCATTGTATCATTTACACTGACGGTAGTGCGCAAGCTGCTACCGGTTCAAAGCACGCATATGTTTCGGCCTGCGCAATAGTGGTTGGTACTACGGTGAATGGTGAATTCAAGTCCCATGTCGTGCATACACAGACATTAGGGGACTGTACCCCCAAATTGGCAGAGCTTCGGGCTCTGATGCTTGCATTGGAGTACGCAGATCCCAGTGTGACTACCCTTATTGTAAGTGACTCTTACTACTGTGTTCAATCAACAATGACTATTTAACCGTTTGGACTCAAAATGACTATCGTGACTCCAAAGGTCGCAAAATAAAACATAAAATGATCTGGGTTCGAGTAGCTGAGCTTAAAGAGAGGCTCCCCCTCGTCTTTGTGATTCATACTCTTGGTTACCAGCGTGCTGGAGTTCACGCTGTTGGTAATAGTCTTGCCGATGAAGCTGCCAAGACAGCAGTTGCAACATATTCAATAGCAGCAGTTACACGTTCCAAAAGTAAGATTGATGATGACATATTGGCAGCTATTGCCGCAACAGAGAAGGGAGGTAATTACCCGAGAGGTTTCCCTTCTAAATACTCTTATCATTTAAGTCCTGATAAAGTTCCTTATGTGAGAATTAACGACTTTGGTGACAGGTTGATTCCCGACTTTGATTACAGCAGCTCATGAGGGTATGGCGTCCGCGCATGCCAGCGTGTCGGCTACTGTATCACTACTACAGCAGCATTACTGGTGGCGCGGTTTGTACAAACAGGCCCGTGATTATGTCCTTCATTGTGATACTTGCCAGCAGATTAAACCTTCTACTGCTGCACGCCCGTCTCAGACACAGTTGTACATATCTAATAAACTGCTAGCGTGTGTTTATTTAGACCACTGTGGTCCTTTCTCCTCTGATACTGCGTATAAGTACATCTTAGTTGCAGTTGATTCATGCACAAGCTTTGTGTGGATGTGGCCCCAACGGCGTGCTTATTCACGAACTATCGTAAGGGATTTGTGTGTCTTTGTGGGACTTTTTGCATGTGGTACCTTCCATTCACATCAGGGTCCAGCGTTTGCCTCTAAGGCATACAAGGATGTCATGCATTCATTGGGGGTCCAGGAAAATTTTGTCTCCATATCGGCCTGAGGGCAATAGTGTTGTGGAGTGGATGAACCGTGACTTAAAGCAATCCTTGACAGCTAGGGTATTAGGTACAGACCGGAACTGGCTCATTCACCTCAATAGCGTTCAGCGTGCACTTACTAATCTCCCTAGAAGGTCTCTGGGTGGGCAGACCCCATACGAAAATATCTTTGGCATCAAAATGTTTGTTCCGGACCTTGAGGGTCTAGACATGGCAGCGTCGGCCACATCCTTTGACGTAGATGAACATTCTAATGTTTTACAGAACCTACAAAAGACCAGAGACAGTCTTGCAAAGGAACATTTGCCCTCCACATCTGATGCTGCGTTGCAGATTCCGGTAGTCGGCTGGCTACCCCGAGTTGGAGAACTGGTCTGAGAAAAGGTCAAGAACAAGAAGGAATTCGGCCCCTCCTATCGGGCTCCGGTTCCTGTATTTGGCGTGCAGGGTACAAGAACAGTCATTTTACCCCCTCTTTCTGGGCGAAAGGGGAACAGGTACATCTCCATTGACAATGTCAAACTACACAGAGTGGCCGGTTCTCCTTAGTATGACACCTGGGGCCTCTTGTCCAGCAATGCTGCGAAACTCTGTTTTGGTCCCAGATCCTACCATCAGGCCTGATGTTGCCATTGAGATGAATACAGTTACTAATCCTTTATTTAATCCACTGCTGGTGATCCTCTTAATGAAACTGAATATTCTTACCCCACTGACTTGTCTATGCCTGATTTGGAGACCTGTATGGCTAATCAATCACTTTTTTCATTTGACACTGGCTCTACCACATCAAAGTCCCCATCAAAAGTTTCGATTTTTGCTGCTTGGTTTAAAAAACAAAATTTTTGATTCCCCTTTGGACTTACATTTGGCTGATGCTTTTTTCAATTTTTTTTGTTCATGTCCATTGGATTTGTGGTATATTTTTTCCGTCTAGTCAATGGACACTATGTAAAGGAAAGATCTACGATTAGACTAATTGATGGAACTTTGGCACTCCACTCCTCATCACACAGAATGAAGAGGGACCAGACATTTGTGTACATAACTGCTTGGCCTGTCTTAGATGGGATTGTAAGGGATGCTGTAAAGTTCCAGATTCAAGGTCCCACAGAGGTTATTAATGTCCCTAATGTACTTCGTGTTTCTATGGGGATGTGGTTAAATAAAATATTCACTCTGATGATTGGGACGTCCAGGCTGTTGAGGGTCTATTTTCTGATTTGAACTATTATGTTGCTTTTGATGCTGAAGATTTGTATCTAGATTCTACTAATTATGCTGATTTATTCTGTTACCAGCACTATGGAAATCACTTTCTGCACAAAGCAAACGCGTTTAGAAATGTGGTTAATTACACTCAATGGGAACATTGTACCACACCTGTTGAAGGCAGCTCTAAAACTCTTTTAAAGAAGTTTTCTTACTTTACTGATTTTAATCAATCCAACCCTGAGGCATTTTATGTTAGGATGACTGAGAAGTCTTCTTCCAAAGTTAGACCTACCCATACAAAATTAATGTATTCTAAGTCCTTTATTGACCAGTTGGCTGTTGGGGGCTATGAGCTGTGGAAAGATACCGTCGATCTTAAATCTGTTTGGGGTTTTAAAAGTTGGCAAGTGCAAGGCACCGAGGTTTTGCATCGTGGATGTCTCATCCTGAACCATATGTTGTTCCTGAATGCTACTATTTCACAAACCACCTGCTTTGGATTGGCTACGTCTAAAAAATTAAATGCTCCTTCATTTCCTGATTTGGGTGAATAACCCCAATGGAATAATTACACCAGTACTTCCCTTAGTGATTTACAAACCCTGTTGCGGAACTCCTCTTTTAATGTTTCCAGCTTGAATCCCGAAGGCTGGCTGTTGTGGCAAAAAAGTGTAGATTCCTGCCAGCACCGGTTTCTGGATCTGTCCCCTGGTTATACATAGGTTCGAATAGATCCTCGATGTGAGAGTCAACATTCGGTCACCACCTATTCTGTAGGCAAGTTGTGTCAGAGTTGGTTCAAGCACTCTACCTTGGCGTCAGTGAAATTACATTTATCCAAACTAACTGACACCGTCGATTTGAATGATTTTGTGAAAGGTCCTGCATCAGGCAGATCTAAAAGATGGATATATGCTGTTTACAACGAGGTGTGGAAACTGTCCCAAATTGAAGCTGCTTCTAGGCTCAGGGCTATTGATCAAGCCAATTTAGAAAAAGTGCTTGCAGTTGTAGGTAATAGCATTAACACCCTTTCTTCCCATATTTACACGTTAGATAATATTGTTTCGTCTGTTGTTGATATTGTGCAAGAAGACGTTGCAGCTCTGTACCATGGCCAAAATCAATTGCCTTCTATTATGCAGTTTGCATGGACTCTTCAAACGTTAAAGGCTGGGAAAGTGCCTTGGGATTACATAAACACGACTTCGCTATTTTTGCCTTTTAATTTGACTGTTAAGCAACAATTTATGTCAATGAAAGTGTCACGTCTGCCAACCCTTCCGTGGTGCCGCAGACCGAGCAGACCACACAAGACCAATCCAAGATGGCCGTGAGGTTCTGCGCATTTGCGAGGAGATCGGTCCGGATACTAAAGCATGATCTCCCCGCTTCTCTGAGCTTCGCGCTCTGGTCTTCACGTCGCTCCGTGCGGCTCGTCACTTCCGCCTCGCCCGCCTCACTCCTTGGTTCCTGATGTAGCTTCTGGCTATTCTTTCCCGTACCAGTTTCCCGGAAGATATCCTTTTGACCTACGCTACCATAGACATTCTCTGAAATATGCTATTGTGGCTATTATTGCTTTACTGAACCTCGATGTTAGAGGATAAAGCTTCGGAATCACCGCTTAGCTGTATTCGCGGTTCCTTTCCGATTTTCCCTTGCTTGTTTTGATTCCCATTCTGTGTCCCCGGTGCCGGCTGTCTGCTCTTGGGGTTCTGGAGGGGGCTCCCTCGGCTGCATTTCTTGCGGATCCGCTTTCTGGCCGGACTTCTGTTCCGTCAGACGGCCGGCCTTGCGAGGTGCGAGTTGTTGGTGTCCACTGTTGGATTCTGGGAGTTGTGGTGTCGCGATTACAAGCAGCGCAAGAACACGCCAGCGCCACTAACCTGATTCAGGCGGCCAGCAGAGACGATGAGATGCAATGTCCTCTCAACCTCCTTTTCAGATCTGGTCATGGGTTGTTCCCGATACATGGGACACCAACATACTATTCTCGGTACTTTCAGTCTTCGGTGTACTCCTACTTAACAAAAGAACAGAGAAGTTGCTTCACTTCTTCCTTTAGGAATAGGCCTTGCGAGGAGTCTATATAAGTAACTTGTTCCTTCAACTGCCTTCCTCGCTTAAATGAATTTGGCTATAACATCTGATATTCCGTTAATATCACGGACTTCAATACCCACAATACATCTTGTGTGGTAACTAGCCTCTGAAACCGGAATCAGGATTCCTTTGGTCGTCTGGTTATGAGAGAAAGAGAAACCAAATTGTCCTCACAATATTCATGGGCTCCTTAACCCGAAATGCCACTTGCACGTTAAGAACAAAGTTGGTGCAATGCGCAATATTCCCTGGAACAGAAACGAAACTTGCACGTTTGCATCCAGCGGCAGGTCTCGCACAGAATGCTCAGTGTTTGTCAGAAATGCCCCCCTTTCAGGCTCGGCAGGAACAAGGGTTACGCAAGACGCTTAAGGAAAACATAAGAAATAAACAATACTTGCACGTCTTTGAAAAAAGCAGCAGGCTTCTTTAAACAGGCTTGAAGTAGGAAAGAACTGCAACTGATCCCGCAGGCACTTCGTCGTCGAGAGCAAAGCAGCAAACTGACCACGCAGGCACTTCTTCTTTGAGAGATCAACAACAGGGAAACTGACCACGCAGGCGCTTCGTCGTCGTGCAGGGTACTCGAGTTCTCTGACCACGCAGGTTCTTCGTCGTCGTCTTCAGGAAACATAGAAATCCGGCGGGGACACACCATCCGCCATCACAACCACTCAAAACAATTGTCAAGCACCTTTCCTCTTCATGGGAGGTGCTTAAGTATGTGTCTCCTTCCTACCCGACCTCCAGCGCCTCAAAGCCTTCTGGGACCTGTAGTTGCTGGATGGAAAACGCCATACTTGGTTTTTCAACCTTCTAGCACTCGTAGCAACTGCAATCGCTACATGTGGTCCGCCTGGAGGGACTCTCCTTTATTATTTTGTTATTTATCCCAGTCTCTATTACTTGGAGTTTGCTTCACTTCATGGATGTTGGCATTCATCGCAGTACTGGGAGAAGACAACCTGGTAACGCGCTTGTAGCGCTCCTTTATTATTTACACAATTCTTTCGTAAGGGTGCTGATGATTCACATGCAAACTTTTATTGCTCTTCTACAGATAATATTGCACATTGTTAAGCCCGTTGCTTATAGGGGTAAGACTATACAGCACTACATATTACAGGTTACTGAACTGTGGCACATTCCCTAGTTACAAAACTTTTATTCATGACAGGCATTCTGTGGTACCTAGTCACTGTGGACATTTGGGAGGACAGAATTCCCTAGTATCACAGTATTCTCCCATTTCTTATCAGGAAACCAGTAAAGAATATACAGAATATTATGAGTAATGTTTGATGCTTTTGTATGTACTAATTAACCATTCCTTTACCCGCACCAGCTGCATCCAGAGAGAGAGCCAACCAAGAAGTCCAGTGTCTTTTCCCTTCTTACCTTGTTTTGTCCCTCCTTTCCCTCCCGATCACCATTGCGTTCTAGTGTTTGATAGCCGCAGTTGGTGTAGGGGGGACGGGTTGGGCTAGACTTCCGTTCCTGGCACTCCTGCAGAAACTCCTTTGGCTCCTTACAGAAAGATGCCTCATTTTTCCTGTTGCATATTGAGAAATTGGAGCCATTACAGTTTTCAGTGGCCGAGTCGAATTCGGCAGTTTGGCTTATCCATGGGTTAATAACTCTCCCTTTCCCTCTGTTTAAATTTGAAGCATGCAGAAAACACTAGGCCCTAGGCAGATTTGAGCCCTTAGGTAGCGCTTTTCTTCATGAAGTGTGGATTCTCCCATTTATATATAGGTGCTTGAGGGAAGGAAAAGAAGTGTATTTAAAAGGTGAAGACTGCACTTCCACTCCCGATCACTCATTAGTCTGTCAAAATTTGCAATTGCACGGTTCGTGTAATATGAAAGAACCAAATCTTGCATGTGTTTTTAAAGGCACCCCCACCCCAGCTATTACACCAACTTTCACGTTGTTAGCAAACAGTAGTTATTTGTTATTAAATAATGAAGATTGCTGTGGTATGCTTGCGGAAATTCCGTACATTGTTACTGTTTCCCAACGTGTTGTCTGCTGTAAGAATGTTCTGTTTCCTCCTCCACTTGGGAGGCTGGATGTTTCCATCTGGCCTTCTATTCTGATCTTGAAAGCAGAGTTCAACAAGATGAGTCGAATAAGGGCTCTTTTGTCCCTTCAAGAAGTCGCCCTTACATCTGCGCATGAAACATTTGTCTTTCATGTTGCTAACACTCGTACTGAGGTACTTGCCTTATTAAATACAGATCTGCCGCCTGCATTTTGGTGCTTTTATTCACACCATTTTCAATGCCTGTTCCACCTCGGGCCTGGCACACTTTTTTAAAGTAGTACGTTCTGGCCCTGTGACCTCATTCCAAACTATATTTTGTGTGATACCAGCATTTTTTCATTCTATATTTTCTAGCGTCTTTAGCGGTTTACTGTTAATTCTTTTTTTGGGTGCCAGCGTACTGCTGTTCATTTGCTCACTCCAAAATGGTAGCACATTCTGTGCCCCACGACGGTCTGCCCCGGCTGCTCCAACTTCGTAACCGGATGCTTGAATACTATGGATCGCTACCTCTGGTGACTCTGAGTGAAGCGTATGGTTAATCTTTCCGGTTCTCTTACTTCACATGCGCGCAGCCAGTTTTCCACTGCATGGATTGCGGATTTGAATGGGCTCTGGATTTGTGTCTCTGCAACACGGTGTCTCCTGACCCGGATGATGATCTACTAATGAGTCCCTTAGTTGCTCATGAACTAGATTGTTCTGGAATCGGGATTATGACCTGCGCAGCGGCTCATGGGGTCCTGGGCAATTGGATCATATGGACTGCAGCCCTTTACTTTCTGACACGCAGTTACCTCGAAGAAAGCCCGAGTTGTCCTCTGATGGTGCTAGAGGCTGCGGCTATTGAAGAACATGTATGTTCCTTTCCATTACTGAACTGGATGACTGAAATGTTCACAGATGATAACAACGACTTCCTATTGGAGGCGGTTGCAACATACTGTGCCTATACGCTGTTGGATTGAAGTGACATTTTTTCTGCTTCATAGGCAGGTACTGGACTAGTGATTTTTTTCTCTTTCACTGATACATTATTCTGTCTGCATAATGGCCACCTGTGAATGTTTTGATATATTTGATAATAATTAATTCAGATTTTTACTACCAATTATAATGTTTGGCAACATTTCTGAACTTTGTTAACTTGAACTCTGCGTTCTATAAATATTGTCCCCTTTTTTGTGCGTTCTCCGATCAAGGGAGGGTGAGTGTGGCCTAGGCCTGATTTTCACACATGTTATGTTAGCATGGCTTATAAGATGTTTAAACGCCATTTTACCTTTTGCTGCTTTTGCACACAACACTGCATATAGCTGTTTTTGTAAGTTAGGCTGCGCGAATGTCTTCACATGAGAAAGGCTTGTTTTCGACATCCCTAGACTTACATCGTGACACTAGTCTGCACAGTGAGTACTGAAGCCGTCAAGGTTATCATAAGATGGTAGCTGTTGTTCGAACTGATCGGCTAACACTTTTTTAGACACAACAAATGGCAGCTGCAAGCCAACTGAAATTCTGGCGCCTTTATTATTGCACAGTTGCCATGATTTCACACACTTGGAAGATTTTCAGTTTCCAGGGATGCAGAAAGCTTTTGCTGATCCTGATGTGATTCACTCTTGCTGAGCTGAGAGGTAATGGGTACAAGCCTAAGAGTAAATGTTTTTCTTATCTGCGCACTCCCTAATGTAATACTAATATACTGTTCATATAATATTTGTACACTGTTTGTGTGCTGCTTGGTTGTAAGGCAGCCAGCCCAAAGTAACAATCAACCTCTGGTGGAAAATTCCACTAGTTTACCAAGCGCACTCCTATATGTTTAAAGTATAACCAATGTGAACAATTGATAACCTATAATATTTCAATGTTATCACTCGAAGAGAAAATTCAAAGAAAGAAATTATTTTTCAAAACGTAGCTTTATATAATCTTTTGCTTGTAAATCTTGTTCATTTCAACATATTCATTTTGAAATCAATGCACAATCTGAAAATGAACAAGTAAATGTCATCACATTATAAATTTGTTGTAATAACTCTGATGCTGAAAAACTTTTTGATGAAGGTGAAGACATAGTTGAGAAATAGGCCCAATGCATTTCGGGGGGTTCCCTTCTTCAGGGGCACTGTAAGAATGAGACAACGTATCAATAATCCGTGTTAACAACAAGTAAAGTGAAAGTACTAACTAACGAGGACAGGACGCGTGACCAGTTCGTCGTCGTCGTCGTTGTATGCTGAGTGCTGACTGTGCCTACTACGGATGGTCCGGACCACCTGGTGCTTCTTTCGCGTCCACGTAAGTTTTTTTACTGTGCCGCCCTGACGGTAAATAATAAATTATAATTGTCAAGTGTAAAGCGCCCATGTGCATGCCACCCTGCCAGTCTTCTCCCCACCCCGACTCTCTGTTGGTCCACCGCTCCCCGCGCAGATGCCTATGGATCAGCACCGTGCCGCCTGTTAGCTTCAGTCTTTTGCTTGTCGTGCCCGCACCATTTTCAACCTAATTTCTCAGGCCAGTAACCACTCCGACCGAGGCAAGTCCCAAAGAGAAACAACGTTTTTTTTTTTTTAACTGTGGATCTGATACTTCTGAAACTTCTGTGCGAAGCACACCCGTGTTCTATATCGCACATAATGAATTCCGTAGCTGCTTTTCGGTGCTAATCACGGGATTTCATATACTTTTTTATGTACTCAACTTCAACTAGCCAGGAAATGACCTCTAAAAGTCAACCGTTAGGTCATAATCAGGCAGATCCTAATGACGGGCTGAGGATCTGGAAGGAGGTTCGCGCCGCACAGATTGTGGCAGACCAGTTTATTAAAATTAAACAATGTAGATACGTTTACGGTGATGATGTGACGTTTAAATGCTTACTCTAAATTCCTGAAGAAAGAAAGACGTGCGCATTGGTTGGGCATGGACATGAATGAAAGTGTCCCGGAATGGAAACCACATTTCAACAGTAAATTAATTTGCACCTTTGAATCGTAGGCGAGACAAAGCCCCAATATTAATGTGTTGGAACCCTCTCCTGACTGTAAGGATACTGCCCCAATCCGACAAAAGGCCTCGCAATAACAAATGATGTGGTAGATAAAAACTGTGCTCTTTTTAACAGTCAGCTCCAGTTTTTAATGCCATATTTTGGTATGCTTTACACTGCTCCTCCTTTTTGTTTGGTGTGCTGTTCTTTATGTGTTTAAATGTTTGAACCATATTTATATGTGTCGAGAATTATATTTTAGGCAGAAATCTGCCTCCGTTCGCTTTTCAGTCAGTTCAATTATCTCTGCTGCCCCCTCCGAATTGTTTGGTCTGTTCATAAAGAAAAGTTGCATCATGTATGAAAAGAATTGCAGAAGATCACCAGGGAGTTGAGTACTTTCTTCTCATGCTTATTCTCAGACAGGGTGTACAGTTTGTCTCTGACACAATTGCATGCCTACATAGCACACAATAGGTTGTGACGAAAAGCTTTGTGCTGCATGCTCAGTCAGGTACGCAGAGAGCCACGTGACCGTAAGACACCTTTTAGGAACTAAAAAAGGTGAATTTTCATTACTCACGGTCGCATTAGTCAGGTTGTACCCTGTGTTTCCGCACATCACCAGGCATATGCACCATCATCCCAAGGCTGGCAAATCATACCGGGCCTGGCTCACAAACATTTTTGGGCACACACGTGTAACGACGCATTGTTTTGTACTAAATTAATCAACCTGATTAGGAGAGCCAAGATTTATTTAACTTTATGATTATGAATTGCACTTACCCCCTCACCACTTGCCAGACGTCACTGTTATAAATGTAATAATTGGCCAGAAAGTGGTACTGAAGGGACGGCATTGGCCCAGAAAATGCAGTGACAGTCACAAGTATCTCAGGTTTGAGGCTGTTAATAAACATGTTGCAGATAGCTTCACGACCTTAAACCACACGTTAAACTGTTCGAGTGAGTGGTTGAGGCTAGCTAGTTTTTAATATGGTGAATGGACAACTTCGCCCTATGCAATGCGAGATAAATATGGTTTGAGAATAGGCCAAGATACACAGCCTCTCAGCAGTGAAGAGTCCAATAAGAATATTGTAATAAGACATTTGGGGATGCAAGAGGCTATATGTGAGTAGCACCGCTGGTTATGTTATGTTAAATATTTTTAATATAGCACTCATCTCACCCTGGGGCATCTCGGCGCTGTGTGGAAGCAAGGATCGGAGTGGAAGGGAGGCAGTTAGAATAGGTGGTCCATACTAGAATAGCAAGAGATGAGATAAAGTGAGTGCAGAGATGCAAGAACACATTTTACTCACTGTGGGGGCAGCATAGATGGAGTACAGAGATTTAATGGGAGGGCAGTTGTGTGGAAATCAATTTGGTCTAAGGACTCTGAGCTAAAGAAAGTCTGAAGAGATGGACTTTTAGGAGTTGCAAAAATGAAACTACTGAAAAGTTGCAAACTTTTTAGTCCGTTGTGAGTGCAAAGCCCACTCAGTGGCAGATGGGAAGCAGAGGGTTTATCAATAAGAATTGTGAGCAATTATCGTGATATACACATTCCCAAACATGTTACTATGGCAGCCACCTTGATACCTTCCCTCATGGTGCTGGGCAGGCTCCTATCTTCTTAAATATATGAAAACATATAGAGCATAGCAGGTCAGGCATGCTATGAGGCATGTAACACTTCCAGTGACATAAAAGTGCAGGTGATAAGAATGATATTAGACCCTTTCACTATGGTATGCTCTATTTCTTTAAGGCCTTCACGAAACTATTCACATCTTGCACATTTCATCATGAAGCAATCATATGGTTACAGGAACGAAAACAATGAATTCCCTAGCATTAGCATTCAGCCCATCTAAGAAACTGGTGTTAGGTGAATATAATTCTTATCCCTTCAATACTGCAAATATTTTCTCCTATGAAAATTCATTTGTGTTACTAAATCATTGTATCTGGTACCAAGGGCTTTGTTTGCAGAATAATGCCCTCAGAAGCGAGTAGCAACAAAAGAATCTGGCTATCGTTCAATATTAAAGATTACATGGTTTAACTCCTGATAGTACAGCTTGATGTAAGTGAGGGTTCATTCATTTTTAATATGATTAATTCTTTATGCTCTTTGTTGAACAGGGAGTAGAAATGAAAAGTAAATAGTAGATACGTAGGCTGTTTTTTTTTATTAAAAAATGAATAACACATAATCTTTGGTTCAATGTTGCTGTTTCCAGGATACACAGAGATGTTAAAAACATATATATCTCTTGTGGTGGTTGCAAAAGTAAGCGCTTGAAGGTTGAATTTGTAATATCAAGTAAGAATGTAAATGCACAATAAACCCTATACAGATTCATTTCCTTCTTTTAAAAGTTAACACACATATATATGAGTATGTGTGTATGCGCATGCGTGTGCGTGTGTGTGTGTGTTTGTATTCACAGTGCAATACGCTATTTTTGGTGAATATGGGAAAGGGGTAAGCAGCTACCTATGTTATATGACATTTCTTTAATAATGTAATACCTGCACTTTCACAATTGCTTTATTAACCTTCCTGCTTTCTCAAATTTGCTTGAAAATTCACCATTTTCCCACTATTTTCTCGGGCTCGCTCGCTCGCTACGCTCGCTCGCTACCTACAGTGCAGTATAATTATCATTTTCCGCCCCACCACTTTTAAATGTCACCAGCCGCCACTGCTTCAGGAGTAACCAGCACAGCAGTTAGCACAACATGGAAGCGGGCATTTTCAACCTGCAGCAGGCCTCTTAATAAGGCAGTGCCACGGTGGCACCAGCAATACCCGCAGTGAGTAAAAAAAAACAATGCCGAACACGGGCGGGGCACTGTGTGCAGTGCAAATGCTCCAAGGCTGCCGGAAGGGCAGGACCTTGCCCGTGCTTAATTTATTATAGCCCTTCCCCCTGTCTACTCTAAAGTGTCCGACCTTCTTACTTTTACTTGCACTGCGCACAAGAAATCAAATCCATGATATGCTAAGAGGGATAAATATTATAAAGGTGTGGGAATCTTTTTGTAAATGTAAATGATCATGCTGTGATTTGCACGGTGTGGGAAGTGCCACATGGCCAGCAGTAACACTTGGGCCCGTGCAGCCTTCCTCGTCCATAGACGGCAGTTCCTGGTGGTTCGGGAGCCCCTGTTTTGTGTGCTTCCTACGTACACAAAACACAACAAATGTTGATTACCAAACCGGGAAGCTATAATTCCAGCAACCATTCTCAATTGCAACAACACACTTTATTTTGCGATGGGGTTGCAGCCAGGGCCGGTCCTAGGCCTTCTGAGGCCCCGGGCGAAAGGGAAGATGTGAGGCCCCCCCAATTGAATATTGCGTCACAAGAAGGGACATCACAGAAAGTAACATCACAGTACTATTGATCTTATTTGGCATCACTGAAGCTAACTAATGTGTATATCAGTAACATGGACAAAAAGTAGAGGGAATGGAAAACAGGTGAGCAAATATCCAGATAAAAGGAAATATTGCAATCAAACAACCACACACACAACCACACAAACACACAACCACACACACACACAACCACACACACAACCACACACACAACCACACACACACAACCACACACACACACAACCACACACAACCTCACACACACACACAACCACGCACACACACAACCACACACACACACACCCACACACAACCACACACACAACCACACACAGTCTCGGCTCGCCTTGATTCCCTGCCCCTTCTTACAAAAGAATCCTTCCTCTCCCTCCTGCCCTTGGTCAAATCAGGTTCCCCTCTGGATCCCTGCCCCGCTCATATCCTGAAACAGATGCCCGCCTATAGCATGAGATGACTCCAGCTGGTCCAAAACCAGGCGGCTCGCCTGGTTTTCAACTTGGCCAAATCCCATCATGTCACTCCCCTTCTCAAGTCTCTACACTGGCTTCCTATCCGTGAACGAACCCAGTTCAAGCTGGGCTGCATCATCTTTCAGGCCCGGGCCGGCGCAGCGCCTGCCTTTATCTCCTCTGAAATCAAACCCTATGTCCCTGTCAGGGAGCTACGCTCATCTGCCCAACAATTTCTCACAGTTCCTCACTTTAAACGCAAAAAGTGGGGTGGCACGAAATTTTCTACACTCGCCCCTGCTTTCTGGAACTCTCTCCCGGCCCATCTCAGATCCTGCCCCCAATACACACTTTTTCGCAAAGCCCTAAAAACTTTTCTATTTTCTCAAGCTTTTTCCCAATAAACCGTTTTATCCACTCTCCCCTGCCTCCTGCCCTCTTGGGCTCAGCATCTTATAGCGCCAAGAAACCGCCAGGTGTACGTTGCGCTCTATAAATAATTTTAAACTCAAACTCAAACACACACACACACACAACCACAACCACATACAACCACACACAACCACACAACCACACACAACCACACAACCACGCACACACACAACCACACACACAATCACAACCACAACACCACAACACCACATAACCACACAAAACCACATACGAACACACACACAACCACACACACACAACCACAACACCACAACCACAACACCACACACACACTACCACACACACAACCACACACACAACCACACACACAACCAACCACACACACACACAACCACACACACACACACAACCACACATGCACAACCACACACGCACAACCACACACACCACACACACACCACACACACAACTACACAAACAACCACAAAAACAACCACACACACACAACCACACACACACAACCACACCAAGCATTGGCATAGCCAATAGGTCTCGCCTTTGGGACCTTATAAGTGTTTAGCCATGCAACAGTTAATGTGGTTGCACCAAAGATATTGTGCTGCATAACTAAATACTTAGAAGGTCCCAAAAGCGAGACCTATTGGCCATGCCAATGCTTGTTTTTATAACCCATAATACGCAAACCCAGTCACAGTGGTGTGTTTTTAGGTGACAACATGTGGAGTCAAGAAGACAGTACTACCCTGGTCAGTTCCAGGGATTCAAAGATCACTAAATGTAACTGAGACACTTCATTGTATATTTGGCCTGTGTCAACGAAATTCCAGCTCTAAAACAACACAATCATGGGAGAGCATCCAGATGCATACTTATCTCCAAGGTATCAGACCTGGGACGTAAGGTGTTCGAACTATCTAGTAAAAAATAAAATATTTACATTCTAAAACTATATGGTTGATGTTGAAGCACTAAAGATCAATTTGGATATTACTGAACACGTATTTGAATCACGGGGATGTTTGTCACCAAAAGATACATATAATAATGCTAAAAAGTTAGGTGTTAACCTCTGGCACAGCTCAAAACTGTTGTGGGCAGAGAATGAGCACGGTAGCCAAGGATGTTAAAGCGAGCCCCAGGTCAAAATTTAAAGCGTAGAGTACTTTTTTAAAAGGTCCACTATACTTAAACGGCAAGGTGCTGTTGCGTTCTACTAGTAACTTATGAACGTGGTTTCCACGGCAACTGATTTTGCTTCACTTACTTTTTAACGTCTCTGCTTCCTGCCCAATAACCACCGATGGCTATGGTGCCCACTGCCATGACAAAGATGATAACCATATTGTAGTCCAGGACAGGCTCAATAGAGGTATACATTGCCACCTTCACTGACTTGCCAAATGCATCACCAATATATGAATGAGTCCTACTTAAAACTTACACTCCTGCTGCGCTTTCTGAAACAGGCACCAAAGGCTACAAGGCCCAGGGAAGGGGGCCCCCACACTATGACCTTGCAGCTCCATCCAGTGCTTGAAGGCCTTGGGAGGGGGCCCCCCCATGGGCCTTCAAACAGTAACAAGGCACTTCCCAAGACACTGCTGAGAGCTCATCAGAGTACAACAAAAAAAAACTCAGTTGAAGGGGTGTTCTTTAATAGTGGACAGAAAATAAAGTGGTAGCTGTACCTAGCTTAGATGGCAACGAGAACGGTAAATATTTTTATGTTTTGTATGTAATACTGCCCCCCTGTGTCAGATCAGTATGAGTCAGATAGTGTTTCTGCATAAATGAATTAATTGCTTTTAATTTATCGAGCTAGGAAGAATGTATCGACCACTGTTTGTCACAGGCATCATTATTACCAAACTTTAGCTGTATTCAATGAAGATGAGAGACACTGTCCTATCAAGATTCGAAGGCTGCTCCCTCCTCCCCTCACCCACCTCCTTTTACCTGTGTCCGGCATTCTGTTGCCTAGATACAAAATGCACAAACAGCGCCGATAATGGCCGGTACTTAACCGAGGCGCTGCCCTGCCCCTGACATTGTGAGGCCAACATAATTGCTGGCCCAGCCATTGTGCCGTCCCCCATTCAGGTTGTCGCATCCCCCACCCGTAATGTAATCAGGAGAGGCAGGGGGTCCTGTGGTGGGCTGAGGAGGTGTGACCTTTCACAGGGGCGCGAGGCCCCCTGAGCGCGAGGCCCTGGGCAGCTGCCCACACTGCCCATGCCTAGCGCCGGCCCTGGTTGCAGCCTTTGTAGTGGGGGTTGTTAAAATGCCCACAGTGAAGATTAACACAATGCTGCCAAGTAGCGCGATGTCATATGTGACATCCTCAACGAGGCACAGGTGTTGGACAATTAATAGCAAGTTGCTTGGATGTTCAGGCACTACAACACCCAGAATGCAATATGCTGTCATTTGTCCTCTGAAAAACAATTGGATGCCGGTGACACGCATGGGACGGATGCCACTTGTCAACCATGTGAAATTAAAATCGGCAATCACAGCCAACTAGTGGTGTGAGGCCAGGGTCAAACTTACTGTTGGAGCAAACAGGGTGTGGCTGAAGGGCTGACTGCCTGCACTCTCACAGATCAGTCGGAGGGCCGTTTTTTGCGGGCTTGTTTTATTGTCTGATAGGCCCGTTTTTTTTATTCTCGGGTTAACTAACAGCAATGAGAAATAAAAACCAATGCTGCTTTGACTGGTGCATTTCGACAGTCACCTGAACCAAGTCAGAGCCTCAGAGGCCCTAGCAATTATGCCACCGGCTCGGGCGGCGCACCGTGTGCAATGCAATGCTGCGAGGCTGCTCAAAGGGCATGGCCTTACACTCTAAAGTGTCTACTGCTCTATGACGTACTTTCTTCACTTTTACTTGGCTGGCACTGTTCTAAAGAAACAAATCAATGAAAGCCAAAGGGATAAAAGAAGGTGTCTAATAATCTCTATGTAAGTCATGTGATTTGCATGGGTGGTGGTGAGGGAAGTGCCATCAGCAACAGTAACCGCAGTAAGTAATAACAATGCTGCTTTTACTGTCTGTGGTGATGGTCACTGAACCGAGTCAGAGGCCCCAGCAATCATACCACCGGCGTTGGGCGGGGCACCACACCGTGTGTATTGATATGACACAGCGCAAAGAATCGTTCTGGTAACATACAAGTGACACAACCAGTGTGCTGCCAAATGACGTCCCGTTCGTCCCTGATTTCCAACATCCCCAGCGCACTCCTCTGTGTACAACACTCCCTGGTCGAGATTACCTTTCTAAAATAAAATGATCTCTGCACAGCCCCCCACCCCAGCTGGCTGTAAGTCCATTTGTGCCACATCAAACACTTAAAAATACATATAACAGTAAAGAACACTTTTAAGCACCAGGGGCCTTCAGAAGCACACTTGCTAACTGACACATGAGAATAGTGCTGTAGATAAGACACAACTGACAACTCAACAATGCCTTCTTCCATTTGCTACTTCCCTGGTGTCCGGCAACATTGTTCCTGCCTCCATTAAATGTCAGTACACAATCTACTTAGTTTAGCACCGTCTTGCTACCAATTCATCAAGGAACAGAATGACCATCACCACTATAATTAAGGCAGACTGACTGTCACACTGGCATTCTGCACGCTCAAGTGTTCTCTCGCTCTCTCTTTCAGCAGCACCGTTTTCAAGGTATCATTTCCTAGTTTATTTTATTTGTGTAGTAGAGAGTAGTTTTATCGTCTTTGTGTAACCCCTTCCAAATCTCTCCACTGAAGCCGAAGGATCTCATAACAAATTTATACGTCTTTCTTATTACCCTACACTCGTTTGTTTGCACAAGCAGTTTATTCATACTTATTTTCGAACAGCAATATTGATTGCACAAAATACCAAAATGTGCTTGAATTGCACTTTTGATTTCACATTTTTCAAAAGGTTCACAAGGCAGGGGAACATCCTATGAAAAACTTACTTGGAGGAAGGCTCCCGTGCTGAAATTCAGATCGGATATTACATCTGCCTTTCATCAGTGCCAGTTGAAGATGTGGGCTGAGCCAATAGAGTTAGTGGGTGGAGCCAGTGGAAAGTGGGTGTGGTCTCCGACAAATATTTGAGCACCTGGACTTCATATTTTACAAATTAAGCACTGGCTGTAACCCCCTGTATAAATATAAGCTCACCAAAGTTGCGTTATCCTCTCCATTAAGAATCTGGGCTTCTTAGTTACTATCTGCAAAGAAAGCAAGTCTACTAGTAAAATTCTAAGATTACACGCGCTCTATGCCTATACTAGCTCAACCAGACATAGACTCACCTCTGACTGTTCAAAATGACGCCGTTGTGCTTCCAAACTCTACCACGAACTAAACTTCTGACAGCATGTTGCGGTGTTATATACCCACATTTGTTTGGTCGACAGTGAAACAGGACTGCTAGAGTTGTATACTTGTGACCTCCCACCTTGGAGCCATGGACAGAGTAATAGGACTAGAAAACATCATCCATCCCACCTAAGAGCCATGGACAGAGTAATAGGACTGGAAAACATCATCCATCTTGGAATGGTAAAACGTCGACTAACTTGTGCCCATAGTGGTTGAATATACATTACAACTAAACTATGTGCTATGATACGTTGGTTCGCGGAAACAGTGTGAGAAACAGAAATTTCTCATATCAAAGTGGTGAGCGTTTGAATCTCATTACGTTGACCCTAAACTGCAGCTCAGATCGTTTTTTGTTAGTTCCATAAGCTGAGAAGCAAGATCCAATAAGGAAATTATGGTGAGAAATGAACAAAAAAAGAGAAAATGAGAGAAAATTCGCTAATTACAAGAATTGTAATTGCGAAGAAAAGCTTAGTAACTATTGTTTGACCTGTGTAAGAGTCCGTTACAAAAAACTAAGTAATCAACATGCTAGGTATTGTACACACAGAACGAATGACATTGCAAATATAATGTCAGTCATTGGCATAATTCAAGTATATTTCAGTTATAAAAAACACTGTAGTTCAATCCTGTCATTAAGACCACTCGGCACCATGGTCTGTAAATGTTTTGTCCACCAAGCTTCCCTTTGAGCTAATTGTATTGGGTGGTTTTTGTCTGGTTTCACTGTGACTATTTCTAAGATTGTGAACCTGAGCTGTGCATTGGTGTGTTGGTGTTCTAACCAATGTGTGGCAAAGAAAGATTTAGTAGATTTCGTTCTGAATGTGCTTTTGTGCTCAGAAATGCGTACCTTGATTTTTCTTGAAGTTTTGCCTACATAAAGAAGACCACATGGGCATCTGATAGTATAAATGACATTCATGCTGTTACAGTCTCCATTATATCTTAATGAAATGCTTTTCCCAGATTGTGGGTGGTGAATGACATTCCCTGTTATGACATTGTTACAATGAACACAATTGTAACACTTTCGCATACCGTTAAATAATGGTTGATCTGCAGAAACTGTGGTGGTCAAAATTTCTTTTAGATTCTTGCTCCTTGTGTACGCAAATAAGGGCTCTTCATCATACAACCCCTTAAAATCCGGCTCTTGTTTCAGCAATTCCCATCTTGATTTAATGATATGTTGAATTGATTGAGATTTGGATGAATATTTAGACACGAACACATGTCTATTACTTTTCTGTTTCAACTTAGTGGTGAGCAACTCCTCACGATGTTTAGCTTCAGTCTTATTCAAGGCAGTCTTCAAAACTTCCACAGGGTAGCCTCTTTGTTTGAATTTCTCTGTTTGTAGTTCTAGAGCTTCTTGTAGATCTGCTGGATTATACATGATTCGCTTCACTCTTAGTAATTGTGAGTACGGAAGGTTGTTTTTCAATGACGGTGGGTGGAAACTTGAGTATAACAATAAATTATTTCTGTCAGTGGGTTTTGTATACACTGATGTTTCTAATTTGTTGGCTCTGTGAGTTATCAAAACATCCAAGTAGTGAATCTGTTGTTGACTGATCTCATAGGTAAATTTGATTCTTTCATGCTTGTGGTTGAGTTCATTAATCAGCTCTTCTAATGAATCTTGAGAACTTTTCCATACAAGAAATATATCATCTATGAATCTGATATAAAAAGCCAGATTCTTAGCCCAGATCTCCTGCTTAAAGATATGTGTATCCTCGAACTGCGCCATAAAGGTATTGGCGTAAGCCGGTGCGCCAGAAAAACCCATTGAGGTTCCACTCACACCACCCAATACAATTAGCTCAAAGGGAAGCTTGGTGGACAAAACATTTACAGACCATGGTGCCGAGTGGTCTTAATGACAGGATTGAACTACAGTGTTTTTTATAACTGCAATATACTTGAATTATGCCAATGACTGACATGATATTTGCAATGTCATTCGTTCTGTGTGTACAATACCTAGCATGTTGTTTACTTAGTTTTTTGTAACAGACTCTTACACAGGTCAAACAATAGTTACTAAGCTTTTCTTCGCAATTACAATTCTTGTAATTAGCGAATTTTCTCTCATTTTCTCTTTTTTTGTTCATTTCTCACCCTAACTTCCTTATTGGATCTTGCTTCTCAGCTTATGGAACTAACAAAAAACGATCTGAGCTGCAGTTTAGGGTCAACGTAATGAGATTCAAACGCTCACCACTTTGATATGAGAAATTTCTGTTTCTCACACTGTTTCCGCGAACCAACGTATCATAGCACATAGTTTAGTTGTAATGTATATTCAACCACTATGGGCACAAGTTAGTCGACGTTTTACCATTCCAAGATGGATGATGTTTTCCAGTCCTATTACTCTGTCCATGGCTCTTAGGTGGGATGGATGATGTTTTCTAGTCCTATTACTCTGTCCATGGCTCCAAGGTGGGAGGTCACGAGTATACAACTCTAGCAGTCCTGTTTCACTGTCGACCAAACAAATGTGGGTATATAACACCGCAACATGCTGTCAGAAGTTTAGTTCGTGGTAGAGTTTGGAAGCACAACGGCGTCATTTTGAACAGAGGTGAGTCTATGTCTGGTTGAGCTAGTATAGGCATAGAGCGCGTGTAATCTTAGAATTTTACTAGTAGACTTGCTTTCTTTGCAGATAGTAACTAAGAAGCCCAGATTCTTAATGGAGAGGATAACGCAACTTTGGTGAGCTTATATATATACAGGGGGTTACAGCACTCTATACAGTGCCAGTGTTTAAGTTTGAAAGATTCAGTGTGCAAAGAGGGAAGAGCAGTTCCATTGGTCACTGAGATATGTGGAGATCAGATTCTCTTAGTAGCATAAGAAGGTGGCTCGGTTTATTTTTGGCAGTGGCTAGTGTTAATGCATGCAAGTAAGATGTGCTATTGTATTGGTTAAGTTCAAACAGTATTCAAGAACGCTGTTGTTGATACGTGTGGTGTAGTAATTTTCCAGTCCTTTACTGAGTTATGAATTTTTTGAGAATATCAATTTTGCTGGCAAGACAGGAATTTTCTAATATACTCTTGCTTTTTTGCATCTTAGATAGTGAAATATCAAGAAGCATTCCTCGCAGGTGCCGGTACGTGCTCGAGCACAGATGGCTTCGGTGCTCACGCACGAGTGATTATTGTCTTTCTACTTAGACTTATTTCTTTCAGTCACAGCTACTTAGTATCAAGTAAGTGAACACTCAGAGGAATAGATTCCCCATCAGGCTTCTGAAAAATTGATGTCTAGGTTGTGATATATATATATCTTGTCGTTTTCGTTCTCAACTGAGAGATTGAGATTTATCAACTTTACATGTTGGAGCACTTGAATTCTGATAAATGACATTGAGGAGTTGAGATGTGAGTACCTTCGCTACTATTTTTGCCCCTACAACATACGCAGTATGGTGGCACACTTACCATCAACATCGAGTTTATCCTTTGTTGCGCCCAGAATTTTGTAAATTAACACTGTAACGCAAGACACATTGATAGCGGTAGAGAAGTTTTCTCCAGTTTAGTTTTTACCTCTTTTCTCTTTCTATTTTTTGACCTGGATCAATTGTCCGATGTTTATATCACTCATGTAATCAACTGTTCAAATTAGATACCAGAACACATATATCTAGCTTCAGTGTTTTTCATGAACTGCCTTCGCAAATTATTTAATGAGATGTTAGTTGTAGTTCTTTGTAAACAAATGAAATGTTAACACGGATTATTGATACGTTGTCTCATTCTTACAGTGCCCCTGAAGAAGGGAACCCCCCGAAATGCATTGGGCCTATTTCTCAACTATGTCTTCACCTTCATCAAAAAGTTTTTCAACATCAGAGTTATTACAACAAATTTATAATGTGATGACATTTACTTGTTAATTTTCAGATTGTGCATTGAATTCAAAATGAATATGTTGAAATGAACAAGATTTACAAGCAAAAGATTATATAAAGCTACGTTTTGAAAAATAATTTCTTTCTTTGAATTTTCTCTTCGAGTGATAACATTGAAATATTATAGGTTATCAATTGTTCACATTGGTTATACTTTAAACATATAGGAGTGCGCTTGGTAAACTAGTGGAATTTTCCACCAGAGGTTGATTGTTACAAGCCTAAGAGACCTTCTTTAGTTGATAATACATAGATCCTAGATAGGGAGGGTGTAATAACTAGGCGCTATAAGGCCTGTTTTCACCATCATTATAATATGACTAGCAGGCCGCCCCGGCGTTGCCCGGGGCAGAAGGGGGCTGGGGGCAGCATTCAAAGTGTCTGTGCACTCCCGCCCGCCTCGCCGCCACCCCCCGCCTTCTGCCCCGACATTGCCCAGCCCGCCTCCCACCTCCCGTCCGACATTGCCCAGCCCGCCTCTTGCCTCCCGCCCGACATTGCCCAGCCCGCCTTCCGCCACCCGCCTCGCACCTCGATCCGCGCGCCTCGATCCGCCCGCCGCCCGCCTCCTGCCTCCTGCCTCCTGCCTCCCGCCTACAGCCTGCCTTTGCCTTACCTGGCCGCCCGCAACGTACTTCACCGCCACTCCTCGCCGCTCTTTGCCTCTCCATGAGCGGCCCACTCCAGACTCCACGCCACTCCTCGCCACACGTCACCGCTCCTCCCCCGCATGTCGTCATGACATCTAGGTCGCGGTCAGCCCTACGTCGCGGCTGGCACTAGTTTTAGGGAACTACTTTCTTTTGAAATTTTAATTTTTTAATTTACGTTTTTTTTTTTTTTTCTGTCGCCTATGCCCATCTACACACCCTGAGGATTCAAACAATGTATTGGGTGTGTAGATTGGCGCTGTGGTTTCCGTGTTTACCTTGCCAAAAGGTGCAAGTTCTCTCTTTATAATAGTAGTATAGATTTCTCCTTTTGTATTTTATGGAATTGTAACAATGCTGATCATATTATTTCTAATCATATGTCTGCTTATGTTGGCAAAGATACTGCACCTGAGAGCATGTCGTTAAAATAAATATTTTAACCTTACCTGTGTCTCTTATTTACTCCTCTTGTGGACTGGTATGAGAGTATAATGAAAGAGTGTTCTCCCTTCCCACCAATCCTGAGTTGGTCCTAAGTCGCATGTTCTAGTTTGTCTAATCATTGGTTACTTTGCTATAGGACGAAGAGCTAATGTGACACAGATGCTAGCTGGTTGGGGTTTTCTAGGTACTGAGGTGAGTTTCTGGTACACCACAATTCACTGATGTCCTAGGTCTCTGTGCACAGTTCTGTGTAGGAGCAGGATCCTGGCAAAAACCAATATAATCAATAAAACCATTAATTCACCCTGAGCAAAATTTCACCAACAGTCAAAACCCTTACCATTTTCAACACTTCAAAAATACATTCTAGTACATTAACAACATTTCAAAACCGTATTGATACTCACACTACTCCAGCAATTGCCTTCTTGCATGACCTTCCAGTACTGCTTTGCCAGTCCTCAGGTTCTAAGCATTGGAATCAGGACTTTATTTTGAGAATCTGGACATTTATCTAACTTGGGCAATTATTTTCTAGCGCTATGTAGGCATTAGACTAAACTATGCTCCTTTTGGTGATTGTGTTAACCTTACCTCTGCTACCAGAAACTGGTCCAGAGTTAATTTCACAGTAATTTCTCAATGCAAAACATAATTTACCTCTGGTTTACCACTTTAACACCATCACTGCTGCAGCAATTCCCCCTCTGTGCTGCAGATCCATGGAATACATTGTTTCATGACGAGCTCAGCTCGTCATAAGCACATGACCAGTGTACTGCATGACGAGCTGAGCTCGTCATTAGCATCGAAGGGGTTAAAGGCAATGGACCTTTGCCACCGTGTACCACCTTCAGGAGACTTTACATAAACATGAAAAATCTAAATGAAATTAATATTTAAGCCAAAAAAGAGAGTTGTGAGTATTTTAAAGTGTTTTATTTTTTAGTTAAAAGTTAAGGTTCTCTGACCCTTTATTCATTAGTCAAATATCAATCAGGTTACAGAATTGAAAATAGGAAAAAATAGAATTAATACAGAACATATTACAGGCTGAATACAAGGCATTCCATAAAGGAAGGGAATGAGGAATTAAATGTCAGTCTGAATTCTTTAAAGAGTTCGGGAAAATATAATTTAAGAGTGCGTTTTACAAGGCTAATCAATAATTATTAATTGGAAAAAATCTCCCATAAAGAGAAATAAATGCATAAGACAAATAAATCTTTTCAAAACGAGTTAATTAGTCAAAGTCAAGTTTAAATATAAACCTGTTCTATCAGCTGCTTTCTCTGCCCTGGTCTGTTCATCTGTCGCTATATGTCTTACACAGAGAGGCTGCCCTCCCTTCAAAAGACCACAGAAGAATGTGATCTGCCTTGCCAAAAATATGACGTGCAAGGCTAGCCTATGCCTCTCTAAAAAAAACATTAGCAAGTCCCCCTCCACCCTCTGTGTCTCCTCTGATTCAATCTCCTCCCAGGCTGCACTGAAACGTTCACGTACCTAACCCAAATGATGTCTGGTCTCATATGCTCCCTCTCCTCTCTCCTCCTATCTCTTCTAAGTCTGACACGCCCCCTAAGGGGTCATTATTTATACTCTAATTCTTGGCTTTCTTCACTAATAATGTTGCAGTTTCAGTAGAAACTCGCATTGTGATTGGTTAGCATAGGTGACATGAGGGTCTCATTATCCTGTTCTCAGGACCTTGTATTAATTATTACCTAGTGAAAGCTATTAATTTAAAGCAGCTTTTCTATTATTTGTGCACAACTTTGCAAAATGTGCAATTGACAATATAGCATAAACATGCACCAGTACAAATTTTCAAAGCACAAACAGTTAATTCATACTAGTAGCAACATGCTCTAATGTTTTAGACATTTTTTCATGCTCCACATGTAGTGTTGGTGCATAGCTGATAATTAATTCACATTATACGAAAGATGTGTTATGAACTGAATATGTATAGTCTAACTATGCAACAAAGCCTAAGTCTCTTGAGACGGGAACAGGGGGTGCAGATTGCAAGGAAAAGGAGCTGGGAGGAGAGAACACACATTCCATCCTTATATTCAAATCTAAAGAGGAAACTGAAATCACAAGTTTTTCTACACTGCAAAACACATGTTAATTCCGCACAATTATGTGCTACTTTAAAAGTTTAAAAAAAACATTCTCTAAATTAAATGTACATTCTATAGTGAGGTTAAATTTAAACTCAACACATTAAACATCCATGAATTATTAGTTAAGCATGGTTTTAAATTAAAGCATTTTGACCAGGCCTCATTTCATGTCCTTCACTTTGCATGCACCAAAAGTGGCATTTTTTAAACGCATTTGATTAGGCCTCATTTCATGTTTCATGTGCCATGTGTTTTCACTTGCACCAAAATCTGCATGCCATTTAAATGCAGTCTGTCTGAAACACAAAACAGAGCAATGATTAATCTTGATGCAATCTAGCTCTTTGATTATTCCAGGCCTTTTTATTTGTGTTGTTCATAGAACTCAAGGGGCTACACAGAAAACACCCCTGGCTCACAGAAAATAGTGAATATCTTCTATTGTGTCCGTTTGATACCTGTGAACAGTCACTCTGGCTGAGTGTTGTCACATCACTATTCTATTATTAGATCTTTTAGCAAGTGCAAGTGTTTCAAATGGATAAGGGCCTTTACCAACCTTTTTACATTTGTTTGTCATGAGATTTAACAGGATCTCTGTTGCTGTTAATTGCCCACAAAACTGTAACCCTACATTCTAGTATTGTGCCCCTCTAGAGCTCTTTTAATTCCCTAGCACTATGAAGATCCCGGAAGCTTGCAGGCTGAAGCTTTTTTTATTCTGTTACTTGTCATGGGGTAAATTTAAAAAAATCCCTATTGTAAGGAATTAGCAGACAAAGACCTACGATGTAGGTGGTAATTTTAAAACATTTCCTCGGATAGTGAAAATTGTGTCAACCAGAGAATGACAGCGAACAGGACCATGTTACTTCATGCATCTTCACTCAAATAACGTCTTTATACGTCTGAGGAATACAGAGGGCCTGTTACGTTGATGCACAAATTCATTACTTGTATTTACTTCTATGAGCTTGTCTCCCATTTCGGGACACAGATTATCATTTTGGTAGAAGCCTGTTTATTTATTTATTTAATTCTTTTATTTTTATCAAAATGGGAAACACCAATACATTCTTCATTATTACATAGTATGACATGACATAACATAGCCGGTAGCAATACTAGTGATAATACATTCTAGTTCATATCTGGGTCCTTACAGAAAACAAATAAATAAACAAAAATATCCCTTCTATGTATAGAGGGCAGCCGCACAGTCTATGTCATAACATATCATCGCTAATAAGGATAATAAAAATACATTCCAACTCCTTTCCCACCCCGCCCTAGGTTACACATTAAATCTTAGTGTCCGCCTTCCTTTATTCTAGAAAGATACCCCAAATTTCTCTAGTACTCTGGGCACCTTCAATACAGCCCCATATAGGGTCAACTTTTTCAGGGACCGAATTCCCCTTGCTCGAGCCAAGGCCTTCTCCCTTTCACACGTTTGTCTCATAATTGCCCACCATTCAATTACTGAAGAGGTTTAGGTGATATCCAAGCCCTTGCTATAGCAAGCTGAGCCACCACCAACATCATTGAAATGATACATCTATGTCCCTGGCTATCCTCCTTGTAGCCCAACATAGTTTCAGCCGCTGTTAAAACATAATCAACACCCAGTCTCAACTTCATGACATGAGATATCTTCTGCCAGAATATTCCTAAGGCAGAGCAAGTAACACACATATTTTTTTTTTTTTTAAACTCTTTATTCGTGACTATTACAGGATATTATACATTTCTGTACCATTTCTCATCATATCACACATCAGTCTTTTCCATTTTCTTAACCATAAACGTTTGGGAGTATAACATATCAATCATGATTCAATTATCATAAGTAACACACATATGTACGATGTTGGCTGCATATAATCTGCATTTGGGGCATTTTCTGTGATCCCCTCTCTGTCCCCCTCCCTGTCTTCCTCCTCTTAGGACCTACCTAGCAATCCTCTCTGGAGTATAGTAAAGTTTGCAGATTGTACGGAACAGCTGCAATATTAGATTAACAGAATTTATCGATCTGTCCATAGTACACAACGCAGTCTCAATTATTTCAGAGCTAACATTTATCCCCAGGGTCTCACTCCATTTTGCTACCAACTTTTCACACCCATTTGTTCTAAACTGACCCAGACATCGATATATCATACTGATTGCCGATCTCTGATTCTACCCATTCAGACACTCCGATACTTCAGAGCTTGAGACCATTAAAAGTGCCTGGTGTCTCATAAAATAATCCCTTATCTGAAGGTATTTAAAGAACATCTGGCACAGAATGTCAAATGCAAGCTGCAGACTTTCAAAATGACCGAAAACCATTATGGTCAAACAGGTGGCCCAGTGGGTCAATGCCATAGCTTGCCCACCGTCTACCAGCCAAATTCTGAAATACCTCCGGCAACATTGGATTGCCCCATAAGGGGAGTTTGTCATGGAAGAGAGAGATAGAGCACTTGTCTATGATCCCCTTCCATATATGTTTCACTATCCCTGATGGTCTGAAACCGAACCCGTTTAAAATATTTATGGTCATTAACTCTATATAGAAACAATCGACTGTCGGATCCTAAAACCAACAGATGCCAAAAATCTTGTTTTTCAGGGTTCAAAAGAATACGAAGCCACCCCTCAAATGCAGCGCAGTAGTACATTTTAAAATCCTTGGGCTCTAGCCTACCTTGATTGAACGGAAGTTTCATTAACCCTATAGCCCGTCGCAACTTTGTATACCCCCTAATAAAGCTACTCAGCATCCCATCCAGTTTCCTAAAAAAAGAATTGGGAATACGCAAAGGGATTGACCGGAATAAATACAAATATTTTGGGAGCACCTTCATTTTGATAGCGTTACACCTGCCCGCTATGCTAATAGGCAATTTATGCCAGCTTCTCAATTGCTTAGTTACAGCTTCCAGCAGTGGGTCATAGTTTAATGCAGGAATGAGCTCAATCTTTGGAGAATGCGTACCCCTAAATAGGTAGCTGTCGCGCAGACCCCTAAAAAGGTTGTTCCGGCTTGAAGTTAAGAAGCACTTGCGTCGTCTTCACATTCGGTCTATAACCTGAAATGTGGCCAAACGTATTTGCTTCAGCTTCTATGGCGTCCATTGCAGGTGCAGGGTCATTGATAAAGACGGCTAAGTCATCCGCATAAGCGGTGACTTTGAGCTGGCTCTGCCCTGTAGCCAGAGGGGATTTCTGTACATTATTCTGCAGTGCCCTAATACATGCCTCAATGTATAACGCAAAAAGGAGAGAGGAAAGAGGGCAACCTTGTCTAATACTACACCGAATTGGGAATGGAGATATTTGTAAACTGGTATAATACAGTTTAGCCTAGGGCTTACTGTACAAGGATTGTACCCATTTACTGTATCTCTCTCTAAGGCCAAATGATGTAAGTATTGCCCACAGATAATCCCAAGCCACCTGTTCGAAGGCCTTTTCGGCCTCTAGCAGAACTATGCCCAGCCTCAGCACTGATTTCCTAGCTAAATCAAAAGCCCCTACTGCAGTGTTGACATGAGCCGCAGTGTCTCTGCCCTGTATGAAGCCATGCTGCTGGTCTAGCTATGTCACTGGTCCAGAGTCTTTGGCAATAGCACAGTTTTAAGGACGCTTCTGCTTGGCGCACAAGGTATTTACTGGTCGCGGTTCTCTGTGGGATATAGGTGGAAAACTATGTCCACTGCATTCTGCAGTTTCAAACCCGACAAAGTGATCTTTTTTTAACCCCTTCCGTGCGGGGCGTATTTTCCGCCTGTGCTGACTCCGCCTTGCGCGGGCGGAGTCATGACGGAACGGTTCCGTCATCAGCACAGCTCAACCGATGCTGATGACGGAACCGTTCTGTCATCAGCATGGAAGGGGTTAAACATATTTCAGATTTGTTTCAAACAAATTAGTGTTTTCATTATTTTGGGGAAAACACAATTCACTTTAATCTCTTTTTTCCACCAGTTGCAGTCGACATTATCTTGCTTTTCATGCATAAGGCATCAGTAATCCATTTGGGTTTTCTAAACCACATGCGTTCGTTTTCCTGGGCTGCAGTTCTGTTAATCTTTAAAACCAAAAAGAACAATTGATGGACAGAATGCAGAAAAGTGTCAAACGTTCACCCCAGTACAGAGATCTGGGCCTAAATCCATCGTTTTTTGGCTCACCATGCCATTCCAGTTTGGGCCCAGCCATATGCAAATCAGTCTTGACCCCGCGCCTAATGGGAACAGTCCAGCCCGAACTGCCAGGCCAGGTCCTCCCTGTACTGAAAACAAGCATGCTAGGACCGGTATTGGGGTTTCACCCCCCATCAGCCAGGATAGCTTGACCCTCGGCGCTCAGGCAGGGAGTGGGAGCCTGTACATGTTCTCCACCCAGTCTATGTGGAGAACATGCTAAGTGTGCATGACAGTTTGGCAGGGCCGAGACGGCCTGCCAAACCGTCATGAGCACTTAGAGAGTGCCCACCACTCCTCCCCCTGCTCTGACCAGCCCAGTCCAGCCCTGCCCCGCACCTATGCCAGGACGGAAAAAGAAAATTATAATAACATTGCGTTATTATCATTTTATTTTCCCTTTTTGAACTGCTCAAAGAGCAGTGGGGCGACGCTGCTGCACCTTAGCGAAGGAGCCGCCGCTGTGGGAATTAACTTAGGGCTGACAACCGAGAAAGGCCCAGGCAGCTGGACAGGGGGTTCTGCCCCACAGTTACCACAGGCCTGGGCATGCCTGCCACTTGCATTCTGAGAGGTGACAGTACAGGAGGCAATGTGGCTTTGCTTGCCTTACCTAAGGGAGCCTGATTCCAGATGGTGGCAGGTGTGGTACATACCAAAACCTGCCAAGGTCCTTCAGGCAGCAAAGAAAGCATCTTCCTTCAGCAGCCGAGAAGCTCACCCACGAGCCATGATCTCATTCTAAAGCATGCCTGGGTAAAAGGGGCAAGGGGTTCCCCTAACTGCTCCATGCAAGCCCTATTGACACCCAGTGTGGTTTTTGGAAAATCCCTTTGTGCACGAGCCTGCTTCCCAACTCATAAAACTGACACGCGAAGAAGTTGCTGATTTTCATAAAAACTCTTGCTTTACCCACTACCTTTTTCCAACTTGGACATAACTCAGTTTGGAATTTCTATGTATTTTTCTGGGGTGTAAACAAACCATTTATTTAATTTGTGCTTTCGCCAAAGATGCGGGCTGGAAGCAACCTTCCAGTAAATAAGACTCTTTTATTTCAAAAGAATACATGTAATGCCAGCAATAACAATCCGATCAAACAAAGACAGGTGTGTCTGTGTAAGCACCACACACCACAAGATTGCTATTACGTGTCCTGGGAAAATCCTCTTTTCAACTTCTCAAAAGAACACGCCCGTTTTTTAAAAGGACCACAAATGCTTAATAAATCACGTGCCCTGCAGGTGTTCGCACAAAGGCATTATGGTGTGCTAGAGATGAAAAACAGTGCACCTTCAGTGGCACTTCAAGGGTGCTTTGAGCCCTAATGCATCAAGGAACAAGCATTGGCAATGCTTCGGTTTCGCCTCTGTAATGAATAAAGGGCTGTTTTCATCAGTCATCCTCTGGAAGAAGAAAAGAGCTCCCTGACAGATATGACAGGAGTGGAGAGGATGTGGAGCAGCGACCAGACCTGCTGACTCCAAAGCTGGGGATCCCGGTTCGAGTCTAGGGGCACCAGGCAACATCCTGTGATTCTATGAAAATCACTTAATCTATCCAGGTGATTAATTGTTATATAAATATGCTGCAATAGTAAAAGACACAACTTTATGAAAATATAGTTCCACCAAAGTAGATGTTAACAGTATTTTGGGAGTGGGAAACTGATCAGAGAAGCAGACGAGGAACAAGCATTGGTAAATGCAGAAACATTTGCTGCAGCCAATAGAAATGCAGGAAAGGTAAGTAGCATGCACAGTAACCAATGAGAAGCCAGGAAAGAGAGGAGGCAGGATGTAAGTCCCTTTTAAGTTTATATTAAAAACAATAGATTTCTCAATCACAGGTCAAACGCTGTGCAGGGAAACCTAAAAAGAGGCTCCCAACTCATGAGTGATTATTAAAAGAAAGTCACAGTTGGGCTGCAGTGGGTACCTCTCATCCTTGGGCCAGGGTCACCTAATGATAGCAAAGCCCCCGGGATCCTAGCACACGTTCATAGGAATGGATAGTACGAGATGGCAATGTGTATTGCCTCCCAAAGGTTTCCACGTATGGCTGCTGTTCAAACCAAAGCTGCTTTCCAGACCTAGAATTCTGTCTTGAGAGTAAGAGAGAATTTCAGTTCCAATTCCAAATTATATTTTCTGATCTACTCTGAATCTGCATGAGTAAATCATTCAGAACTGGGCATTTGCATTTTTTTTCTCCAAAGAGTAAACATTTTGTCCGTAGAGAAACGCTTTCCACTGTGCACCCATCCAAGGTAGAAGAATTCCCTTTAATTTCAAATCCTGCTTTTCACCTATGATAATAAACTATCTGCAAGAGGTATTTGAACACATACAACCATCTAACCTCACCGTGATATAGATGATCTCTCAACACTAACCCTAAATTTACAATGGTGGAACATGTGCAATACTGTCCACCGTAGAAACACAACTAAAGATTGTTAAACTGCAAACTGATTGGGATATTCAGGAACTGGAATTTCCACCTGAAATTTGCAGACCTGCCGACTGAAGTTTGCACTTAGCTCAACCTTCCACTTCCTGGTAATGGGAGTTCTACTGACTCATCCTTCAATCATGCCAAAAGTTCTAAGTCATGTTGTAGACTACTTCCTCTCTAGTCTGAATTAACACCCACGCACTCAAAGGGGAATAAACAATCTTGTTCCCTTTTCCAATGAAACAGAAGTGCACTCAGCCTTGCTTCTCAAAATGTTACTAAACACTTGTGCCTCAAAATAAAGCTCAAAGATGGCTCCACTGCAAAACAAGACAAAGTCCTCTTTAGCCAAGAAGCATTCTGGCGCGAGGCACACTTGAACCACCAGATGCTAGGCCGGTCTTAAATGCTCTAAATGCAGACTCCAAACTGCATTTCGAGCTCTTCTCAAGAACAGCGAGCACTTGTAGTCCCAACCTAAAAAACACTGTGTTGCGGCCTGAAGCCCTGAGTTTGACCTCCCAAAAGGACAGCCTAGTGAAAAATAGCAGCTTGACAAAATCCATATTGGCATGGAAGCCACCACCGACTCTACCAGGCATTCAAATGCCTTAACCCACAATGACCACTCTTCCTGTCACTCGGCGCGGCCAGCGTGGACCTAGAAGTGGACCAGGAGATGACTCTAGTGGTGCAACAAGTGGGGGTTTGAATCCTGAAATCTGTGGTTCTGCCTTGATACACCTAGAAGCCTTCCTGCTGAGAGAGGGAAAGAGTCTGCCTGGCCCTCCAAGAGGAGGCCAGTCCTGTCTAGGAGGTGAAAGGCCCACTGCACCCCTAGTTGCTGTGGCATGTCCAGAAAAACAGAATGTGTGAGCGCTAGAATGAAAAGACACACGTGTCCCGTGGGTCCGCCCTGGACTCCCATCCTGGTTCCTGGTGAAAACCTCAAAGCGGTGGTCATTGTGAGCCCATTCAGGGCTGCAGCTGGCGGATAGCCGAGTGCCCGGACAGGGGCTGAAACTGCAAGATTGTCGAAGGAATAGATGGAGGGTGCAACTATATAACTGCCGTCGGCCCAGGTGAGGCTGCATGATTGCTGTAGGCCTGGATGATGACTGCAATTGCATGATTGTTGTAGGCCTAGGAGAGGGAGGGCTGCAACTCAATTACTGCCATAGGACTGGACAGGTCCTACAACTGCCGGAAATAAAGTAGGCTTAACTAGCGGTGCACCTACCTCCGTTCTGATAGGGATCGCAACTGCTACAACCACCTCCAGTCCTACCTGGTTGGCATCTGTCCTTGGCCCAGGGAGGGCTGCATCATCGTTCCCTTTGGAGACTGCTGCAGCCGAGTGCACCAGCACACCAGCTTTAAAGACAGAGGCTGGACAAGTGCGCTGAGGGATGCTGCCCAATCCTGGCTTCCTTTGGTATCCAGGGAACTATCGGCTCGCTAGGGACCCCACAGGAGACACATAGGAGGGCCGTCCTTCCTACCAGTGGGGAATGAGCACTCATAACCTGCCCCTTGTTATCAGAGGTGAGATTAAGTGGCTTACCGGGCTTGTGACTATGGGCCAGAGAACTGCACTGAAGCTTGATTCACTCTGTCTCCTGACTTCTGGAGCACGGCAAATCCAGAGCTTGGGGTCCATCCGGAAGGGAGAAGCAGAGGGAGCGTAGTGGATGTATCACCTTATAGGACACCATGCTCAGAGACATTGACTCGTGTGACAATTTGAACTGAGTAATATTTAGTGCAACTGTGCGACTGAAGTATTTTCTTTCGTGGAAAAACAAGCACTGGGCTAGACAATGGGTTTCTTGGGCTGTAAGTTGATTGCTGAGCCTTGTGCTCGAGCACCCCACATTACCACACTTAGAAGCCTGTGACAGTGTTTAGATAGAATATCAGACCCAAACATATTGTAGGACAAAATATTGTGTCAAGTATATCCAGGACAAAAATATTGTGAATGTAAGTTTCTATAGGTAATTCAAGTTTTACTATATATACCTCCACTTATGTACCTTGATGAAATATATATATTGTCAAGGTTCGTAGATGATGACTTAAGAAGAGTAAATCTATACTTACCTATTTGTACTTACCTTCTCGATATTTTGGTCCTCAATATTTTTGACACAATATTCTGTCCACACCATATTTTTGGTTCCGATATACTGTCAGTCATTCCCTGTGACTGTTCGTCCTCACTACCTCTGAGCTAAGTCCAAAAGGGGTTGGACTTGGTCCAGTTTGCATTTCCACTCATCAGCGGCGGCTGGTAAAATATGAAAGTGGTGAGGCAATGAATCTACAAAATTAATTTACTTTTCCTGCCCCTTGACCACTGTAATTTGAGGGAGTTTGAAAACGCCGATCTCCCTTTTCTCTGCATACTTGAGTACAGTTCATGCGTCCTTCTGTGTGGTGTCGACTGCCGATAAAAATCTGTGATGGGCAAAAACATAGCCAATCACAACACTGCTTTCATGATCTGCATTTCAACACAAAGCTTGAAAGCAGCATCCAGATTGGATGGGTGGGGCAACCCTGTGCTCCCTCCAAGTACAGGGGGAATGGGTCTCTGTCTCCATAGCGCTCTCGTACAGCGCAGATTCAGAGGGCAGATGGCACATTAGCTTCATGGAAGCTAACGGCCAATTGGACATGCACACTTCATGGCCACCATCAGGAGCATGAAGGATGTCACATGGTGCACTGTGACAGGGCCACGCCTCCTCCCCTGACTGACAATACTGAGCAATACAGTACTGCTGCCTGTCCCGAACGTACGGATCATTATAATTAATGCTGCAGTGTGTAGCAATTGAATATAATGGGAAACCCAATCTACCCTTGAGGGCGTGGGCAAATCAAATGAATGGGTAAAAGGCGCATTCAAGGGATTTATTTGGAAAACTCTGTTCTATTGCTTTTGATATATATTTTTAACTGCAAGAATTATTGATAAACTCGCCAGAGAGATATTATTCAAATGTCTTTTATCTAAGAAATATTTTTGTTCCTTGTGAGGACATAAGAACCAATGAACCAATCACAAAACAATAAATATTCAAAACACGGGTCGATATAGAAAAAAGTTTCAACTTTTGAAATTTATCAAGGGTATTACACAGTTATACAAACAATGTAACAAGAGGAAAATAAATACAATTGTATAATCCTTCACTGTCACTATTGTAAACACTTCTTCTCATTGTATATTATTTCCCAGAAGAAAGTGTGAGTGTCGACGTTTCGGCCTCTATGCATTTGTCCATGAGACCATCTTCAGGACTATCATAAATTTAACAGTTGACCCCTGATTGGTGTTTCCAAAGATTCAAGAATTATAGAATACAATTGATGTGTATATGTCAAATCGATCGTTGTTCTGTAACTCTACTTTGTGTGTAACGGCTCACATTGTGGGAGGGTCAACGCCCATAACGCTCCTTAATAGGAACCTCCCCTGCCACTCGTAGCAAGAGCACCGAGACGCCAGTGATAAACAACCTCAACCCCACGGTTGAAGCCCAGTTTCGCCTGCTCGGCCGAGGCCCTCTGAAGGAGATTTTACCTATTTAGTATACTACTTTTGTGTAAAGAAACAGAGCAAAGTAATTTTCTCTTAAACTTAATTTCATTATTTATATTATAGGAGTGTAAAAATATGTTTGTGCCTATTAAATAAACACAGCAAAAACAGACCAAATTTTGCAGTGGTGCAAAATTTTTCTGCAAAATGGACTGGTGTAACAATATTTCATATTATGCAAGCACAAATGGAGTAAAAACCCATTTCCTTAATTGTTGTTTCGATGCAAAATGCATTGAGTCTGGCCCATATTCCACAGGATGAATAATTTAGTGATCGTTGAGAACACATGATGAATGTGCTCATCAGTTTTTTCTGACAGCCAAATCCATTTGACATAATCAGTATAAAATAACTTGCTTACCAGGACACGGACTACACGAAGAAGGTTTTTCTGGTCTGTAATTACTAATACCTGTTGATTTATAAACCTAAAAAAGTCGATATAAACCAGGTTAAAATATGATTAGTGCCTATACAGAAAATTGTGCTTCACTGTGGCACAGAAATGCTGTGCCTTTGCTAAAGCCCATAAAAGTGTCAACAGGCAGTAAAACACACCATGCAGCCAATATATGCTCCCATATTTCTACCGTAATAAATGCAAGAATGAACAATCAAACAAACTCGTACTGATTTGCATATCGCTCATACTATTCTTTCTAAAACAGTGTTTTGTTATCTATAACGATAAATGAACAGAAAAATAGACTATGAATAGAAAGAATGAGAGAAATAGAATAGCCTCAAGAAAGATAAAGAAAGTGTATACAACCCAAGAGGGGCTTTTTTTGTTTTTAATTATCCTTTAAATATTTTAGCTAGAACCTTGCTGATAATTTTCCCAGATGTCCCAAAACTTAAGTTTCTTACTAGGGGCTTTTCTTCTATCGAGTTTATATATTCTTAGTATTGATGTTAGCTATTCTCTGTGAGTTGGAGGGACCGGACTTACCCATTTCACACAGATTTCTCTCCTTGCCAGTAGTATTAACAGGAAGAGAAGATTTTCCTGTGCTATAGAGAATTTATCAGGTACATTTGGATCCCTTACCCCAAAGATAATTAAATCAATACTTACATTTAGATGTCTTCCTAAGACCCTATCAAGTGTCTTACCCACATCATTCCAGAAGCCGTCGAGAAGGGGGCACTACCGAAACATATGTAGGTCGTCGGCCCTTTCCAAACCGCATTTTGGACGGACTTTCACTGTCGTCCCAGCGAATTTCAACAGCTTTTTTGGGGTCCAGTAAGCTCTATGAGAAGTAAACAAGTGGTTTCTCTTTAGGGCAGTGTTGTACATTGATTCTTCATGTAATGTGCTTGTCTTTTGTCTTAGTCCTTTCTTTGTGTTTTCTTGTTCCCTCTCTACCATAATGCCAATGTATGTTCTGACTTCTACCTGGAGAATTCCATGAGTGTCGATTTTCTCCCTTTCAAACCTTGTTTTGGTTTCTCTAAGGGAGGGGGATGGAGTGTAATGATATTTCGGATTTCTAGTGTGGTACCCATGTCTCGTTATTGTACAACATGGGGTAGGTGTTGTTTGATTGATAGAGTGTCTTGTTTCATCTCACTCTTCTCTTTTCATCCTGTGTCTCTGAATTCTCTTTTGTCTTTGTGGCTGTTGTTGCAGTCCCTTGTATTGTAATCTTTGTTTTCCTTTATTTCTTTACTTTTCTATAAAGGAGGGAGATGTGTTGTACATTGATTCTTCATGTAATGTGCTTGTCTTTTGTCTTAGTCCTTTCTTTGTGTTTTCTTGTTCCCTCTCTACCATAATGCCTATGTATGTTCTGACTTCTACCTGGAGAATTCCATGAGTGTCAGTTGGTGGTCTGGTCAGCTGGCGAGGTTTGTACTCAGCTGTGTCCTGCATTAAATCTACCTATAACCAACCAGAAGTATCCTGTCATCTATCCGCATCTATTTTACAACAGGCAGCAGATGTTACAATTGTCCAGCATTTGCTCATAGATACTTGCCATTGGATGTTTAATTCCAGCGTCAGCAGGTCTTTCCCCCATACTCTCTCCGGTATCCGAAATTCTTCTTCCCCTGCAAGGATCAAGGCCCAGTACCAATGCGAAATTTCTTTATGTATAGTATCTTTTTTTTTTTTTTTTTAAAAACCTTTATTAATGAATGCACAATACACAGCGTCTGCCTACAACCCCGCAGGGCCGGCCGCTATGACATAAACAGGATGAGTGAAGAGTAAATTAGGAGACAGTACGCTGCTAAAGCAATCTCTCAAGTCCACATTATCTGATAGAACTTAGCACCATACAAAAGGATAGGAAAGGTTTAATTTTATGTTTTTGTCGAAAAGAACAACAACACACAAACACATGGTATCATAGTGGCAAGGGTCGTTGGAGGTGGGGGGAGAAAGTTGACTAGTAAAGAAGGACACATGGCAAGGGGGGGGCGAGCACGAGAGGAAAACAGAGCATGTAGTGAAATTAGAGGAGGAACGCAAATCATGGAGAGGAGGGGAGAGGAACCTCATAGTCAAGCGGAGGAGAGCAGATATCGCCGCGATACGTATTCCACTGAGCCCAGACTCTGGACCATTTCTTCGGATGCCCCCGCGCCTCATACACAGTTTTCTCTCGGAACATGGACCAGTCCATGTTCTCTTTCCAGGCACTGAGCAATGGTAATCTAGGGGAGCCCCAGAGCTGCGCGATGTCTCTCTTTGCGACCATATTGCCCAGGGTAACCCAAAGTGTCTGGGCAGCATTGCAGTCAGACGGTTCCCACACATTTAACAGACAACGTCGTGCTTCGGGAAGGAGTGGGATCCCGGTGACACGACTCATGACATCATGTACCCTGGACCAGTAGGCTGCAATCATCGGGCATTCCCACAGAACATGAAGAAAGGTACCATCCATCCCACACCCACGCCTGCACCGTCCATCCGAAACCAAACCCATTCGCACCAGACGCATTCCAGTCAGATACACACGGTGGAGGATCTTCAACTGGACAAAGCGAAGCCGAGCCGGGATAGCCACCTCCTTAGGGGAGGACACAGCTGACTGCCAGTCCTCGTCATCTAATTCGAGTCCATCAGCCGTCCAGGAAGCCCGGAGCTTTGCAAGTTGGTCAGCCCTGTTGTTGATAAGCTTTTTGTATATCAAGGAGATAGTACTATCGGGGACGTGGCCGTCTAGAACTCGATCCTCCAAAGGGGAGGACTGCGGGATATCGGTGCCAGATGGAAAGACGGAGGACAAGGCATGCCTCACCTGCATATATCGGAAGTGCTCTCTATCATCGAGCCGGTATTCCAGTTTCAACAACTCAAAGGACTTAACCGCGCCCCGTGCCCATAGATCCTCCACCGTGCTGATCCCAATCATGTCCCACTTCTCGAATCCCTTCGTCTTCCACAGGTTGCCCAACCGGTCCGAATCGTACAGTGGCGTCATACGTGTCAGCCTACCACCCCAGCCCGTGGCCACGGTGGCGTCCCTCCATGCCCGCACTGCGCATTTCGTCGGGCCCGTAAGGAGTCGAAAGGGTGCCTTTGAATACAGAGCCCTATTAAAATTGCCACCGGGTAACAATAGTTTATCCAAGGCAAAAGCGGGAGCGGGCTCCGGAGCGTACGTCGCATGATTGATAGCACTCAGGTGAGAGGCCCAGTAATACCGTCTAATATCCGGCGACGCAATACCACCATCGTACCAGGAGAGGGTGAGCTTGGACAGGGCAATGCGGGCACGGCCATCCCAAATCAGTTGTCGCTGTAAACTCTCAACTTCACGGAAGTAGCGAGCAGGGACAGGGTCGAAAAAATTCTGCAGGGCGTAAAGAAATCGGGGGAGCGACATCATTTTAAAGAGTGCCGCTCGGCCCAATGGGGACAAGGGCAATTCACGCCACCTTCGAACATCTTGCTTAAGTCTTCGGAGCGGAGCATACAAGTTTCGCTCGTAGCGGACCGAGGAGGCCATGGATATATATATCCCCAGATACTTAAAGCCGTCGGTAGCTACCAGAATGGGAAACCTGCGGGGTAGAGGCGGCAGAGTCCCGGCTATAACGTAGACACAGGACTTAGTCCAGTTGATGACAAGTCCCGAGTTTTTACCAAAGGACGTGAGAACGTCGAAGAGAACGTTAAGCGACTTTTGAGGGGAAGTGAGATAAAGGAGGATATCATCCGCATACAAGGAGACACGATCCTCGAGATCAGGAGACCATCTGATCCCTTTAATAGAGGGTTCCCACCGAAGCCATGCGGCAAGGGGCTCGAGCGCCAATGCGAATAGAAGCGGGGAGAGCGGACAGCCCTTGCGCGTGCCACGGCCTAGGGGGAAAGGGGTCAGAACATCTACCATTGACCGCGACCTGAGCCAGGGGCCGTTCATAAAGGAGCTTGACCCATGCGATGAAATTAGGGCCAAAGCCAAATTTAGCGAGGGCCGCCCAGAGGTAGGGCCATTCGATAGTGTCGAAGGCCATTGTGGCGTCTAAGGAAGCTACCACTGCCGGTTCGGCGAGAATTGGAGCTCTCGCGAGAACACTGTGGAGCCTACGCAGATTAAGGGCAGTGTTCCTGTGGGGGATGAATCCGGATTGATCCGGGTGGATCAGGTCGCAAATCACCTTAAGCAACCGATTGGCCAGCACCTTGGCAAGGATTTTGGGTTCCGCGTTAAGGAGAGAGATGGGGCGGTACGAGGCGCAGCGGTCACGAGGCTTGCCGTCCTTATAAATGACCACTATGGTAGCAAGGCGCTGCTCGAGGGGGAGGCTTCCAGCCTCAACCGCCTCGAGAAACATTTGGCGCAGGTGGGCGGCCATCTTGTCCGGACAAAGTTTGTAGTGTTCAATGGGCAGTCCACTAGGTCCCATCGCCTTTCCCGAGCGCAAGGATCGGATAGCGAGGGCAATCTCATCAACGGTAAAAGGGGCCTCCAGGGCAAGACCATCCTCAACCGAAACAGTGGGCAGGGCAATGTCTCGCAACAGTAACCTGGAATCGGCCTCATCACGATCACTAACAGGCGTATAAACCTTCCGGAAGTGGTCCACAAAGCAATCAACAATTTCACCAGGATCAGAGACACTCTCACCAGAGTCGCGAACAATGACAGGCACAACACGACTCGCTCGCTCAGCCTTATCCAGCCACGCCAGGAGCTTGCTAGCCTTGTCCCCCACATCATACAGTCGGCCTAGTTGATTCGCTCGCATCAATTTAGCAGCATCCGTGACACAAGCTTTATAGTCAGCTTGCTTTAATTCCAGAGTGTGTAGCAGTGCAGGCGTGTCATTCCCACCCAACTCACTTTCAAGCGCAGTGATCTCAGTTTCAAGAGCCAAAACAGCCTCCCTCTTTACCCTACGCTCTGCAGCAATGAATGATAGGGCGGAGCCCCTAATAACCGTCTTGAAGGCCTCCCAAAGAACAATGGGGGAGGTGACCGAGCCCACATTCTCATTGAAGTAGCAATCAATTGCCTTAACCAAATCAGAGCGGAGCCGGGGGTTTCGGAAATGCCAGGGAGGAATCGGGGGGACCCTATTGCCAAGTGGACCACCCACGGAAATCCTAATCAGCAAGGGGGAGTGGTCCGAGATACCTCGGGGAAGATGTTGTATCTCCCGAACAGTGGACAGAGTGGAAGCCAACATAAAGAAATAATCGATACGGGAGAGGCTGCCATGCGCACCAGAGTGAAAAGTGTAGTGCTGGAGTGTGGGGTGTAGTGAGCGCCAGACATCTACTAAGCCAAAAGTATCAGCCATCTCACTGAGCCACATCTGGGATGGCAACAGTACCCTAGGGGGAAGTCGATCACATTCACCGGACATAACAGAATTGAAGTCCCCGCCCAAGATTAACAATCCATCCGGAAGCCCAAGGAGAGTCCTGCCAAGATCGGCATAGGTGGTAGCCTGGAGTCCCGGGGGAACATAGACAACAACTAACACGATCTGTTTACCCTCCCACCTCCCCGAAACAGCAGCATACCGCCCACGGTCGTCAAGGATAATCTCGTCAATAGCAAGAGCAAGGGAAGACTTTACCATAATACCCACGCCCCGGGACCCAGAGGTGAAACCAGCATGTGCAACCAGGCGATAACCCCGGCGGTCGAGGGCTTTACAAGCATTTCCAATTAAGTGGGTCTCCTGAAGGAACACAACATCAGGGGCATGGCGCCTCAGGAATTGCAGTACAATACCCCGTTTGATCCTATCACCCAATCCGTTTACGTTCCAAGAAAGAACCCGCAGTTCACCCCCCCCCCCATTGCAACAAAGACATTCCACCCCCATCCCCCTCCAAAACCCAAAGTTCGGAATGAGTGCAAACTGTGAGATACCATGAAAACAGAGACATAACAAACTAAACAAAACACAACCAAATCCCCAGGAACCAACCCCAAAACAGAAACCCGTTGCAACACCCCCCTCCCTGCACCCCTGCTGACTAAAAAGCCACCCCCAACTGCAGTGTGCCTGTCGCCCCATCTTATCTACACAAAGAACCCCCCGAGGAGGAAGGGAGAAATCACCCGTTCCCGCACCGCCGCGGGCAGTACCATAGAGCACAAAGTTAAATTACTCAGTACAATACGTAGTCTCAATCAGGACCTCCGGGGCCCCATATTACTCCTGAGCCGCTGCACCACCTTCCGCACCACCAGGGCCTCCGCTGCCGGAGTCATCTGCCGGCAACGAGTCCAACCAGTCAGCTGCACGGTCAGGCTGATCAAAAAAGTAGGCACGTTCTCGATATTCAATCCGTAGTCGGGCCGGAAACAACATGGCGTATTTCAGTCCCCGATCTCTTAAGCGACGCTTCACTCCAAGGAACCCTGAACGTTGTCGCTGCACTTGGGGTGTGAAGTCAGGATAGATGGAGACAGAATTATTGTCGTATTTCAACGGGCCGTGTTTACGGGCGGCCTGGAGGATAGCGTCCCTGTCTCGGAAGTGAAATAGTCTTGCAATGATAGGCCTCGGTGGGCTTCCTGGTTTCACTTGTCCTCCTGGAAAACGATAGGCGCGCTCTACGGCAAAGAACTTACCAAGTCCTGCCGGAGCAAGTTTAGCCACAATAAGTTCCTCGACCAACAAGTCGATCGAGGCAGCACCATCCCATTCCGGCACTCCGACTAGGCGTATGTTGTTCCGCCTGGCCCTGTTGTCATAGTCCTCCATACGCTTGAGCAGCAGATCGTGCGAGGCACGCAGATTCCCAATCTCAGACTGCGCCTCCGCCATGTCCGTCACCAGACTCGATGCTTTAAGATCTAGAGCCTTCACCCGCTCATTTGTTTTGGCTAAATCGGCCCGAATGAGAGTTACATCCACAGCCACAGTGTCTATCTTGGACACTACGGCCTCGAATTGCTGACTCATATCGGCCTTAAGTCCAGAGATGGCAGCCAACAGATCTTGGAGCGATACTTCCGCAGAGGACGGCATATCAGTTTGAGGTCCTTCAGCACCCACGCCAGTGGCACCGGGGGAGCCTCTCGGCTGGGTGTAGCGTTCGATCATATTGGACTGGATCGAGCCCCCCCGGGTTGCAGCCTTCCTGCGTTTTTCGGCCTCCGCTTTTGTTGCCATGTCGCAGTCGATGTTGGCCAAGTAGCCAGGAGAAGCAGAGATACGGAGGAAAAATCCAGAAACTCCGGCGTGCAAGTGAAGTGGGAGTATCGCGGCCTCCTTGCCAGTCCTGAGATGGAAAGTGTGGATCGTGAGGGCAGCAGGCGAAGGCAGAGTAGGAGGAGACAAGAACAATGAGGCTGGAAACCGAAAGTGAAAGCAGTACACCTCCGGTGGGCCAGATGCCAGGCAGCCGTTGTTGTTGAATTACAAGTCGGCCACAGTAGGTAGCCGAGTCCCCGGTCGCGCCCGTGGGCAGGCCAAAAAGTTGAAGATGGCAGAAAAATGGTCCCCAGTGTCCGATTTCGACCAAAAAAGGATCTTCAGCATCAGTAAAGATAGCACTTCAAAAGCCCGTCAAAATGATCAGGATAGGTGAAGGATAGATAAAGAAGGGCGGCGCGGGTCTCGGGAGCTCTCTGCTCACGCGACCATCTTGGATGCCCGCGTAGCTCCTCCTCCTATAGTATCTTTTTTAAGCATTTCTTTTTCCAGGGCTGAGTTTCCTGCTCTGAGTTCTTTTAGGGATTTAGCCCAGCTGGATAGCTGATAGTATTTGAATTTAGCTACTGAGCCATTAGTTTTAGAAAATAGGGTATTCCAATCCAGAATAATGTTTTGAGATATCAGATGTCCCCATTTGTTTAATCCTGCTGATTTTATTGGGTGTGCTAGTTTGTCTTTAAGACACTCTGGGGTGCCAGGGGAGTCCCATATGGGGGCCAGATCGCTGTAATAGGGAATATTTAAGGTACATCTTATGCCAAACCAGGATTTGGCCGCAGACTTCAGCATCTTGAGTTAAAAAAAAATTTTTAATTTCGGGTGTCCAAATTTGTATAGGAAATGGCTGGTTTTATTAGTCATTGTTTGGAAGTAGAGCGGATAATTTTCAAAGGTTTTTAGGAGCTTTCTGCTTGATTTAAATTGAAAGGCTCTGCAATACTCAAAGAGATCAGGGCTTGCGATTCCCCCCTGGTCTTTTTTCCGTCTTAACTTACTCCAGGCAATTCTGGGGTTTTTTGAAGACCAGATAAAACTTGAGATTTCACTCTGGATTTTTTTATTGAATCTTTTTTGAATTCAAGAGGTATGGCGCCAAAAGCGAAGATAAATTTCGGTAGAATTGACATTTTTATTGTTTGATTTGCCTAGTAGCGTCAAGGGGAGTCCCCACCACACTTTCAATAACCTTTTGACTTCCTTTTCTATTCTTTGGATGTTGATGTGAGTTACCTTATCTAAATCTTTGACAAGGTCTATACCAAGGTATCTGATTTTATCCTTATTATGAGGGCTAATGGAATTATCATTCCAGCTCATTGTTTCTGTCTTGTCTTGGTTAATTTGGTAGCCAGAGATATTTCCAAAACTGGTTAAGGCCTCTTCAATTGTTGTTAGCGATCCGCTGAGGTTGTCTGTGAAAATCATCAGATCGTCTGCATAGAGGGCGATCTTTTTAGACCAGTCTTGGAAGGAAAAGGGAGATATTGAAGGCTCTATTCTGAGATGTTCCACCATTGGTTCGATATAAAAGTTGAAAAGCAGGGGGGAGAGGGGGCATCCCTGCCTAGTTCCTCTCTTTATCTGTATATTAGTGGTAAGGCTGCCATTTATTAAGATTTGCGCTTTAGGAGAGGTATATATTTTTGACACCATGTTCAGGATATTTGTCCCCAGGTTAAACTTTTTCAGAAGTTCGCTTAAGTACACCCAATTGACTCTATCGAACGCTTTTGCGGCGTCGATGGTGATTATTGATAGAGGAAGTTTCTCATTGGAGGCAATGTCTATAGCGGCAAACAATTCTTGCGTTAGGTCTTGTAACTGTCTTCCGGGTATGAAGTCCTTCTGGTTGTTATTTATTAGTAGCCCGCTGTTTTCCCCAGTCTCTTCGCCATGATTTGTGTAAAGATCTTATAGTCACAATTCAGGATCGAGATTGGACGGTATGATTCGCATTTTTTAGGGCTTTTACCCTGTTTTAGAAGAATGGTGATTATGGCTTCGTTCCAGGAGTCTGGGAGATCGCAATTTTCCAGGAATATTTTGTTCAACAGTGTTGTTAAAGGTGAAAGCAACGCTTCTTTTAATTTTGTATAAAATTCATTAGGTAGTGCATCTGGTCCAGCTGCTTTGCCTTTCTTGAGGTTTTTTTAAGCCTCTTCTACTTCCTGAGTCGAGATTTCCGCGTTTAGATCTTCTCTCAATTCGGGTGGTAAAGTTGGGAGATTTAGGGGGTCCAAGAAGTGTTTTATATCTTCCATTTTGGGTTTACAATCTTCGTTGTACAGATCTAAGAAAAAAGAGAGGAATTCTTGTTTTATTACAACATCTTCAGATCCGTTCTCTGCTGGGTTTCTAGGATCGATACAAACAACTTTATTCCTGGTTTGTTCTGTCTTTGTTTTCCAAGCGAGCATCTTGCCACAACCCTCCCCATATTAAAAATGGGCGAGTTTGCTGGCTTCCCATTTTTCTCTAACTTTGTTTTCCAAGATATCGGCTAAACTCTCTTTTTGACTTGATCTGTCCGCCTCTAAATGCTCTTTATGGGAGGAAGATGTTGTTGCGGCTATTTGTAGATCCAGGTTTTTGATCTTATCTTCCAAAGTTAATATTGATTGTTTTATACCCTTTGATTTATGAGCCGCTAGACTGAGGATATGTCCCCTGATCACTGCTTTATAAGCATCCCAGGTTGTCTGTATCGAGGTGTCTTCCTTATTATCCTCAAAAAAGAGCTTGGTCCGAACTTTTAGCTGGTCAATGATCTGAGGGTCTAGGAGGATTGTGCGATCCAAAGTCCACCTTGTGCTTTCCTTGTTAGGATCCAGTTTCAAGGAGATCAGAACTGCCGAATGATCTGAGAGATGGGCAGGAATGTGTTCTACTTTGATAGTTTTTTTGATTAGACCTTGATCTATAAGAAAGAAGTCTATTCTTGATTGGATTCCGAGTTTTTTATTTTTGAAGGTAAAGTTATTCTGTTTGTCCCCCTTTACTTTCCATATATCCACTAAGCACAGATCTCTTTTGTAAACCCCCAACCAATCTCTCATTTTTGGCAAAGTTACTTGTCTTCTAATGGGGAAGCGGTCTGTTTTTGGGTCGAGTATTATGTTGAAGTCTCCGCCCAAGATTATTGGTGAGGAAACCGAGAGTAAATGTGAATATAAAGTTTGCAGCGGGACCGGGTCATCCATGTTTGGACCATAATAACCTGCCACAGTTAGGGCATTATTCCGTATCCTTACTCTGGCCAGAGCCCATCTCCCCTTTGGGTCGGTTTCTGATGTTTCCACTTTTGCATTCAAAGATTTTTTAAAGAGAATGGCAATGCCTTTGACAACACACTCCTGGTCAGTGCAGATATATGAGTCTACCCAGTACAGTTTTTTTACGATGTCTTCCCACTCTTTTTTTAGAAGGTGTGTTTCCTGGAGGATTATAATCTCACTGTCTACCGTTTTTAAGTATTCTAGTATTCTCCTTCTTCTACTCTTGATTCTTAAACCATTAACGTTCCAGGAGATAATTTTGAGTAGAGTATTAACTTTATTCATTTTTATGACTAAATCTTTTTGTTTTTACGGGCCTCCGAATACTCCTTCTGTTTTTTCTGTTTGTAGCTGAGGACATTTGTTTCTTTTTCCCTAGTTTGCTCCCGTTTCCCGTGAATAACATTTTTTAAAAATTTTTTTGCTTCATTTTTTCAGTAGTGCACAACTTAAATAGTAAATTAAAAAGTCCCCCCATCCCTGGAGAAACCTCCCTTTTTCTTCCTTGGGCGTGTTGATAGCCCTCTTTTGAGCTCCGTGCTTTAATAACATTTGAGCAGAACATACCAAGGCGCAATCTATTTCCTCATCTGATCACGTAACTGTTCTAGAAAGTTTTCGACTTCCTTAGGGTCTCTTATGTTATGCATTTTATTTTTCCACATTATCCGGAGAGAAGCCGGGAATTTCATCTGAACTGTAGCTCCTAGGGCTTTCAGCTCCGGCATCATCTGCCCCAACTCCCACTGCCTATCTTGTGTGACTTTTGATATATCTGAACGGATCCTGAAGGACCAGTGGTCTTTTTTGTATGATACAGTCTTTATTGCTTCACTTAGGAGTCTTTCTTTGATAGAGTATGTTCGGAAATTGACCAGGATTTTCCTCAGATTTTTCCTTTCTTTACTTTTTCCAAATGGGTCTCTGTGTACCCTCTGAATGTCTTCTTCTAGCCCGAGATCTTTGCACCATGGGAAGAACTCCTCTAGAAGTGAGATGATTATTTTTTTAATGTCTGTACCTTCCCTACCTTCCGGAACATTTAAGACTCTAAAGTTATTACGTCTGGAGTGGATTTCCAACGTTTCCAGCTTGTCGGCGAAGATTTTATCTGTTTCTCTCAATGTTCTAATTTCCTTTTGATTGGATTCCACTCTTCTGCTTATAGACACTACTTCAGACTCTACTGCTGTTACTCTATCTACTAAGGCGTTTAGTTTGGTGTCTAAGAGTTCACATGCTTCCTGGATCTTACTTTGGTTTCCTTCTGAGATCTCGAATCTAGATTTAATTTCTTCCATCATTTTTTCTAGGAGAACATCGGTGGGGGTTCTCACCGGGCTTGGAGTTTGGTCTTCGATTGGGGTTTGGGTCTCCGTTTGTGTCTCCGTTTGGGCTAAGCATAGGCCTTGGGAGGTTAGGGCTGCGTCTCCTGTTAGAGACATAGTTGAGCCTAATGAGGGTCTGGGTAGAATATGCGTAAGAATAGGAGAAAATCCTATCTTCTTTTGGTCAGGGCCTGAATTTTTGGATTTTGGTTCAAAGTCACATTTCTTCTCCTTCTCTTTCTCCTGTTTTTGCTCTTGTATTTTAAAGAAAGATCTTGAAGAGGGAGTTATTTTGATCCTTGCACCATCCGATCCCTTCTGTGCTTCTGCTGAACCCCCTGTTTTTTTAAAAGTCTTTCCTGCCTTTGCCTGTGCTTTAGGACTTTTCTTGGATTTTCTTTTGGTGCTTCGGGGTAGGACAGGGAGTTTAGTGTTTGTGGCTGGATTAGTTTTAAGGAACTGCCTGTTTCTTAAGCAGTATGTAGATCTCCCTTTACAGTCTGAGTTCTGTCCTGGCACCTCCAAACTTTCTTCTCCCCCTGACCTCCCCTCTTCGTTTGGTAAGTAGGGACTTGCTCTAGCGCAGGGTGATTGTCCTTTGTTTCCGGACTTCTTCCCTACCCCTTCGTCTGCACCTCCCGTACCCCCCCCCCCGCATTCCTACCTTCCCCCCGGCTTACCCGGTTCATATAAAGGGATGTGTGACCTCCGGAGCCTTTCTTCTCCGTGTTCGTTTTCAGAGCAAGTCGGACAGAGTTCTCCGTTGCTCGTTGCTCCCGTACCAATTCACTCTTTTTCAGCCCTGCACCAGGCTCTGATCTGGATTCAGACCTGCTCTTCGATCTTATCGCGTTCTCCTCGCTGGTCGCGTTGTGTGTGCTACCGCCTCCGCCCCTGCCCCGGAAGAAGACGGCAATTCTGTGAGCGGCCCTCCGGCAGTTCCTGCCTGCCTCGGAAGCCGCCTCTCATCAGCCGACGAGAGTTTGGTGCAGGGGACTGAGCAGCAGCAGCGAAGTTTGGTCTTTCACAGGGACAGCAGGTGAGACCCGTGATGTTTTAATTGGCATCTCCTCCGTACTTGTTTGCTTATGGGTTGGTGTTGTGTGAGACGTTGAGCGAGTTGAGCGAGTGAAACGTTTAGGACTTTGGGACACTGATCGCGCGGACGGACAGGGGAGTCCAGCGGAGTCTAAGCCGAGCAGTACGTTAAAACTATAACGTGAGAAGAAAGGCAATATAGGCAGAGAATGAGACTCTCTAGTGAAGCCGGAGGGTTCTTGGGCGATTTTCTATACTAAACTTTGCATTTTGCTGAGTAGTTGCTCCATGTCAGCATGGGAGTAGCACGGAGCTCCCGACCGGACTCACTGACCGGCCGCCATCTTTTTTCTCCCAGGAGGGGCTTTTGGAAAGGTGGTATCGACTGGTGTGAAGTGTGAATGGGAGGAAGCTGCATGTTAATGTGTGAGAGCAGGAGGGTAGGCTCAGCTGTGTGTGCGAAGAGTGGAATCAGTTACTGTGAACGTGTCAGCGGGTTTTGACTTTTTTTAGATAAAAGTGTACTTTATTCCAAAGCTGTTTGGGCCGAAAGGGTGCAGCACAGACCACCATCACTCTCTAATATGTGTGAAATAGGCTGTTTTATTGAAGACAGGTGCACCTCACAAAACATCTGAATTTTGCATGCCGGGTTGTGAGAAGTTGGCCTGATATGTAATGTTTCCAATTCTGGAACCACTTGGTATCAGTCCAAACAAACCCCAAAGATGTCTGGTTGTAAGTCAACCTTGTTAGACAAGCTATCCTAGTGGTAGCATGGACTAAGCAGCCTTAAAGGCTTAACTTAAGAGGTCGTGTTAAGCGAGCTGTTTTACCACATACAATCCTGTAATCAAATGAAAGGACACCACACAAGTATATATTATAAAAATATATGTATTTATTTCTAAATTACTCCCCAGTACTCTTTATGAGGAAAGGGGCACAAGCGTTAAATCAAAAGCACAGTATAACATACAAGTTGCACAATTTTGGATAAGGGCCGGTGGCCACTTAAACCATATACTAAAAAAGTGGTATAAGAGATACCAATCGAACAGTGGTTAGGCCTAGGGCCTAGAGATTCGCTGGGAGCAGTCAGGACTAGCAATGCTGAAGTCGGGAGTAGCCCACAGGAGACGGGTGCAGCACGGAAAGTGCGGCTCGCACCAATGCAATGTCAATGGTGCGTAAAAGTTACATAAAGTGAGTTAAAAGATACTTCCGCTGAACCTAGAGGAACAAAACTTTAGACACAGACCCTAGAGGTGTGTACCAGTGTATGTACACCGGCGTTGCAATGTTACCTCACCCACAGGCCGTGGGTGCACAGGGTCGAAGTGGCGTCGGGTTTTGACACGCAGGCTCTTGGTGCTTGAAGCTGTTGCAACTGCAGGCGATGTGAAGCAGAAGTGTCCGGTGCGATCCAAGGGTGGATCGAAGTAGAAAAGTACCTGAAAGCAGAGGGGACAGAGTCTGGGTCACTCAGCAGTGACCAGGGTGGAACCAGGACGGAACCAGGCAATGTCGGGCGCAGTCAGGTGGTTGTCGATAGGCTTCTCTCCGCTGTCACGTGGGCTCTGGGGCATCTGCGACGTCCAGGAGCAGGTCACGATCTGTCCCACGTAGGCTCTCGCCGTCAGCACCGTCGGCTTCAAGATTGCAGCAAACAGCACTTGGCAAAAGCAATCCACACGGAACCGGGAGATTGCTTATCACTCAAACCAGGAGGGTCAGAGTGGGGGCTCCTTTTCACAGGAGCTGGTGCAGATCTGGAGCAACCAGAAAAGCAAGTCGTATTTCAGTTTTCGTCGGCACAGGGGCCACAAGCCAGCTGGCAAGTGACGGGCCAACGCGTCGAGCCGCCACAAGCAGAAGGGCCCCACGCAGCACTCGTCGAGTGTGGAGGGGGTAGCTTTGGTGCAAGTGTAGCTCGGGGTGGGGGATTCTCAAACCCCGGTGCACAGCTTCGAGGATCACTCGTGGGCTGCACGGTCAGCGTCTCGTGGCCTTTTCAAGATGGCGTGCCCCACGCTTCCGGTCGCCTCCACTGGTCTCAGCTCTGCAGGGACTTTGGATCGGGCAGGGAGAAGGCAGGCAAGCTTGATCTCGTCGATCTCTGTCGCTCGAGTTCCGCCGGGAACTGCAACAAAGCAAGGGTCGAGGGCTGGATGGTGCCTGTTTGCACAGGGTGGTCACTCCTTGACCACAAGGGAGATTCTTCAGTCTTCTACGTTGAGTAGAAAGTCGAAGGGTCCAGAATTCGTTTCTTATGTTTCTTCAGGATGATCTGAGTTGCATTGGCACTGCTCCCACTCTTATTCGAATCTGGTGGGCTGGACATCCTGCTAGGTCCCCTCCTATGGGTGGGACCCAGGAAGGGGGTGGTTACACCCCTTTCCTTTGATCCAGGCCGCGCTGGGACAGGGGCTGGGAGGCCCCAGAACCGGTTTGGCCGGATTATGCAAGGGGCAGCCTTGTGCTCCCCAGGCAGTGTCTGGTTTCTTTTAAACCTCCCTACTACAATCCACTATCTCTTGTCTGGGGTGGTTTGACACCGCTCTGCGACAGGAAACTCTTTGTCCAGGCCACCATATGCTGAGTTTCGGTCAGCAGCAGGAGGCCAGACCCGTGTCTGTGGCAGAGGCATCCATTTTGTGGATCTGAGGCTCATTTTAAATCAACCGCGTTTCAGTAAAGTAACATGTCTTATCCCTCTAGAAGGGTGGAATGCTACCCCCGTCACCAGAACTGGCGAGGGGGTAGTATTCCAATTCGTATGACACCTTACACGACATGTTTTGATAAAGCCAAACCAAAGTTGCTATATAACCGCGAGGATTATAAGGCGCTTAAGAGTATATGGTATGGCATTATCCCGGATCAGCTTAGGGCAGAGGTCTTCAATCTGTGGGGCGCGACCCCCAGGGGGGTCGTGGAGTCCTGGGAAGGGGGTCGCAGATTCTGCCAGAGTGCAGTTCCTGGCGTCGGGCTGATCGAGGGTGCTCAAGGCGGAGGCCGCCTAATTCACACCGAGGTGTGAAAAACATCAAAGCCTCGTTAACAAGTAAAGGTCTTTTAAAGACCTGTGATAGTACTCTGGTGTGCCTTTGTGTGTGTCCAAGCTGTTTCAGCCGGACTCACATACACGAGCTGGGGGGTTGAAGGGGGGTGGGGGAGGAGGCTGTAGCCCTTGGAGTTCAATGGACTTAGCTGTGGGTTTATTTTTACTTTTAACGTTTTATATAGCGCTAGTTTAACCCGTAGGTATCAGAGCGCTTTACAAATACACAGTAAACAGCAGAAGGACAGCAGAAGGACATTACAATCATATCATTGGTTCAAGTCCCACGAGCCCTCATACCTGGCGCCTGTGCAGGAGAAATGTGGCTGAGAGTCTGTTCTTCATGGTGAGATGTTTTCACAGCCGGCTGCCACCCCCCCCCCCCTTCCCCCAAGCAGGGAGGCACAGAGATTCCCTCCCATGAGAGAGGAAGACAAAGCAGAGAGATACTGACCCCCCATGAGAGAGGCACAGACAAGGTGGGTGAATGAATGATGGGTGGATGGATGGATGGATGGATGAAAGGGTGGACGGATGAAGGATGTATGGATGGATGAAAGGGTGGATGGCTGTATGGATGGACAGATGGAAGGATGAAAGGGTGGACGGATGTGTGAAAAGGTGGGTGGATGAATGATGAGTGGATGGATGTAAAGATGAAAGGGTGGATGGATGGATGGATGAAGGATGGATGGATGTGTGAAAAGGTGGGTGGATGGAGGATGGATGGATGAAAGGGTGGATGGAAGGATGAAAGGGTAGATGGATGAGGGATGGATGTATGGATGGATGGATAAAAGGTTGCATGGATGAATGATGGATGGATGTGTGAAAAGGTGGGTGGATGAGTGATGGATGAATGGATGATGTAAGGGTGGATGGATGAAGGATGGATGGAAGGATGAAAGTGTGGATGGAAGGATGAAGGATGGATGTATGGATGGATGGATGGATAAAAGGTTGCATGGATGAATGATGGATGGATGTGTGAAAAGGTGGGTGGAAGAATGATGGGTGGATGGATGGACGGGTGGATAGGTAAAGGATGGATGTATGGATGAAAGGGTGGATGGATGATGGATGTATGGATGGATAAAAGGTTGCATGGATGAATGATGGATGTGTGAAAAGGTGGGGGATGAATGATGGCTGGGTGGGTGGATGGATGGAAGGGTGGGTGGATGAATGATGGATGTATGGATGAAAGGGTGGATGGATATATGGATGGAATAATGAAAGGGAGGATGGATGAAGGATGGATGTATGGATGGAAGGATGAAAGGGTGGATGGATGAAGGATGGATGTATGGGTGGATGGATAAAAGGTTGCATGGATGGATGAATGATGGATGGATGTGTGAAAAGGTGGGTGGAAGAATGATGGATGGATGGACGGGTGGATAGGTAAAGGATGGATGTATGGATGGAAGGGTGGATGGATGATGGATGTATGGATGGATAAAAGGTTGCATGGATGAATGATGGATGGATGGATGTGTGAAAAGGTGGGTGTGTGGATGGACGGGTGGATAGGTAAAGGATGGATGTATGGATGGAAGGATGAAAGGGTGGATGAATGATGGATGGATGGATGTGATGAGGTCTAACAGGCGCATTTATGGTTGTCAATAGTTGTTTATGATGAGGAGTACCAGTTTCTAGAATCTTTTGTCGGAAGGGGGTCCTTACGCCTAAAAAGGTTTTACAAGGGGGTCTCGGCATCAAAAAGTTTGAAGACCTCTGGCTTAGGGAGTTGTTCCCGACAGCTGCAGACAGGCTCAGCTCATGCCAGAGCTCCATCTCACATAAAACCACACACTCTGCCTCCAGGATTGATGAGGCCTTCCATAGGAGTGGCTTACAGGCTATATATGTGTCCAGATATAGGTTTAGATATAGGTATACTATATCTAAGCAAAGGGTGATTACACCCACTTGCCCCAGCTGAGTGATCAGCCAGTTGTGTCAATTTAAGAACCAGCCAGGGGTGGCAAAAGCTATGCTTCAGCCCCTGGTAGGCCTTGGTGGCACCTATGCCCTGAGCACCTATAGCGCATAGTACAGGGGCTGACAAGGAGTCCATTTCCAATTGTGGTATGTACCTATAGCACATGTATTATAAATTTAGAGAGAGAACAGCAGGCTGGGGGTCTGATTAGCAGGCCCACAGCCTCAGTAAGTCGAAAACCAGTGAAGCAAAAAGCAAAAATTGGGGTGACCATAGGATAGCAGACCCTACTCTCCTACACGGGTGGTCAGGTTGGGAAGAACATTTTGTAGGTGCACCTTACGAAACATTACCCTTGGCCTTTGCCATACAAAACTACACCTCGCTATACATTAATTCACCTACATAGTCTCCTCCCCCACCCCTAAGGTTTCCTCACCATTATCCTTTCTTTGCAACTATTTAAATACCCCTACTCGGTAATTAACCCCTTCACTGCGGCGGCTATTCCGCCGCAGTGCTAAGTGGGCGGGGCGGAAATGCGGCGGAATTCGCGCCGCGCAGGAGCGTCGGGCGGGCCATGACGGAACCGCTCCGTCATCAGCACAGCGCCACCGCAGCTGATGACGGAGCGGTTCCGTCATCAGCATGCAACGGGTTAACAGTTGAAATTTAACCCTGTAACCTCTTCTCTACTTCTCTAAAGATCTACCTAACTAAGTATCTCCTATCTTAACCTTATTGCCTGCTCCCGGAGTAACTTGTTCCCAACCATAAAGTGAAACTGTAAGCATGTAAATACTTGCTACCAGACACCACTCAGAAAAGTCCTTACAAATGTACGTATGTCTAATATCTTGTCCTGAACCTCCATTATCTGGATCAGGTAGAGCTGAATCCCAAAGCAAGACAAGTGCACTTCTTCCCCGTAGAAAAATATGCTGCAGTATACAATTCAGGATGATCCACTTTGCCAAATCCTTAATCCCTACAAAAAACTCTCATGTCTCTATTAATCTTTCTCCTTGCGCTACAACAGCGGTGGGTCTTTTGGCCTCCTCCATTGTCTTCTAGGGATAAATTCCATCCCGATGACAAAGCATCCCGACCATTGCTGTCTTATCTCCAAGTCCCTTTTCATCTGCTTCAGTAAATCCAATCCTTTGCATACCACTAGATCATTCTCCCCTACATGTACAATTAAAATGTCAGGGCAAATGTGTCATTGCAGTAAATTATTCAAACAAGGCATGAGGTTGAGCCATCTCATACCACCTTTTCTGTGCCAACGTATGTTAAACAACTCAGAGCCCAACCCGAGGTTCATACCTTTCACCTTCTGCAGTTCATGCAGTTCCGCCCATTTTACAAAGGAGTGGCCGACTATCCAAATGGACAGCACAGCTGTAGGAAACTGGCTCTATGTATACTACACCAAAATGAGGTATAGTGTGTATAGAGTCCAGGTGACCCCAGAGGTAGACAAATGTTAAAGTTAGATAGAACCTTACTTTCTATTTGTGGTAGAGGGGTCAACCAGTAAGGCAGTTTCAGAGGACAGTGTTAAGCAATGGATGTACACACTCAGGCAGCAAATGAATTCACACGCTCAAGGACTGAACTCCAAGCCAATCATTTTTATATAAAAAATATACTGTTGTTTTATTTTTAGAACCAAGCAAGCCTGGCACAGGTAAGCATTGAATATTTTACAGTGATAAGTTGCTGAATGTTGAACAGTTTGAAAATGCAATAGGACTTGCACTTTGTTTGATTTACAGGGGATTCAGTAGGTTGCAATACTTAGCAAATACAGTACATTGAAATGAATAGGCTTTTTCAGTAAATTACACGTAGGTTACTTTTTACGTTACTTTTCTAACTCAGTGCTGGATACCTAGATTTAGCATTGGGACATTTCCTGCAAAAAAGAAAGTAAATACGTTTTGGTAATTCGTTCGATTTTTAAATAACATTTTTAGATTTAAAAACTCCACACAAAAACTTTTTAGAAGAAAATTTTCAATGTTATCCTACAGAGGAAAAACAGGTTATCGGTTCACAGGTAAGTTATCGACTGTGAGAGTTAAGGTTCTGGGGTTAGACTCAGGGGTCCCCGAGGGTCAGTGATGCACTCTTGTTACACCATAAGAGGCACTAGGGCAGCCGGTGTAGAGTGTTGAGGCCCAATGTTACTCAATGGGGGATAGGGGGCCTCTGGTTGGTGGCAGCTGGCAAGCAGGCCACTGGGTTGTGGGAGCAAAGCTCCTGGGGTTTAGGTCAGGGCAAATGTGGAAACAAAGTAGCACAAAAGGTGCACCCTCAGCGGCACTGCGGTGGCCGGATGCAGAGTGCTGTTTCGAATTCGGGCGCCCTGTTGTTCTCAATGGAGAACCTCCAGTTGCAAAAGCACTGCAGGCAGGGAGACGAAGGACTTCCGGGTGCGACCACCACTTCGATAGATAAGTTGGGAAGGTAAGGGTTGGTTAGGAACCGTCTGTTTGGGCACACAAGGCCGTGGGGAATCATGTGTGCAGGTGTGCCTTTTGGGGTTGGATCTTCTTACCAGCTCCTCGTCGCGGTTAGGGGGTCCTTCTGGATTTAGGCTGCAGGTGTCAGCTGGAGGCTTGAGGCACGCAGGGGTCGCCGGATCTTGGTTCAGGATTGCAGGGGTGACCTCCTCATGGTTCGGCGTGTGCAGAGTGGGCTGGATTCACGTTTTCTGGCTACTGCCAGAGGTTGCTGTTTGAACAAATCTAGTGTTCACGGGAGAAGCAGTCTTTGGAAGTGAACGCAGGCATGTCCTCCAGGGTTTTTGAGGTTTCTTGCTGCAGGACACACCAGGATTTTGCAGGAGCAGGTTAAAGGGGAGACAGGCCTGTAGGCTGGGGCCAAGTCAGTGGGCGTCTTCCCCTTGTTAGCTGGCTGCACGGCTGTCTGGTCCACATTCTTCTTTTCTTCTTGTCATTCCTGGATCTGAGGAAGCAAGGTTCAGGGTGCCCTCTAAATACTAGCTTTAGGGGCGTTATAGAGGGCAGGGACCAATGGGTCCGTTACCTGGGATGGGTGCACTCCCTATTGTGCCACTCTCCAGTGGGAGGGGGCAGGAGCCTGTCCCTGGTTGGTTTGGTCCCCCCATCCTCAAGATGGGGGAGACTCAGAATTGTACTTCACCTCACCTCCCCCACCTGAGGGGTGGAGTTGGCAGAGGTGGGCACACCCCTCTCCCTCACTTGTTTTTCCCGCCGGTTCTCCCGCCCAAAGAGAGGGGTAAAACCAGTGGGGACCAGTTGCTGAAAGCAGCAATTGTTCTGGGGAGGCTCACAAAGTCGGCATGCCTTTGAAGCTTCTCCTTCGTGAATCCTGCCCATCCTGGGGGAGGAGGCTTAGCACCACGTCCAGGATGTGCATTGTATCAGGCCCCAGAGAGCAGCAGGCTCTCGACCAAGGGATCCAGAAACATATCTGGCAGTGGCAGCCTAAGTAGCCACTCAGCTGGGACACTAGATGTTGGTTAGTTTTCAGGGGGCATCTCTGAGATGCCCTGTGTGTTCATTTTTCAATAAATCCCACTCTGGCTTCAGGGTGGGTTTAATGTGCTGAGAAGTTTGATACCAAACTTTTCAGTGTAGCCATTATGGTGCTGAGGAATTTGTAATGAAAAACTCCCAGCACCATATACTCTTAATGGCAGCACTGCACTTACAATGTCTAAGAATGAACTTAGACACTGTAGGGGTACAGGGCTCATGCACCTATACCCTCACCACTGGTATTGTGCATCCATCTAGAGGGGTGACTGTTCCATGCCAGGGCAGTGGTTTATAGGCATGGCACACAGGGATGAGAAGCAGTTGAATGTATTACACCTCACGTGGGATTTACCAACATAAATAAATGAAGTAATCTTAATGCCCTGAAGTACGCGGAATAATTTGGTTGAATTTGAAAAAAAAATGAAAAAAGTGCCAAGGGAAAGAAACGCTGTGCGCCGGCTCTAGGAACGATACTACGCTTCTATTCCCGAAGATGTTCAATTAAAACGTGAACCAGGGTGGATCACGTAGCCTGTGCTGCACGCTTAACAGTCGTCAGTTTTGAAATATGGACTAACAGCTAAATCGCAAGGTGTGCATTGTAGAATTTTAAAAAATTGGATACACAGGGATGTGTGCCACGTCCACTCTTCACTTTGTTCTGCACCAAAACCACAGCCTGCAAGCAGGGTGTGAGTGTAGTGGTACAGGACCTCTAAGGGCGGCACAAGAAGTGCTGCAGCCCTTAGAGGTCTTCTCTGGTCACAGTGCCCTGGGTACCTGTGGTACCTTTAACCAGGGGCTGACCTGTGGCCAGAGATGCCAATTGGGTTTGTTTTGGGGAAAGAACATGGGCCCTAGGAACCTAACTGACTGAGACCCAGGGCACACCAAATAAAAGAGCATCAATAGTCTGGCAAAAAGTCGGGGGGTTACTGCAACAGAAACTCACTTTCCTACAACCGCCGACTCTGGCACCACCAGGGCACCTGACAAGACACATGTGTGTGTATAGAAAACGATATGTTATAATATCTAGGCTCCCCTAACTTGACATATCTTTTATAACAATCCGAAATCCAATGACCCAAATGCATGATTCTGTCCCTGCCCCAACCCCACCTCGCTGCATCAGTGGCTATCCCAATCTGGAATGAGTGAATGCCAAAAATCCCCTGGTTCCTCACCCAGCTGTACCAAAGATCTCCTCATCACCCACAATAGCTGCGCACCAGTTACCACCTGCACAGACACCCTGCAGAAAACTTACCCAGGCCCCCGCGGTCATACACCTCAAAGTACACCCCAATCGTACTGGGCATACCAATATCACCTCACTGGGCCCCATTACCACACTTTCCCCATTATCCTTTGGTCCGTCTTAGAGTGCTTGAGCATGATCGTTACCATACCTATTTCCCTCCCACTAACTTCTATCTCCTTCCAATCGAGCCCTGCAACCCCTTTACTTCCCAACAATGCTGACACTCTGAATGCACCAAATTACATCCATGACATTAATGTAGAAAATAACAATGTCTCTTCCTCATTCTTGCAGATGCTTGGTAGAACCGTTAGGAGCCTAGCTAAAATTTGCTTAGACACTGGCTTCCTACCCCGGTCCCACTTCCCTGGCCCAGTCCTCAAGAATGCATCTGCCCAACTCTCCTGTGGAAGGGGCATAACCTCACCACAGCATGCCCATAAGTGCAATCTCTGCCAACTTGGCTGCAATGGTGACCTTATACAGACCTCTGTCAATCAAAGACATAATAAACTGGACAACATATTCCACTCTTGCCCATGTTTCTGCACTCTTCTGCGCCCCTCCCTCTAAGAACTCCTGCCATGCCTGACTATATGCACTCCTAGTAGAAACAGCTAAACACCCTATTACCAATTGCGGCATCCTTTGTCTCCTATGGACCACATCCCTGCAGGCACCGGTGTCTTGCAAATATCCGCTTCCATGGCCAGCCCATGGAACTTCTGCCACTGTGAACGAGACAAAGTACCTGCAATGTCATCGTCCACCCCTGGCACGTGTCTGACCTGAAATAGAATATCATACTTCAAGCAAATAAGTATGAAGGCTCTCAGCAACTTAAGCAGCTGTTCGCGGACTGCTTGTTGAGCACAAATACCATAGTTATGTTGTCCACTCTAAAGATGACCCTCTTGTGCCCTTAACTCTGTTCTCACACTGTGATAGCTACCACTAGGGGAAAAAGCTCCAGAAAGCCAATACTCCTGCCCCCATTCTTCCAATGTCTTGGCCACTCCTCGGCACACCACCTTCCCTGCCAGTATAGCCCAAACCCACTAGCACCTGCCGCATCTGAATATATTTGGACATCCCATTCCCAATCATTAGGCACCGTCATGGAGATCCCATTGAATTCTTCCAAGAACCAGCGCCACATGCGTAAATCTTCTTTCATCCCTGCAGACAAATGCATGTGATGATGCAGCAGCATAAGCCCCGCTAATGACCTGCTCAATCTCCTACAAAATGTTCTTCCCGACCTGACCACCCGGCATGCGAAATTCAGATGTCCTATCAGTACTTGCCTCACACTCACCTTCTATCTGGTCAACATGTCGTCTATCAACATTCGCATATGTAGCTTTTTATCAGTCGATAGGCATGCCTCTATAGCCACTGATTCCAACTCAATACCTAGTAATTACAACACCTGGCTTGGACATTGTGTCTTCTCTGGTTCCAGGGTCACCCCAGTACCCCCATGGGCTCCTGGAACCTTGTCAGTTGCTACTGACAGTCCACCAAACCAGGCTGGTCAACCAGGTAGAAGTCATCAAGGTAGTGTGTCACCATCAAGGTTTAGCATGAGAAAACCCATTGCAAGAAGGAACTAAAGCGCTCAAACAAAGCGCACAATATAGAACATCCCATGTACAAAACCTTATCAACAAAAATTTGTCAGTCAAACTGGATGCATAAAAGCTGAAAATCATCAGGCTGCACCAGCAGCAGACAAAAGGCCGACTGTATGTCGCATTTTCCAATCTCTGCACCTCTGCCCACCTTTTCCACCAGTTCCCTGGCTAAGTCCACTGAAGAATAGGAAAGGGATGTCAGTTTCTCTGATATAAAATCATTCACTGAAACTCCTCTGGGCCACAACAGGTGCTGTTTCAATCTATACTGGTCTAGATCTTTCTTCAGCACCACTCCAATAGGGAAGATTATCAAGTCCTTGATCGTCCACTCTGTGAATGGACTTTCATGCGCCCCTTGTTAACCTCTTTGAGCAAATTGTCCTGCACTACCGCTTTATGCAAAGCCACTGACCTCAGATGTTTGGCCCATCTGGAGGTCCGAGGCCTTTTATAACCCAGTCTGAACCCTTCTTTGAAACTGAGATTCAAAAACAATGCTTTCTCCCTTTGTGGATAGTATGTCAGCCAGGCATCCAGACACTCTTGCCTAATGGGTGTAAGCGCCTTTCCCCATGTAGGCCTGTCCTTCCCTCCCTCCCCTGCCCCAGCACCTGCTGCCCTTGCTGTCTGTTATACACATTATTTTGTTGGAACCCCTGGCCCCCCTGGTGTACTTGACCGTCGTATCCAGCACCAAAACATTGCACCAATTGGTGCTGCCCTGCCCATTTTGAGTGCTCGTGTCTACGTTTGCAATAGATCTCTCATGCAGGCTCCCTTATTCAAGTCCCAACAGGCCCTTGTACGCTCCCTGAAGTCTTTGGTGACACCCCCCCAGTGGGCCAATTCTGATAGGGGTGGAAAACTAAAGGGAGCCCACTGGGCGGGTATGTGGTCTTCCAAAACCTAACTGGCCCCATCGCTTGTTGATACAGATCCGTGTCAATTTCCCCCCATTTTCCCTCCGGTTCCCATGCAAGCCTGGCTATGAACTCTTCATCATAGTGGGACCAATCATATCCCCCGTAAGTCACCTGTGCTCTCCTAATCACGTCCAGGTATTTAGGACACACATCTCTCCAAGTACTTTTCACAATAAACACTTGCAAATATCAGGAAAGCTGCTGTCCAGTTTTCTATTGTCATGGGCACCATAGGCCTCTTTGACAACGCCAGCTCTTCTTCCTTCGATCCATCTTTTGACCTCAATTCGCTTTGTAGCAGCTTCAGCATCTCTACATACTCTCCCTTACATATTTTTTCAATTGTGGTCCACATGAGGTTTGCCCCCAGCGGCTTTGTCACACCCATGTATGGCAGTTTTTGCAGTTTGATCTCATGACTTTCCTTGGTCACTTCTGCCTGTACTTCATTACCGTCTTTTCCTTCCTCTCCTGTGTCATTCATGTCTGATACCGTCCTCTGCACGTTGCTGCATTGATTTCCCGTTGCCCCTGCTTGTACTGCCTCCCCTTAGGTCTTCTGCGCCTCCATGACTACCCCATATCCCTCACATACTGCAATTGGCAGAGACAGATCTCCCCAACCGCCTCCTCACCGTCCACATGAGTCCCCGTGGACACCCTGACTTGGGAAGAACATGCTAACCATACCCCCATTGGGCTTAACAGGCATAATGGTAGGTGTCCGCACTGGATCCAGCCGCCTAACCAGTCATACAGGAGGTCAAATGGCATTGACCTGGGCCGGGTAACTATCTCCTTTCTCTTGCGTCTGCAACATACCAGGCACATCATTACTGGGAACCCCCGCCCTTCATTCCTGTGCCCCCCTTTTTCTTCCTTAAGAATCTCCCCCTCCTCTAAGCTATCTTTGTCCTAGTCCAATTATGTGATGTCTATCTCTACCTCCCTCAGACACATCTGATTTCCAATACGTGCCTCCACACTCCGTCGCCCATTGCTATTGAGCTCCTCTAAATCAATATCTGGGTGCTGCTGGCCCGCTTGACGCTCTTCAGCACCCACCTCATGTTCCTGCCTTTACCGTCTCACTGCTGCCCCAGAAGCTGCATTGACCAAACTGGGCAGTTGTTACCGCTGAGGCCATCACCGACCTTCACATGGCAGTGTTTGTACCGTCCCTCGACGCACTCTGTCTGGCCGCCCCAGACTGTGGCATCTCTTCCCCTCTGTATCGGGGAGCTGCATGCGACTCAACCAAAACTGCTGTATCCTGTAAAGAAAAAGTAAGGTCCTGCAAGCCGGGGTTAGTGTTACTGCCTGTTTTGGTATCGGGCACCACTTAGAATATCCCCCGCTACCCTGCCCTTCCCCTTGAGCACCCCTATACACCCCATGTGCCACCTTTACCACCTCCCCAACCAAGCTGCACCACCCCTTTCCTTCATGCTCCCGCCGAGTGCTGCTCCTCTGCGCTCGGCCCCCGCCTTACCCAGTCCCACGGCGCAAATATACCTTAACCCCACGCAAGCCCCTACGTCTCCTTCAACCACACCACCGAACTCCACTGGACCGACCACTGTTGCATCCACTTCACCTTCCGGAAACCCATCACGCACCACCACACCCAACAGGTGCCTCGCCGCTGCTGGAGCTAAGTCACCGAAGACCAGCTATCCTCCACGCTCGCCCAAAGCCCACCCGCAGACCCAACCAACCCTGACTCCGCCTCCCGCAGCCTCAGACAGTGGATTGACGACTTTGCCATCATCCTCACCCAGATCAAGAAACCATCCAACAGCCACACCAGCAAGAAAGTCAGCTGGTTCACCGAAGACCTCCAGGCCTCCAAGCAAACCTGCCGAAAGCTAGAGAAGAACTGGCTCCGTGAACGGACACCGGAAAGCCACACAGCCCACAAGAACGCCACCCGCAGACACCACCACCTCATCAGATCCGCCAAAAGGGCCTCCTTCAAAGACCGTCTAGACAACAACGCACACAACAGCAAAGAGCTCTTAAACATTGTGAAAACACTCTCCAACCGCGCTCCAACACCAACAACATCCCACCTTCGCAAGACCTGTGCGACTCGCTGGCCACCTTTTTCCACCGCTAGATCACAGACATCCACTACAGCTTCAATGCCAAGATCACTCCAGCAACCACTGAGACCTTCGCCCCCATAACCACCATCTGCACCAACCGCCTGCTCTCCCGGACCAACATCAACAACAACGACACCATCAAGATCATGAACACCGTTCACTCTAGATCCCCGTCAGACCCATGCCCACACCACATCTTCAACGAAGCCAGCAACACCATTGCACCCCATCTCCGGAAAGCCATCAACATCTCCTTCAAGACAGCAACCTTCCCGGAGAGCTGGAAGCACGCCGCATCAGCGCCCTACTCAAGAAACCCAAGGCAACCCCAAGAACCTCAAGAACTTCCGACCCATCTCCCTGCACCTGTTCCAGGCGAAGGTCATCAAGAAGGCCGTCAACAAACAACTGACCAGCTACCTCGAGGAGTACAGCATCCTGGACCCGTCCCAGTCCGGGTTCTGCAGCAACCACAGCACCGAAACTGCCCTCATCGATTACATCAGGACCCTGCTACACAACTGATAAACCGCGGCCCTCATCTTCATGGACATGTCAGCCGCCTTCGATATGGTCTGCCACCGCACACTATGAACACGCCTCCACGAAGCTGGGATTCAAGAGAAGGCCCTGGACTGGACCACCTCCTTCCTCTCCGGAAGAACACAGAGCGTCTGTCTCCTCCCCCTTCCGCTCCGAAGCCACCGAGATCATCTGCAGCGTACCCCAGGGCTCATCCCTCAGCCCAACGTTGTCCAATATCTACATGGCACCGCTCGCCCAAGTCGCTCGACTGCATGACCTCAACATCATCTCCTATGCTGATGACACCCAGCTGATCTTCTCCCTCACCAAGGACCCCCACACCGCCAAAACCAACCTCCACGAAGGAATGAAGGTCATCGCCAACTGGATGAGGAACAGACGACTGAAGCTGAACTCTGACAAGACAGAGGTCTTCATCCTCGGAACCACCCCCTCGGCCTGGGATGACAACTGGTGGCCGACCGTACTAGGAACAGCTCCTACTCCCTCTGACCATGCATGCAACCTAGGGCAGTCCTGTCAAGTATCACGCATTAGGCGTTAGACTAATGCATTTTGGTGTGGTGGTCCGCATCACCGCACCAAAATGCAAAGTCACGCATTCATAGCGCCTCCTGAAGTTGCTGGCATACTGAGTCGGGAGCACCGCTATTAGCGCTCCTTTACCGCACTCTGCTCTAGCAGCCATACATAGTGTATGACAGGCTGCATTCACTGTTACTTCAGTGCAACTGCAAGGTCATCTGCCCGGGTGTTGAATAATTATTTGTGTACAACCACCACATCCACAACCACCAAATCATCCACCACCACATCCACCACCACCACATCCACCACACCCACCACATCCACCACCACCTCATCCACCACATCCACCATCACCACATCCACCATCACCACATCCAGCACCACCACATTCACCACCACCACATTCACCACCAACAGCACATCCACCACCACATCCACCACCACATCCTCCACCACCACATCATCCTCCTCCACCACCACCACATCCACCACCACCACATCCACCACCATCACCACATCCACCACCACCACATCCATCCCATCCACCACCACATCCACCAGATCCACTACCACCACATTCATGTGTGTGTGTGTGGCTGTGTGTGTGTGCGGCTCTGTGTGTATGTGTGTGGGTGCAAATGTAATAGGTCTCACATTTGCGAGAGATTAAGCTATTGGCATTGTAAATGACAATGCCATTTATTTATCTGTTTTCAAAACCAACACATAAATAATAAATTTGTCATTTACCATGCCAATAGCTCTAACTTTTGCAAAGGCGAGACCGTTGCATTCTAAATGCTTGTTTAATTTACATTGCTGCAAAGATAGTCTGCTTTGTCCTGCTTTGTCCTGGAATGATGGTACTTTGCTAAGTTGTACTGGAAAGTGTTACTATGGTAAGAATTATCGTCATGGCCACTTGGCGTTGATATTGAAGGCACAACACAGGACGGATTTAGGTCACTCCATTATAAAAAGCCACTTGGCGCCAGTATTAATGATACACACGAGAATTTAAGCTAAATATGCTTAAAACTTCACATGCAATTTATATTTTAAAATTGATCCATGTCTATGTTTTCGTATGAATTGAATATGATGACATTATGATGTACAACACAACCAAATGTATATACACAGGTAAAGATGGCGGCCGTTTACATAAGCATCGTCCTGTTTGTATGCAAACCAAAAGGCGTCTATGTAGTGCAGGAAGTCAATCACGCCCAGTGTGTGAGCAAGGGAGCCGGGACTCCCGGGACGCGTATCGACTTTGAAAATAAAGACCTGCTGATCACTTAATTCTACTGAGTGTGCGCATCTACTTTGGACCTGTACTGCTACAATAATTTTGCCAGCCGTGGCTCTGCGGGTGTATGCGCGCCACAAGAGGATGGGCGGTTCTCCCAGGAGGAGCTGAGAAACTGGCATCGGATATATATATATATATATATTTATTTTTTGACAAAGGTGTGTAGTCGAAACATGTCTGTCGGGTATTTATTTTGTTTGTGGCAAATACATTTCCGAAAATATACATCCCCTGGTGTGCGCCTCATTGTGGTCCGTGAGAGGGATCGTCGAAAAGGAATATATATATATATATATATATATATATATATATATATATATATATATATATATATATATATATATATATATATATATATATAGGTTTTGTGTATACATATATATATACTTATGTATAGATAGACAGATAGATATTCATAGATTTTTATATATATATATATATTGCCAAGTTTCGTGCAAATCCATTCAGCCGTTCGAGCTAAAAGTGAGGCCAACCGCCCTACGGAAATGAACATGGGAAAAACGCGTTTTGGGATCCCCATTTTTCTCGGCCCCCTCCTTGACGAACACCCAAATTTTCAGGAGCTGCTCAGAAACAAAATGTGCCATTTTCCTGAAAATTTTAGCCAATTCCGTCCACAAACGCCAAAGTTATTAGACATAGAATTTTCAAAAATCCCATAGAGAAAAAATCCTAATATATATACCTACTGGCGACCGCCAGTAGGTAATATATATATATATATATATATATATATGTATACCATATGTGTGTATATGTGTGTGTGTATATATATATATATATATGGGAACCAGATCCTGGAAGGAAAGCACAGTCCTCCTCCACGGACTGCAGAACGCCACACACCAGGAACAGACCGACACCAGAGGTTAGATTTAAAGTGCAGGTTTTTATTCAGCCATACACAACATGACGCGTTTCAGCCGGGTTTCCCCGGCCTATCATAAATATATATATATCTGGAACACTCGAACCACTTCCTGATACTCCGCAGCAGCAGACAGGCGAGGAAAGAGACACAGACCTCCGAGGTATTTCAAGTGGGCAGTGATTTTATTTTAAGTGACCCAACACAACGCGTTTCAAGCCCGTAAGCCCTTGATCACGTGTCACAGTTTGAATACACCATAGTCTACATTTAAAGTGCAAAGTGCCCCTCCCACTTCTGGCGTCATAGATCACATGTGCACAAACATAGAAAACATCCTAATGTGTTTTCACTGTCCGCAATCACGGCGTTTTTTAAAGAAGGCATATGGTTATGGACATACGGCAAGTATTTTACACAAACATGCTGATTTAAAATAACATGTAAATTGTACGAGTGTCCTGAACTAATTAAAATAATAAATACAGTTCAATTCTTTAAAACAACTTTTCTACAGGGGATTAAACCCATTGTATAAGCCATTCCTTTACAACGTAAACATAGGAAAATGTATAACCGGTTAAATCCGTTTATAAACAACCTACATTTGTGATGCGCTTATATTTAAACCATTGTTCTTATTTTTGTGGTATTTGAGTTGTTTACTCACACTATGTGGTCTTAGGTGCTAGAGAGGCAACAAGAATGTGCAAAAAGTGCATACTATAACCTTAAATATATAAAGTGCCAATGTGAATGGTGTGAATTTCTTAAATTATTCAAATGTATGTACTAGGTCCTATCATCTGTACACCAGAAACTTCATACAATCGTCAATTGATACAGATAAAATGATCCCCTTGGGTCCTAAAAACATCTGAATATATAAAAATATAATCCATATACTTTAAGAAATTTCATGTGAGGAAAAGTGAGATATACTGACTTGTCTTCAATTATATAAAGTTTCATAAACAAGGACGAATTGATGGTGCTATTTACAGACAATACAACTAAAGAACCGACGTGTCAAGGTAATGGCAGCTGATCATATTCTATAAAATGCTGCGCATATCTTCCGTCGTGTTCAGTCCGTTGGGCCATTTGCAATCTAGATCCAAGATGTATTTGGTTTCTAGTTGCCGGAGTTGGCGTTCTCTATTGCCACCTCTCCTCTTTCTACTTACAGCATCAATTACAAAGTAAGAAAGGCAGTTGATAATATTAGCATGCACTTTCTTAAAATGTCTCGCAACAGGATATGTTGCGTCGCTGTGTAGAATGGCCCTAATATGCTGCAATATCCTGACGTGCACCTGCAGTTTCGTACTACCCACGTAGCGCAGCCCACAAGTGCACGTCAGGACATATACAGCATACTCGGTTTTGCAGTTGAAATTGCCAGTTATTGGGTTGGGAGTATTCTTGAAAGGTGTTGAGTACGATGACATGTTGCACCCAAAATGACATGCTCTGCATGTTGTACATTTGGTAAAGCCCTTCTTAGATGGTAACCAGGTAGTGACTTTTTTAATTTCCGGAGACACTTTGTCCAACCTCGTGCCCATAGTACTGCTTCTCCTGAATGTAATCACAGGTTTCGCTGCGATTCTACTTTGGAGGATATTATCTGTCAAAACAACAGGCCAATGCTTGTTAATTATAGACCTTATTTGACGTTCCTCCCTATTGTAGGTTGTAATCAATCTAGGAGTATTAGTTACAGGCAAAGGACTGTCAGAAACAGATACATTAGGGCTTTCCTCATCCAAGGAAAAAAGGCTTGTTCTAGATCTGGTTTTCGCCTTTTCTTCAGCTTCCTTAATTGTCTTGGCAGAGTATCCCCTCTCTTTTAACCTGGCCTCCAGTTCTAGTTTGCATTTCTCAAACTGCTCCTCATTGCTGCAAATCCTCTTTATTCTCAGGATTTCTCCATATGGGATGCTGGCAATGAGGTGTTTTGGATGGGAACTGGTGGCATGCAAGGTAATGTTACCAGAAGTGGCTTTTCTAAAAAGGGTGCTCTCAAGTTTGTTGTCATGAACAAAGACTTTAACGTCAAGGAATTCAATCTCCTTTGTTTCTATGTGAGAAGTGAATCTTAAATTAAATTCCAAGACGCTAACAGTTTTTGTAAAGCTAATTTAGCCTTTTCGTACTCTTTCATAGTGGACTTAGCATAACAATTTGCATCTTGTAATTGGCGAGAAGCTTCGGCTACATAGTCTGTCCTGGGCCATAGTACCAGGTTACCTCCCTTGTCAGATTTTTTGACTACCACCTCCTGATTATTTTCCAATTTCTTAATCAAATCGAAATATGCCTTCCTTCTAAAAAACAAATTTCTTTCACATCTGTTTTTAAGGACAGTATGGTTTAATTTTTTGAGATCATTAATCACCAGATCATGAAATACATCAATGCTGTCCTTAGGCATAATCGGTATGAAGCTGGATTTAGGTTTATAGGGGCTGAGCCCAGCCCCTTCTTGCTTGTGGTTGATTTTCCGTAGTCGTGCTTGGGTAGCCTGGTCCATCTCCTGTTCCAGTTCTCCTATATTGTCCTCTTCATCTGCCAAGTCATGTACCATTAGTAGGTTGGGAATATCCGATGCTGCTAAGTTAACAGCGGACTCCTTATCATTTCCTTCAACCGCATCAATGTCTTCAATGTCTTTTGTAGTTTTTAAAGCAAAGAACTTTTTCAGTTTTAGGTTCCTGATGTAACAATACACATCAATGCGTGTTCTTGCATAGTTAAAGCTATCACCAGGACAGAAATTTAGACCCAGGGCCAGCAGTTGTTCCTCGGCCTTGGATAAAGCGATATTGGATAAATTGATCACAGTGTTGTCTTTTACTGTTTCTTGTTCTTTCTCCATTTCGCTTTTGTTTTTTTGCTGGTGTTTTTCTTTGCTTCTTTTACGTTGGTCGCGTCTTCTTTTGGTTCGCCGACATTTACTGTTGTTTGGTTCCGCCGAGGTCTCAAGGTTTGCAGTCTCGCTTCGACTAAAAAATCCATCTCTTGTCCTACATTGAGGACCGTTTTTCTTCTCACTACTGGAATTGATTCTATGCTGGTCGAACTAGTGAGTGAAATGGTGTCCAGGCTATCCCCATTTTCATTTTCAATATTTTGGTGGGCACTGCTTGTATCCTTGTTATCAGCGTTTTCTTTGTACTGTTGGCGCTTTATGGGATCAAATTTCCTAGAGAAAGTAAAAATTTGGCCATTTTCATAATCTTCCAGGTCACGATTAAACTTAGTAGCTTTCCTTACTTTAATCTTTTCCTCATGTTTCTTCAGATGTTACAACATGGTTTCCTCTAGTTTGGCGCTTTGCTCAGTGGTTCCCAGTTTGTTAATTTTTTCCAAAATGACGTCGATTTCTTTTAGTATTTCCTCCCGATCAATGTGAGCATATTTGATCAGGATTTTGACCAGATTCATTGAAGCAGCAAGGTTGCTTTCCCCCCATTCTCTTAGCATGTTGGGGTTGGGTCTATCAAAGCTGGGTGCTAATAAAATGCGTAATCCTCTTGGCACCCTTCCCACTTCCGCATACTTTGAAAGTGAACGGTGTTCCCACCACTTGGTAATCTCAAGTTTACGCTTTCTTTCCAGTTCTTTATACAAACTCCCAATATCACTGTCCTTGTCAATTATCTCGCTAGTCGGTGCGACATTATCTTTAGTAGTTTTAGTTTGTTTGCAAAACATTGCTTCTGCCGCTAGCTCTCTTTCCCTCATTTCTTCTGCTGACATTGTTGGGTCACTTAGATTGTAAAGCCCTGGTGTGCGTGCAGTGAAAAAAGTTGTTCTTTTCCCCCGCCGCGTTGCCGTGAAATACCGCAGCTCCCCTTCTACGTTTTCCCGCTTCTGGGATGTTGTTTAGACTCACCGGTTCTCTGCCGCTTTCCGCAGAACAGCCGTCCACGCGTACTCGTTCGGCAGTTCTCCAGTATTTCCGTCTTTCACCAACTTTATATATATATAAACTCCAACTTGCCTCCAAAGTGCCTCATGCACAGACAGGTACGCAGACAGCAAAAGTACGCCAGAGTCGGACTTCAATTCGTGATGCTTTTATTTAGTGCAAAATACGGTGCTTGTCGTCAGACGCGTTTCGGGCGCGTCCGTGCCCTTGCTCACTGATACCTGACGGTAACATAACACTGATTTTTAAAAGATGGATCATCTACATTTTTCGCGCCAACCAGTAATTGAACATGGTAACAGAAATAGGACTATAAGGTACACATCACAGGTAGAGACTGGAAAACGCAGGCGCCATTTTAAAGTGCATACAGTGTAACGTTTTGACATCAGACGATTGGCAAAAGGTAAACAAATACTCTCATTAAAACCTTGATAGTGTACTGTAAACATTGATAAATCTTAAAAAAGTGCATATGTGCTGTTTATATATATATATGTAGTGACCAAGGCGGCTGTGACCGTCGAAACGCGTCTAAGCAGTATGGAATAAAACAATAATCCTTGAAAACCATCCCACGGAGTCGGTTCCTACATTTGTATGTTGACAAGAAGGATTGACGTAATATATCAATATATCTATATATGATATATTTGAAAATCTACCTTGGTGTTTTGGAGATCTGTTCCGTGGTGATGCGAGGAGACGCATTGCAGGACTCTTGTTTCTATATATATATATATATATATATGTATATGTATATATATATATATATATATATATCCACGTTCAGCAAAGCTCCTACTGCAACCCTTCGCCTACGTGGGTGTGGCTCGAGCCGGCGGAGCAGCCGGAATCAATATCCAAAAGTAACGGCGTTCCTCACGAGCACTCAGACAAAGGACCACACAGCAAACCACAGGATTACCAAGACGATAGATTTATTTCTTCATAAATCTCGTGACGCGTTTCGCACTCCAGAGAGTGCTTGATCACACAAGTTGCACAGAGTCAATTACATTATTTATGTTAGTTACACCGTAAACATCAAGAAAGGACTCATGTTCTTAGTCAGTCCTGTAAGCTTACACAACTTTGGAGGCCATATTGACATGGTGTATAACGCATATGTTGACGTGTTGGTACAAAAGCAGGTATGAGTCATGTCCACTCTCCTACTAGATCACTGTTGTTCAATTCACCACAATGTTTCTATGTAAATAAAATTGATAGACCGCTATTAATTATACGAACACTTTAAAATAAGGAAATTAATAGCATTGTGAGTCATGACAAAAGGTAACTCATGAATCGTGAAATCCAATGGTTGTAAGTACATTGTAGGGATTTTACTTAATGTTCTTATACGGGACGCCTCCCAGTTGCGCGTCATGCTTGGGTCGTAGTCATGGCTACGTGAGGTAAACAGGAACTGCTCGTGTCCAGTGTTCGATCAACGCACACACTGGTCACGATAACGGATTATGTAACCTCTGGTTAGTGACTGAATATTAAGCCCAAAATATCGGGAGTGCAGATGAAGTGTGTGTTTCAGGGATATCCAAAGGGTCCTGTTACGGGACTCCTCCCCGTGTGTGTCATGTTAATGCATAGATAACAAATGGAGTAGTACATGTAAGGAATTGTTGGATTTGTTGCATTCTGTTTCTGCTGGGATTCCAGAATTCCTTCTTCATGTGGCTATTAGCGCAAGAGGAATAAACACCCTACATCCACGTGTAGATCGTGTCCAATGGATGGACAACGAGACACTGTCGCAACTGTGTACAGTTACAGTTGCGCAATTTACCAGTGAACTCCCTTCTCACTAACCAGAGGGACAAATAATGCACAATCGCGTGCAGAAAGTGTTCAGCTCGCGTAGCCATGACTACTGTCGGAGCATGACACACACGGGGAGGAGTCCCGTAACAGGACCCTTTGGATATCCCTGAAACACACACTTCATCTGCACTCCCGATATTTTGGGCTTAATATTCAGTCACTAACCAGAGGTTACATAATCCGTTATCGTGACCAGTGTGTGCGTTGATCGAACACTGGACACGAGCAGTTCCTGTTTACCTCACGTAGCCATGACTACGACCCAAGCATGACGCGCAACTGGGAGGCGTCCCGTATAAGAACATTAAGTAAAATCTCTACAATGTACTTACAACCATTGGATTTCACGATTCATGAGTTACCTTTTGTCATGACTCACAATGCTATTAGTTTCCTTATTTTAAAGTGTTCGTATAATTAATAGCGGTCTATCAATTTTATTTACATAGAAACATTGTGGTGAATTGAACAACAGTGATCTAGTAGGAGAGTGGACATAACTCATACCTGCTTTTGTACCAACACGTCAACATATGCGTTATACACCATGTCAATATGGCCTCCAAAGTTGTGTAAGCTTACAGGACTGACTAAGAACATGAGTCCTTTCTTGATGTTTACGGTGTAACTAACATAAATAATGTAATTGACTCTGCAACTTGTGTGATCAAGCACTCTCTGGAGTGCGAAACGCGTCACGAGATTTATGAAGAAATAAATCTATCGTCTTGGTAATCCTGTGGTTTGCTGTGTGGTCCTTTGTCTGAGTGCTCGTGAGGAACGCCGTTACTTTTGGATATATATATATATATATATATATATATATATATACTGCCGGCAACACAGCAGGGGTAGCCACACCCTAACATCCACACAAGTCCAATGAATTATGTGCTGGTAACGAAAAAAACACTTGAGCAGCGGCCACAATTCCAAGCGTGTTATTGCAACACTAGGTCCCGACGCGGAGTTGCGTCACTTCTTTCTCAGGGGCCCGTGAGCCTCCCACAATAATATGTTACATTACATCAATGGTGATATGTCATTTTTGGGACAATTGCAGAACACAGGGATCATGTCCCTGAGTCCTTTAATGGCAGGAGCAGTATTTTTGACTGGGTTGGTTATGGCCACCCAATCAGATTGTGAAATACAGCTGGACTGGTATTGGTCCCACGGCACTGAAAGGGGCAATGAGAGAAAAGGCTCACTTAGCCAATCAGAGGGCACTATTGTTTGAACTTTTGGTAAAACAGGACTCAGCTGAATCAACTGTACATCAGCACTTAACTAGTCAACTCTTAAGCCCAACGCCAACACCTCTTTAAACACAAATTTCTTGAAAAACTCCAAACAGATTTACACCATATCACAAAAAGTCACACTTTTTGAGTAAAGTTTTAACTTTTTTTTCAAATTTGGTATCATATCATTGAACTGTTTTTTCTGTATTGGAGAGCCAAATTTCCTTTGGGTATTAACATGAGAAATCAATGTTTTGAGTACCTCTACTCCCCCACCCCACCAGACCCTTTTTCTCAGTCCCCACTTGAAGGATTAGTACAAAACTTTCCAGAAAAGAGCTGAGGTGATGAACTTTCTTTTTCTAAAGTTCCGTACCGATGTGTACAGATTTGTCAAACACCACCAATGTTATTAGCAAAACAACAAACACTGTTTCAATTGAAACTCTGATCTAACTATAACTACAAAGTGGAGACCACCATGGTGTATAATTTAAAAAAAAAAAAAAATATCTTGGCTAATGCCAGACCTAAAAAGCCAACAAGTTTGTTTGTATGCCGTTCATTTAAAAGTATGTTTTTTTTCGGTTTCTTAGCACTTCAGCAGTGCTTAATTTGAGCTGGTGGTTTACGGGGCTCGGCACCGGCTCTTAATTGTCAGCACTGGGGCATGTGACAGTCTGCCACAAGGTGGCATTGTCTGGCTAATTTAGAGATGAACACAACAGTTGATTATTAACTCAATATACATTAAAAAGTAATATTACCTGCCACCCAAGCCATTCTTATAGCTTTGGGGGCCTGCAATAGTCCGAACTGTCACACTTGTAGGAGTGAGAATGTTAGTACTTGTGTAGTTGCTATAATTGGCAGCATAGCAGGGTAATGTGTGGTACACGGTCCATTGGCCTCGTGAGAGCCCCGCGTGGCACTTCTGTTTTTGCAAATTTAGCACTGCACTACAGTATAAGCATATTTGCAAGTTGATATTCATGAAGTGTGAATGTAGCTGGGGGAAGCTGAAGGGCTGTAGTTGGAGGTGGTGGGACTTAAAGGGTGAGGGGTCGGGACTTATTCGCTTCTGCGGTTTCCCTTAGTGTGACGACACTGCTACGACCCTCGGCATATGCATACTGTGCCAATAACTCTTTTATGCATGCCCCAAAACCTACTAGGATTATGCACATCTTTAGGATCCGTTCAAGCATACATTTTTGTCCCTGACAGACTAAAATAGTGTGCTGGGGAGATGCCACCCCTCTAAAAGTGACACGCTAATTTTGAGTTTGAGCACGCGCTGGGTGAGATAATAAATTCACAGCATTTGCTTCTAACTAAGGATTATGTTGACACGTGAAACGCAAATGAGCAGTTAGAAGAGATGACGGGGACAGCCGCTGCTTCCGCCCAACCCCCTCTTAAAGAAACATCCCCACTGTTTACACTGGCAACTAACAACAAAGAAGGGGCCGTAAGCAACAGCGGGCGCGTGCTCGGGTTCCCAGCAACCCTGGGCGTGCAAGAGAAAGAGGAAAACCACAGTCTTTTCTTAAATTAGACCATCTTGTGATACGGCAGCTTTAGAGCAACAGATGAGCTTTGTCTTCGAAACACATGATACCATATATAATACAAGGAACGCTGTTTATTTTTCCCTGCAAGATGTATGCTCGCATTGTGCCAAAAAAAGGCACCACGTTTAACAACCAAAGAGGAGTGGACGTGGATCAAAACAGAACTAGTGATGTCTGGGACAGTTTATCCAAACTACAGGAACACAGGAGGACTTCTTTGCTTAATTCGTGCCTGTGTTTCTTGGTTATTTGGTGCTAAATGCCTGTGGCAGGGTCTCTATCCTGTTTAATGATAAGAGTTACTTGTGTTCAATTAAAATCATCCTGCGCTACTAACATTATTAGTGTTATGATAGTAACAGTGTCGACAAGATTACATAACTGGCACGGCACAAGTCCTAAAAAAAGAAGTGGGGTGACGCTGACGTCACGACAGGAAGTGACGTCACGAAAGGTGGCTTGTACCATCACTTATTGCCTCCCATAGCTCACCCCTTAAACGTGATTGCATCAGAGAAGCCAGCCCATGAGCAACGTTCTGAATGGGCTCCGATCTCACCCCAGAGAGGCCAAAGAGTGAATGTGTGGCTCCATTTGCACCAGTTATCGAGCACCAGGTAAAATAAGTGGGGGGACGCCGTCCACCCGCGTGGTACCCCGACTCGAGCTCTGATAACTGGCCACCATGTACAAGATACCGGCTGTGAAAATCTGGCTGCATCAGGGAGGGTTGCCAGTGGTAATGTAAAACGGCTTTGTCAAGTTTGAATGCTCCTACGTGAGTAATACAGAACAGCCATGGCTGCAATGCCCCTGGCACCAAGGTAATATAGTTATTTACACACCTCCCCAATGCCACATGAATTATCACTCAAATAACAGCTTTTCGTATATTATGGAAATGTACCCATTTGTCTCAAAACATCACTTCTAAGTTCTGAAAATACTGTACTTTGAACACCTTCAATTTGGCTATGCGTATCTCAATATGAAGATGCAAGGTTTCTAGTTTAGTAAGGTGGGATGCACACAGGAGGGCTACTTACAGGCAGCTGGGGCGCTCCCAGTAGTTCACGAGCCACTCGTTGGACACGTTTGGTCTATGGTGTGGCCGAGTGCAGCGTTCCTGATTAAACAGAGTTTTTTTGCCAAACTGTGTGCATTGTAACAAAATGTAATGCATGAAACTTCATAAATGTTCTGGAAAAATACAAAGAGTGCAAAAATAGCCCAGATCTGTACTTGCATGCACTTGCAGCAATAAAATATCCCATTCGAAGTTAAACATATGATATCGCTGGTGGCACTTCTGTATTCACAAATCAGCACCCCATTACGACGGGCTCACAAATCACACATCTGTATTCCCGCTCCCACAATTACCAATGTGGCAATGGACAACGGACACAAGAGTTTGGAATATCATGTACAATTTCCGCAGTAATCCCACATTTTTGGCCCTTTCCCCACCAGGTTTTTGTTGGTAAAAAGTTTAGGTAGGAAAAGATAGGGGATGTGACAATCCAGTATTCCTTGTAATTCCCAATTCAACAAGAAACATTCCTAGCCAAACTCGGAATTACAGCTTACTTGTAACAGTGCTCTTTGCATACCCGGTTTTTACCTCTTCCCCATCTCTGGGTATTTGCAAGACCTGACTATTCCATCTGCAAAGGAGTACCTAGAAAATTCAATCTTTCCCCATTCCATCTACCCATCCATCAACTCTGTCACCTTTCCATCTAGTTCGCCATCCATCAATCCATCCATCCATCCATTCTGCCCTTTACCCATCCTTCCAATCTGCCATCCATCCGTCCATCCATTCTGCCATAAACCTATCCCTTCCATCTTTTCACCTATCCATTCACCTATCCATTTACTCATCTTATCACTCACTCATTCATCCACCTACTCATTCATCCATCCTTCCTTCCACCCTTTCATCCAGTCAATTTTCCTTCATTCTTTCCCTGTTCTGTTTACCCATCTGTCGTTCTTCCTTGCTCCTGCTTGCACTTCTATTGATGCTGTTTTGCTTTCTAGCGTTAATTGTGAGCTTTCGTCTGTCAAGTTGCAGACAGAGAAGGCCCATAAAGAACCCCACCTATACTGTTGCTGCTAAAGAGGAGGGTTCACCTGCCCATCTGTCTAAACATATTTGAATGCATACATGCCAACATTTTAGAAGAGAAAAGTGAGAGATTTAAAAAATAACCAGGAGTATGTATTTCCCCATTGACCTCAATTGGAGTAGAGGAAATTGAAGGTGGGAGACATCCAAACTAAGCCATTTTTGGCGTATGAAATTGGGAGTCTCCCACTTGAATCAGGTCTATTGGCATCTATGTTCTGAATGCTAAGTGACACTGTTGAAGAATCAGCCGCAATATCTTATGATGTATGCAAAAGCTTTGCAGTTGACCCTCAGGATGTACATTAGCCCATGTGGCAGTGACATGAGATGAGTGGATATGAGCCTACGAAGATGGGGTGCCTTCCATGGGGATTGGAAATGCACTGATAGTGACACTGAACATGCAGATTTGTGTGCCAGCGTTGAACATCTCTGATGCCCCATGCATGACCTCACAACCAAGAGAGTTGTTCAAGAGGTGGGAGTACTGCCTCAAGGAGCACTGGCTTTAGAATGTCTTTGGCAGGATGCTTAGCGCAACCAGACATAGACAACACAACATGGTTGACTGGCCTAAATGGGATAGGAATCTGCAGCATCGCATCACTCTTTGCTGATGCCGCTTCCTGCTGGGCGGCTGATGATCCTGCCTCCCTGCTTCAAAGAGTGAGTTGTCCCATGACGAGGGACACCCACCACCAGAACCTGGGTGGAGGGGAACACCCTACCTGATCAAAGACTTCGAAGACCTCCTGGGATATAACCAGGGAACCCTTGAACTGGAGGGCAGATCGCTTTTTGGACACAAGAGAGCCCTGCTTACTTCGTCGCGGCTCCCGGATCGTACCTCATGTACGCCAAGCATCTCGCCATCCTGGGCCCTGCTGACATTGACGCGGCTTGGACCTTAAGAATCGTACCTCCGGTACACAAAACATTTCACTATCCCAAGCCCTGCTGACTTTGTCACGGCTCGGACCTTGAGAATCGTACTTCTGGTACACGAAGCATTTCACCATCCCGAGCCCTGCTGACTTTGTCGCGGCTCGGACCTTGAGAATCGTACTTCCGGTACACAAAGCATTTCACCATCCCGAGCCCTGCTGACTTTGTCGCAGCTCGGACCTTGAGAATCGTACCTCCGGTACACGAAGCATTTCACCATCCCGAGCCCTGCTGACTTTGTCGCGGCTCGGACCTTGAGAATTGTACCTCTTGTACATGAAGCATTTCACCATCCCGAGCCCTGCTGACTGTGTCGCGGCTCGGACCTTGAGAATCGTACCTCCTGTACACGAAGCATTTCACCATCCCGAGCCCTGCTGACTTTGTCACGCTCAGACCTTGAGAATCGTACCTCCTGTACACAAAGCATTTCACCATCCCGAGCCCTGCTAACTTTGTCGCGGCTCGGACCTTGAGAATCGCACCTCCTGTACACGAAGCATTTCACCATCCGGAGCCCTGCTGACTGTGTCGCGGCTCGGACCTTGAGAATCGTATCTCCTGTACACGAAGCATTTCACCATCCCAAGCCCTGCTGACTGTGTCACGGCTCGGACCTTGAGAATCGTACCTCCTGTACGCAAAGCATTTCACCATCCCGAGCCCTGCTGACTGTGTCGCGTCTCGGACCTTGAGAATCGTACCTCCTGTACACAAAGCATTTCACCATCCCGAGCCCTGCTGACTGTGTCGCGGCTCGGACCTTGGGAATCGTACCTCCTGTACACGAAGCATATCACCATCCCAAGCCCTGCTGACTGTGTCACGGCTCGGACCTTGAGAATCGTACCTCCTGTAAGCAAAGCATTTCTCCATCCCGAGCCCTGCTGACGGTGTCGCGTCTCGGACCTTGAGAATCGTACCTCCTGTACGCAAAGCATTTCACCACCACGAGCCCTGCTGACTTTGTTGCGGCTCGTACCCTGAGGATCGTACCTCTTGTACGCAAAGCATTTCACCATCACGAGCCCTGCTGACTTTGTCACGGCTCGTACCTTGAGAAACGCACCTCCTGTGCGCCAAGCATTTCACCATCACGAGCCCTGCTGACTTCGTCGCAGCTCGTACCTTGAGAAACGTACCTCCTGTACGCAAAGCATTTCACCATCCCGAGCCCTACTGACCTTGTCGCGGCTTGTACCTCGAGAATCAAACCCCTACTCTTGGACTGTGAGTACCCGTGTCGCCCTAGCTACTCGAACCCAACCCGAACTGACTTATTGTGGAATTGTACTGTCATTGGGCCTTGCCTTCTTCCATGTCGCCCCAGCTGAAGGGGCCTTGCTTCACCACGTCGCCCCAGCTGAATGGGCCTGGTTCTTTGTTATTCCCCATTTATCGTTAGACACTGTGAGTACAAGTGGCGTTGCTCAAAGACATACCCTACCCTGGCCTGAACTAAACCAACCTAAGTATTTTTTTGTATATGACTCAACCCCTTTTTAATATTGTGGATTTTTCGTTAACGTGATTGGTCTTGTGATAAAGTTATATAAAGAAACAGATATTGTTACATAAAACCTGTGTAGTGTCCATCTGTAGTGGGTCTCTTGTATTACTGTATGTGGTCATAAATGCTTTACACACTGCCTCTGAATTAAGCCTGTCTGCTCGTGGTACGTTACTATAAGGGTGAACAGGGGTTATTTTGGGAGAGTACCTCCCCCCTTTCCTTGGGAGTGGGGGTTCCTGCTTGGCTTTGGTGTAAACCCCAGCCAACTGGGAATCCCATTTCCAACATGTATGATAACTCTATACCAAAGTCACCGCCATCAACGTCCTTGGACAACAGGCCCACAGTACCATTACACATCTAGGTGGAACCCCTGAGAGTACCTTTTGGGTATAAAAGAACCTCATCTTCACTGGGTATCCAGAGGAGAAGCTTCCACGCTGACACTATGCGCTGAGGTCCCGGTCTGCAGAAGCCCCAGCACGCAGTGGTCTGGCATCCCTTGCGGGGTGTCCGACTCGAGACCAAGACGGTGTTCTTCATTCTCTCCCATCAGGTATTGGGGATGGCTCTTTCCTAGGGGATTCTTTGCTTTACAACCACATACATGCTAGGTAAACGTAGGTACAGTTAGATAGGGTTTGGATCGTAGGAGTATGCTTGATTACTGCTATGTAGCGATATGCCTGCATGTATTTACTGTTTTAGCACAGTGGTAGAATTCTATCTTTTATTTTCTGTGTTGGCACTTGTAATCCTATATATCTGTTTCTGTCTAATGATTGTTGTAGCAAACATGTCTTATACTAGAATGACACTGGTTCAATAAATGCTCATTGAAAACGTCTGCATCGTTTATTCTGTGTATCTCTGAGACTAAGTGAGCACGTTTGACTGAGCAAAAAGTGCTGTACTGTTTCCACGATCCCTGAGGGATCAAGGGTTGTCATGTTCGATAGTTGCCAGAAACTATTTGCTCCTTGGAAAGGTTAGGGGGCTTATAGTGACACTGTGAGCTAGCGGGTGTAAAGGCTAACATATCCTTTGGAGGTGTCTGGAAAGAGTCTGGAAACCAACCCCTTAGTTTATGTTGTCGAAATGTGCAGATCCTATGTATTATTAGGAACTACACAACATGTTTTACTACAACATCCACATCTGAACACGTTCCTGTAACCAGTACTAGTAATCCATCTCAGCCCTCAGACTATCCAACCATTAGCTCTCACATCCAATGCTACTCTCTGTCTGACCACTCACTCGCCCCTGACATATATCCAACATGCTTTAAATGTTGTCAGAAAACACTGACTTTGTTCTCTGGATTCAATGGAAGGGGATCATTTTTCTGTCTCTCACCTCCTCCACCAAAGCCCATATACACAGGGATATGAGGGCCAGTGATAGAAATGGGGAAAGGGAAATGAGATAAGAGAGAAAATAGAAAAACTGGATGCCCCCACTCTGCCTTGTTACTCTGCTGGGCACTGATATCTGCAGAGTGAAGAGGGTATCTAGAGGCAATAAGAGCTATCGTAGTAACCTGGCATGAAAATCTTGCATATGTCTCTAACAGTGAATGGGTATACCAAAGCTGTATCTCTGTATAACCAACTCTGTGCTCTAAGTTGACACTTGTTATTCCTGAAAGTAAAACATACAATATATGAGTATCCTATATATATGTCTGTCAAAACATCTCACTATTAGTAAGAAAACGACCTCAAGTGTTGTGAATTTGCAACTTCTGTGGAAGATGAGCTTAGTTCCTATTTGACTTTTTATTCCGCTGCAAAGGTAATTAACGGGAATTTATATTCTGTGGTTCGTACTATAACAATTCTTAAATTTCTTACTGGAACTCTGGATACCTTAGGTGCAATAAGATATACATGTCATGGGTAACCTTGTCTTGTGCTTAGAATTCTTTCTGTTCTGTCACAGGATCAAAACCCAAGTGTAATGCAACTGTCTTTACAATCTATAGAAATGCTAAAAGTTAAATGTTTAAAACAGCTCAAAGTTTGTTTTTGCAGCACTACTCGGTTTGCTGAATATTTCTCTATATATTCCCCAATGTGCTCTAACAAACCCCTAAGGAAGCAACTGTTCTTTACAAAAGCAAATTCTGGATCTGTGTAGATAGGTCCTGGCTGCTAGAACATTGTAGCTCAATTGCCTAGCAAGGGTGACGTGAAGCATGAGGGAAGTTATACTTAGTAATCCAAGATGGCTGTTGCCATTTCCAAACAACTGCTGGGAAATGTAGTTTGTCATTGAAGTGCTGTTGCAAAGTGCATTCTTCACACATGCAAAACCTCAAACCAGGCAGCTCAGATACTCTGTGAAGACCACCAGCCTATTCTTCTTTGAGATGAACTCAGTGCAAATGTGTTTGAAGTATCGCTCCCCTGCACCCACTAAGTCTTAAGTGGTAAGCAATACCTACTGATGCGCCTACTGACAAATGTGCAGTGTGCTTTTCTCTCATAAAACATTATTGCAGAATCCTTATCATCCACCAGCTATTGCCAGTTTTTCAATTCCCCTTTCTCTTCAGGTTACTAGAGAAATTGATCTTAAATCGCCTCATACTCCACCTCTCCTCAAACACCATACTGAACCCTCTTCGATGCAGTTTCTTCACATTCCACTCAGTGGAAACAGTGCTCTTGTATGTACTTAACGTCATCACTTTTGCACAACACAATCAACTCCTTTCCATATTCATACTTTTGGACCTCTCCGCTACTTTCAATATTGCTCTGTTCCACTCCCTATATTCATTAAACGTCACTTGCCTAGAACACAATCGGTTCATCTCCTACCTCTCCAGCCTCTCTTACCATGACACTTGGGTCCCATTCGCACCCATCCCACTCCCAGTTGGTTTACCATAAGTCTCAGTCATTGGTACTCTCTGTACATCACCGCTCTAAGAGATTTCTCCTCCTTCGACTTCTCATGTCACCTTTACACCGTTGATACCCAAATCATCTTCTGCTTTCCGATTTTCACCTTTTACACTCTACCTTCAATCATGTTAGTCAGACTGACTAACAGACATCTAGCACTGGATTGTACTATGGTTCCTCATACTGACCTTCTTGAACACTGAGGCCATTTAACTTCTTTTCCGGCAATCACAACAATCTACTATAACCAATCTCATGCCTTCTATATTGGAACTCCCTACCACCCGGCATTCAGGACATTCTCCCTCTTCAAGAGTTAAAAGCTGAGCTGATAATTCCACACCCTGTAAATTCCAATGTGATGCCTTGTAGAATTTATCTGTTGAATTATTATCAAATTACACTGTGTCGAATGGGAGATTATTCTGTACTACTGTACTACTGCTGGTTTCCCAATGTTCCAAGGGGTGCACCCCTGAAATGCGGCAGTCTATCCCCACACAAATTTCACTGGGTTTTTCCTAGAAGAAATTGTGTGGGAGGAACCTGCGATTGCTTGAAGGTCCATACATCAGTGGATTCCAATGCAGCGTGAATGTCAGTCTGTAACAAACTCAGGATTCCTGCTGGCCCTACTCAACAGGTGCTTTCCTGCAATGTGCCACAAGCTTCCACTGTTGTCTCCACTCACGCATGTGTACTTCAATCTGTCCTCATGGCTTTTGGCGGTCAGTGCAAAACTGACTCGCCTTACGCAAATCAATGCTGATTATGCTCCTCCTGGCTACAGTTCACCCTGAACTGCCAGGTGAGGCCACCTCTAGAAGAGGGAATACTAGCAACCTCAGATCGGTTTTTGCCTATTTAAACGTCATCAGTGAGGTATGGATTGGATCCTGTATCACAGTGAACGAGGAGCCCCCGTCTGGCCCATACCCTTACCACTTAGGGTGTTAAATCAAACACACAGCTAGTGATGAGGGGAATACTTGTAAATAATCTAAACCACACTAACAATCACTCTAGTTAGTACTCCAGGATTATGATTCCTAAACTAACAGAGCACTTTCGAGAGTAACAATCGAATAATAATTAAGATATTAATAGATACAAATATCAACGGTAGAAAAGAAATTGCATGAACACATTGTTGACCTTTAGCTAGTGAAGAAAAGAATCGTTTGTAAAATGAGACACTGGCGCAAATATATTTAAACTTGGACTCGAAACTAAAGAGAAAAAGAGAAACATGTTAAAAAAACTAGAAAGACAATATAAAAGTAGGAAAAAGAAAGAATGATTACCAAGGAATAAAAAGCAGAGAGAGAGAAAGAGTTAATCAAGAGAACAGGCACACTATATTAACGAATCAAATATGATTCCTCTATTGTCATATTTAGCGAGGACTGACATGTATTTATAGCAAATTCATAAAAAAGGAGTTAAAGCAGCTGTAGCCAAGCACAGATTCTTCTGACAATCAACTGGTAATTAACAGCACTTCATACTAAATAAACCATTTGGAGCTGAAATAGGACACATGCACGTATAAGTAAAGTATATTTCCAAATCAAGTCTTATTACCAGACTCGCGTCATGTTCAGAGTTAATTTACACACCAACGCTGTCCGATTTTGATGTATTGAGATTATGGTCCTGATGCTTATGATTTCAGTTTTGGATATCAAACAATTCAAGATAAGTGTATGTGAAACACCCAGGATGTGAAACCTATGATAAAGTTACCAGAAAAACATCACAAATAAGAAGAAGTCGTTTTTCAAATACAAGATATATCACGAACCAAACTGGTTCTCTTGGAGTGAGCTAAAGAACAATGATGGATCCCACCCAGATCTGTGACTGGGGATGAGTGTCTGAAACGTTTTCAGCGCGCCACCCATCATCTCCTTGCGCTTGCCTTATAGCAAGGGCAATGTCAGAGGAAACCGAGGGCAAGCCAGGAAAAGAAGCTGCAACGTCTTGGTATCTTTCATTTATGTCTATGGGAGTTAATGAGAAAAAAATTTCACTTGACATCTCTACATAGCTCAATCTTCTGTAAATCATCTCTGATGAGATGTTATGAACATTCTGCCAATAAGGAAGCGTGAGGGAAAATACAACAGGGAAAATGTATGATAGAGGTCAAAGGGAGGCCCATAGACTGTAAGAGGACTTCCATCTAACATTTCTTTAAATCATTCTGCGCATGAATCCTATGTACCAATGGACTGATCACAAAGTCATGTTGAACTGGTAGTCATGCAAAGACGCTGATAACAGCCAGGGCACAAATTACAACATATCTAAGCCTATGACAGTTTTTTCTTTCTGTCAGCAGGGAAGCATCCAAGAGATATGTAACACTGATGTGAAATGGCAGTCATTGTTTGCCTTAATTCAAGGAGGTGTGATGAACTTTTGAGATCTTCGACTAAAAAACGGGAATCCATAACCGCTGGCTGGAGATGCCGTCACTGCGCATCGAGCGGGTGCATATATCTGTGGAGGAGCCCTGCTCCACCATGCCTCAGCAGGCAGGTTTGCACATCTTCTCTCCAGACAGAAGAACCGAATGTAACATGAAAGACATCAAAAACACACATGCACTCTCTCTCTCTCTTTCTCCCCATTATGCTGGCATTTAATGCAAACCTATGCTTCTTTGGCTATTGGGATAATAAGGCCTTTTGCATGTCCTTCAAGTCTCAACAACAAAGCAAAGACCAATGTATCCTAACTGTCTCAATAGTAGAAATGCCAGTACTGTCAACACCGCATACCATCTCTGCAGCGTACTCCAACCACTCATGGCTCCCATGACTAGGAGCATGGAAGAAAGGAAGTACAACAAGCAACACGTCCAAAAATGGCTCACCCTTGACTTGGCAATTGAAGTGTTACACGGTGTGTACATAAGTGCACGCGCTACTGGAACCCAGGAACCTGATGTGGGTCTGCCTCATGCCCCAAAACACGCTCATCTTGGATGAACATAGCGACCCTTTGCAGGGCCAATCACAAGTACTGGTGCACAACCATCCTGGAACTCAGTGGTGCAGAGTGGTGCAAGACTTGCCCAAGGAATGCATAGCTGACATATACATAGAGAAAGTACACAAAATAAATGCAATCCTTTACAAAAGCTGAATCATGGAAACCTGAGGAGACTCTTAGATACTGCTACCAGATTTATGCACACACCCCAGGCTCACACATCCTGCCACAGTTCCTAGGTAAAACCACAGCCTCAAAAGGGGCAACCACAGCAGCTGGCATATTGATGCCCCTTTCTGCACAAAAACAAGCATGCCTACAACACAGGCACCCTTGCATCATGGTGCAAGGGTGCCTGCGTTGATGCAAGGGTGGCTGCGTTGGTGCTAGGCTGCCGAAACGCTACCAGCGCAATGGGAAAGGATAGGTATGCGCTGTATTGTGTATATACGGTGCATTCCTGCCCTTTCCTAGTGGCCTTACGGTCACCGCAATGCTGAGTCGGTGATGCGGCAAGCGCAAGGTAAGTGGTTTTATTAATTTTTTTATTTTATTTTTTCTACACCATCATCTGTTGACCCCGCCCGCTCCACCCCTCCGCTCTTACCTGAACTGGCCGCACCTGAATGATAGGTGGATGGACAGGTGGAAGAATTACAGAGTAAAGGGATGGATGGATAAGTGGGTGAAAAGATGGGTGGTAGTATGAATGGATGATGGATGGATGGCTAGGTGGATGGATGGGTAAGCAAATGGATGGCAGGATGGCAAAGTGGATGAATATATGGCAGAGTTGACAAATACATGGAAGGAGTGGGTGGATGAAGGACGGATGGATGGATGGCAGAGTGGATGGCAATGTGAATGGATGGATGTCAGAATGGATGGCAGAGTGGATAGCTGGACGGCAGAGTGTCTAGCTGGATGGCAGTGTGTATGGATGGATAGCAGAGTGGATGGATGGATGGCAGACTGGATAGGTGGATAGCAGAGTGAATGAATGGGTGGCTGGATGGATGGACAGCAGAGTGGATTGATGGATGGCAGAGTGGATATATGATGGATCAATCGATGATGGATTGATGGATGGCAGATTGGGTGGATAGATAGATGGATGGCAGAGTGTCTAGATGGATACCAGAGTAGATGGGTGAATGGATGGATGGCAGAGTGGATGAATGAATGGATGGCAGAGAGGATGTATGGGTGGATGGGTGGCAAAGTGGATGGATGGATGGATGACAGAGTGGATGGGTGGATAGATGAATGGATGGATGGATGGATGGATCAATGATGATGGATGGCAGACTGGATGGGTGGCTGGATGGATGGAAAGGGGAACGATTTATTGAAAGATTAAAGATGGATGGAAGAATGACTGGATGACAGGATGTGAAGGTGAAATAGTGGATAACAGCAGGTGGATGGAACCGTGAAAGAATGAATGGATAGATGCATTGATAGAAGAGGCAACAAAACTGTTCTAGCAAGGGTTTGGCTCTCTTGCTTGTTGGCATCAATGCTTTAGTTAAAAGTGGGGGGTATTTTAATGTTCTGGCTATTCCCTTGCTGTGACTGCAGACATCAGCCAGACCATTGCTCTTCATGTTATTTCAGAGAACAGCCTTAAAAGGAACATCTCCTGAAATTCATTTCAGTGCTTAGAAAATGTATGCAATAGACAAGCATTTGCAATGCAATAGGTCTCGAATTAATTACGTTTGAGCTACTGGCATTCCTAAATATTGCAACACCAATTGCAACAAAAGTCTATAAATTGTACACCAAAAAAATGTGTATTTATTTTTGTAGCAATGGTGGCATGCTGCGCTTTAGATGAATATGTTTAAAAGAAAACCAACGAAAGAAATTTTGCAACAAGAATCGATTTACAAAGGTACATCCCGGTGCTTTAACTGCAAAAATTGCAACAACGTAATACCAGGAAACATTCTATTACACCCACGCACTGGAGAAAAAATAATGCTTAGACATACAACAAATTGTGACTCAGAACATGTGGTTTACTCGATAAAATGCCCGTGTGGGCTACTATATATTGGGAAAACTGATAGAAAGTTAAAACTAAGACTTTCTGAGCATAAAAGTCGTATACGCAACAAAAACCACACGTCACGGTTGGCACAGCATTGGATTGAGAAAAATCACACTATAGCTCAACTTCGTTTCCAAATCATTGAACTAGTGCCACAGAGACTAAGAATGGACAACGCTAAAATACTTTTACAGAGAGAAGCCTTCTGGATCCGAAAATTACAGACATTAGTTCCCCATGGGCTAAACGACAAGATGGAAATGGTATGCTTCCTTTAAAGTTCAGATATAGCAATAGGGATCCTAACACACTATCACATACACACAAATTAAATGACATGTGGTTATATAAGGGCGCCATCATTAAATGAATGCATTCTAAAGAAATGAGAGATATGGATTGTATCATAGGCAGTCGTATATAACGTTTTGTCATCATCTACCTAGAACGGGATATGAATAGATTGTAAATAGGCAGGGTTATTAGCAACTTGGTAAATGAGATGTTTTTGACAACATGGATGAGTTAAATATAAAATAGTTTGTCTTGAATATAAAGGATCTCATCAGTATATGAGTACCAATTTCAGGGGATTAAATCAAATAGTTCGCTCTCGCATCCACAACAAAAGGTCATGTTTATCTCAATATGCACAGTGTCAACAGCAATGCTGCTTTATGAAACCAACTTACTTAAGGAATTACATAAAACAATTAAACGCGCTAGGAAGTCCTTTACAAACACAATTTCTTGATACTTCGAATAATCTTCACGCATACCGTAAGAGAAAATTCGCCTTTTTATTTTGATTCTTATTTTCAAACACCGACACCACGTTAAGATGTTTTTTAAAGTCGCCACCAAAAAAACTATAGAATGGCGTTTTCACTGTCCTATACCCGCTGTTTATGTTCATACGCTTGTCAGCACATAAATCTACATCTAAGACACATAAAGTTGTCTTTGTCAAACTAGAAAGCTTTCCATTGCGAGCACCGTTTATAGTCCGCTGTTTATGTTTATGTATTTGACAACAAGAAAGTTGTAATAAAAGAGGGACACGCGTGTTCGGCTTAGTTCTCGGCCGGCGAGCTAGTAGACGGTTGTTTGGTCGGAAGAAAATTCTTAAAAGTCGAACGGTAAGCTAAATCAAAAAATCCTCGTACAGAATTAGCGACAGTTCGGGTTGAGATAGTAAGTTTTATAATAGTCTTTATCTCTTCGTCCTTTTAGTATCGCGAACGAAAACAGCAGCGAGACCGAAGTTTAAATCAAAAGGCTCGCAGGTAAAAGCACTAATAGTTTCCCTTTCGTAACTTCACCAATATTTTCATATAGAATGGCACACTGATGATTGTCATTTGTTCCATTCAGGTTTCAATTCACGTATGCGAGACTCAGATTATATGCAGGTGAGCTTTTCACTTGAATTCTATTACGCGTTTTACTCAGTTTTGGTTTTTTGGTTAAATGGCTCTATAACACTCGTTTTTGTCCTTCACTGTAGATGCAGCACTAATTAAACCACAGGTAATTCAATCCCCTATCTCCTATTAAAAGAAATTTAGCAGTGGTGTCCAATAGACAAACTCTATATGACAGTTGGACTCTCCTTTTTTCAGAACACTGATAAATAATTAAAACGAGCCTACAGAGACCCCCCTTTATTTCCACGCACTTTGGGTAAGGTTTAGTTGAGTAACTTTAGAGCGTTGAACTAGAACATTTCAAAAAGCAAAATAAGTAATATTCTCCTTGTTTGTATCTTTTTTCAACAGACCCCCGACGAAGGGGCAAAAGCCCCGAAATGCATTGGGTTTTTTCTATTTTTGCGTTTTGGAAATTGTATTATTTGAATGTATATATAATGTTGTAACCATGAAATAATTACTGATTTCACAAGTAAAAATGTATGAAGAATAGATGTAAATGTGATACTCTCGTGATACTGAGATACTGATTAAAATAAATATAACGGTATAAAGGAGAAACATAATTTTTTGAGTAGTGCGTACTAGAGTCCTGGTGATTCATTGCACTAGGCCTTATTCATATGTTATACAAGTGGGCAGGCACTAATCTAGTACAGCACACGTATCGGAACAAAGGTTTAAACATACAGTTAAAACTGAGTGCAGCACCCTTCCTCATTCATTATAAAAGTAAAGTGCGCCATACTGCGATTGCTACAATAGTTAATTGTGGATGCATTAACAATTGATGTGTGCACTGATGGCTGGTGGAGTGTGCCTGTAGAAATTGTGCACTGATGACTGGTGGTGTGTGTGCCTGGTGGAATGTGCACTGCCAGCTAGTGGTGTGTTTGCCTGGTGGAAGAGTGCACTGACGGGTGGTGGTGTGTGTGCCTGGTGAAAGCGTGCACTGACGGCTGGTGGTGTGTGCCTGGTGAAAGCGTGCACTGATGGCTGTTGGTGTGTGTGTGCCTGGTGAAAGCGCGCACTGACGGCTGATGGTGTGTGTGTGCCGGGTGAAAGCGTGCACTGACGGATGGTGGTGTGTGTGTGTGCCTGGTGAAAGCGTGCCATGACGTCTGGTGTTGTGTGCCTAGTGGAAGCGTGCACTGACCGCTGGTGGTGTTTGTGCCCGGTGAAAGCGTGCACTGACGACTGATGGTGTCTGTGCCTGGTGAAAGTGTGCACTGACGGTGTGGTTGTATGTGTAGCTGTGTGCGTGGTTGTATGTGTGGTTGTGTGTGTGGTTGTGTGTGTGGTTGTGTGTGTGTGGTTGTGTGTGGTGTTGTATGTGTGGTTGTGTGTGTGGTTGTGTGTGGTGTGTTGCTCCCTCTGCTGGTTCCGGTTACTGTCAGCATTGTGTGTGAGCGGTTTACAAAACCAGAGAGAAATGGAGCCCGCGGGGCAGGGTAAGAGGGTCATGGGGTGCTATGTAGGGGAAGGAATTCTATGTCAGGACAGGAGGCTCCGATTATGCTTTCTCATTTCTTTATTAGAAATGCTCAGCAGCCAATAGAAAAACAGTATATAGAAATAAAACTACAGTACCCATGAACCACTGGGTATCACATGACATATCATAGAGTCACTGGCATAAAAGGTGCCTTAGAGAATACCACATCCTCTTTCTTTGCTGCTCCGCAGCCAGTTAAGTGCACTTTCTTATATATTGTTCTTCATTGTGCTTACTTCATGGATTGCATACATTTATTGTACTTGCTGTGTTTCATGCGTTCTACCGCTCTGTGTTAGTGCTCGACCGCAAATCTGCTTTGCCATGCTTCTGCCGCTTTGTTTGTTTTTTCCTTTGCGGGTCGCTTCCACGTTCGGGGAGCATTTTGGGAGCGCGCGCTGCCTCCTTGGTACAGGCGCTATGCGCCTGCACCGTTCTGTGTTGTGGAGCGGGAGTTTTTTGGCGGAGGAGCTCGCGTGCGGTGCGCGTGAGCTTCTCTACTTTGGGCTGCGAGGTGGCTGTTTAGGGCTTGCGCGAGCGCCATTTTACGGTGTTTACACACTTCTACCGGCACTGGAGCACAGATTTGAACGGCGTTTTTCGCCTAATTAAGCCCACAGCCTGCCCCAATTTACGCCCACTCTTCTATATCACTTGAGTTGGGCTGTATAATCTTCATAGGCTTTGCTTAGAGTGGCTTTTAAAAGCAAGCCCTCCCTCCACATTTGAAATTAACTTGTTTCACAGGTTCTGCCTTTGTATTTGGCTTGCTTTGGGTTTGGCCACTCCCATGCATTGTGCCTTTGGCCACTTTGATTTCAGTCTCCTCTATGGGCATTATTATTGCATTTTGTGTGTAACTATGGCAGAATCTTATGAGGAGGATGACTATTACTATGAAGGTGACGCCTCTGGCTCTATGAAGCAGGATTTAGTTGAGGCTCTGGATCAAGGAGTCCAGCAGTCAGTTAATAAGGCGCTGGTTCAGGCAATAACTCAATTTAAGCGTAATTTGCCCAAATACGCCCATCAACAAGGTTGGTTACCGACTTCTCGTGTTTCGTCCAAGTCTCCCTCTAACCCCCATAAGTCGGATTTTCAAAAGTTGGCGAAATCCTTGTCTTCTGCACAGTCATCTGCCAGGTCCTCAGTGGAGGCTGCCATGTCCCAGGTCCTCGATACTGACTCTGATGATACCCATTCCTCTTCATCCTCGGATCAGGTTGATCCTCCACCCTCCAAAAAGGTTCGTAAGGAGCATTATGTTGATGCTCCCACGCATCCTCCCCTTCTCAACTTTGACCCTTCAGACATTATTCATCCCAACTCGTCTTCATGTCTACCGTCCCCGGCTGTCGCAGAATATGTTCAGGCACATATTCGCCAGCCCTTTGAAAAAGGATGTCAGGGCTCGTCTAAGATCTGAGTGTCCTCGTCCTGATCTGGCTGACAATTTGGCTTACACCCCGGAGGTGGACCCTACCATGGTCGCCTACCTTAAGAAATATGCTAAAGATCCAAAGAAGGGAATTGACCAGGCATGGCGTTCCTGCCAGGATAAAGTGCTGGATTTATTAGGTCCTCTTACTAAGATCTTGGACCTGGGTTTTCAAGCCAAAGGGTCTTTGGGTCTTGTAGATCCAGATGACTTGATAGAGTGGTCCCAGCATGCCATTTGCCCATTGGGCAATGCCAATTGTGCAATTTCATGTGAACGTCACCGCTCCATCCTTCTAAAGTTGGATCCAAACTTGGCGGAGCTGTCTTCATCCGAGTCCGGTCCTTTGGCTCAGGGACTTCTTTTTGGCCAACCTTTCCTAAAGGAACTTACGAAGTTTGTGGCTACCTTCAGTGGGCTTGATAAGGCTCAAGCTTCTCTGCGAAGAGCCTTTGGACCGGTTTTTGCCAGGGCCGGGCGACACAGGGGACGCTCGTTCGGCCGGGGATCTCAACAGAATTCCCAGCGGGGATTCCAGTCCCAAAGAGGCAGAGGACAGGATGCCGGTTACAACAACCGTTCAAACTTCTACCCCTCTCGCAAAGGAAGAGGTCAGTATAAGAAAGGAAGATTCGGCGGCAATCAAGGAGGACATAACGATTCCAACACTTCAGGTGAGGTTAATTCCAGCTTCGGAAGTTGTATTGGGGGGCAGGGTCCAGTTTTTTCTGCACAATTGGCGTCTGATCTCCAACGATACCTGGGTACTGGAAACTGTTCAAGGTTACAAGATAGAGCTTTACCAGCTCCTGCATCAATCCTACCCTCCCACCCCATTGGTTTTCTCCCTTCAAGATCAAAAGTTCATTTCGGCAGAGATAGCTTCCCTTCTAGAAAAAGGAGCGATTCTTCGGACTACCCGCCATCCCAAAGGGTTTGTGAGCACAGCTTTTCTGGTTCAGAAGAAAGGGGGCGGGTCCATATTAGTGCTGAATATGAAGGATTTCAACGGAGGGGTGGTTTATCGCCATTTCAAGATGGAAGTCATCCATCTGTTGCGAGATCTGCTTCGAAAAGGAGACTGGATCGTCCGTCTCGATCTAAACGATGCGTATTTGTCAATTCCGATTTACAATCCGCATCGTCGGTTCCTGCAGTTCCAGTGGCAGGGGAGTTGGTACGAATACAAAGTTCTCCCGTTCGGCCTCTCGTCAGCACCTTGGTGCTTCACGAAGCTTCTGAGGCCCATCGTTGCATGCTCGGGGAGTTTGTCTAATTATATATCTGGACAACTTTCTGATCATGGTGGATTGTCCTCGCACACTCATGATGCATCTGGAGTGGTCTGTCACTCTCTTATAGTCTCTGGGATTTCTGGTAAATCCTCAGAAGTCTGTCTTCCTTCCTTCTCAGGTGATGGAATTTCTGGGCTTCCAAGTCAATTCCCTTTCTTGTCAGCTCCTCTTGCCCCATCAAAAGATTTGCTACATCAAGAGAGAGTTCTGTACTCTCCAAACAGCTTGTATAGTTGAGATCTATAGCTCGAGTAGTCGGCCTGTTGGCATCCTCGATTCAGGCGATTTTCCCGGGCCCTCTACACTACCGGGCATTTCAACGTTTGAAGATCCTTCATCTCCAGAAAGGCCTTTGCTATTCAGATCTGGTCCCTCTTTCAGAGGAAGCGAGGTGGGAGATGCAGTGGTGGTTGGACCACATGGATGCCTGGAATGGACGAGACCTGTTCGGACCGTCTCCGGAGGTGGTGATAGAGTCCGACGCCAGCCTGTGGGACTGGGGAGCCCGGTGCGGACCGTTGTTGACGGGTAAGTCGGTGGTCTCAACAGGAGTTTTCTCTCCATATAAATTGCCTGGAACTCCTGGCGGGGTCCTTTGCGATCCGTTGTCTTTCTCGTCGCCAGTCCAATTGTTGCATTCTGCTCCGCATGGACAATGTTTCGCCGGTTCGCTATGTCAACAAACTGGGCGGAACAAAGTCCAGGATATTGGCGGAGATCGCCAAGGATTTCTGGCATTTTTGTCCCCAGAGGGAGATCACTGTTATTGCCGAGTACCTTCCCGGTCGCAACAATCTGATTGCGGACTGGAATTCGCGCCACCTTCGGGACTTCAGCGATTGGAGGCTTCATCCTTGCAAATTCTGTTCTCTCCTCCGGGTTTGGGGCCAGTGTCAGATCGACCTGTTCGCCTCTCATCTCAACAGTCAGCTTCCCCTATTTTACAGCTGGAGACCGGACCCGGAAGCCCTGGCCACGGATGCATTTCTGCAGACCTGGCCACCGCTCCTGTGTTATGCCTTTCCCCCGTTTATGATGATTCCCAGGGTCTTGGCTTGCGCACAACGTTATCAGTCAGCACTGATTCTGATCACTGCGCATCAAGCGGGTGCGTATATCTGTGGAGGAGCCCTGCTCCACCATGCCTCAGCAGGCAGGTTTGCACATCTTCTCTCCAGACAGAAGAACCGAATGTAACACGAAATACATCATTTTCATCTAGAAATCAATCTTCCTTACAGAAACCATAGAACTCCTTTGTTTATGAGGCCTCACTCTTTTCTTCTTCCATCTTTTCAAGTAAGTGCAAAAGTCAAAAACACACATGCACTCTCTCTCTCTCTTTCTCCCCATTATGCTGGCATTTAATGCAAACCTATGCTTCTTTGGCTATTGGGATAATAAGGCCTTTTGCATGTCCTTCAAGTCTCAACAACAAAGCAAAGACCAATGTATCCTAACTGTCTCAATAGTAGAAATGCCAGTACTGTCAACACCGCATACCATCTCTGCAGCGTACTCCAACCACTCATGGCTCCCATGACTAGGAACATGGAAGAAAGGAAGTACAACAAGCAACACGTCCAAAAATGGCTCACCCTTGACTTGGCAATTGAAGTGTTACCCAGTGTGTACATAAGTGCACGCGCTACTGGAACCCAGGAACCTGATGTGGGTCTGCCTCATGCCCCAAAACACGCTCATCTTGGATGAACATAGCGACCCTTTGCAGGGCCAATCACAAGTACTGGTGCACAACCATCCTGGAACTCAGTGGTGCAGAGTGGTGCAAGACTTGCCCAAGGAATGCATAGCTGACATATACATAGAGAAAGTACACAAAATAAATGCAATCCTTTACAAAAGCTGAATCATGGAAACCTGAGGAGACTCTTAGATACTGCTACCAGATTTATGCACACACCCCAGGCTCACACATCCTGCCACAGTTCCTAGGTAAAACCACAGCCTCAAAAGGGGCAACCACAGCAGCTGGCATATTGGTGCCCCTTTCTGCACAAAAACAAGCATGCCTACAACACAGGCACCCTTGCATCATGGTGCAAGGGTGCCTGCGTTGATGCAAGGGTGGCTGCGTTGGTGCTAGGCTGCCGAAACGCTACCAGCGCAATGGGAAAGGATAGGGATGCGCTGTATTGTGTATATACGGTGCATTCCTGCCCTTTCCTAGTGGCCTTACGGTCACCGCAATGCTGAGTCGGTGATGCGGCAAGCGCAAGGTAAGTGGTTTTATTAATTTTTTTATTTTATTTTTTCTACACCATCATCGGTTGACCCCGCCCGCTCCACCCCTCCGCTCTTACCTGAACTGGCCGCACCTGAATGATAGGTGGATGGACAGGTGGAAGAATTACAGAGTAAAGGGATGGATGGATAAGTGGGTGAAAAGATGGGTGGTAGTATGAATGGATGATGGATGGATGGCTAGGTGGATGGATGGGTAAGCAAATGGATGGCAGGATGGCAAAGTGGATGAATATATGGCAGAGTTGACAAATACATGGAAGGAGTGGGTGGATGAAGGACGGATGGATGGATGGCAGAGTGGATGGCAATGTGAATGGATGGATGTCAGAATGGATGGCAGAGTGGATAGCTGGACGGCAGAGTGTCTAGCTGGATGGCAGTGTGTATGGATGGATAGCAGAGTGGATGGATGGATGGCAGACTGGATAGGTGGATAGCAGAGTGAATGAATGGGTGGCTGGATGGATGGACAGCAGAGTGGATTGATGGATGGCAGAGTGGATATATGATGGATCAATCGATGATGGATTGATGGATGGCAGATTGGGTGGATAGATAGATGGATGGCAGAGTGTCTAGATGGATACCAGAGTAGATGGGTGAATGGATGGATGGCAGAGTGGATGAATGAATGGATGGCAGAGAGGATGTATGGGTGGATGGGTGGCAAAGTGGATGGATGGATGGATGACAGAGTGGATGGGTGGATAGATGAATGGATGGATGGATGGATGGATCAATGATGATGGATGGCAGACTGGATGGGTGGCTGGATGGATGGAAAGGGGAACGATTTATTGAAAGATTAAAGATGGATGGAAGAATGACTGGATGACAGGATGTGAAGGTGAAATAGTGGATAACAGCAGGTGGATGGAACCGTGAAAGAATGAATGGATAGATGCATTGATAGAAGAGGCAACAAAACTGTTCTAGCAAGGGTTTGGCTCTCTTGCTTGTTGGCATCAATGCTTTAGTTAAAAGTGGGGGGTATTTTAATGTTCTGGCTATTCCCTTGCTGTGACTGCAGACATCAGCCAGACCATTGCTCTTCATGTTATTTCAGAGAACAGCCTTAAAAGGAACATCTCCTGAAATTCATTTCAGTGCTTAGAAAATGTATGCAATAGACAAGCATTTGCAATGCAATAGGTCTCGAATTAATTACGTTTGAGCTACTGGCATTCCTAAATATTGCAACACCAATTGCAACAAAAGTCTATAAATTGTACACCAAAAAAATGTGTATTTATTTTTGTAGCAATGGTGGCATGCTGCGCTTTAGATGAATATGTTTAAAAGAAAACCAACGAAAGAAATTTTGCAACAAGAATCGATTTACAAAGGTACATCCCGGTGCTTTAACTGCAAAAATTGCAACAACGTAATACCAGGAAACATTCTATTACACCCACGCACTGGAGAAAAAATAATGCTTAGACATACAACAAATTGTGACTCAGAACATGTGGTTTACTCGATAAAATGCCCGTGTGGGCTACTATATATTGGGAAAACTGATAGAAAGTTAAAACTAAGACTTTCTGAGCATAAAAGTCGTATACGCAACAAAAACCACACGTCACCGTTGGCACAGCATTGGATTGAGAAAAATCACACTATAGCTCAACTTCGTTTCCAAATCATTGAACTAGTGCCACAGAGACTAAGAATGGACAACGCTAAAATACTTTTACAGAGAGAAGCCTTCTGGATCCGAAAATTACAGACATTAGTTCCCCATGGGCTAAACGACAAGATGGAAATGGTATGCTTCCTTTAAAGTTCAGATATAGCAATAGGGATCCTAACACACTATCACATACACACAAATTAAATGACATGTGGTTATATAAGGGCGCCACTATTAAATGAATGCATTCTAAAGAAATGAGAGATATGGATTGTATCATAGGCAGTCGTATATAACGTTTTGTCATCATCTACCTAGAACGGGATATGAATAGATTGTAAATAGGCAGGGTTATTAGCAACTTGGTAAATGAGATGTTTTTGACAACATGGATGAGTTAAATATAAAATAGTTTGTCTTGAATATAAAGGATCTCATCAGTATATGAGTACCAATTTCAGGGGATTAAATCAAATAGTTCGCTCTCGCATCCACAACAAAAGGTCATGTTTATCTCAATATGCACAGTGTCAACAGCAATGCTGCTTTATGAAACCAACTTACTTAAGGAATCACATAAAACAATTAAACGCGCTAGGAAGTCCTTTACAAACACAATTTCTTGATACTTCGAATAATCTTCACGCATACCGTAAGAGAAAATTCGCCTTTTTATTTTGATTCTTATTTTCAAACACCGACACCACGTTAAGATGTTTTTTAAAGTCGCCACCAAAAAAACTATAGAATGGCGTTTTCACTGTCCTATACCCGCTGTTTATGTTCATACGCTTGTCAGCACATAAATCTACATCTAAGACACATAAAGTTGTCTTTGTCAAACTAGAAAGCTTTCCATTGCGAGCACCGTTTATAGTCCGCTGTTTATGTTTATGTATTTGACAACAAGAAAGTTGTAATAAAAGAGGGACACGCGTGTTCGGCTTAGTTCTCGGCCGGCGAGCTAGTAGACGGTTGTTTGGTCGGAAGAAAATTCTTAAAAGTCGAACGGTAAGCTAAATCAAAAAATCCTCGTACAGAATTAGCGACAGTTCGGGTTGAGATAGTAAGTTTTATAATAGTCTTTATCTCTTCGTCCTTTTAGTATCGCGAACGAAAACAGCAGCGAGACCGAAGTTTAAATCAAAAGGCTCGCAGGTAAAAGCACTAATAGTTTCCCTTTCGTAACTTCACCAATATTTTCATATAGAATGGCACACTGATGGGTGTCATTTGTTCCATTCAGGTTTCGTTTCACGTATGCGAGACTCAGATTATATGCAGGTGAGCTTTTCACTTGAATTCTATTACGCGTTTTACTCAGTTTTGGTTTTTTGGTTAAATGGCTCTATAACACTCGTTCTTGTCCTTCATTGTAGATGCAGCACTAATTAAACCACAGGTAATTCAATTCCCTATCTCCTATTAAAAGAAATTTAGCAGTGGTGTCCAATAGACAAACTCTATATGACAGTTGGACTCTCCTTTTTTCAGAACACTGATAAATAATTAAAACGAGCCTACAGAGACCCCCCTTTATTTCCACGCACTTTGGGTAAGGTTTAGTTGAGTAACTTTAGAGCGTTGAACTAGAACATTTCAAAAAGCAAAATAAGTAATATTCTCCTTGTTTGTATCTTTTTTCAACAGACCCCCGACGAAGGGGCAAAAGCCCCGAAATGCATTGGGTTTTTTCTATTTTTGCGTTTTGGAAATTGTATTATTTGAATGTATATATAATGTTGTAACCATGAAATAATTACTGATTTCACAAGTAAAAATGTATGAAGAATAGATGTAAATGTGATACTCTCGTGATACTGAGATACTGATGAAAATAAATATAACGGTATAAAGGAGAAACATAATTTTTTGAGTAGTGCGTACTAGAGTCCTGGTGATTCATTGCACTAGGCCTTATTCATATGTTATACAAGTGGGCAGGCACTAATCTAGTACAGCACACGTATCGGAACAAAGGTTTAAACATACAGTTAAAACTGAGTGCAGCACCCTTCCTCATTCATTATAAAAGTAAAGTGCGCCATACTGCGATTGCTACAATAGTTAATTGTGGATGCATTAACAATTGATGTGTGCACTGATGGCTGGTGGAGTGTGCCTGTAGAAATTGTGCACTGATGACTGGTGGTGTGTGTGCCTGGTGGAATGTGCACTGCCAGCTAGTGGTGTGTTTGCCTGGTGGAAGAGTGCACTGACGGGTGGTGGTGTGTGTGCCTGGTGAAAGCGTGCACTGACGGCTGGTTGTGTGTGCCTGGTGAAAGCGTGCACTGATGGCTGTTGGTGTGTGTGTGCCTGGTGAAAGCGCGCACTGACGGCTGATGGTGTGTGTGTGCCGGGTGAAAGCGTGCACTGACGGATGGTGGTGTGTGTGTGTGCCTGGTGAAAGCGTGCCATGACGTCTGGTGTTGTGTGCCTAGTGGAAGCGTGCACTGACCGCTGGTGGTGTTTGTGCCCGGTGAAAGCGTGCACTGACGACTGATGGTGTCTGTGCCTGGTGAAAGTGTGCACTGACGGTGTGGTTGTATGTGTAGCTGTGTGCGTGGTTGTATGTGTGGTTGTGTGTGTGGTTGTGTGTGTGGTTGTGTGTGTGTGGTTGTGTGTGGTGTTGTATGTGTAGTTGTGTGTGTGGTTGTGTGTGGTGTGTTGCTCCCTCTGCTGGTTCCGGTTACTGCCAGCATTGTGTGTGAGCGGTTTACAAAACCAGAGAGAAATGGAGCCCGCGGGGCAGGGTAAGAGGGTCATGGGGTGCTATGTAGGGGAAGGAATTCTATGTCAGGACAGGAGGCTCCGATTATGCTTTCTCATTTCTTTATTAGAAATGCTCAGCAGCCAATAGAAAAACAGTATATAGAAATAAAACTACAGTACCCATGAACCACTGGGTATCACATGACATATCATAGAGTCACTGGTATAAAAGGTGCCTTAGAGAATACCACATCCTCTTTCTTTGCTGCTCCGCAGCCAGTTAAGTGCACTTTCTTATATATTGTTCTTCATTGTGCTTACTTCATGGATTGCATACATTTATTGTACTTGCTGTGTTTCATGCATTCTACCGCTCTGTGTTAGTGCTCGACCGCAAATCTGCTTTGCCATGCTTCTGCCGCTTTGTTTGTTTTTTCCTTTGCGGGTCGCTTCCACGTTCGGGGAGCATTTTGGGAGCGCGCGCTGCCTCCTTGGTACAGGCGCTATGCGCCTGCACCGTTCTGTGTTGTGGAGCGGGAGTTTTTTGGCGGAGGAGCTCGCGTGCGGTGCGCATGAGCTTCTCTACTTTGGGCTGAGAGGTGGCTGTTTAGGGCTTGCGCGAACGCCATTTTACGGTGTTTACACACTTCTACCGGCACTGGAGCACAGATTTGAACGGCGTTTTTCGCCTAATTAAGCCCACAGCCTGCCCCAATTTACGCCCACTCTTCTATATTACTTGAGTTGGGCTGTATAATCTTCATAGGCTTTGCTTAGAGTGGCTTTTAAAAGCAAGCCCTCCCTCCACATTTGAAATTAACTTGTTTCACAGGTTCTGCCTTTGTATTTGGCTTGCTTTGGGTTTGGCCACTCCCATGCATTGTGCCTTTGGCCACTTTGATTTCAGTCTCCTCTATGGGCATTATTATTGCATTTTGTGTGTAACTATGGCAGAATCTTATGAGGAGGATGACTATTACTATGAAGGTGACGCCTCTGGCTCTATGAAGCAGGATTTAGTTGAGGCTCTGGATCAAGGTGTCCAGCAGTCAGTTAATAAGGCGCTGGTTCAGGCAATAACTCAATTTAAGCGTCATTTGCCCAAATACGCCCATCAACAAGGTTGGTTACCGACTTCTCGTGTTTCGTCCAAGTCTCCCTCTAACCCCCATGAGTCGGATTTTCAAAAGTTGGCGAAATCCTTGTCTTCTGCACAGTCATCTGCCAGGTCCTCAGTGGAGGCTGCCATGTCCCAGGTTCTCGATACTGACTCTGATGATACCCATTCCTCTTCATCCTCGGATCAGGTTGATCCTCCACCCTCCAAAAAGGTTCGTAAGGAGCATTATGTTGATGCTCCCACGCATCCTCCCCTTCTCAACTTTGAGCCTTCAGACATTATTCATCCCAACTCGTCTTTATGTCTACCGTCCCCGGCTGTCGCAGAATATGTTCAGGCACATATTTGCCAGCCCTTTGAAAAAGGATGTCAGGGCTTGTCTAAGATCTGAGTGTCCTCGTCCTGATCTGGCTGACAATTTGGCTTACACCCCGGAGGTGGACCCTACCATGGTCGCCTACCTTAAGAAATATGCTAAAGATCCAAAGACGGGAATTGACCAGGCATGGCGTTCCTGCCAGGATAAAGTGCTGGATTTATTAGGTCCTCTTACTAAGATCTTGGACCTGGGTTTTCAAGCCAAAGGGTCTTTGGGTCTTGTAGATCCAGATGACTTGATAGAGTGGTCCCAGCATGCCATTTGCCCATTGGGCAATGCCAATTGTGCAATTTCATGTGAACGTCACCGCTCCATCCTTCTAAAGTTGGATCCAAAGTTGGCGGAGCTGTCTTCATCCGAGTCCGGTCCTTTGGCTCAGGGACTTCTTTTTGGCCAACCTTTCCTAAAGGAACTTACGAAGTTTGTGGCTACCTTCAGTGGGCTTGATAAGGCTCAAGCTTCTCTGCGAAGAGCCTTTGGACCGGTTTTTGCCAGGGCCGGGCGACACAGGGGACGCTCGTTCGGCCGGGGATCTCAACAGAATTCCCAGCGGGGATTCCAGTCCCAAAGAGGCAGAGGACAGGATGCCGGTTACAACAACCGTTCAAACTTCTACCCCTCTCGCAAAGGAAGAGGTCAGTATAAGAAAGGAAGATTCGGCGGCAATCAAGGAGGACATAACGATTCCAACACTTCAGGTGAGGTTAATTCCAGCTTCGGAAGTTGTATTGGGGGGCAGGGTCCAGTTTTTTCTGCACAATTGGCGTCTGATCTCCAACGATACCTGGGTACTGGAAACTGTTCAAGGTTACAAGATAGAGCTTTACCAGCTCCTGCATCAATCCTACCCTCCCACCCCATTGGTTTTCTCCCTTCAAGATCAAAAGTTCATTTCGGCAGAGATAGCTTCCCTTCTAGAAAAAGGAGCGATTCTTCGGACTACCCGCCATCCCAAAGGGTTTGTGAGCACAGCTTTTCTGGTTCAGAAGAAAGGGGGCGGGTCCATATTAGTGCTGAATATGAAGGATTTCAACGGAGGGGTGGTTTATCGCCATTTCAAGATGGAAGTCATCCATCTGTTGCGAGATCTGCTTCGAAAAGGAGACTGGATCGTCCGTCTCGATCTAAACGATGCGTATTTGTCAATTCCGATTTACAATCCGCATCGTCGGTTCCTGCAGTTCCAGTGGCAGGGGAGTTGGTACGAATACAAAGTTCTCCCGTTCGGCCTCTCGTCAGCACCTTGGTGCTTCACGAAGCTTCTGAGGCCCATCGTTGCATGCTCGGGGAGTTTGTCTAATTATATATCTGGACGACATTCTGATCATGGCGGATTGTCCTCGCACACTCATGATGCATCTGGAGTGGTCTGTCACTCTCTTATAGTCTCTGGGATTTCTGGTAAATCCTCAGAAGTCTGTCTTCCTTCCTTCTCAGGTGATGGAATTTCTGGGCTTCCAAGTCAATTCCCTTTCTTGTCAGCTCCTCTTGCCCCATCAAAAGATTTGCTACATCAAGAGAGAGTTCTGTACTCTCCAAACAGCTTGTATAGTTGAGATCTATAGCTCGAGTAGTCGGCCTGTTGGCATCCTCGATTCAGGCGATTTTCCCGGGCCCTCTACACTACCGGGCATTTCAACGTTTGAAGATCCTTCATCTCCAGAAAGGCCTTTGCTATTCAGATCTGGTCCCTCTTTCAGAGGAAGCGAGGTGGGAGATGCAGTGGTGGTTGGACCACATGGATGCCTGGAATGGACGAGACCTGTTCGGACCGTCTCCGGAGGTGGTGATAGAGTCCGACGCCAGCCTGTGGGACTGGGGAGCCCGGTGCGGACCGTTGTTGACGGGTAAGTCGGTGGTCTCAACAGGAGTTTTCTCTCCATATAAATTGCCTGGAACTCCTGGCGGGGTCCTTTGCGATCCGTTGTCTTTCTCGTCGCCAGTCCAATTGTTGCATTCTGCTCCGCATGGACAATGTTTCGCCGGTTCGCTATGTCAACAAACTGGGCGGAACAAAGTCCAGGATATTGGCGGAGATCGCCAAGGATTTCTGGCATTTTTGTCCCCAGAGGGAGATCACTGTTATTGCCGAGTACCTTCCCGGTCGCAACAATCTGATTGCGGACTGGAATTCGCGCCACCTTCGGGACTTCAGCGATTGGAGGCTTCATCCTTGCATATTCTGTTCTCTCCTCCGGGTTTGGGGCCAGTGTCAGATCGACCTGTTCGCCTCTCGTCTCAACAGTCAGCTTCCCCTATTTTACAGCTGGAGACCGGACCCGGAAGCCCTGGCCACGGATGCATTTCTGCAGACCTGGCCACCGCTCCTGTGTTATGCCTTTCCCCCGTTTATGATGATTCCCAGGGTCTTGGCTTGCGCACAACGTTATCAGTCAGCACTGATTCTGATCACTGCGCATCGAGCGGGTGCGTATATCTGTGGAGGAGCCCTGCTCCACCATGCCTCAGCAGGCAGGTTTGCACATCTTCTCTCCAGACAGAAGAACCGAATGTAACACGAAATACATCATTTTCATCTAGAAATCAATCTTCCTTACAGAAACCATAGAACTCCTTTGTTTATGAGGCCTCACTCTTTTCTTCTTCCATCTTTTCAAGTAAGTGCAAAAGTCAAAAACACACATGCACTCTCTCTCTCTCTTTCTCCCCATTATGCTGGCATTTAATGCAAACCTATGCTTCTTTGGCTATTGGGATAATAAGGCCTTTTGCATGTCCTTCAAGTCTCAACAACAAAGCAAAGACCAATGTATCCTAACTGTCTCAATAGTAGAAATGCCAGTACTGTCAACACCGCATACCATCTCTGCAGCATACTCCAACCACTCATGGCTCCCATGACTAGGAACATGGAAGAAAGGAAGTACAACAAGCAACACGTCCAAAAATGGCTCACCCTTGACTTGGCAATTGAAGTGTTACCCAGTGTGTACATAAGTGCACGCGCTACTGGAACCCAGGAACCTGATGTGGGTCTGCCTCATGCCCCAAAACACGCTCATCTTGGATGAACATAGCGACCCTTTGCAGGGCCAATCACAAGTACTGGTGCACAACCATCCTGGAACTCAGTGGTGCAGAGTGGTGCAAGACTTGCCCAAGGAATGCATAGCTGACATATACATAGAGAAAGTACACAAAATAAATGCAATCCTTTACAAAAGCTGAATCATGGAAACCTGAGGAGACTCTTAGATACTGCTACCAGATTTATGCACACACCCCAGGCTCACACATCCTGCCACAGTTCCTAGGTAAAACCACAGCCTCAAAAGGGGCAACCACAGCAGCTGGCATATTGGTGCCCCTTTCTGCACAAAAACAAGCATGCCTACAACATAGGCACCCTTGCATCATGGTGCAAGGGTGCCTGCGTTGATGCAAGGGTGTCTGCGTTGGTGCTAGGCTGCCGAAACGCTACCAGCGCAATGGGAAAGGATAGGTATGCGCTGTATTGTGTATATACGGTGCATTCCTGCCCTTTCCTAGTGGCCTTACGGTCACCGCAATGCTGAGTCGGTGATGCGGCAAGCGCAAGGTAAGTGGTTTTATTAATTTTTTTATTTTATTTTTTCTATACCATCATCTGTTGACCCCGCCCGCTCCACCCCTCCGCTCTTACCTGAACTGGCCGCACCTGAATGATAGGTGGATGGACAGGTGGAAGAATTACAGAGTAAAGGGATGGATGGATAAGTGGGTGAAAAGATGGGTGGTATTATGAATGGATGATGGATGGATGGCTAGGTGGATGGATGGGTAAGCAAATGGATGGCAGGATGGCAAAGTGGATGAATATATGGCAGAGTTGACAAATACATGGAAGGAGTGGGTGGATGAAGGACGGATGGATGGATGGCAGAGTGGATGGCAATGTGAATGGATGGATGTCAGAATGGATGGCAGAGTGGATTGATGGATGGCAGAGTGGATTGATGGACGGATCAATGGATGATGGAATAATGGATTGCAGAGTGGATGAACGTATGGATGCAGGAGTGGATGGATGAATGGCAGAGTTCATGGGATGGATTGCAGAGTGGATGGATGGCAGAATGGATAGATGAATGTATGGCAAAGTGTAAAGATAGCTGGACGGCAGAGTGTCTAGCTGGATGGCAGTGTGTATGGATGGATAGCAGAGTGGATGGATGGATGGCAGACTGGATAGGTGGATAGCGGAGTGAATGAATGGGTGGCTGGATGGATGGACAGCAGAGTGGATTGATGGATGGCAGAGTGGATATATGATGGATCAATCGATGATGGATTGATGGATGGCAGATTGGATGGATAGATAGATGGATGGATGGCAGAGTGTCTAGATGGATACCAGAGTAGATGGGTGAATGGATGGATGGCAGAGTGGATGAATGAATGGATGGCAGAGAGGATGTATGGGTGGATGGGTGGCAAAGTGGATGGATGGATGACAGAGTGGATGGGTGGATAGATGAATGGATGGATGGATGGATGGATCAATGATGATGGATGGCAGACTGGATGGGTGGCTGGATGGATGGAAAGGGGAACGATTTATTGAAAGATTAAAGATGGATGGCAGAATGACTGGATGACAGGATGTGAAGGTGAAATAGTGGATATCAGCAGGTGGATGGAACAGTGAAAGAATGAATGGATAGATGCATTGATAGAAGAGGCAACAAAACTGTTCTAGCAAGGGTTTGGCTCTCTTGCTTGTTGGCATCAATGCTTTAGTTAAAAGTGGGGGGTATTTTAATGTTCTGGCTATTCCCTTGCTGTGACTGCAGACATCAGCCAGACCATTGCTCTTCATGTTATTTCAGAGAACAGCCTTAAAAGGGACATCTCCTGAAATGCATTTCAGTGCTTAGAAAATGTATGCAATAGACAAGCATTTGCAATGCAATAGGTCTCGAATTAATTACGTTTTAGCTACTGGCATTCCTAAATATTGCAACACCAATTGCAACAAAAGTCTATAAATTGTACACCAAAAAATGTGTATTTATTTTTGTAGCAATGGTGGCATGCTGCGCTTTAGATGAATATGTTTAAAAGTAAAGTGCGCCATACTGCGATTGCTACAATAGTTAATTGTGGATGCATTAACAATGGATGTGTGCACTGATGGCTGGTGGTGTGTGCCTGTAGAAATTGTGCACTGATGACTGGTGGTGTGTGTGCCTGGTGGAATGTGCACTGCCAGCTAGTGGTGTGTGTGCCTGGTGGAAGAGTACACTGACGGGTGGTGGTGTGTGTGCCTGGTGAAAGCGTGCACTGACGGCTGGTGGTGTGTGCCTGGTGAAAGCGTGCACTGATGGCTGTTGGTGTGTGTGTGCCTGGTGAAAGCGCGCACTGACGGTGGATGGTGTGTGTGTGCCGGGTGAAAGCGTGCACTGACGGATGGTGGTGTGTGTGTGTGCCTGGTGAAAGCGTGCCATGACGTCTGGTGTTGTGTGCCTAGTTGAAGCGTGCACTGACCGCTGGTGGTGTTTGTGCCCGGTGAAAGCGTGCACTGACGACTGATGGTGTCTGTGCCTGGTGAAAGTGTGCACTGACGGTGTGGTTGTATGTGTGGTTGTGTGTGTGGTTGTGTGTGTGTGGTTGTGTGTGGTTGTGTGCGTGGTTGTATGTGTGGTTGTGTGCGTGGTTGTGTGTGTGTGTGTGTGGTTGTGTGTGTGTGTGGTTGTGTGTGGTGTTGTATGTGTGGTTGTGTGTGTTGTTGTGTGTGGTGTGTTGCTCCCTCTGCTGGTTCCGGTTACTGTCAGCACTGTGTGCGAGCGGTTTACGAAACCGGAGAGAAATGGAGCCCGCGGGGCAGGGTAAGAGGGTCATGGGATGCTATGTTGGGGAAGGAATTCTATGTCAGGACAGGAGGCTCCGATTATGCTTTCTCATTTCTTTATTAGAAATGCTCAGCAGCCAATAGAAAAACAGTATATAGAAATAAAACTACAATACCCATGAACCACTGGGTATCACATGACATATCATAGAGTCACTGGTATAAAAGGTGTCATAGAGAATACCACATCCTCTTTCTTTGCTGCTCCGCAGCCAGTTAAGTGCACTTTCTTATATATTGTTCTTCATTGTGCTTACTTCATGGATTGCATACATTTACTGTACTTGCTGTGTTTCATGCGTTCTACCGCTCTGTGTTAGTGCTCGACCGCAGATCTGCTTTGCGATGCTTCTGTCGCTTTGTTTGTTTTTTCCTTTGCGGGTCGCTTCCACGTTCGGGGAGCATTTTGGGAGCGCGCGCTGCCTCCTTGGTACAGGCGCTACGCGCCTGCACCGTTCTGTGTTGTGGAGTGGGAGTTTTTTGGCGGAGGAGCTCGTGTGCGGTGCGCGTGAGCTTCTCTACTTTGGGCTGCGAGGTGGCTGTTTAGGGCTTGCGCGGGCGCAATTTTCCGGTGTTTACACACTTCTACCGGCACTGGAGCACAGATTTGAACGGCGTTTTTTGCCTAATTAAGCCCACAGCCTGCAGCTTGCCCCAATTTACGCCCACTCTTCTATATTACTTGAGTTGGGCTGTATAATCTTCATAGGCTTTGCCTAGAGTGGCTTTTAAAAGCAAGCCCTCCCTCCACATTTGAAATTAACTTGTTTCACAGGTTCTGCCTTTGTATTTGGCTTGCTTTGGGTTTGGCCACTCCCATGCATTGTGCCTTTGGCCACTTTGATTTCAGTCTTCTCTATGGGCATTATTATTGCATTTTGTGTGTAACTATGGCAGAATCTTATGAGGAGGATGACTATTACTATGAAGGTGACGCCTCTGGCTCTATGAAGCAGGATTTGGTTGAGGCTCTGGATCAAGGAGTCCAGCAGTCAGTTAATAAGGCGCTGGTTCGGGCAATAACTCAATTGAAGTGTCATTTGTCCAAATACGCCCATCAACAAGGTTGGTTACCGACTTCTCGTGTTTCGTCCAAGTCTCCCTCTAACCCCCAAAGTCGGATTTTCAAAAGTTGGCGAAATCCTTGTCTTCTGCACAGTCATCTGCCAGGTCCTCAGTGGAGGCTGCCATGTCCCAGGTTCTCGATACTGACTCTGATGATACCCATTCCTCTTCATCCTCGGATCAGGTTGATCCTCCACCCTCCAAAAAGGTTCGTAAGGAGCATTATGTTGATGCTCCCACGCATCCTCCCCTTCTCAACTTTGAGCCTTCAGACATTATTCATCCCAACTCGTCTTCATGTCTACCGTCCCCGGCTGTCGCAGAATATGTTCAGGCACATATTTGCCAGCCCTTTGAAAAAGGATGTCAGGGCTCGTCTAAGATCTGAGTGTCCTCGTCCTGATCTGGCTGACGATTTGGCTTACACCCCGGAGGTGGACCCTACCATGGTCGCCTACCTTAAGAAATATGCTAAAGATCCAAAGAAGGGAATTGACCAGGCATGGCGTTCCTGCCAGGATAAAGTGCTGGATTTATTAGGTCCTCTTACTAAGATCTTGGACCTGGGTTTTCAAGCCAAAGAGTCTTCGGGTCTTGTAGATCCAGATGACTTGAGAGAGTGGTCCCAGCATGCCATTTGCCCATTGGGCAATGCCAATTGTGATATTTCATGTGAACGTCACCGCTCCATCCTTCTAAAGTTGGATCCAAAGTTGGCAGAGCTGTCTTCATCCGAGTCCGGTCCTTTGGCTCAGGGACTTCTTTTTGGCCAACCTTTCCTAAAGGAACTTACGAAGTTTGTGGCTACCTTCAGTGGGCTTGATAAGGCTCAAGCTTCTCTGCGAAGAGCCTTTGGACCGGTTTTTGCCAGGGCCGGGCGACACAGGGGACGCTCGTTCGGCCGGGCATCTCAACAGAATTCCCAGCGGGGATCCCAGTCCCAAAGAGGCGGAGGACAGGATGCCGGTTACAACAACCGTTCAAACTTCTACCCCTCTCGCAAAGGAAGAGGTCAGTATAAGAAAGGAAGATTCTGCGGCAATCAAGGAGGACATAACGATTCCAACACTTCAGGTGAGGTTAATTCCAGCTTCCGAAGTTGTATTGGGGGGCAGGGTCCAGTTTTTTCTGCACAATTGGTGTCTGATCTCCAACAATACTTGGGTACTGGAAACTGTTCAAGGTTACAAGATAGAGTTTTACCAGCCCCTGCATCAATCCTACCCTCCCACCCCATTGGTTTTCTCCCTTCAAGATCAAAAGTTCATTTCGGCAGAGATAGCTTCCCTTCTAGAAAAAGGAGCGATTCTTCGGACTACACGCCATCCCAAAGGGTTTGTGAGCACAGTTTTTCTGGTTCAGAAGAAAGGGGGCGGGTTCAGATTAGTGCTGAATCTGAAGGATTTCAACGGAGGGGTGGTTTATCGCCATTTCAAGATGGAAGTCATCCATCTGTTGCGAGATCTGCTTCGAAAAGGAGACTGGATGGTCCGTCTCAATCTAAAACATACGTATTTGTCAATTCCGATTTACAATCCGCATCGTCGGTTCCTGCAGTTCCAGTGGCAGGGGAGTTGATACGAATACAAAGTTCTCCCGTTCGGCCTCTCGTCAGCACCTTGGTGCTTCACGAAGCTTCTGAGGCCCATCGTTGCATGCTCGGGGAGTTTGTCTAATTATATATCTGGACGACATTCTGATCATGGCGGATTGTCCTCGCACACTCATGATGCATCTGGAGTGGTCTGTCACTCTCTTACAGTCTCTGGGATTTCTGGTAAATCCTCAGAAGTCTGTCTTCCTTCCTTCTCAGGTGATGGAATTTCTGGGCTTCCAAGTCAATTCCCTTTCTTGTCAGCTCCTCTTGCCCCATCAAAAGTGTCGCTACATCAAGAGAGAGTTCTGTACTCTCCAAACAGCTTGTATAGTTGAGATCTATAGCTCGAGTAGTCGGCCTGTTGGCATCCTCGATTCAGGCGATTTTCCCGGGCCCTCTACACTACCGGGCATTTCAACGTTTGAAGATCCTTCATCTCCAGAAAGGCCTTTGCTATTCAGATCTGGTCCCTCTTTCAGAGGAAGCAAGGTGGGAGATGCAGTGGTGATTGGACCACATGGATGCCTGGAATGGGCGAGACCTGTTCGGACCGTCTCCGGAGGTGGTGATAGAGTCCGACGCCAGCCTGTGGGGCTGGGGAGCCCGGTGCGGACCGTTGTCGACGGGTGGGTCGGTGGTCTCAACAGGAGTTGTCTCTCCATATAAATTGCCTGGAACTCCTGGCGGGGTCCTTTGCGATCCGTTGTCTTTCTCGTCACCAGTCCAATTGTTGCATTCTGCTCCGCATGGACAATGTTTCGGCGGTTCGCTATGTCAACAAACTGGACGGAACAAAGTCCAGGATATTGGCGGAGATCGCCAAGGATTTCTGGCATTTTTGTCTCCAGAGGGAGATCACTGTTATTGCCGAGTACCTTCCCGGTCGCAACAATCTGATTGCGGACTAGAATTCACGCCACCTTCGGGACTTCAGCGATTGGAGGCTTCATCCTTGCATATTCCGTTCTCTCCTCCGGGTTTGGGGCCAGTGTCAGATCGACCTGTTCGCCTCTCATCTCAACAGTCAGCTTCCCCTGTTTTACAGCTGGAGACTGGACCCGGAAGCCCTGGCCACGGATGCATTTCTGCAGACCTGGCCACCGCTCCTGTGTTATGCCTTTCCCCCGTTTATGATGATTCCCAGGGTCTTGGCTTGCACACAACGTTATCAGTCAGAACTGATTCTGATCACTCCTCTTTGGAGGACTCAGGCTTGGTTCCCATTACTCCTGGGAATGTGTTGTGCAGTTCCGCTCCTACTTCCCCAGAAGTGGAATCTCTTGTTGGATCCTCTCGGCAATCCACATCCCCTGATCCAATCAGGCAATCTCCTCCTTCTGGCATGGTGAATTTCGGGGATCGCTGGCAAATCCCAGGCCTTTCGCGAGACACTTCTAGATTCATCAGCGAGGCTTGGTCACCCAACACTCACAAACGTTACACAGGGTCTTGGAAAGTATGGTGTGATTGGTGTGTTCAACGGGAAGTGGATCCCGCTTCAGCGGATGTCTCTTTGATCATTAATTTCCTAGCTTCTATTGCCTCTTCCAGTCTGTCTTATCGGACGGTTAATAAATTCCGTTCAGCCCTTTCGGCTGGTCATATTCAAATTGATGGCAAACCTGCAGGTGAGCATCCGTTAATTTCCAAATTACTTGAGGGCATTCGCCTGGTGAAGCCTCCTGGTCCCAAATACGTGACCCTGTGGGACGTTTTCATAGTGTTGCGTTTTTTGGAAGCCTGGCCTTCAAATTCCTTGTTATCTCGCAAACAATTATCAGCAAAACTAACTATATTATTATGCCTCCTGTCATGCAAACGTGTGTCTGATGTGCGGGCACTAAACCTAGCTGGTCGCAGTTTTATGCCTGATGGTGTTACTTTTGGTTTTTCCAGATATACTAAAACGAATACATCTTCGGTTACCTATCCTTCTTTTCCCAATAATCCTCAACTTTGCGTGGTTTAATGTGTTAAGGATTACGAGGTGAGTACTGCGCCTTTTCGTCATGATATGCATGGTCAATTGTTGATTGCTTTGCAAAAGCCTTTTCGCCCTGTCGCCCCAGCTACATTGGCCCGCTGGGTCAGATGGCTTATGTCAGAGGCTGGTATTGATGTCTCGACTTTTGGTGCGCATTCAGCACGTGGGGCTATGGCTTCTAAAGCATTCTCCATGGGAGTGACTTTGTTTGACATTATTAAGCCTGCTGATCGGTCTTCTGAATCTGTGTTTAAAACTTTTTATTCCAAACCTATTGAACATGTTGCTTCTGTTGTGGTGAATCAGCTTTGAACAAGCATAATTGGAGCCTCCTGCCCTGACATAGAATTCAAAATTTGCGAACATACGTGACAAGAATTTTCAATTCTATTAAGGGCAAGGAGGCGAGGATTATCCCACCCATATTCTGCCTTTACATTTTATCTTGTTGTTGATCATTGCTGATTGCATATGGTATTTTGATTTATTGTTCCTGGTCCCCCCCCCCCCTATTTTGCTATTAAGATTCTGGCTCTAGATGTGTATGTTACGGCTCTATGTCTCTTTTCAGGATCTGATCCGAAATAGAGGTTGATGTCCACCAAGAGTCATCCAGCCTGGCAGTTGTCTTCTCTTTCAAGTTGTCTACGGCTGCAAGCATCCAGTTTTTCCCTCTCTTCATGGATTCTGTTTTCTGGTTCCTTCTTTCTGGATCTGCTTCTTGGACTGCTGTTTGGTTTATTGTTTCTTGACCTGTTTTAGTTGCCAAAGAAAGAGGATGTGGTATTCTCTATGGCACCTTTTATACCAGTGACTCTATGATATGTCATGTGATACCCGGTGGTTCATGGGTATTGTAGTTTTATTTCTATATACTGTTTTTCTATTGGCTGCTGAGCATTTCTAATAAAGAAATGAGAAAGCATAATCCTCGCCTCCTTGTCCTTAATAGAATTGAAAATTCTTGTCACATATGTTCGCAAATTTTGAATTGTATATTTTGGTACTTTGTTAATACCAGAGTACTAACTGTTGGGGCTGATGTCCTAGTGTGGCAGTCATTCAATTTGCTGTCTTGATAAAAGGATGTGATAGGGAGGAGCATTGGCCACGAAAGTCATTGCCATCACGATTGCTGTGAAAGCAAAAGTGTTCGCGATGACGAGTTAAAACACGCATGGGTGCGAGCGCAAGCGCACATGCTTGTGCACGTTCTAGAGAGCTGGTCGCCGCTTTGGGAGCACTTCCCAAAGCAGCTTCTAAATGTCTCTCCAAGCAGCGCATGCACGCTGACTCAGCGAGATCTAAAACATCTATAGCTCATCTTTCTAGACTGGTCAGCAGCCTTCGACACAGTAAGCCATTTAACCCTATGAAGAGTTTTGGAAGAATGGATGAGTTTAAAAGTCACAGCTCTGAGCTGGTTCTTCTCATATCTATAGAATCGTTCCCAACAAACCAAACTGTTCAACTCTCTCTCCAGCCCCTCCAATCCTCACGAAGGCAGGCTACAAGGCTCCTTACTCTCTCTGACACTTTTTCATCTTTACATGGAGCCCATCAGGTTTCTCCTGAGATCATCTTATATCTCTAATTCATGATACAGAACTATATGTGAACGACTCACAGCTGTAAGACCTGGCCACCTGGCTCGGACATTCCTCCGATCTGCAGGCAAGGGGGATACTTCACCCTCTCAAACTGAATACACAGGAAGTTCTTTTGATCTCTCCACCTCATTGCTCTACACCAGCACAATCCTAGTTGGAGGCAACTTTCTGTTTGAGCCCAAGCTGTCCATTGCCAAATGTTAAAAAAAACCTTGGGATGTCTTCTTGACGGGCACCTCAATCTGCAGGAGCATATTAAGACCCTAGCCAGGGGAGCTTGACTCCAAGTAAGACTCCTACGTGGAATAAAATCACTTATCCCAGCTGAAGGTTTTAAAACAGTAGTGTACATTTTTTGTTCTATCAAGATTTGATTTCAGAGAATGCATTAGTGAGGGCGCCCCTAAACCCCAACTGTTTCTGTTATAAGGAGCCCTTCTAGGGTAACCACCCATACCTAATGTACACAGAATGTCCATAATTTAACCCTAATGTCCTTTGTCCACGACTGATCTTTCCAGGGATGTAATTTGTCCATAATTTTAGTCTTTCTGCTGAAAGATAAAGGTTTATTGGGACAGCTGAGATTGCTCAGCAGAAGTGGATCAGAGGGAGTCTCCTGCTGTGATCTCGAGGGAGGGGCAGATAGCTAAACAAGAAACACGCCTTCTTGCCAGGGTGCATGCTGCCTGAAAGTAATGTAAATGTGTGCAATTGGTTTCTCTGCAACTGTAAAGGCTGCTTGAATGGCTGTATAGACATTAATTGATGAAGTCATTGTAAGCTTCTTGATGACAAAGAGCTATTCTTTTTGAGAGGTATTGCAAGGTTGTTCCAAGCTGAGCGGTGAAATGGTGCTTTTTGTGGACAGTTATAAAAATGTTTGCACTAAGTACAATCTGCATATTATTAAAACCTATACTTCAGAAGCAATTTTTTATCTTTAACCTAATTTTATTTGCGAATTTTGTTGCAATCTCTCTTATTCTGTGCGTAATGCAAGATTAAAATAATGACTCACATTCACAGTGCTTTTCTGTGACAGGCAGGGCTCTCCTAGCAGTAAAAATAAACCAGTCATTATTTTCTGCTGCACCAAACTGGATTCAATGATATTGGCCTCTGGTTGCTCACACGGACATCTTCAGTGACAGCATTAACCAACAGAGGTTTCGTAACATAAAGTAGTGCATTTCCTACCGATTAGCTTACTTTGCATTTATTCTCCACTTAAGGGGCGCATTATTTTATATGGAATTACCTGATGGTGAAAGATCCATGCTAATCACAGTATCCACACTTTTTTTTAAAGGTACTTCACTGTGTTGAATAGCTATGTAAAGTCTGAGAAAGCCAGTGTTCCTTCTTCCTGTACCTTCACTGTTTACCTTGTTTTGGATGTCAGCTTAATCTATAATCTGTATTTATTTAACACAGTGTACTATTCTCCTGACAGAATTGTACAAAACAATGTCCTCTGGTGTTAAAGGGGTTGAGAAAAAGAAATTATCCATGAATGTAGTATACCTAGAGGCACTGACATACAGAGAACAGTAAAGGAATAGGAAATAATACACTGATAAAGTAGTGGGGTATGGCCTCTTCTTGGATGTGTCCATAACATTGACATTTTGCCCTGATTTTCTGTCCTGAATTTTGATTCTTTGTCCTGAATTGTTTTGGGTCCTGTCCAGCCTGTGCCTCCATGTCAGGTGGTCTCCACAAGCCCTATATGGCGCAGCTCAATTAATTTCCAGAACCAAGAGATCAGAACAATCATGACAATCTTAATTACCCTAAAATGGCTCCAGATTCAAGATGGAAACTTCTTCGCATTAGCTTGCATTGTGCAAAACGCTATTCATGGAGGAACACCAATCAATCTAACTAGCAAACCACCCATCGCAGGAGGCTCTCGAGCTCAAACGCCCGCCCATCCAATCCTATTCTGGCCATTGACTGTTCTCCATACTACGCTACCCATTAGAGAACATTAACTCATGTTTATTATCCAGTGCTAAATCTTCTTTTCTATAGGTACATATGGTAGAACTCTATACCCCCTACAATCTATTTAAACATATGAAAAAAAATATTTAAACTTACACGTCCAGTACTCCTTTTACTCAGCAACTCAATCGCCAGTCTTTTTCTTTTGTAAAGTTAGTGCACTGATGTCCAAGGGGGGCTGGCTAGCGCTATATAAAACTGTAAAACAAAACGAAATGTCTGCTATCACTTTCCTCTTTACCTAGCTGTATTGTGGTCAATAAAGGATGATGGGGGTCCTTGGTAAGTGCATCTCTGTGAGGCATTCCGTCAGCTTATGGTGTACTCTCTTGTTTTTATTTATACTCTTTAGACCTGTCGTTTATTTACCTCTTTTGAGGATGACTTATCACAACTCAATTCAATTCAAATTAACTTTATTTGGCACACAGCCACAAAAGTTTCGACAAACGAACAATACATATTTAAAAAATATATATATTTTTAAAGATATTAAAAAAAGATAAAAGTTCCTTTACAAGGTAAAATCATAATTATACATGAGTGTAATAATGGCCATAGACTTTCGAACCAATTTGACATGCAAAATACAAATCATTTCATCTCCCCACCCAAATATTGCACTTCATAGCGTTTCCTAATGGCCATTGGTGTTTTAATGAAATTTAACACAGCAGTGCAAACAACAGGATTGATCAGTGAAGGCAAATATCTGTACCTCTCAATATATGTACATGGGCGAATATTCATTAGCAAGGGTACCAAAAATCTACTCCTTGGTTCTTTATAAAGTGCACAAAACGGAGTAAAGTTTAAGTGGACAAGAAATAAGGTTGTCCATCCACCCGGATTGTTTGGGGAACGCTACCAAAAAGTGCAAAGTGCTAAGGCGGAATCTCGTTAAAAGAAACACATCTGGCTGTTCGTGGTAGAGGATAGGTAATATTGCTGTTTGGGCATGAAAGGGCACCTAGGGCCAGGTACCTCCAGTTGTGAATGACACAAATTTGCCCAGACACTATCAGCCTGATTCATGTAGGTAAATTGCACTCGCAAAGGGCCAGATTCTCAGAATCTGGCCCTTAGCGAGTGCGATTTTTGCATTTGGTATTCATGATACCAAATGCAAAAATCGCTATGTAAGAATTCGCATATTTGCGTGGAATGGCATTTAAGGAATCTCTAATAGAGATTCCTCAAATGCTATTTATGACACACAACAAAATTGCGATTTTGGACTTTTGGGGCCGCTATTTACCGACAGGTCAGACCTGTCGGTAAATAGCAAAAACTCAGAAAAATGCGTTTAAAAGCATCATTCAAAGTTGCATGTAGCACACACACATGTCCTTTGGACATGTGTGTGCGCAACACCTGTCCAAAAGTGCATTTTAGGGGTGCTACAGGGCGTCCTTTGGACACCCCTGGCACCCTTAAAATCGCTATCTCAGTTGCGAGTAGCAAATTGCTACTCGCAAATCCCCATTCATTCCAATGGGCCTCTTGGCCCATAGGAATGATTGGGGAGTATTTGCGAGTAGCAAATTGCTACTCACAAATAAAGAACATGTAGGAATCGCTATTTAAGTAGCAATTCCTACATGAATGCCGTTTTGCGTGTCCTCAATAGCGATTCGCTATGATTCGCTATTAGGGACACGCAAAACGGCATGTACATGAATCAGGCTGTATACTCTTTAATTATACCGTTTGCGTTTGTGGGGATACTCAACGGGGTGTCAAAGTACTCACCCAACCCAATCTCGTATAACCTATCCCTCACAAACCGAAGCCAGGGGATCTTCACAGACTTATCCAAATTAATACAGTCTTCGATGATCTCGCTGGAAAACTGTAACGCTTCTAAGACACAAATTTTGGCCCACATGAGCAAGGGGCAGCGCCGATTCTGTCTTCTATGTATTCCATCCCCACTTCTCGATGAGAAAATGAGGTGGCAGAGCTGCTTGGAATCATCATCATACGTTTTATAAACGTATTCTCCACCACTTGTAGCGAGCAACTTCTTTGATAGCCCCACACGCTTGCCCCATACGATGCAACCAACATGCATTTTGCATTGTATAAGGTAACAGGCTGGGGCACTGGCATGTGGCCTAACTTACAGCCAAACCTAAAGAGCCCCTCCACTACTCTACTTGTTTGCTGTGCCCGAGCCGTGATCAGGGAATCCCATTTCATATCCTTGCTAAACATGTTACCCAGGTATGTAAACTGTTCCACCTTTTCAATGGACTTACCCCTTTCTTTAAAACTTCTGGTTTTAATCTTTTTTGGGCCGCATACCATTATGTAAGACTTTGAGAAATTTACCCTCAAGTCTAATGCTGCCATATAATTTGTAATGGCGTCCAGGGAAGTTTGGAGGCTATTGGCCGTCAAGGCCATGAGTACAGTATCGTCTGCATACAAAAGCAGCGGAACTGGCTGACCTTTAATGCGAGGAAAATCAATTTTCTTGCCTAATAAGAACAATTCCAAGCCATTCGTATAGATTAAAAAAAGAAAAGGAGCTAAAATGTACCCCTACCGAACTCCTTCGGTTGAGGCAATAGGCTTCGTCCTTTCCCCGTGTGGTCCAAATCTTATGGAAACGGATGTATTAGTATGTAGCCTTTTTAGGAGCAGAATTAGTGCACTTTCAAAGCCCATTTCTGTTATTAGGGCCCACAATTTCCCCCTGTTCACAGTATCAAATGCACAGGACAAGTCCATGAAGGCAAGGTGGAAAGAGCCACTCTTTGCCTTCATGTACTTGCCCATGATCAGAGACTAATTTAGGCACTGCTCTGTTGTTCCCATTCCCCTCCGGAAGCCATGCTGTGTTTTTGAGATAATCCCCTTACTAGTTACCCATGTCTCTAGTCCGGTAAGGATTACCCTATCCAGTACTTTAGGGGTAGAGTCAATCAGGGAAATAGGCCTATACCAGGCAGGATAATTTCTATTCCCTTTTTTAAACACGGGTACAACTATGGCCCCTTTTCAGGATACTGGGATCGGACCAGTCACCACCGATTTAAAAACTTGAGTTAGCAGGGGTGCCCAAAGATGTATATTTAACTTAAAAAGATCTAGTGGAACTCCATCTGGGCCTGGAGCTTTCCTACTTATCCCCTTTGCGAGTGCATCCTCCAAGTCAGTCACCATAAGTGAGGCACTAAGCTCTACTGCCTGTGTCATGTCGGCCGGGAGTGATAGAGCGCGCAGTTCACCCGGGTCACTAGTTTACCAATTTCCACGCACTGGGCCCTGGCGTGCATATGATGACAGTGTTTGCATGAACTGGGTGAAACTTTTCCACGCTACTATGAGTAATTCGGGGGGTGACTCTCACACCACTTACTATTCATGTACCTGACTTACCACAGGCACATTACTCCTGATGGATCAGGAGCTAGCAGTGGACAGGCAGCAAGATTCTTAAAAGGAGTAATATACTTTTATACACTTAGTACATTTATCCACACTTTATACTGTATAATGACCACAGACACCTGATGAGTTTTTAGAATTTTATATAGAGAATTTTTAGAAGGATTAAAGCCACAATGTAACTATGAATTAGGGCAAGTACCATTAGAGTATTAGGGAACACTATATTCAGTACAAATTTAAACTAAGGCAGGGGACGTGAGAAGGACCTATCATGTACACTTATTCTTATTCTAAACTTTATGCTATTCTTACTAAGTTCACAGCAACCATACTAAAGGGAAGGGAAAAATGGAACACACTAACATAATAGGACAATTTAATAATATCCTACAGGTAGGGAGAGAAGTGGAACATCACTAATAAACAACTGCACATAAATCACTTTAAAGGTGATAGGGCAAATATCACAGTCAAGAATGCTTTATTACGAAAAGGAAAGGTAAGAGTATAGTCAGACGGACACCCACATGAAATATTTACCTAGAACGGGAATGAAGACTAACCCTGGCCACGGGTCAGTTGGGACAAGATCGGGGACAAGGACCCTCAAGGATTCAGGAAACCCAGAAGGTGAGCAGGTACAGCTCACGGACAGTCAGGACAGGATACCCCTCCGGATTTGGGTCAGGACTGGGCTCATCAAAGGGCACGACCAACACCTGCAGCCTCGGATGCAACGCCTGCGTTACCCCCTCTCTGCACGGAATCTGCCAGTAACCCCGATTGGGTTTTCGAATCTCCCAGCAAAGTGCTTCGCCAGCACTTAAGACTATTTCCACCCCTTGGAGTTTGTGGAAAGTGTGGACAGAGTGCTCCGCAGCGCTCTGTATCAATCACCTATAGAGTTCGTAGGGTCAGTGACAGGTCTGCTACTCGGACAAGTCGGACAATTTCTCTAAGCTAAACTAGACTGGTTATACTCTTTTGGGACCCCTAGACCACCCACAAATGTTGCAAGTGACAAGTTCCCAACTTATGATTGGTCAGAAAAGGTGGTTATGTCATGGTTACCACCTATAATTCTTCGTTCCCACAATGAATATTACATTTTTCATACCCGCCCCTTTTGTTCACGTTCCCATGCATAGGAATATGGAAAACAATGAGAGTGTACAGCATATAGAAACATTGTAGCACAATTTAAGAAGATGGCAGCATCTTCTTCCATGGCCTAGGTAGGTTCCCAGGCGCATCTTGCTTCAGGAGCCAGCTGGCTGAGATTTGCTTCTGCGCAGTTGGGTTTCTCCCTCATCACGTGTGCGGGGAGTTTACAGGCTTCAAAATGGATTCAATCTCCCGACCCCAGCCCATGGATGCGTAATACATGAAAAGTAAGCGAAAACAAATTAGAAACACAGAAAAAATGAATACACTGTATACCATGAAGAGCTTCTCTGCACCCCTTACTTTATAATATCTATAGCATTTAGGGTTAATGCGGAAAAGACAGATATGCAAAAGCAGCAATAGCTAGCAGAAGGCATGGTTAAAGACAAGCGGCCATTTTAGCAACAATGCGCATGAGCAACGAAATCCCTCCAAAATGCGAGTGCGTCACATCACGTGAGTATGACCGACGCATGCGCAGACTGGATTTTCTGCGAAGCGGCCATTCAGTAGTGCAAGCTTTGTTATTACGGAAAAACACATAGGCAAGCCTCCTAGGGACACCCGTGTGTTGGGGAAAAAAGGCGAAATAGATGACGGACAGATTGAATTAATATTATTACAAGTTAGGCGAGGTTCTTGAGTAAGAGCAAGTCGCTTTACGTGCGAATCCTTGCTCCATCAGGAGCTCCTCATCATGCATCGACAGCTCCCTACCATTTGGATTAAAGATAGGCACAAAATGTAGTTCCCAGGTATCACCCAGGATCAATGACTCAATTTTTCCCGCTTCCTCAGTAAATTGGGGTCGATTGATGATGGCCCAGAAACTTTTACTATCTCTAAGAGCACTAGCTCTCTCCAGATCATCCCACACTATGAGCCTCAGCTCCTTTTTTCTTTCACTGATGGTGGTTTTATATATGCGTCTCACACATTTTATTTGTTCTCCGTTACGGGGGTATGTTTGGAGGGCAGTTTTTAAGCTCTTGTCGGCTCTAGAGCATTCTGCGTTAAACCAGCGGCTCTCGCAGTGCTGCTTGGGCCTGGCTGGGCATGTTAATCTATTAGCTACATTATTGTAGCCGTTCAAAGTTCTGTACAATCGTGGACGAGGAAGAGTCCTGCTTCAAGCAATCCATGATCAGGTCGAAGTTAGATCTAACTATTTCCACCTCAAAAGTGTTGGATTTATTTTTCCCAATTTACTTTTACACCTTTTTTGCGATTATAATAGGTCAAACGACCATAACCCCCTGTGGTTTTGGCTACTACTTTAAGTGAAAAAATTAGTGGGTTGTGGTCACTCGCTATTTCCCGACCCACATGAAATTCACACACCAGTGAGGAGCACTCCCTAGAAATAAACATAAAATCAATAGAACTTTCCCTACCCCCGCCAACAAAAGTAGGGAACTGGACTGGAAAACTATTAGTCAGACTGTCCAAGTTGTTCTCAATGATAATGGTATTTACTGCCTCTCCCTGGGGGGTGTGAATAAAATGCACCACAGGCTGATCATCTGTGTCCAAGAGACCATGAACTCTTTCATTACTGTTTTCACAGGATGTGCAGTAAAAATCCCCCACCCATAAAACACATAAAGGTTGCCACTTCCCAGAAACATTAACGATTTCCATTTGCAAGGCTTCTACAACATGACAATTCTTTGGGTCAAAAATATTATAGTACCAATTTACAAGAAGGACTCTCACCTGGAACATGTTAACAATCAAAATCAATTGAAACCACTGAGAGGATTCTACACAAAAAACATTTATGGAACCGAAGCTAACTGAGAATAAGGTTACCATACCTCATTTTGCCCTCCCCGACGACGATGCTGTGGCAGGCACATCAAAGGCCTGATAGCCATCCATCTCTATACTACTTTCTTTAGCCCACGTCTCCTGTAAACAGATTACATCGAAACCCCTGATGTATTCCAACCAAACCTCATATGTTAGTTTCAAGCGAATACCTGCTATATTCCAGGAGATTAGCTTAACTGGGGGTATAGAGTGGGCCTAATCCGTGTCCGGTGATATGACTAGTTTAGACCAGTGGACTGGCCATGGGTGTCTGTAGCAACCCCTCCCCCGGGCACCTATTTTCAGGGGTTAGCTTTACAACCGCCGTGCAAAATGTCAGGTTATTCATGTTCTCCCTTCCCGAGGGACCAGCGGAATATATAATATGGTCTTTGTGGGGCTTTGTGTTACCATGTGCCTCTTTGGCCCTAGCTCCCCCCACGGCACCATATGGGTGGCGCTTTATATAACTCACTTTAAATGGTGTCCAAGTTCTTGCAAGACTGGACAGACCTGCCTTTGAATCAGCCACCAGGCTCACACTGGATTGTATACAAATAGGAATAACCCGTCTCATTTTAAGCTGGCTGTAGCATACAAACCACTGTGTTGAGGTTTATAGGTTTAGGCTATTAGGAATGTGAAGTAGGTTGGTTAACCCACAGATCAAAAAGTGTATTTTGTAAAAGCATCAGCCATGTTTCATTGGGACCAGGTACAACTCTTTTTTTAATACATTTCTTTATTGGTTTATCTAGTACATATATAAGAGCACTCATAAACATAAAGCATTGCACAGCAACAAAATGTCAATTCTCAGAGCATTACAAGCATACTCCATATGAGTCTTATCAATTTGTTCCATAACAAATAGTTGCACATCAAACATATTTGTAGATATTGTACCTGTAACATTGGCAATATTGTTCACTGAGGGACGTCAATAGGTGTCAGTCATCCGGTGTGTCTGCATGGGATTCTTTCCAACTACCTCAGACTTTACCATGTGTTTGGGGACAACCCCTAGGCTTGTCTATCGAGATCTCAAGAATGCAGCACCTGTCCATGCTGTGTTTCCATCCAGTTACACTGGGGGTTACTGGTTTCCTTCAGGTATGTGGAATGTCCCTCTTAGACAGTATTAACACCAACCTCAGAAGAGTCTTCTCTGCGTTTGTCAAGCCCTCATCTTTCAATATATTCAGCAAAGCGATCTTTGGGTTTAATTCCATTGGCTGTTTCAATATAGCACGAAAAGTATGAAAAATCCCCTAATCCCCTCCCAAAAGGGCCCAAGGGCAGGAAAGGCCCAGGTCATGTACAGAAAGCCTCCCACCTCTGCCCAGCATCTGAGACAATCAGACCCTGAACCTACCCAGAAACGTCAAAGCATTTCGGGGTCAGTAACCCTCTGGAGGTATTTGCTCAAAATCTGTTTATTGAGTTTTACAGAACAAATTATGTGTCATTGCACAGAATAGGTAACATCATATAGTCTTCAGAAGCATAGACAGTGCATGCATGCAGAATTGACCTGTCCACTGAAATGGTGGACGGAGGCGACAGAAACGTAGGAGGGGGCAGTCAGGCCCGTCAGAGAGTTGTACCAGGGCTTGAGGGTCTCTCAGCCGCAGTAGATACCAAACAAAGGGAGAATGAACAAGGAGAGGGGTAAGAACCCAGGAGAGGAGGGCAAAGTGGAAGAGTGAGGGAGAGGGAACCAGCAGTCCCCCATCAAGGTCTTCAGGGGGTGGAAACATGCCCGGTGCCGGGGAGGGTGTGGGGGGGCGGGATACAGTTTGTGAGGCAAAGGGTTGCTGGTGATGCTCCGTCAGAGTCATAAAGCCAGGTGGGAGTCTAATTATCTCAACCTGGGTGGCTGGAAGCAAGAGAACTCCAAGCGGGACATATAGTGGAGAACGGGCGATCAAAGTCGCTGAAATTTCTTGTCAGTGTGTGTGAGCTTGTGCGTCATCTGCTCCAGCGCAATGGTGTGCCAGAGCTATGTGAACCAGGATTCTGTAGGAGGGGATAACTGAGAGCGCCGGGAGCATGCTATGAGCTTTTTAGCTGTGCCCGTCATATGCCGTGCTAGGTACCAGTCTGCGTGAGTCATTGCAATCAGTGATGCAGGACGAGCACCTAATATGTTTGTGTAGTAATCGTCTGGAATTGGATATCCCAAAGTCTCCCTTGATGTGGCTCAGGATCTCCTTCCAGAAGATCTTCAGGGTAGGGCATGCCCACCATATGTGGTGAAAGTCACCTTACGGGCCCCTCATCGCCAACAGGAGGCGGGAACCGCGGGACGCAGTGTATATAGCGGGAGGGAGGATAATACCATTGAAACATGACCTTTGCAGGCTCCCTCCTGCTGAAAAATGCTTCTTTGTAAGCGCGGAATGTCTTGCCAAAGTTACTCCCACTGTTTCTGGGTGGTGTCAGGTGCGCCGTCAGCGGACCACTTCCATTGGGCCACTTCCATTGGTAAGGGTGGCGGGGTAGGGTGCATGATTGTTGCAAGACTGAATATGTTTTAGATACCAATCCCTGAGAGCCCGCCTAGTTGTGGGCAGGGTGTTTAAAGAGAGTGAGAGGGCAGATGACAGCCTCTGCATTGGGGGGGGGGGCTGAAGTGCCCAGTGGCGAAGCTGGAAATGTTGGTGACGAACAGTTTTAGACAGGTGGAAGTCCTGTTTGCATTGTTTAAAGAACTTCACAGTCGTGCCTTGAAAGAGGTCGTGTAGTATCCGACTTTCGCCCGACACCCACTACGGGAAGGTCTTCCGGGGAAGAGCGATGAAGAAGTCAGGATTGCGTGCTAATGAGCATGTGGCGATGGGAATGTAGTCAATCCGCTCCCTACAGCCATTTTGTCCCAGATCTCCAACAAAGTGCATCTCAGAGTGCCGGCGTAAGAGCTGCATGGACTGGAGATTTAGGCAACCAGGCGAGGTCCCGGTGTGGTCGGCAGGCCACTGCCCTGTCCATATGCAGCCAATGTTTTTCACTTTCCCTCACCACCCTTTCAGAAATGAAGCGGAGGTGCACTGCTCAGTAATAGGCTAAGAGCTTGGCCCAGGCCAATCCCCCTCCGTTGCGAGGGAGCGTTAGGAGTGCTGCAGATATGCAAGGGTGTTCCCCCTCCTTCTGGAGGTATTTGAACTGAATCAGGGGAAGCTTATTCCAGACTGCTGCTTCCGTGGGTCTTACATGCAAATGTCCACTTTTCGCCCTTGAGGTGTCCAATGTTTGCCTCCCAACGTTCTCTAAATTTGTTAAAAGTGTTGGGAATCAATGATCAAGGGTCTTTAGAGACAGGAGATCTTCCCCAATGAAGGGAGTGGAAGCATGGTGAGTTTAAACCCTGGGCCTGAACTCAGGGACGTCCCCAATGTCTGTTATGCGTGACGGCATTACTGAGTTAATATACAATTCGTTCCCTAAATTATTACCTTGGGTCTGTTGGTAACGGTTATCAAAAATACAGTGTGTATGGAAATTGGTGTGAAAAGAGTAATACAGACTGAATAAAGTAATATACTTATATGGTCAAGTTATGGAAAATTAAACATTTTAATGTCATTTTTAGTAAATTCATGCAGTAATTGCCTTTCCTGGAATGGAGCACAAACCAATTCATAGCTCCTAAGGGCATCGGCTGCCTATTTCCCCTCCTTAGCGTTCAAAGATATTAAGCACAGTCGCAAGAGTGGCAGCAGCTGGCCTGGCACCTGATCCACCATTTGGTCACAAGACACTTTGCCAGGGATCGCAATTAGATAAAAGGTGTACATCAAGTCATGTGACAAGTCCTTCAAAAAAGCATCTGTGTTTACAGATTTTGGATCCAGCTCTCCCCTGTAAAATCTCAGTCCTTAAGAAATCAGATAAGAAACAGAAAGAACCATGTGAAATGAACCACCATCATGTGAAATGCCTGAACAATTTTTGTATATTTCCCAATGGCAGGAATTTCTCAAGACCCCTGAATTACAACCCAATACAATGTTTTGCATGCCTGGACTAAATTTCACCGGTTGGGAATTAGTCTGCAAAATATTTAAAACCTCTTTTTTAATTCTACCAAAATGTTTTCACCTCTTTCCTCTTAGGTAGTTGATGTAAGTGTGGATGGATGGTTGGAAACAAGGTTTAGGAGGCTTGTCTGATTTGAGAATGATGGATTTAACAGCAACACCAAACTGATATGAAAAATATTTTGGGGGGCGGGGTTGAGGTATAATAAATAAACAACATCCTTGAGTATAGTACATTGTGGATTTAGGTCAGGCATGGGTGATCTAGGGTCTCCTGTAATATCTTCTTTGTGTCCTTTCCTTTCAGGTCCAGCGGGATGGTGCCACCAACGTCCCTCAGAAAAAGATGAATTACCAGTTAAGTTGTCTGACTAAGTTCTTTCAAAATTATCCCTGACTGATCTATGTTAGATTGTTTTTCCCCTTTATCCCTGATATTTCTGGCCCCTATAGTTCTTGTGCCTATACCGAGGAGTCCCTTCACTGTTTTGCACCCGTGCTCTTCACCGATTACCTTGTCACTTGAATCAGTTTTCACTGGGCTTTTTAAGGGCTTTTATAAGTTCATCTATCCATTATTGTACATTTCCCATGGTGGTTGGTTGAGTTCAAAGATTAGGTTATAGAAGAGGGAACAACAGAAGAAGAACAATAATACAAGACACAATTTCTCCCCAGCACCTGGCTACCAGTTACTTACTAGGGCAGCCACAATCCTCTTGAGTTGCGGAGGGCGATTCAGCAACCGTTGGTGGCTTCCACCACTCCTAAGCCCAGGCATAATCCTCCTCCTCATTCTCTACATTGTCGGCATCTGGTTCCTCTTACTCCTCCTGGGGCCTCTTCACCCGTGGGTCGCCAATGTCCTTCCTCTTTGCATCTCAGGTGGGGCTTGTTTCCTCTCCTTCTTTCATCTGCCTTCTCTCCTAGTCACTCACTCTGCGTCTTCTCACTTACTTTCCTCCATGGTTACTGTCCTTGCAGGCTTTTCCCACCTTCTCTCCAGCCCCTTCCTACGAGGAGGAGTTCTTTTTTATTTTCCACCTTTCTTCCCAGGTCCCTCTTATCCCCTTCTCTCTGACTAATCATTGTCCTTTCTCTCTTTCTAGGTTCCCTTGTTGGTTGTGACTTGGAGCTGTGGCACGTGCTTTCCTTTCCACAGGTAAGTGTTCTAGTAAGTCACTAGATCGTACTGGATCCTGGTCCTCCAACCACCCTTTGCTACAACTCAGAAACCCTACACGCACTCAACCCTGGAACAAACAACAACAGCCAGCTGACGAAGGCTAACGTCACCCATCACCAGTTCTCCTGCCGACACTGCCGCTGCAACTTCACCCACCTCAGGTTCCCTACTACTACCTCCAACCGACCAGACGCCAGCGTGCCCAAACACCTGAGCTGGATCCTCCTCAATGTACGTTTCCTACACAGACATCAGTAGAAATCTGGGACCACCTCAACACCCTATCGCCCAGTGTCGACTTCCTCACAGAGACCTGGTTCAACACCAGCTCTGCAACTGACATCGAAACCGCCATCCCCAAAGGTTACAAGATCCAGAGGAAGGACTGCCCCAACCACCCTGGAGGTGGAGTCGCCATCATACACAAAAACTGCCTCCGATTCAAAACATCCAGTATGAACGACTCCTCATCCCTCACGGAATACCTCCATTTCCAGATCCAGATTAACCCCAGACCAACTCTACGCGGAACCCTCTCCTAAAGACCTCCCGTACTGTGCACCATGTTCACCACAACCATCACAGACCTCATCGCGCCCCACGCCCTCACCTCCATGGACTAGGCACTGCTGAATTTCCACCTCGACAACCTCAGCGACTTCCAACCCCACTGTCCCCCTCACCAACCTTGTCAATATTGAACTGAAGCAGCTCGTCACCACCCCCACCCACAAGGCAGGACACACCCTTGGCCCCATCTTCCCTCTTCTACAACACCACACAACCCCTCCAGACAGTCTACCACTGCGCCCAGTTCTCCTTTTCGAAAGCAACCAAACACAAGCATACACCAGGCCCCCGTGCAGAAACTGGAGCAAGATCACGAAGAGCATCTCAACTCTGTCCTCAACCACGCTCCTCCATGCACCACGACCAACGCAAACTCTGCTGCCAACGAACTCCATAGATGGCCCCCCTCCAGAACTCTGACAGACAATGCACCATGGAAGCCCCCTGATTCACCACGGACCTTTGAGAATCCAAGCGCACGTACCAACGACTCGAGAAAGCATTGAGGAACATCAAAACCTCAGAAGCACGCACCACCTACAACACTGCCATGAGAGGAACTTCATCCAGGACAGAAACCTTTCCAACCCCTGCAAGTCCAAGGAACTCTTCAGCATCATAAAAGAATTCACCAAACCCCCCAACGAAACCTACGATTTCCCTCCCTCCCAGGACCTCTGCAACAAACTCCGCTCCTACTTCCATCACAAGATCAGGACTCTCTACGACAACTTCGACAAATTGAACAAAGACACTGACACTACACCTACCATTGGCAACGCCACCAAGCCTTCCAAACACTGCCTGGACGCCTGTCACCACAGAAGACCATGAGAAGCATACACTCAGGAGCACCCATCCGACCACTGCCCACCGCACATCTTCCACAGAGCTTCATCCACCATGGCACCTTAACTACAACGTAAAATCAACTGCCCCCTCGAAACAGGCACGTTCCCTGATGACTGGAAACATGCAGAAGTCAAACCCCTCCTCAAGAAGCCCTCTGTAAACCTGACGGATCTCAAGAACGACAGATCTATCTCTCTACTCCCCTTCACAGCCAGTCACAGAGAAGATTGTCAACAACCAGCTCACGAACTTCATAGAATCCAACTCGATCCTCGACCCTTCCCAATCTGGATTCAGCAGCAAACACAGCAGCGAGACCGCCCTCCTAGCAGCCACGGACGACACCTGCACTCTCCTCGACCAAGGCCACACAGGAGCCCTCATCATACTAGAGATCTCAGCAGCCAATGACACCGTCTCTCGCTGCACACTAGCCCCCAGACTCCACAACGCCCACATACAGGGAACTGCCTTGGACTAGATCCAATCCTTCCTCACCGGCAGAACTCGAAGAATCAGACCCTCACCCTTTGTCTCCGAACCCACAGAGATCAGCTGCAGGATATCCCAAGGATCCTCAGTCAGCCCCATGCTCTTTAACATCTACATGGCCCCCTTCACTACCATCGTCAGGAAACATGGACTCAGCATAGTATGCTAGGCTAACGGCACCCAGCTCATCCTCTCCCTCACCAAGGAACCCGACATCACCAGACACAGTTTTCAGGAAGGAATGAAGGACGTCACATCCTGGATGAGCAGGAGCTGCCTGAAGGTCAACTCAGAGAAAACAAAAGTCCTCAACCTCAGATCCACCCCCTCCGCATGGGACAACAACTGGTGGCCCACCACCCAGCCAACCCTTCCAAACCCACGGACCATGCCCGCAACTTCAGCATCATACTTGACTCCTCCCTCACCATGAACCACATTAGTTCAACGCCATATCTTTCACATGCTTCAATACCCTTCTCATTCTCCACAAGACTTTCAAATGGATCACCCACACACTCACAACCAGCAGACTGGACTATGGGAATGCCCTCTACACCGGAGTCAACAAATCTCTACTCCTCAAACTCCAGACCATCCAGAACGCCGCAGCCAGACTCATCCTCGGCATCCTGCGACAAGCCCACATCACCAGCACCTACGAGACCTCCACTGGCTCCCAACCAGAAGAGAGTGACTTTCAAGCTGCTCATTCACGCCTGCAAATCCCTCCACAACACCGGACCCCAATACCTCAATGAAAGAATGTTTTTTTACTCACCCAGGAGAAACCTCCTATCCACCGACCTTGCCCTGGCCGAAATTCCTTGCATCTGCAGAACCAGAACGGGAGTAAGAGCCTTCCCCTACATCACGGCCAACACCTGTAACAAACTACCCCTCCGCATCAGATGAACCCCCACACTGCAAGCATTCAGGAAGTGCCTCAAGACCTTGCTCTTCGGATGAGATGGAGCTGCTCGTAACCCCCGTTCCCCCGAGCCTTGAGACCATCACGGGTGAGTAGTGCGCGTCACAAATCCCTGATTGAATGATATCTGACAGAATCAAGTGTACAATATTACCTGAACATATTATTCACTTAGGGCCATATTATCAAGCAAGGGCGATACAATATCGCCACTTTTATTGGCAGGAAACTGCCGCTAAAGCGGCGATAATGTGCTTGATAATATGCCCTTGTGAATTCCCATAGAAGCCCAGGTTCTGGTGTTAACAGCAGAACCTGGGCTTCTATCGGAATTCACAAGGGCATATTATCAAGCACATTATCGCCGCTTTAGCAGCAGTTTCCTGCCGTTAAAAGCGGCGATAATGTATCGCCTTTGCTTGATAATATGACCCTTAGTTATGTTGGCAATGAAAATATAAAATAATATATTTTAAAAAAGTAAGTCACTCTCTAGTTTGTGCTTCACTTTTAGTATAAAGAGGAGTACTTTTTTACACATAGAAGTATACGTGAAATTAATTTGGCCAATGAAAATCGTCAGTCTGTTAGAGAGGTTTGGCTATGGCAGTGATGGAGTAGTGACAACCATTGCCAAACCGAAGGTCCGGGTGCATCAACATTGGGCTGGCAGACCTTCATGTTGGCATTTTGAATACTCCGTCACCTACCATTGAACGGAGTATACACACCACCAACATATATATCGGGACCTTAGTTCATGAGTCATGCAGGGGGGCATTCATTTCCCAACACAGGTTAACTGCAGGCCAAACCACAAAGGGAGGAATATAATGCCCAAAACGAGACCACATGACACTTTCATCCTGTAGAGAAAGACACTTTAGGTAGGGAAATAATGCACATGACAGTGTCTGGAAACAGAACACACATACGCACCACAGGTCCCTTTTTAAGTGTCTAAATAGACACACATAGCATCAAGATATGACTTGTGACTATTTGCGTACACTAGAAATCTCACGTGATGAGTGATGCACAATGGAGGATGGGCTTCAATAAAAAAGGCATTACACAGCATGAAAAAGCCTCCATCTCTCCTCGTCAACTTTGTTGCTGGGGTACTGGACACCAGTGCACAAGAGATGGGCTACTTGGACACGGGCAAGAAGGCTTCATGAGCATGGGTTTGTATATGGATAGCAGCAAAGGATGTACAATTAAGTGACCTCTTTCATACCCTAGAGATCCAATTAAAGACCCACAGTGGGTGATTCTATCCTGCCAGCTCTCTCCGCATTGTTACCTGCGCACAGCCCAGGTGAGTGCATGAAATAACTATTTTAGAATGTGTTGCACTGGCACCACCGTTTGCAGTGATAACATGAATGGTGGTTACAATTAAGTTGGTCGGTATCACAGGAAATATAGTATGCTGATAATATGAATAAAATGGATGTACTTATTTGGATAGCTTACAACATTTATTTCCTGACTCATGTTTAACAGGAGAATTATTCATGCACAATCCAACTTGTATTTCTCTGGCACACAGGTCATGTATTGACATCTTTTTCCCTTTCACCCACATTAAATCCCCTACAAAATTATAGGTCAGACATACATAAACAAAGGGGCCTGGGTGGTTCTGAAGAATGCCTCCAGACCAAAAGACAAACACTCAAGGGGCAAAAACATGTTGACCATTACTTAAAGACAAAATGGGCACCAAACATTTCTCCTTCTCATCAACTTCTTTAAAACTAGTTTCAGTAGCACAACAGAAGAAAGTAACTCACAAGCCCGCAAAATATAATTTTACCTGTTAAAACCCGGTGTTAAATGAAGAAATCCATGGAAATCCTTAGATTGAGAAGTCGAAGTTTATTGCAGTAAATACTCCACCCAGTACACGAAGCATCCGTCCAGTAGAAAGCCCAATGGTGACTACCACTCAACGTTAGAACTCCCCACAGAACGGACCAATCCAAAATCGGAGAATGTAGAAAATAATTTTAAATCTTCTGTGTGGGTGGAGTTTCCCGATCGTCGCCAAATGTTAAATGAAGAAATCCATGGAAATCCTTAGATTAAGAAGTCGAAGTTTATTGCAGTAACTACTCCACCCAGCACACGAAGCATCCATCCAGTAGAAATCCCAACGGTGACTACCAGTCAACGTTAGAACTCCCCACAGAATGGACCCTCCATGCCTGAGCCACATGTTTGAAACATAACAATTAGGTAAATATACAAAGCCCTCGGAATACACGAGATAAATAAAGAACACAGAATGAATAGACATCGCGTGACCCAACCCGCGATGTACACTTACTACTACACCCGGTTAGGTGATATATCACAACACCTGTAGCTAGCATTCTCCAGAACATAGTCCTTCCAAAAAAGCACTGCGACCAACAATGAAGAGGACGCAAGTCACCAAGAGTCAGAGAGTGTCAGCATCCTTTTTTTTAAGAAGACAACTCAAAGTATTTACAACCCCTCCCATCCCATCTATCCCCCAATAAAGAACGGAGACTCCAAGTGGCACAGCCCCACTTTGTTTTAGTTCATCCATTCATTCAACCAAGGCTACAATTATCAGAAAGTGCTGATTTGACAACTCAAATTCCTTGACAGGAGACGCGATATCTCTGCTAATGGAAGTCAACTAGAAAGGCAACAACTTGAGTCCCATAGACTGAGTTGTAATTAACACCAATAATTAAGGGCTAAAACACAATTCAATGTGCGTTGCTATACCAGTGGTTATTATTAGTGTAGATATACACATAGACCTTCATAGCTTGTAAATATAGAACTTTAAAAGTGAAGCACGGGGGTGGACATCGGGTGGTGTACTGCGGCCCGTCGCAGACGTCGGGAGACGATCCCAGAAGCAGCCGCGCTGGTGGAAACCTTAGAACAGCGAAGCCGGGGAGGGGGAGATGATGTTGCGATACGGTTGCTTCTCCAGGCACAGCAGTCCTATGCGTCTATATTGATGGATGAGGCTAAGCAGGCGTGGCTGGCCACACGGAGTAGAATATACGAGTTGGGGGATAAGTCCTGTACTATGCTCCATAGACTATGTCAACGCAGCCTTCAAACTATCACGCCGCCAGGCCTCACTGCCGAGGACGGAGTGGCGATTACGGACCCGACTGAGTTAGCAGCGAGTTTTTCTAGCTACTTCAAGGCACAATATGCTCCACGCGATTGTCTATCAGTGGACGAGGTAGCTAAATTCATAGACGACTTGCCGCCTAAGGCGGTCTCTGATGAGACCAGGAAGGCACTCGACGGTCCCCTTACAGCTGATGAACTGGGGGAAGCACTGGGACAACTAAATGCAGGGAAGGCCCCGGGGCCGAGCGGCTACCCATGTAAATTCTTTAGGAAATTCCAACTTCAACTAGGGTCCCATTACCGCTGTGCACTCGAGACGGTGCGTGCGCGGGGCAGGTTACCTTCTGACTGGCGCCATGCTGAAGTTGTGGTTTTTCAAAAACCGGGTAGACCCCCTGACAGGCATGACTCATATCGCCCCATCTCTTTGCTCAATATAGAGGCTAAAATACAAGCAAAGGCTCTGGCGAACCGTTTACTCCCATATGTAACAGACCTGGTTCACCCGGATCAGGCCGGCTTTATGCCTCATAGGGCAACACGACATAACATCCGAGGCGCACAGGCTGCGGTTGATGCCATGGGGGCCACGGGGGAACAGGCAGCTTTGCTGCTAGCGGATATAAATAAAGCCTTTGACTCAGTTAGCTGGGCGTACCTCTTCGCGCTCCTGCCCCGTCTCAATTTGGGCCCGGTATTTCTGTCATATATCAAACTGCTGTACACAGATATCACGGCTTCGGTGCGGGTCGCCGGGGCGATATCAGAAACGTTTCACATTGGACGGGGGACCCGGCAGGGATGTCCACTGTCCCCATACTTATTCGCCTTAGCCATGGAGCCTCTGGCCGCTTGGGTGCGCATAGACGCACAGATGCGGGGCTTTGTGTGGACCGAGAACCTTTCAGATAGAATTGCATTATATGCGGACAATGTCCTCTTCTTCCTTACCGATTTGCGACGCTCGGGGCCCCGGGTATTAGAAATTATGCAAATCTTTGGGGAAGTTTCGGGCCTTTACCTAAATCTACGCAAATCCACCCTGTCGGTACTTGGGGGCGGAACTGTGACGGATCCCTGGGCGTCAGGACTGCAGGTGTCGACCGGAGGATTGAAATATCTGGGAGTGTTCCTGTCGGAATCGGTGAGCATTGCCTGGGAACGCAACATGGTGCCTGTTTGGGAGAGGGTTCAAGCGGATGTTAAAACGTGGTCTCGGATGCCTCTAACTATCTTCGGCAGGTCCGCGATTTTCAAAATGGTAGCACTCCCGCGCCTCTTATACCAATTGCAGAATTATCCCCACCCCATCACTCCCCAGTGGTTTCGGCTGGTCAACTCTGTTTTAGACCGCTTCCTGTGGGCTGGGGGAGCTGCCAGGGTGGCACTGCGGACATGCTTCTTATCCACGTATTGTGGGGGCCTGGCCACCTCGGACCTACTGTCCTATTATCAAGCCTCCCAACTACTAATACTTAATGAATGGTTTTACGGCAACAGAGGAGACCCAGCATATGCCCTGGAGCGCCCACTGATGGGGGACAATACGCTGCACACGATCCTTTACTCAGCCCGGCTGCGGCGGACATTGCCAAGTGTCACGAAAATTGTTTTTGCTGTGTGGCGACAGGCGCTACGTCGCCTGGGCTGGTGGGGTAGACTAACTGCGGAAACGCCGCTGTGGAACAATGGACGACTCCCCGAGCTGTCCACACTGCCGGGGTTCGATGGCTGGGATGCAATTGGGATCTCGTTGTTGGGACATGTAATGTCCGGGGTTACTCTCAAATTGTTCCAGGAGCTTAGAACTGAGTTCCATATGCCCCAGACCCAATTCTTTAGATATCTGCAGTTTCGGCACGCACTAGCACCCAGTATTGCTAACCTGGACTCGCTCCCTGAATTTAGTCCAGTTGAAGCGAAGGTCTTCATGGGAGACCTCGGAGATAAGAAGGTCTCCCGTATTTACCAAACGATGGTCACTCACTGCTCCTCCACCCTGCTTCCCCTGAGGGCGGCCTGGGAGGCAGATGATGGTCCCCTAGATGAAGATGATTGGAGGGAAACCCTGGAATCCCCGCGGGGGACTGCCATTGCAATACGGCTTAGGTTAATTCAATTCAAATTTCTCCATAGGGCCTATTACACCCGAGAGAGGCTGTGGAAGGCAGGACTGATTGGGTCACCGGAATGTCTGCGCTGTGGGGTTGCAATGGGTACGCTACTACATACGGTATGGTCGTGTCCTAGACTAATTGGTTTCTGGAGGGGTGTATGGAGCTGCCTGTCTGAAGTTCTGGGATGGGACCTTCCACGCACTCATCGATTAGGGTTGCTCCACATACTTGAGGGAGTTGGTGGGAACATATATAAACGCCATTTATTGCTGTTGGGGCTTGTAGTTGCCAAAAGAGATCTGGCCCGAGCATGGAAGGATGAGCGAGCCCGCCCCCTGAGTGCATGGAGGGCCGGGCTGGACTATTGTATGGGACTAGAACGACCAGTGTTTGAAGCGCGAGGATGCCCCCGTAAGCACTTTAAGATATGGAAGAGGTGGGCGGATTATAGGGGGTTGACATTAGATCCCCCGGTAGAACAAGAGGAAGATGTCTAGGTGGAAGATGCCGTACAGGCCTGTGAACTGCGTCATGCCTACCACACCACGACCGAGTACAGAATGCTTTCTATACACACGTGCACAGGGTTAGGGAGGGATAAGGGGTGGGTAGCAGAGTGGTTGGGTAATGGGGGTTGGTGGGGGTAGGGGAGGGGGAGGGGGTTCCTCATATTGGTTTTTTCTTCTATTCTTGATTGGACATTGGTCTTGTGAGGTAAACTGTACCAAGATGCTTGGTGGTGATCTCCTGACTGTGGGGAGCCACATCATTTATTCTGCCTAATTCAATCAATAAAAATTTGTTGTGAAAAAAAAAAAGTGAAGCACGGGCCTATCAAGATGGGGTTTTGAACAGCTTTGCGGAAGTAACTCTATCTCCTGATAGATGGAAGATGCACTAACATGGATTGGAGTATGTTGGCAGGAAAGGTGGTGTTTGCCAGGGGTAGCTGAACATGTTAGAAACTCAGACCCAAAGACCCTCCAATGTCCCCCCAGCCACAAGCCTCTCTGCAGGCAACAGCACGGTATGGCAGAGCAGCACCGAATGTAACACTTGCATGTGTCCCAGTGTCAGAGCACTCTGCTAGGACCAGGGCATAAGTCCTAAAAAAGAAGTGGGGGAACTAACCAGTTTAGATAGTATGCAAGTGAAATCATGACGCGTGCCATCACAGCGCATGATATCCAAACACGTGACATTGTACGTGACATCACAGGAAGGGACCTCACTGGAAGTGACATTACAGGAAGTGACATCAGATATTAAGACCTTACACATATGTTTATCAGGTATATCATGAGTACATTTAAACGCATTATGAAATGTAACAAATGAGATCTGGTGTTGGGGTTGAGCCAAAAATGTGGTGCAATCCTGACACAAAATCTGGGCCACAACTAATACATTATTTTATTTAAACCCTGCCACAAAGAAGTTGGCAACAAGGAGAAGCATGGCAATAGATCTGTTATGCTTAATTGGTTGCACAAGCTACATTTCAAAATATTAGATTGGGTTAAGGCATTTGCTGTGAAGGTGCCCAGTAAATCTCAGGGAATAGTAATAATGGTGAGATAATCCTGGTGGTTATTGCACTTGCTAGAGAGATCTTTGTTTTGTAAAGTCCCAGCTTTGAATCAAAGTAGTAGAGAAGGTAAATGTGTCTCCTGTAAAGCACATAATCTAACACTCAGATGACTGATTTTTTTCTTATGTAGATAGGAAAGTGGGTTACTGCTTTTAACACAGAGATCCCTTTGTTACTTGCAGTTCATAAATTGTAATCCTTCTAAAAGATCAAAATGATGTATGAAGGACATGTGACTCCTATACCTTGTAACCCTCACTGTTTCATGTAACTCATCTGGTACATTGGTTTACACATGTGCATAAGGGAGAGGTGTGGCGCAGTGGCCAGAGTGACTGACTCCAGAGTGCGGGGCTCATAGTTCTATCCCCGGTGCCGGCGGTAGCTCTGGTCAGCACCACCTGACTCTGGGTAATAGCTCACTTAATCTCCCCGACAACCCAGAGTGCCCAGGGACATCTTAAGGATTTTGGGGGCTCTGGGTCAAACATATTTTGGGGGACCCTGTGAGGAACAGTTTTGAATTCATGATCCTATTTCAGCTCTTTCAGATCTCATTGGCCGAGTCACTGACCGTGCACAGACACACTCGTCCAAATTCTAAATGTGTTTCCATGTAATATTCAGGGATAGTGATGAGTGTTTTGAATATTGTAACACAGCATCTGTTCGCTAATATTATTTGAAATATTCTCTTTGACTCTCTCCCATTTCTCATATGTAAAGTCCTGATTAGATCTAAAAGAAACTATTTTACGGATGTTGCATGAAATATAAACACAGCAATTCTCTTCAAAATGTCTGTAATAGACACACATATCACCCACATTGAAAATAAAGCAAAGGAAAGTGGTATTTAAAACAATCTGTTTGAGAATCATCAGGGCAAGACTCGTTAGAATAGAGCTGGCTCTATCACAGGCCTCCTGAAAAGATGGGACCCTGGGCCAGAGACCACTTTGCCCATGCCTTAAAACATCTCTGCCAGCGCCTTGAGACCCATAGGGGTGATTAGTTCACGCTTAAAAGATACTGGATTTATTTATTTGATTTAGTTACATGATTTATTGTCAATATATAATGTGTATGTTACGTAAAGAGCTCTGCGCGTGTATCAAGAGGGAGAGAGAGGACCAGATAGCTAGTCCAGATCCCCGGTTTATATGTAGATTAATCAAAAAGAGACTAGCTATGGGTTGGGATGGTATGATGTTTACGCCTGAATACAGCGGAGCAGGTATGCCACTGTGTGTGCTGTGAGGGATGTTAAGAAAGTGAGTTTAAAACGGCTTGGCGGGGGTCCCAATACCCATAGGGTAAAAGACTTTATTAATAGGGCCTCCGTCAGCGGTTAAAAATAAGGCTGTGGGACGTAAGAGGCGAGTTACGACCGCTGTATTCAGGCGTCGTAGCACACCCGGGACACGCTAGGTGTCACTGGGTGGGCCCGATGATGAAGCATGCCGCCAACTAGGTTGGTGGGTGAGGGCTTTCTAAAGACACCCAACGGGTGCCACCCCTGACCAACAAAACTTACCTGAGTCACCATGATCTTTACAATGTAAACATCATACCATCCCAACGTAAAGAGCTCTGACACTCTGCATTGGGTTGCATAGCGCTATAAAAGAAATAAAATAATGCTATTGCAATTGTTATTTGTGTAAATGCTGGGACTGACCAACACAACTGACATTCTTCCAGTGCATGCATCTTTTACATACAGGACTAAACAAAGGCAAAAGCATGCCTCTCTTAAGTACCTGTGATGAAATAACAAGCTGTGTGCCTTTGTTTCCCCTCTGTGGTATTTATATTTGTGTGGGTTTCCAGGCCGCCTGCAGTCAGGATATTCAAACAAAAGGAGGCCTGATGGCCCCTTAACTTCGGCCCAGATGGAGGTGAAAAAAAAACCCTCGCTGCCTGCACGCTGCTGTCCTGGTGTCTTACACCAGGACAATCTTCAGCATATTTCTGTGGGGCCCAACTTCTTGGCTGGGGAGACGGCGTCCACCCTGTGAAAAGAATGGGCGGGCGCCGTGTACCTGCCTGTAACCCGACTTGTGCCTTGACTTGGGCATACTCCGGACGATTTTCTGGAGCCGGCCATCGGAATCCTGCATGAGAACATCTTCTGGGACTGAAACCCAGATATATTCCAGCACTTGTTTTAATGTATATGGTTTGTTTTCATAGTTCCTGAGATTTTTTCCTTTGGGAAACAGGAAAAATAAATACGATATATAAAAGTATGTCAAATGTATTACTTTTCAAATACAGTCTCAAATACCAATTCTAGTAACTATCTGATAACTATGTCTCCGAAATATATATTATGGCTCGTTGCAATATCAATTTTCAGCACGAGAGGGCGATATCGGATAACCAATAACGGACTCCTAATTTGAAACAAGCCGCAATTGTAAGAAACGTCAACCAGGCAAAAAGTAAGAAAAGAAATGAAAGAGCCCCTGATCGTGCGGTACAACCAGCAAATAATAATCAAAAGAGTCAAATATGGAATATTACATATCAAATAGAATCACAAATACAGTACTTACCAGTTCTAATAACTATCTAGCAACTGCAACTGCGTCTCCTAAATATATTCGACATATGTCTCCTTGTAATACTAATAATGCACACAAGAGGACAATATAGGATAATTGATTCCTGATTCCAGATTCCTAGTCTGAAACAAAACGCAAAATGTATGACATGGCACAAATTATAGGCAAGGAATTCGTGTTCCATACATTACAGAATTAACAACAGATCTGGGTAGCCTTAAATCATGTCCTTCAATCATGCCGACACTGGAATGCCTGGTACGAGTATGATACAGAAGGCACAGACAGGGTAAGTCTGTCCTTTGTGTTTACTGTTTTGGTACTAGCATTAGGATTGCACTAGCTGCTTATCTCCAGTCTTGGCCTTTGAGTGAATAGTGGAGACTACTAAAGGGCAATAAATAGGAAAGTGCCCACATTAGGTTTTAATTTGTTTATCACAAAAATATCCAAATCTACAGAATTTCATAACCGTTGAGGCCAGGGAAAACCTTTGGTCCCAAATCCCAAAACAATTCATGCATAAGCGCGGGGACACACCATGGGGTCTAACCATTGCGTTTTGTAAGACTTATTATTATTTGTATTATTTTTTTATTTTAAGCAAACCCGGTGTAAAGTGCAGATACTTTTTCACATAGTCTGAATCTATGAATTTTCATATCACTGATAATACTCCTCACTGAGAAAATTCCACATGACATGCACATTTCTCTCCCGTCATAAATGGCCACAGAGCTTAATTTGTGAAAAAATAAGTGACGGCATCCTTGTCAGGAGGTCACTGCAGCTTTCACAATCCAGTGCCCCTGTACACTTCGCACACAGCTACTAACTATCCTACTCCTTCAAGTGCAGCAGTATGGTCCCCCCAAAGTTATAAGAATGGCTTGGGTGCAGATACTATTCATTTTAAGATATATTGAATTGACAGCTAGCTGTTGTGCTCTTCTCTAAATTAAATAAACAGCGCCACCTAGTGGCAAAGTGTCATAAGCGTCAGTGTTGACAATTAAGTGCTGGTGTCCAGCACCGGAAACCACCGGTCAAATTAATGACTGAATGGCCACAAGCGATGAGAAGTTGGTTTGATAAAGGGTCACTGGTGTGGTCAATACAAATAATGTAAACACTCACAAAGTTATATCTTAGTGAACAATCACAAACATATGCAATACTCTTCCAACATTTATCTGCCGCAGGGGATGTACAACATTGCATAATTTTTCATCCATGTGGAATTTCATGACAATTTAGCAAAATTAGGGTTATCCTGCGTAAATCTTGTACGCAAGTGCATCTCTCACGTAAAAGAACATGCAAGACACCAGCAGAAGACTGGTTCAGCAGAAAATTTGTTTCAGCAAGAATTTTCTGAGCAAACCAGTCTCCAGTGAGTTTTAAAATGTTGTCAAACTGCACCAAAAGGTTTGCAAATTTTGCAGAGCAGTAAATTTGTGAATTTTGCGAATTTTACTGTTGCAATACATAATTTCGCCCATCCTTAACAACTGCAAACTGACACCTAAACTAACCAGTCATAAGTTGTGCAGTAAGTGTTAGAACGTGTATGCCATGCCCCCCTTTTTTGCGGGGGCTGTAGGGAAAGGGAAATTGTGACATGAAAAATTAGTTCCTATGTTCCTGTCATTTTTCCAGAACATGGATACTGCTGTCACTTTATCGGAAGGCAGGGCTCTCAGACCCAGTAGTAATTTTAAATGGTCATTGAAACGGGTCCCCCTTACTTTTCATGCAAAACACGGATCAATTTCTGAACGAGTGTAAAAAACATTAAGTAATCCATGTCGTTCCTGCTTATATTTCACATGCTTTACTTAATATTGCATTCCCTGAGTTTTTGCTTTTTCCAGGATGTTGTGGTACGTTTCTTTTTCCAGACTGCATATTGCTCTTGTCTAGTTCTTATTTTGAATTGAGTGGCATCCAGGTTTTATAATGGGACACATTTGAGTTGTGGCTGAAGGCAGTGCGAGTTTCTCTCCGTGCCTGTAAGGGGAAAAAAGGTGTTCAGAACACATGATCATCCAATCCTTGGCCTCTCTGCGAAGCATACTGAGCAGTGGTTACTTATGTCAGTTGCAATTTTATGTAAATGTGTGGATAGGGTGGCACTCCTTGTGAATTTTAGTATATATGTTCAAGCCACAGCCTTAACTATGTAGGCTCAGCCCATTTCAGAAACCACCCACTTTGTTCATCCCCCTTAAAGCCCTATCTGAAGGCTAATTAAGCCGATGCTTGCATGTGTGGATGAGAGATGTGTGTGTCTTGTGTGCATCTAGACTGGGTATTATGCACAGGACCGGAGATGTGCTTCCACCGTGTTGTGGCACAACACTTACACTAAGAGTGCTACATTCAATGAGATATAGTGAGATGAAGTTGAGTAATGCAGTATGGATTGAAAGGTACATGATTACTAACGTCCCTAAGGGAAGAGTTGCGTTTTATGCAGGAGGGCAGGAGATCTGCTTTGTTTTTTTACATCGGACGTAGCTACCATTTATACAATAGGTGCAGCAGCACATGTGGCCCAGAGCCCTGAGGGACCCGTTGAGCCCTGATGTTAGAGATTGGGTTGAAGGTTGACTGGGGTGTAAGCCCTGGTCAAGCAGCAAGCACAGTCCTAGTCAGGGTAAGAAGCAGGAAAACGCTAAATTAACCTTTGCTCACCCTCTGGTAGGTTGGCCCAGAGGAGTCAGGCTTAACTTAGAGGCAATGTGAAAAGTATTTGTGTGATACTTCAAACAGTAAAACAATGAAAACACCACACAAAAAGATTCCACACCAGATTAGAAAAATAGAGATTAATTTAATAAATAAAACAAGACCATAACAACAAACATACAATTCGTAGAACATGAATTATGACATTTTAAAGACTAAACTGTAAAATAGCGATTAGAAGCAAGATTTGCCAAACAGAGATATCTGGTCGCACCGGACCAGGACAAAGTCAAAGGTTCAGGCTTACCATGATGGAGCGCGGGCCAGCTACAGGGACCCAATTAAGCCGGCTGAACCAAAGTACCTTAATCCAGGTTGCAGAGCGCATGCATGAATCTGTGTCAAGGATGCGTTGCGCAGCTGAGGTGATGCGTTTGGTTCAGAGGTGCGGTGAGGCTGCGGTGCGAGGTTCTGATACGTAGACGTCGAGGATCCTGTTGTCAGGGCTTGCCATGCGAAGTCTTACATAAAGGATGCAAGGCACAGGTGGGGAGATGCATCAGTTCCGATGAGTGGTGAAGTTGCGATGTGGAGATCTGACAACATCGTCGAGGCTGCCGCTGATGAGGGATGCGAGGAGCTTGCACTGGGTAAAGCATCACACAGCTGCAGTTCTGAAAGCAATGCATCGGTCTTAGATGTGGGAGCCTGCGATAATGAGAGTCTCTTTAGATGGGTCCAATCCATGCAACAGCAGTGTTGTGTCGGTTCTGCATTACGAAGCACCGCCCTGCTGAGGAGATGTGTAGTTTCTGCTCGGGATGCGCCACTCAGCAAAGGATGCGTTGGTTCCGCTAGAGCAGCACCTTAGGCTCACTTCCAAGGATCCAGGACTGGGGTGGCACCATTCAGCAGGTTAGACTCACAGATGGCAGAGCTTAAGTGCAGAATCAGGTTGTTTGGAAGGCTTTTAAGTCCCTGAGACTTCAGATGAGGAGACCAGCCAGCTAGCCCTTGCAGTCACTCTGGGTTCAAGTAATGCAGGTCCAATCCTTCTCACCCAGGCAGGAGGGCAGCAGATCAGCACCGAAAAGCAGCAGAATAGCAGAGTGGTAGTTCTTTCAGTAGCACAGCAGTCCTTCTCCCTGGCAGAGACGTCACAGGTCCAGAAGTGTGTTCAAGTGGCTGACGTCCAGTACTTATACCCAGTGGTTCCTTTGAAGTGGGGGAGACTTCAAAGATAGGTCTTTGAAGTCAAAGAGGTCCTCCTTTCCTGCCCTGGTTCCAGGCTCACTACATGGGGGTATGAAGCCCTTTGTGTGGGGACAGGACACAGCCTATTCAAGTGTGAGGCTGGGTCCAGCTCCTCCCTCCCATCCTGCCAAGATGGCCCATCAAGTCACACCTAATCTCCCCTTGTGTGTGGCTGTATCGGGGGAATTCACAAAGCCCAACTGTCACCAACACGAGACAGGCTCAGAGACAGGCAGCAGGCACCAAATGGCTTAAGTAAGATAATGCCAACATTCTAAAAGTTGCATTTTCAGAATTGCAATTTACAATCCGACTTCACCATAAATTTGCTTTTTAAATTGTGATTCCAGAGACATTAGGCTTGAACGGTTAACCTCTTCTCAATTGGGAATTACACATATAAAATGTATTAAGATAATCCCAATGTTATCCTATAGGAGAGATAGGCCTGGTAGTAGTGAAAAACTAATTTGAGACTTTTTCACTACCAGGACATGTAAAGCTTAAAAGTACAGGTCCTGCTTTTTAAATACATTGCACCCTGCCCTCTGGGTTGTCCAGGGCCAACTTTAGAGGGGCACTTATTTGCATAAAAAGGGAGGGTTTGGGCCTAGCACATTGTTTATTTTGTCAGGTCGACATGGAAATGTAAACAGCGCACACAGGCTATGCAATATGAGGTCTGAGACATGGTTAAAAAGCTACTTAAGTGGGTGGCACAATCAGTACTGTAGGCCCACTAGTGCATTTAATTTAGAGGCTCTGTGCACATGCAGTGCACTTTAATAGAGACTTATAAGTAGATTAAATATGCCAAATGTGTATGTGACAATGTTACAATGTATTAGGGAGTGAGCACAAGCACATTAGCACTGGTTAGCAGTGGTAAAGTGCTCAGAGCTCTAAAGCCAACAAAAATGAATTCGGCAAAATGTAGGAGGAGGAAGGCACAAAGTTTGGGGGTGACCCTGCAGAAAAGGCCATTTTTCAACACTTGATCATTGCTGTACTTTACTACTCCAACTGAAGTCAAAGTGGCTCTTTTCCTGCTTGCAACAGAGCCCAAGGCGTCCTTGCTCACTACTGAACACTTCACTTAAACTATGCATACTCGAGTCACAGGAAAATCTTTTAGCTAAGCTAGCAAGGGTACCCAAACAAACACCATCAATCTATTGAGGGCAGACACATCCATAAAACAAGGTAATGCATCAACCTATGGGCACGAAATTAGACCAAAAGGAGGTGAAATTGGCATTTTTAAAATTGCATGGGGAGAAATCCACAGGCAAAATGGTATTTTGCCTGAAGAGCCGAAAAAAAAACTAAGGGGCAGATTCATGAGGCCGTTGCGCCTCTTTGCGCCGCAATTGCGTCACTTTATTTGACACAACTGCGGCGCAAACAATGCGCCCTATTTACAACGTGACGCATCTAGGAGATGCGTCACGTTGTAAAGCCCTGCGCCATAAGGAGGCGTTCCTGCGCAGGGGGGGGCGTTCCTGCGCAGGAACGCCTCCTGAAAGTGGCTGAGTGAAATCTATGAGATTTCACTCAGTCACTTTCAGGGCAATGCTGCGTCAAACCCTGCGCCTGCTTGAAGCAGGCATAGGTCTTGACGCAGCATTGTGTAGATGGGGCACCCCCGAGCCTTGCTGGAGCAGCGTCGCGCTTGCGACGCAACTCCAGCAATGCGCCACATTTCCGGTACAGATGCGTCACGCATCTGCGCCGTTTTTGCACCATGGTGCGCCGCATTATAAATGCGGCGCACCATGGGTGGCGGAGCTGTGGCGCACTGTGGCGCACGTTAACTGGCGCATCCCTGGGGATGCGCCAGTTAACATAAATCTGCCCCTAAATATTTCTACAAAGCAAAGTATGATAGTACTGATAGTACTAGTTTCCCCGTTGTATACATAGGAGTTTCCCACTGTTTGTAATTCAAGCTCAATCTATCCATCCAAAAGCACTCCAATGCATGCAATTTTCTAGGCATATCCCATCCCTCGTCGAAAGTTAACCTCACCTCGTTCGAGAATAATAAAGCAGCAAACTGAAAGGGGCAATGAAGACGAGGGTCATTTCAGGACTGATATTATAATTAAGAGGATTTAAAATGTGAGGCAGCTGCCAGGCTCATCCGTGGAACAATCCTATCACCGCAGAGCAGCTGGTGCGTCCTGCAAATCTGAGAGCCCGTTCCACAAGCAAACTCAGCTTCCCATATCGGCCAGTCACTGTCTAGACAGCCTGGGATTCCAACCAATCCGCTTAAAGATGACAACGAACGCTCCTGCAACGGGGGTTCCATGCTGACTAAACCTTCACTCCAGAGTGCTTCCTCGGTGATCACTTTCTTGTAAAGTGCATTTATTAGGAACGTATTCAGAAACTACAGCTGAGTGAATGTAACCCATCACTGCTGGTGTGTTTGTACACCATCGAACACGTGTACCTCTTTTGTTGTTGTACAACAACACACTCTATACAGTTTTTGTGTACATTAATGGCTTTTTATTGTGGGAAATTCCAGCATGATTATCTCATTGCACCCTAAAGAAAGAATGGAAATGTGGGCATCGTTTTAAACAGAACTGCTCATTATTTCATTGAATTTCCCCAAACAGAAAATAACCATAGAAACAGTGTCCACAATGTCTTGAGTCTGATAATTCCAAATATATGTGCCTTTTTGTAGGGTTTGTGGTTTGTACAATCAATTATGTAAAACGAGTGCATATCAGTTAATGTGATAGAGTAGTTTTTTATGATACAATGTTTATCTGATGACAGATAACAAACCTAGGATGACCTGGAACGTCTAAAGCCCACGAGCTTTACTTAAAACCTGGTAGGCGGGGACTTGAAAGGTGACAGATGTTCCATCCACCATATTTACATGCCATGGACTATAATGCACTTGTAATATGGCCGACTGGATAACCACTATTTTTATGGAAGACTCTGTCCTCCAACCTCCCAATGAAGCCTAACATATTTACTAATGCTGTATAACTAGGGCTCCCAATATTATGGTATATTTTCTTTTTTTAACACTTCAATCTGTACTTAACTATATTTGTTTTTTGCCATCTTATGAGTATTTATCCATATTTATTTTTTGTTTTGTCAATAAATGATGTTGCAAAACACTATATTTCCACATTTATTTAACCGATGAACATGCAGTTATACTGCAGGTAAATATTAGCATATACTCGATTTAGCTAGCATTATTCCAAAAATGCATGTTGACATAATATGCTGTTATTTAATGAAATCTCAATTCCCCATGATGTCCCTTTACTCAGCTGTTGGCCTGGAATTGATGAAAGAGAGCATGGAAAGTCATTCAAAGGAACCACACATTTCTGCGTTTATCCTCTTTTAAAAATAAATGCAGACACGAAACCCATCGTTTTCTGTCTATATTTATCTGTAAAAATCAGTAGAAACGAAAAACTTGGAGCCTTATGTATAACCTAAGAAATGTGTTGGATCAGGTCAACATTCGCTCTCTCTGATTGAATGGTCAGGAGAACTTGTGCAGCCAATGGTATTTTGTTTTGGTTTGATTGTCAATGAGCTTATAAAAACAGACATTTCTCTTGTAGGTTTATCACTGAGAAACCTGCAAGTGGAAACACTCTCCCCATATGTTGAGTCTCAGGAATGATGGGCCGATTCACAGAATGAACTTAAGACTCAATCCTAAACTTGCTACTATTTTGGTATTCACAGAATGAACTTACTACTTTTGGTATTCACAGAAGTTAGGATTTTGTCTTAAGTTTATCTTAAGACAGATTTAAGACAGACTTAAGACAAAATCCTAACTTCTGTGAATACCAAAAGTACTAAATTCATTCTGTGAATTCCAAAATAGTAGCAAGTTTAGGATTGAGTCTTAAGTTCATTCTGTGAATCGGGCCCACTGTGTCTATATGGTTTTCCATAATGTTGACAGCATGTAGGTGCTAAACGGCACGCTCTGCAAATCATGCCAAAATGCTTGTTTGAGGCACCTGTTCCTTGGTGGACCATAGAATGACATTCCACAACTATTATAATTCCTACATCTGCCCATCCAAATGATCCTATAGCTGGGTGGCGGACCTACTTGGATTTGCATTTGTCATGTTTTCAGCCTTTTCTCAAAAACAAGTTATTTCTCTTCAGTCTTGCTCAGCAGGAACATATCTCTCCTTATGCCTGACCCACATCTGTATTCCTCTGTCGTTCATGAGTGTGCGGATACCAGACACCTGTGGGGTTTTTAATGCTCTTAAGTTGCCTGGAGCTGATAAGATGGTTGCACTGAAGCTGAGTTATGCTACCTCAAGAGGCATATGTATAACACTGAAGCTGAGTTCTGCTACCTGGAGATCAAGGAGAATATTTATAACAAAGTCATGCAGCACAGCAAGTCACCTTGCTGCTCTCAGACTCAACACATTCCTGTCTTTTTCCCTGCGCTTGTGCCATTTTGCCTGCCTAGCACCAAAGCAGGCACCCTTGCACCATGGCGCAAAGGTGCCTGCATTCAGTGGCGTAACGAAACTTGAGGGGGCCCTCCTGCAAAGCACATGGAGGGCCCCCCGGCCTACCACCTACAGTATATCTTCTCGACATCTCAGTCCAGCAATTCCTCAGGTTAAACTCACAACTGGTAGAAGTACCGCGTTTATCACAGATAGGTATATATACACATTGCTCCTCGTAGAATGCTCTGAGGCATTTGATAAAGGCAGCTCTAAGTTTAGGTGGGTGAATGGCCAAACTGCCGGAATGTCTTCCAGGAATTAAGCCTAGGCTTAGTTCGTGAAGTAGCGCTACGCGTAGCTACGCAAAGTGCACTTTGCACTACGCGAGCTACGCGTAGCACTACGCGAACTGCGTAGTGCGCTGTTCATGATGATTGCACAGTGCCGGATGCTTGTCCGCACTGTGAAATCATTGAAAATGGCATCTTGCACAGTGCGAGCTGTCTTTTACTGCCGCTCAAGTAGATTCTTACTCGAGCGGCAGCTTTCTCAATGCGGACTGGTAATTTCTCACTGCGAGCGGTCCCGAGCATTTGCGACCTCTCGCAATGAGAAACCTGACCTTTCCACGTTGAGAATCTCACCGGGAGGTTTATTTTCCACGCTCGCGATCAGCAACTTGATGTTGCTGATCGCAAACGAGAAAAAAGTCTTCCTGGGATGTCATTTTGCTTGCTCGCGGTCGCCAACTTGACGTTGAGGACCGCGGGCAATCAAAAAATGACCGCTGCACTACTCATGTTTGCACTGTGCTACATGCAATTCATGAAGTACCGCAAACTACGCAAGCATATCTTAGTGCTTTGCCCAGGGTTACCAGGAATAACTAACACATGACTGAGACATACGTGAGAAATGAGAGCACAGCAAACATTATATCAGCCAAACTTAAAGACACATTAAAGACTTTAGTATGTCACTGATGACGTAAAATAGGATTTAGTACGGCAAGGATGAACTAAAGTAGGTAAACAAGTTAAAGCGGTAAGTGAATTAAGGAAACATTGCCTATAACAGGGATCATGATGTTCATCAATATATACTGACTCTGTTAGAGCCCCAATGTGAGATTAAACAACCACCAGTTGAAATACTAAAATCTAGATATAGTTTGGAAAGGCTTTCATTTTGCTTGTAGATTGATCTGTTGATTTTATAGTATATGTTGGCGAATTTCCTTCAGGTGTAAGACTGGCATGAGATGGAGAGTTGGTGAAGTATGTACCGCCCTACACTATGTTTTACTTTTATTGCCGGCCGGGCCCCAGCCGTCCCACCATGATGCCCTCCCTGATTCCAAATTATCAGATTACCACCCCGCCACACACTGAAACTCTGATGGTCCTTAGGGGTGGGACAAGGTGGATGATCCCTCATGGTCAATGGCCCATGCTGACCAAGAGCTTACCAGAGCAAATAAAGGACTGGATTCAAAAGCGGAACCCACTGAGGAAACTTGTAGGACAAAGGTGACTGCACACATTTTTAATATAGCTCGCACATGCCATGGAAGATGTCGCAAGACACTTAACATCTGCTCCCCTTTGTGAGAAAAGGGAAGCGTAATCCAATGTGGGACATTTAAATACCATCAGCCCACATGCTACTCGAATAGAGAGGGCTGTAAATAGAAGCTTAATGGAGAACGACCCAATACTATTTATTTGGTAATTCCAAAGAACTGGTATAAAAACCACACACTTGCAGACAATTGCCCTGGCAACAATCATTATTGGATATGGGTGAGCAACAGCCAGCAGGAGCAATATGGCCGCATTATGAGGATGCTCACAATTATGCAGGCGAGGGCGGGATCATTTTTAATCAACGTCATTGCTGTGCCAATATCGGACACTTTTGTGTGACCATTTTTGAGTCAAATGGTACACATTTGTCTTTTGTATTTTTATTCACCCCTAGCCATCCACAAGTCGTAACCCATCCATCCTTACCCATCCAACTAAACCACCCAAATATCCCATCCACCCACCAACTTATCCAACCCCATCTATTCATCCATCCAAACCCTTTATCCATCAAACTAGCAAAACCCATCCATCTATTCACCCACCCAGCCATTTAGCCAACCTAACACATCAACCCAACCATTCAGCCATCCCCACCCATCCATCCTCTTGCATCGAAACACATATCAAACTAAGACCTTCTGTCCATATTACCATCCATTTATTCACTCACCTACCCACCCATCTATCTAGATACAAGCTGTGAGCAAAGGATAAGCCTTTCGCAGGCACAATAGAAAACTGGGAGCATAGTTTTTATTCCAACCCAGGCCTGATTCTTCCACTACACACTCCCACACTGCCTCTTAGCTCACAGCAGGGATTATTTTCATCCAGATTCCTGCTTTTATCACTGCTGAAGTCGTATCCTTCTCTTCCTGCTTCTTTCTCCGTTGTCTGCCTTTCTCTCTATTGCACTAGGTCAATCTTTGGAAATGAAAAATGATTCTGGATGTCCAAATATTGAACGCTCGAGTCTACAACATGCATCCACCAGCACAAATTAAGCATGTTTGCCTGAGAAACGACTGACTCTGTCTTGACCCTCACAAGCTTTAAGAGACACTGATCTTTTCAGAAAATGTTCCCGTTTTGAGACAGGCCAGCAGGCTGCTGATCTCTGCTTATCCTTAGGCCTTATTATTCCTTCCTTGGACTCTAGATCCCCACCTCTCCTCTACTATGTATGGGCCACAATCACAAATTCCTGAAAAACAGGACCTGGTTTTGATGATTTTGTAACACAAATTTCACTTATCAATTGGGAAAATCGGACTATACCACCTGTGTAACTAGGGAAGTGTTTCTGCTTTCAAGGGGACAGGCAAGAGCTTGAATAGAGTTCCATCGTCGACAATCAAAGTGATATTACGCTACCCATTAGCTGCTACTTTGATGCAAACCCCCCCAAATTAAAACTTTAAAAAATATATTTGCTCTGTTAAATGAGCATCTGTCCCTTCATGGCTATTGGTCTGCAAACCTTGAAGAAGGTGTGACCCCATGAAGCCCTCTTGCTGACATGCCCCGGACAGGCCCAACATGTCTTTGTGCCCACGACTACAGCTGTAGGCCCCTGTGGAGTATGAAGAGATGATCCACTCTTTCTATAGGTCACAATGCCACAGGAATTGTCCATTAGGTGATGGACTTTATAGATCCCCAAAGGAAGAACCCCATTGCGGCCAACACTTGACAACACTGCTTTGGCCACCATACATCCTTTTTCGTGGCCAAGGCTGTCACACTCATCTGCAGCAAAACTGTTATGCGCTGTAGAAGTGACACTGATAATCATCCAATGGGGTCTGGCAGCACACACAACCATGTCGACGTCATATACACGTCATAGGGAGACCTGACAAACTGACCTACAGAAAAACATCAAAAAAAGATAAAAAATCCTTCATTGTTGGATATAGACACAAAGATTTTACCAATACATCAAAGTCGCTCACACAACACTCTGCAAGAACACCATTGATGTTAAAGAAAAGGACACGAAGGCCAACATAAACAATAAATAAATAAATAAATACTGCCTAGGTGGGCGTAAGGCACTTCTATTTTTTTCTAACTGTAGCACCTTTAATGCACTTGTTTGCCGCACTTCACAGAGAGGAACACAGCACTTTACGTGGAGCGATCCCAGCACTTTCCAACATGACGGCATTCATTTAGTCAGTAGCAGCACCTTACAGATAGAGCTGGCACTTTCATGTAACTACATTGGCTCTTCCATGCTTGTATGGCCTGCAAAATTCCCACTGTCCTGAATTAGTTAACGGCGATGTGATAACAACAGCTACAAACGCAGTGACTCACACAATACACTACGAAGAATAAATCAGCCAAATTACCGGCAATTCACAACCAAAACCTATATCCACACCAATGGGACAGTGATAGCAGTTCGCATCCACAGCTACATCACATTTAAAGGGACACCGCCTTCTTCGCCCCTTCAAGCACTTTTATTGGCAATGAGCTGGGTCTGGTGGCTCAGTGGACTAATGCTTCCACTACAGGGGCCTGTGTTCGACGTCATGGTCACAGGTTCAAATCCCGGCGGGTCCACTCAGCCTTTCATCCATCTGAGCTCGATAAAATGAGTACCATTGAGTTGGGCAACAAGAAACATCTGCTATTCAGCGCCAAGATACCTCCGGGTGAACATGCGCTTTACAAATTAATTTGTTATGTTATAGTAGCAGCACTTAGCACTAGAACAGTGCATCACGTTTAAAGGGACAGTGCACGCTTAGCACACTTTTAACGGAACAACCCGGGCACGTCTCAACATACCTGCAATGCTTTCCACGTACTGGCAGAAGCACGTTTCCGAAGAATTTGATTACATTTAGTGGGGCAGACCCAGTAGTCTCAGCAGGCATCCGCCACTGCTGATGGGACAGTACGAATTATGCCGATCTCTGCGAGTCTGCTGCACGTGCGGTGGTATAGTGAAAACACAATCAGATCTAAGAGCATCTTCTAGGACATGGAGCAGCACTTCTCAACAGGACTTTATGGGACAGTATCAATACATCCAACCCGACTCCACAGCATTTCGTGGGACAGCATAGACAGATCCCATAGCATTTCACGGGACAGTACACAAACGTATCCCAGAACATTCCATAGGACCTACAATGAGAACCTTGCACCACCAGACCTAAGAGCATTCCACGGGGCAGTACAAACAGATCCCTGAGCATTCCACAGGGCAGTAGAACCAACAAAACTAACACCATTCCATGGGGCAGTAAAGACAGATCCCTGAGCATTCCACTGGGCAGTTGCGCCACCAGACCTAAGAGCATTCCACAGGGCAGTACAAACAGATCCCTGAGCATTCCACAGGGCAGTAGCACTAACAGAACTAACACCATTCCATGGGGCAGTAATAACAGATCCCGGAGCATTCCACAGGGCAGTTGCACCATCAGAACTAAGAGCATTCCACTGGGCAGTACAAACAGATCCCTGAGCATTCCACAGGGCAGTAGCACTAACAGAACAAAACCATTTCACGGTGCAGTAAAAACAGATCCCTGAGCATTCCACTGGGCAGTTCCACCACCATACCTAAGAGCATTCCACGGGGCAGTACAAACAGATCCCTGAGCATTCCACAGGGCAGTAGCACCAACAGAACTAACATGATTCCATGGGGCAATAATAACAGATCCCGGAGCATTCCACAGGGCAGTTGCACCATCAGACCTAAGAGCATTCCACTGGGCAGTACAAACAGATCCCCGAGCATTCCACAGAACAGTAGCACCAACAGAACTAACACCATGTTATGGTGCAGTAAAAACAGATCCCTGAGCTTTCCACTGGGCAGTTGCACCACCATACCTAAGAGCATTCCACGGGGCAGTACAAACAGATCCCTGAGCATTTCACAGGGCAGTAGCACCAACAGAACTAACACCATTCCACAGGGCAGTAAAAACAGACCCCTGAGCATTCCACAGGGCAGTTGCACCACCAGACCTAAGAGCATTCCACAGGGCAGTACACACAGATCCCTGAGCATTCCATGGGGCAGTACAAACATATCCCTGAGCATTACATGGGGGTACAAACATATCCCTGAGCATTTTATGGGGCAGTATAAACAGTTCCCAGAACATTTCTTTGGACAGTATCAACAGATTCCAAAGAATTTCATGTGGCAGTACAAACAGATCTAAACAAATCAGAACATTCAAGGGATTATATAGGCACACCCAAACAGATCTCAGACATTTTCATAGGACAGAACCGCATTTCTAAAAAGACACTCAGCATTCCAATGTGAAGTGCATACACAAATCGGACAGTACCTACATAAATCCGTGCAGACCTTGTAACATTTCATAGGAAGTACATACAGGTCCTAATGCATTTCATGGACAATAGTGACACTTCTGAACCGTACCCCATAGCATCTAAAAGGAGAGTGCAGCACTTCTCAAGGGACACCAGAGCATTAAATGGACAGTACCAGCACTTCTAGCCAGATCACCACAAGGGACAGTGCCAGCCACGCAGAGACGTTTTAAGACATGGGCAAAGTGGGCTCGGGCCAGGGCCCCAGCCTTTATATGGGCCCCTTTTAGAGCCAGCTATGTTATGTCTTACCCTGGTGATCTTGAGTAATTCTTAAACACATTTTTTTAAATACTGTCTTCCTTTAATGTATTTTGAATGTGGTTGATTAGAGATATTTTGCAGAGAAATGCTCTGTCAATGTTTCATGCAACATCCCCCCAAAAATGTCTTTTAGATCAAAAGAGGACCTCACATATGAGAAATGGGAGGGCGTCACAGAGATCATTTCCAGTAATATTAGTGATCTGCTGCTGTGTTAAATATTGAAAACACAAGTCACTATCCCTGAATAAATACATATAAACCGTATTAACACATTTAAAATTTGGACGAGTGTGCTTGTGCACTGTAGTGACTTGGCCAAAGAGGTCATAAAAGGCCTGAAATCGGATCTTTTAAACTGAAAGATGTCCTGAACAAGGGCCCCCAAAATACGTTTGGTCCAGGGCCCCCAAAATCCAAGCAAGAGACATGCAGCTCTCTACCGATGAACTGTGGGGGCCCCCTTCAGATACTGATGACTGGGGGCCCCCCGCACCGCGGGGGCTGCAGGGGTGTTTGTTACGCCCCTGCCTGCATTCCATGCAGGATTGTTTTTGCGAGGAAGGGGCACCTATCTGCACAAAAATAATCCTGAGAGGCATTTTCTCTTTATATGTGTGCTGCAGAATGCAGCACAAATAGAAAGAGGAAGTAACAAGGAGAAATAAATATATTTTTCCTCGTTACACCTCCCCTAAGAAGTCATATGTTTTTGGAAAATTCCCAGGTGCGCCAGGGATGGTGAATCTGGGAATGTGTCAAAATCCATGGGTGGATGCATGGGAACACCCAAGCAATGCCCATGTATTGCCTTCCCAGGGCTGAGTAACGCAACACAGCGATCTGCACTGTGTTGCGTTACTCCAAATTTATGAAGCGACTCAGGGTTATGTAACTTGGCCTTGTGTGGTTTCATAAAACGCATTTTGGGCTTGTGTTGCGCTTGCACCACATTGCATGGTGCAAGAGCGATGCAACTCAGCTTATAAATATGCCCCTAAATCTTTAGGATGTTTAAATGTTGAAAATAGAGCTACTGTACAGTTGTGGTACAGCTGAGGAGGTGACACCCGCAACCAAAAACGTGTTAATTGGTCTCAGGTATCATCTCCTCAGGTGTACCACAGATGTATGTTAGCTGTACATTTTCAACATCTAAACATCTGAGAATCAGATCTCGCTTGCCCTGATTCGCTGGGCGAGAGACAGCAAAAACATGAAGATTGTCTTATTTTCGGTAATGTTTCTAAACCATGATATTAATCTGGCTTCATGATGAATGCATGCAGCCCTGCCAATCCATGACTCAGTGTGCGGGTAATACACGTGTGTTTTCCATGTGGTTGGGGTGGTAGGGGCGTAGCTTGGTCAGTAAGTTTGGGGGGGGGGGAGATCTTCAGATTTCCTGACAATCACTGTCACATAATGTTAAAATACAATATTGGTTAAGGGACAGCAGAAAGGGAAAGGAATAAGGATTTCTAAGTGATAGAAATAGAATATTTTGTAAAGTAATCAATATTTTTTATGACTTTCAAAACAGAGATGAGAGCAAGTGTGGGTGTTTTTATCAGTGTGTGCATGCAAAAATCCCAGGTGAATTCCGACAAACACCTCACCTGTACCCAACTATTTATCAGAAAATACATTTATTAGGGGGGTGTAACACCCCAAACACCACCTTGAAGCTACTCCCCTACAGAGTTCCCCTAATACTGCGGGTGCAGTGCAGACAGGCAATTTCCAAAGCAAATGAAGCCAAATTAAAATTTGAATATGCATCTTTAGAGGTGACCAAGCCAACAAAATAACACCCAGTGCAGAGCCGGGCCAAGGGTTTGGCTTGGCTCATAGAGCCTGTGCCCGAATCGAGCCCTGAAAATGTTTACTGTGTAATTTATACAATAAACATCATGTAAAATATGATAAAGTCTCTTTAAAATCAAAAAAAGTAAATTTCTTTAGCATGTGGAAGCTTTGACATTAATATATCACATCACAGCACTGCACTGAGCAATACTACAGGAGACCAATGCTTGGTGAATGCAGGACTGATGGGCTTATAAATCTTAGGGGCTGCCAGTGGTACAGTGTTAACGAGTTGGCTCATGCAGATAAACTTGCCCCGGGCCAGTCGTCACGGGGCAGAAAACCCGCTGTCCTGGGGCACAGCCTACACTCCTGAACAGATTGTCAGATGTACCAGACACAGGGTCCCTGTCCTGGAGCACATCCTTTGTTCTGCTTCATTGGGCCACACTGCCATCACTGCAGGGGTCAGAGCCTGGGTCCTCTGCACCACTAGTCTCTCCCATTGCTTGTCATCCCACTCATGTCTGACTGATTCTCCTGTGTCAGGGACATCAACATTTCTGCCGCCTGTTGACCTTGGACTCAGTTTTGCCACCTTTTCAACTGCTTCTATGATTTTTTTTTTCACCCTTGCTATTTTTAGTATTCAATATTTGTTGTAAGGGAAAAGTTTCATGTAGCACGATAAAAACAATGCTCAAGTTAACTTTACGTTATTCTGTGAAGGGCAAAATAAATAATTTAACACCAAAACATGATCTTGGGTACTCATTTTATTTGTGTATTTGTGTTTCTTAGTGTGTTTCTGTGTGTGGATACATTTCTAAGGAGGGGGTGATTAAAGAGTGTATGTGATGTGGTGTCATAATTGCATAGGATTGTGAACTTATGTGTGTGTGTGTGTGTGCTTTCAAGTGATGGATGAGTGAGTGCAGTTGTTTGAGGCAGGATGTTAAAGGGTGCAAGTGTGTCTTAGAGTGTACGTGTGTGTAAAACCTGCATGTTTGTAAGAAAAATGATATTTGTTTTTTCTAAATGGTTGAAATATTTTGCACGCTTTGGAGTGTTTTTCTACCTCTGTGTGAATGTCTGAGGAAGGGTAGTATGTTTGCGGATGTATAAGGAAAGTACAGGGATATAGAGGTCGGCCCTTGAGAGTATGTACGAGAGGTGTGTGCCTTTGTGAGGAAAGTGAGATGGGTTTTTTCTGTGTTTGGGTGATTGTGGCCTCTATACCCTTTCCTGTTGGTGGATACGTGCAGGCAATGGTGTGAGGCAGGATTACAAAGTGCGTGTCTGTGGCCCTCCATGCACAAGAGATGTACGTTCTTGCAGACAGTGCATTTCATATCTTTTCTCTGGATACTTTTCCATAGTATGCCTATGTAAGGTGACGGGTGGGGTTTGGAGGATCAGTACATGTACAGGTAATGGAAGTGCTTCCGTATTCTCTTGAAAATTATGTGTGCGAGATGTATTTGTGTGCAGTTTATTTAGTTAGTGGATGTGTGTAGGAGGCGTCTGTAAAATGTAATGTGTCTCATGGACCTGTGTGCGTGTAGATTTATGTCAGGGACATCTGCCCTTTAATACACGTGGGTGGTGTATGTCTGTGTGTATGCACTTATTTATTTAAAGTTTCACTTTTTTCTGCGTTTAGGGTTCCTTGTGTACCTTCCCAGCTCGCCGTAGGTATGACGAGGACGTGGAACGTGGAGGTAAAACTCCCTTTGCCCTTTTCCTATTACACATCACAAGAGAGAAAGAAAGCAAAGCTTCTGCCAGAAAAGGTTTTGTTTCACTGCAGGTTCTGATGTATAGCTCCCACATCTTAGCATGCATTGCATTGCTTTGCCTGATCGTCAGGAACCCAGAAATGAAGTGAAACCCGTGTGCTCTCTGATCAGGTTTCTCTTCAATGGCTAATGAAGCGGCATTAACCGACTATGCAACAATTAGATATTGTGACGCAAGTGTTGACAAATAGATTCTCTTAGCGAATAGTGAAGTAGAGTCCTGATTTTATTAAAGACAAAGTAGGCGAATATTATGTAATCTCTTTTTCTACTTTACTTAAACAGCCCCTTCAAAGAAACACTACATTTCCCACTATCTTGCAGTCTCGATCTGGAAACATTGGCATAAAAGAAATCCAACCAACACTATAAATAGGTCTGAGTCATCACACATGCACTCTATCACTCATCTTTGCACTTATGCATCCATTCATTCATCCATCCAGTGACTCATTCTTGCATTCATCCTCTGACACAACCGAAACGAAATACAAACAAACTCAAGAACATATGCAAGATAAATTAAAAGAATACAAGTAGAAAAAAAGAAAACATGCTGCAATCTAAACATGATGGGCATATGTGTGCACTAACAAACTAAAAATATAGTGGGTGTGCATCTTGCAAAGGTATTGTAAATAGTCTATTGTTGCATTAAACTACAAGCATGGCTGCCATATTTAGAACCACATGTTGGCCATCTTGGAATGGTAAAGCAATGATACACTATACTGTCTAAATGGTCTACTGGTTTAGAGGAAGTGGCTAAATGGGAAGGTGCACACAGATGAAATGAGCGGCAAGAAAGTGACCCATTAGCACTGCATGAAGATCTGTAATATCCTCCTAAGAAGCATTCAAATAAAAAAAGAGGAGAAGCAAAAAAGGAAGTGCCATCATTCACAGGGCAAGAAAGCCAAATACGGACGTCGTCTTACCCCAAGCAATTCTCTATCATAGATGTAGATAGTGTGTAAAAGACACATAACAGACCAATGGCAGACAGATCGGACCCAAAGGCCCTCTAGGTATCCATCCATCCATCTATCTATCTATTCTATCTATCTATTCTATCTATCTATCTATTCTATCTATCTATCTATTCTATCTATCTATTCTATCTATCTATCTATCTATCTTATCTATCTATCTATCTATCTATCTATCTATCTATCTATCTTATCTATCTATCTTATCTATCTATCTATCTATCTTATCTATCTATCTTATCTATCTATCTATCTATCTATCTATCTAACTATCTATCTGTCTACCTATCTATCTGTCTGTCTGTCTATCTATGGATGTATGAATTTAATGATATTTTTTAATAACAAGAACCTGCCAGACAGCTAAGAAGAGATGTTATCAAGAAATATTGCAGTACAAATCTTCTTCCCTTAGGGTTTGTCAGAGGCAGTAACCAATCCCAAAATAATTCCCTACAAACATAACTTGTGACATTGCATCTAATAAAATACCTCTCTGTACTTTAGGCTTTAATATAGAGTAATACACATCAACACATAAGATTTTAGCATATGCTTTTCACAATCACTATGAATGACCTACCGCCTTTATCATTACTTTTTTTATCAACAACCAGGCATATAACCTCAAACATCAGGTATCCCATAATAACATTTCAAATATGTACAGAATACAGTTGTCAAAACAATAAAAAAAATCCTTACCAATGAACACTAATAAGGAATACTAAAAGTGCAAACTGTCTATCCCTATGGCCTGTTGAGGTGGGTCAAAAGGAGGATTGGAGTGTATATCTTCTATCCCCACAATCTTTTCAGGGGTATGATCAAAACACTAAACCACTTGCTGACTACGGTAATCTGTGAAAATCCAGGCGACAGAGTGCCTGCTTACAGGTTTAGAACAGTGTGTGCACAATCCTAACTTTAAAAGCCTATTGTCCTTTTTTTAAAACACAATATATAGGATCCCTCACAAGATGGTTGATATATTTTTTAACAGGAGCTAATCTATTTTGTTCCAACGGTGATTGAATATTTTGTTACATCATCGGAAGTCAACTGAGTTTGTGCCACACTGTTTGTCCTAATGCAAAAAAACTTCTTTGAGAATGTTTAACTCCTATGTAAATTTGTAACAATATATTCAATTATCATTGGAGCAAAATAGATTAGTTCCTGTTAAAAAATATATCAACCATTGCTACTGTATATTGTGTTTTTAAAAAAAAATGTCTTGATGTGAGGTATGCATGTGGAGATGAGTGAGTTTGTATGAGGGAGATTTCCAGTGTAATATGTATTTACAAGTATTAATAAAATCAGGTTTTGTAGTATGGATAAAAAAGTATCCTTTGGTTCTTTCATTACATGTTGCAAATATTGTGCTGTCCAACAAGTAGTTAGTTGCCTTAACCATTGAATTGATTTATTGATCCCTGCCTTAAGGAACGGTCATTCTATTAGCAGGGGGCCTCTGTCTCTTTACATTATAAAAGAGAAATGATGCCATATATGAAAGGGTTGTGTGTTGAGCAGCACCTTTGTTTTAGTTCCTTGCCAAAGTAGTCCTCATGAAATGAAGCCTGAGGACCAACTCCACTGGATATATTTCGTACAATGTAAGGGACCATGTTAAAAGATAACCGGACTCCTACCCTGCTTGGTGCTCTCAAGAGTCAGATACTTCTAGCTCCAAGAACCACAAAGAAGTCATCATCTAGTGACAGGGTGCAGAAGAACCAGCTCATTAATAGGTTGTTTATTCATGAATGGGAAATAACCATGCAAGTTGGTGCTTAAGCATCTTTGCCTGCATGTTTTACCTCCATTCCGGGCACTCTTCCCTACCCCTATTCAAGCAGGTGTTATATGACAAAACATGCAGAGGGAAAGGACTTTGGGGCATATTATCAAGGACAGGCGATACATTATCGCCACTTTTATCGTCAGGAAACTGCTGATAAAGCGGCGATAATGGCCTTGATAATATGCTCTATGAATTCCAATCGAAGCCCATGTTCGATGTGAACACATCTAACATGGGCTTTGATTGGAATTCATAGAGCATATTATCAAGGCCTATATCGCCGCTTTATCGGCAGTTTCCTGACGATAAAAGTGGCGATAATGTATCGCCTGTCCTTGATAATATGCCCCACTGTGCCGTAGTCCGCGCAAGGCTCAGAATCCAGATTGTACAATCACTTACCACGTCCTTGTTTGGACAACCTCAGCTTACCAGGAGAATTTCAGACACTTGCTATATTGAACGTTTTGAGAATCACAAGAAATAATGGACGTTTTAAGACTTCATCAGAGAATCATGATGATGAAACTACAGCTGCTTAAGGGAATGACTACAGGGTGAGGTGTGTTTCATGCTGCTTGTGTGTCATCACACTCTTTACTTCGACTGCCAATACTCCTGTGCCAATCAGGGTGTTATTTATTAAGCAGACCATGGTAATCTGAAATGCTACTTGTTGAGTAAGTGCACAATATTTTTTTTTCCTCAATTGCCACCATTACAAGTTGTCCCAAATGGTATCCAGGAGAAGACTGATCCAACAAAGTACCAGAGGTCAAGCGCTTCCAAAATCGGAATTTCAGGCTTTCGAAACACCAGACCCAGTTTTACATGAATGCAAAGCTGCACCCGTAAAACCATGGAGGGGGTGAACAAGGGGCTGCACATAGGGCACCGCCCATCCCAGGACTGCTCTCTTCAGAATTAACAGGGGCCGGCAATGCTACTCCCGGAGAAGCTAGTTTCCCCACTTCCCTTATACTCTCTCCTTACCCCCCTATTATCACCTCCCGACCCACACCAGCTCTGACACCCCACAGATATTTACCATCTTCAAACAGCAGGTTATAAGTATCAGTGTTAAACTTCTTGATATGAGGGAGTCCCAGGGATGTGTTAAGGGAGCCAATAATTTCAGATCTGGCAGATTAGTCTCCATTCAAGGGAGTTCCGGTAGATACCAGCCAGAATCATTAGTTCGGCTCCAGTATCGCCCCATGGAGTTAACAGGTACCTCAAAATATGAGCAGCTATGTTTTAAGAAACTTTATGAAACCATGTGTTCTTATGTATTTTTATGACCATGTGCCGAAAAAAGGAAAGATCAGATTTATTGCAGCTGGAGTAAGGTTGTGTAAATTAGTGGCCAAGTAATTGTAGTTAGATATCTATCACCTTAAGCGCTGCCGTCGGCCAACGGTCGTCACAAGCGCTACCTCCCCAGTGCTGCGCACGACCGTTGGCCGACGGGCCAGCATTCGTTTGTCGAACGTTCAGCACTGGGCGCTGAACGTTCGACGCTCTTAAGGTGCTATACTAGCTGCATATAAGAGTTAAGTTGTCCCTTTCTGTATTTTCTTATGGTCTATTACATATTGGTTACTACTGATTGTAATGGTAGGACATACTGGGAGTTGCATTATGCACATAATATAAGTTATGTTACGAAATGAGAATGTTCATGCTGCCAGTGTTAAATTTTGTAAATTATATATATCTATTATTGAGACATCTTTGCTACAATCATAGGATGATGACAGCCGCAGTTGCTTTTTGGACATTTGCACGCCGTTTAATGGCAAGTTGTCTTTACACAGCACTGTTCTTTATGATGACTTATCCTGAAGATTTAAACATATGGAAACTCTTAATTGTGATTTTAATGAAATTGTTTATAATTAATGTATGTTTTCTTTAATGGTTTTAACCGAATAAAGATCTTGTGATGATTTGAAGAAAAACACTTTCAGCTATAAATCTGAACTGACCGCATTTTCACTAAAAATAAAAACAAATATCATGAACTAGAATTACTTCAAATGGAAAAAACACAGCATATAACATTTTCCATTTTAGGAGTGTTGTTTGTTAATTGCAAATAAATCAAGAACAACATGAAAAAGTGCCAAGTGTTTTAATGAAAACAAACAGTACAATCTGATTACTGAAGGATGTTTGGACACACTTTAAATGTTCACATTTTCCAACAAATAATTCCCCCTTGACATAACAAAACAATGTACATCAAAAGCACATACAGATACAGTTAGAACTCATCCCTGTACAAGGACGAATGTCCTGCATAAAGAGGATTGTCCACATCTTGAGTTCACAGGTCTGGTACACTGAAGCACACCCGAGTTATATTTTCTAGTTGTTGGATAATAACCTGAGAAAATACGGCTTACTTTGAAATGATGAGGCAAGCAAAATCTGAAACATGTTTGTAAGTGTGCTAGAAATTGTGATCAACTAAACTACCCAGAGACAAATTTTCTTTTAAGGATGGTTAAAGTGTGGAGGTTCTAAAGGTGTTTTCTACCATCACTACCGTCCCTTTTTTAACATTGGATTGCTACCCAAGAGCAATGAATATTTACTGTAACATGCTAACTTTTTATGTGCTTATTGATTTAGTGATCACCAAAAGGGCAAGAAATCTACCCTTCATTAATATCCAGTGTCTAGTACCCTTCATGGATGACCTTTGGTAGGTTCTGGTCACTGCATTACTTTACAGGTGAAGCTGATGATACCATGAAGGTTCTTTAACCCAGGTTGCTGTACATCTGACCACCACGATTGGTGGAAATAATTGTGAACCTCAAAGAAGAGTGCAACTTAACATTCTCTCTTAAACGAGGGAAATACGTGAAAAGTAGTCTAACGCTTTTCCCTACACTATCAAAGATGATGCAAAAAAAAAACGAAATATTTTCAATGACGAGGAAAATTCACTAAGTACTACAAAGGACAGAATCTTTTCAGTATGCAAAGCTAATGCTTTTAATCATACTTGACTGACAGCAGGTGCACCAGCTCAATAGACTAATCGAGTTGTCTTCATTGCTATGGTGACCTCTGAAAGAGTAACTGGTCTTCCTGTCCTTCCCAGTACATTCTAAAAGTACACATTTATATCTTTAAAGAAGGCTTACTTAGATTTTAACACTGTTTATTATTTGCTATACTGAAATCAGTGAATGTGTTTTTTCCATTTTTGGCTTCCGTTTTAATTTAGTAAATCTGTATATATATATATATATATATATATATATATATATATATATATATATATATATATATATATATATATATATATATATATATATATATATATATATATATATATATATATATATATATATATATATATATATATATACACACACACACACACACACACACACACACATTAATAGCTGACAGGACAGAACAGAGAAAGCATTAACAGTGAAGCTGCATATTGTATAACAAATAGCCTAAAAAGCAAAGTGAGACTGGAGGGAGGAAAACAATGTGAATGGATGACAAGAGATGATCTACTGATTGCTAAAATGCGCAAAACGAGACAACTATTAACTCTGCAGACTCTCAGTGCGTGTTCAATAACATACAGTACACAGTTTAATATGGGAGTGCAGGCCTTTCTCTGAAGGATTCTCCTCCTTGTAAGTATATTAACATCATTTAATTTTATGACGAACCCTCCTGATTTTCACATGGGTGTTTCGAATAACCTAATTTCAGGACTGACAGATGTCCGTTCTTATTCATTAAAGTGGAAGACCTCTGCCAAGGTTGATATTGGTACGTCTGTCTAGTGATATACAATCTTTTAGCTGGCAGAGGAGAGCAGTGGCACATAAAGTCAATGACCCAAGGCTGCTGATTTTATATAGGAGTGAATTGGCAGAAAATCCAATCACCGACCCATTAGATGGAAAACAGAAGTAGTAATATCGAATTAGAGCTCATTGACCAAGGTTAGACTAGCTGTTAAATGCCATCTCCCCAAATTATGAACCCAAGCTACAGATGAGGGCCAATTAAGAGAGAGCATCCATATAAAGAAAGAGTTATCCCAAGACAGAAGGGCTGCAATGTTATCAAAACATTCCACTCATTAAGGACAAAATATTCTAAATTAAACAGGGAGAAACAGAAATTGAAACTCTGGAACTTTGCGGCAAAAGGTCAACACCAGCCATTATATGCCCAAAGCCACACTACTGTCTTCAATGGATCTCCCAACATTCTAATGTTCATGAGTAGCAATAAACCTCACGCCTGAGGGAAAACTCTGAAGCTGTAGATCAAAGCTGCAGGAAAAGGGGAGGGAGGGAGGGAGAGAGAGAGAAAGAGGGAGGAAAGGAGGGAGCGATAGAGAGAGAGAAAGAGCGATAGAGATAGAAGTTAAGCACATGCTATCAAAAATCTGGGGATGTGATATAATCATAGTGTTACTTCACTTAATATTAGTTCCCATATTGAATATGTATTTTTCTTCTGTTTTGTAGTTTTTTGTTTTGTGTTTATTGTGGTAGTTGGTGTGCAATCAATTCTCTAGTTTGCAAATCTTTCAGCCTATTTGTATATCTGACACGCATTAGCAAATCTTTCTAAACAGGGTGCAAATGTCATGGTTTACAAATAATCAGCTGCATCAACAATGGAGTTCTACTTTCTGCTGATGCATGTATTGACGTTAAAAGCCTGTTCCATGCAATTTTGACCTTCTTCTGGGCCGCTAACAAAGAAACTAGAATTTTATAGCTCATAGAGTCTGCTTTGGTCAACTGGTAAGGCTCATAGAACATTATGCCCCTCAGGGTAAGAACCTCCCAATCGTGAAACATATCTGCTGGTAGACATAGCATTTAAAAGACACCAGCAGCTCTCTACAGTGTCACTTCCCTCCTGTCATGGCTGACGGTGTCATTTAACAACATTTGCTGCTGGGGCCATGCACACGGACATGTTGGCCTTAGCAGCGACCAAGATGCATAGACCGTGAAAGCCATGGAAGAAGGCCGGACTAAGAATCAGCAGCTCCTACCTATCCCTTAGCTCTACCAGTTTGCTATTCTCCTGCAGTGTGGCAGAGGAAGATGGGGGTCCTTCAGAGTGCTCCCCCTATTCCTTCTGTGTCTCTAGCTGTCACTACACACCAGTGACAGCTGGAGCGGCTGCAGGAGTGAGGATGGAGCCTCATCTCTCTTCCCTGAACCTTAGACTATGAACCTCCCACTTACTTCCAAATCTCCACATTTTCAGAGGACATGAAGAGGGAGGGGCTACGGCTTATGGTATTGTAATGGTGGAAACAGTGGGCCTATGCCAGCATATGTGACAGACTGACACTGTGCTGTTTCCAATGGAGCTCACAAACTTCCAATGTTCTAAAGCAGTTTATGAGGGCTATAAATTAAGTAAAAGATATAAAAGATTACTACTGACCTCAGGGCTAGATACAAATTCAAGAAATGGCCAATGATGGTAGAGGGGTAATGGGACATTTGGATACTCACAGAAATCAACACCTCTCTTCACTCTCAGCTTGAAGAGTTCAGCTTTGGTTGTTAGATACTTGTTTGTCACTGTACTTTAATAGTTCCCTAAGTTCTGTGCCTTCATGTACAGAAATGTATAGCAATTTCACTTGTTACAATCTCAGTTTAAATATAAACATCAGGAATTTGCATAAATACAAATATGAAACTTTCTTTGAAAGCAGGAACTTTAAGCTGTACCACATTCTAATCCAACAGAGAAGCTAACAAAGTAAAAACATTGCTCTCAACTTAAATACATCTATTCTTTGGTACTGTTACGCCAACCAAACTTCCATGAAAATACAGTAATACATCCATTTAGAGTGCAGAGATACATCTGTTGGTAAATGGCTGAAGGGAACCCCTAGTGCCTTAGAGTGTCCAGTATCTTCACTGTAAGAACAGCAAGGAACCTTAACACATCTACTATCAGCCACCAATAAGCAAAGGGTACGAAACAATTCCTGCTTCACACAAAGACAATCCTGGCCCAGCCAGTGCCGCACCTTTGCCTCTGGCCTCCTCTGTGAAGTGTCTTTCTGTAGAATACTTTTGATTTTGTCTCAAAAGGCGAGCAGCGTCCAATGTGGCAGTTAATGGGGTTAAAATCCTTGTATCTACAGCCCTAAATTCACTTAAAATCCAAATTTGATTGACGTAATCCATTAAAAAAATGTATTTGTTAAACGTTTATGAGTTTGGAAATGAAATAAAATACAATTTTGTTACTTTGTTCCAGCCAGAGAGATGTAAAATATTTTTCATACGTGTTTTGACTCTTGGTATAAACTGGAAGAGATAATATAACAATGTGTGTGATAAGCCACGCAGACCTCCATTCGCGTAGAGGACACTGCTACCTTCTTTAGACCATGTGTCCTGTTGTGCAGCTTCTTTGCAATGGAAATGGTGACTTTCCTCTACCTAGTGCTACAGCTTAGGCTGTACCACTGAACGTGGACCACGCAAACACAGTTTGTGACCTGGGGCTTCCTTGGTGCCGGAAGCCCCATGCAGATGGGGCTTCCGGCACCTAGCATATAAACAAAGTACTCTTGTTCATTTCATGTGCAACGCATAGCTATTCTCTATTCACAAAAAGTTTCAAAATCAAATTTTCAGCTTTTAAAAAACATTAAAAAAAGTATTGTGTAATAAAATAAAATAAAAGTTATGACAGTTTGTTCTATGACTGATTGTATTATGGATCTTTTCAGAAGCCACATAATCTGCCTTGGAATGCTAGATACCCTATCATCATGAAACAATAAATTGTGACATCGGTTAGTGGGGAATGTTTTATATATAAAGTTAAATGAATTAAAAAAAAATTAAGTTGAAAAATGCACAGTGCAAGCCTGCAAACATGATAGATGAAAACTGGTAACTATATAGGGGGTTGATCTAAAAATAAGTCAAGTGTGAAATGATGTGTCTATAAGGATATTAAAGAACTGAATTATTTCCAATGATGCAATAAGACGATGTTGTCAACCATTAGCAGGATCCTTGTGACATGAATCGGGATTGAGGCGCCAAGGATAGTAGGAACGAGAGACATGATGGGATGTGCTGGAGCGGATCAGCAAGGCTAACAGTATGAGAGTTACAAAACTAAACAACAGTATCTGAAAGCATCTTGCAGACTACACAGTGAAACAGGATAAAGATGATTTGGGATCAAGTATACTGTTGGCAAATGGATACGATTATCTTGTTGACTCAATGTGATTGTATGCATCAGATATATGAATTATTAAGAATCTATAGATTCTCCAAAACTGATGTTAACCTTTTTTACAAGAGTGCCTCTCCAAGGGAGTTGTAAAATAGTTCAGGTTCAACACAATGTTGTGGACCATTGATCAGTTTAACATATGGCATTACTGCTGGAACCCAACAATTTTTGTTTGCAGGTCAGTTCACGAAAAAACGTTATATATAGCATGTGGGGCTACCTTTTATTTAACTGACAAAACAACCACACAGATGGAAGACGTCAAAAGCTTTCTAGGCTACATGAGTCTAAGAAACTGGTGGGGTCCGGAAAGCTGATGTACTGTCCCATCCTTGAACTTATTCTGTTATATTACTAGGAAACCTGATTTTTTGGATTGCCTTGGCTATCTTTATGCATTGTTCTACAGTTGCCCACATGAATTTGCAGTTATTTTGTTTCACAAGTAAATCAGGGAAAGTAAGTAAGCTTAGACTCTTAGTACAAGTGCCTTGGATTCAGTATCATTCACTAGGCCGGTTTTTGATTACAAGTTCTCATTATTTCTCCCTTAATGTCCATTTCTTCTTCCGGTGATCATTTTTACTTCTTCAGATGAAATGGAAAAGACAAAAAAAATGCTATCTATTATTTCTCCTTTAATGTCCATTTCTTCTTCCAGTGATCATTTTTAATTCTTCAGATGAAATGGAAAAGACAAAAAAATATTCTATTATTTCTCTTTTAATGTCCATTTCTTCTTCCGGTGATCATTTTTACTTCTTCAGATGAAATGGAAAAGACAAAAAATATTCTATCTATTATTTCTCCTTTAATGTCCATTTCTTCTTCCGGTGATAATTTTTACTTCTTCGGATGAAATGGAAAAGACAAAAAATATTTTATCTTCTGACACAAGCAATTCTTTTTCTTCACGCTGAGCTGCATGATTGTGCATATTGATCAATGCCCTTGCATGAAAAGGTTTGCTCAGTGCATCCAATGTTATACTTCACACCATATTACCATCAACAGATGTTCAATAAATAACTTGACTATAAATAAAAAAGCTCCTTTTTTGAGAATTTCAGCAGCCTGTCATATCCATGGTTGGTCAAGACTTGCTTCTTTAAATACTTTTTCAGTAATCAGACGGAGGATGATGTCTGAGTGTGAAAGATAACTCCATTAAGTTGGGGCTCAGCAGGACTTTCAACTGGAACCTGTAATAGAAATCGAAAAGTCAGTAAGTCTGTGTCAAGATACCCCTTCTTCACCATTGGGCTCCAAACTCCCTAATTTCTGATCTCTTTTTCCATACACTCCTTGTGTGATTCCTTCAGCCTTTACCTTTTAGTGCGTTGATTTGAGTAGTGGAGTGATAGAACAAGTAGGCTTACACTTACGATAAATGCGTGTGGGATCTGTGAGATGAATAAGTCGTAACTGTAATCAGAGCATTTTATTCAAGCAAACTGGAAAAATGCAATAATGTTGTACTGATCCTTTGGTCGCTCTCTAAAGCCCTCTCCCACTGCAAAAAAATAATCAAACAAAGCATGCCGTTTCCATCGCTCTGTGTCTCCTCTCTCAACTAAAGCACCAACTCCTCCAAACCTCATCGAAGCTCGTGGGAAAGACAACTTACTTATACAAGACAAATCATTACAACTGAGATTAATGAAAACAAGATAGGCTGTGGTAAATTGCAACATATAGTATTAAAATCTTAACATTCTTCTTATGCCCTTAAGAATATAAAGTATATATGGAACAGAAGATACGTGTCACTAAGATGTTCAGAATATACTTTTGTGATTGTAGAAGCAGGAAAATAAAACCTATACCTACCCCTCACATGTATGCTCCTATCAGCTACCACATGAGCACGGTACGTTGGTATGAGAACAGAAGAGGTGCATTCTAGCTGTCAAATGTTCAAATCTGAGTTTTAATTTTGGTTTCCCCACATGATCACATCACCTGATCTTGGGGGAATAATCCCAGTCTCATTTCCAGTGTCTCTTAGTTTCATACTTCCCATGTATGGCACTCAGCTACAACAAGGTCCTTGGATGACTCAACAGATTACAGGTAGGAGTAAAGTGTAGGGTTCACATGGGAGAGGCCTAGTCAAAGAGGTGGAAATAAGGGCTCTCCTAAAAGCCAGATCTTTACCATTTCTGGTCAGATCGGATTGAAGGCTGTTGCACAGTCTAGAGCCCTGCACAGAAGTTGTCCCTCAAAGTCTTTAATTTTGAAATGTATTTTTGAAGCGTATTGTGGCAAGGGTGAAAGAAGGTTTTACGGAAGGGCAAGAACAAAACCACTGACATGATGGTGACTGAGGGGAATGGAGGTATTTAGGTAGAAGGCGAAGTAAAAGGAAAGAAGAACCACCAAAGCAGCCTATGTATTTTCTGATTGGAGATCAGCAGAAAGGGGAACAGCTTTACTCACGCCCATGTGTAAGATGCGGACACTCTATAGTGCAGCAAGAACTGGTCCAGAGGTGGTAGGATTCTATAGCACGCAGGGTAAGCAGGGTAAGCATAGCAGACAAAACAATATGGTGGTCAAGAACCTGTTAGAGTTGGTGGCTGGTAGGGGGTTACATAGTGAGCTGCATAATGGTGAAATCTAGACATTAGATAACACAAATTACTTACTGCTTTCACTTCAGACTTCATAATCCCTACATTAATATTATGTCTTCTCAAATCAGATCTGATCAAGGCTACATGGGATAGAAGAGAAATATATTGTTATGCTCCATACATGTGCAGTAAACAGTAGGCTGAAATTTACAAAAACAAGATTATAATAGTGATTGCATTAGAATAAAGAATTAATTGTGCTAGAGACTGGGCTGCATCATGTATATTTCCTTTGCATGACTTACTGCTTCTCCCTTGACAAAACAATTTGGGTCCTATCCACCGTGTTTGTGCTGTAAGTGTGATTTATTTTTTTATTATTCTTGGCTTATTCGTGGAATTTAATAGAAAGCCAAGAGTAGATGTGCATTTTATATATTGTTTTTGCAGCTCGGTAGAAGTTAAATACTGAAGCAAACGCGTTGGCTGAGGCTCTGTTTGATTTTCTATGAAAAAAGAAAGATGTTTTGGAATGAAATAAAGAAGACACAAGAATTTCTAATAATACATTTGGACTTTTGTGGATTATTGTTCTTTTTTAGGTGCACCATTATGTTTAAGCTCTGGGTACACCACTCTGTTTAAGCTTCAGAAAGCAAAGAGTGTTACAAGGGTAAATCAGAGCAAAGTCTTTGTGGATCAGGCCCATAGTTCCATCCTGCAACTTTTTGCCATGGATGGTACAATTGTTAATTTTCTGCAGCTTATTGCTCTTTACCAGTGTGTTAAATAAATGTGACTATCAGGTGGGGATCAAAATGAGCGGATCCGTCAAACTCATCGAAAGAAAACTATAATTTTGTAGGAAGGTGCCATGTCAAAGTATCTTGCTAGCTCTCTGTTCCTCTAGGACTATGGCTTTGATACTGTACCATACATATTTCGTAGATCAACACTATTGAAAAAGATTCTCTAATTTAGTTTTTAACATTTTTTGAGAATATTTCTTTAATGATAATCGAGAATAGTCCACACCCTATCAAAAATAGACAATTAACGGATGTGTTGCCATGCCACCCTTCCTACCAAATACAAATTGTCTCTGTTTGCTCACTGCTAATCCCCACTCCTGTTATCGTACAACAGCGTTGAACTCGCAGGATTGTAACCTGAAGTCCATGTGGATTTCCATCCTCTGCTCCTTTCTTGTCTCCTCTCACTATAGAAGTTCATGAAGCAGTACAACAGCACACTAGCATCTCATTCAGGTAAGCATCTGTTCTGCAAATAATACATGTATTCATCTTGACTTCTTTTAATCTACTGTGATAGCCATACAGATTGCTGCTGATCACAGCAGATGTGGCCTTGTGACACAATCATGATTTCAAAGTTAAAATTCTCTCCGTAATAAATTATGGTGCGACGTACAAAGCCATTTTGTAACTGCAAACCTCTTGGTTTCTCACAGTCATAAGGATTGTGGCCATGAAATTGCCTTCAATCAATCAATCAATCAAGGACATTTATAGAGCGCACTACTTACCCATAGGGTCTCAAGGCGCTGGGGGGAGGGGGGGTGCCGTTACTGCTCGAACAGCCAGGTCTTCAGCTTCTTCCTGAAGGAGAGGTGGTCTTGGGTCAGGCGCAGGTCGGTCGGGAGGGAGTTCCAGGTCTTGGCGGCCAGGTAGGAGAAGGACCTTCCTCCTGTTGTCGCTCTTCGGATGCGGGGGACGGCAGCAAGGGCGTGGTTGGCTGAACGGAGGTGGCGTTTGGGAGCGTGGAAGTTGATTCGGCTGTTGAGGTAGCTCGGGCCTTGGTCGTGTAGGGCTTTGTGTGCGTGGGTGAGGAGGCGGAAGGTGATTCTTTTGTTGACGGGGAGCCAATGCAGGTCTCTGAGATGTCCGGAGATGTGGCTGGTTCGTGGGATGTCGAGGATGAGTCTGGCTGAGGCGTTCTGGATCCGCTGGAGTCTCTTCTGGAGCTTGGCGGTGGTACCGGCGTAGAGGGCGTTGCCGTAGTCCAGTCGACTGGTGACGAGTGCCTGGGTGACGGTCTTCCTGGTCTCGGTGGGGATCCACCAGAAGATCTTCCGTAGCATGCGTAGGATGTTGAAGCAGGCCGAGGAGACGGTGTTGACTTGCCTGGTCATGGAGAGGGAGGAGTCCAGGATGAAGCCCAGGTTGCGTGCGTGGTCTGTCGGCTTGGGTGCGGTGCCCAGGGCGGGAGGCCACCAGGAGTCGTCCCAGGCGGAGGGCGAAGAGCCTAGGATGAGGACCTCCGTCTTGTCTGAGTTCAGTTTCAGGCGGCTGGTCGTCATCCACTCTTTCATCCCTTCGTGCAGATTGGCTCTGGCGGCGGCGGGGTCGTTGGTCAGGGAGAGGATCACCTGGGTGTCGTCGGCGTAGGAGATTATGTTGAGGTTGTGTTGGCGTGCGATGGCTGCGAGGGGGCTCATGTAGACGTTGAAGAGGGTGGGGCTCAGCGAGGATCCTTGAGGGACGCCGCAGATGACTTCGGTGGCCTCTGACTTGTACGGTGGCAGGCGGACTCTCTGTGTTCTTCCGTCGAGGAAGGAGATGATCCACTCCAGAGCCTTCTCCTGGATTCCGACGTTGCTAAGGCGCTGTACTAGGGTGCGGTGGCAGACAGTGTCGAATGCCGCGGAGAGGTCAAGGAGGATGAGGGCCGCTGTTTCTCTGTTGTCGATAAGGGCTCGGATGTCATCGGTGGCGGCGATGAGGGCGGTCTCGGTGCTGTGGTTGGCTCGGAAGCCAGACTGTGAGGGGTCGAGGGATCCATTCGTCTCCAGGAAGGCGGCCAGCTGCTTGTTGACGGTCTTCTCGATGACTTTGGCTGGAAACGGGAGGAGCGAGATGGGGCGGTAATTCTTGAGTTCGGTGGGGTCCGCTGTGGGTTTCTTGAGTAGAGCGCTGAGTTCGGCGTGCTTCCAGCTCTCAGGGAAGGTGGCGGTGTCGAAGGATGTGTTGATGATGTCTCGCAGGTGGGGTGCGATGACAGCGTCGGCCTTGTTGAAGACGTGATGGGGGCAGGGGTCGGTCGGAGATCCTGAGTGGATGGAGTTCATCGTGCGGATGGTGTCTTCGGTGCTGATCGGAGTCCAGGCGTGGAGGGTGGTGGTGGGGGGTGGCTGTTCGGTCGTGGTGTGCGGTGGTTGGTTGTTGAAGCTGTTGTGTATGTCCACGATCTTGTTGTGGAAGTATGAGGCGAGGGAGTTGCAGAGGTCTTGCGATGGGGTGATGTCGTTGTTTCCTGCGCTGGGGTTGGAGAGCTCTTTCACGATGTTGAAGAGTTCCTTGCAGTTGTGTGCGTTGTTGTCCAGCCGGTCCTTGAATGCAGTTTTCTTGGCGGCGCGGATCAGCTGGTGGTGCTTCCGGGTGGCAAGCTTGAAGGTGGTCCTGTTGTCCGGTGTTGGTTCCCTTCTCCAGACTTTCTCGAGGGCTCGGCAGTTCTTCTTGGAGCTCTTGAGTTCGTCGGTGAACCATGGGACTTTCTTGCTGCCGGGTCTGCTGGGCGGGGTCCTCAGCGGGGCGAGCTCGTCCGCGCAGTTGCTGATCCACTTCGTGAGGTTGTCGGCGGCCTGGCTGGGGTTCGCTGAGCTGGCAGGAGGGTGCTGGCTCAAGGAGGTGGCGAGCTGGTTGGCTGTGATCTTGTTCCAGCTTCTGCGGGCAGCCTGTTGCTGGTAGTGGTGAATCGTCGTTCTTTTGAAGGTGAAGTGGACGCAGCTGTGGTCCGTCCATTGAAGCTCTGTGGCGTGGCTGAAGGCGATGTCTGTGCTGGATGAGAAGACTGCGTCGAGTGTGTGTCCGGCGAGGTGGGTGGGGGTGGACACCAGCTGCTTGAGTCCGAGGTTGGCGAGGTTGTTGAGCAGGGTGCTGGTGTTGCGGTCGTTGTTGTTCTCCAGGTGGAAGTTGAGGTCCCCCAGGAGGATGTAGTCAGCGGAGGGGAGGGCATGCGGGCTGACAAAGTCGGCGATGTCCTCGCTGAATTGGGTGCGTGGTCCCGGAGGTCGGTAGATCAGGGTGTCTCTGAGGGTGGTCTTCGGGTCGGTGTGAATCTGGAAGTGCAGGTGTTTGGCGGTGGCGAGGGTGTTGTCGGTGCTGGTCGTGATGCGGAGGGTGTTCCTGTGGATGATGGCGATGCCTCCTCCTATCTGGTTGGCGGTGCGATCCCTCCGGGTGATCTTGTAGCCCTCTGGGATGGCGATGGCGATGTCGGGCGCTGAAGAGGCGTTCATCCAGGTCTCCGTGTGGAAGGCAACGTCAGGGGCTGTGGTGTCGAGGAGGTTCCAGAGTTCGATGGCGTGTCTGTGGACGGAGCGGGTGTTGAGCAGGATACACTTGAGGTGGGTGCTGCTGGTGTTCGACTTGGCGGGTGCTGGTGCGAGGCAGGTCCGGATGCAGGCGAACTTGCAGGAGTGGCAGCTGAAGGGTCCGTGGGTGCGTCGTGGTGTGGCTTGGTGGCATCCAGGGAGTCGACCGGTGTTGAGTGCGCAGAGGTTGGCGGCGGTGTACGTCAGGCGGGTCGGCCGGGGTCTTCGAGGGCCAGGGGGCTTGGCACTGGGCGCGGTCCAGGCGCGGACGGGCGCAGACGGGCTTACCTTTGGCGCGCCTTCGGCGCACAAACGGCGCTCCCGCTGCGCGTGACCGCTGCGCGTTCGCACGGTCGCCATATATGGCGAAGTGCGCGGGGGGCAGAGCAGCTGGGAGGCGGGAGCGGGGAGGGTACACAAAGAAAAGGGGCGGGGCTAGCGGTGAAGGCGGGAAGCGGGGAGGGTTGAGACGGGGACGATAACAACGAAGGCGAGAGCAGGTACAAATGGGGAGGGAAAGATAACAAAACACCGGCAAATGGCAAACAGCACAATACAAACAGACAGGTTACTATGGCAACAGCAGGCAGGGACGAGACGGGGACGAGAGAAACGAAGGCGCAGGCAGGCACAAATGGGGGAGGAAGAAAAACAAAGCAACAGCTCAATACAACAAACAGGTCACTATGGCAACAGCAGGCCGGGACACAGGCCGGGAAGCTGGCAGAGACCACGCCGCTCGATGTCAGGGGGCGTGGTCACGCGGCGGAGCCGGGGCAGTGAGGCAGAAGGCTGGTAGCACACGCAGCAGCTGGTGGCCGTGCGGCGCGGGGGTGTCCTAGGACTAGGTCACACTCACCTGCGCCGCACGGTCGCCATATATGGCCAAGTGCGCGGGCGGGGGCGGAGCAGCTGGGAGGCGGGAGCGGGGAGGGTACACAAAGAAAAGGGGCAGGGCTAGCGGTGAAGGCGGGAAGCGGGGAGCGGGGAGGGTTGAGACGGGGACGATAACAACGAAGGCGAGAGCAGGTACAAATGGGGAGGGAAAGATAACAAAACACCGGCAAATGGCAAACAGCACAATACAAACAGACAGGTTACTATGGCAACAGCAGGCAGGGACGAGACGGGGACGAGAGAAACGAAGGCGCAGGCAGGCACAAATGGGGGAGGAAGAAAAACAAAGCAACAGCTCAATACAACAAACAGGTCACTATGGCAACAGCAGGCCGGGACACAGGCCGGGAAGCTGGCAGAGACCACGCCGCTCGATGTCAGGGGGCGTGGTCACGCGGCGGAGCCGGGGCAGTGAGGCAGAAGGCTGGGAGCACACGCAGCAGCTGGTGGCCGTGCGGCGCGGGGGTGTCCTAGGACTAGGTCACCTTCTACTATTCACTAAACCCATTTCGCTAGTCGGAAAAGCCTTGCCAACTCACGAAATGAGGATCCAATTTGAAGCCCATTTAGGAGGAGGCACGAAAGCGTCCAATCACTCGTTGACTTTATGGTTGTTTTCACTCCTTACAATGCTCTGTTGCCTTATGGCTAGATTCTCATTATAGAAAACACCACACACATTCATACAAAGGGGCATCCACTCCTAATTGTAAGTCGAATGGTATTTATCAAAGGATGTGGTAACTGAGTCTCAAAGGGGAAGGTGTCCAGGCAGTAGTCCAGGGGGACAGTAACCACTGTCTGCTCCTCCCGATGCCACCCAGTTCCTTTAAGGTACATGCCTGCTTTAAAAAAAGTTAAATGTTTGTGAATGCAAAAACAAGGATGATGGATTGTTCTCCATTGCAGGCCACCGTCCCTGTGTTTGTAGCTAATTGCAGGGGACTGCAAATAGCGACTTACCTAATTAATATTAATTTGACAAGTCATTCCGCAAACCCCTGTGACTGGAGATTTTTCAAAGCAACCTATTAGTACGTAGGCCACATCGAAAAATCAGAGCTAGATCAGAAAAAGTGAGTGCAGAATTTGCAACTACTTTTTGCGCCATGCCTCCAAGTACAGCTGTCTCTAAATTTCAACCAGGAAATGACAATGAAAATACAGGAGAAGGTATTCAATATAATTAAAGGCTACATGGGGAGAAGATGTGGCCTAACAGCCAGAGTTGCTGACTTTGAAACCAGGGGAACCAGGTACAAGTCCGGGTGTTAGCTCAGCATACTGTGATTCTGAGCAAATCATGTAGGGCTTGATTTAGAGTTTGGTCGACAGGTTACTCCGTTCTCAAATGTGACGGATATCCTATCCGCCCAATTACAAGTGCTATAGATTGTAATGATCGTAATAGATTGGACGGAATATCCGACACTTTTGTGACAGAATAACCCATCTGCCAAGCTCTAATTAGGGCCTTACTCTCCAGTGTCTGACCTTGTGTAAAGTAGCCTGTAGCCTGGTGCTCATGTGAATTGCTTTAATGCCCTTCGGCTAAGTTTGCACTATATAAAACGACAAAAAAATCTACAATGTGTGTATATTTCAAATTAGCATACAAGCTACAAAATGTAGTATTTTACTGGGTGATATTTTCTTTTCAAAGTTGTTTGATTCAATGGTACTTTCCGTTCTTTGAAGGCCTTGTGTGGGATATGGCATACGGGCTATGCATTCATTACAATCATACTGCTTTGAAAAACATACATACAAAAATATTTGTTATGCCTTGCATTAGTTGGCACTTGTTATGCCTCGTAACAGGTTAGAGAGTTAATTAGTATTGGTCAAGTTCTTAAATGTTTTGTGTAGCTAAGTGTAACTTGGAAACACAAATGTAATCATTCCTGATCAGATAATTAGGAATTTCACACCACTTCTCTCATGAAATTCCAAAACTGAAATTTTGCCAGGGATTTCTACATTTATATAACTAGTTTTTTGGGTTTTGGAATGTTTTTGGATGGGCCCATCTGCAAAAGTTAGTGGACACCGATTAGCTTGTAATATTGTGGCTAGTCACCAAATATTTCAGGTACTTTCCCACCCTGGAAAGGCATGCAGCTGTACGCTTGGAAATGTGCGATTTCCCAGACCACACATGGAACTCTGTGAACTTCACACGAGTTTGATATTCAAAGCAAACTTGATAAAAACTCGATGAAAGCTCATTTTCGACTTTTACCTGACAAAAAATGTAATCCTATGCATGTATGAAGAAAAAACATGGAGTGGGGCAAAAGGGGACCCACCTTTCTGACCTCAATGCCACTGTTTTCATGGCGGAGAGGCACTACTGAAATCAGTGGCGGCGAGGAAAGTCATAATATGCTTGGCGGGACCTCAAGGATCCTACCAAGCATATTACTGCCTCAAGACCGCCGCACCACCGCCAGGGAACAAGAGTTCCCTGGCGGAGTCAGTGGTCCAATGGTGGCACGACCAGCAAGGTCGAATTGTGGCAGTCGGAAGACTGCCACTGCTGCCTCACCATGATTCTGGCAGTCCGAGGCCCGCCAGACTCGTAATTAGGACCTAAATCTCCACCAGAGTCGCCAAGAAGCTCTATGAAACTGGCTCAAATCATAAACTCTTTATCAGATAACAAGGATCTCCTTAGCCCTACCAATCGATAGATACAATGAAAAGCTGCTCTAAAATGTATATTTAAGAAGCTGACGAGGCTGTGTAAAGCTCCCCTTTTTACATCTAATAAAGGTCTTGGAAAAAAAAAATGTATATTTAAGAAGGGTTTTGGCACCTTTATTACTTAAAGCTTTTGAGAAAAACCAACGGTATTTCTATATTTCCAAAAAAGGGCAAATTTATTTGAATTGTGCTGTATAATGATCTCACTGCTCAATGTGGTGTCCGAGATCTACGCAAAACCTACTTCTGATCAGTTAAACAGTGTGTTATATATGGTGCCCTTATTTCGAGCAAACACCCTATTGAACGTACTCTCACAGCTACGCTCACCATGGAAGGTACTTTTCATTAGAAACTTCCTCCCCACAACTTTGTTTGGTATGGGACAATCATCTTAGTCAATTGGGAATATGTACTTCAAGTAATACGACGCATGGTCTTTTGGACAAATTAGTGAAACTGTGTGCCTGTGTAATTTTCACTGTGTCAATGATTTGTTTAATCAGAGCGCTTGAGAGAAGTTTGATATAGAATGTGGCATACACCCTTGCCGTTTATGTTGTATATAGACTGCCCTTAAGCATGCATGATCGGGAGGTCCCTTGATTTGCTGCCCTTTCAGTTTAATAACTTGAAGAACGTGAGACCTGCTCCATATGTAAGAAGAACAATTGTTACTTACCAGTAAATAGGTGGTTCTCCAGTATTGGTGTCTTTCATAGATTCACATGCTTGAATATTCCCCGTCGTCGAAGTGGGAGTCCCACGGTACATAAAAATAGCAATAAATGCTAAAAATATATATATATATATATATGTGAGAACATAACATAAGAAAAACTAGAAGTAAATACATAACTAAACCTCTAAAACAATTCCTCCATAGGAATGCATGATAGAGAAATAAAACACTTGTAACATATCATTGTCATTATGTTAGTCCAAACTACAGCCAATCAGGCGCCAGCACCCTCTAGAACCTTCTCCTCAGAAGCTCAAGCCCTCAGATTTTCGTAGCACCAAAGTGACCCAGAGTGCATGAGGAGAAGAGAGCCTCTGAGGGGAGGAGGGTGGGTCGCATGTGAATCTATGAAAGACACCAACACTGGAGAACCACCTGTTTACAGGTAAGTAACAATTGTTCTACTCCAGTATTAGGGGTGTCTTTCATAGATTCACATGCTTGAATAGAATAGAGAGCAGTAACCTCCAATGAGATTGCTAAGCACAGCATGGAAATGCACGAAGACAGTAGTAATACAGCCATGGAAGCTGAAATAGCAATCTTTGAAAAAATATATAAAGGAGGAGGGAACAGAGGCTCACCTTATTTGAAAAGATGACGAAGTACTGCCTGTCCCACTGCGGTATCCGCCTCCTTGATGGCGTCCAAGCAGTAATGTTTGGTGAAGGTGTGCCTGCTGGACCATGTCACTGCACGGCAGATCTGATGAAGTGGCACACCAGCAAACAGGGCCGTGGATGAAGACATAGCCCTTGTAGAATGAGCCCTCACCGAAGACTGCAAAGGCTTGCCAGTCTGTTGATGGCAGAAGGCAATGGCCGAAGAAATCCAACGGGCAATCGTTGGCTTGGTAACGGGATGCCACAACAGTTGGTCGGACCTGCGGAAGGAGGCAGTTCTGCTAATGTAAAATTTAAGGCATCATTTGATGTCCAAGGAATGCAATCGCTGCTCAGCCGGAGACTTTGGCTCAGCGAAGAAAGTTTTCAAGAACACAGGTTCATTTAGATGAAAGTCCGTAGGCACCTTGGGTAGGAAAGATGGGTTGGTGCGAAGCACCACGCCGTCAGGTTTGAATTAAAGATAAGGCGGTTTGATAGTAAAGGCGTGGAGGTCACTCACACAACGAGATGAGGTCAGAGCAAGAAGAAGAGCAACCTTCCAGGTGAGGAACTTAATGTCCGCCCTATGGATGGGCTCAAATGGTGAGTTCATAAGTTGCGACGGAACAACATTGAGATGCCACGGTTGGAGGAGGGCGCCGAATTGGCGGGAACATCCGGAAAAGCCCTTTGAAAAACTGGCGGATAATTCTGGACGAGCAGAGGGAGGAGGAGCCATCCGAGATTGCAGCTAGGAAAACTCTCAAAGGAGCATGCGAGAGTCCAGATTGAGTGAGACTTAAAAATAACGGAAGTAGCTGCTCCGGAGTAGAGTGTATTGGATGGATAAACGCCCGGCAGGTGCACCACCGTCAAGGTTATCTGATGACGTAGAACCCAATCCCAAATCGACTGAGCCAGTCGAGACAAGCGTTGAGACTTGGTCCCTCCCTGCTTGTTCATATAGTGCATGCTGGTGGTATTGTCCGTTTGAATAAGCACTGACTCCCCTTGAGTTACAGGAAGAAACGACTTGAGTCCCAGAAAGATCGCCAGCAACTCTAGCCTGTTGATATGCCAAGAGCGTTGGGGTGGAGACCATTTGCCCTTGATGGAAAGACCTTGAAGATGAGCACCCAGCCGTCCAGAGAGGCGTCCGTTGTGAGCGTGAGATCTGGCGCATTGACGAGGAAGGTTGTTCCAGTCGCCAGGTTGGTCGACTGTGCCCACCAGCACAGGCCCTTTCTCATGCAAGCTGTAACGGCCACTTGGTCGTTGAAAGATCCGGAGACCTGACGCCACTGTCCGTCCAGTTCCTCTTGAATGGGACGGGTCCACAGTCTGCAATGTGGGATCAGTGCAACACAAGATGATGCCATCCCCAGAAATGACTTTAACGTCCGGACAGAAACGGACTGCCTTGATCGAATGAGAGACACTAGGCGGAGGGTTTTCTGTTGTCGTTCGTGTGAAACGAACGCCTTTGAAAGCATAGTGTCCAAGACCACTCCCAAGAAAGTCCTTGTTTGTGCTGGTGCAAATTGTGACTTGTCGACATTGATGGCCAAGCAGAGGGATTGAAACACCTTTTGACAAAGACGAGTGTCTTGGCTCAGTTGATGACGTTATTGAGACTTGAGGAGGCAATCGTCCAAGTATGGAAAAATTTGGACGCCTCGGAGGCGTAGGTGAGCCACCACAGGAGCCAACACCTTCGTGAACACACGGGGACGGAGCGGAGTCCGAAAGGCAACACCTTGAACTGATTATGTGTCAGCCCCACCTTGAAGCGCAGGTACTTGCGATGCTGTTGGAGAATTGGGACATGAAAGTATGCGTCTTGAAGGTCTATGGTGGTCATGAAATCCCCGCTGGCCAGAAGACGCAGGATCTCCTGTAGTGTCAGCATGCGGAAAGATTGACTCTTTAGGTATCTGTTGAGAGCCCTCAAATCCAGAATTGGACGCCATTCTCCTGTCTTCTTGAGTATGAGGAAGAAACGAGAGTAAAAACCATCTCCTCTCTGAGACACTGGAACCACTTCGACTGCACCTTTCTGAACAAGAAGACGGACTTGATGGTAAAGCTCCTCGAGATGGGGAGGAGGCGGGCCAGAAGGTGGGGTATGAGGAGGAATCTTGATGAACTCTAAGGGATGACCTTTCATCACCATGTCCAAAACCCAGCGGTCCGAGGTGATGGAGGACCACTGAGAATAAAACAGAGAGATTCGACCTCCAACACTTTGGGGATGACAAAAGTCATTGGCGTTTGGGGGTGGATCCTCGATAGGATGACTTTCCCCTATAAGGCTTTGAGGACTGATGTTGATTTGATTGCTGTTGATTGGAAGAGTAGCGTTGGTTGCTCTGATTGTAGGAGCGATATTGAGATTGTCCTCCTCGAAAAGTGGAAGAAGTGCCGTGTCCGCGTGCACCCCGAAATGGCGGTTTCCGAAATTGCAAAGTGCCCAGTGATTTAGCCGTATCAGTGTCCTTCTTAATGGACTCCAAAGCTTCGTCAATGTGGGATCCAAACAGCGATTCACCATCATAAGGCATATCAAGGATCTTGGACTGAATTTCCTGCCGGAAGGAGGTGGACTTCAACCAACTCTGGCGTCGTAAGGCAGCCGCACTAGCAAGCTGGCGGAAACCAGTGCCCACAATATCGACTGCGCAGTCAATCATCTCTTCAGATGCTCTTTGTCCGTCCTGGATGAGTTGCAGAGCGTCCTCCTTGGAAGTGTCCGGGATGAGGTTGACTAGGGCAGATATGTACGACCACATCTGCCGGTCGTAGCGGCCCAAGATGGCTAAGGCATTCGCCGCCCGTACTGTAGTGGAAGCCATGGTGGAGAATTCTCGTCCAATGACGTCTAGGCTCCGACCTTCTCTATCTGGAGGTACGGTGATTGGAGACGCTGGATTACGGGCCCGATGCTGTGCCGCTTGAGTTACAACCGAATCCGGCTAAGGGGGTGAGAGACCACGCATGCTGGTGAACCAGTTGGGGCCTTATATTTCTTCTCAAGGGGCGGCACTTGGGCAGGTAACGAATTCGGAGCCTGCATGAGCTTAACTCCCTCCTTCCATATAAAATCAGTTATTGGAATCGTGTGGACTTGTTTGAAAGGCTGATTTTTTAAATCGGAGAGGAAACAGTCCTCCTCTCTCTGTGTCCTTGGCAATTTAAAGCGCTGAGCCGCTCGATCCATCAACAGATGAAAATTGGCAATATCGACTGGAGGGGAATCTCCAGATTCTCCTGGTTGAGGTGAGGGCGTCTGCATTTGGTAGTTGTCGCACTCTGCCATGCCGGTCGAGGCATCATCATTATCCGTGTCATCGTGGACCTCTCCGTCCTCCCGTTCTGGAATCCCTCATCATCCGCATCCTGTGGATATACAGTAGTGTGAATCTTGACCGACGTTTGAACCTGGGGTTAAGGCGTCGATTGCAAAGGTGGTGGAACAGTTGGCGGAGCTGTCGCAGTCTCAGCAGGTGAAGGTCTAGGAGTACCTTGTGGGGTTGGTGGAAAACGCCGGTTGTAGTCGTCCAGCATATGTTGGAGATTTGAAATCAAAGACAAAGGCAAAGTATCCATTGGAACTTGGACGAACTGTTCCTCAGCATGAGACTCCTGGTTGCCGCCTTCGACATCACTGCCGGAATCTTGACATTTGATGATGAGATCAGACGGACTTTGGGCCGCCCCGAAAGTGTCATCCACATCATTGTACACACAAAAGGGGTGGGTAGAATGAATAATAAAACCATATATACTAATACAGTGAGGAATAGAGCAAAACCCAATAGGGCAAATCACTCTGTTTGAGAAAACTGCCCTCATTCACATACCGAGGTATGGGACATGCTTCATCATTGGGCCTGCTTACAATACGCCCTGGTGTACCCCACACAGGACGGAGCATAAGGGAGGGGGAAAAAATAATACATTTCTCTTAACACAACATGTAGTCAGACAGATTAAACAAACACAACACTTAACACATCCAATGAGGTGAGAATAGTGCAAACACCAAGTGTTTCCAACCGAAAAGTGCGACAAAGGAATTGTGCAGTATGAGGAGTGATTTAAAACTGATTAAAGGTGTCAACCAGAATACAAACTTTATTAGACTTTTCTTGGCACCTCTACCAGGATTAAAAATAAGTGAGCAAAGGATGGGAAAGTGCCTTCAGGAGATAATTAGGAACCTCAAGGCTTCCCTCCTACCACTGCCAGAGTCAACATGTTTCGACCGCTCTTGATGCGCCTGTATGGTCACTCCGGTCTTCTTCAGGACCGTCGCATTCGGTTTCTCTCAGGGTTCCCCCGTGTTCCGGAGAAAAATGATTACCCCCAACAGGCAGGTAGGTCCAATTAATCCATACCACTCCTGTGTAATATATGGAGAGTGTCCCCTTAAATGCGGGAAAACAATCACGAGTTTATCTAATTAATATACTCATACTGGTGTCCGGTGTACAGGACGCCAAGGAACGCAATCGTTACGAAGGCTTGTCCTGGCTGTATCTAGCACGACCCGTGGCACCGCGTAGATCCACATCATTACTAGAGTCCGAGTCAGGCTCAGAGGTAGTGGCAAACATAGGTGAAGGATGCTGCAGATCAGGAGCAGACAACTGGTGGCATAGTAGTGGACGGCGATGGTGTGACGGATCGGTGCCAACGGATGCAGAAACTGAAGTAGATAAAAGCACAAGAGGCAACGAGGCAAAAGAAGATGGTGCCACCGTCGACGGTGTCGTCCACGTTATCGTTGACGGTGCTGAAATGGCCGTCGATGAGAATGACTTCGATGAATCCAGCATCAATGACGCCTTCGTCGACGGAGCCGTCGTCAATGGAAGTTTCTTAGATGGCAAAGCCGCCGACGAAGTCGTCGACGCAGTAGACACCCCTGTAGACGGAGCCCTCGTTGACGAAGCTTTAGTCGACGGAGTCTTCGTCGATGACGAAGACTTTTTGATGGATTTTGTCGACGATGTTGGTTTCTTCGTCGACGAGGAGATAGGAATCGTCGACGAGACAGTCTGAAAGGCCAAAAAAACTCTCATCGATGTAGAGGCTGACAACGAGCCCGTCGTCGACGAGCTAAAAGCTGATGTCGTCGTCAGTGTCGTCGTCGACGACGATGTAGACACTGCAGATCTCATCGTCGGAACGCTCGTAGACGCTCCCGTCGACGACGAAGTATGTTTAGGTGTGGAAACACGCTGTGAGGCAGCAGAAGACGCCTGAGAGCCAGGTCTCGTGGGCGCAGCAGCAGTAGGAGCTGGTGGGGACACCACAGAGGCCAAAGGCAGGGCCAGTTTCTTCTTTTTTAGAAAAGGAGAAGGCATATCCTGCACACTACCACGCTTAGAGGCTGTAGAGGAGGGTCCAGATTGAAAACTCTCAGCATCAGACAGAGCAGAATCCTTGTCTTTAAGACGTTGGAGCCAAAGGAGGAGACGACCCTCTCTGTCCTTTAGAGTTTTGTTAGAAAAGGTTCTACAAAACTTGCAGCTGCCAACTTCATGCTCAGGGTAGAGACAATAAATACATTTCTTGTGGGGGTCCTCTTTAAAAAGACGCAACTTCCCACAAGAAGAGCAAGGTCGGAATAAAGACTTCTTACTTGACATGATGAAAGTTCAGGAAACAAGAAGAAGTTGAGGAAAAACTGAGCAGAGCTCAGGGAGACTCCCTTCACACGACGTGCGGTAGAAAATCTGAGGGCTTGAGCTTCTGAGGAGAAGGTTCTAGAGGGTGCTGGCGCCTGATTGGCTGTAGTTTGGACTAACATAATGACAATGATATGTTACAAGTGTTTTCTTTCTCTATCATGCATTCCTATGGAGGAATTGTTTTAGAGGTCTAGTTATGTATTTACTTCTAGTTTTTCTTATGTTATGTTCTCACATATATAAATATATATATATATTTTTAGCATTTATTGCTATTTTTATGTACCGTGGGACTCCCACTTCGATGACGGGGAATATTCAAGCATGTGAATCTATGAAAGACACCCCTTATACTGGAGAATATAGAGTTTTCCACATATCCAGTAACTAGGCTCGCTCACTTGCATGAAGCAGCGTGCAAAATATATGGGGTATATTCATGAATAAAAAGTTAAGTGTGATGGCCTTGAGTATTGTGGGGTATAAATGCAATATAGCTGCTCGTGCCTTTTAGCTGGAAACCTTAGTTTATAGACAACTAGGCAGATGTGTCAACAAGTACTGAAATAGGAGTGCAGTAAGTGGGTTGAATGTTCGAATAGCATTAAAGTCGTTCCGCAACGGGCTATACGTGTTGCTAAACTTCCTTTCCCACCTTATAGCTCAGGTCTAGGGCCTTTAACAACTGGTATAGCCCTCAGCAGTGAGCTATAAGGTAATAATAATAACCAATAATTGCTTTTACAGCGCACATCACAAAATCAATTGTCTTTTTGCTCACCGGTGGCAGTATTACTTGTGGGTGTACTGATTTAAGTCAGATTCAAATAATGCTTTTATTACATAGCAGCATAAAATTAGCATGTGACAATAATCAATCTTATCTCTGTGTGTGGAAGGGTGCAAATCAGTGCATATCTTGTGTGGGAATATAGAAAAGGAACATGGTACAATCAATATCTGTTGCCACTACCTTGAGATTCGGGTTACGGGTTCTCAGCGAGCTAAACCTTCGCTGCTGACATATGGTGTGATCTGCACATCTTGCAACCAAATCCCAGTCCAACTCTCTCAGGGTTCAATGCCTCAAGGTCGACAAACTGAACGCAATTAAATTGGTTGATGGTAACATCTGTCATTTACAGTGATTAAAAATGGCAAACTAGCTGTATAAAAACGACTATTATTTCCATGTACTGCTCCCCTGGTACTGCTGTGGAAACTCACACTTACCTATGGCTCTGTGTCACTATACTTGAGGAAAGATCTGGACACTTTACACACTTTCCAGAATCAAAAGCATAAAAACATCTACAGACTCTGAGTTTGTGAATTCAGATTTGTATTTTATATGCACATCTCCTACTTTTTAATTTACATGACATAAACATATGAGTGTGGTGTCTTAATAGCAATGATTTCTTTTTAAATTGTCTTTACACCAGACTTCTGACATTTCTAAGAGCTGTAAATAAAGGTGTTATTAGTACCCTACTTAATAGTAATCAAACTTCTGACTTCGGAAGGATGAGAGACTGTCAGCATTGCTTTACAGATATAGGCAGAAATCAGTAGCAACCGTTTAGCTATCTTAATCATCTTGCGAGACCTGAATCTATACATATGCATTATGCTTAATTGTTCCATCTCCTCTTGTGTGTATTGTGTAAGTGCAAACACAGAACGGGTCACACTAAAGCCCTGATTCTGAGTTGTAAAGTAGGAGCTGGAATTACTGTTTCCAGCCAGTACTCCCACTACTGTACCATGGAATTCCGAGTTTGTATGATTGGAGCGGAGAAAAACATGAGGACAAGGGATAATTGCCAGGGTTACAGAAATTTTGCGATTCAGCCACCGCTGCTTTTTCACAAAGGGTAATGCATTTAACACATAATTGATCATGTGCAGCATGGTCTGCGATTTTAAAAAGAAGAAAAATAGATTTGTGTGTACCTGAAACAGATCAAAAGTTACTAAAACCGTGGCACACATGTTGCTGCGCAGTGGAAGGCCCTTCGCAAAGGTTAATTGATCATATTTCAGTTGTTTATTTCTGTATTTGATTGTTAAACAGGTATTAATGAGTTGAAATCTCTGCCCAGACAATATTACTATGTTTAAAATTTACCAAATAATACTATTAAAAAAATGGTCCGCAATAGGATGCATAATTTACCTCTTCTTGCAGCATAATTTAGTAAACCCTGCCGCATAATTCTAGTGACTCTGATGATTTGACTCTTTACCGCATGGTTTTCCCCGATTCCGGAGGTGTCTAATGGGGTGGAATTTGAGCACAGAAACACAGGGAGACTCCAGATATGAATCCACCCTTTATGAGCTCAGAATCGGGTGGAGCGGTATCTCCCTGAGATACTGCTCCACCCAATGCTGTATTAGAGTGCTTTAACCACATAAGCTTTTCCTTTGGAATATAACACACAGTGACTGTGTGTAATCAGAAAAACATTCAAAGTTTACCCTCGTTGAAAGACAAACACTCTTTAGAGATATGAAAAGAAATCGTACAGTCACCTACCTGTGTACATAACTCTAAACAAGTATGTCTAATAGTCTATTAGGGTACACACTGATAACCTCTTAACATAGGTATAATGTCACTGAAATACACTCACCTGTCAAAATGATCCCTATAAACATCCAAGCACAGAGAAAAATGTTTCCAGCTAGAGGATTATAGTCTGTGGTGAGCTTTCCCTGAGCCAAGGTAAAGAGAATCCCAAATATCTGGAACAGAAGAGCAAATTAAACATCAGATGAGTTAATTATTGCATAAAACCTGAATGTTTTGTTAAGTGAGCAGTGCTAAAAATCTGATTCACACAAAACAACAAGAGAGAGAGGGAAAAGGCACTCTTGTACCCCCTGTAAATCAATCTATAACAACAAAAGAGTGACTGATGAGACAACCTACAGACGGTCGCTCTAAATACCAGAAGAGGATAGGCACAACCAGTGTTTGTAAAAAGAACCCTCACTCACCGACCTGGTCGGTGACATGCTTCATCATAGGGTTCCACCAGAGAAGCAGAGTGCTTCCCTGGTGTGCTTCTACGCCTGGTTTACAGCGGAGCAGGATGTTCAAAGGCGTGTGTGCACAGGTGGTGAAGATGAAAGGTGAAATTTAAAAGGTGTCTGGTACTAGCCTATCCACTATTTTATGATCTCTTGTATCCCATGCACATAGAAGGGGGAATCACTTCCCTAACATCAAGAATTGGGGAAATCTCCTGCAGCCAGAAAGTGGGAGACTCTTGCAAGCAGTGAGGGGTCTTCACCACAAGGTGGGAAGGAGTGACTGCTCGCACAAAGAGAATTGTTTTGCACCCACAGATCTTTTAATGACACTCGGGGGCCAACGCATGCGCCTAGAGAGCTGTTCGACATGCAGACATCATACTTTTCAATTGTTATTGAAATCAATGACTGAACTATACCCAAACGCCCAGTCTGCAAAGACCATTCCTTTTCTCTTAAACAGGACCAAGCTTCCTTACCTGAGCAGAAGCGTTGAGCAGTCCTGATGAAGTACCCTCTGACTCGGGGTACGTGATTTCTACTGCAAACTCAAACCCAAGAGGTAGATACCCAGTCATGAAGAAGCTGAAAATATGAACAAAAACGGAACTCAATAATTAGAATTCAAATGAGTACACTAAAAGTCTGATACAATTTGGCTGGAGTGCATCCTCGCCGTTGGGTCAGTATACAAGGCCAGTACACAAGGCAGGCATGCCAAAATGTTGTCCCCTACATGTAGACTTCTAAACAGAGCAAACGTCTCTCCAGCTTACTGTGTCAAAGGCCCTTTCCAGGTCAGCCAACACCGCTGGCAGCCGAGGATATGTCTAGAGCTGACTTTATCATTTAAAGGAGGTGCCAAAGGTTATGGGAGGTACTACTTACTGGTACAATTGATTACATTTACAGGGGTAAAGGGTTTGGAAAATCAGCAAACTATGTGGAGTTTGGTGTGCTAAATACTGATTCTGCATGTTATGCCTCACTCCCAAGTTAAAAACTAGTAAAAGGGAAATTTAACACAAATGGCAAGTATGTCACCTGGAGTAATAGTATTTACCATCTTTGGCCTATACCCCACTTATTTCTCACAACTTGTAATAAGGGCCAAGCTGTGTTAAAAGCGATAACAAAAAACAATAGTGGAGTCCATTTACGAGGACTGAAACGTCTGTCAACATCATGCCCTATTTTCCTGTACTTTCACATTGGAAAAGTTATAAATATATCCCTTTAATTCTTATCTGGGCTAACTTATAGACTGGGGTTTGATTGCAGATTATTTATTTTTGACGGCTTTTGTTTTTTATGACAACGTTCAGTTTCTTCTTTCGTATGCTGGTTTTCTCTTGCATGTATGTGTTTCGATCATTATAAAGTAAAGTACTCTCATCCCTCTGGCCTACTTAGTGCTAAATAAATGTGCTAAGTGAAATTAAATTAAATAAAATGCCACTAATTCAGGTTGTGCTTCTTTGCCCTGTCAGAAGCAGTATGAACACTCATAATCCTCACAGCACAGCTAGAGAGAAAAGAAGAGGATGAACATTTGAGAACCCTTCTAGAAACAAATCTCAAACTTTCAGGTAGGTCTTGGTCTTACACATGCTTTGTAATAACCACGATAAAATGTTTTTTTACTTAGGTCCTAGAATTTTCAAATTCTCTAATATACTGCAGGCCAAATGCAAAGTAGAATTAATAGCTAAACAAAGCCTTAATGTGCTAAAGTCTAGATTCAAAAGCACTGTAAATCTAGTTATTCACAAATGCTCCTTTCTAATGACCTTAGTTCTCCCCCTTAGGCACCCTGGGTTCGAGCAGTAGGTGTAACTCTGCTAAAGATATGGTTGAATTCAGGAAGGGTAAGGCTCTATGCAATACAGCTAAAAGATAAAGACTTGAGGGCAAGATGTACAAAGCATTTTTATGGTTGTAAATGTTCTGATTTGAAGTTTGCAACTGCAAAAGTGCTTTTTGCAATGTGTGTATCCATGTCTAAACCCATTTTAGGAGTCTGTAACTTTTTTCTGGTTCCTGAAATGTGTTTAGAAATGGATAAGGAATTGCTATTGGGAAAGGGCGCGTTGTAGGCATCCCTTCTAAATAGTGATTCACATCCATATGTATAAATGGTTTAGGACTGATATAGCAGTTGTAAACCATTGAAAAGTTACCAACTCCCAAATTGAAGGGTAACCCGGACGTAAAATGGAAGGGATCCCTTTGTCAATTTAAAACAATTATGCTAGGGAGTAGGCAGTGGTTCACGGGACCACGGCCAACTCTCAAACGTTTTAAAAGAAAGTAAACTTTTCTTTTTTGACGCAGTTCTGTTATCCTTAAAGAAAATGGACTGAATAAAAAAAAGGTTTACTTTATTAACAAGCATTGGAAATGCAATAGGTCTCGCATTAGGAAAGTTTGAGCTATTGGTATTGTAAATGACACTTTTTTTTATGTGTTGGTTTTGAAAGTAGCAAAATTAATAGCTTTGTCAGTTACAATGTCAATAGTTTTAACTTTTGCAAATGTGACACCTATAGCATTTGTAATGCAATGTGTGTTGTATTTACGTGACTTAGATGTCTTGATATTACAAATAACAATGGCTTTTAATTGTGTAAATAATTAATACTTAAATAAAAGTTATTGTAATTTATAATGGCAATAGCTTAAACGTTTGTAAATAACTTTTGTGAAGATTATGTTCAGTGTATTTTATTGTGACGAAAATCCAAGAACATTGCATTTGCACCTACACACACACAGAGCCACACACACACACACACATATAGATGTGGTAGTGTTGGATCTGGGGGATATGGTGGTGGTGATGGTGGGTGTGGTGGTTGAGGGGGTGGATGTGGTGGTGGATGTGGTGGTGGTGGTGGATGTGGTGGTGGTGGTGGTGTTGGTGGTGGATGTGGTGGTTGTGGATGTGGTGAAAGTGGTGGTAGATGTGGTGGTGGATGTGGTGGTGGTGGATGCGGTGGTGGATGCGGTGGTAGATGTGGTGGTGGATGAGGTGGTGGTGGAAGTGGTGGATGTGGTGGTGGATGTGGTGGTGGATGCGGTGGTGGATGCGGTGGTGGTGGATGCGGTGGTGGTGGTGGATGCGGTGGTGGTGGTGGATGCGGTGGTGGTGGTGGATGCGGTGGTGGTGGATGCGGTGGTGGTGGATGCGGTGGTGGATGTGGTGGTGGATGTGGTGGTGGATGTGGTGGTGGTGGTGGATGCGGTGGTGGATGAGGTGGTGGATGAGGTGGTGGATGTAGAGAGGGGGGAGTAGAGAGGGGGTGTAGAGAGAGGGGTGTAGAGAGAGAGGGCTGTAGAGAGAGAGGGCTGTAGAGAGAGAGGGGTGTAGAGAGAGAGGGGTGTAGAGAGAGAGGGTTGTAGAGAGAGGGGTGTAGAGAGAGAGAGGGGTGTATAGAGGGGGGTGTAGAGAGAGAGGGGTGTAGAGAGAGAGGGGTGTAGAGAGAGAGGGGTGTAGAGAGAGGGGTGTAGAGAGAGAGGGGTGTAGAGTGCACACCCAGCCCCATCTGTCAAAGTGGAAAATTGTGAAGATTACACCAGGCAAGAAAACGTTGCCACCGTGTTGTGTCCCTGTGGGGTAGGGCCTTATGACTGCCCCTAAGTAAAATTCTGATTTTCACATGGGTTCAGGAACATTGCAACATTAAGAAAAAAAGCAGATAATATGTTTTGGTTTCATAAATTACCTAAAGAAAGTTATACTTAAACCCTATTAAAATTGACCAATAGTCTGTTCTAGAACCTATGAGGTACATAGTTATAGCTCACTTCTTATAAAGCATTTTGTGCAGAATCACTGAAAGCTTACTCCTCGATCTATTAACAGTCTTTATTTTAGTGATACAATTTTTATTCTTCAAAACTTTAGTCTGCAATGGAGTGACAGTAACTTTGTTTGAGTAGACTTCAGGTCTGCTCAATCAGCTCAGAAATAGTTAAAAATAACATGGAGGGCAAATTTTATGAGTACAGCACAAACACATTTAACCGAGTTCTTAAAACCTCCGAATACTTGGCAATTTAAATATGGCCTCTAGCAGAACTGCGAAGAAGCATTTCCTTATTGATCATCCACACATCAACCTAGCAGATCAAGGGACCTTTCTGCATGATCATCCGTATCTTCGCACACTCCTTGAGAGGGATACGTTTGGGGATAGTTTCCCCCAGATCCAGGGCATATGCATCAGCTGGGAGCGTGCACAATCAATGATTGCAAAGAGGAGCTCGGAAAAGCTGCCACTGGCAAACATGGCTGCCAATCAAAGACAATCTTTTCTCAGATATCCTACAAAGGCCGAATAACCTCACTATGATTGGAACAGGCTAGCATTCAGACACAGACTAAAACGATGATTTAAAACTGCAAAAAAACGTATGTTATTATGGATGTCAACGAGAGGAAGTGGAAACTCGGCTACAAGAGCCCCATTTGTTTCTGGAGTGTCCTCTCGTTGCTCTTAACTTTGGTCCCAGCACCATGAAACAGGAGTCTCTTGAGGGGATAAAGGTGGGCCTGGCAGTCAAATGTGTGCTGTCATTGGCGAGGAGTCAAATAATCAGTGATGTCACTTTCGCTATCCTCAGCGAATTAATGAGCTGATGTCCATGTGCATATAAATTCCACTCTGTACCGCGAGGATTGTTGTGGGTGAAAAACGCTCTTAAACTTATATCCTGGAGGCGTGATCCAAACCAGGTTTTCTAGACCCACAACAAAAAGCAACGGTTTATAAAAAATATATAATTGGAGAGGTTAAAATGTGATTCAAATAGTAATTCAATTCCCCCCCCCCCTCTCTCGCGGTCCTTGCTTCCTGGAAGGGAGCCAAGCCCTTGGGGCGGGGTGCTGCAAAGCAGGACAGGCTGTGGTATGCACGTGCAACAGGAAATGAGGCAGCCTGCGCCCACGAGGACTCTCGAGCAGGGTTAGGTGCACAGTTTGTTTAGAATGTGTCCGTCCTGTAAGCTGAATGTTGCACCTTTGAACTTGTCGCGGGAAAGGCAGAGTTTTGTTTTTAATATACAAAATGTTTTACCTCTGCAGAGACGTCTGGTCCTCGAGGAACGAATGCATGGTTTCCCGAAGTCCAGCAGCATGCCCTACTCCCAGAGTCGAGGCGAACATCCATCACCCCATAAACAGTTTCCCACGGCTTTTTACGAAAGTCAATAGATTACAGATATAAACAAGACGGAGGGAAGGAAGATAAAGGGAGGGGGGAGGAGAAATGCGACACGGCGGGCAGGGGAGGGGGCGGAGCGGGGAGAGGGAACAGACGAAGGAACGGCAGATAAGGGGAGGGGGGAGGAGAAATGCGACACGGCGGGCAGGGGAGGGGGCGGAGCGGGGAGAGGGAACAGACGAAGGAACGGCAGATAAGGGGAGGGGGGAGGAGAAATGCGACACGGCGGGCAGGGGAGGGGGCGGAGCGGGGGCCTGGAGTGCGGCTGAGGGAACTGATGTGCACGCGCTTTTAAGCTCAATGCGCATGCGCATTGAGCTTAAAAGTCACGGGCACTGCAAGGAATCGCCACGATTCCTTGCAAGTTGGATAAAGAGTGGATAAGCCCCCATAGTCTCGCTTGCTCGATGCGCATGCGCATCGACAGGCGAGACCTAAAAATCAATCACAGGCATGGCGACCTGCTTATCCTTGTAGGCTGTGATGCCCAAAAGGTAAATAAGAGAAAGGACACTCTCGTTACCAGAAGAGACGAGAGGAACTCTCAAGAGGGAGTACACCCTCCCGTGTTAGAACGCTTAATCACAAAAAGTACTCCCCTGATACCAAAATCGTATTCCACGATTATTGTTCTAGATGGATCCTGATCGAACAGTAATGGGAATTCCCTAGGTGAAGCTTCGCATAGGGAATTCCTATCACTATTTGATCAGGATCTATCTAGAACAATAATCGTGGAATACGATTTACGTATCAGGGGAGTACTTTGTGAGATTGAAGGATCCTTGTAGGCCACCATCCCCGTGGTTGTGGCCAATAAGATTGAGTCGCATTTTGTGACCTACCTAATGGATAGTTATTAGGGAGATCGAATTGTGACTCAATCCGATTCTTATTTTTATGAATCAAACTGATGGCATATAGGTAGGCTCGTAAAAGTAGTTAAAGTAAAAATACTAGTCACACATTGCAAGCAATATTTTGAAACAAGCGAAGAGTACACCTGGTCCCAAAAGTCCAGCTATAACTAGAATTGCAAACAGGAAATATATATATATATATATATATATATATATATATATACTCAACATAACTGTAGATCATGGAGCAATCTGGATAAAAAATAGTTTGATCATTATTTACAGATAGGTAAGAACCAAACTACTCAATTATTGGAAAAATGTCTTAACTGTTTAAGTTAGCAAGTGAAACAAATACAATCTATCAAAAGAATAGCCCTTGAAAATGTGTGTCTACATCCAGTGAAGGCCCGTGTAAGCCATGTTCCCCAGGCAAGCTTGTTGGACTAGTGACAAGTCAGCCTCTGCAGTAGATGCTTGAACCACCAAAGAAGTTCCCTTGAAATGCACTCATAGATACTGGATAAGGATCGCTCCTCTCTGGTGGCCTTGGAACATTCAAGTCCTAAGACAGCGTGGTGGTAGGAAAGGTACGGTGTTACTCAGACTACAAAAGCTAGACCTTCAAATTCCTGCATATCTCATGCTACACATCCGGAAAATTCAAGATGTCTACTATGAGTATCCCTGGCCCTACCTATCAGTTGCATCAAAGGACCTGACAACTATGTGCTGTATGATGGGCAGAAAAATACCTGGTGTGTACGCTTTGATGATTAATGTACACGTAGGAAGGAGCTGAGCCTTAATGAGACTTGCATCCATCCTCCACCTGCAAGGGAAACAAATATTATCCTCTGCAAAAACAATATAGCGAGGACAAGCTTGAATTTAGAGAGTTTTTTTTACATACAAACAATTGACATAACTTTATTTGAGGCATGATAGACTAAACATGGCTCCTGTGCCCCTGTTGGCTTAGTTCAAGGTGGTATGAGATGCCACAATGAGTTATATAATACAGCCTGTTTAATCCAGGCTGCACAAAAAATACTCTCTCTGACTTGCACTCCAACCAGGTGCAGTGGCACTGGCCTTGGAGGATCCCCTGGTATTGGCAAACATTTGGGAACCTGATGTGCCCCATCTGTAATAGTTGATTGTCACAGGACATCAGCCCTCAAAGTCCCTTACAACAACTGAGCTAGGAAGTTTGTCATCATCTCTGGCTCTTTAACTTCCAGCAGACCACAGCGTGAACTTTATATTTGCACATTCAATTCCACAACTTGTCAAGCCTACTCTACTGCATTTAATGCACTGTGTGCAGCTCCTTTTGCCCCCTCCTTTGTCTTGGCCTCCATGTTGCTGATCCATTCTCTGACCTCTCCCATCATTAGCTTGTCCACCTTGCCCTGGGTATTGTTGATCTGTGCATCAATGGTACGCATTTTGATTTTCAGAGGATGAGTATATTACTTAAAACACCACCTTGTCAGAGCAGGTCCAACGCCAGTTTTAAAAAACACTGAACAGTCAGCAGCTAAGGGAATTCAAAACACATATTATACAGAGGGACTAGGTGGTCAATAATATTGTTTTTTGTGTAATTAAACACAGTCACTACTCATGCTAGGGAGTGATCTCCCCCCTGACACAAGGCATATTTCACAACAGACCATACTACAAAGTAAGTGGCAGGTGATAAGTCATAGTGTATGCAGGATGTAGGACCCTTCACAACCACCACCTGAAAGTTCTAAGCAATATATAGTAAAAAGGAGCAATGAGTAGAAATACCACCAGGAGATGGTGGAGATACATGTAAGAGTAGGAGTATAACTCAGCTGTCCACAACTAGGTTCTTCTTACTACTAAGCTCTACTCCTCTCAAGTAACTTCATGTCATCTGCAGGATCCAGGGAAAGTAGCCTACCAATGCAGCATGACCCAGCACTGCCAAATGACTTACCTGTCCTTGGCCCAGAATCCCACTAATTATCTGCAAGATCACATTCACCAACAAATTAACTCACTGAAATTGAGGGCTCCCCGCAAAACAGTTTTGCCAAATCAGCTTAGAACACCACCTTTCTCTATTTCAGTTCATCCTCTAGAAGCCGCAAACATGGCTGACTCTGTGGACCATACTATATAGGTCTTGTAATCTACCCATTCCATCACCTTGTAGATTGGTCCAACACCCATTCCACTAGATAATCAAATCTTCACCATTCACTCTATTACATAGCCCACTTAAGCAAAAGTGCCTGTGATAGGAACAAAGAGCCCTTCTTGTCATATCTACAGTTAGGATGTCTCCTACACTGGGAGGAATATTTTGAAGCTGGATTGACTAGGGGATCTTTATGATATGCGTCACCTTTTTATTGATGCCATCAGGATTTACGTGGTCCTTGTTATCGGTTGCTTCTTTAAGTGCCAGCTGTGAAGTAGCAATAGAGTAAAATTGGTCTATTGGGTACATCGGGTGATATGTGACCGTAGATGCTTACCCAAGCACTCCACCTGTGATAAATACGACTACCAGGTGTCCAAGGTCCAGTGTGAAGGTAAATACAAGCATTCCAATAAAAGACAAGACGTACACTGCCAGCGTTGTCTGCCTGCAAATACAAAACACGATTTTATTAACAAAATATCCTCATGACAGAAATGAGATAACGAAACAGAGACACACTGGTACGATAACCTACATGCTTTTACGGGACGTAATGTTGTAAGTACGGCGCCCCATGAGGATTTTGGAGCGAAAAGACTGGGGGATCAAAACCGTGAGGTTCTGTGCTTGTGAACATTCAGGAGGGTCCTGTTGCAGAACATTCAAGCAGGTGACAAGTTCATCACAAATTACCAGCATGGCACAATTATTTATTATTAACATATACAAAAACACTTTTTAAAATACATAAACACATTCGAACTGAATTTTACAATTTTATAAATACAGAATAATTATAAACCCAACCAATTTATCATATATCTGGCATTTTGAAATGTATCTTTTCTAAATTTTCAGATTAGCAACTACATTTTCCCAAAAATAATTGGTCATATTTGAAGGAGAAATTCAAACACCAGAAACAAAAAGAATCAAATAAGATCTACAATATGCTATACTACCATATGTGTATTTGTTCAGAGGCAGTTATCTGTTCTTTCCCCACGTTGATGGAAATGATATATTTTTTAAATTCAAGTATGTTTTATGTTTTGGGGTTTCCAAAGACTGAGTAAGTGCCTCTTCAACCTACTTGATTATCAACAGCAACATGGCAGTACTTTCTGCATATTTTTCTCCCTATAGTAGAATCTTGTGGTCTAGAAATCAACTTCTTTGTAAGACCTTGATTTTTTTTTATATACGGTTTTATTGGATTTCGCACATTATGACACACAGATAGTGCAGCAGTATATATAGTAACTAACCACATCATGAGCAAATAAAACATGATAGGATGATCAATAAAAGGAAAGAGAAAGGCGTAGATGCAATGAGTCATGAGGCTCAGTCCAGCTGTCCCAACCATTTGCCCCATATACGACTGTGCTTCGAAGGACCACCCCGGGCTTCATACATGGGTCTCTCTTGCTGCACGCACCAGTCTACCCTCTGCCACCATTAAGACAGAGTGGGAGGGGAAGGGTTTTTCCAGCGGGCTGCTATGTCGCCCTTGGCCAACATAGTGGCCATAACCAGAAGCGTCTAGTCTGCCATTGAGCCCCTAGAGCCATCCATGACCCCAAGTCACATCATTAGAGGTGAGAGGTTCACCTCCCAACTCAGTACTTCCGTCAACTCCTCCATCACAGCTGTCGAGGATTTATGAATCTTCGGGCAAAGCCACACCATGCAGTAGAATTGGGCAGGGGCATGTGCACAGTGAGGGCAGGTAGGTTCGGAAAGGAGGCCTGCATGATGGAACCTGGCTGGCATGAGATAGGCACAATAGAAGAAATAGGCCTGGATCAGACGCAGTCAGGAAGAAATCGTAACAACCCTAAGTGCCATCACTGCATCCCGCCAATCATCATCTTCATCAAGGGGACCCAGACAACCCTCCTAACGGATCCTTAGATAATCAAGTGTGCCTGTGGCGTTAATAATTAATGTGCGATAGATTTGAGAGATGCCTCCCTTACTCAATGCACCTATAGGAAACTTGGCCTCCATCAGTTGAACTTGGGTAGAGGGGCAGGTGGTGGTATGTGGACGCCAAGTGTGTGTCTAAGTTGTAAGTATTTATAAAATTGAGAGGAGGTAAGTGCGTATCTTGAAGTTCCTGAAAGGAGCGTATATGGGTCCCGGACCATACGTCGCCCATCTGTATTATGCCAATGAGGTCCCATTTCCCAAAGTCCTCCAACGACACTTCTACGCAGCCAAGTGCCATGCCAAAGGGGGGCTTGGTGTATGAGTTTTACATCCCAATTAGTGTGTTGGAGTGCAGGCCTCCAGGCAAGAAAGATAATTTTGGTCTATACACTACGGGGTGGCAAGGGGAACCGGGGATCCATAGAGAAATTGTTGACCACCAAATGTTGGGAGGCTAGGTAATAAGGGTACAGGTTGGTCATTCCCAGGCTTTCATCATATGGGGCTCGTTGACAGTGGGCAATGGCCAAGCGGGGCCTTGAGTCGTGCCAGTGAAATGAGGATGCTACTCTATCCATGGCTTGGAACCCGCACTAAGGTAAGATTATTGGCAGATTCTGAAAGGCATAGAGGAACATCGGCAGAACCATCATTTTGTACAGGGCGATCCTGCCCATCACATTCAGCGAAAGGCACTGCAATTTATTGAGGTTCTCCTTGGCTTTCAGCGTCAGTGGCTCAAGATTGAGGGACCAGGTGAGTTCAGGGTGGAGCGCCACCCAGATACCCAGGTAATGAAAGCTGAGACGCCGCACAGGGATTTTGTGCTGTCAAATAATACAGTGCAGGGGCGAGGTCAGAGGCACCAAGACCGACTTAGGAGGATTGATGTGGAGACCCGAGGCCTCTCCGAAAAGCTGGAGGATTTGAAGACAGCGAGGTCCATTCCGACAGGGTCTGCAAGGTAAAGGAGGTCTTCGTCCATATAAAGTGCAATACGGTCCTCATGCCACTCCCCCCATCTCCATCCATGCACCTGTGCATCACAATAGAGAAGGCGCATCAGTGGTTCAATCGCCAACGCGAAGAGGAGGAGAGATAGGGGACACCCCTGTCAAGTCCCCTGCCTGATGGGAAATACATCCGAGACTACACCGTTCATCTGGACCCGCACAATGGGATTGGTGTAGAGCACTCAGATAAACCCACGAAAACTGGGTCCAAAGCCAGCTCTCAGCAGTACACTGCCCAAGAAGACCCAATCAACAGTGTCAAAAGCTTTCTCAAAATTGATGAGAAGCAAGGCCAGGATGGGGGGGGGGGGGGGGGGGGGGAGGGGGAGAGACAGGTGACGGTGGGCCAAGACAACATGCAGTGTCGTGTATTCCAGGCCGGCATGAAACCACACTGGTCCGGATGTATGAGTATGTGGAGGACCCGTTTAAGATGGGTGGCTGGGATTCTGGCAAATAGCTTGATCTCACCACTGATTAGCGAGATCGGACAGTAGTCAGCACAGGAGGCCAAAGGGGGCTGTGTCTTAGGGATTAACACAATGGTAGCAGCATCTATCTCGGGTAGAAAAGAGCCCTTCTTTGATACTTTATTATAGAAAGCAAGAAGTCAGGGAGTCGGGGTCTCCCAGAAGGCTGTGTACTACTCCGTGGGGGACCCGTCAGGACCCGTGGTCTTTCCAGAGACCACAACAGAGATGGCATTACAAATCTCTTCAGCCGGCTCGTATATCACCTGAGCCTCAGAGTGGGACAGTCCAGGAAGAAGTACCTCATTGAGAAAGTGGGGGTCAAGTTTGAGGTCCACCCGAGACGTGCCGCATATAGGCAGCCGTAGTAGTTAGCAAGATTTGTGCTATGCAGAGACGGACATGTGTATATGGCCAAGCTCGCTCATGATTTCAAGAATGATTCTGTTTGCCTGTGGGCGGGAGGCCAGTCATTATAACAGTTTTCTGTTCTTGTCCCCCCAACCATAAACCCTGACGTTCTAGGCGCACCACAAATATTTTCCAGCCTCTACGGACTAGAGACTGATCTCCTCATGCAGCTTGTTCAGTTGCCAGGACAGCTCTCCCTGGGGATCAACAGCAAGACCCATTTCCAATTGGAGGGTTGGGCCTTCAGCTAGGTGATGTGTTGGGATCAAGCTTGCTCCAATGTTCAAATTCCACCCTTGGCGTATCCTCTAAGAGTTGCTTTACTGGCTGCCCAGAGGGTGCCAACTGAGCAGACCGAGCCTCGTTAATTTGGAAATAAGCTTTCAACTCGTCTCCAAGGGCCTGGGTATAAGACTCATCTTGGAGATACCATGCGTTGAGACGCCACATGGGGTGCAAATCGTCATGGAAAAGCTGAGGTGGAGGAGAAATGAAAGGTGGTCCGATATGCCTTGCGGAAGGATCGAGATATGGGACACCGCACAGCAATATGGGCCAGCATGAAGATAAGGTAAAAACTTTATTTTAATGTAATCCATTACTCAACCATTTCCATAACCTTTAATCATTTTCATTTTGACTTCATCTACTCAACTATCTGTTCAGACATCTACCTATATTACTATGTGTTTACAGACACCTCATACTTCTTTTTTCCATTTGTTTTGACTGCAAGTCTCATTTCATCTTTTGAAAGTCTATTTTAACATCTTTCCTACTTCTTGTCCTTCTCATAAGTGTGAAATGTACAACCAAATACACAATCTTGTCCAAATTCAAATAAACATGGAACATTAAAATTTACTATATTCGGAAGAGTGAATGGGTGATCGATATACAAGTGCATTAAAGAAAACCTTGAGAATTTTAGACGTGCTCGTTCTTCACAAAAATGTTCTCAAGTGAATACTGAACGTCTTACAGATCTCTCCAGATCTGCTCCAGCGCAAATTGTTGTGAGTACCTTATAAGACATTTAGTGTAAATCTCAGATGCTCCAGGAAGATCTTAATTTACAACAGAGCCTATCTTTAAGAGTTGGGCCTGCCTTATATTGCTTATTAACATGAAGGGTATGTTGCGCATACTTTAATAAGAGGTTGTGACTCAAGACATTCAAACTACTGGTTATCTGCGTCGCATAAACTGATTATCAGTGAAACATTTATCATAGTCTCTTAGCATGACAGGTAAAGACAACCACCAGATGTCCATCTGCTTATGCAGGAAAAAAGTGAAATGCTCTTTGGCTGTCTAGGATTTTACCTACAAAATGCATTATCAAAAGCAGTCAAATTGTTGTTTACACACAGTATTAGATTTCTTGTTGCCAAATGGAGAAGTGTGGCTCAATGCTTAGAGCGGCAGACCTTGATGCAGAACGCTGGCCAGGGACCAGGGTTCGAATCCCGCCTCGGCGGGTTTCGGGCTTAAATTCCTCTGACCGGATATTCTCGCCTCAGTGCCGATTCTAAGCATGGGTCCCACGCTGCAACTCTGGGCAATAGCTTGCTTAGTCTCCACAAAGGCCCCCTGATACACAAGGAATGCCTGGTTTCACCATGGGATCCCCAGGAGTGGACACCCCACAAGGAAAAGCCAGGAGGGGTTCCCTTGTGGTAGGAGTACAAGCGCCGGGATGCCTCCGGGTCACTGTTCGCGCTATACAAATACGCCACATTTACATTTACATTTACATATCAATGGCCACAAAGAGTTCAATCCTACGCTTAAAATTCTATATCATTAATGTCATACTCGTGCCTGTTCCTCTTTACCAAGGCCACCTTGGGAAAGTTTGATTCAATAGTGTTCAAGAAATCACAATACTGTGTTCTTTACATAACTCTACATGACCACCAGACGCACATTCACATATTTGCCAGATCTTAGGCCTCACTTAGAATTTGGCAGAGAGGGAACTCCTCCACAAATTGGCAGAGCTCCCGCCAGTGGGAACCAGTGGGTTTCGAACAGTACAGCCTCAAGTGGCTCTGCCTTCAGAAACTCAGTAGTCCAATCATCACAGGACAGCCAAGTCACACTAACAGTTGCCACGCCCCATTTAGAGAGGGTGTCTGTTACTGATTTTCCTAGTCTGGGTACACCATGCAAGGCATGTCGAACCCGGCCACAGAAACAGCGGCCCTAGGAATATCCACTGTTGTTATCTTGCTTTTCAGAAACAAAGCTTTAGGGATTTGTTTCTGAAAAGCATAATTAAATACCGATCAGAAAAAATATGGAACCCACTTGAGATTTGAGGTGTGCCGGCAACAATTTGTTGGCACTGGCTGATGCACTGAAGGCAAAGAGATGCCCGCAATAAAAGTGTGGATCTTTAGATATGGCACACGGTCCACAGCCAGCAGATCGGAGGCCACGGCATTCAATGACATGGTGGGTTTGCAGGCCATCTGCCAGTATCTAAGAGGCGCTGTTTGTTTTTAGCTGTTCATAAACATAGTGTTCAAATGACTGAAAAGTGCCCTTCTTTGCGTAATACATGTTGTCCCAAACTTTACTTACTTGTATGTCTTACTGTAGTCCAGCCAGAAACCGCAAAGAATGGAACCCACCATACCGGCCAAGACTAAAGTCAATCCAATCCGTCCAGCATTCACTTCTTCACCCTTTTAAGAGAGACCATTTGGTTATTGATATCAAGCACTGTACTAATTCAATTAGAAATGTGTTTAAACAGCGACAGTAGTGATCAGTGCCCATGGCTGTACCATAGGGAAACATATTAAAATCACGGATTGCATGCTCATCCTTGCTAGGGCCCTGTCTTCTGCAAGTGCCACATTATTTCTCAACTGCAGCTTCCACACAAACGCTGAATAAGCCTACTCTACTTGAGATAGGTACAGTTGTGGGTGACTGGTGGTTTACTGGTAATGTTGTTAGCTTGAGACTTACATTACTAGAGTTTCTACATGGGTATGCAACATTTCATCATATTTAGGTCTACTTTTTAGGGCTCGACCTCTGCCAATGCGCAAGCATTGCAGATGTCGAACATATTATGGCTTATCCAGACCTTAACTAAATGGGCGATTTGATGCTGTGCCCGTGAAAAAGCGCGTGCACAGCATCAAAGCCACCAGACTCCCCCTAAAAGCTTACCCCAGCGTGTGCTCTGTCATTTCTCCTCCCCTAATTAGTCACTGCCCACGGCCGGCCGGCACATCAAAGGCTGCTGCTCCCCGTGCGTCTTGTCACCCTTACTCGCAGCTATTCTTCCCTTCTTGCCTCTCCATGCCCCCTCTCCTCACCACAGCAATGCCGAGGGCTTGTATACCTTCTCCCAGGCTTGTTTACTTAACGTTCCCTGGCCTGCACACTTAACTTTCCCTAGCTCTGATGCCTGGGACTTCATTCCGCTTTTTTTTCCATTTTTTTTCTTCAATGCATTTACCAATGCTTGTTTTTTTAAATTTGCGGGCTTGCATTTCTATCTACCCCTCCTTCCTCTCTCCCTCCCTCCCTCTCGCTCAGCGCCGAGGCCGAGCCCCTGGCACAGCTTTGCAACAGAGGCCTTCGGCAACATGGAGAGTCGATTTACACAGGCAGCAATGCAGCCTCTAGACTCTGCAGCCTGGGCCTACATACAAACAGGCAACCATGGACACGAAGAAACGACATAGCAAATATATCAATGTAACCATGGAGACTTTATGGCCACCATTTGCACGGCTCCAGGCAAATACCAGATCAGGCCTCTTTTGCTGTTAAACAATTGACAGTTATTACCCAAATCAATTAACTCTTGCTTTGTAGATCACGAAAGCCTTGGCTGCCCCTGCCAGAGCACAATTCCCATACAGAGCAACAACGCCTTTGCTCATTTGATCTCTCATTCAGTGAGGTTTTTCTTCGCAGTCTCAAACGTAACTTTGCCATACATGCAGACGCATGCTTGTTAACTTACCCTTATTCCGCTTTTCAGTGATTTTCGCAATCCTATAAAGCACCATGCTTCTAAAGAACACAGCTCCACCAATGCACCCACTAAGCTCCACCGATGCACCCACCACACAACTTCACTGATGCATCCACCACAGAGCTCCACCGAGGCACCCACCACACAGTTCTACCATGCCCCCACCACACAGCTCCACCGATGCACCCACCACACAGCTCCACAGATGCACCCACCACACAGCTCCACTGATGCACCCACCACACAGCTCCACCGAGGCACCCACCACACAGTTCTACCATGCCCCCACCACACAGCTCCACCTATGCACCCACCACACAGCTCCACAGATGCACCCACCACACAGCTCCACTGAGGCACCCAGCTCCACCGATGCACCCACCACACAGCTCCACCGACACAGCTCCACCGATGCACCCACCACACAGCTCCACCGATGCACCCACCACACAGTTCCACCGATGCAGCCACCACACAGCTCCACCGACACAGCTCCACTGATGCACCCACCAACCAGCTCCACCGATGCACCCACCACACAGCTCCACCGATGTAGCCACCACACAGCTCCACCGACACAGCTCCACCGATGCACACACCACCCAGCTCCACCGATGCACCCACCACACAGCTCCACCGAGGCACCCACCACACAGCTCTACCATGCCCCCACCACACACCTCCACCGATGCACCCACCACAAAGCTCCACAGATGCACCGACCACACAGCTCCACTGATGCACCCACCACACACACAGCTCCACCGACACAGCTCCACCGATGCACCCACCACACAGCTTAAATGAGGCACCCACCACACAGCTCCACTGAGGCACCCACCACACAGCCCTACCGATGCACCCACCACACAGCTCCACCGATGCACCCACCACACAGCTCCACCGATGCACCCACCACACAGCTCCACCGATGCACCCACCACACAGCTCCACTGATGCACCCACCACCCAGCTCCACTGATGCACCCACCACACAGCTCCACCGATGCAGCCACCTCACAGCTCCACCGACACAGGTCCACCGATGCACCCACCACAAAGCTCCACTGATGCACCCACCACACAGCTCCACCGATGCAGCCACCACACAGCTCCACCGATGCACCCACCACCCAGCTCCACCGATGAACACACCACACAGCTCCACCGAGGCACCCACCACACAGCTCCACCGAGGCACTCACCACACAGCTCCACCGAGGCACCCACCACACAGCTCTACCATGCCCCCACCACACACCTCCACCGATGCACCCACCACAAAGCTCCACAGATGCACCGACCACACAGCTCCACTGATGCACCCACCACACACACAGCTCCACCGACACAGCTCCACCGAGGCACCCACCACACAGCTCCTCCGATGCACCCACCACACAGCTCCACCAAGGCACCCACCATACAGCTCCACCAAGGCACCATCCGCACAGCTTCACAGATGCACCCACCACACAGCTCCACCGAGGCACCCACCACACAGCTCCACCGAGGCACCCACCACACAGCTCCACCGAGGCACCCACCACACAGCTCCACCGATTCACCCACCACACAGCTCCACCGATGCACCCACCACACAGCTCCGCCGATGCACCCACCACACAACTCCGCCGAGGCACCCTCCACACAGCTCCACCGATGCACCCACCACACAGCTCCACCGATGCTCCAACTAAGCTCCACCAATGCACCCACCACACAGCTCCACCAATGCACCCACTAAGCTCCACCGATGCACACACCACTCAGCGCAACCACAGCATCACTCACACAGCTCCACTGATGCACCCACCACACAGCTCCACTGAGGCACCCACCACCACCGATGTACCCACCACACAGCTCCACCGACACAGCTCCACCGATGCACTCACCACACAGCTCCACCGATGCACCCACCACACAGTTCCACCGATGCAGCCACCACACAGCTCCACCGACACAGCTCCACTGATGCACCCACCAACCAGCTCCACCGATGCACCCACCACACAGCTCCACCGATGTAGCCACCACACAGCTCCACCGACACAGCTCCACCGATGCACACACCACCCAACTCCACCGATGCACCCACCACACAGCTCCACCGAGGCACCCACCATACAGCTCCACCAAGGCACCCACCACACAGCTCCACCGATGCACCCACCACACAGCTCCACAGAGGCACCCACCACACAGCTCCACAGATGCACCCACCAAACAGCTCCACAGATGCACCCACCACACAGCTCCACCGATGCACCCACCACACAGCTCCACCGATGCACCCACCACACAGCTTCGCCGATGCACCCACCACACAACTCCGCCGAGGCACCCACCGCACAGCTCCACCGATGCAGCCACCACACAGCTCCACCGACACAGCTCCACCGATGCACCCACCACCCAGCTCCACCGATGCACCCACCACACAGCTCCACCGACACAGCTCCACCGATGCACCCGCCACACAGCTCCACCGAGGCACCCACCACACAGCTCCACCGAGGCACCCACCACACAGCTCTACCGAGGCACCCACCACACAGCTCTACCATGCCCCCACCACACACCTCCACCGATGCACCCACCACAAAGCTCCACAGATGCACCGACCACACAGCTCCACTGATGCACCCACCACACACACAGCTCCACCGACACAGCTCCACCGATGCACCCACCACACAGCTTAAATGAGGCACCCACCACACAGCTCCACTGAGGCACCCACCACACAGCCCTACCGATGCACCCACCACACAGCTCCACCGATGCACCCACCACACAGCTCCACCGATGCACCCACCACACAGCTCCACCGATGCACCCACCACACAGCTCCACCGATGCACCCACCACCCAGGTCCACTGATGCACCCACCACCCAGCTCCACTGATGCCCCCACCACACAGCTCCACCGATGCAGCCACCTCACAGCTCCACCGACACAGCTCCACCGATGCACCCACCACCCAGCTCCACCAATGCACCCACCACACAGCTCCACCGACACAGGTCCACCGATGCACCCACCACAAAGCTCCACTGATGCACCCACCACACAGCTCCACCGATGCAGCCACCACACAGCTCCACCAACACAGCTCCACCGATGCACCCACCACCCAGCTCCACCGATGAACACACCACACCGCTCCACCGACTCAGCTCCACCGATGCACCCACCACACAGCTCCTCCGATGCACCCACCACACAGCTCCACCAAGGCACCCACCATACAGCTCCACCAAGGCACCCTCCACACAGCTTCACAGATGCACCCACCACACAGCTCCACCGAGGCACCCACCACACAGCTCCACCGAGGCACCCACCACACAGCGCCACCGATGCACCCACCACACAGCTCCACCGATGCACCCACCACACAGCTCCGCCGATGCACCCACCACACAACTCCGCCGAGGCACCCTCCACACAGCTCCACCGATGCACCCACCACACAGCTCCACCGATGCTCCAACTAAGCTCCACCAATGCACCCACCACACAACTCCACCAATGCACCCACTAAGCTCCACCGATGCACACACCACTCAGCGCAACCACAGCATCACTCAGTGCAACCACAGCATCACTGGTTCAAATATGTTCTTTCAATGTTTCAAACTGTTTTTAAGATTTGACGCTTTATTACAAATCACAAAAAGATGTTAACATTTCACTTCTGTTCTTGGATTTTCGTCACAATAAAAAACACTGAACATAATCTTCACAAAAGTTATTTACAAAAGTTTAAGCTATTGCCATTACAAATTAAATAAATTATTTAAGTATTAATTATTTAAAAAAATTAAAAGCCATTGTTATTTGTAATATCAATACATCTAAGTCACGTAAATACAAAACATGTTGCATTACAAATGGTATAGGTGTCACATTTGCGAAAGTTATAACTATTGGCATTGTAAATGACAAAGCTAATAATTTAGCTATTTTAAAAAATAACACATAAATAAAACAAATTTAATTTATAAGACCAATAGCTCAAACTTTCCTAATGCGAGCCCTATTGCATTTCCAATGCTTGTTTCCATTTGTAATGTCTGAGAAAAGATTCCATGTAACTGCGTCTTGGTGTGTCGCATTAGAAGAGCTACAAAATGATGCAGAATTTTCCATATGAGTAACTTATAATAGATGTTTTGGGTTGGTTTGTCTCTTTATTACTTGGTCAGGTTTAAAAAGAAATGCACAAGTAGTCAACAAATAGATAGCTGACAAGTGTTTTGACCCTAGTAAGGCAGACCTTGTTCAAAGAAAGCACGTATAGTAGTGGCTTCCAAGAGATCTTGAAAGACTCTTTCTTCTAATATGATCAGTATGCTTTGCAGAGGATATTTTTGGATGGTTCCTGTTAGAACTGGCTATTTCTGGTTGGCTAAGGCTGACGCCAAAGCTAGGCAGAAACCACCTTTCTAGTCAGGGCAAGGGAGTCACACGCCAAGATAACCCCTGCTCACCCCTTGGTAGCTTGGCACGAGCAGACAGGCTTATCCCGGAGGCAATGTGTAAAGCATTTGCGCCAGCACACAACAGCAACAACATCCTAGGCACACCACAAAAGGAACTCCACACAAGGTTATATAAAAATAACTTCTGTATTGTGAAAACACATCAGATAGAAGTCACACATGTACATGGTACCAACTGGCACGGGCAATATTCACAAGGGATTATTTACACCAGGACAGGGCCACATGGGCCACTGTCAGAATCAGCACTTAGTAGAAATAGCACTTCTAGAACTTAGAATAAGTATAGCACAAAATAACAGTTATAAATCACAACCAGTAACTACTGGGAACAGGTAAGTACCACCTACGCAACCCTAAACACCTTAGGTAAAATGTCACGCAGGTAACGAGGACCTCACTAGGACCACCTGTACTAGAAAGAACAACCACCTAAGTATCACAATACAATTAGGGGTATAAGCAAGGACACATTACACGTGATGCATCACAACATTCAGAGGTGTAGGGAAGGAAAAACACATGATGCATAAACAAACACATTCAGAGGTGTAAAATCAAGGAAGACACATGATGCATAGTAACATTCAGAGGTGTCAGAACATAACTCAATAGCGCAAAAACACATGATGCCTAAAAACATTCAGAGGTGTAAGATCAAGGTGCGTAATCATATTAAATGCATTACATTTCCTAGCACCATATCACATTGCGCAAAACTCACATTAGGCAATTACCATCACATAGATAATCACATTGCGCCTAAATAAAATCACATACCAGCCCCCATCTAATAAAGGGACTAAAGAGCCCTGTGTCCAGAATGTCAGGGCGCGCTGCCATGCAGCGCCAGTCAGGGGTGCGCCACTGGCGCAAAACCTAAACGTAGCAGGTGCCCACTACTTGCTGGGCACCTGAGGACAGTCACAAGACCTAAACGGTGCAGCTGCCCACTAATTGCTGGGCAGCTGGGAACTTCAAACTGCGGCAAGGGCTCTCACTGGCCCTAGACAAACTGCGCCGCAGGGGTTGGAGCCACACAGGCTCTCAGTCAGCTGAGGGGCGTTGGAGCCATCTGGCTCTGTGAATTCTCTGCCCCCAAGAGCCTCACTGGGCTCGCCAGCACATGGGGACCGCTGGAGCCTCTCTGGGTCCTAAAACAAATGCCCCTTCAAAGCCTCTCTGGGCTCTACTCAACGTTGGGGCGACCCACTGCCAAACGGGGCTGCCCTGCTGCACCAACTATGCCTCCCTAGACAGAGGGCAGGACACGGGCTATCGGGAGAGCCTACGGGGCTCTAAAACACACAATGCCCCCGAGCCCTCTTAGGGCTTTAAACAATAAGTATGCCGCCTTGAGCCTCACGGGCTCACAACCACTCAGACCCTGCACTGGAGGGGAGGGGCGGGCACCGGCAATGTGCCCCGACTGCCCCCTCCCCTTTGCAGGCACTCACCGGGGTTTTGTGGATGCTTCCACGGTCCGCGGCTCTCTCCTCAGCGGCGGCGTGGCGGGGCTCTCTCTCCTCATGGGAGCCCTGCCTTCACGAAACGCCCGCTTCGCTGTTCACCCGGTCCCCCATCTCGGGACCGGGCCTTCACCAGCTCGCGCTCTCCTTCGTTGGCGGCCCTGGGGCTCTCTCTACAGCTCACGGGAGCCCCGGGCAGCCATTAATTGGCCGGCTTCCTTCGCTCCTCTCGCCTGCCATCATCTCCGGTCTCCCTCTCCACACGGGAGACCGGCAACGAACCAAACAGCCTCCCCCCGGGCAGGGGGAAGCGGAAGTCACCAGCTCGAGCCAATGGCAACGCGGCCCTGGGCAGGGAGGCGGGCACAGCGCCCCCTCTCACGATCTCCTGGCCGGCGCCGGTGATTTCCACTCGAGGCACAACATGAGGGGTGGGCACCCTCGATAATAACAATAAAAGCGCTACTAAGCGCTTGTGGGCAAAGATAAAGCGCTCTCAGCGCTATAAAGGAAATACAGCGCTCTCAAGCGCTAGGGGCATGAATCAAGCGCTCCCAGCACTATGGACACAACATAAAGCGCTCTCAAGCGCTTAAGGGCAAATACAGCACTCCCAAGCGCTAGGAACAACAAGTCCAGCAAAGTCCTTCAGGGGATGCATCAAAGTCCTGGGGGGATAGGAAGAAGGTCCAAAGGATCCCAGGGCAAAGCAAAGCCCCCCCACTCCCCAATCAGCCCAGGCACGGCAGAGGGGTCCCCCAGAAGTCCTCCAGGCATTCATCAGGTATCCAGGGGCTGGGCAGGGCCCAGGGATTCCCCTGGGCCCAAGCAGCAGCACGCCCCTGGTAGTATTCAAGTCAGAAACAAGAACATTTTGGAAGGGGACACAGCCCCTTTTTATACTATAAAATACTTTGTCTAAAGGGTGCAGGCAGTGTGAGAACCAGCTAGAACTGGTTATAGGGAACTCCTTTCAGTGTGAGGGCAGAGGCGACAGCAGGAGGTGGAGCCAGCATTGTGGCAGGCAGGCACAGCCCCATTCACTCCCAGGTGCTATCTCCTCCCACTTCCCTGGCAGCAGATGCAGCCTTTCATCCACGGGCTGACTCAGACAACCTCCTGGGGCTCCCCAGCCCCTGTCATCCTCAAACCAGACAGTCAACCAGAGAAGTGTGGCTCAATGGTTAGAGCGGCAGACCCTGATGCAGAGGTTTAGCCCGGGACCAGGGTTCAATTCCCCGCCTCGGCGGGTCTTGGGCTCAAAAACTCCACGGACCTGATAATTCTCGCATCGGTGCCTATTCCAATCATGGAGTCCCACTCTGCAACTCTGGGCAATAGCTTGCTTAATCTCCACAACGGCCCCCACAACGCTAAGGATGCCTGGCCTCCACCTTGGGGGTGCCCAGGAGTGGACACCTCACAGGGAAATCCAGGATGGGTTCCACAGCGGTATTCGTACAAGTGCCTTGAGACCCTTGCGGGTGAGTAGTGCGCTATACAAGTATCAATTTACATTTACATAATCCACAAGCAGGCCCAGGCACTCCTGGGCCAGGCTCACCAGCCAATCACAAGCCAGGCACAAATTACACAAATATGCCAACTTCTAAAAGTGGCACTTCTAGACTAGACACAATCATGCCGCATATACCATTGCACAGCATTCAGTCTCACGAGTTCTCTCATACCAAACTCGCCCCTGCACTCCCCACACATCAGGAACTACCATGGGCATACATATTCCCCATTCATTCCTATGGGAGGGCAGGTCACTCACCACACTTACACAGAGAGCTCACGCACTATACACTGTACCACAGTGAAAAGTGCGCAGAGGCCTAAAATCACCAACACCAGGTCACAGAAACAGGCTAGGAAAAAGCAAAAAGTCTCGGGGTGAACCTGCCAAAAGGGCCAGGTCCAACAGTTCCTGTTAGTCCTGTCTTAAAAGACTATTGCAGAATATCGTCAGGTATTTGAGAAGCCCTTAATCACATGTCTTTGTTATAAAGTGACTATAATAGTCAAGGACAGAACAAATTTGGATCAAAACTTGGCCTCCTTGATTAAATTGTGATCAATCCAAGTTGATATTAAGGAGTCGATTACAATGCCATTCGGAAAGGCTCTGAATCGGATTTGGGTCTGCCGAATCGGATTTAGAAGCCTTGTTTCCGACCGGTTTGGAAACCTTTCCGAACGAGCGATTACGATGTTTGGACTTTTGGACTTTCCGACTTGGTTCCGAAACCGAACCGGATGGCATTCGGAAAGTCTGAGTCGTTCAGAGCTGAATCGTGTGTGTCTACGGGCCGCAACAACTCGGAAGCATTCCGACCGAGCGATTACAATGTCAGATTCGGACAGCCTTTCGGAATCAGTTGTTCCGACTCGGACCGGCTGTCGGAATCTGAATTTTGGGGGCCTGTGGCAGGCCCCACTTTACCCGGGCCTTCTGAATGGGGCCCGTGGGGGTACCCAAGGAACCCCCTCTTTCCACCCATACACAGTGTGGCAGGCACCAAGGGGTGCACGATTTTTCCCAGCCACCCTTTCTTCAAAGGGAGCCTGTGTATTCGGTCGGAACACAGGATCCCATTGAAGTCAATGGGAGTCCAACCGAATCGTATCCGGAAGCATCCGGATGCTTCGAAATCGGTCGGTCGGACTCCCCGGATCCAATTCGGTCGGAAACCATTCCGACCGGCATCGTAATCGACCCCTTAGTGTGAGAAGTGTGATATGTTCCTGACACTAAGGTATTGTTAACCATTCAAAAATAGAAGTGCATCTGGGATAAGCCACTCAAACCCCGGGTTTCTCCGAGGTCCAATGTGACTGAAGACGCGGTGCGACTCCAGCCTTATGATCTTGTCATGGAGACCATATCTTCCTTTGAATAGGTTCCTGCACTTTAACAGGATCTGAGGTTGGCATAGGTTTCTAACCGCTATTACAGCCCAGCCTTACTGTAGCACGGTAATCAAGAAATATGAAAATGTGAAGATAGGGTGATCTATGCCGTTGTTAATGCGAAGGCTTTGAAGAACTACTGAGGCCCGACCTTGCTGGGGGCATTTGCTTATGAAATATGGAAGTGAGCATATACGATCTGTTTGGTCTTTGCGAAAGAATTACAAGGACTGTAATTATCTGCTCAAAAATGGAATAATGCAGCAACACATTGGAAGAGTCACTACAGGCCCACCCCAGACAAAAAACACACCGCACAACTCTGGTCATTTTGTATAGTACGTCAACATTTGAAAGTGGTTCAGAGAAGGACTATAAAACCACATACATCTAGGAGGATGAGGATTAAGGTCTACCAGTAGGAATAGTATGATATATACACACACACACACCAAGGATAATATCATTACATATTCACACACAAAGGAGACTGAGGCCACTGCCTCATGGGCCCCATCACAGGATCTGCTGAACTATATCGAAGACGGCTTAATGGGCTGCATAAGAGCTGCTGAACACAATAACTAGAAATAATGGTCGATTTCAAATAGCACAAGGAAAAGGATCAATGTAACCTGCAAAACCGTGCACGCTCATGGCATCAAAATACAATATATCAAAAAGGCTCACCTCATAATGGTACATGATCATCTGATTCAATAGCGTGGAAATCGAATAAAAGGATCCAGTCATCATGCCTGCAACATAAGCAACCATACTGCATCATTATGAGGACAAAGAAAAGCCTGTGTGTAGAATCAAGTCAATGAGAAAGAGGACCAGCGATCCATTACTGATGAGGCCCATTACATTTAAAGACTCCTATTTATTTTGCATGCGGACATTATATTTAAAATGCCACATCAGGGGTAACAAGTGCTATATGAATGCAAACCTTTCATCCCCTTTTATCACTCCGCTATCCTTCGCACTCCAAATAACTGACTAATATCCACCACTGAAATTACTTTCATATTTCACCATATTAATTCACCACTAATCCTTTATGGGCTTCCTGAATAGCATGTTTCAACACCCCATCAGGGGTAACTAGTGCTCTATAAATACAAACCTTTTTTTCCGCTATCATTCCAAATCCAAATAACTGACTAACCTATCGACCACTTAAAATGTACTTGCATGTTTCACTATACTAATTCAACACTAATCCTCTACGGGTCCTGGAGTAGTGTGCTACCCGCCGAAAAAGGGACTCGACGCCTCGTCAGGGGTTGTAAGCTCTATATAAATGCAATTACAATACAATACAATAAATCATTTATTACAGGTCCTTAGAAGACAAAAAAAACACAGGTAAATGTATATTTCTACTTGGAAAAACACGCAAACCGTGCACCGTTATGAGCAAAGCGGAGCTGTACCGCTCTGTCCAATTATACATTTTACCAGGTGAGGGAATACATGCGGGAATAATGAGTTTCTGAGTTACACATGTGTGCAAAAAAGGCCCTGTAGCTGGGAAACATGTGGTGTTGGACTCAATACTTTAAGGTCCTGCATGTTATCCACTATTCCAGGGTAGCAAACTGGCAATGCCTGGTAATTGGAGGCGATACCCGTCTGTACTCTTGCCCCAGTATCACTCTCTCTCAAGCTACTGGGATCCCAGAATACATTCCCTAATATCACACTCTCATCTGTTTTTGTCTCTCTCCCCTCACATAGATTCACCCAAATGACTAACTTTACCGGAGGTGTGAGTACGCAAGTGATTACTACTTTTTACAAAGATAATCCACGTTTTAACAAATAAATGGAATGTCTTGTAGCTAAGCAATAGCGCGATGAATTAATGCCATGGCTAATCTGAGTTGTTGGATCCAGCATAAATGGTCACAGGAAGTCCTACTTACTCCCCCAAATTCTGTGAATTACATCAGAGGAGTAGAACCAATGGAAGCCGTTGCATGGGCAGGACAGTAAGATGGAGTAGTTTCTGTCCTGTAACTCCAGTTCTGTAGTAGGGGTATCTCTGTTATAGTCATAATCTAGTGAATAGTCCCGCCCATGTGCGGGGGGGGGGGGAATTTCTCCTCCCTCAGACTCAGTTTCATTAAAATGTCATTAATGTGCAGCATATAAAATAGGAAATTGGAGAGAAACAAGAAAGATGTGCAAACTAATAATGCTCATTATCACTTATTTTTATATAAAACTTAATATCAAAGCTTTTCCAATTGGATGCATTATAAATTAGAGGAATAGCTATTATCCTAATCAATGGCACTGAATGTATCGATGGTCAAATGCTGACATGGAAACATGTGAACTGCAGGTTATACCGGAACTCAACAGCCAGGCTTAACGGACTGAGCTATCTTACCCACTCAGCAAGTTAGGAAATCGAAGTTAGAAATATGGCTGCTTCTCTTTCGAAAACAGTATGAATGCCTTGATTGTAAGATTGGTGTTTTGCAAGATTTTCAGGTGGAAGTTGCGCACTGTCCATTTTTGGCCTTCCAGTGAATTCTCGCAGACATTTTTTACATTTCCATATCAATGGATTTCACATTCTTTTATTGAAGGGAATTATCCCATTAGCAGTGATGACTGGCACAAATAAAGACTTTATTTTGTATCCTACATGACATCTAGTGTTGACTATTGCTTGGAAAGATAGGGTTTTGTGCAAAATAGACACTAATGCTGGTACTGTTGTGATGACTGACCTCACTTTTTGGGAAATTTGTAGTAATGACAACATCTGTGCACCAAACCCTCTACATACATTTTCATCCTGAAGTGCAGGAGCAAGGTCTAATACAATATAGAAAAGTGTTTTCAAGCAGTACCCTTTTTAAATAGGAAGGTATTCTCCACAAAAAGAAAAATCTTGAATGAGGGTTTCCAGCCTTTGCAAAAAAAAAAAAAAAAGCAACACAGATCACTTGTACTCAAGGCCTTACAGAAAGAATGGAATGGAGACAGAAATGTGTGCGGTGCAGCAGTCTTCTCCTGCTCAGATATCTTTAGGACAATAAAAACAATGTTTGCTTTTCAAAGACAACCTCATTGGAGACAGAGCTGGGTAAGGACAATCACTAAGAAGATTCACGTCACACTAATTACGGATGAAGCCTTGGCATACAACATTCTATACAGTTCCACCCTTGCAGGGAGTGTGCAGGAGGTAATCAAGTATGTTCTGTGAATGACATGCATTCAGAGACTGAAACCTTGAAGTTGAGGGGGATGTATGACGTTACAATGCATACTTCTACCACGCATGCCTTTACAACGCGGTTTTTACATCGCAAACCTTTACAACGCATAGCGCTTTGGGGTGCTAGATAGTGAAAAGTTTAATTTACTATTCCAACTCCAGTCCCCGTGGACACTAGGGAAGGTGTTGGATAGTAAATTAAACGTATTCCCTATCCTAGAGCGCCCCCCAGCGCAATGCGTTGTAATGGTTTGCGTTGTAATGGTTGCATTGTAATGGTAGTGCGTTTTAAAAATTTCGTTGTAAAGGTTGCTCACCAGTTGGGGGATCATGACAATATTAATTCCACAAATTCATCAATTTCATTAGGTGAGCTTGGTGACTCTAATGTAAGGACAGACAGAGAGAAATGTATTCATGTATTTATATATTCATACGATGATTTATCGAATGTAGTTCACTTAGCTACAGAAAACAAAGATTTCGTTAATTCAGGTTGGTCACACTACAACATTTTCTTTGGGTTAGGGGCACACAAAAACCTGCATAGAAGAAAGAACCAATGCTGGATTTTTACTCTGTGTAGTGGACATGAGTTGATTGATAATGTTGAATGAAATCAGCTAACCCTCAAGTGTAAAATGGTCCCATATGTGTGTCCCAATTGTTCAGTTGCATGTGTCTAAATGCAATATAGAGGCTTATCAAGTATAACAAATGTTATGACTGCTTAAATTAAAAGGGAATAAAACACTTTAGAGGGAGACAAAATGTTCCCTCTAATATTTTAACAATGTTTTGTTTTTTTCACAGGTATTACGCAATGCCATTACTATTTTCTATCACTTTAGAGATACAATTTGCAATGTTCACATAAACTACACATTCAATTTCTTTCAGTTGTTTATAGCTACTCACCTTGCTCAAATGAAGGTTTCAGTCAAATCAGTATAAGCAACAATACCGGTTTTACAAACAACTGAGCACTGCAGATTGGGCAGGAGTGAATTATATACATTGGTTATATCCTGAGTTTAGCCTAAACAATGATGGATAGCGGAACCATGTCACCAACTTTGGCGATTACATGAGGACATTGTGGTCTCATGGATCCAAATATTAATTTATTTCCTGACACTAACATTGTTGATGTTATCATTAATAATAATTTGTTTCACAGGTTAGACATATCTGTCAGATTTAGAAAATAACAGTGAATAAGGTGGCAAAATTCTGAATCTTTGTCAAATGTGACTGTGAATTATCCTTTCGCAGGAGGGACCTGCATGGACACATTTTGGATTGTGAAGAATCTTTATCAGGAAGTTTATTTTTACTTGTTTGTGAATAGGGACGTTTCTTGGGTTCAGAGGAGAGGGCGCTACTGGGCTTCGAGGAGAGGAATTTGAATTTTTGAATTTTAAACTATTTGTAAAGCGATTTTTATTTAAACAAAAGAGGGGGGGGACCAAGGAGCCAACAAAGGTCCAGTGTCCATGCTCCTAAAACAAATCTGTTCACAATAAGAGGACAAAGTTCCTATACCAGGGTACAAAAGTTACCCACGTATCTGAGTGCAAATAGTCACCCATGCATTAAAAACAGGGAAGAATGGGGGAAAGTAATCCTAGGTAAAAAGTACCCTAATTGTTATATATTTAAGCAACCGTATACAGCTACATGATTTGAGGTCCCAGGGATAGTTGGACCATGACTCAAATCTGCAATGTTAGTTTTCCAGAATCTTTGATTAAAGCCGGGAGAAGACTAAAGATAATAGGGCCACGTATACAAACAAATTCAAATCAAGGTGATGCGATGAACCGAAAACAATAACATGCAATAGTAAACAACTTTCCTCAGCAGAAAATAACCCATGGTAATTGTCATTTTCTGATGTAGTGTAATCGCAACAACACACTACATATGTGGGTGTGACACATCGACGCAGGTATAGCGACAGTCCCTCTCTAATAGTTATTCTTCATGCAAGGCTTGTTTGTACCTCACTTTGTTTGCCCTATGTCTGCGACTCTGTTCTGTTCTTTTTGTCCTTTTCGTCGTCTCAGCAGCGTTTGTCAAAGTAATTCTAGTAACTCTGATAGTGTTGTTGATATTAATTTCTATATGATATGCAGCACTGTATCATCTGCTAAGTATTCCATTATTTCAAAGTAATAGTAATAATTGAAGTGATGATCTCCTACTGGGAGAATAGGCGTGCATGCCTACTGGGTGCTGTAGCGATACGTAGCAGCAGTACTTGTTTGATGAGTAGGAGCACACAGTGTCGTAGCAGTGCCATGGAGTTCAGCACAAGTCTCCAGCATCGCTACGTTTAGTGGCGGCCTCTACAGCTTCACACGTTATTGTGTAAAGAAGTTACCGCACTAGGGGGCATATGTATCATCCGTTTTTTTAGTCGCAAACGCTGCGATTCCCAAAAAAGCAGCGTTTGCGACTAAAAAAACCTGAAAATGCGATGTATGATTAAAATCGCATCGCAAAATTAAGGAATCGCAAAATTTGCGATTCCTTAATTTTGCGTCAGCATTTAAGGAATCGCAAATTAGAATTCCTTAAATGCTATGTATGAAGCAGCCAAGTTGTGCGATTTTACATTAAGAAATCGCAAATTACCACCAACTTGAAGTTGGTGGTAATTTGCAATTTCTTTCACAAATGCACTTTTTGACATTTGTAAAGGTGCCATGTAACGTACATACATGTCCTTAGGGCATGTATGTGCGCCATACGCGCACACATGTTCATTTCAGGGGTGCATCAGGGTGTCCTTATGACACCCTTGAAATTATTCTCAATTTGCGATTCTCAAATTGCGAATCGCAAATTGAGAATGACTTCACATTCATTCCTATGGGCCTCCTGGCCCACAGAAATGAATAGGAAAGTATTCCTTAATTGCAATTTTGCAATTTGCTAATTGAAATTAAGGAATACTAAGAAATCGCTTAAAAAATTGTGATTTTTTTACATACATCCCTTTTTGCAGTTTTCAAATAGTGATTCTCAAAAAATCGCTATTTGAGAATCGCAAACGGGGATTTTCATACATATGCCCCTAACTCACTATGTCATAGTTTTGTACATTTATTGTACACAATAGTAGTATGTTACAAAAAGTAGTGTGTCCACTTCTTGTGTGACTCTTTGTAGGGTAAGGAGCACTCCATTAGCAAAAGCTCCGCTATTGGCAGTTGGTGAGTTGCACCACCTCCTTCTCAACAATTATAGTTGTAGATACCCAGTGTGGTAATGGACAGCATCCGAAGCAATTTAACCAGTAGCAGAGCAGTAATTCTTCAACAGCTATAGCGAAGTGGAATTTGTCGTGGTACTCTCCGCTAGATATTGCCAGCTGTATGCAGTTAGACAGGTAGCAGGATAGGCATTGTAGTGATCAGATTTGTACATTACATTCATTTCAGATTTGTTTTGTTCTATTTAATGTCCATGGCAACAATCTAAGTCAGGGACGCTACTTGCAACTTTCGGTATATATGCCTCTGAGTACCTGCAATTCAGTGTAATAGTGTTACCTTTCCAGTAATTCCATTGTATGTGTGTGATTCACTCTAACATGCTAATGCTGTACGCATTACTACATTAAACCCAGACCTTTTGGTTTTGCTATTGCTTGTTTATATTCATTATTATTAGTTTTAAATATCTATGGGCCAGAGGTACGACCCTCAATGTTTGCAGCTCATAATTCGAATTATTTTGCAACTCGCATATTTCGAGTCGCAAACACTGATGTACAACAGTGTCTGTGACATTGTTTGCGATTCCCAAATGGGTCACAAAGGACCTGCCTCATTAATATTCATGAGGCATGTGGCAAGCACTCACAGTGATGCATTTAAAAAAAACATTGAAACGTTTCAGTTTAATCTTTTAAGAGCAGGCTCTTAAAACACATTTTCACTCCCACTCACAAAGGGAAGGGGTCCACTGGTGACGCTTCCCGTTTGCGACTGGCTGACCACCAATTTCAAATTGGTGGTAAATGTGATTGTTTTGCAACTGCATTTGCGGTTGCAAAACAATCTTACATCCCCCTGCGACTCTCCAATAGGAAAGGACGACCATGGCATGCACCTTCCTAATAGCGACTTGCAAAATAGGTTTGGTACATGCTACAACCCTTTAAGCAGTCGCAAATGGGCCGAATTCCCATTTGCGACAGCTAAAAAAGGTTGTACATCTGGCCCTATATCCTGCTAGTGAACACAGTTGCTCTTGGTGGCACCTGCCGCAGGTGAAGTGTACAATCAACTGTGGTCCTATCTTTCACTTTGAGTGGTGGTCTCTGCTTTGAATCAGCCGGGGAAAAGCCATCATCTAGCACTGATATCTATACTGGGTTCCATCCAATTTGTCTTGTGATGCTGCATCCCTGGTACTGTAGCTGTGCAAAAATTATCATTTGTTTGTCATTGACGTTTGAAATTGTACCCTTGTGCATTATTGTTTTGTAAATCGGGCATGGACAGTGATTTTTGTTTGAGCTTTCAATAAGAGTTAAATTCCGCCTTTCGTCTGACTGGAAGGGATTGGGGCTTCCTTTGGGTGATACCAGGTCCTGCCTGGAGCACTAGTAATTGCATTTGCTGCAGATTTGTGTACAATCTGTAGATGGTGTTGATTTTTGTGAAGTCTTAACAAACAAGGAATTCCAGTACTTGATCTTCAAACCAAAAGCCATACAGGCGCGAGTTCAACTACTTGTTTGCAAATGTACGGATTCATCAGACTGATTTGAGACAGTAGCGCGATTCCTGAATCGACCATCACACCAGCAGTGTTAGAGTTGGACTGGATGGTAAGGGAACATCGCTATCGATATGACGCTTGTACTCAGCGTTTGATATAGTGGCAGTAGGGGCGTGGCCTCTCGCCGAGGGGCGTGGCCTATGTGGGCGGGGGGTATGGCGGCAAAGGCAAGGTCCCGCGGCAGCGATAAACTCCGCTGCGCGGTGGAGATGGGAGCGTAAGGATGCCCAGGACAAGTGAGCAGTAACCAAGTAAAAACAGCAATTAATAGTGACACTCAAAAGTTTTAAAATTTAGGCAAACAAAGCAGTCCTACTCCCGGCTTCCGCCTCAGGAGGAAATCGCTATCGATATGACGCTTGTACTCAGCGTCTGATATAGTGGCGGTAGGGGGTGTGGCCTCTCGCCGAGGGGCTTGGCCTATGTGGGCGGCGGGTATGGCGGCAAAGGCAAGGTCCCGCGGCAGCGATAAACTCCGCTGCGCGGTGGAGATGGGAGCGTAAGGATGCCCAGGACAAGTGAGCAGTAACCAAGTAAAAACAGCAATTAATAGTGACACTCAAAAGTTTTAAAATTTAGGCAAACAAAGCAGTCTTACTCCCGGCTTCCGCCTCAGGAGGAAATCGCTATCGATATGACGCTTGTACTCAGCGTCTGATATAGTGGCGGTAGGGGGCGTGGCCTCTCGCCGAGGGGCGTGGCCTATGTGGGCGGCGGGTATGGCGGCAAAGGCAAGGTCCCGCGGCAGCGATAAACTCTGCTGCGCGGTGGAGATGGGAGCGTAAGGATGCCCAGGACAAGTGAGCAGTAACCAAGTAAAAACAGCAATTAATAGTGACACTCAAAAGTTTTAAAATTTAGGCAAACAAAGCAGTCCTACTCCCAGCTTCCGCCTCAGGAGGAAATCGCTATCCGACGAGGAGACAGATGATGGGTTCCTGGTGAGGTATTTGGAAACGTTAGCAGCGTAATAAAAGCCTTGATGTAATCACCGTGATTTGAGGTCCCATGGATAGTTGGACCATGACTCAAATCTGCAATGTTAGTTTTCCAGAATCTTTGATTAAAGCCGGGAGAAGACTAAAGATAATAGGGCCACGTATACAAACAAATTCAAATCAAGGTGATGCGATGAACCGAAAACAATAACATGCAATAGTAAACAACTTTCCTCAGCAGAAAATAACCCATGGTAATTGTCATTTTCTGATGTAGTGTAATCGCAACAACACACTACATATGTGGGTGTGACACATCGACGCAGGTATAGCGACAGTCCCTCTCTAATAGTTATTCTTCATGCAAGGCTTGTTTGTACCTCACTTTGTTTGCCCTATGTCTGCGACTCTGTTCTGTTCTTTTTGTCCTTTTCGTCGTCTCAGCAGCGTTTGTCAAAGTAATTCTAGTAACTCTGATAGTGTTGTTGATATTAATTTCTATATGATATGCAGCACTGTATCATCTGCTAAGTATTCCATTATTTCAAAGTAATAGTAATAATTGAAGTGATGATCTCCTACTGGGAGAATAGGCGTGCATGCCTACTGGGTGCTGTAGCGATACGTAGCAGCAGTACTTGTTTGATGAGTAGGAGCACACAGTGTCGTAGCAGTGCCATGGAGTTCAGCACAAGTCTCCAGCATCGCTACGTTTAGTGGCGGCCTCTACAGCTTCACACGTTATTGTGTAAAGAAGTTACCGCACTAGGGGGCATATGTATCATCCGTTTTTTTAGTCGCAAACGCTGCGATTCCCAAAAAAGCAGCGTTTGCGACTAAAAAAAACTGAAAATGCGATGTATGATTAAAATCGCATCGCAAAATTAAGGAATCGCAAAATTTGCGATTCCTTAATTTTGCGTCAGCATTTAAGGAATCGCAAATTAGAATTCCTTAAATGCTATGTATGAAGCAGCCAAGTTGTGCGATTTTACATTAAGAAAGCCATCATCTAGCACTGATATCTATACTGGGTTCCATCCAATTTGTCTTGTGATGCTGCATCCCTGGTACTGTAGCTGTGCAAAAATTATCATTTGTTTGTCATTGACGTTTGAAATTGTACCCTTGTGCATTATTGTTTTGTAAATCGGGCATGGACAGTGATTTTTGTTTGAGCTTTCAATAAGAGTTAAATTCCGCCTTTCGTCTGACTGGAAGGGATTGGGGCTTCCTTTGGGTGATACCAGGTCCTGCCTGGAGCACTAGTAATTGCATTTGCTGCAGATTTGTGTACAATCTGTAGATGGTGTTGATTTTTGTGAAGTCTTAACAAACAAGGAATTCCAGTACTTGATCTTCAAACCAAAAGCCATGCAGGCGCGAGTTCAACTACTTGTTTGCAAATGTACGGATTCATCAGACTGATTTGAGACAGTAGCGCGATTCCTGAATCGACCATCACACCAGCAGTGTTAGAGTTGGACTGGATGGTAAGGGAACTGATGATTGCAATGACAATTTTTAACCAGTATCTTTAATATGGTTAGTTGTTTCGAAAACATTAGCAGTAGCAGCTCAGCTTAGATTCCTCCAAGCTATACTAGATCCAGAGCACCACTTCAATTCTGGCGTAAATCATCTTAAAGCAAGTTCAATCAGTTTTTGGTGTTACAGGTTGTTTGCAAATAGCTGCTCATCATCCACGCACATGAAGAAATCTGTAACCAGTGCTCACAAAAGTTCAGAAAGAGACTGAACATAGACATTAATCAATATGGGTAACAAGGTGATCCTTTCGGCCCCACACATTTCATTTTCAAAGCACTGTATCAGATTCAAAACTACCCACATTAACCCCTTGCGTGCTTATGACGAGCTCAGCTCGTCATGAGGCACAGTGGAGCTGTGCTCATGACGAGCTGAGATCGGCATACCGGCCACGGACGACCCACGCGGGGCTAATTCCTCGCCTGTGCGGGCGTTCTATGGGAGTGGGCAGAGTCGTGACGAGCTCAGCTCGTCATGAGCACAGCTCCACTGTGCAGCATGACGAGCTAGGCTCGTCACGAGCACCGCTGCGCCGCGCGCAGTCCCTCCCCCCCGCACTGTGGGGTAATTAGCCCCGCGTGGAAGGGGCTAAATCTTGGTCTTCTGCCTTGAAAAGACCTGAACCTCCCACCGCCATAACAGCCCAGAGGCTTGAACTAGCCTCGCAAATAGAATTTCATAGTTGGAGATATTGGAGTGAATGAGAAATGCAACAGCAAAGTAAAGCTGGAGAGAAACAGCGCATGGCTTAAACAAGATGGCTAGAATGGCCACAAGGGACACAGGAAAACATGTGATAACCTGCATGAAGGTGTTTATCTCATAGTGAAATGAAGTATACTAAAAGAGATGGATGGAATGCTTGAATTAATCTCAGCCACTTTATTCAGGGGCGTATCCCGATCCATAGTCATTTTGCCCACAATGCCACGTCAGTTTGTACCCAGCCATATGCAAAACGGTCTTGAACATGCTCTAATGGGAATAGTCCTGCCCGAAGTGTCAGGCCAGGTCCTCCCTGAACCGGAACCGGAACACTATCAACCTACGGCCAGATTTGCCCTAGTTAGGGCTCATCAGCCAGGCAAAGCTTGGCTCCAGGGACACAGTGTGCCTGGCACCCACTTCTCTATGAACAAGAGAAAATGCCAACCCACTCTGTTTAGTTTGCTATGAATCATAAGCAACACATCAATATTATTTTTGATCTGTTAGGTATATTTATTTTTACCTTTTCTTTAAATCCTTTTTTTTGAAAAAAAATCATTGGTTTATGTCAGAAAGACAACACAACACATATAACACATATATAAATGAATCAGCTTATACAAAACATTTACCAACCAAAAACATTATTACATATATATACAATTATACATTCACTGTACACAGCATGACTTATGCTTTACTATTTCTGTTCCAAAGGCAAATATCAGCTCTTCGCCTTGTTAACCATCAGTGATTACAATAATGAGAACAGTAGTGAACAAAGTCACGATCAACCAGAGATATTAAGCAATAGTTCTATGAATCAATAATTATGAATAGTTCTAGTTTTTATCTCCGTTCTGCCGACGCGTTTCGAACACCATACAACAGTTATGGGTTCTCCTCAGGGCCTTGTCACTTTTATCTTTCCTGCAGCCATTTTCGCTCCTATGTCTGAATCTGGGTCTTTGAGCTGCGATCTGTTTCTATCTGTATCTGGGCGTCCCCCTATGGCTCGGAATCCCTTGTGACCTTTATAGATCCGCCGGTAACTTAGAGGCGTCTCACTTCATGTTCACGATATTTATACCTGCGGGCAGTCTTGTTTATATCGGTCTACTAGACTCCCGCTGCACACACCACGTTGTTCCCCTCGGGTTGCTCTCACGTCCGTGCACTCTTTCCAACTTGCTACAGCATCTTACTCGCTTCACTGTGGGTGGCGGCGGCCATGTAACCTGGTTACTTAAAGCGGTCAGCGGTCAGCATACCCTTACCACTTGGGGAGACACACTCAAGTACACAAAAGGTAAAGGATGGAATGATTGAATGAATCTCAGACACTGATAACTTCTTGGGGCTACATTACAGTCCATTGTTATTTTCCACACTATGCCACCTCAGTTTGGACCCAGCCACATACAAATCAGTCTTGACCCTGATCCAAAGGGAACAGTACTACCTGAAGTGCCAGGCTAGGTTGAAGAACCGGAACACCTGCAACCCAGGGCCAGTTTCACCCTGATTAGGGCTCGTCAGCAAGGTACAGCTTAGTCCCAGTGACAGTGTATATGGGTCTCAAATCTGGGCATATCTTCCTACTGAAGGAAAACTAAGTTACCTATTAGAAGCTGTCAAATCAATCCTTCAAATCTAAATTCTTTGAGGTATGGGGACCACCCCAAACCCTCCTGTTGAAAGTTGGTTCAATAAGGGTTGGCAGCAAAATTGTTTTCAGGGCAGCCTTCAACTCCTGGTCTTATTCTGGTACTCAGGACATTTGATTCAGGAGAATTATATCTGTAACCTAACTTGGAATAAAACTAGACAGCCAGTGGCCCAGTACACTGTCATCCTGCATATGTTTCTAAAATTGAAGGGAAAGAAGAAGAGTACTATTGATAATATTGAATGGGAAATATTGATATGCCCAAAATACATACAATAACTATCGAAGCCCAAAATATCACATAGGTAAGTGTGTATAAGAAAAGGTTTACTATACTTATCTCTGCTTATATGTACCTTGAAGCTAAATGTGTATATTTCAGTTAAGTATGTGTGGAGATAAAATAGGAAATCTATACTTGCATATATACTTACCTTTCCAATGTTTAGTTTTCAATATTTAACATTTGCAAGTCAACTCAATATATGCATTAGAATTACACACCATTCCTAGAGAGAAGGCAGTCTGGTTCCTACGTTAAGGAAAATTAAACAATCTAACTCTGACACCCAAATGGATACCATTGTGTGATCCTTGGCACATCAGGTATTTCCTTATGTGTCAGACTCTGTACTAGCAGATTAAATACTGGTATCAAGCGCCTTACTGGGAACATGAAGTAGTAGAGCACTTTTCTAGTGAAAAATGCATAATTAGCAACATCCTCGGTAGGTGTAATGCTAGGCAATGAGCAACAATTCATATATGAATAGACAATCATGTAATTTGCATTCAGTGCTTTAAAATAAAAATGTAGCTATGTGCCCGTAAATGCATTCATTCACAAATGAAATTATGGAGTAAGGGGCATATTTATCAAAGAGTTGCGTCGCCCTTGAATCACGCAATGGGGCTCAAGGGCGATGCAACTACTGAGTTCGATTTGTCAAGCCACGCAGATGGTCTTGCGTGGCTTGACAAATCTAACTTAGTAGTTGCTTGTTAACTCTAGAGTAACGTGACGCAGCTCAATGCGCTGCGTTGTGTTCCGCTGCCCCAGGTTGTGGTTTCATGGGTCGTTTCATGGGTGGTGCATGGGTGTTCTCACGCATACACCCATGGATTTTGGCGCTTTCCCAGATTTACCATTATTAGTAGACCTGGGAATGCATCAAAATGCTGCGCCTCCAGAGGTGTGGCGTAACAAGGGGAAATATCTTTACTTCTCCTTGTGTTTTCCTCTATTTGTGCTGTATTCTGCAGCACACACAGAAAGAGGAAAATGCATCAGAGGATTGTTTATGTTTAGGAAGGTGGCCCGTCCTGCACAAAAACAAACCTGCCCGCAACACTGGCTCCCTTGCACCAGGGTGCAGGAGGGGCTGCGCTGGCGTTAAGCAGTAGTCTTTGCTAAATGTTAAATATGCTGCATTCCTGTCCTTTCCCTATCGTGTAGCACAGCAAGGTGGCTTGCTGTGTTGTGCGATTCCCTGATAAATGTGCCCTTTAGTCTCCAAAAGCATGGTAACACATGTTCAAGTCCCCATATGGATGGCTCTGTGCATGCGGCTGAATTATAATATTCTTTCAAACATGAAGAAGGATCCTGTAGCATACATTTTTTCATAATATTTTTCTGTTATTGGTATATTTTATCCCATTCCGTGCTCCCTTCGGGAGCACTACCTGGCTGGCAACGCAGCCCCACCCGTTTTTTGAACGTTCCACTCTGGTGCGGAACGTTCGTAGCAGCCAAGGTGTTAAAAACACTGGGAAAATGTTGTCCGCACAAGGCATGTTTCCACACATACTGCCGACAATGATGCTTTCTGTGTCTAGACACCTATGTTTGTCAGCTTGCTCCTTCCAACTCCTTCATCAGGACGCCTGGGGTGAAAGGGCCAAGTCTGGGTGCTGACATCTTCAAATAAGGCCCTAACACACCCCAAAAGGTCACAGCCTCATTGGGCATAGCCTTCTCTGCCCTAGTGATTGGGCTTAACATGAACAGCAGCTTCAGCAGAATACGATTATCTTCTAGGCAATAAGGGCTAAACGTCAGCGCTTACTACATAGTAAGAATCGCAAAGAATTTGTGTAGCGTACAAGGTGAAAGGAATACTATTTTTCGCAAGAACGGAACGGCATGGTTAAGGAATAGTGCCCACTCCCTCACTGTTGGCCCTGATTAGTCACAGTGCCATCCCTTGATCTGATTTGCAACATGGACTCAAAACCTTAAGAACATCCCTATAGATGCCTCCTTATTTTGTACTGTGCTCCTTTCAAGCATCACCACAACATAACTTGCATTCTGCACTCTCCTCACATCCCACTCTACTTAGCTGTCCCCTGTTCACTTCTGTGTACTCTCCATGCACTCTAACGTGACTGGAAAATGACATGATAAAAGTACAAATAAAAAAATGTAATCGTAGCCGTCCTTGTTAGTCAAAGTCAGCGTAGGCCATAGAAAGCATAGCAGTACTCAAGAAGGAAAACCATCAGTGGTGTGTTCACGTGAGCAGGGAGTACTGAAAGAACACTCACCGTAACTGATGAGCAGAAGCAAAAATGGAACACTTTTGAACAGGTTTTTCATTGACTGCTGGTAAGAGTAATCTTCAGGCGCCCCATCCTGTAGGACTGCTTGAGCCTGGCTTGGAGGGACTTCAGGCTTTTCCTTGAACACTGCAAACAAAAACAAAAGAAACAATAACACTAGAGTTTTCAGACAGGCAAACTATCCCCCTTGTTCAGTGGCCTTATGCCACCTTTACCATGTACCTTATACTGCTATGGCCCCCGTCGCAGTAAGGTATTTCAGCTTTGAGTGGTGTAGGCCCCGACATAATTGCGTGGCCTGCTGAGGGCACAGATTCAATAGATGCCTTTTAGGTACTCCTCTCTGTACCCATTGACCGATGCATCAGACACTCCCCAGCCAAGCATTATCGACAGAGACTCTATGGCCTATCACAATGCTTGCTCTAGAGTAGCACCTTGATGCTCCCACTGCAGCAGTGTATTACTGCTCTCTTCCCCTGGTGGGCCTGTGTGGGAAGATTGTGGCGATATCTGTCCTTGGGATTTTACCACTATGACACTCATTTTACAAGTATACTCAATGTTACAATCATGTACAAGAACATATAGTGATACCAGTGAAAGTGTTTGCTCTTTATTGAAAGTAGGTTTTCATCTGTAACAATCCATTCCTGCAGTGAAGTGAGCCACATTACAAATGCCTCTTTCTTTTATCAGTGCACCTTACTTCTTCATCTCAATTTTAAACAGTGCTGCGAGGAGAAATGCCAGTGCTGCCCTGCACAAACAAGCTTACCACCCAAACAACAATATTGTACACAAGTAAGCAGTATTGTTTATACTTATTTAAAACCGTAACAATTTTACAGAGGCAAGAAAAATAGATTAACAAGAAAAAAAATCAATGTTGCCCCAGTTGGTAGCTGCATAAAATAAAGTCAGTAAATTCACAGTCAATCAATACATATGTCTAACAATTCGATGAGACATGATAGAAGGCTTGAGCATTGCATCTTTTCAAATCAAATCATAAGACAAGAAATAGACTTTCAGTAAAATAAAACACTATTCTGCGCAGTAGTTCCCTTAACACTGCATGCTGCGCACTAATCCAAGAGCCGGGGGAAAAGGCTTGAGGGTATATAGTTGTTACCCACCAACCTAGACGGGAAAAGAATGAGCCAAATGCTAAAATATATGGTACAATGTCATAAGGCCATGTTGACTCGATCCGATTTCGAGAAGTACAATTTACAATTCCAGAAGACCTGCCCAGCCTGTCTCGCACTGGCTCCAATCGCCCTGGAACGCAATGTATTGACCAGTTAATGAAATGCACTAGTTATTTTATCAGGCTACGAAGGCCTAAGGGATGCCGATCAAAGAGCCTGATGAATCTTGCATGTGCTAATCCTGGCCAGCCTAAAACCGATAGGTGACTAGTGACAAGCAAGTTTGCTATGCTTACTTAGGTGGCCAGGAAGATACCCATCAGAATCAAAATGCTCTTTTTTGTGCTCACGGAAGGCCTACCTTGCCTGGTCACCACTAGTCAAGGCTGTGATGGCAATTAAAGTGCATAATGCTATCTCATCGGCATCTCAAAGCCCGATGGATGTCAATTCTCACCTGGTTTTTTACGCAGGAGCGATGCGAAAAACGAGATGTAAGAACCCAACTTCCCCACACCACCACAACCACCCAACCATGTCAAAGTATGTTCCCTGAATAGTTTTGCTCCGTGGGACTTAACTTAAAGGAATAAAAAGCAAGAGGGTCTAAAACCCCTGATTCTCTGTCTCTTTGGGACAAAATTCCCCCAGTTGCCCCTTGAGAGGTATCAGCTTCAACTATGAAGGGTCGTGAAGGATCTGGGTGTCTTAATATGGGAGCCCGGGTGAATGCCTGCTTTCAATTTTTAAATGCTTGTTCTGCCTCAGGGTCCACTGAAAGGTAAACCCTTTACATAGTAGCTTAGTGATAAGAGATGCCAAGGCTGAAAAGTTGTCACTAAATCGTCTGTATAACTTAGCAAAACTTAAAACACTTTTCACTTCCTTTACCGACTTAGGTGACTGCCAACGGGTTATGGCTGATACTTTCTGTGGGTCCATGCTCAGCCCTCCGAAGGATAATAGGAAGCCCAATAAAGGTAGCCTTTGATGTGTGCAACTCACATTTGTCTAGCTTTGAATACAAATTATCGTCTCTCAGTTTCTCTAGGACAGACCTGAGATGTTTTATATGTTACACCACAGATGAGGGATAGATCCAGATATCATCAATTTAAGCAATAGTGCATACATCCAACAGTTCTCTCAATGGTTCGGTAATAAAAAATTATTGGAAAGCCGCAGGGGCATTACAAAGGCCAAAGGGCATAACCAGATATTCCTAAAGCTCAAACTTTGTGCAGAAAATGGGCTTCCATTCATCGCCTTCTTGTATCTTCACAAATAATATGCTCCTCGAAGACAAGCTTAGTGACGATCTTTGCGTTTTTGACAGGTCGAGAAATTATTGGATTATGGGTATTGGGTATCTGTTTTTTATGGTAATACCGTTGAGTGATCTATATTCTATGCAACACCTTAAATGGCAGACTCATTCAGGGATAAAAAAGAGAAAGGGGAGCAAGAAGGTCTGCTAAACCTATTTCTCAAAATTTAATCCAGATATTCCCTCAAGTAAATACTTTCTTTCTCTGACAATGCATAAATTCTACTGCAAGGAATTTGTGCTCCAGTGTTCAAATTAACGCCACAATCATATGGCCTTTGAGGCGGAAGAAAATATGCCTTTTTTGATCAAAAGTTTCCTCTAAAGCCTGATAACAAGAGGACAAAACAGGCACCACAAGTTCAGTGATTACAGCTACTTGTTTCTGGTTGTCTTTTCACCGAATGCAATGGGTGGTACAAAAAACAGAATGAAAAGACAGGGAGTGACTACTCCAATCAATATTAGGGTTGTGTTTAACCAACCATGGAATCCCCAAAATGGCTTGAAATTGAAGTGATTGCATTATATCTAAACTCACAGTTTCTATGTGAGAGTCATGTATGGCGAGGATCAGGTCTCCAGTGGCATGTGTTACAGAATCAAATTTTAAATCACTGCCATGAATGGTTTTCATTTCATCTGCATACGTTTTAGTCAAGAAAGGAATGTTCATTAGTTTGGCCCAGTGGATGTCCATGAAATTCCCTGTAGCTCCTGAGTATCATAATCTGAACATCAGTTGACCATTCACACAACATGACACGAAAAGCCACAAAAAGGTGGTGTTGAGTAAGCAAGGCACTCTCCTGTGTTGCGATTTGTGACACCATTAACCCAGAACTACCCGAATTCCTTGTCCCCACAGGTTCCATGCTTAGTCGTTTCCCAACTCCTTTCATCGCTCGGGTTTCACAGGACAATCCTGCAAAAAAAATTCCTAGCTTCCCAAAGTATAGACATAACATTTTGTCACTGCCACTCTTCTTCACTTAGAGGACTCTCTTATGCTGCCTATCTGCATAGGCTCTGGCTCTTCAATGGGTTTCTCAGTATCTGCCTGTTTCTCTTTGAACATCAATAGTCTGTTGTCTGTGCAACCTCTTTCCCTGCGTCTTTGACTTAACCAATGATCTCATTTGCCTACTAGGTCAATCAGAGCGCCACATGAATCTGGAGGATCTACCACTTGAGATAATATATCTTTTAACTCATCCCCAAGTCCTCTGTAAAAGAGGGCACGGAGTTTGGCCTCAGGCCACCCTGCGTCTGCCACTAGTCTATTAAAACTAGATATGCATGTCATTAAGGGCCCGATGTAAGTAATTTTATTTTGCCACTTCTTAAATACCGAATCGGTATTTAAGAAGTGGTAAAATAGAGGGGGGGGGGGAGGGTGTAGGTAATACAGAATCGGTAAATACTGAATCGTTAAGATTCAGTATTTACCGATTCTGTAAATACCGATTCGGTAATGCCCATTGATTCCAATGGGCATTGAAGCCCATAGGAATCAATGGGCATTACCGAATCGGTATTTACCGATTCAGTAAATACCGATTCCTGCAAGGGTGCAGGGGGTGTCACTTTGACACCCTCTAGCACCCAAATACAGGCATGTGTGCCATGTGGCACACAGACATGCCCTAAGGGCATGTCTGTGTGCCACATGGCATAGGTGTGCATGCACACATGTGCATGCGCACCTGGATTCAGTATTTTACCACCCAATTGGGGGCCAGATGTAGGAGCCCAAATACCGGTCGGTAACAGACGAATTCGGCCGTTACCGACCGGTATTTGGTGATTGGGATGTAGGGGCATCATTTTACAGATTCGGTAAATTTACCGAATCGGTAAACTTACCGATTCTGTAAAATACCGAATCGGTAATATTACCGATTCGGTAAAACCCAGATGTAGGTGGGACTCTTCTGAGTCCCAAAGGCCTTTCAGATCCGGTATTTTACCACCCAATCCAATTGGGTGGTAAAATACCGAATCTGAAAGGCCTGTAGCACTGGAAACAGTGCTACCTACATCAGGAATATTCCGAATCGGTAAAATTACCGATTCGGTAATTTACAGAATCTGTAAATGTACCTAATCGGTAAATTTACAGATTCTGTAAAATATAGCCCCCTACATCTCAATCACCAAATACCGGTCGGTAACGGCCGAATTCGGCCGTTACCGACCAGTATTTGGTGACCTACATCAGGCCTAGTACCATGTCTGAGTTTCAGTAGCTGTGTATCAACAAAATGCTTAAAAGAATGTCTATCGAATAGTCTTTGCAACTCATCCTTGAAGGCTGTATATTCATACAGCATTGGGTTGTTACTTTCTACCAAAGGGATTGACCACGTGGCAGCAGTGCCACCGAAGTAGGATAACATGAATGCTACTTTGGCCTACAACCTTCAAAATGAAAAGCAACTGGCACTGATTAATAAAGGAGGCAAATTTTGTGGCATCCCTGTAAATCGTTCAGGGGGGGGGTAAGGGGATAACCGGAGGCGTGGTGACCTGGATAACTGGGGGACCACCCCCCAGATGCGGAGTCATAGAGAGGAGGTTTTCTGTGGCCCCCGTAGTAGTCCCTGTACCAGTATTAGGAACATTACTCTGCTAAAAAGTATCTACCCTAAATGTAGGGGGTTGTGCCTCTTTCTGTAGGCTCCCCATCATATGAGCAAGGTCTGCAAGGGTTATCTTTTCCAGAAACAACTGAGCTAAAATCTAACTCAGCTTATACCTTAGTCCAACCTAATGTCATAGGCGCCGGGAAACCCTTGTTGGGTAGCTGAGCGCCATACAAATGTAAAAAATAAAATAAAATAAATAAAATTATCTGATGTTTTCCATACCAAGGCGGAAAGTAAACGTGGGCTTTGCATTCTGTCAATTCTCAATTGTACATATTCTATGGAAACCAAAAAAGAGGACATCTGTATTTGGAAGGCACCACAATGTAGAGAATTCTTACAGATGGGAGAGGTGTGGCGCAGCGGCTGACTTCGGAACGTAGGGCTCACAATTCGATCCTCGGCCCTGACGGCAGCTCAGCTCAGCTTCATGTGACTCTGGGCATTAGCTCACTTAGTCTCCCCGACGCCCCCCAGTGCTTTGAAGCATTAAGGGGTGATATGTTCGCACTTTACAAATACGGATTATTATTATTATTAATTTATATAGAAGCTAGAATAATGTAGTGCAGCATGACCCAGAAGCCAAAGGTGAGTGGAAGCAGGAAGGAAGGCACACACACGGCAGCTGGAAAGCGAAGCGTCCTTCCACATGCATTGTCCGTGTTTACTCTAGCGCCCCACCACCCCCACTGCATAAGCAGCCGGGAGTGGAGGGCGCCCAATAGTGGTAAGGTGCTCATGGCCATTTCAGTTACCAGCAAAAGGACTTAATGGAGGCTGTTCTAGGACTGAGGTGGGTGGAGACAGAAAGACTGCCACATTAGGTGCCCCGGGGTCAAGTTCAATAACTTAAGAGGTTCCTTGAAGAATTTCACACACCTAATTGAGAGCTGTACGTCACTCCACTCAGACATGCAGAGATTGATTTGTTCCATTGGAAGATGTACGCCCCCAGGCCACTTATAAGTTCTTTCGCCTCGAGCTCCAGAGATTTCTGTATCAAAATGGAGGCTCCTCCATAGGAATGGTACAAAAGGGGGTGGTGATGGACGGAGCATCTGAATCAATCAAACACTCACACCCAGTCAAAAGATCTGGGTTTAATCCATCACCGTTCTTTAGCCCACTCTGCCACCCCAGTTCAGACATGGCTATATGCAAATCAGTCTGACCCTGTGCCTCATGGGAACAGTCCAGCCCGAACTGCCAAGCCATGTCTTCCCTGGACCGGAAACAAGCTTCCGAGGATCGGTTTCTGGCATTCCAGCCGTCTTCAGCCCGGCTTGCTTGAATCCAGTGGCAAAGTGAGCAAGGGACTCACGTCTGAGCATACCCTGCCACACTTATGGCGGCCAAAAGCGGTACAAAAGGGGGTGGTGATGGACGGAGCATCTGAATCAATAAAACACTCACACCCAGTCAAAAGATCTGGGTTTAATCCATCACCGTTCTTTAGCCCACTCTGCCACCACAGTTCAGGCATGGCTATATGCAAATCAGTCTGACCCTGTGCCTCATGGGAACAGTCCAGCCCGAACTGCCAAGCCATGTCTTCCCTGGACCGGAAACAAGCTTCCGAGGACCGGTTTCTGGCATTCCAGCCGTCTTCAGCCCGGCTTGCTCGAATCCAGTGGCAAAGTGAGCAAGGGACTCACGTCTGAGCATACCCTGCCACACTTATGGCGGCCAAAAGCGGTACAAAAGGGGGTGGTGATGGACGGAGCATCTGAATCAATCAAACACTCACACCCAGTCAAAAGATCTGGGTTTAATCCATCACCGTTCTTTAGCCCACTCTGCCACCCCAGTTCAGGCATGGCTATATGCAAATCAGTCTGACCCTGTGCCTCATGGGAACAGTCCAGCCCGAACTGCCAAGCCATGTCTTCCCTGGACCGGAAACAAGCTTCCGAGGACCGGTTTCTGGCATTCCAGCCGTCTTCAGCCCGGCTTGCTTGAATCCAGTGGCAAAGTGAGCAAGGGACACACGTCTGAGCATACCCTGCCACACTTATGGCGGCCAAAAGCGGTACAAAAGGGGGTGGTGATGGACGGAGCATCTGAATCAATCAAACACTCACACCCAGTCAAAAGATCTGGGTTTAATCCATCACCGTTCTTTAGCCCACTCTGCCACCACAGTTCAGGCATGGCTATATTCAAATCAGTCTGACCCTGTGCCTCATGGGAACAGTCCAGCTCGAACTGCCAAGCCATGTTTTCCCTGGACCGGAAACAAGCTTCCAAGGACCGGTTTCTGGCATTCCAGCCGTCTTCAGCCCGGCTTGCTTGAATCCAGTGGCAAAGTGAGCAAGGGACTCACGTCTGAGCATACCCTGCCACACTTATGGCGGCCAAAAGCGGTACAAAAGGGGGTGGTGATGGACGGAGCATCTGAATCAATTAAACACTCACACCCAGTCAAAAGATCTGGGTTTAATCCATCACCGTTCTTTAGCCCACTCTGCCACCACAGTTCAGGCATGGCTATATGCAAATCAGTCTGACCCTGTGCCTCATGGGAACAGTCCAGCCCGAACTGCCAAGCCATGTCTTCCCTGGACCGGAAACAAGCTTCCGAGGACCGGTTTCTGGAATTCCAGCCGTCTTCAGCCCGGCTTGCTTGAATCCAGTGGCAAAGTGAGCAAGGGACTCACGTCTGAGCATACCCTGCCACACTTATGGCGGCCAAAAGGGGTACAAAAGGGGGTGGTGATGGACGGAACATCTCAATCAATAAAACACTCACACCCAGTCAAAAGATCTGGGTTTAATCCATCACCGTTCTTTAGCCCACTCCGCCACCCCAGTTCAGGCATGGCTATATGCAAATCAGTCTGACCCTGTGCCTCATGGGAACAGTCCAGCCCGAACTGCCAAGCCATGTCTTCCCTGGACCGGAAACAAGCTTCCGAGGACCGGTTTCTGGCATTCCAGCCGTCTTCAGCCCGGCTTGCTTGAATCCAGTGGCAAAGTGAGCAAGGGACTCACGTCTGAGCATACCCTGCCACACTTATGGCAGCCAAAAGCGGTACAAAAGGGGGTGGTGATGGACGGAGCATCTGAATGAATAAAACACTCACACCCAGTCAAAAGATCTGGATTTAATCCATCACCGTTCTTTAACCCACTCCGCCACCCCAGTTCAGGCATGGCTATATGCAAATCAGTCTGACCCTGTGCCTTATGGGAACAGTCCAGCCCAAACTGCCAAGCCATGTCTTCCCTGGACCGGAAACAAGCTTCCGAGGACCGGTTTCTGGCATTCCAGCCGTCTTCAGCCCGGCTTGCTTGAATCCAGTGGCAAAGTGAGCAAGGGACTCACGTCTGAGCATACCCTGCCACACTTATGGCGGCCAAAAGGGGTACAAAAGGGGGTGGTGATGGACGGAGCATCTGAATCAATAAAACACTCACACCCAGTCAAAAGATCTGGGTTTAATCCATCACCGTTCTTTAGCCCACTCCGCCACCCCAGTTCAGGCATGGCTATATGCAAATCAGTCTGACCCTGTGCCTCATGGGAACAGTCCAGCCCGAACTGCCAAGCCATGTCTTCCCTGGACCGGAAACAAGCTTCCGAGGACCGGTTTCTGGCATTCCAGCCGTCTTCAGCCCGGCTTACTTGAATCCAGTGGCAAAGTGAGCAAGGGACTCACGTCTGAGCATACCCTGCCACACTTATGGCGGCCAAAAGCGGTACAAAAGGGGGTGGTGATGGACGGAGCATCTGAATCAATCAAACACTCACACCCAGTCAAAATATCTGGGTTTAATCCATCACCGTTCTTTAGCCCACTCTGCCACCCCAGTTCAGACATGGCTATATGCAAATCAGTCTGACCCTGTGCCTCATGGGAACAGTCCAGCCCGAACTACCAAGCCATGTCTACCCTGGACCGGAAACAAGCTTCCGAGGACCGGTTTCTGGCATTCCAGCCGTCTTCAGCCCGGCTTGCTTGAATCCAGTGGCAAAGTGAGCAAGGGACTCACGTCTGAGCATACCCTGCCACACTTATGGCGGCCAATAGCGGTACAAAAGGGGGTGGTGATGGACGGAGCATCTGAATCAATAAAACACTCACACCCAGTCAAAAGATCTGGGTTTAATCCATCACCGTTCTTTAGCCCACTCCGCCACCCCAGTTCAGGCATGGCTATATGCAAATCAGTCTGACCCTGTGCCTCATGGGAACAGTCCAGCCCGAGCTGCCAAGCCATGTCTTCCCTGGACCGGAAACAAGCTTGCGAGGACCGGTTTCTGGCATTCCAGCCGTCTTCAGCCCGGCTTGCTTGAATCCAGTGGCAAAGTGAGCAAGGGACTCACGTCTGAGTATACCCTGCCACACTTATGGCGGCCAAAAGCGGTACAAAAGGGGGTGGTGATGGACGGAGCATCTGAATCAATCAAACACTCACACCCAGTCAAAATATCTGGGTTTTAACCATCACCGTTCTTTAGCCCACTCTGCCACCCCAGTCCAGACATGGCTATATGCAAATCAGTCTGACCCTGTGCCTCATGGGAACAGTCCAGCCCGAACTACCAAGCCATGTCTACCCTGGACCGGAAGCAAGCTTCCGAGGACCGGTTTCTGGCATTCCAGCCGTCTTCAGCCTGGCTTGCTTGAATCCAGTGGCAAAGTGAGCAAGGGACTCACGTCTGAGCATACCCTGCCACACTTATGGCGGCCAAAAGCGGTACAAAAGGGGGTGGTGATGGACGGAGCATCTGAATCAATCAAACACTCACACCCAGTCAAAAGATCTGGGTTTTAACCATCACCGTTCTTTAGCCCACTCCGCCACCCCAGTTCAGGCATGGCTATATGCAAATCAGTCTGACCCTGTGCCTCATGGGAACAGTCCAGCCCGAACTGCCAAGCCATGTCTTCCCTGGACCGGAAACAAGCTTCCGAGGACTGGTTTCTGGCATTCCAGCCGTCTTCAACCCGGCTTGCTTGAATCCAGTGGCAAAGTGAGCAAGGGACTCACTTTGCCACTGGATGCAAGCAAGCCGGGCTGAAGACGGCTGGAATGCCAGAAACCGGTCCTCGGAAGCTTGTTTCCGGTACAGGGAAGACATGGCTTGGCAGTTCGGGCTGGACTGATCCCATGAGGCACAGGGTCAGACTGATTTGCATATAGCCATGTCTGAACTGGGGTGGCAGAGTGGGCTAAAGAACGGTGATGGATTAAACCCAGATCTTTTGACTGGGTGTGAGTGTTTGATTGTTTCAGATGCTCCGTCCATCACCACCCCCTTTTGTACCGCTTTTGGCCGCCATAAGTGTGGCAGGGTATGCTCAGACGTGAGTCCCTTGCTCACTTTGCCACTGGATTCAAGCAAGCCGGGCTGAAGACGGCTGGAATGCCAGAAACCGGTCCTCGGAAGCTTGTTTCCGGTCCAGGGAAGACATGGCTTGGCAGTTCGGGCTGGACTGTTCCCATGAGGCACAGGGTCAGACTGATTTGCATATAGCCATGTCTGAACTGGGGAGGCAGAGTGGGCTAAAGAACGGTGATGGTTTAAACCCAGATCTTTTGACTGGGTGTGAGTGTTTGATTGATTCAGATGCTCCGTCCATCACCACCCCCTTTTGTACCTCTCCATAGGAATGGCACCCTTTAACAGAGGGTTCAGCTGCTGTGAAGAATTCACGGAAGTCCTGCCATGTTGTGGCGGCCAGTTGCAGAGTTTCCTTCAGAAAAACGTTGTCTTTTTTAGTGATTTCCTCCATCCCCTCGGTTTTGGCCAAGAGACCTTGGATATTTCAGGAACAAAACTGCAGCTTTCCGTCACAAGTGGAGGGGGGGATGGATGTTGTTGGAAATAATGTTTTGTTGCTTCACAAGGTAGTTTGCTGGCTTTCAATAGGGAGTGCACAAGGGTAAACCCAATTACAGACCAAATTAATATAAGTATATCAAGAACGTAAATGTCTGCACCATCTGTTTCTACTTGATGTCAAGAATTTGTGGTAGGAAGCCCTGTGTAACATAAACTGGATTATGCCATCTCTGCGAACGCTGGCAAAGCAATCACATCCAACTGGTACAACATGCCACCAATACCTTACTGTGGATTACAACACTGCAATGTTGAGAGCTCCACTGACGACAATGAGCCTCGGCTAGGGGCTTTAATGCTGGAGCGGACCTTTAATGGCTTATGTAGGCCAATGTGCTGGGCTATAACGCTATAATATGAATAATTCAATTAGTAACTAGCTTCCGGAGATAAATGTTGTGGATGCTGATACAAGTCAAAAAGAAACTAGAGCTGCTTTATGTAATGTTTAGGGCCTTTGTGTCCACACCTGTCTATATTTGAGAAACATGACATCATTCCAGTCCAAGCGCTCACCGTGTTCAGCAGATCTAAACCGTATGTCCTCAAACTTAGTTTAGTACAAGGTGAGATAGGCTTGTTAAAGGTACAATATTGTTGTTGGATTTCCAGTCCCAGAAGGTTTGCAAGCAGCTACGGTCCGTTCAGGTAATAGTGGTGGGGCAGTGGGACCTTTTCCGACAGACGATGCTGAGGAAAAATTAATTATTTATTTAATTTTCCCTCTGCATCGTCCGTCGGAATCCCACCCACCCGGCCCCACTGCTGTTACCTGTATGGACCACAGCTGTTTGCAAGCTTCCTTCTTTGTGACCTTTTGCCGAGTACTAGAAGCAATATGTTTAGAGCAGAGCTTTAAATAAATAAATAATAAATAACATATTCAAATAACAGGGCGATTCAGAGCTAAATGCCTGGTATGCATGGTCGTATGCAGTAGATTTAGGTGGGACAGACGCTGGCACTGTACCTAGAGTTTATAGGGCATGGTGATGTAATGTATCGATTACGTCATGTGTGAGGTGATGAGCACGGCATGGTGGGTGGGGTTGAGTTAAGGTCTGCGCAGCATACCGCAACTGGAAATTTTAGTTTTGTTTTGGTTGCAAAAATAACACCACTTGAACCGTGGGATTTAGGAGTTTTTAAAAAAAAACTATTAGTTTTAGAAGAGCAAAGAAAACAATTACTTAGCTTTAGCAAAGTTTTTTCAGAGACTATTTTTATGATATACCATACACAGCTTCTGTCCCACCCAGAACAAGCTGCACATAGAATATAACAGAAACAGTATTCTGTCAGCAGCCACCTTTCTACCAGATCATTAATGCCCAGTTGTGGCCAAGCAGTGTTGTCCCTTTGCCCATCCAAACAAGAGCAGCCATACTCTACTCAGTACAGCTGTCCACAGCTCTCTCGAAGCGCAGCCTCTGTCCAAGAACACGTACACTGCGGATTTTCTTTTTTCTCCAAGATTTGTCAGTCTGATAAATCCATGACCCTGTAAATTTGATGACAGAGCTGTGAATCCTGCAACAAAGACAGGGTTTGTATTAAATTTGGGAGTGAAATGGGAGCAAGATTTGCCCATCTAGGACCCCCACATCCTCCATGGGGTCAGGGGATATTTCCCACTACTGACCCTTCTGTTTTCACAAAAGTCCTTAGCATTTTCTTTGACCACAAACTCTGTTTCACCCAGGAGATATATCATACAGGTGCCACTTTTTCTCCTTGCTTGTAATGCTGATGAAGTTTGCTTTTACCCTCTCTGACCATGTCAAGAAAATGGTACGGTCAAGGAGGGAATCCTTCATTATTTTATGCCTGGATTATGGCAATTACCTTTATCTGTGTCTTCCTTACTAATCGTCCCAAGTTCCTCACTGATCACCTACTTATTGTTCAAAATGCTGCAGCGGGTGCCATTTTTAAATTCAAAAGACCTGTTCACACAGTGAGTCAACGCCAGACACAAACGTGGTCACGATTGGCGTTGGCAGTGACTGTGAGAGCCAGTGAGAAAGTGAACTCGCACACACTCACATGTGCAGAAGGGTACAGGTATGCCTATGTGGGGCAATATCCCGGAATACATATAAACTAGACAAGTACTGGTGCAGGGTGGAGTGATTGACCCACGCCCTGAAGAAATTGCCATGAGTTTTCCCCTGGCAATGAAACATGTCACATTTTAAATGAGCAGACACACAGCATTGAATAAAATTAAACAGCCAGTGTGATCTAGCTCGTTTCTAACTGGGATGGGCGGAGTTACAGTCTGGACCCCGCTGTCCCAGTTTTTGGGTTCCCTCTGCCGCACATTGAGACAAACTGTCTGGTGCACAGGCAGCACTTGACTTCACACCTAGCACCTTGTCCACTGTTCTTTCTTTTTCTTCACTCTATCACAGTTTTGTTACGGGTTGGTGGTCGCTGATGATGAGAACCTGAGGATGCAGGCGAGTACCTTCCTGCTCACTCCCATGGTGTTACTTCCGTGAGGCACCGCCAACCCTCTTTCACGCTTTTTATTCCTACACTTTCTTTCGCTCACACGAGCTTGGTTGTATCACATGAGGGGATGGGTTTGCCACAGGAAGTAGGGGCAACTTTCCAATGACAAACCATCAATGCTTCCTTTAAAACTGCTCTAACTCACTGTGCCACACAGAAAACACTGGAGTTGAAGGTAGCAGTTGGTATTCTCCTCTGTCAACCCACTGTGCTTAGAAAATCTCCACAAAATGTAAACTTTCAGAGAAAAACAAATTGGATATATTTTTCAGGACAAAATTATATCAAATAAATATCGAAGTAGCATGAATTGCATTCCGTGAGTCGATTTTGGTATCTCTTGGTTCTGTTAGCATGACATCTCTCTTGTTTGGTGAAAGAAAAACTTTGCAGGTGCGAGGAATACCTGGAAACTTCACAAAATATGTGCAGGAGAAAAATTTGGATGAATGTGTGAACTTCGCACACCCCTCTCTACCTGTGATCCCACAGGTAGCTGTGGGATCACAAAACAACTCGTTGCACTTAAGGAAGTGCAGCTTCTAACATCTCATAGCAAACCTGCTCTACTTCTCTTCAGAAACCTACTCTCGAGTATAACAACATATAAGGTTCCGTGGTTTCTTAGTGCAATACACTCTGCTACTAAAATATACGGCAAACAAATGCATTAGTAAATCAGTTAAGCTCAACATCTGTCTTTCTGTGTGCCACAAAGCATCATGTTGGATGTGAGGTGGAGTTCAAAGCATGTGCACAAAACCTACTTTCAACGGGAGACCGCGTTTTCAGAGACAGAAAACTGGCGGATGAAAACCTGCTTTCCTTTCACAAGCAAACAGCTAATCGTTTTCTCCCCTTTCCTTTTTAGGTTTCGCCTACACAGCACTTGCGCTGTGTTTGAGAAATCTATTGTTTTTAATACAAACTTAAAAGGGACTTACATCCTGCCTCCTCTCTTGCCTGGCTTCTTATAGGTTCCTGTGCATGCCAGTTGTATTTCTATTGGCTGTAGCATATTTTCCTGCATTTACCAATCCTTGTTCTCGTTTGCTTCTCTTATCAGTTTCCCATCGCCGAAATACTGTCAACATCCGCTTTGGTGGAATTATATTTTCATAAAGTTTTGGCTTTTACTATTGCAGCATATTTATATAACAATTTATCACACAGAGACATTAAGTGATTTGCATATAATCACAGGATGTTCCACGGCGCCGCCGAGACTTGAACAGGAATTCCCACCTCTCGAGTCAGCAGCTCTGGCCGCTGCACCACATCCTCTCCACTCCCGCATCATCTGTCATGGAGTTCTTTCCTTCTCTTGGACCAGGATTCATGAAAACAGCTCTTTATTTATTATATAGTTGAAACCAACGCATTACCAATGCGGCCATCCGAGAGTGCCGTCGTGACGGAAGGCAGGAATCCACTGAGGAGGTACCCTGCATGAGGAGACCCTTTGTCTTTGCAGACCGACGTGTTCTCCGGTTTTTCCGATCTGACCCTCTAGGTGATGGCCGGTCCCGACTGAGATCTTCTTTGGCGTGAGTATTTCAAAACGACCATTAGGTCACTCAGAACTTGCAGTTGGAAGCTGGAGACTTTTGTTTGGTAAGGTCGCGATGCGACACACTTGTTTTAGAATAACTTGGCCAAGATTTTGGTTTGTTTGTTTGTTTGCTGCAGCAAATAAAGGCAGGCAATGAAGATATTTTTCTCTACTTTTGGATAATTCTCAGGATAAATACGCTTTTGATTATAACATTACATCGCATTGTAATATTTTTGGCATGCCTGCTCCTAGCACACTTCGTAGAATGAGTTGCTGTCTTGACGGTACCAATAGGAATTAGAAAGTACTCTGCTGACTCCCCTAGAGGGCATACCTAATAGGTTTATGTACATTAAATATGGTATATCTTCTATGATGTATAGTACACTGTGGAACAAATACACTAAAAAGGATCCTGATCTACGCACTTAGTAAATTTCATAAATGGTGATACGGAGTGCTTTTGAGTGTTCCATTGGTAATTCGGTGTATTTTGGAAAAGGTCTGGGGCTAGAGCCTGTCTGTTTGAACATGGCACAGTCTTTCCTCTGTCTACTTGTCTTGGTATAGTCTCTGTACTATATTTTGAGCGTTCTTTCATTTGTAAATATGATTTACAATTGGTATTTACAAATGGTTTGGTTTGAGTACAATCTGTGGGATGCCTCTGTGGGTTGATTGTTTTTTGAGTGTCTATGTGGTTTGTGGACTGACACCGGTGGTGATGCTTGTGAAGTACTTGTTTGAGTGAGTAGTGACTGTGTTTTTTGTGTAAGAAAGGCTTGCCTTAACAAGCAGTGTTGTATGTTCTGAGTGTGTGGCCCCTTTCTTGAAAATGTCTGGAATGAGCTCAATTTGGTTTGTTGTCGTCATTGTGTTCTGCAGATGTCATTAGAAGAATTACACTTTAAAATTCAAAGAATAAATTGTATACCATATGCTAAATTGCTGCACGCTACGTTAACAGTAAAGTAGTAACAAAGTATAGATGTGTGAATATTGCCACAATGGAAAAAAAATTTGAATTAACACTCAATAGGGAAAAAATTGGCCTCACAGAAAGAGAAAGAAACAAGCATTTACAATGCAATGGTCTCGGCATTGTTAAAGTTAGAGCTATTGGCATTGCCCATGACATTTTAATTTTTTTTGTTTTTAAAACATATAAGTAAATGGCATTGTCATTTACAATGCCAATAGCTTAATCGCTCGCAAATGCGAGACCTATTGCATTTGCACCCACACACAGAGCCACACACACAAAGCCACCCACACACTCACACACACACACACACACACAGCCACCCACACGGAGCCACTCACATAGAGCCACCCCCCCACACACACACACACACAGCCACCCACACAGAGCCACCTACACACACACACACAGCCACCCTCACACAGACAGAGCCACCCACACATAGAGCCACCTACAAAAAAAGCGACACACACAGAGCCACACACACACACAGACACAGAGCCACACACACAGACAGAGCCACAGACACAGACAGCCATACACACAGACAGACAGAGCCACACACACAGACAGACAGAGCCACACACACAGACAGAGCCACACACACACACAGACAGACAGAGCCAAACACACACACAGACAGACAGAGCCAAACACACTCACAGACAGAGCCCAATACACACAGGCAGACAGAGCCCAACACACACAGACAGACAGAGCCCAACACACACAGACAGACAGAGCCCATCACACACCGACAGACAGAGCCCAACACACACAGACAGACAGAGCCCAACACACACAGACAGACAGAGCCCAACACACAGACAGACAGAGCCCAACACACAGACAGACAGAGCCCAACACACACACACAGAGCCCAACACACACACACAGAGCCCAACACACACACACACAGAGCCCAACACACACACACACACACAGAGCCCAACACACACATACACACACACAGCCCAACACACACACACACACACAGAGCCCAACACACACACACACAGAGCCCAAAACACACAGAGCCCAACACACACACACAGAGCCCAACACACACACACAGAGCCCAGCACACACACACACACAGAGCCCAATACATACACACACAGAGCCACACACAAAGCCACACACACAAACAGAGCCACACACAGAGCCACACACACACCCAGAGCCACACACACACTCAGAGCCACACACACACACACAGAGCCACACACACACAGAGCCACACACACACACAGAGCCACACACACACACACACACACAGAGCCACACACACACACAGAGCCACACACACACACAGAGCCACACACACACACAGCCACACACGCACACACAGCCACACACACACACACAGAGCCACACACACACACAGAGCCACACACACACACACAGCCACACACACAGAGCCACACACACACAGAGCCACACACACACAGAGCCACACACAGCCACACACACAGAGCCACACACAGCCACACACACACACACAGCCACACACACACACAGCCAAACACACAGCCACACACACACAGCCACACACACACAGCCACACACACACAGCCACACACATACACAGCCACACAGAGCCACACACACAGAGCCACGCACACAGCCACGCACACACAGAGCCACACACACACAGAGCCACACACACACAGCCACACACAAAGCCACACACACACAGCCACACACACACACAGCCACTCACACACACACAGCCACACAGCCACACACACAGCCACACACACACAGCCACACACACACAGCCACACACACACACACAGCCACACACACACAGAGCCACACACACACACACACATAGAGCCACACGGACTGTATGTTGGGCCGGCTCATGCTTAGCTCTCTGAGCTAAGTCAAACTTCTAACTCTGCTCTGACACGCCTCTTTCTGCAAATTCTCCGGCTTTTCCGCCTCTATGTATGATTTGCAGGTTACCTGGACAAAGAATGCCGTTAACTTGTCAGATTTGTAAGCCGCGCATCTTACATCTGGCACACAGATGCTCCAACTGAAAAATCAAAAATCAAAAAAATACAAACCATCTCCTGCTAAGCACGATTATGGAATCCCTTACCTACAGAACTCAGGCTCAACTCCTATGTGCCAGACTTCTTGAAATGCTTAAAAAAAGAATTTTCAGATCCACCTAAATAACTAACATTGTTCAAAATGTTGCTTTCTCTATAACCTAACCTTATCGTTTGTTCCTCATAACTGCAAAGACTTTGCTGCTCATTTGGCTAGAGAAGTGCTAAACATATATTTACAGCAAAAATAATGACCGCCCAAGTTCAAAATAGGGTTGCTTTATACCTGCGAACTATTCCAATTAAAGTTCAAGCCCAATCTTCCGCCTGTATGAAACGTTCAACCCATGAACGTCATTTAGGGTCGCCAGAGTCACAGCTGCAACCCCTGGCTTGCCTCATGCTACCCCCAGCACTGTCACTGCGATCCCCTGACCTTAGAGAACATTAGCTAACTTGGAAAAGAATAATTTATTGTTCCAAGTAATGTGGATCATCTCTGTGCCTCCTGGTGCCCCTGAACAAATGAAGAGAGTAAGAAACAAATACAGGGGACAGGGAGAGAGGAGGTAAAGTGAGACAAAGGAAGGGTAAAATAACGAAAGGAAAAGGACACTACAAAGACATGGGTGATCAAAAGAAAACACAGGCGGATGTATGCTTGAGAGAGACAAAGAGGGTTGAAAGAGACACCAATAATACTGTGACAAACAGGTGAAAAACACAGATAATGGAGTAGGAGGAGGGAGAAAGATGACTGTAAAAAGAGATAGAATAGGTGGGAAAGTTAGGTGAGAGAGGGGAAAACATGTTTTATAAGGAGATCAGTGAGAAAGACACAGTTAAGGTAGACAGGAGGAGTGAACAAGAGTAAGCAACAGGTGAGAAAGACGTGACAGAAACTAGAAACGTTAAACAGATGACAAACAGGTGAGGGGAGTGTGACAGCGTGTCAAAAGCCATATGCTATCGGGGTTAAAACAAATTGATGTACATCCACTACCCCAGATATTTTGATGAATTGACGTCCATGGTTCAACCTATGACAGAGGATCGCAGGCCAAGCACGGGATGAGATGATAAAAAGGTGAAAATGGTTCACAAGCAGTTCCACACCTGGTCAGAGATAGTTAGCAATATTAAGCCCCCTGTGCAATACCATTCCCCCTTTAAAGTTGTAATTCCACTCTTGGCAGTCCCCAGTTCTACCACACTCGTGTGCACTTTTACCCCTCCATTAGCCAACTCCATGTTGTTTTAACGGGGCCCTATTGAAGGGTTAGGGCCCTCTAGAAAGTTGGGGACTCTCCTGTGCTACCCCCCTGCTTAAAATACTGCGGATTGTTCACAGTAGTTATAACAATTTGATGTTTAATTGCGCTTTATAACAAGTCTCTTCTGTTATGTGCTACTGTAACCTAATGTAATGGTATTGGATTTGTACGCCTTAGAAGGATGAAGCGCTGAGCTGGTATTGCCTGAAGCAGGAGCCAGGACGTTTAGGTGCCAGCGGCGATCATTTGATTCACTAAGCCAGCTTTACAATCAAGTAATGACCAAGCTCGCCAACAGGACGAAAAGTTACATAACGTTTCTTCTCTGTAGATACAGCTCCTGTGGGACAACAGTTATTAATTAATTGATTCATTCATTCATAGTAGCCTCAGCTTCCATTAGGAAAAGGTATTAATATATTCAATTAATCCATTCATTCATTATTCATTCACTAATGCGCTAATTTGTGCGCTCGTTCATTTGTGATAGCCTCAGCTTTCGTGAGGTAACACGCTCATCAGTTGAACGCATTAATCAAACCACTAGCCATGTGTTCATTCATTCATGGCAGCCTAGCATTCATTGTATTGAGTCCATTCATCAGCCATCCATTATTGCATGCATGCATGCATTCTTTCGTCCACAAGTGCACTCATTCAACGATTCAGTTAATCTGTTGAATCATTATTCAGCCTATCCACGTGTTAGCTCATATATGCATTCATCCATTCTCGAGTCGGTTGCTCAAGCCTGCAAATGAGACATAAAGGGCTTAGTTGATTCATTTCAACTAGTCGTCCATCCATTCAGCAATTGAGGAAGGCAGCGCACGCCCTTCCCCCACCCCTCTTAAGAACCGAAAAGGTGCAGCAGTTTACTCTATCTGGCATGCATTTGCGCTTCGTATTTGTTTCTCGGGACCCCCGCCACTGGTTAATTGCAAACTTATATATAAAGAAACGTTATTTTCAGCGCCAATACCCCAAAATGTAACTAATGTGAGACCTACTGCATTGCAAATAATTGATTTACGTTAATTTTCAGACACTAGGATTTGAAACGCAGACAGGACAGGCCTGGACCCATCCAAGTGGCGCCGGGGCACAAAGTGGCAAAAGGCACCTGAAATGTGCCCTCTGCCGCTGCAGGATCCTACCCCCCACCACCACCCGATTAGAAAGCAATGAGTAATCCTGTTATCAAAGCAGTGCCCGGGCAGGGGGCCGGCGAGGGGTCACTGGAAACAAAGCCAGACCCCCCCCCCTCCGCACACTCAGGAGTGCATCAGTGCAGTGGGGGGGTGGAGGGTCCAAGGACCCCGCCCCGCTGCTTTACATTTAACTGCTGACCGAGGTAGGCGCTATTAACATTCTCCAGCTCTGTGTATATTCAAGGTATGCAAAGCAATGACCCCAACAGCTGGCAGCTACCCGCCCACAAATCAAACTTTTCAAATTTGATGTGTAATTACCACACCATTCAAATGCAGACCTCTTACCCACAGAAGAATGAAGTAATGAGACAAAGCGTGAGAGGCTGGCCAGGGGCGCCTCGAGGCGCACAGATGCCTGCGCTGTTTCAATGAGTTGTTTTACCAGTGAGTGAACGTGTGAGCAAATCAGAGGCGCCGCGAGGGTGTGTTTAGAATCACACAAGGTGCTGGGTGGCTGCGAGGTAAAAGGGGGCACCTGATTCGAAGGGCTAATCGTGAGAACGCTTCAGTTCACTTCAAGCCCCGGCTGCCATCCCACGCTCGCCCAGAAATACCCATCTGAAGCCGGTACTCTCACAGACCCGGACCGTTCTCAGCAGTCACTCCCCCGCCCCCACAGCCAGGCGGGCTTCGCTTTCTTCTCAATAGCCAGGGAAAGCATACACGGATAATGTTGCATCCGCTGCATCTCAAGGTAAGTAGAATAGGTGAGTACAATAGATAAAGCTAGGTAGGCGGCGTAAAAAATAATATATTTACCATGATTATTATGAATATTTCATTTATAAAGCGCAAAATTGCCTATGCAGGTTTCCTGGCTATGTATACAAGTCAGGTCCCGGGCCGGCAGCCAATCACAGCGCGGCCCGGGGACTGACGTCACGGGTGTGTCCATGGCCGGCAGCCAATCACAGCGCGGCCCGGGGACCGACGTCAGGGGGTTGTCCCGGGCCGACCGGCGGTGATTTTCACAGGCAACAGATGAGGGGTGGGCTTCCTCGAAATAAAAAATTAAACGGGACTAAGCAAATTAAAAGAAGCGCTCCTCAGCGCGGACCTCGGCGAGAGGGAGGGTGTGGGGGGCGGGATTTAAAAAAAGAGACAGAAAAGCCTACGGATCGCATCAAGCCGTGGACCTCGGCGGGATGGAGGGTGTGGGGGGCGGGACTTAAAAAAGAGACAAACGCCCACGGACCGCGTTGTGACGGGGAAAGAGTGATTGACAACCATCTCTTCCAATGGCTAGCCTCCATTTATGGAGCTAGCCAATGGAAGAAGGGGCGGGTTCAAGTCCCCAATACTGTGCTAACATAAAATCTCGGCTCCGCCTACCCACTGCTTCTCAGTGGGACGGTAGCCTCGACCTAAAAAAAAGAATTTGTGTGCTATACACAACTAGGACTCAATACAAAATGTTACAGCATTATCCTTAGATACATTATATTAATATTAAAAGGCATTCACATTATCTGAGTAATTAGTTGGTGCTAAAATAAAAACGCCTCTTTTATCACATTGCAAAACGATAGATTTGTACTGGCTTGGAATACCTGGGTTTTAAATAGACTGAACTGTGCTCATTTCCTGCGCTAGAAAAAGAGCTTTTAAAAAACTGTTCCAAGCTGTCTGTCCGAAGGAGACGGAGGTAATCAATGGTTTACAAACTTTTTTGAGGACATTAGAATACAGCAAAGGGTTTTTCTCCTGAAAAAGCGTAGAAGTTGACATCTGTTGGTTGGGAAACATAGCTGAGTAAATAGCACATGGCTCCCAAGCTACACTCCAACTAGTTAAAATATGTTGTTGCCCCAAATTTTGAGCAAGTTCTTTAGGTGCTAGAACATACATTTCGCAGGAATAAAAACAAAAATAAGACGGCAAAAGTGCATCCTACCTCTAAATTATCAGCACACAGGCACGGAACAGGACTGCTTTTCAGCTGTGCTTCTCGAGAGTTACTTTGAATTGTAAAGGCTACATGGAATAGCCTTGCTCAGACAGGGGACAACAGGTTTAAGGGTGGGAGGCTAAGTTCTGTATTTAGAACTGACCAGCACTACTGAACGTAAAATGTCCACGCAGGGAGCCACTGTGACAGTGTGTGATTTCTGCATTACACTATGAAAGCTTGTAATGTTGAAGAGTAGTTTGATAAACTGATTTCTTTGTATTAAATTTCCTGATTCTAACATTGTAGGGTAAAACACTACAGGTAATGTAAATGTTGCTCTAATGATGTCTGAGGCTATAATGTGCCTAGGGAAATTAGGATCAAAATTACTTCTCAATTCATGTTAATAATATTTAGGATATCGTCATTAGTAATTTAACTACATTTAAGAAATGGAAGAATTTACTTAGTTGTTTCAATGAACTTATGACCTTGATTACGCCTTCCTGGAACAAGATTGGACACCACAGATCTGTTTTAGGTAACATTAGTTAAAGGAAATGTTGCACATTCTGTTAGGAGCACATGGGGATATCACTGTATTCTTGAGAACTAATACAAGTGTAGGAGATATGCAGGTGGGGTTTATCCTATTGAATAACATTATCAAGGAGTATCAGCATCTGTAGGCCATGTGCAGAGAATAGCTCTGCCACACATACAGAAATACTGGTTTTCACTAAACATTGTTGTGCTCGGGCCAGATAAAAAGGCTATGAAATAAAGTTTGCATTAATGTGCTATTATGTTACACAGCTCAATAAGCTAAAGGGATTGGTAGTTGGTTATTAATGATTTATAGTTAGCTCAATGTGCTATTTACCTCCTAAAAGTCTGTTTGTGCCCAGCTGCCAAAATGGGGGTAAATATTGTCGACATGAGGTCACCTGTTTCGGTTACCTACTGTCAAATGGGGGAGGATACAAGCTCCTGGGAAAATTAAGGGTAACTAAAATTAAGTAACACATTGCCATTTTACTTGATTTATGTGCTCTCTCTCTTTTTCTCACACTCTCTTGAGCCTGTCAAAGCTGTCTAGGAACGGCCATGAGACGTCTAATTGGCTATTCAGTAATACTGTTTTAAAATTGTTAAGATTAATAAAATGAATAAATAAATACGCCGTGTTACTGCCTATCCTGTCTGATGAAATTATGAAAGGATGAGTAGTCTAGATTGATGTTCCCTTATTTGACCTTTAAGTGGAACTATATGTGGGTTGTTTTTGTTCTAAAATTCTCAGGTGATAACACCATTACTGTTTATGTTATTCGCATGCTATATACAGTTTTGCTAGGGCATTACTAGTCTCTTATTAGTTAGTCTGTGTAATTGAGCTGACAGCCCATATTAGAGCTGATGAATAGGTTTATTTTTCTCTAAAAAAGATGTTACATATTCCAGATTGTGAAAAGTAGAATGCACAAGGGTTCACAATGTTAGGAAAGTTGTCGGTGTGATCCTCAGCAAACATTTTGAAGGAAAATATTACTTTATAGGAGTTTGTTTGCCTGAAACAGGTTTTGCTGGAGAAATTCATGTACCCACTATGTTGAGGTTGTGTTAGTTATTTATGTAATAAGGATGCCTGTTAAATTAGCAGCTTTAGATTTTTCCGCCATACCTATAACATAAGAGCATGGTCCTAAGAGTAAAATATAGGTGTTTTTATGTAAGAAAAATAATTTTAGAAGTGTCTGCAGTCCTGTACAAGTAGTGGAATGTTCATAAGTAGAGTTCCTTGGCTGCTTGGGATTGGGAGAAACAAATCAAACTGTGTAAAATTTTACTCTTGTCAGTTCACCAAAAAGTTCCTTTTGTACTCGCTAATAGGTCCAGGTTGTTGTTTACTCTCTAGATGGAGTTGTTTCTGTCCAGTAACTCCAGTTCTGTAGTAGGGGTATCTCTGTTATAGTCATAATCTAGTGAATAGTCCCGCCCATGTGCGTGGACCCCGGCAATCAAAAATAATCTCTTAAATTGTCAAAATAATGCAGAAACTGCAAAGACACTTAAGAGAGAATTTAAAGACAAATAATGCAGCCTATATCCACAGGCTACACTGTCCAGTACTTCAACTAGAAATTCCACCCAAAAAACACCACACATAATACAGCCTGCCCAGTTTCTACCATAGAGAAACTTGCCTCCCCCAGTAAAAGACTCTGGAATGATAGAGAGGAAGGTAGGGACAGACAAGCCCCATAGGCTGCCATTATGTGGCTTAAATAGGATACTGTGCCTTTAAGAGAACTTTCCAGAACTTCTCCCAGTATCCCAGAATGCATAGCAGGTCCCTCTACTTTCAGTTCTTTTTGAAGGCGAAGCACGCCAGACCTGTCGCATTCCTTACATGATGCAATATCTCCACCGGGGAGGAGGGCGGGCGCTTATGACTATAACAGAGATACCCCTACTACAGAACTGGAGTTACAGGACAGAAACTACTCCTTCTGTAGTAGGGGATCTCTGTGTATAGTCATAATCTAGTGAATAGTATGGCAAGCCCATCCCCACACCAAAGCGGCGGTGGAAAATAAACACATAATGCCACTACTGTGCGAACAAATTCCGCAGCGAAGTCTGCCCAACCTGAGCGTCTGCCCTGGCGTCAGTGTCCAGGCAGTAATGCTTAGCAAAGGTATGAACGGACTTCCAAGTAGCTGCCTTGCAGATTTCAGCAATCGGCACGTTACATAGCAGAGCCGTCGTGGCAGCTTTGCCCCTGGTGGAATGAGCCTTAGGCTTACCTCCTAAGGTCTTATTAGCCTTTTGGTAACATAATTGTATGCAGGACACAATCCACCTAGAGATGGACTGCTTAGAGGTCGCAAGACCCGTCCTGACCGATCCGTAATTGATGAACAACTGGTCAGACCTACGAATATCTTTGGTTTTATCCAGATACAATTTCAACACCCTCCTAACATCCAGGGAATGGAGAGACCTCTCCGCTGGGGATGAAGGGTTCTGAAAAAACGTAGGCAAAGTTATGGTCTGGTTGACATGAAAATCAGAAATAACCTTGGGAAGAAATTTAGGGTGAGTACGCATAACAACCTTAGCAGCATGAAACACAGTATAAGGTTCAGTACAACAACGCCTGAATTTCACTCACCCTGCGGGCCGATGTAATGGCCACGAGGAACGCCGCCTTCCAGGACAAGTGCTGCAACGAAGCCTTATGAATAGGTTCAAAAGGCTCCTTCATCAATCTGGACAGCACCACATTCAATTCCCATGAAGGCGAAGGAAGCCTGACAGGAGGGAATACTTTCTTCAATCCTTCCAGAAAATCTTTGATCACAGGGATCTGGAAAAAGGAAGTCTGTGAAGGGCATTTCCTGTAGGCAGTCAATGCAGCAAGATGAACCTTAATGGAATGAACATTAAGGCCAGACTGCGCCAAATGTAAAAGGTAAGGAAGGATGACATCTTCCTTACAGGTCGTAGGATCATGGTTCTTAGACTGGCACCAGATACAAAACCTCTTCCACTTGTAAGCATATGAAGTCCGAGTGGAAGGTCTCTTAGACTCCTTCAGTATGTCCATGCAATCATCGGGCAGATTCAGATGGCCATATTGCACTATCTCAGGAGCCATGCCGCCAAACTCAAAGACGAGAGGTTGGGGAGTAACATCCGTCCCCCGAACTTCGTGAGAAGGTCCGGCCTGCACGGCAACCGAATGTGAGGAAGGAGAGACCGGTGAAGTAGGTCCGTGAACCACCACTGCCTGGGCCACTCCGGGGCAATGAGTATCATCCGAGCCCTGGACCGGGCCAGCTTGATGAGCACCGCCGGAATCAGGGGAATGGGAGGAAAGGCGTACAGAAAGCTGTTCGTCCAGTCTATCCATAACGCATTCCCCAGCGTCCCTTGCTGGAAGTACCTGGAGGCGAAGCCTCTGCACTTGCTGTTTTCGGCGGTGGCGAACAAATCTATGTCTGGAGTTCCCCACCGTGCGAAGACTTCTCCTAGTACTTCGTCGTTTATGACCCATTCGTGGCTTTCCTGAACCAGCCTGCTCAGTGAGTCTGCCTGAACATTCTGCACACCTGGCAGATGGGTAGCCGTTATCGTCAATCCTCTGGCTAGGAGCCAGTGCAAGATCGCCTGCGCCTCCTGTGACAGAGTGCGTGATCTCGAGCCCCCCTGCTTGTTGAGGTAGTACATCGTGGTAGTATTGTCCGTCTGTACAAGCAGAGAGTTGGTCTGGAAGGACGGAAGTGAACAGCTCTGAGTTCCAGGAAATTGATGTGATACGTGGCCTCCATCGGCGACCACGTTCCTTGAATCTGTAGAGTCCCGGAGTGCGCTCCCCATCCCAGGAGAGAAGCATCCGTCACGACAGTCTGCGTGGGAATGTCCTTGTGAAAGGGAACCCCTCAGAGGAGAATCTCCGCCGAACACCACCACTTCAGAGACTGAAGAGCATGCAGCGACAGTCAAATCTTGTCGTCCCAAGATCCTTTCCTCTGATCCCACTGGTCCTCCAAGCACTCCTGCAGCGGTCTCATGTGCAGCCGTGCGTGTGGCGTCAGGAAGATACAAGAGGCCATCGATCCCTGTAGAGAAGACACCGTCCTCACTGTTGTAGATGGAGTTGTCATAAGAGCCTGAGCCTTCCGAAGGAGAGATAATCGTCGCTCTTCCGAAGGAGACACGCTTGCTGACAGCGTATTGATGGAGGCTCCCAAGTACTGTATGCATTGGACCGGAGTCGGGACAGACTTGGCCATGTTGATGTGCAGCCCCAGCTTGTTCAAGAGAACGCACGTCTTCTGGAAGTGTGCTCGCGCTTCCGAGAAGGAGGATGCCTTGATCAACCAATCGTCCAGGTACGGGTAGACGAACACCTTGTTCTTCCTCAGGTGTGCTGCTACCACCGCCATGCACTTCGAGAATGTTCTCGGCGCAGACTTCAGTCCGAATGGGAGTACTGTGTATTGATAGTGATTGGTGCTGACTTGGAACCGCAGGAACTTCCTGTGTTTGTGTGCAATGGGCACATGGAAGTAAGCATCCTGTCTATAGCACATAGCCAGTCTCCCTGTTGCAACTTAGGATAAATCTGATGCAACGAAAGCATGCAAAACTTTTCCCTGCGAATCCATTTGTTTGCCTGTCGCAAGTCCAGAATGGGCCTGAACTCGTTCTTGTCCTTCTTGCGAACCAGAACGAACCGGGAGTACAGACCTCTTCCTCTCTGAAACAGAGGGACGTCTTCTATCGCCCTTTTCCTCAACAGGATATCCGCTTCCGCCTGAAGCTCACGCAGCTGAAACTGCGAGCTGACCGGTGGAATTGCTGGAGGAGGGCTGGTGAACCGAAGACTGTATCCATTGCAAACAATATTCAGCACCCACTTGTCCTGAGTAATTTTTCTCCACTCTGCCAGAAAAAATTGAATGCTTCCCCCTACCGAAGTGGGTAACAGATCCGGGGGAAGTAGGTTCCTAGGGCCTAGACCCAGCCTGGCCCTTGGGCGCCGGAGCCGACTGCTGGCCTCCTCTGCCCTTCTGGCGCTTCTGGAACGGCTTACGGAACTGTTGTTGATGTTGCGACTGTCCCGAAGCCTGGCCACGTCCTCGGCCTTGCCCACCGAACCGCCGTTGGAAAGGGCGGTACGTCTTCTTGGTCTCTTTGGGCTTCTCCAGGCCCACAGCCGTGAGCGTCTCGGCCTCCGCCTTCATGCGGGCCATCTCATCGTCCGCATGCTTCCCGAAGAGGGTCTCGCCGGAGAATGGTAGGTTGGCCACCCTCTGCTGTGCGTCTGGTTTCAGGGACGTAAGCCGGAGCCATGCGTGGCGTCGTTGGTTGACTCCATGGCAAAACCCATGAGCAGCCAACAGGGAAGAGTCCGCTGCAGCGCTGATAATCTGGTTCGCCACCAGCATCCCTTCATTCAGCACTTCCTGGAAGTCCTCAAGCTTCTCGCGAGGCAAGTGCTCTGCAAATCGCTCGAGGGATTCCCAGAGGGCGCGGTCGTATCGGCCCAACAGCGCCGTGGCACTCGCAGCCTTCATGGAGGTAGCGGAAGTTCCACAGACTTTCCTCCCCGCCGAATCCATCCATCTGGACTCCTTATCCGGGGGAACCGTGGATGACGGGGTGGTGGCATGTTGTTTGCGGGCCGCCGTCACAATTACAGAGTCCGGAGGGGGTTCCGTTCTCAGAAAGGCCGGATCCGAATCAGGAGCCCGGTACTTTTTCAGCAACCTCGATGGAGCCGCCTTCGTCACCGCAGGGGTGAGAAAAAGGGCCATAGCCGGTTCCTCCAGGCCCGGCACCAGAGGCAGGAGAGGACGAGACAGGTGTTTTTGATGCAATGTCTCAAAAATGATTGAAGTTTTAGGAGTAGGCACCGTCAAGGATATGCCCAACTTCGCAGCGCCCCGTAAAAGGACGTCATGGAACGCCACCAGGTCATCAATCGGGGACATCCTTGTGTCCGGTGACTCCGACAAGGTAGGAGAATAGTCCCTGGTACCAGAGGACCTTGTGTGGGAGCGAGATTCGCGCCTCCTATGGCGGCGTCTCGACCTCGTGGACGATCTGTGTCGCGATCTCTCCCTTCTCCCAGAGCGAGAGCGAGACCTGCCAGCCCGTGGCAGCTCTACCGGTTTCCGTGGCGGGGTCTTCCTTGGCTCCTCTCGGGGTTTCGGTTTTGGGGTCCCCTTAGGAGGTACAGGCAAAGACGGCAGCGAAGTGGACCTCGGCGGAGGAACCTTCGGCTGCGGGGCGGGCCCATGCGGAGGGACAGGAGGTGGTGGTGGGTCGCCTGAAGGAAGTGGAGGTTTGGGTGGAGGATCCTCTTTAGGAACAGGAGGAGGAGTTGGCGACCGAGGCCGAGATGGCGTGTACACCTCTGAGTACACCGAGCCCAGTGACCCCTTAGGCGAAGGGGGCTGAGATCCAGCCCCTTCAGCAGGTGATCGCTTCCTCTTGCGTCCTCCACTGGAAGCAGCGTGACTTCTGGGACTAGAATCCCTCTTGCGCCGTTTTGGAGAGGCTGAATGACTCCCAGACGCCGACCTCTTTCTGCTCGACGCAGAGCGTTGCTTTTCTGGCGTTGAGCGACGCTTCCGTGACTCCGGCGTCGAACGCCGCCTCCGAGACGTCGACCATCTCTTTCTCGACGTCGAACGCCGATCCCTCGACGTCGACCTCTTCCTCCGTGCCGTCGTACGCTGCCTCCGCGACGTCGAGCGTTCCGTCTTCGACGACGAGCGTCGCCGTCTCTATCTTGATGCTCTCGAGCGTCGATGCTTGTCACTTCGCCTTCGGCGTCGATAGGAAGACCTTGACGTCGACGAAGACGGTGACGTCGACGGTGGCTTCGACGGCGACTTCTCCATGATCTTCGACGTCGAGCCGTCACGCCGTCTCGACCCGGAGCCCCGGGGAGAAGGGGAGCACACCGCCGTCATCCCTCTCGACGTCGTCGTCGATGCAATCGACGTCAACGGAGACCGGGACCGTTTGCTGGACTTCCTGCCTCTGGGGAGCCCCCCAGAGGCCTCAGCAGAGGCAGAGGGAACCTTCCCAGCCTGACCAGACCCACCTGCAGCCTGCAGACGCCTCATCTCAAGGCCAGAAAGGCTGATCTTCATCCTGTCCCTCAGAGTCCGAGCAGTAAACTGCTGGCAGATGACACAGTCCTCAGGGACATGATCTTCAGGGAGGCAGACGATGCAGACATCATGTGGATCACTCTTGGCCGGCCAGGCATTTTAAAGCCCTAAAACACCTGAAACAGCACACAAAAGAGAAAGAGAACACCAAGAAAGTAAACTGAAACACTTTTAGAACTCAAAAGTGCGAAAATATCCAATAAACCCTTGAAACAAGGGAGAGCTCAATGCCAGGGTCCTGTAAGCAGGAGCCGGAAAAAAGAACTGAAAGTAGAGGGACCTGCTATGCATTCTGGGATACTGGGAGAAGTTCTGGAAAGTTCTCTTAAAGGCACAGTATCCTATTTAAGCCACATAATGGCAGCCTATGGGGCTTGTCTGTCCCTACCTTCCTCTCTATCATTCCAGAGTCTTTTACTGGGGGAGGCAAGTTTCTCTATGGTAGAAACTGGGCAGGCTGTATTATGTGTGGTGTTTTTTGGGTGGAATTTCTAGTTGAAGTACTGGACAGTGTAGCCTGTGGATATAGGCTGCATTATTTGTCTTTAAATTCTCTCTTAAGTGTCTTTGCAGTTTCTGCATTATTTTGACAACTTAAGAGATTATTTTTGATTGCCGGGGTCCACGCACATGGGCGGGACTATTCACTAGATTATGACTATACACAGAGATCCCCTACTACAGAATAAGTGGTTCTTGGGTGCCCTAATGTATGGTGCGCCCCAAGACAAAAGAAATTTTCTGACATAAGAGTATCATCTCTGTTGATAGATTTTTTGTATGCCTTGTCTAAAGATCTTTTGTTCTGACCACCAATAGATATCTGCTGCCCTACAACCATTGCCAGAGGGGCCCGGACATCAGATCCAGCCTGGGGAGTCAGCGCCAGTCCAGCTTGGAGCCGAGGTAAAGGGAACCAGCACAGGCGTTGCTGACAACTAGGACCGCAGTAAAGGTAGAAGGCCGGGAGCACTGGGCCCATTAAAACAACATGAAATGTGTACCCCTGCCACTGTCTTGGACGAAAGACGGGGTCACAAATCAGGACGGAGAATTCTTTGCAAGGATACCGTTTTTGATGCCCAGCTGAGAGAGTCACCAACCGACTAGGACGGCAAGAAGGTTTTTGCTTGAGGTGACCCCCTTTGAAACAAGGGTTGCTTCAGATACTCCAGCAGCAGGCCTCTGAATCCTGGTCCCTAAGTGAATGCAAGTCTGCACCTCGGTTTGTTGATCAAGAGGTGACTGGGCACACTGGGTACAATCTGTGGCCTCGACAAAAGAGCAGTTCGCCAGTGGAGCAACACAGGAGTTAGGGAAGGACTTGAGTTCAGGGTACAGGTGCTGTGCCTTTGGTGCCTGTTAGATTACAGTGAAGAACACTGGCGCACTGCCTGAGACACTGGACAGGATTGTGGTTTTCTTCTTCAACCTGGGTCGTGATTGTTTTCCTGAGTTGCAAGTTCTGCAGATCCACTGTTGGAGAAAACAATAAGAGCCTGACTGTGAGGTTCAGACAGACACAGGGAGAAGACTCACCTCTGGCTGGCTGTACAGTGGCTTCTATTCTTCAAGTACTTTTTTCGCAATGTACCCCTTTGGTCGTCCCATTTTTGAGGAGAAGCATCCCTTTGGGTTCCTCGTCCTAATTCCCATGGCCCCATTTGGTCCTCCTGGTACCCCAACACAAAGATTGTTTTTGTGATAATATGAGTAGTTGCTTTAATATTTGGAATATTATTGCTTCTGTAAGAAAAATATTTTGTAAATACTACTCTGCCCTCCTCCTGAACATATCATTGGTACCCTAGCCCTCATAAAGAAGAACACCAGAAGGTCTATCAATAAAATGTTTTTAGACATAGCATCAGGCATAAGCTGTTGGCTATTTCCAAACTGAATAAAATAGCCACTGAAATCGACTAGAACTCAGGGACATGGACTTGGACTGGCTGATTTTGAACACCGTTTTCCGTTTGGGGCTGAAAGCTATTATCAGCCCTATATATAATTGATGTAATCTTTTTTCCCCGCTGCCTTTGTATTTAATGTGACCCAATGCTCTGTTCCCCATGTATTTCTACTTGTATCTCACTAGTTAAACGAAATGTTCAAAATGTAAATGCCCACCTAGCAATGGATCAGGATATTAATGGATTTATGAAGATAGATGTGCAGGATAACTTCCATGCTTCTATTAATTCATAGCAGATGTCTTCAGCTAATGCTAAAACGGCCATCAGTGGAAATCGCAGAAATTACCATTAGCCTAAGCTGAAGCCATTTCGTTTGAGGCACCCGTTTTAGTTAGCCATGTGCTTCTCCCTCTTCACTGTTGCCTGCCCTTGTATTCTGCTTGAGTCATCAGTTACAGTTAACTCCTTCAGCACTGAGCCAGAGCAATGTATGATCAGAAAGGCCTGTAGCTCCCAGAATGCATCTGTCTAAGTATATAATTGTCAGGCTATTCCAACTGATGTAAGGGTTTTTGTAACTCCTCCCACTCTGTTGACTAAGTAGTTTCCAGTTCTCTATATATGTGAAATAGCTATTCATGTGTATACTTCTTTTTAAATCTTCATGCTTACTCAGCTATAAACTGGCCTTAAAAGGCCCATGGTTTCAGTACTCCTTGGACTACCTCATACAGTGGCCTGAGGGTACCGCATTGACGTAGTCTCCCTCATGAGAGGTTAATAAATCTATTTCCTTGATATTACAGCTTCCATGCCAATTCCTTCTTTGTTGGTTTAAGGACCGGTGCATCAGTGAGCCCTTAGAAAGGTTTTTTTATTCCACAGTGCATAGAAATGGTTGGCCTTCTTTGAATAGCAAATCATAGTAGCTCTCTATTTATCAGTGGCACGGTCTTATCTGAATGAGAGGTCTAGTGCCAGGATATTGTTTGCTTTAGAGTGCTGTGTGCTCGGAGTTAAAGGCCCGTGAACACGCTTTGCAGCCACGCCCTTATACAACAATCAAACAAAGTAGGTAGGGCAATAGAAAGGATTGAATGAATTCAAATGTCAGGAAAGTATTATGCATCTCTAAAATCTATACATGAATTGTGTATGGGCGATTTCTTGTTTTATGCAAAATAATAAAATTGGCAGTAACAGTATATCCAACAGCAGACGGTATCTAAAGAAATAGACATATGCCTGATTTCAATTGTAAATTCACTGAGATTGCAAAGTCAACAAACTATGAAACACAGGAGTTTGAATGGGTAGGAGTACTGCAAAACAGCAGTTCTAATGTGTGCTTTCGGGACCACTGGGGCTGTGACACCTACTCTGGCAGCCCACAACTGTTTAGAAATGTAGAAAATTTATGTATATTTGTAAAAGTGAAGGAATTTTAAATTAGAGGATGAAAAGCTAGAATGGGTTACTGGTGTCTCAGTTGATGCAAAGGTATGTGAAGACACAATGCAGGCATGTATGAGGAGCAAAAACACAAAGTGATATGCAGGAGTCTGGCATATTGCTCCATCTTAGAACTAAAACAACATTTTGAAAAACTCCAACCTTCTCATTAAAATTTAAATGTCCATTTTGTTTTTGAACTAAATAAAATATCTTCTAGTTTGTTTGGAATACTCTTGTTTCTGTAGTTTTGTGTATCATTTTGAGGTTCAAATCATAGCCACTGCTTAGTCGGGTGTCCCCGGCTTCCTGTAGTGATTCAGTGGGGTCCACAGAAGTCAAAAGGTTAAGAACAGCGGGTATGCCTGTTTCTGCAGTGGACTGGCTTGAAGAAAAATATCCAAAAGTGCCAAGGACTCTTTAAAGAGAACTAGGAGAGAACATGAGATAGCACAAGAGAGGCAGGATCCATGTAAGACCAAGAATTCTCCTGCTTTCCTACACTCTGCTATGGCCAGTGCCTTGCAATGGTTCCCAAGCATTTGAGCTCTTAAAGGCAAGAACCATTAAATAAAAAACGTCAGGTTGGGAAACTATGTGTAAAGAATGGTGTGGAGCAAGAATGAACTTGGGAAAATTTGCCATTACTCATACTGAACAAAGGCCTTCACAGTCCTGCCTTTCAGAGGAATGCAACACTTTTGCGAACAGGAGCAGAGGCGGAGAGGAATGCACAAGCACAGCGCACAGTTCTAGTGAGTCGCATCATAACTGGCGCTCTTTGGCTGCAGGGTGAGGGAGCGTGCAGGATCCTGAAGAGCAAAGTGGGACTGACCCGCGTGGTCAACCACCCTACTGGAGTAGGAAGATTGTCCAATCAAACTACAGAACACAAAGTGGAGTTAAGAACAAAACAAGCAAATTAAAATGAATAGTCTCACGGGAAGCGATGTTCATATGCATTAAAATCAAACAATATACCCATTTGATTTTATTGAAAATGTAACTAAAAAATTAATTAAATTACTCTGAAAACATCCACAAAACTAGGAACAAAGATATACGTGTCTGAAATATGATTTTCTTCTATTGGTATGAATCAAAATACAGAAACAAATAATATCTGCAAATTAAACCATTTGCATATGGTGCGGAGAGACTGCATAGGGTAGGAAGGTTACATCTGAACTCAAGTTTAAAGCTGCCTTTTTTCTAAATAAAATATCACTTTTGCATTACCCAAATTGGAGCAGCAGACTATGGGCCAGATTCACAATGCCACCTCCTTACACACAGATTTAACTTAGGTGCATAAATGGGATAGTTTGCAGGTGCAGATTAATTTGCAATTCACAAAACGTGAATTTGAACTTTGCAGGTTTATTTCCTATCACGTAATATTACGCCACTATACTGTAATATTGCAGGGGAGTAAATATGATACCAGCGGCAGTGCGTGAGAGTTCCAGAGTCTTAACACCGGTGTGTGGGTATATACTATTCACAGACTTTTTCATGCACATTTCCACCCAGGATGCGGCCAGAAATTTACTCCTGTGAAGGCCAAGAATAAATCCGTACCCAGGCATGGGCATGGGAAGGCAATCCCTCCAGACTGGTAGGAATGTAGAGGCTGGGAAAATATTTGCCATTTGGATGAAAAATACAGCAGTTGTAAATGCATTTTTGCTAACCAATCCACACATGCTTAGTTGCACACCATGTATAATTATGCATAAGTAGCTGCTTACACTTAAGAGTGTTATTAAGAAGAAGAAACTGTTGGAGCTTCCCATGAACACTCCTGGGATTTTTTGTCAGTTTAAATTTTGTATAAATCTGCTTTGAAGCAGAGATGGCCCAGGGCCCCAGCCGTTCATTCTCCACCCTTTCCCGCCCTGAAGACCTTGAATGATTTTTGAAACATAGATTATTTTAAATACCATTTCCTTTATTTTTAATGCAGGTAATGGGTGGGAGTCTATTACGCACATTATTACAGAGAAATGTTGTGTTTATGTTTTTCAACATCATGCAACACCCATAAAAAATGTATTTTTAGATCTAAACAGGACCTCACATAAGTGAAATGGCAGAGGGTCTGATGGCATATTAAAAAATTTAAAACACACATCACTATCACTAAATATTAAATGAAAACACATTTAGAATTTGGACCAGGGTGCCCGTGCAGTTTCAGTGACCTGGAAAAAGAGGGCACAAAAAACCCGAAATTGGATCATAAGGACAATGCTGTTCCATACAAAGCTGCTCCGAACAAGGGCCCCAAAAATGGCTGGCCCAGAGCCCCCAAAATCCTTAAGATGCCCAGTCTTTGAAGACGGTTGTACATCTAAAGAGTGAAAATTTAGATGCTTTTGTGTAGAACTTGTGAATGCGCCTAATTCAATAGTACAATTTCTTTATTTGCAGAGTTACTTAAAACCATTGCAATACACATGAGGTAAAACCATATATAAAAATATTTGTCCACCGTCATAAAATATCATAATATCAAAAGTATAAAAGGCTTCTGTAGCTTTACAGAGTTAAAATAAAAATTTAGCCATGTGGTAGCAATCTTGAAAGTAACACAGTCACCTGTATCATTTAGTGCTCCCCCTTTTTAGATTAATAGTCCGAATGCCCCAATGCCCAACAGTTTTAGTATCAGTTTGTCATTTTTGCCCGGGCCGCTTCGAGGAATCGGACCAAATTAGTGTTCAATTGTGGTGATGCGGGGTCGAAGCAGGCCAAAACTGCCTGCCTCCTTGTCCGAATCCCTCTTTGATTAAAGGGGATTTTTAGCAGGTGCCTTCTTTCTTGGAGCATCTCCATGCAGGAGCAGATGGTGTGAATGATATCCCCCTGGCCATTTTTGCACAGACTGCATTGTGTGCAAGTCTGCACCCTTTTCCATGGAGGAAGGTGCTGCGTGCATGGTATCACTCCGAGATGTAACTTATCAGTGCTTTTGGGTAGCCCAAGTTGAAATATTGTTGTGGGGCTAGGGTCTTATACAAATTCAGAGTCATCCAAGGGTGCGCTCTGGTGGAAAAAGCAGCTTTATCCTCCACCAGAGACTGTATTTTCATCGACTTCCACACTGATTTTTTGAAAACTGAGTGGTGGCAATGTGTGTCCCATAAGGGCTGTAGGGCCTGTGTTTGTCAGTGCCTCCGGGAGGTACAGTCTTGCGGGCGAGTTCTCCCTCTGTTGAAGATCTTGCCACAGGAGGTGGTTTAATGTATTAGGGTTTGATGTACTGATCTTATGCCAACAATTAATGTATGCTCCATAGCTGGCCCAGGTTTGCTTAATTAGACCAAACTCCAGTTGGATTTGCGCCGGTGAGGTATAAGTCGGGAGGCTGAACATGGGTGTATATGCTTTTATGAGCATTTTGTCCAGAAGATTGGTATCTCTCCTGCGCTGTGCATCGCTACCATAGGTGATTGAAGGTAGAATTTTGGCCCGTGCTACCGCTAAGAGAGGGCTCAGCATTGGGTCCAGTAGTTTAGCTGATAAACCTGTCATGGTTAAGGCAAGGATCATCCCTTTCCTTTTGATCTCTTCTTGTTGTCGGTGAATGATCCTTCTTTGTCAAGGTAGACTCCTAGATACTTTTAAGCCTCCGCTGGTTCAATATGCTTGTCGCCCAGATACCATAGGTAGTTTTTTTTCCGTTTGCTATTGATTGTAATGGTCCTGGGTTTTTTAAAGTTTATTGAGAGGCTTTTTTCTTCTACGTAGACCCGCAGACTGTTAAGAAGATGTTGCAAGCCAACTGCTGTGTGGCTGAAGAGCACTGCGTCACCTAATTCAGTAAGGTGCACAGTAATTTAGCATCATAATGCTCTTGAAGTGCACAGAGTTCTTGTTGTGGTTGGTCTGTTTCCTAAAAGTTTCCAAGATGGAGTCTAGTAGGGCATTACCCTCCCATGACCTCTCCCACAGAGAGGGAAAGGAGTGCTCAATGGCAGGGAACAAACAGTTCAGCAGGAACAGCAGGGCAGTCCTTTTATGGAAGATGCTGTTCCCTAATAAACAGGTTGTGAAGCAATATCAAAATCACTGCAGGACATATTTCGTTCTGTGGTTTCTGTAAATCATCAACGACAACGTATGACTTGTGTGGGGGAGATTTAACTATGGTAAAAGGGCTGTCCTGTATGAGCAACTACCTAGACACAGCTTAAAGTTTCTGTTGTTAAAAGACCTACTCCCCTCTCCTAGTGAAGGCGCCCTCAGGAAATCCATCTGCCCCTAGACCACTCTAGGTTACAGAGTTGCTTCAACCCACAGTGTCAAAGGAGGGACTGAATTTTATAAACATAATAATGTACAGAACCCTGGAAAATATATCCCTACGCCTTTTAACTTCTACTGAGCCTGCAAGTGGTCTGGAACTGAAATAAGGCCGGATTCATGTCCACCTTGAGTCAATGTTAAATATACCCAAGTTACACAACAAAAATAATAACTATTTTTTTCATAGCGCTATTGCCCAATTGATCTACCTCAAAAGGACCGATGCCTGAGATTGCCTTTGATGAGATTCGCACCAGGTAATAGGAGCTGTGAGATGCAAGGGCTTGACTGACTGTTCCATGATATATTTATTTATTTAGGAGTTTTATGTATATCAATGTATTGCCTTTCAATTATGTTAGAAAATAAATACAGTGATGCCTACGGTGTTTTTCTCAGAAACTACCTATTTGAGGATCGATACTATAAATTATCTCTCCTCTGTCTTTTAATCACTTGTGGAATAAATCTCCCTATTCACTCCATTTCTATTCATCTCATAGCTACCAAACCAATTATTACAAATTGACACAAACAAAGAAAGTTGGCTTATATAAATTATTTTAGTAAACCAATTCTTTTTATAGAACAGAATTCTCGTTTCAATTATTCAACTTTTTTTCTTTTTTATACACATTTATATACATTTTATCCTAAGTATTTTACACAATATTTACAATGTGTAGATCAACATAAACATAACCAAGAGAAATGAAACTCAGTCCAGTACCCTTTTCGAATGGTTCAAATAATGCCCAATTTTTTAAACAAGGAAATTCATGGTATTCTATTAAAAACCTTAATTCCTTCCTCTCAATCACCACATATAGTAGAGCATTAGAAGCTTAAATTGACTTATGCTTCTTTATTTCCAGGCTCTCTTCAAATATTTCATAAGCTGGTTCCACGTTATAGGGTGTCAGATTGTAATGACAGTCAATTACGTCAGAGCACAGCCGCAGGTAAGCAGGAATCTTTACCTTCAGGTGAGGAGAAATGTTAGCGCCTAAAGGCGCAAGGCGGTCCTTCATCCAATATTCTTAAATGGCAACCCCAACGTTCGTGGAACTCAGTCATAGCCGATCCACAGCAAAGAGGTTTTCAGACTTTCTGAAACAAAAGTATGTTGTCCTTCATGTTAACCCAGTCGGTCATCTAAATAGGCCAATGTGAAGAAGCCACTGTAGCTCTTTCAGAAGTGGTTTGATATGTTTGCAAGTTCAGACATATTGTGGCCACCTGGTTTTGAAGTCTTTGCAGGCTGTTCTTTGTGAGCTTGTAAAGGATGTTGCAAGTAGTCAAGGAGTGCCAACTAGACCATGCGGTGATCTGCAGATCACGTTGAGTTTGAAACCTGGGAACGCGGCCTCAGATTTCCCCCGAGGTTGATAAACTGAGCATTATAGTCTGGATAATATTAACACATATGCTTTACACTGCATAGAAATGGGAGATACATAACGTAGTAAAATGCGGTATAAAAACACATTAACTTCACCCATTGGTCAGTTCGAGGAACAAGAGGATTTTCTCAGGAAGAAAGATCTACAAATTCATGCTCAGGACCAGCACGTTGGCTCCATGGATGAGTGGCATTCTGAATTGAATAGGAGTTCAAGCTTACTTTCATCACTAGCAACAGTGGGGCACTTAGACTTGAGGGAAATTCGAAGGGTGGCGAGTGGTGCTGACCAGCAACAAGATTTAGGTACTTTTTCAAATCTAAGATACTTCACACCTCGATAAACTTACAGAAGAATATTTTATAACCCAGGGCAGGGAGATTTCAAATGAAGAGGAGAATAAGTGTTGTAACAACCTAGATCTGTTGCCTGAGACCACACACTCTATAAGCCTCCGCTGGTTCAATATGCTTGTCGCCCAGACACCATAGGTAGCTCTTTTTTTGTTTGCTATTGATTGTCATGGTCCTGGGTTTTTTAAAGTTTATTGAGAGGCTGTTTTCTTCTACGTAGACCCGCAGACCGGGTAAGCTATAAGCTATAAGTTATAAGCTTCTTGTGCGTCTTGAAACTGTGCATTGACACATCTGAAAGTGACAGTGCTCGCACCAGAGATATTGGCAAGAGAAAAGGGACATTTCAAAGTGTCCATCATTTGTGCTGAAAAACAGGCATGCAGAAACGAAGAGCTTAAATATATAGCTAGACAGTTTCCTTCGGACCTCTACTCTGAGCATCAGTCAGGTGAGACATTTAATCATGAACAAGCTCCAGAAACTGATTGAACAAGATCCAAGAGTGATGCACGCAGAAGAGTAGGATCAGCAATCTATTGTGTTAGAAATGAGAAGATGCATCTTTTACAGAGGACAGTTGTATCAGTAAGGCTGATGTTAGAATATGCTAAGGATACATTAACCGCATCGCTGCGGCGGTTATTTTTCCGCTGTGCGGCTTTTTTCGAAAAGCCGCGTTAGATGACGAGCTCAGCTCGTCATCCGCACACGACCACCGTGGTTGATGACGAGCTGAGCTCGTCATCAGCAGCGAAGGGGTTAAAAAATATTCAACAAGAAATGAATTCTAACAGCCAAGGATTCCTTGGGTGTGGAATTCATCTAATACACAGACGACACCACAACAAAGCCCTTTAAAGACAGAAAGTCTGTTGGAGAACACAGAGCCTCAGAAGCTGCACAATGTCCTTCAGGAGGAAGGGGTGAACTGGATTCTTATAAAGAACAAATGCTGTGGAAGTTGCATTGCCTTATCGAGGGATATCCCCACCTATCCACGATAAAGATTAATCTGAAAGCACACGTCCTTAATCAAAAGCATCCAAAGCCTCCGCTATATGGCCTACCGGGCATCTTTGACCCAGCAGTTCATTAGTAGCTCATGACATTTAAAGTGTTTACCCTTCTACACAACTGCATCCAAAGTCCATGATTCACCTCACCCCACACCCGGCTCAACATTCTCTTGTTCTATTGTTTTATGTCCTGTAATTGGACTTTTGTACGTAATTTCTTTTCAAAATACTCTGCCTGCTCATAAAAAAAATAGTGCTCAGCGGGTAGCAGAGCTGCTGTTAATGCCAGAGCTGGACTTAGCTCATGAACATTTGAGGTGGCCATTTTACAGCAGACGAGCTTGTACGCAACCTCTCCATTGCTTCTTTTCGCCTAGAATACATGAGCAAGACAGGGGCTTTGAATCTTCGCAAACCTTCAAAGAGAGCGCCACAGGCTTCAGAAGACGTAAACCACACAAGACTGAGCCGCAGCACAGCTGTGACTGTTCACCTCCATTTGCTGGCCTTATAAGGCAATCTCACAGAACTCTACACCTGTGAAAAGTCGTTTTATTGGCCACATTAAACTGTACTCAGACTTGGCCAGCTATCAGCTGTAGTGTGAGCTTGAAAGAAGCAATTTACTCATAGCACATTAAGTGAAAACACTTGTGGCCTATTCACTCATATGTTTCCCCAAAATTAAACATCCAATAGACCAGCAAGCAAGAGTGTCATATTATTTTCATAAGAACTTCGCAGGGACCAATACCTTATCTAAAGACTGGCCATTTGTTGTGCACAGGCATTAAACATTGCACATTGCACATAGCTTCAGAATCTGTGTTTTCACTAAGAATCATGAACTGTTGAACCACCATAGAGTTCCACTGCTACCTTGTCCTTCCTATCATCCTTAGCAAAAAGAGAACTTGTCACCGAGCCTTCTCTGGTGCTGCCCCTAAAATATGGAACTCTCTTCCTCCGGATGTACGCAGACTGGCCTCGACGACGGCTTTCAAACTGGAAGCCAAGAGATTCTTAATGAGCAAATTTCTACCATAAGGGGTTGTGATACTCATAAGGTGGCTATCCCTTGATCCCTAGCTCCTAGAACAACTAACAGTTACGGTCCATATTGTCTGCTTAATGCTGGACCCTCTATATGTACCATTGTTTACTGTTTATCATCGTGTTTTTTTTTCTCTCACAATTGCTGTGTATATTTCATTTTGTCCTCAAATAAATAAAATTCAGATAACAGTCCTTATTGATCAGTCTTAAATCAGTCCTCTTGCTCTTCTACTTCCTGCAGAGGACAGGCTTAGCCCTAGCACAAGGTAAGTAACATCTGTAAACAGTGTGACTGATACTTGCTGCAGGGCCTGGGTCCTCCTGCGTAGTTCCAAGCATGCCTCTTCGAGCCGTTTAGGGCTGATGGACCCCTGAAGGTATGCAAGGGCGTGAGTCTTGCTACTGTGGCCCGCAAATGCCCCATATGACTTCCAAACCCCACACATCCTGCAAGCCAGCTTGTTCAATAATGGCACAGCTATCCTGCGAATAGGACCGTGATCCACATTGGTTGCAGGTTACTGAGGCAGGCTGAAAAAATACTGGAACAGGTGAACGGGCGACAATGCAATATCATGGATTCATCACTGTGAGGCAGTTGCAAAGTAGAACGGAAGCACACAAATGACCTTGAAGCAACACTACATACTAAAACATTGATCAACAAGAGTCAGGTCCATAACAGTAGCACAGTACACATACATTTTTCACTTTTTTGAATATCAACTAACAATCATAACACCAACATTTCATCAAAATGAGTATGCAGTAAAACATTTAAAGCCCTTCCTAAAAGTAAGAACAAAGAAAATGATATAACAGGAAAATACCAAGAATAAAACAAAATAAAACTATTTACAAGAGAAGGTTAAAATTGCTAAGCCATGTAAGGTAGGGTGCAAAAGCAATGGAAATGTTGACTGCTTTCAGCTACGGGGCTGTCCAACGCTACATCCAATTCTTCTGAGCAGAAGCTGCTGCATAGTCTCCAAAGAGCCGGAGCCTGCTGATCTTCATCAAATAATTAACAACTTGATACCTTCTGTAGAAGGAAGACTCTGACACCATGCAATGGTCCAGATATGAAGATATGGCAAGATGTGCGTGACCAGAACACGGGCCTGAGTGTACGTTAGTACAAGAGACAGGCCTGACCGCAGTATCACATCAGACCTTTAAGAATTTGGCTCTGCCTGTGCCTTGTGATGTATCCAATTAGGAGGATTTTCTTTCACCATTAGAAGTGGAAGGGTTTTCTCTCCAGGAAGTTGTTGAGGGTGAATCTTCCAGTATTCCTTAAAATTCCTATGCCTCGTTGATCACCTACAGGCTGGGATAGAGTTTCCACAGTTGTGAAAGTTGACTCAATGATGGCAAAGCTCGTCTCTCACGGATCTGCGGCATTTGAGAAACTCTCCCCCATCGTATCTAGTGAATAAAAGGATGGATGGAGGTGGCAATACTCCTCTGGGCAATAAAAGATACAATTAGGATAAATACCTATGGCCCATACACAGTGGAATCCTTTCTGAAGGATTTCTAGATTCTGCCATGAGCTATGAACAACACGACTGTAAGGACTCCGACGATAGGGTGAAGGAGGTGGTGTGAATATAGAAACTGCATTTAAGGCTAGGTCTTTGAGCGGCACAGCGCAACTGGCCCAAAGACACAAAGAACATGTCAATTCTCCTCTACCATCGTTGCTGCCAGTTCAAGTGAAGAACGGTTGACATGCCTCTGTGAATCAGTAGAGCTTGGCATTCTCTGCTGTCCTAGCCCAGTACATTAATGGGAGAGACTACCAGCCTCAGTTCTTCCCACAGCTGGTTCTAGTCCTCCTCTTATTGGGTATCCAGTATCTGCTGAACAAGAATACAGTAGTTCCAGAAGAATAATGGTAGAGGGGAACTTACTCTACTTAGTTATCAATAGGAGGGAAGAGGAATGGCTGTCCTATCGGTTCCCCGAGTCAAGGTACAGTTTATCAGAAGGAGATAGGACACTTGTGACCACTTATTCCAAGAGATTTGAAAAAGCCCTCATAAACGCTGCGTATCTCGAGAAGCGGTATATCTTATTCTCCGCCCCACGCGAGCGTTATGGCAACAGTCATTGGGCTTAGTCAGTCAGTGTCTTGCCAGCCTCACCCGAGGCGATCTCTGGTTTTTTCGTGGCAGTATCCAGAGAAAAGCGAGTTACCCCACAGAAGCTGAGTGATGAATAAAAAAGTGTGCAGGTGATTATAGGTTTTATTCAGTTCACTTGACCACTTATTAAAAATTATTCGGTATGCTCTGGGGATAATTAGGAATCCTTAGCATTGGTCAATTGGACAAAAAAATATAACGTCGACATGTTTCTGCTCTGTCGGCCCGAGGGTCTAAGAGCTTTCGTCAGGACAAATAAACAGGAAAACACAGAGTGATTAAAAAGTGATGCCACAATTATGACATAAAGGGACTCTATTATTTAATAGTCTTACCCTTGAAGGTTTTCAAATACCTAGGGATTTAAGAGAAATGTTAAAGAATGGGGGTAACTAATGGCCATTTTACTATTTCATATTAGAAAAGTGGTCTTTAAGACATGCATTGTGTCAATATGCTTATTGCATAATTTCTACAAACATTAGTGTAAGAAAACACACAACAAATATGACATTGTGGTGAGTTAAAACAAGGGGAAGAAACGGCGATATCACAGCAGTGCACAATTAAATTTATGGTAATGTAACACGACAACTGCATTTTTTTGTCTCTGAGAGGGCCCCTTTTGTTACATAACAATTGTCCGCTTTCTCTCTCCATGATTGAACATGGTGAAAACGCCATCGAAAGCGTGCTCCTAGCGTCCAGGAGGCAGAGCCAGCACAAGACGCGGAACACGCTTCGAGAGCGGGTGAGTGTTTCCACCTCTACCGCCGTGTATCAGGTACCGGCACACATCCTAATCACAACCCGTTTTTGATGTTTCTGCAGCCTGTATCCTCCTGCTGAAATGCGGTAGATTTCTTTTTAAGGTAAGACCTCTTCACGAGGTACAATGCCTATTTATGAATAAGAGCGACTTTGCATTTCCATCGTCCCTCGCTACAAAAGCGCTCTTAGTAAACTAATCGTGTTACATTACCATAAATTTAATTGTGCACTGCTGTGATATCGCCGTTTCTTCCCCTTGTTTTAACTCACCACAATGTCATATTTGTTGTGTGTTTTCTTACACTAATGTTTGTAGAAATTATGCAATAAGCATATTGACACAATGCATGTCTTAAAGACCACTTTTCTAATATGAAATAGTAAAATGGCCATTAGTTACCCCCATTCTTTAACATTTCTCTTAAATCCCTAGGTATTTGAAAACCTTCAAGGGTAAGACTATTAAATAATAGAGTCCCTTTATGTCATAATTGTGGCATCACTTTTTAATCACTCTGTGTTTTCCTGTTTATTTGTCCTGACGAAAGCTCTTAGACCCTCGGGCCGACAGAGCAGAAACATGTCGACGTTATATTTTTTTGTCCAATTGACCAATGCTAAGGATTCCTAATTATCCCCAGAGCATACCGAATAATTTTTAATAAGTGGTCAAGTGAACTGAATAAAACCTATAATCACCTGCACACTTTTTTATTCATCACTCAGCTTCTGTGGGGTAACTCGCTTTTCTCTGGATACTGCCACGAAAAAACCAGAGATCGCCTCGGGTGAGGCTGGCAAGACACTGACTGACTAAGCCCAATGACTGTTGCCATAACGCTCGCGTGGGGCGGAGAATAAGATATACCGCTTCTCGAGATACGCAGCGTTTATGAGGGCTTTTTCAAATCTCTTGGAATAAGTGGTCACAAGGGAACTTACTCTATCCTATTTCAAGTCTGTAAACTACCCGGAGAATACAAGTAGTGGATAGCAAGGCAGTAAATTGATTCATAATGCATCTTCACTTTACGATATTCCCATTACAGACCCTTGTGCCAGGTGGTTCGGTCAGAGGACATACTGGCTACCTAGACCTTACAAGACACTTACCTCCACATGGCCACTCATGCATATTCACATCAATATTTATGTTCTGGAGTAAACAAATAGAATTTCCATTCTTCGGTACTTCCTTTCGCTCTCATTCCAATGGATGCCACCAAGGGACTGGCTCATAAGGTGGATCAATTTCGGTACAATAAATATATATATTTCTGTTTGTTAAAAGGGAGGCAATGGCCAAGAAATGCCAACATCTTTGTTACCTTGGGCCCATGTGCACTGAAAAGCATTAACCTTGTCTAGTATGCCAATACGCCTCTTGCTTGGAATGGTTTGAGAACACGAGTTTGATATTTCCTGAAATCTAAAGCTCAGCATCCTAGCGTAAGCATCCCATTTATCTGTTGATGAAAGTACCCAATCCCTCTTTCTCGCCAGTTTGATTGGAAGATAATTGTTTATTGTGTTCAACCCAATGAATGGACCTATTTGCATCAGAAGAGAATCGAGAAGAGAATCGGGCAGAGGATGTAGCCTTACAGCTAGAGAGGTCAACCACGAACCTGGAGAACCGGGTTTGAGTATCGGCAACGACGCTCAACATCCTGTGATTCAGGCAAATCACTTAATCTCCCCGTGCCTAACATAAATAAATGTGTCCTTCTGTAACAAAACTGGTGCTCATGTAAATCGCTCCGATACCGGATTCCTCTGGTCTAGATCGCGCTATATAATACTCTAAAAAAAATAATTAAATATGCTGCCCATTTTCTCTACTGTCTCCGCAATCAGTGGAAGAGTCCAGCCCAAAAGCTGACTGCATCCTTTCGTCCATTACTTTTGGTCAGCAGGGTCATGTTACAGGTCCATGCAGAGAAGGGATAGGTTTTGCTAGTGATTTTGCTCTGGCTCCAAGGAACACGGTTTGCTCTGCTATAGAACCTAGCTCAAGGATCTCTTACAGTTTTGTGTCTCCCCTACAGCCAATTCACCATCTTCTTTTTTCCAGAATTCAGATATGCCTCTATCATAGAGTCAGGAAGCAAAAAAGATAACTGTATAGAGTAAGTGCTGTACCTGAAATGCAATCTCCAGTCCTGACGTCCCTCTACTCTTGGGCCTTTCCTGGACTAAACTATCAAGATTCATCCAGATGTGGTTATAGGGGTCTATGTCCCAGGTCATGTGAAGCTTCATCTGGTGTGATTTTTACATGGCAAAGACACAGGTTTGTCTTGGTATACAAAATGGGTACGAGAAAATTATAACAAAAGATATGAGAAGAACAAAAATACATAAAAAACAAGTAATTATGTTCTTTATAGTTTTTGTCCTTCTAAAAAAGGCAGTGGGCATAGTTACGATTAGGGCCAGCATGATCGGAAGAGGCATCTTAGCAATCATGAGGAATTGATGGAGGTTAGGGTGTATGTGGTATGGGAAGGTAGAGGGGTTTATGACTGAAATGGAAGCACAAACTTCAGGTGGATTTATATATATCTACCACTGCCTTAGAGACATTCAGATAAGATAAAAATAATGACTTTACTGTGCCAATGGAGTGTATCGTACACTCCAAAGCATGCCTTTAGCTAGTATTGTACACTCCAAAGCATGCCTTTAGCTAGTATTGTACACTCCAAAGCATGCTTTTAGCTAGAGTCCAGCGAGTTCAATCCACTACTCCCTATATATCTACATCTGTTACTTTGCTCCCCCTGCAACAACTTCTTGCACACTTTACATTGATGACTGGTGACCTTCAGAAATAATTTTTAAATCCAGTGACCCCCTTAATTGTAAGGTAGCAAGGGGTCACCTGGAGACATGGGAGGAGGTTCTATCTCATATCTTAGCACATGCCTCTGGATCTCAATCAGACATATCACCAGAAGCATCACTCACAATATCAGTTTCAGAAATCTGCCCAAAATTTGTTTCATTAATAATTTTTGAGAAGCTTATAAGTTGTGTGGAGAAATAAATATCATATGTTCACCAATTCGGGTTCACCTTCATCACCAAGATGTCTTTATAAGGTGAAAATGTTGCATAATCAACAAACCACAGTATAAAGTAATGTTAGATGACATTACCAGCCAGTAGTGAGGTTCTTTAATTTCGACTCCATCTTACATTCGCCGCCATTTTGTGTTGCCTTTACACAGACTGCTCGATGAACGAAGTGTCTCTGCCCTTTTGGACTGCAACGTGTCAAAAAAACCTCCGTCCTTGTTTTGAAACCAATCTCAGATACCGGCCGGCCTAACTAATCCTTGTCTGGACTACCTAATCCCCGTATCAACTATCTGTTAGCCTTTAGTATTCTTCTCTTGCCGTATCTTATCTTTTGGCCTTCGCTATTCTCTCCCTGTGTTTTCCCATTTCACAACCTTTCTTTTGAAGCATACAGACATGTCCTGCCATTGCAACACTGAACTATGGGTACCAGTATTGATTAACTCTGGGGGGCTGGATAACACAACATGTAAGCAGAGAGCATTCTGGTTGCACAACACCTTGTTTTCAAACTCTTCTGATTGGCTAAAACTTTGTGCATTGGGTGTATGTTTGTACAGATGTATTTTGGCTATAAAAGACTGTGAGCCACGGAGAAATTTGTCAGTCTACTGAGAACCTACTTGATGTACTTCTTGGACAACTGTGCTTAGATGCAGCTAATAAACTTGGTTTTCTACACCAACAGAATATTCCGTGTCTCTGTGCAACAAGGCAGGTGAACTCCAAGATTTCAGGCGTGCCCTGCGCCACCAGGCCCAAAGGCCCGGTTCTTCAGTAGTGATCAGAGGATTTGAGGGTATTGGGGATTTGATCTTAAAAGGGAGAGTATTGCATAGAGTTCTGCACACATTTTATAGACAAGGGTATTGGGGAGCTCCACCAGGACGGATGGAGGGGAAGTGATAGGCACACAGAGCTATTTGGCATAGTTAATTCTCTTTTAAAGATGTTGAACAGAAGTGCGGGCTGCGGTGCAACATGGCTTATACTAAATGTAAACAAAGCGTGATGGCGCAGTCAACACTGGACACACCACAGCATTTAATTTTACTTTGAGACATGCTGCATAGAATCCCGCGCTGCTGTGCAATAGTTTAACAAAAATACTGACAATGCCAATAGGTCTTGCATAGGCCAAACCTATTGGCTTTGACACTGCTAGTTAGTATACATGACAAAAACCGTATTGAAGCAGGAGTGTCGAAAGCCAAAAAGTACTGACTAAATGCCCAAGTGAGATACACAAGATATGGTGCCCTGGGAGAGACTGAAATGAATTAAGAGGAAGAGTAGTTTATAGGGGGTCTCAAGGTGGACTGGTAGATTGGCCAATGGGAAATTTATTGATGAGGTAAGAAGGGTACTACAAGAAGGGCAGGGAAGGATAAATAAGGGGAGCAGGAGAGTGAGTGAGATATTAGGAAATGAATGAACACATAATGTGTATCTTAGTTGAGAAACCAGTGGAAACCCCTTGATAGATATATTGGGCAAACACAGCATAAATTGCAAGGCATAGTGACCTTGCAGGAACGTGCGGGTGGAGGAAGCACATGAGTATGTCTCTGAATCTGGCGTAATATAGGGTAGAGGTAAGAGTGGAGGAACGAGCATCCAAAATGCCAATCACCTAACGAAGACAACATCTACAGCTTCAAAAACCCTCCACGAGTTTCCTTGGGGAAAGTTAGACAGCATTATAGAGCAATAAGAGATCTGATGAATAACCTGAGATGGAACATGATAAACCATTCAGACGACTCTACCCAGCACAGTCATGAGTGTGCTCTTCATTCTCGTTACTGATGGGCCGGAGAAAGGCTAGAAGTGGGCCTACATCAAAGCAACAACCAAAGATGGTGCACAATGCGCTCTTGTACATGGGCAAATGCACTTCCCCACCACTTCCCCACCACTAACTCTGGGTGCATAGTCTACAGTGAAATGTTCTAAGGAATAGGCTTTCTAGACCCCCGGGCACTAAAGATTTTGGCAATGTGGGAACACAAGGTAGATGGCCAGTTGGACGGCAACCACCACGCAACCCACTAAGCCGTACTTGAGTGTGATGTGTTTCAGGTAACGATCATTAATATGAAATATCGCAGGGATAATTAGCGAAACCCAAACCCTCTTTCACATTAGAAGGCCACAGTCACGAATCCTAGGAAACAATGGGTATATTTAAAAAGATTTATTTTAAAATCAAAATAACATAAGAGAGCACACAAAATGTGCAATAACTGTTATAAAGACAAACAGAAATGCAGCTGCTATGTTTACGAGTAATGCAAACATTGATTTGTGAACTAGAAATAAAATAATATACCCTACCCAACAATACAATGCAACAGAATATGTGTTCAATTATGATATTGTTAAGTCCATGTCACTTTAAGGATTAGAGCTGGTGCACTTACCTAGAGCAGCTAAAAGGAATAACAAAGTGGATACTGCGGCCGTGCCATAAAACATGATGCTGATATTGTGTCCCATCAGACTGACGTCATCGGGTGTGTTTGGAACTAAAACAGGCGGCAGAAGGAAGCCAACAGCGGTGCCCAGCTGAAACATAAAATGGAACATCGCGTGAGCACGAGCACTCAAGAAGACCACTTCATACAGGGCGATCAAGCAGCAATTGTAAAGGAAAGCATTCAGTGGGAAGAGCAGAGAACGAATGCTGCTTTTCATCTCGTTTACATTGCAATATTTATCCTGAAGAGCTCGTTCTGAACCCCATTGGAAGAGGATCTCAAAATCACAAATATCCAGCATCAGAACTACAACAACTTCTGTAGTTAATCTGACTCTCGACATTCACAGGCACACTCTTTCCAAAAGATCCTTGCATTCCTGGGAAGAGATTGGTGTGGTTATCGCCTCGGGCCATATGTATCAAAGTTCCGTTTTGCGAATTCTAAATAGCGATTGTTAAGGAATCGCTATTTAGAAATCGCAAAACGGGATGTATGTAAATAATCTTCTTCGAATTCACAAATAAAGAATATTTTCCCATGCATTCCTATGGGCCAGGAGGCCCATAGGAATGATTGTGAAATGCATTTCATTTTGCGATTCGCAATTTGCTATTCGCAAAATGAGATTGATTTCATGGGTGTAGGGGTGTCTCAAGGACAACCTGCTGCACCCCTGAAATCAGCATGTGTGTGCATATGGCGCACATACATGCCCTATGGGCATGTATGTGCGTCACATGCTACATTAAAAAATGCCAATTAGTGCATTTTTAAAAGAAATCGCAATTTACCACCAACTGAAAGTTGGTGGTAAATTGCGATTTCTTAAGCTAAATTCGCTATAGTAAAATGCTTCATACATAGCATTTAAGGAATCGCAAAATTGCAATTCCTTAAATGCTATAGCAAAATAAGGAATCGCAAATTTTTGCGATTCCTTAAGATGCGATTTTTTAATACATATCAAAAAATGCAAAACAGCCTTTTGCGATTCGCAAAAGCCGGAATTCGATACATATGGCCCATAGGCAGAACACCGAGTCCTGTTACAATTACCCACTGTGCTACTCATAGCAGTGAATAACCAGATTCCGAATCGGATGTTCACGCTAGTGACGGTCGGTGAAAGCCATGGAAAACAAAGCAATAATGGATGAAAACTGCAGAGAATCAACAATTTAGTTCTAAGCTTTGGGTATCAAGAGCTCTGCATTACCACTACCAGCTCACCCTTTTTTCGGTCTGGGCCAACTGGTATTATTGTTTCAAAAGATACAAATAATAGACTTTGCTACTCCAAGGAGATTATATATACATCTCATCTCATACTTTTGGCAGTGTGGTGTGTCATTTTATCTCCTTCTGGGTGCTTGCAATGCATGAGGGGCTATTTTACATCTCAAAAGTACTCTGATTCCTCATACACTAATTCTTTATCTCATATGCACATTGTATACAGAAATAAGAATTTTTTTTTTCACTGCAGCAGACTTGTCAGTCAGGGGTCGAATGCAAACTATTGGTTGTAACAATGCTTGTTGATCCTCTTGTAGGTAAAATGTCACTGTTTGCTAAAGAGAATAGCTTAACGTGCATCTGTGAGTGACGTCAAAGGTGACTAATCATATCATTCAAGTGAGTTCTAGGAAATAAATCTTTTCTTTTCAGGAAGGGTTTGCCAACCATGCAGGCAGTCACACTACAGAAAATGGACAGAAGTAACACAGTTTTCTTATATAAAAAAATACAGATGTTTCACTGTATTAATGTTCATTAATTATGGAGAAACTCTAAGCTAAGACACATTTCAGATCATCGATGTTCATAGGAATAGGTGATACATGCTGAAGGTAGTTGAATCTTTTGTTCCTGTAACAGGGTGATGGGAAAACAAAGACATGGCCCTGTTTTTTTCTCGCCCAGCTCTGTGTACTTTAGGCTACCATGTGCCAGGACACATTCCCTTGAACAAAGGGTGTAGGAGTACTGACAAGCATTAGGTTTGTACTGGAAGGGGGCCTTTGAGGACAAAATTGAGACCGTAATACTTTGACCACTTTGTATGTGTGCTGTATACTGCAGCACTCGTGCAAAGGTGGAGACTTGTAAAACGTGGTCCACGGTTGCGCATGCCTCTAAGAGGCGTACTTTTTGGTACAAATGCCTGCCTACAACTTGGACCATCCATACACCACCCATGGCACGCCCCCTTGATGCAAAGTAGAGCTAAGTAGTAGATAGCCAAACTGTGAATTACTTAATGCAACTTTCCAATGCAACTCATGATTTGTGTTGGAAAGTAAATCCTACCACAACACTTTGCACTGGGTTTGCCTAACTTTTGCAATGCAAACCCAATGCAAAGTGTTAGTAAAGCTGAACATTAGTAAATTAGAAAAAAACAAGTGCCGTCAAATATATATTTTAGTAATTTGGAAATCAGATTACCTAGTGCAAAAAAGAAGTTTCTATTAGAAGGACGCACTCCAGAACTCAGGATTAATCACTCAGGAACAATTTTAAAAAAAAAGAAAAGAGGGAATTAATAAGGTAAAATTAAGAAAGGTTGGGAACGTCATTCCCAATAGATCGCTCCCACTTCAACAACTGTTTTGCGTACACAGTACCACAAATGTTCCCTCTTTTTGAGCAAGCTTTCCTGTTCTCGTTGCAAGGTTTTTTCCGGGCAAAATAGAAAAAGGAACAAATTCCGATGAGCAATACATTTTGCAATAACTGAAATCCCTTTTGGTATTTACAAGGAGTTTTGAATAAGGCACTAAGTGTCTTTTCATAGATCCCACCCGACATTGTTTGAATTTCCCTGCAGCTCTTGCGCATTGCTCGGATCTGCTGACGGTGAAATGAAACAACGCTGCAAAGAACATCTCTATTGTCACCATCAACACCACCCATGATAACATCAAATATAGGGGCATCGGCAAAACATCAACAGTGACGACACTGTATACATCACAGACGATACCAACCAATATTGGCCACAAAGTGCACACATACTTTTAACTGTGGTGAAGTGAGGCCACTCTTATCTGTACTGCACTACAAATCAAACAGAAACTGTACTTTTGTTCCAGATCAGAGTAAATGTGCTGCAATAAATCTCTGCCCTGCCCTAACCTGCTCTCTCTTCCTTCACCCCAGTCATGTTATATTTAGTGCTTTAACTTCCACTTAGAACAGAGTTCAATCTCAGCAACACAGAATGTTCTTACTATTAAGGTTACTGGATCATTCCTTGCCAACAAGAACCCAAAGCTGTGCTGTCCTATTACAATACAATGAGTTCAGGTAGGGGAGTTCAAATGGATCAACTCAAGACAACCAGGAGTACAACTCCCAGAATGCCGTAGGCTGTTAAACGAAAAGCCAGGGCTGGAGCATCGATTCTTATGTTACATGGAGTCCTCTGGGTAAACCCTGCATCAAACAGCTGACAGAATCTGACTCTTTTTTTTATGTAAAACGTTTTATTGAGGTTTACTCAGTCAAACAAGAAAACAACCCACCTGAAGCGTGATGCAACCGCGTCATCTCATAAACGTATCAGATATCAACAATAGTTCGACAATATATGCATTCGGGCAGACTGATCCCCACAATTTACAGCTAGAATGGCAGAGGTGAGAGCCCTTGCCTTCTACTCATGAAAGTGGTCTGTAATATTTACCTTTTTGGAAGCTGGCAGCCAAACTCGCTTGATTTCCAAAGGTAATCTCAGCTGATTCTCAGGCTAGTGGCAGCGCCTGGGGTCGGTTTGGAGGGTCCCGGTCACTGTGTTGGAGAGCTGCTACGTGGTGGGAGTGTGTGATTTTACTCCACTGGACTTTCTTAAAAAAACGGCGATTTTACCGAAATTGTAATTTTAAAGTGCACTAACCTGCTTTTTGTTGTGCAGGGTCCCACTAACACCCCTGCTCCTCCATTGCCCTCCCTCGTGAATTCCAGCCGGTCTCTCGGGGCCGAGAGGAGAGGGCGAGCCGCCATCTTGGGGAGGGGTGTCCCACGAGCCTGGCCGGAGTTAGCGGTCCAGTGCTCGCGTGGGAAAGACTATAATTGGCAATGTGTTTCTGGAAGCGCAGCGGACGAGCGCAGCGGGCGCGCCGGTGGCGCGCCGAAGGCGCGCCTAAGGCAAGCCCGTCTGCGCCCGTCCGCGGCCAGACGGGGCTAGGGGCACGTCCTTATGCCCGCCGATTCATCTATTCTGCCAATGATCTTGTGGCATTACAGGGCCAGTGGCCTTTGGCGGATGCCACTATTGCTGATATTGAATCTCTTGGTCTTAGTCCCTCTACTCACGAGCCAGTCCCTGCCCACTTGGCCCCTTCTATTCGTTGCTCGACCCAGCTGCCTCCCGGCCTTAATGCCTCGCCATTCCGCCCTTTATCCATTTTTTTACTTAATACGAGGTCGGCGGTTAGGCACTGCCAGGACCTGTTTGTCCTGCTTGAGGTACAGAAGCCAGATATATTATTTCTGACCGAGACCTGGTTTAGCGAATCGTCCCTGCCCTCTCTATTGGCTACCCTTCCTCCATCCTATGTTGCCCTACGCTCAGATCGTCCGGCTGGCAAAGCGGGGGGTGGAGTGGCTATTATTGCCCGGTCTGACCTTAACATGCAACTACTCCCATCACCCCCGATTATTCCCACAGATCATCTTGTAGTTTCTTTTCCTACTTTATCTCCCCCTCTTACCTGTCTATTGGTATATCGTCCGCCCCAGCTGTCACCTTTATTTTTGCCCTCCATACAGGATCTGTTGGCCACCTTAGTGGTCAACCATGCCTCGGTCCTTGTACTTGGGGACTTTAATTACTGGCCCACTGACGCTCAAGAATGTACTTCTTCTAAACAGTTCTCTGAACTTCTTTTGGCCTTGAACTTGGTCTCCCACGTCCAAGTTCCTACACACAAACATGGTCACGTGTTGGACCAGGTCTGGTCCCTCAATTGTTCTATTTCATCCATTTCTGTTTCCCCTTGTCCGTGGTCGGATCACTTTTTAGTTGCCTTTTCCCTCCATTACAGGTCAGCGGCGAAAGTTCCATTAGCCAAAAACACCTGGGCACGTAACTGGGGTCGTGCTGACCTCCAGTCTTTGTCATCCTCCCTACTGGACTCCTCGCCTAAGCTGACAGGCCTCTCCTCTTCATCCCAAGCCGCCATCCTTAACACCTGGCTTGCCAGGGGATGCGACTTGGTAGCTCCCCTACGTCGGATATCAACTAGACGTCCCAACGAATCCAATCGCTGGTTTAACGAAGAGTTAAAGGAGAAGAAGCTTGCTCTTAGGCGAGCAGAGAGGCTGTGGAGAAGGGAATACTGTCCTACATTGAAAGTTAGATACACCATCCTCCTGGGAGAGTATAAGAGAGCTATACTCGATGTAAAGACTGCTTATTTTTCCGCCAAAATTTTGGTGGCAGAAAACAAACCCAGAGAGATTTTCTCCATAGTTCATGACCTGGCCTACTCGGACAGGGCATCTCTCAAACCCCTGCCTACTCAACATTTATGTGATTCCCTTAATTCTTATTTTTTGGATAAAATAACCAACATTAAACTAAATATTCCTCCTCCTTCCCCGGCCTTCGTTGATCCTTCCCCCCCTATTGCCCGGTCTTCCCTCACTTCCATTCCTCCGCTCACTGAGGATGCGTTTCTGGCCATTCTCCCAAAAGTTAAATCGGGCTCTCCGACGGACGTCTGTCCAGCCCGCATCCTCAAACACATTTATACTGTTTGTCCCTTGCCCCCTCTTACTTTTCTTAACAATTCCTTGACTCAAGGGGTGGTGACTCCTTCCCTAAAATCTGCCACTATAGTGCCGATCCTCAAGAAAACGGGGGCTGACCCTTCCGCTCCAGCCAATTATCGTCCAATCTCGTTGCTGCCCTACCTGGGCAAGGTGCTGGAGCGGTATGTAACAACGATTTTCAGCTCCTTCATTGAGGAGAACGGCGCCTTAGCGCCCCGACAAGCAGGATTCCGACCAAGACACTCCACGGAGTCCGTTGTGGTGTCGGTCCTTAACAACCTTAGGGAGGGAGCAGACCAAAACCATCATCAGGCCCTGGTGCTCCTCGATCTCTCCGCCGCCTTCGACACGGTGGACCATTCCATCTTGTTGTCCCGTGTCGGAGCGGCGGGAATCGGGGGCTCGGCCTTGGTCTGGCTCTCCTCCTTTTTAAGGGATCGCACCCAGGCGGTCCGGCTGGGAGACTTTTCGGCTACCTCATTACCTGTCACTTGTGGTGTTCCTCAGGGCTCTTCTCTTTCCCCTCTCTTGTTTAATCTCTACATCTGTCCTTTGATTTTTGCTCTGCAGCAGCTGGAGGTCACCGTTTTTAATTATGCGGATGACCTCCAGCTTATCTTCAATCTTTCCTCTTCTTCTCATTCTATTTCTAATTTTCAGTCAGTTATGGTTTTCATCAGGGACTGGATGAATCACAACCACCTAAAGTTGAACCCGGACAAGACCGAGTTGGTCCTCACGGGTGGTTGCTCCAGTCCCTGGAATTCTCTATTCTGGCCTTCTTCTTTTGGGCCCCCTCCTTCCCCTTCTGCCTCAGTCAAGACATTAGGTGTCACGCTCAATAATCAACTCACTCTTCACTCACAAGTCAGTCATGTGGTTTCTTCTTGCTTTCTCACACTTCGCACTATTCGCACTGTTTCCCGTTTTTTTTCTTTTCCGGCACTCAAGTTGATTATGTCCGCTCTTGTTGTCTCCCGGCTGGACTACGCGAATGCCCTGTACAACGGCATTCCAGCGTATAGCCTACGGAAACTCCAGCTGGTTCAAAACCAGGCAGCCCGACTTATTCATGGCCTTTCCCGTTCGCATCACTGCACTCCTCTTCTAAAAGCACTTCATTGGTTGCCCGTCAAAGAGAGGGCCTTGTTTAAGTTGGGTTGCATGGTTTTCCACTCACGGCGGGGCTTGGCTCCCGCCTTCATTTCTTCTATGATTAGGGAGTATATCCCCACTCGAGAGCTTCGCTCTTCGTCTCAGTCCTTGTTGGTGGTCCCCCGCTTTAAGCGCAAGAAGTGGGGCGGGTCGAACTTTTCCACGCTGGCACCCACCTTTTGGAACTCTTTACCGGACCACCTAAGACTGGCAACACACTACCTTCCTTTTCGGAAAGACCTCAAAACTTTTCTTTTCAAACAGGCCTTTCCTCTGTGATATGCTCTCACTTTTCTTTAGGTCCACCAGTCGTCTGGTATGGTAGTCACGCTTCCCCATTGTCACCCTGCCCTCCACAGCGCCAAGAAACTGCTAGTGAATGTTGCGCTTAATAAATATTTTAAATTTAAAAAATTTAATTTTAATCAAAACTGAGACTAAAAAAGCACAATTCTGCCCAAGTGCTCCCATGTCCTTAAATTCCCATCTCTGTAACCTTTGGCTGATTCACTGTCAGTTCACATGCACAACATATCACCATGAGTCCATGCATGCCTTTGCTTGAAGAGCTTCCCAAAAATGTAATGTTTTGAACATCTTTACCTGTAGCTTTTAAAAATGTAAGAGGAAGGAACCCTTTGCCAGGTGCAAAGCGTTTTTATGGAGAGCATAAAATGTTTCAGCATAAAAGTTAAGAGAAGACAAATATAGGGATTAGAAAAGAGGACATTACTGACTCTCTCAGCGTTTCCTTATGATCCTGTTCGAACAGCTGCATAACATTTTGATGCAACCCAGGTATGTGTCTGCTGCCTATAGTTTACTGTGCATTTTTCATCATTTCTATACACATGCATGCATTCACTTCTTGATATAGCTCAATCTCTTTCTTAAATCCTTGGCAAGCACTGAACGCCTCATAGATCTCCTAAATTAATGTATGTATTGGCAGCACCAAGAAGGCAGATTATTTATGTCTCAGGTATGCTAACATTCTGTGCTTTAACATATGTCCCTGGGTAATCCCATCTTTTTTTAAAGATATCCATGAACATTTGTGAGGCTTCAATATGAATCAATTGGAAGGTTTTAATCCCAACTGTACCTGTAGCTTAACTTGATTTCTAACACATGCTGGACCCATTAAACCCACTGGTGAGTCTCCAATTAACCGCAGCTTTTCTTCTCTTTAGCTCGAATCAGGCGTCTGGGTACACCAGCACTCTCATCCAATCGCACAAAGCCTCTTTCTGATACCCTCTTTATCATCTGCAATTCCCCAGCACCACCCTCTCTGTTAAAGCTCTCTTCTATGTACAGTCCTCTTGTCTTGTGTACAGCCAGAAGACCTCTCTGAGAAATAATTCCAGTCAACAAACTTACAAAAACACCCAAAAAAAGGTACAGAAAACTTGGACTTGCTATTTAGTGTTTAGATCAAAGTGTTTGATCTGATCTTCCACCATGCAATACAACGCATGCAATATAATGGGGTATACGATTATATGTGATGGAGTGTTGTTGATCCTACGGATGAAGGCACATCCGTCGTCGTCCATCAAGTCTTAACTTTCCATTCAGGAAGTTCATCATTAGAGTTCTCAGTTCTTCAGTTACCTCCATTAATCCTGATGTGTTAAAACAAGCGCTTTGGTCGCCTATAAAGCATTTTACACCCTATCCATCTTGGTTTCCAGATTACAGATGGTACCTGCAGAGCCATTGAGATATTAAAAGACATCAGCAGCGGACTCTGGTCCGGTACGATTTCTAGAGCCTGTTTTCTGCTCTTGCACACAAAAATCACAGCCTCCAACCTGTACACCATGTCTATCACTAAAGGTCCCATATGGTCATGGTTCTTGCTGAGGGCCTTCTCCCTTCATTAACCCCTGCTTCTCATATGCTCTGCTCTCAGTATTCATCTGATCTTACAGAATTCCGCTCTGCTTGGTTTGTAGCACATGTATCCGAAAAACAAAGGCTCACAAGGTACCAGGCCTAAAAATATATTCAAGAACAACAATATTTCTCTTCGGCAATATAAGAATATTTAATAATTTGTAAGCACAATGGCATATGGAACTGAGGTAGGATGCCGAAGGAGAAACTTTATACAGAGCACAATAAAGAGATCTTACTTTGTCCACGAGAACTATTTTTGTTGAATATATGGTTTGTCGCACAGGCAACAACCTAGTCTGGGACCTCTACAATATTGTCTTCCCTGAATGAGTTCTGTCTGCAAAGGAGTGTTGGCAGGATGGGAGGAAAGGACTAATTTCCAAGCTCGTGTTAGAGGGTTCCCTCAAAGTCCTGATGTGCCAACTAGTTTCGTTAGGAGTGTCTTTCCCGCTGGACTAACAGTCAATATCTGAAAATATATCTCACACACCGCATCTGCTGTAATAATAGTTTCATACAGTAGGCCTCTCCTAATATTCAAGTTTCACATTGATTACCACTGCAGCAGTGACCAGAAGCTGGCATGATTCAGGACAAGAAAGGCTCAGTGTGCACATTGTGAATTCGCATTCCATGAACCCACTCCTCTTCAGTTTCTCTCTGCTATCTCAGTATGTGGGAGGTTTGCTTTGTTTGCTAAACCTTTCACTACAAAATCTCACGCCAGAGTAGATACAGTCACATGACTCCATTGTCACATTCTGTAAGACATTCCTTGACGTCAGCGAGTACTTGTAAAACATATCTTTCTTTCCCACCAATGATTCAGGCTGCTTCTTAACTAGGAAACGTTAACTTGTCAACACAGCCTGAAGTCAGCTCCCTTGACAAACACACTATCTGGTTCTTTTGTAAGAAAGGAATCTGGTGGAAGTCCTTGTGCTTTGTAATCCATGCTAATGTAACTGGATCGGGGGGTAAAATTCCCAGTTTAAGTAAAACTTTATTAAAGTTAATAGAAACTATAAAATCACAACAAAAGCTCATACAAACAGTTTAGACCTTGAGGTTAAAGAGAGATGAACATTTTTACCGGGGAAGGATCGCGTGTTACATTCCCAAATTCCCAGTCTAAAAACCACATTAGGAAATTAGAACACAATATTTTTTTTTATTTTTTTTATTTATTTATTTATTTTATTTTAATTTTTTAATTTAAACTGGATAACCTTTACCGCCCAGGTCGTTGAACCAACATGTACTGTCTCCTACACGAAATTCAATCACTATCGCTCTTAGTGTTATATTTGTCTCATCCGCACAAACCCACTTCTGTCAGCCAAAAGATCAATACAGATTTTTCTCATCGTAGTATTTAACTCTGTCCATGTTCCTTTCCCCACATAAATTACTGAGACCCTATTCCGCTACTCCCTTATTTTGAGAGCAAAAAACATATTTACTTCACCCAAGCTTTCCAGGGTGGCTTCCAGATTTCAACCCTTCAGCCTATTTGTCCCTCTGCACTGGCACACCCTTTCTGGTGACATGGGAGCCACCATCTCTCTCAAAGTTCACGACGGTTTTCAAAGCTCATTGCCTTCAAAGAGAATTCTCTGGGAAATCACGAGTATACTCAGCTCCATCCAATTATGAACATGGCTGCCCTTACGCCAAAAAGAATGGCACATAATGTGTAATATATATCATACAAATTTAACATTCACACACGCTTCTAGGTCATATTCTTTGTCTCTATGCAGCAAATGCTAACCATTACAATTTCCCACTATGTAAGCATGCAGTTACATAGCATGCATGTGCTCAATTACCATGTTTTAAGTCCAGCGTACAGACAGCTATAGCTGTGAGAGGAAGGCCACATGCTATTAATATACTACTAGATACATACAGCATAGACATGCAGTACAGAGTGGGATCTTGGTCATCCCAGTTAAACCACTGGAGGTTGACATTGCTTAAGGATTGCCATTGGACTGACAGGCTGTCCTTAAAGCCATGGCATTTTGAGGAAGCTTACGAGCTTTGTGGTGGAATTTAATTAGTGCCTCGTGGTCATCTCTATGTATCCCTGCCCCCACTCTCTGTGACCTCCCGAGTTACCCCAATGCACGATGTAGAGTCTAGCGCTGCCTTCTGCCACCACTTGGGCATTTGGCTTTGTCAGTGCTCATTAAATTATGTCACAAGAACAATAGAAACAAGGATCCAACGGCGGACTCCTAGTGCCGCACAAGCCTCAGTGTGGTCACCCCAGGTGTAATCAAATATCAATTGGTTGGGTAGTGTGCACAACCTGCTCCTGCAACTGCCGTTGAAGGCTGCAACCCGCCAGCTCGGGAACCAATACTAGTAAAGCAATGGAGCGATGCACTACCAGGGTATAGTGGTATTCAATAATGAAGCACGACCAGTTACTTCGTTGGTACCATCTTTATTCCAATAGATCAAAATCAACAGAAAACAAACATAAGCCAATGCGTTTCGTTCATGGAAATGAACTTCGTCAGGGCAATAAGTTAATGTCGAAAGCCTTCACAAGTGGTTAACAATAAGGTCCAATCAACCTCAATCTGTAGTCATCGATGCAATTGTAGCTTGGGCCACCATGATAAGGGACGACAGCGAGAAGATCTAACCTGAAGCTTTACCCACTGGATACTGTTGTAATCTGAACATTACACTTTTTAGGTAATTGCAGCTTTACACAGGCATTTCCACGCAAGAAGGGTAATATAGGGATACGGTTTCTCCCCCTCCCCCTCCCCCTTCATATATTTTATTCTTTTGAATCACACTACTGTATACACATAATTTATACATTAGCGGCAATGATTCTATGTAGATAGTGAACTCAATAGATACTTGCTAAATAGTTCCTTGGTCCTGAAGAATCGCCTGTTAATGGACAATAGCGAGAAACATGTTGACCGAACAATAGCACACACTAGAAGGTCCCTGGAAGCATAATATTCCAGCGTTTACCCTCTAGAATCTATTTTAATTAGAGCAGGGGACCGTCAGAATAAATTGTTCCCTGGTACCCTGAGCTTTATTTTAACCACCCGACACGTCTACAACCCTCTCTGGGCCCACACCCGCACTTCATCTATAAGGCAGTTGGAAAAAGATCTGCGCTAAAGAGCCCCTCTTTAAGGTGTTGCCCGTTGGGTATTGCACCGCCGGCCCAACGAGGAGCAGGCCGAAATGATGAAGCATGACACCTGCAAAGGTGTGTGAGGGCACTATATCCAACAAAATGGATGCCCAAGGGTAATTCTTCTTTACCCCAACAACATCCTTCGCATCACATGACTCATATTTAATTCCTTTTCCCCACCCTCCTCCAGGAACGGCGCAGCATTCTTTGAATTCCTGAAGTTCTGGGCTTTGGCTGCCGCTGGACCTTCTACTCATCCTTGAGTAGTAATAGCCCGTTTCTCCTCCTTTTGAACATATATCCAACGAGGACGACCTGGTGTCCCTTGTTTGTGGGTACAGTCCTCCTCTTTACCATCTGTCCTGGACAATTTCAGTAAATTTAGAAAATGTCCTGGTTTGCAGAGAGGCAGACATACCAACACAGGTGTTTCACACAATACCTGCTCTCACTCTCTTCACAGTGTATCCTGACCAATCGCTGATATCACACGGTGGCACAAAGTGAGCGGAACCCCCTTGCAGGGTCCTTCTAACCTCCTGTTTGGAGGCTCTGGGAAGCTAAAGTTCAGCAGGAGTCTCACAACCTCCTTAGGATGTCAGCAAGAGCCTCAGAAGCCTTAGCTGTTTGTTTATATAAAGAGTGAGTGGGTTGGCTAGGGCAGTGCTGATCTCCAAGTCCCACCCCCTCCATGATTGGCTAGGGTGCAGAGGATCAAATTACAGCCAAACCTAGCCCAGACCCCCCTTTCCAGGTCCAACCCCTTCTCACACAATAATGCCATGTTCAAAGTTGGCAGGTCCTGGGAGTGTTGACAAAAACACAGCGGAGGGCATGTGTTTTAGTGCAGACAGAATGAGTTAGCAGCCCTGATCAGAAAGCAATGTAATTATCACAGATGATATTGTGCAGAAAAAGTTGTATTTGGTGTTTCTTGATGCATCATTGCCTGGCTTTTCCAGGTTATTGAGCCCTGTCTAGTCAGGTCAGTTTTTGCTTGTAGTCCTACTAGAGGTGGGCTAGTCACTGAAAGTTTGAGCCAGGCTCGAGCTAGAGTGCTGGCTCTGACTCAGCTCGAAGTCATCTCGCAATCTCGAGCCCAAAATAAACCAAAAATGTCATGGAGGCCAAGTGACCTACTGGTTACAGCTCCCGACCACACAAAATGGGAATCCAGGTTTGAATGTAAACCTCAGCTCAGCATTCTGTCTATCTTCCTTGGCCGAAACACAAAAAGCTGCAGCATAGTCTCTGTGTCTGGTGGCAAGCGCTCTTAAGCCCTTCACCAAGGTTCCGACTGTGAAGAAACGGGCCAGGGGTGCAGCAGAAGAGGGTCGGCAGCACTCCGGCTACTTGCATTTTGCTTACCCCTTACCAAAATGTAAAACGCCCTACAACGCTGATCTTCTACTGCACCCGGAGGTTGGGGAGATGCTGGGGCAGCGGAGGGCTTTTTAAATATTGATGTTGGGGGTAATCAAAAAACAAGCATTAGCAATGCAATAGGTCTCGCATTTGCGAGAGTTTAAGCTATGGCATTGTAAATGACAAAGCCTTTTATTTCTCTGTTTTGATAATCAATACATAAATAAAAGGCATTGTAACTGTCATTTACGATGTCAATACCTCGGTTAAGTGAAATGTCTTTTGTCTGGGTGTCAATGAGATGACAGCTCTGTGAGGTTGAGGTCTACTGTGGATATTGGTGTGTAGTAGTCTGTTAGTCATAGGATCGAATCATAGCAGGGGAGACTCAACCTTTCATTCTTCTAAGGTCAGCAAAACAAATAACATTCAGTCACATAATTAGATCTCCGATTTAGGTCCTAAGGGATAGATTATGTTGTGTTTTTATAAAAGCTCAGTATTGGCAGTGCACAGAGTGTGTTGCCGGCGTGCAGGAGCCAGCACAGCTGGCAAGTACATGCACAGCGCCCATGTGTTCTTTGCTCTGTGGTGTTGACAGAAGCAGCACTGGTCCATGCTGCAGACGAGTGCACAGCTGATTCTATGGAACAAAGTCCCCATCCACCCCTGAAACGACTTCCACAGCCCTGCACACCTAGCCTGGCAGAGACTGCCAGCATTCAGAGACTAGGAAAGATGGGGGTGAAATAGGTAGATTGTAAAATGTCTTCTAACGTACCCCAATAGACTGAGTGCCCCTGCGGAGAGCTCTATAAGTAACATGAAGGCCACGGAGCTACATCCTGGAGGGGCTGACCCAGTCTCACATCCTTATGAGGTTAATAATAGGTGCATCCTCCTTTTGTGGTATAAGAACCAGTGTCAACTGGTAATCGGTAACCCTGGCATTCAGTAGCGCCAAGGATTGCTGACTATGAAAAACGCTGGGTCCTGCGGTTCATTTTTTACTAATTAAGCTCTGAGCAGCCAAAGCCTGTTAGAAGGCCAGGTAATCTTCACTGTTTGGGAGAAGAATCTAGCACCTCCACGATGTACTGGGCCAGGGTGACCACGGGTGCTCACAAGGAATGACTGGGCAAGTTTCAGCCGGTAGGTTGGATGTGCTGTGTTTTTACTTAGGCCTGAATATTATGTGGATGTGTGAGGGATTTGAAAGATTCTTGTGAAGCTTATACCCAGGGCCGCTGGAAGTATGTGATGCTGCTGCTGCAGTGTTTTCCACATAATTATGAAGATACCACACAATCAAGCATCTGCTCCCTAATTTGCAGATTTTAGAGCACGTGTGAAATAGTGCTCACCCACTAGATAAAGCCAACCGTCTAACACACCAAGTAAAAGGTCCAGTCCTTATGGGTGGTAAGAAATGGAGACAAGGCGGTACCAAGGAGGGACTAACAAGCCTCATAATAAATTGGAAGCCAGCCTTTATAAACAAGCATTTGCAATGCAATAGGTCTCGCATTAGGAAAGTTTGAGCTATTGGTCTTGTAAATGACAATTTTTTTTATTTATGTGTTGGTTTTGAAAATAGCTAAATTAATAGCTTTGTCATTTACAATGCCAATAGTTATAACTTTCGCAAATGTGACACCTATAGTATTTGTAATGCAACATGTTTGTATTTACGTGACTTAGATGTATTGATATTACAAATTACAATGGCTTTTAATTGTTTTAAATAATTAATACTTAAATAAAAGTGATTTTAATTTATAATGGCAATAGCTTAAACTTTTGTAAATAACTTTTGTGAAGATTATGTTCAGTGTATTTTATTGTGACGAAAATCCAAGAACAGAAGTGAAATATTAACATCTTTTTGTGACATTTGTAATAAAGCTTGAAACATTGAGCGAACATATTTAAACCAGTTGTTGTTGAACGGTTGCGCAGATTGATGCTGGGGTGGCGCTGAGGGGTGCTGTAGTGGTGCTGAGTGGTGCTGTGGTGATGCTGAGTGGTGCTGCTGAGTGATACTGGAATGGTGCTGAGTGATGCTGAGGTGGTGCTGAGTGGTGCTGTGGTGGTGCTGAGTGGTGCTGTGGTGGTGCTGAGTGGTGCTGCTGAGTGATAATGATTGATGAGTGGTAATGTGGTGGTGCTGAGTGGCGCTGCTGAGTGATGCTGTGGTGGCACTGCTGAGTGGTGGTGCTGAGTGGTTCTGTGGTGGTGCCGAGTGGTGCTGTGGTGGAGCTGAGTGGTGCTGTGGTAGTGCTGAGAGGTGCTGTGGTGGTGCTGAGTGGTGCTGCTGAGTGGTGCTGCTGAGTGGTGCTGAGTGGTGCTTGAGTGGTGCTGAGTGGTGCTGTAGTGGTGCTGAGTGGTGCTGTGGTGGTGCTGAGTGGTGCTGTGGTGGTGCTGTGGTGGTGCTGAGTGGTGCTGAGTGGTGCTGAGTGATAATGTGGTGGTGCTGAGTGATAATGTGGTGGTGCTGAGGGGTTGAGATTGTGTGTGAGGGTGAGAGGGTGAGTGAGGGTGTGTGAGGGTGGGGGGGGTGAGGGTAAGGGTGAGGGAGGGTGAGGGTGTGTGAGAGTGGGGTGTGTGAGGGTGAGTGAGGGTGTGTGGGTGAGTGAGGGGGTGTGGGGGTGTGAGGGTGTGAGGGTGAGGGGGTGAGGGTGAGTGAGTGTATGTGAGGGTGAGAGAGGGTGAGTTAGGGGGTGTGAGGGTAAGGGTGAGGGGGTATGAAGGTCATAGAACAATCTCCCCTGCAGCATTGTACATATCAATTAATAATAGTGCCTGGCAATGGTCATCCTACACCCATGATGGAGAAGGAAATGGAGCATCCAGTATGTAGAAGAAAATCGAGCGGAAACCAGAGAAAGAAAGTGACTGGCTCTCCTTGGAAAGAATGAACGCGGGAGATGAGGCGAATGCGTCACAATGTTAGAAGACATAAAACCACATCACTGGTTAGGCAGCTGATTCTAGTACAAAGTCTGCCATGAATAGGATTATACATTTCGATTTCGAGTACCTGAAGATGCACCAGAGCTGCTGATAACCAGCCATGCCCTACAGGGGGAGCCAGCGAGTGGGAGGGAGGGCCTGATCTTTTGGAATGTGTATGTGCTAAGATCGGAGTTGAAGGGATACGATAGCGATGAAGGCGGAAAAAAAAGGAGTTGGGAGGGTATAGAGAGAGAGTTAGCCGGTGCCAGGGTGTAGTGAAAACGAACAGGCAGCTGTTCCTATGCAAAGGGCATCTGGATGCTCATCTTCATAACCACAATGGAGTGAGTCAGCCAGTCCCACCACACCGGAGTAGTGTACAATATAATCATGATAAACTCTGTGTCACAAAATTAAGCAGCCGGGCTCTCCTTGTAATGAGCTGCATTCATACTATAGCCAGGTGTTTATTTTAATTTTCTGTAATGAAGGAAAACACAAAACTAATAGTATTTAATTAACTAATCAGGGGGCCTGAAAGTGGCGCTGATTCTGAACAAAGAAATGCAAGCTCAAAGTGAAAGCTGCACCTTTAATAAATAAATAAAGGCACACTGCCATGAATTGTGTTAGTGGCGTTCACCTCTGCTACTCCTTTACATTAGTATTGAAAGCGGCTCAGTGGAGTTACATTTTAAGTCAAAGTGTTGCCGTGCAAACTCAGGAACTAAGAGGGAATGGTGCGTGGTGTTTCAAGCTGCTTGCATAGTACTTACTCAAAACTACGGTCTACAAAATAAACCAGCAGGCAAAGAACAACAAGGGAGGAAGGGTGACGAGACGCATGGGGAGCAGCAGCCTTTGATGTGCCGGCCGGCCATGCAGTGAATAATTAGGGGAGGAGAAATGCCGGCCTGAGGCCGAACGCAAAGCAACAGATGGCTGTGGGGTAAGACAAAAGGAGAGAAAGCCTGTGAGCTTATGAAGCTACAAATACTACAAGATTCACACCACACACAGACAGGGCCTCATTCGATCATACAGAATTAAGACACCTACTTTAAACCATTTATGAGTATTAGGAATCTTGCTCAAAGTTTACTGTATTTTTAGGATTACCCTGATCACAGTCTCTTCTTTCGTGGGTTAGACATACTGATCTACTGGCATTACAAACCCAAGAAAATAACAAAAAGTTACTGTAGTCCACAGACTATTCAGAAAAAGAAAAACATTGTTCTCCTCTTTTCACGTTTTTAGACATCAGCGATTCAAGAACTTTTCTTCTTTACTGCTTTGGGCCGCTGTCAAATGCAATTAGGCAGATCTTCCTTGGAGATGATATATGGCTCAGTACACTACAGCCACATTAGGGAGATGTAGACTTCGAATTGTGAAGCCACAACTATGTGTTCACTGAACAACATAACATTGTGCCCCTAAGATTACACGGTGCTGGTTTAATAAACTGTCTCAAATGTTAGAGTGTTTGTAGCGGTCTGTCCCGTTCTAGTGGCTTATTCCTGAATACCAATGCATTTGTAAGTATATTAACAAAGCTTAGAATACCTCTCTGCCTGCATATTTGTGTGTGGGGGTCAAGATATCGGTTGTTTAGATGTCGGTGTGTTGTGTGTGAATGTATTATACGTACATGGCTGGATTAATGTGCCAACCTACCTGTATGGATTTCTGTAAACGTCTTTTGTATGTGTATTTTGTATGAGTAATTGTGTGTATGCCTGAGTGCCTGAGCACTGTTTGTAAATGCATACTCATCTCTGTTCCTACGTGGGTTGTAAATATGTATTTATTTAGTGCACTTTTATCTAGCGCGAACTCGATCCCGAGGGTACTGGAGAGCACCAGCTACACTGCACAAGGACACATTCATTAATTTTTTGGGCACAGGGAGATTAAGTGAGATGCCCAGAATCACAGGTTTTACCTACTTATGTTTTGTGCGTCTGGATTTGTAAGTCTTTGTCCTGTGGACATAAGTATTTTCCCCTGCCTTTAGCCATCTGGAATGCTTGACTGTATATGTAAGGATCTGTGTTTGTGTATTTTCATTTGTGGTTTTCTGTTTATACATTTCCAATATGTTGCTGTGTGTCTCCGTCTGTGCCTATATATGGGTGTTTGAGTGAGAGGCGTGTATCTGTATTATGTATCTGGGTGTGTGTGTGTTGCTTTGTTTGACTCAGTTTATCTGTAGATAGCTAGATTTGTATCTGAATAGCTGTGTCTGTTGTTTTTCAACCCTGCCTCTTCGTTTTAGATATATCTCGCTTTACGTAGCTTTTTGATCCTTCTGCTTTAGGTACATGCACATCAGTACTTTTGTACGCTAATGAGTAAGTGTTGTCAGTTTCAGTGGAAGTATTGCGTCCTCTTATGTTTGTAGGTGTAATGTGTACTTAGCTGCAGCATTTTATTCGTGGATGGTGCGGTCTGGTGCCTACTCCCAGCGCACGCTGTTGATCTGCCTACGGGCCTGTCTCTGCATGTATTTTTGTCATTGTGATTTTACAAATATCAAACACAGCGTCCGGCGTGCGCTCCAATGTATGTCTCCCCGCCTTGTGCTGCCTGCCGCACAGCTGCAGATCCGTCCAGTGTGGACGATACTGACAGCGGCCATGGGGTGTTACTGTGCATCCACCGCATGAGAGAGAAGGGCAGAGGGACCGGAGGGGAGGGAGCCCGAGCAGCGACACGTGCCGGGCTTGAAAGGACACCGACCTCTGACCCCCGCAGGACGGAGTCCACAGAAGGGGTCAGTGGCTTCTTGAGAGAATGGGGGAGTGGGAGTGCAGGGGCGGGGAGGGTGCTGGGAGGATGATAGATCTGTCAGCGTTATAAAGATTGCCACCTCTCTCGGATCAACCAACCCGCCACGAGCGGTGTCTGTGATGCTTCTGTGATTGTTGAGCGTCTTCGAGAGAGGCACTGATCCTGGTCACTGGTTTCAGGGGAGTGCAATGCGCGCCTTATTCATGAGGAATGAATCTTTCGCACGGGCAGTGGGGGAGGGGGATTTCTTCCCGTCCACTCGCCACAGGATCGCAATATATGGGATTCGTGCCCCGGCCTGTTGCTTCGTTTGCTTAACGCATATCAAATATTTCAGAAAGATGGGCTTCAAACAAGGAAAAACGTGCATGTTATGGATGAAAATCGATCGGAGACCTCTGACCAGATCCCGTTTAGAGTGACACTGGTGTAGGATTATAAAGAAGCATGTACTTGTTTCACATTCCGTCTGTATCTAGAATCCGTTTTTCGCCTAATCCGAGGTTACTTTTTAACTTGGGGACTTGAAGTCGCATCAAGTATATTTCCACACTGATGTAACTGAAGGGAGCAGGCTCGCACTTTGATTCGGAGTGCCGAGGAGAAGAAGGCCTTTAAACTAGATGTTGCGGCCGGCCAGCAGTGAATAATTAGGGGAGAGAGAGGGGAGGTGCTGGGGAACAGATGGCCGTGATGCAGGGGGCGGGGCAGCGGAACCCTTTGAAGTCACGGCCTGCGGCCGTGAATAAGCCTGCAGCGCTGGTTGGGAAGCAAATGGCTGAGGCTTTGAAGGCTCGTGCATGAGAGCAGGTCACATGATTGGGCTGCACATGAACTGTTGGAAATCCTCCTTGAGAGCCAATCAGCTGCCTGAAGAGATCCTTTGGGGAAAGAACTGGATCAGCGACATAAGGACTCACCCCTGTTTTCTATTTCTGCAAAATAGAAAAGGTGCGAGACCTAAAAATAATGACACAAAGCCACATATAGGCGGAGAGTGGGCGGGGCTGCTAGTGCATACCCGAATACAGAAATGCTTCGCAGAGCGAGCAGCGCATGCGCGCTTCAGCTAGGCTAACAAGCATTGGAAATGCAATAGGTCTCGCAGTAGTAAAGTTTGAGCTATAGGTGTTATTTATTTTTTTGTTTTTTATTTATGTGTTGTTTTTTCTAAATAGCTAAATTAATAGCTTTCTTCTTTACAAAGCCAATAGTTATAATTTTTGTAAATGTGACACCTCTAGCATTTGTAAAGCAACATGTTTTGTATTAACGGGACTTATATGTGACTTATATGTATTGATATAAAAAAAATCAATGGCTTTAAAAAACAATTAATAATTAATACGTAAATAAAATGGATTTTATTTTATATTGCCAATAGCTTAAAGTTTATTAAATATATTTAGTGAAGATGCTGTGGTTGCGCTGAGTGAGGGTGAGTGAGGGTGAGGGTGAGTGAGGGTGAGGGTGAGTGAGGGTGAGGGTGAGTGAGGGTGAGGGGGGTGAGGGGGGTGAGGGTGAGAGGTGTGAGGGGGGTGAGGGGTGTGAGGGTGAGGGGTGTGAGGGTGAGGGGGGTGAGGGAGTTGAGGGTGAGGGGGGTGAGGGTGAGGGTGAGGGGAGGGGAGGGAGGGTGAGGGAGGGTGAGGGGGTGAGGGAGTGTGAGGGAGAGTGAGGGTGAGGGTGAGCGGGTGTGAGAGGGTCAGTGAGGGGGTGTGTGAGGGGGTGTGTGAGAGGGTGAGTGAGGGGGTGTGTGAGGGGGTGTGTGATAGCGTGAGTGAGGGGGTGTGTGAGGGGTGTGTGAGAGGGTGTGTGAGAGGGTGAGGGTGTGTTAGGGTGAATGAGGGTGAATGAGGGAGGGTGAGGGGGGTGAGGGTGGGGTGTTGAGGGAGTGAGTGTGAGGGTGTGAGGGGTGAGGGTGAGGGGGTGAGGGTGAGGGGGTGAGTGTTAGGGGGTGACTGTTAGGCGGGTGTGAGTGTTAGGGGGTGTGAGCGTTAGGGGGTGTGAGCGTTAGGGGGTGTGAGGGTGAGTGAGGGGGTGTGAGTTTTCGGGTGTGTGACGGTGCAAAGGCGAAAAACTAATACTGTCAGTAGTGAGACATGTAGATACTATGGGCTTCTCACTGATATTCAAGAAAAGTGTTCAATCATTGAACCCAACCCCAGCAAAAATTCCAATCAAATCTAGGTGGTACACTTGCTTGCACAACCTGTATGCATGCAATGAATTCTAGTCTTCAACACACCTTCAATACAGAGTAAAATAAAATTTGCACATTCAAACTACTCATAGCTTGATCAATGGGCTGTATCACAAACAAAAAAATTGCATACTAATGCACAATATACATTATGATGTCAAGAACAATTCTTATGATATATCTGTGCATTACTCATCATGAAACACATGCTTAGAAACATAGTCCATTAAGTATCTGCATGTTAGCACTCAGAGAGAGGAACGCTGTCAGAAATGTAGTTCTGAAAAATATTGACACCGCCATCATCGTGCTGGAAAGCGGTAAGAGAGTGACCAATATAATTGTCACCGCTATGAGAAAAAGCACTAGTAAAAATATTTATATAATGGCTGAATCTCGATTTAGCCGTCAGCGCATTACATCTATATTAATTAGTTCATTTCCCTCAAGCCATATCGATGCCGCAGGCTTAGCTACCAAAAGTCAGAAAGCTTACGATCCTAGAAATTCCAAAGGCAAAGAATCGTGCCGCGTTCGTAACAGCTGCAGTAAAGCGGACACGACCGGCAGTGCTTAAATAATGATTCGGGTGCATTAGAAAAAGGACTGTAGCCTGTTGGAGTTTGGCAAGAAAAACTGCCGCCATCTTAGAATGTTCAAGTGTTATGTGCTAGTATGTGATAATAGTACACACAAGTCGGACCTACAACAAGGTAGTAGATCGATAATCTGAGAAAAACGGCCGCTATCTGATAGAATAGTTTGCCGATTATCACTTGGCCAAAGAACAAAAAGAGGCTGGCCAGCATCATAGTTCTCAATTTAGTAAAACAAAAAATGAAAAAACGGCCGCCATTTTAAATTGGTAAACGGACATCAGAGTCTTGATAAGGAACCAGGAGAAGTGGTGTTTACATAAGCCATGTGTAAAAGTAAAACATGTGAAGAGCATATAAGAAATAGTGAAGATCAAGAGTAGGAGGAGGAGAGTAGGGGAGGCACGGCCTAGCGGCCGTGCAATCAAGAAGTGAGGGGGCGGGAGAGTAGGCAAGGCAGGCGGCTGGGGGCATGTGCACGCGCTTTTAAGCTCAATGCGCATGCAGCTGAAAAGTCACGGGCACTGCAAGGAATCGCCACGATTCCTTGCAAGTTGGACAAAGAGTGGATAAGCCCCCATAGTCTCGCTTGCTCGATGCGCATTCGCATCGACAGGCGAGACCTAAAAAGGGAGAAAAAAGTTGACAGACCTGCAAGTGATGAGAGGGTGTTAAAAGGGAAGGGAAGAAGTGGAATGTGAAGTGAAGGAAAGCGAGAGGGGAATGGAAAGAAATGGTTGATAGGGAAGAGGAAGAACTGAATGAATGAAGAGAATAGGAAAGGGGTACGGCTGGAGAGAGAGAGAACACGTGGAGGGAAGGGGGAAAAGTGGACGGGTGCAGATGAAAGGCCTTTAAAGTGAGAAAATATTAGGGTGTGAAATTAAGGATAGGGTGTCTAGTGCTGCCAGTTGAAAGAAGGGTGAAGAAATTAAGGATGAGCGTAAATGGGAATTTCAGGTCAGTTTTCGGTTTGGTTTCGAGTTCAGTTTGGTTTTCAGTTCAGTTTTCATTCGGTTAATTTACCCACCTTGTTCTCTTGCGCCCACCCCCTGTCCCCATCCTTTTTGGAGCCTGCTCAGCCTGTGCAGCTTCCGGCTTCTCAGTGCCCTCAGTTCCAGTCACCGGCAGTGGTCCTCGCCGCCTGGTGTCCTGGTGCGCACTGCTGTGGGTCCCTGGATACGAGCCTTTTATACCAAAAACACGTCACAATGGAGTCCTTTCAGCATGTCATCATGCATCCCCATGTGAGTGATACCACGTTTTTCAAGTTAACAGGGGGATCCTGCGTGTTCACTGTTCACAATCCGATTTCTTGATAAGATCCAGCTCCTGTCACGAAAAATGACCCAGCCGTGATTCTGAAAGTAGACCCTGTGCTACCGGACATAACACCCCCAACAGATGTCTCCTTTTCTCTCAGCCGCAGTGGAGGCCTCCCCTCTGCACGTAGACCGGTCCGGTCTCGTGACACCACATTGCAGCCCCTGTGATCTCATAAGTGTTCCGTTCCCAGGGTTCTGCTTCTATTGCTGCTGTGAAGGGACAGACGCTTTCTAATGAATTTTATTTTGACTTCTTTTTATTAAGATTATATGAAGAGAACAGGTTGACAAAATTTCAAAAGAATTTTATAATGCACGTATTTCTCAAATAAAAATAAATTACATATTCAATATAATTCTCCTCATAACCTGTCTGCACAGAGCGGATTCGAATTATATATTAATGGATTCTGACTAGGCCTCACCCCCAGCTCTGTACGTGCCCTGCTCCTCTCCGCTAGCATCTTCCATTTATCCCCTGGTTTCAAATAGAGCCTGGCTCTTACGAACCACATATATATTCTCAAATGTTATTTTATCCAGGAGACAGAATGAGTCTCATCTCTGGAGCCCCGTAGTTCGAACCCTGTGTCATCTTGGTAGCTATCTCAATCGACCCTCCTGTTTCTCTACTTCTGATAAAAGTCTCTCCAGTGATAACCCCTGACCCTCCCTTGATGGAAAGCAAAGAGAGGTCCAGGGGGAGTGACGCTCATTAAAGTAAAAAAGAAAAAAAATGGAAAACCGGGCGCGTTTCCGAGAAGTGGGCGCAGATTAAAGTTTTTTAAAAAACATATACACTTAGCGCAGTGTTCCTAAAGCGGCATACACAAACAAACAAGCATTTGCAATGCAATCGGTCTCGCATTAGGAAAGTTTGAGCTATTGGTATTGTAAATGACACATTTTTTATTTATGTGTTGGTTTTGAAAATAGCGAAATTAATAGCTTTGCCATTTACAATGCCAATAGTTATAACTTTCGCAAATGTGACACCTATAGCATTTGTAATGCAAAATGTGTTGTATTTACGTGACTTACATGTATTGCTATTACAAATAACAATGGTTTTTAATTTTTTTAAATAATTAATACTTAAGTAAAAGTTATTGTAATTTATAATGGCAATAGCTTAAACTTTTGTAAATAACTTTTGTGAGATTATGTTCAGTGTATTTTATTGTGACGAAAATCCAAGAACAGAAGTGCTGTGATGGCGCTGAGTGATGCTGTGGTGGCGCTGAGTGATGCTGTGGTAGCGCTGAGTGATTCATTCTTGGCCCTGAGTGATGATGTGGTGTTGCTGAGTGATGCTGTGGTGGTGCCGAGTGATGCATTCTTTGCCCTGAGTGATGCTGTGGTGGTGCTGAGTGATGCTGTGGTGGTGCTGAGTGATCCTGTGGTGGTGCTGAGTTATCCTGTGGTGGTGTTGAGTGATGCATTCTTGGCCCTGAGTGATGCTGTGGTGTTGATGAGTGATGCTGTGGTGGTGCAGAGTGATGCTGTGGTGGTGCAGAGTGATGCTGAGGTGGTGCTGGGTGATGCTGTGGTGGTGCTGAGTGATGCTGTGGTGGTGCTGAGTGATGCTGTGGCGGTGCTGAGTGATCCTGTGGTGGTGCCGAGTTATCCTGTGGTGGTGTTGAGTGATGCATTCTTGGCCCTGAGTGATGAAGTGGTGTTGCTGAGTGATGCTGTGGTGGCCCTGAGCGATATTGTTGTGTGCTGAGCAATGCTGTGATGGCGCTGAGTGATGTTGTGGTGGCGCTGAGTGATGCTGTGGTGGCGCTGAGTGATGCTGTGGTGGCGCTGAGTGATGCATTCTTGGCCCTGAGTGATGATGTGGTGGTCCTGAGTGATGCTGTAGTGGTGTTGAGTGATTATGTATGCTATGCTATGTTTTGTTTTGCTTTCCTATGTTTTGTTTTGTTATGCTATGATATGTTTTGCTATTCTATGCTTTGATTTGTTTTGTTTTGATATGCTATGCTATGTTTTGCTATGCTATGCTTTGCTATGCTATGCTATGTTTTGTTGTGTTTTATCATGCTATGCTTTGTTTTGCTATGCTATGTTTTGTTATGCTATGCTATGCTATGCTATGCTATTTTTTGTTGTGTTTGGTATGCTATGCTTTGCTATGCTATTATATGTTTTGTTTTGCTATGCTATGTTTTGTTGTGTTTTGCTATGTTTTGTTATGCTGTGTGGTTGTGTTTTGTTATGCTATGGTTTGTTATGCTATGTTTTGTGATGCTATGTTATGTTTTGTTTTGCTATCCTATGCTTTGTTTTGTTATGCTATGCTATGTTAAGTTTTGCTATCCTATGCTTTGTTTTGTTATGCTATGCTATGTTTTGTTGTGTTTTGTTATGCTATGCTATGTTTTGTTGTGTTTTGTTATGCTATGCTATGTTTTGTTGTGTTTTTTATGCTATGTTTTGTTCTGCTATGCTTTGTTGTGTTTTGCTATGCTATGTTTTGTTTTGTTATGCTATGTTTTGCTATCCTATGCTTTGCTTTGTTATGCTATGCTATGTTTTGCTATCCTATGCTTATTTTTGTTATGCTATGCTATGCTGTTTTGTTATGCTATGCCATGTTTTGTTATGCTATGCTGGTGAGGGTGAGTGAGGGAGTGTGAGGGTGAATGAGGGTGAGTGAGAGTGAGGGGGTGTGGGTGAGGGTGATGGGGTTGAGGGTGACAGGGGTGAGGGTGAGGGTGTGTGGGGGTGAGGGTGTGTGAGGGTGATGGTGGGTGAGGGTGAGGGTGTGGGGTTGTGAGGGTGAGGGGGTGTGAGTGTGAGGGTGTGAGGGTGAGGAGGGGTGAGGGTGAGGAGGGGTGAGGGTGAGGAGGGGTGAGGGTGAGGAGGGGTGAGGGGGAGGAGGGGTGGGGGGAGGAGGGGTGAGGGGGAGGGTGGTGAGGGTGACAGGGGTGAGGGTGAGGGGGTGTGAGGGTGAGAGGGTGTGTGAGGGTGAGGGGGTGTGAGGGTGAGGAGGTGTGAGGGTGAGGGGGTGTGAGGGTGTCTGAGGGTGTGAGGGTGGGGGTGGGTGAGGGGGTGTGAGGGTGAGGGTGGGTGAGAGTGTGTGAGGGTGTGAGTGAGTGAGGGTGAGAGTGTGGTGAGGGTGTGAGGGTGTGTGAGGGTTTGTGAGGCTGAGGGTGTGTGAGGGTGAGGGTGATGGGGTGTGAGGGTGAGTGAGGGTGTGTGAGGGTGAGGGTGTGAGAGTGAGTGAGGGTGAATGAGGGTGAGGAGGTGTGAGGGTCCGAAGTAAATAGTGGCCGGGCAGACATCATAAGACAGAGAGAAACACAAATATTAAGATAACAGTGCTCAAAGGGGTTGTGGCCTTTAGTATATACGTACACTGCATTCCATGTTAGAAAAACCCTACAAGATACAGAAGCATGGTGAAAAAGAATCCGTGAAAAGGCCACTGTGTGGACATGGGACACCCATTAAAAGCAATTGCGCACCAAATAATGACTTTTGGAAAACAATGCTTCTCTCCCGAGGGCAACTTAAATTTGCGGAGGTGCCTAGGTAAAGATAGGCTGGTGGAAGGCCTGTGCGTGTGTTGAGGGCTGTCCCAGGAAGGCCCACACGATATAAATCAGCGGGTATCTGTGCTATAAATGCACTAATGTAAGGGTATTTTAGGGCCACGCCTCTGCACACCTGATCCTCACATTTACTACATTTTGCTTCTAGGAAACGGATGCTTGAAGTCAAGAAAAGTGAGATCACCTTTTCGAGTTATTCTCCAGTAACCTACAAATGAGGGTTCAGGTGGGAGGCAAATGAAACCTGTCTGCCGATTTAAATCACAGTTTGAGAGATGCAGACAACTAGCGAACTAAAGGCCTCCTTGAAAAATTATAGTTAAGAGTGCTGTGTGCGAATTAAAACACATAAGGATAAATATGATAAAACGTGAGAGTCCGACCTATAGTGCAAGATAAAATGCACCAAAACACATTTTTACAGGTTAGCATGCTGACCATAAAATCACAGGCAGGCAGATCACTGCAAGGAAGCAAAGTAAAATAGAACAAGGACTGGGCGAGAAGGGAGGATGCGGATGCCAGTAGGAAGCGAGGGGTTGACAAATGGTGAGCATTTCGTGGCCGCACATAAATAATGCAAAGGGAAAGGACCGCAGTGGAGAGCGCGTTCTGCTTTAAATACAGTATGTATTATAGATTTGGAGGATGGAGAAGAGACGCGCAGGAAATGGAGTTAGGAATGCTGCCATATAAAATAAAAGTAACATGTGCGTACTCTAGGGCGGGGGGGTGGAGGGGAGGCAGGGGGAGATTAGGTGAAGTGGAAACTCTAAAAGTAGTAGTAGTAATACGAAGTGTATGGTCTGGAGCTGCTACTGGAGTGTGCCGACTGACACCGAGACAATGGACAAGTAATGTTGCAAGGTATGATTAGGAAAGTTAAAAATGTGTCCAGTTCACAGATTTAATATTTATTTCATGGTAAGCACTTTGGATTCGAATCAACTTGAACAACAGTATTTTTCTGATATCCTGCGCTGTCATCATCGAGCCGATCGTTTGCAGTGATGTTATCATTATGCTTTTTCGTAGTATCAAAATCTGAAACAAACCCTACGTCTTTTTGGTCACAGAGTGTTTGCAATCACATGTAACCACAATACCGACTATCATTCCCTTCGTGCACTATGGTGATTTACTATTGAAACAGATTGATTTTTGTTTAAGCAATTTGTGTAAACGCTTAAACAAAGACCTCACTAATGAAAGAAATCTCTGCGCTGCCACGCGTATGCCAGGCAGCTCTTCATGGCTCAGAGTATTCTGTGATGAGTAAAGTCAGGCTGGACAGCTCAGAATAAAACGGGAACTTCAGAGGTGGTTGTGCTCGCAGCAGAGGCTCCAAATATTGCAGACTCAGGGGTGGCACAGATATCCTCGCTGCTTGGTACAAACTGAGAGGTAGAGCTAAAAGCAGGAACATGCACCGTATAGGTTCCACACCCAACAGATGCCCGCTGCAGAAACTCTTAAAATGTGGTCGGACATATACACAGTCCAGTGTGGGAAGGGTTGTTGGGGGAAGCCGGGGAGAATAAGTGTAGTGGAAACAGCGGCGTGAGCTTCGGCGACGAGAGGGCAGAAAGGAAAACAAACATGCTGAAAAGCAGCGCTCTTAAAATGCGGTTGGGGAAACGCATAGCTATCATGCCTGCAACAGCATGTACGAAAACGTTAAGGACTTGAGCATCACTAGCTTATTTATGTGCACTTTAGAACGTGTTTTGTAAATATTCTAACTTGTAGTTTCCGAGTTCTACTGTTGATTGAAAACAAATTATTAGATTTCCATGTCGGGGTTAGCTCAATAGAAGTGAGTGTGAAGGTTAAAGAAACGTTTTTTGAAAACAAATCCAACAAATACTATTCATTATATACAATTTTAGAATTTCTTGATGTATGTTTCACACTGTTCACGTGAACAGACGACGCTCGTAAATAAAAGTGTTCCTTTCTCCATGTTATGGTAACACCCATGTACCTTCAAAGACCGACGTTTTCGTCGTGACGGTGGAAGTTGAACAAACACCACTAGAAATGGCAAAAAATGCACAAAAAAGTGAGTCTAACAGAGGGCAGAAGGGCAGAAGGGCAGAAAAACGGGAAAAAACGACTCTAATAGGGGCAGAAAGGCACAAAAAACGAGCCTAACAGGGGCAGAAAAAACGTGGCCGCGAAATGAAAGTAAATAAACGCGGCCGCGAAATGAAAGCCTTTGATGCAACAGGGGGCGGAGCGGATCCCTTTGAAGTGAAGCTGCTGGCGGCACCACGCTGGGGAAGCAACAGATGGCTGGCTTTGATGTGGTGATGCGAGGCAGGCAGGCAGGCAGGCGGATAGAAGCACGTGCACGGGACACATGCACTTCTGGAAATCCGCATTTTTTAGAGCTTATTTAGCTCTTAGTTTAGCCCCAATAGTCTCGTCCTATTCATTCCTTGTGGAATGGAATAGGACGAGACCTAAAAAAGGCATAACAAAACCAAATAGTGCTCACTCACTAGATAAAGCGGAACTCGTAACAATCCAAGTCCAGTCCTTATGAACAGTAAGTAATGGAGACAAGGCGGTACCAAGGAGGGACTAACAAGCCTCATAATGAATCAGAAGCCAGCGTTTATGAAAGACAATGGCACTAAGCCAATGAAAAATATAGGCAGAGAGTGGGCGGGGCTGCTAGTGCCTACCCTAATACAGCATGCCTCTAGGCTCGACCTAACAAGAAGCCAGAGTCGTTGGGCAGCTCTTCTGTGGGGTCCCTCCAGCACTGTGGGCCTTGTGCAAACTGGGATGGCCCTGTCTCCCAAGGAAAGAATCAGAAGGGCAAAAAAAAAGAGAGGGTGATGAAGCATAAAACCTAACAGATTAAAGAAGCACACAAGATGAAAGGAAAGCTAAAGACTGAGATTTCAGAGAAAAGGAAGCAGAGAACATGGTCGCAGCTACAAACATTTGTCCTCATTGGCTTCCCATTCAGTTATGACGCAGTCAAACCTGGTTGTATGATATTACAACGCATTCCGTGGTAACACATGCCTTTACCACGCATGTGTTACAACGCGAATGCCCTTACCTCGCATAACCTTTACCACAAATATTCCTTTACCACGCATACTTTTACAACGATGTTCGTTTTAAATGTATGCATGGTAATAGCATATTCCTGCTAAAGGTTATCTCAGTCCCCTTTTCTTTTTAAATTTTTAACATTGAGTACCCACACAAGCTCCGCGTTTTGACCGGTTACTTACAGTCCATGTTGATTCTTTTTTTCAACTTGCGTATTGTGACGTAGTTAGCATTTTTCCAGCACACTATTGTAATACCCTTCCAGTCACAAGATTGAGGCACGTAGTGACGTCCGCGCAGGTTGACTTACAGCCAAGACACGCTTCAAAATGTTGCAGAGCAGCATGCTAGAGGTGAATACGTCCGATATGGACGTAAGAAACTTTACGTTACGATCTCAGAGAACAAAGGTAGGTGCGTTCGTTCTTTGGCTCGAGACACTTCTATTTTTAAATTGACACATAGCCAATATTCAGTCACTTTCTACGCTGTGCCCACATCTTTAAAAAAAATCATTGCGCATTTAAAACACAGCACGTTTTTTTGGGTGGGGGAGACCCCCCAAGCCCCCTTTTCTTTTCACACTTTTTGGGGGGGGGGAGACTCCCCCAAACCACCATTTTTCATTTTTAATTATAGCCTTTACCACACATGCCTTTACTACCTATCTCGTAGTAAAGGTATGCGTGGTAAAGGTTATTCGTGTTAACCACGCATGCGTTGTAATGCATGCGTGGTTAATGTTATGCGTGGAAACGGCCACGTTGTTGTGCCCGTTTCCCGTCAAACCTAACACCAAAGAACATGAATATGTTTTTACCCTGGTGTAATGCCACGTGCCTTACATCGCGATCATTTGCATGCCTTCTTCCTAGTTTCCCTTCTACCCTACTTCTCCAAAGTGGCGGAGAAGGTGGCTAATATGCAGTTAATGCATTATGTAGAAGACACTAACCGGCTACACCCCACCCAGTTTGGATTTCGGCCCGACATTCGACGAAGTCAGCGCTCCTCATGGCTTCCGAAACCATTAGGAAGGGTGCCGATGAGGGCCAGACTATGGCCCTGATCCTTTTGGATCTCAGCGCTGCGTTCAACACTGTAGCACATTCCATCTTGCTACAGTGTCTGAACAAAGGGGGAGAAAGAGGGGCAGCGCTGAAATGGATCCAATCATTTCTTTCTGGCCGAGGTTTTCAAGTCAGGCAGGGCGACTGCTACTCCGAGCGAGTTGCCTTGGACCAGGGGGTGCCGCAGGGCTCATCCCTGAGTCCAACCCTTTTTAATTTGTATGTTGCCCCGGTCGCTACCATAGTGGAGAGTCACGGCCTGAGCATGGTGTCGTACGCCGACGACACGCAGCTGGTCATCTCCCTCTCGCGAGCACCAAGTCTCGCGGCGGACATCTTCAGAGCATGCATGCCAGATCTTGCTGCCTGGATGTCTGCCAATTGCCTTAAACTCAACGGAGGCAAAACTGAGGTGCTGTAGGTGGGGGGAGACCAAGCGGCTTGGACGTCAGCGTGGTGGCCTCCTTGCCTGGGACTAGCACCAATTCCCTGCCAGGAGGCGAGGAATTTGGGTGTTTGGTTCGACTCTAAGCTGACTTTTGGACCCCAGGTGAACCGGGTAGTTGGTGCCTGTTTCGGGATTCTTAAGAGCCTTAGGAAGGTCTTGGAGCTTCTGCCAATCAAAGCCCGTCAAACTCTAGTACATGCACTAGTCACGTCCAAGATGGACTACGGCAACCTGCTCTATCTGGGGACTCTTGAGAAGAACCTGAGCCGCCTGCAGGTCCTGCAGACCGCTGCGGCGCGACTGGTTCTCAAATTACCCAGAAGAGCATCATCTAAAGCTGCGCTCCAGGCCCTGCACTGGCTTCCGGTGAGAAGCAGGGTGGAATTCAAAGCACTATGCACATGCCACCGGATTGTTAACCGCAGGGATCCTCTCCCTCTGCAGGGCCTGTTAACACAATACGAGCCCCCCGTGATCTCAGATCTTCTGGCTCAGTGCGCCTATCCATTCCTAAGGTATCTAAAGTACGGATGGGCGGCAGATCCTTTAGGTATCTGGCGGCCTCAAGCTGGAACAAACTTCCTGTGGCACTGCGCCTGGAACCCTCAGAGCGCACCTTTAGAGCCAAGTTAAAAACCTTCCTTTTTGCCCGGTAGTTGGGTCCCTGGTCCGGTACTTTCCTGGTAGCACTTGCTTTTCAGCGCGGGGACACGCCGTGGTGCGTCACCAAGCGCTCTATAAGACCCCCTATTATTATTATTATTATTATTATTTAAGGCCAAACTGTGCTCTGGAATGCTAAAATAAGTCTTCCTCCACTCTTCACGTGAGATTTTGTCCAAGGATACAGGTCAAGAAGTTATGCTCAGCCTCTGCTGCTTCAGTGCAAGACATGACCCTCTCAAGGTCGCAGTGCGAACCTTCTGTACCTACTAAACCTCTGCCTACAGCAGTGGTTCCCAAACTTTTTCAACACGCGGCTCCCTTGACCCATTGGCCATTGCCCGTGGCTCCCCACTGTTACATTTGTGGGAGGGCGGGTGGTGTAAGCCCGGCCTCATGAGTACTTGCATCTTTCTCCCTGAAAATAATTTTTCCTAGGTACACTTCTTTGCCCATGCCTTTTTTAGAGTACCCTCTTAAAACTTTTTTATCCCCCTTACAGTGCTAGATAGCACCCCTATGCATGTCGGCCCAATTGCCAAAGTGTTTCTGCGCTTGAAGAATATTTGCATGCAGTTCCATTTCTACCCATGTCATACGTGCCAACACACCTGTCTCAGCAGGGGGATTCACAATTTTTTAAACCACATACAGCTTTATTTTTGCTATCTCCTCCCTAAAATTGCCTCCAAATCAATGCAAGTAAAATAAATTCATCTGGTTTTCTTTTTTTAAACGTCCCTCTTTCTTGTTTCAAATGTTGGCATTATGCCATATATGGCGTTTTACTTCACTGTGTTCAAGGAGAAAGCCAGCCTGTCTGGAAATGTGTGTACTGAAATAAAAGTGTACTGGAAGTACCTATGATTCAAGTACAAATGTCAATAATTAATAATACTTAGAGTGTTTAATAGACAGGGAAATGCACTTTCCTGATAACTTCCATTGGTGTAAAATGCATTTGGAAAACATTAAACTATTAACAAATCTAACTAAATTAATCAGGCATCTTCTGCCTACTTTGGGGGTGTTTGGAATGTGGGGATCCAGTGAAATATGGAGGTCATCTCCCTCGAGATGCCATCAATTAAGCACTACGTTCACAGCTTTAGGCATGTCACTTAAAAATCATCAACATCATATGTTTAAGTCTAATTAGTTTAACTGAAGCCAACAACCCCTTCAACGTTAAATGCATTAAAGTGCTTGGTGAGCGGGTCCCCTGGCTAGACTTGACGGCTCCCCAGGGAGCCACGGTGCACAGTTTGGGAACCACTGGCCTACGGGAAGGCTTTGTCTTTCTTTTTAACACTGAATGACTCCGGGAAGGGACAGAGTACAGAGAGAAAGAGGGGAACGATAAGATCAAAGTCAAAGTGAAAAGAATAGATCTAGAGAGGCCGAGTCAGAGTGTGTGGGGCTGGGGAGTTGAAAATTAGGGAAAAAGAGGTAAAGAACAAAAGAAAGAATATTTGTGAGAGGTACCAAAACTCGGAACATTGTGGTTTTCCCAGATCAATCCTACTCCACAGGAAGCTGGGTGATGCCCCGGAGGCATTACTACAGGTGTTCCTTTGACTGACAGACAACCAGCACCATATATAAATATCTTGAAGTGAACATTCAGGTACATAACCTCACCACTGATGTGTTCCTATCAATGTCAAAAAGGCATAAGGGCACAATTTCGATGTTTTTATGAACCCAGAAAACTCTAGATGAAGGGCTATGAGTTTAAGGACAGTAATCATTTTGCAAATAGAGGCTGAGAACTCAAATGATCCTCATGACATCCACATCATACAGCTACAATAATAAATAAAATTAGAAAATGTAATTGTTGAAAGCTCCATTAAAGAAAATGGAGTGACTCAGGGCCAATAATGTCAGGTAAAGACCTTCTGCTACAACATTCCAATGTTTGTCTTTCTGTTTTTTTAATTTAAAACATTTTAGCCCGTGGGTGGAATATGCTAACCTCAATGTATCCCTTCTGTCTCAATGTATCACTTCTGGCTATACCGCTTGTTAAAGGCTCTCACCCACACCACAGGCCCTCACCTCAGCCTATTACTCAAGACCTGGGAGTTTAGCAACCTTTATAGCCCTCAGTCATCAACTTTAATACTTCTGTTTTATATACGCGCAAACTGCACCTCTGTTGTTGCCATCTAAAGCAAACAGCAGATGCGAGCATTACCCAATTTGTGGTGCTTAAGTTGCCAATTTATGGAGGTCTAAGTTTGCCTCACCAGGATTCGAATTCATAACTGTTTTTTGACAGTAGAGAGCATTTACCTCACTGAGCCATCCTCACAGGACTGCACTCAGCCAGGCCCCAACGTCCACTGACAAAGATAAATTCAGGCCTACATTACACAATATAGGCAGGGAGTATTAGCGGGGGGGGGGGGGGTACTTTCTGCAAACCATTACACAGACTCCACATTCACACGCATACAAAATCTTTTTTCATCACACACTACGACCACGCATTCTATCACACCGCAAAATTCTCCGTAACGGCCCGCCAAACACAGTACAACACCCTGACACTTCCATCAACCCTACGGTGTAAACAGTAAAGGCAAAACAGAACCATACACTAACATTAGCCCTAAGCCCTAACCCTAAAGCCTAAATCAGTACCATATACGACTCCTAACCCTAAGCCCTAACCCTAAAGCCTAAAACACAACCATATACGACTCCTAAACCTAAGCCCTAACCCTAAAGCCTAAAACACTACTATATACTACTCTTAACCCTAAGCCCTAAAGCCTAAAACACTCCCATATTCGACTTGTAGCCGTAAGCCCTAACCCTAAAGCCTAAAACACAACCATATACTACTTTTAACCCTAAGCCCTAACCCTAAAGCCTAAAACACAACCATATACTACTTTTAACCCTAAGCCCTAAAGCCTAAAATCCTCCCCTCCACTAAACTCCCCATAAACTATGAGTACAGCGTAGGTCCTAAAGCCTAAAACTCGACCTTACCTGTCTCTCATCGTGTTCCCAGCGTTGTCTCCCCACCGTCCGTGTCCCGACGCCTGCGTTCTAAAAGCGCCCTCGATATAAGGGCACCCGCGATGTAACGTTGTGCGTAGAGAACACACGCGTCGTAACGTCACGTGCGTTGCGACAGCACGCGACGTATATTCATGCGATGCGACGCATGCGTTGCGATGGGTGTTCCCTGAAAGCCTCCACTAGAAGTGTTATTTCACTCTCTGTTCACCACTAGTATTCAGGGGTTCTCTGTCGCATGTAGGGATCTGATATGGTTCTTCTCAGCTTCCAGCGGATATCAATTTCCTACCTCCACCATCACTTAAAACCTACAAATTCTATTTGTTTTATGCAAATAAACCAATGTCTTGCCAACATGCTTATAAATTGTGAGCACCGTCGCCAGCACTGATGCAAATCATGCATTTATCATTACCTAGCATGCAAAGTAGTGCTACACAGAGCCTGCACCTGGAAAGAAACACAGGCTAGAAAGAGGTTTCAAACCAGAGGCTAGAGGATCGATTCTCACTGCAAACTAATGCCTCCTGTAGCACTGCTGACTCCTTAAAATAGAAAATCTGAACCGAAGAGACTTAATCTGTGCAAAGAGATCAAATCTCATCCATAGGTACATTAAAACAGCGCCCAACGTATTAATAGGTTTTCATCTGAAAAAACCCTGGCTGAAGAAAGTGGAGGATTTTAGAAGTTAGAAAATTAAGTGCAATGCATCATTTAAGATTGCAAAGTACACATTTCTTTACAAATCACAATTTCAGAATTGGAAGTCTTGCGAATTAAACGAGGTAGCAAATTGGAGTTCGGTCAAATCTTGCAAATACAAGAAAATGTATCAATGTTCCTCGACCACTTTGGCAGCCGCAGAGCATTCAAAGTTACCAACCAGGCTGGTACCGACTGGCCTCGCGAAAGGTGTCCCTGAGGTGCTATTTGCACTGTGCGAATAACAACTGCGGGCATCACAGGAAGAGAGCAAAGATCTGTTGCACAGCAGACTGGTACCATGCGCATATTTTAAGTTGGTGCAATGTGTGCGTCTTGCATGCCATACAAGGTGCTTGGGGTCAGATGTCTCATTGCCCAGTTGGCACTGCAACACTTTGTGTGCACAATGTCTCAGGCGGGCTGGCCAATTCTTTGTGTTTTGCCGGATTTATGCATGTGGCACCCCGCATACAGCCTGGTGGCAATGATTTGCAGAAATGTCGTCTCATCACTATTCAGGAGGCAGGATTCTTTCTGCGAATCATGAGCCCTCAGATCTACTGCTCTGCTTTTTCATCTGCAAAGTGACTGTAATGCAGCCCCTGTTCACTGGATGTGTGTGTTATACACATAGTTACACACATAGTACTTGTTCTGTCTGTTTCGTCCTTCGTTATGCACCTTTTCTTACTGTAGGTATACTTACTGTTCTTAGTGTGTGTGTATGACACACACACACTAAGAACAGTAAGTATACCTACAGTAAGAAAAGGTGCATAACGAAGGACGAAATAGACAGAACAAGTACTTAACTCCCTATTGGATGGACACCTATGTTTACGCCTTGTCGATGTCGGGCCGGTGTTGTTCCATTATAAACCACCCACACATTTTGCAAGCTAAAATAAGGTTAGGTTAATTATAAATTTAAAAAAACAAATTCCTTGGGTGCTCAGGGACATATACAAGGTAATTAGACCTGGCAGTGAGCAGAGGGCACGAAGTTCCCCTTGCGCGTGCTAGCAGCTGCCTAACAGTGTGGTTGAAGATACTAAACACCCAGAATATATTTTACTGGCAGAAGCACCAACACAGTGCACAGGAGGGCTACCAATACTGTGCCCGGAAGAGTTATCAGCGCTGTTCATTAGAAAGATACAGCACACAGGAGAGTTAGCACACCGAGCACAGTGTGTGCGAGAGCGATCAATAATATGCAGGGGAGGGCTAACACTGCAGTGCAGAGTTACAAGTGCTCTGCATAATACAACCACAGCTGTGTCACAAGAGACAGCCACCAACAAAAGGCATCTATAAGCTGCTAATCCTGTGCACAGGAGAGTTAGCACACTGAGCGTGTGCGAGAGAAATCAATAATATGCATGGGAGGGCTACACTGCACTGCAGAGTTACAAGTGCTCTGCATAATACAACCACAATTGTGGCACATTGTCAGCCACCAACAAAAGGCATCTATAAGCTGCTAATCCTGTGCACAGGAGAGTTAGCACACTGAGTGTGTGCGAGAGAAATCAATAATATGCATGGGAGGGCTACACTGCACTGCAGAGTTACAAGTGCTCTGCATAATACAACCACAATTGTGGCACATTGTCAGCCACCAACAAAAGGCATCTATAAGCTGCTAATCCTGTGCACAGGAGAGTTAGCACACTGAGTGTGTGCGAGAGAAATCAATAATATGCATGGGAGGGCTACACTGCACTGCAGAGTTACAAGTGCTCTGCATAATACAACCACAATTGTGGCACATTGTCAGCCACCAACAAAAGGCATCTATAAGCTGCTAATCCTGTGCACAGGAGAGTTAGCACACTGAGCACAGCGTGTGTGAGAGCTATCGATAATATGCATGGGAGGGCTAACACCGCAGTGCAAAATTACCAAAGCTCTGGCTGATAAAACTACAGTTGCGGCACACGGGACAGCCACCAACAAAAGGCATCTATAAGCTACTTATGCTGTGCACGGGAGAGTTACACTGAACACAGTGTGGGGGACAGCGATCAATAATATGCATGGAAGGGCTAACACTGAAGTGCAGATTTACCAGTGCTCTGCATAATACAACCACAGCTGTGGCACATGGGACAGCCACCTGCAAGAGGCATCTATAAGCTACTAATACTGTACAAGCCATTGCTACCAATGATGTGCACAGAGAGCCTCCAAATTGTACAGATGCCAGACATCAATACTGTGCATCAGAAAAAATGTAGATGAGAGAGATACCAGTGCTGCGCATCATAGCTGGATCAATGCTGTGCACAGAAAAGCTAAAACTCTGGTAACACTGCCCCTGGTGAAGTTTCCAAGCGACATCCTGCCCTGCATTGTCTCATTCTAACTCACTGCTAACCTCTGTTTGCAATGGCGGTACACTCCAAGTTGGTGCTTTTCTTTAATTATTAAGATTGACTGTCGCCCCATGACCAGCCCAGGTAATGACATTACTTACAGTTCGTTGAGTTACAGCGCTATAGCAAGTTCCACTAACATAATATAAACAGCTGATTAATTTTCGTGTCCAAGCCTTTTTATCTGCACTACAGTTGTAAGACTGCTAATTGGCTCTTGATATGTAAACCTGTGTATTGTGTCATGACTGGACCCCTGATTATGCCCGACTGCATGAAGTGTGCATGAGTATTTCTTGAAAACACGAAAGGTAGTATACACTTTATTTGGTGCCTGTATGTATGGCTTGCCCAAAGCTGCTCACATTAGACAAGTGATAGGTCGTCTCCTTATACCTTCATCATATCCGGCTGAAGAAGCCAGACCCCAGCTACATCATCTGAGTGGCAGACCTTGCCTGGCTTCCAGGCCACACCTGAGACTGACAGTTCTGCTGGTAGCTGGTTGCCATGGCGCTGTGGGGCTAATGAAGTGCACTTTTGACTGATGGTCTCCAGGCAAAGGTTAGGAGTCAGTTACGACTCTGGGTGGCCAGGTGGCTGGATCTCACCTGCAAATGTACGACATGTAAGCTGACCCCTTCGCTTATCTGGGGCTTCCCATTTGAAACAGCTGTACATGCATGCACGAGGAAAGGCTGGAATAAGAGACAGACACTATGGCTGCTTTCCCTGGAGTAGTGAGGAATATACCCCGGAATAGAGGAATATACCCTCTGTTGCTACAAACCGAGGAAGACAGAAAGTCTATGTCACGTGTCGAGCATTTGCCTTCCTTTGGATCAGAGCCAAACAAACAGCACGTTACTGTGAGGAGTTCTGAAGAATTGGCATTGCTGACACAAGTCCTGTGATTGCTGTCCTGCCTGACCCTCTATTGATCTGCAGGTGACCTCCACCCTTAGGCCTGTGTACCGCCTGTATTTGTCAATGCACTAGTGTAATTCAAGCGATGTCGAGCACAGGTGAGACGGTGTGCTTTTGCATTTGTCTCGCCACCTGTGCTCTACCTACAAGAAATAGGAGTTACAACAACAGACTCAAACACCACGCATCAAATTTGCCACACATGCACGACTAAAAATACCATGTATTCTCATTCACCACAATTATATGTACAATTATATGGCAAGAACATATATACATATATAATACAGAGTGGCAGTAGCTATCTGTAGTTATAGTTAGGGTGACAGAAATTTTTAGTTTTGGGGATTTTTGTCCCTTAATAGCTTTGCATCCGATTGATGAATGTCCGCGAAACTTTGCAGACATGCTGCCCCCTTTCATTGTCAGAGTACTGACAGATTTGCGGCGTTTGGTCAAAGGGGTGCAAAGAAAAAAGAGACTTTTGTATTCCGCATTGCACAAAAAACGTCATTCGGATTTTTACAAAAGCTGGTAGGGTTATATATGATAGTGGCAGATGATGTTGTGGGGTACGGAAAGAAGTAGGGTACTTTTTTTTAAAGTTTTAAATGTTTTAAACTTAGTGATACTAAATAGTACTACCAAGGTATATAGCAACGATAAGTCATTAGCTGTTTGGCTAATGACTGTCTTTACAAAAGTAAAAGGTAGTCATGTTGTTTTCAGCTTGAGTTTCCCTGTGTTCTGCGTTGTGCCTTCCAATTTACAAAAATTGTGGGTTTGGTATTTTTCTCATACACATTAGCACTTTGGTAAAGTGGCATTAGGTAAGGAAAGTATTTATTAGTGTAAGTATGTATGTATGTATGTATATATATATATATATATATATATATATATATATATATAATGTATTTATTTTAAATACGGAGTATCTCAGTATCAAAAACAATGTTTAAAAAGTAAACATTTAGAAAAATTGGAAATACACTATAAGACACTATATTTTATAAATATAATGTGCCAAAGTGTATTTTCAAATTTTAACAATTAAATATGCTGAAAAAAGTGTACAGAATAGCGCTTTAATTACTAAAAATGAAAGCACTACAAATAAAACCGCAGTTCCCCATAATGTGCTACCTAAATATATAGAAATGTATCATGAAAATGGTAACCGTACACATTTTTCATTGTACCACAGTAGTATCACGCTACTTTGTATTTTTTAAACCAAATATATCAAACTTATAAATATTTGGCACTACCTATTACCACTTTACTAAAGTATTATTGGGTAGGGCAAAAATACCAAACCTAATACTTACCTATATTTTTTTTTTTTTTTTTAACACTTAAAGAGCGCACTGATACCAGTCGGCGTCCTGGCGCTGAAGTGATAATTCCAAAGAAGCGGAAGATATGGGTACTTAATGGGAGAAGAGCCATGTCTTTAGATCTTTCCTGAAAGTCATGAGATTTTTATTAAGTTTGAGGGAGAGAGGGAGGGAATTCCAAGCCGTCGCAGCTCCCATGACAAAACTCCTTCCACCCCAGCGTGCCTTCTTGATCCGAGTGGTTTTAACCAGCCCAAGACTGGCCGACCTCAGTTGTCTACCAGGTCTATACCATTGAAAAAGATCCTGAAGGAACGCTGGACCAAGACCATGTAGTGCCTTAAAGACAATACAGAGGGCCTTGAACATAATCCGCTTCCGCACCGGAAGCCAGTGCAGCTTATCCAACTCCTTGGAGACTGAGGAGAACTTGGGCAATCCCCCAATCAGGCGGGCGGCCGCATTTTGTAAAACTTGAAGCTTATTGAGCACCCCCTGTTGTGCCTCAAGAAAAAGGCTGTTGCAGTAGTCGATGCGTGAGAGAACAAGGGCTGTCACCACCGTCTTTCTACAGCCCTCAGGAAGGAAGGGCAAAACCTTTCTGATAATTCTCAGGGTGCAGTGTACAGAGGAACTCAGCGCATTGACTTGTGGTTTAAAGGTGAGTAGGTTGTCAATAACGACCCCCAAATTCTTCACCTTTGAAACAGGGAGAGGAGGAGACCCCATATCAGTGGGCCACCAGTTAGGGCTCCAAAGATTAGTACTTGGGCCAAAGATGATCACCTCAGTCTTTGATGAGTTCAATTTTAAACAGCTTTTTGCCATCCAGGAGCTGACTGCAGACATGCAATCCTGAAACCTGCCTGCCACCTCCCCCTCGGTCCCCGGGAGCACCGAGACCACAATCTGGGTGTCATTGGCGTATGATGTTAGCTCGAACCCGAAGGATCTGATTACTGGGGCGAGAGCGGCTACGTAGATGTTGAATAAAGTATGCAGATGCAGAACACAGCCAAAGAGTACCTAAAAAATTATGCCTGCCTTTAATAGTAGAAAGTACAAATGATGAAAGGGTGTTGAACAATGTCAAACACTCACCCCCAGTACAGAGATCTGGACCTAAAGCCATCAATTTTAGGCTGGTTCCAAACTGGGATGGTGGGGTGAACAAAAAAAACATGGATTAAACACAGATCTGTGACTGGGGGTGAATGTTTGCATTGTTCAGCATTCCGTCCATCATCTGTTCTTTGAACTTTTATAAAGGCAGTCATTAGTCAATCAGCTAATCGATTGACATCACTATGTACGGTAGTGGTAGAGCGAAATATACCCAAATTTCACTAAAAAAATGCACAAACATATCTCACAACATTTAAATCAAGTAAAACGTATTAAATATTTACACTACTTACCTGCACTATTCAAAGTAATCATTTGTGCACCATAATATGTAATCCTGCCAAGTTTTAACAAAATACAAATTACTGTTTTCGCGATATGCAAACCACAAAAGTATAAGTAAATTACATTGGATTTCAGCACGTTTTGCACTCGCCACAATTTGCATATTAGAATATATATTTTGGAGATCTAACATTGACATATTTTCACACACTTTATCAGTACGTTTCCTTTAATTTACACACTCCACTTTATGCCATTCTACTGTAAAACTGTTCACTTTATGCCACTCCACTGTATGCTATTTAGAGCATGCTTCTGCAGTTTACAATACTACAGTATACGCCACTACACTGTAAGCTTATCCACTGTACATTACGCCACTCTACTCCACCCAACTCAACTATACGCCACTCCAATCTACACCACTATACTTTGTGCTATTATACTGTTCCCCGCTGTAATCTATTGAACTTTTGTGTATGCCAGTTCACTGGACGCCTCTAAACTGTACAGCGAGCAACAGTACGCAATTCCACTATATGCTATTCCACTATGTTTCACTACTGGAGCTTGTACTATCCCAGTGTGCGCTACTCCACTCTACGGCACTCCACTGTACCGAAATACAGTATACACCACTGGACTGCAACACATTCCACTGTATGCTATTTCACTTTACAAGGGTACATTTTGTGACACACCATTAAACCACACTAAACTGTATGTCACTAAATTCTACGCTTCTAAAAATTAACCCTAGAGAGTTGTACGACTCTCTACTGTACGCTACTCCACTACATGGCACTCTGTGCATCTGAATACTTACCAACTTAGAACTCAACTTTACTACACTGCACACTACTGAATTCTACAGTACTCCACTGTATCGCACTTCAGTTTATGCTGCTCCACTATATGCTATAGCACTGTACAGTATTAACTGTACCACACTGTAGTGTACTGCATTCCACTCTGCACCACTGTACGGCACTCCAATATATGTCACTCGATTTTTCGCAATTTAGCTTTACAATACTGTACTATACCACACTCCACTTTACGTTAAGCCCACTGTACACCACTCAACTGTACCCCACTTCACTGTATGGCACTCCAATGTACCCCACTCCAACGTCCGCTATTCCAGTTTACACCACTCTACTGTACCACACTCTACTATACGTCACTTAACTGTATGCAATTTGAGTACACCACATTCCAATATATGCCCCTACACTGAACAACATTCCACTGTATAGCACTCCACTGTACGCCAGTGCAGTGTAATCAAATACACTCTACAATATTTACAGGACATAAATCCACTTTACCACACTCCACGGCATGCTATCCCACTGCAGTGTACGCCACTCATAGACCCTGTGAACCAGAACACATGCAACTCCAGAATGGTTTTGGCCTATTCGGGCATCTTAGTATGGTGCAGCTTAGTCGCCTACCTAGGCTTCGTCTGTAGAGTGCGACCAGTCTAGGTTGCTTGTGTTCCCTTTTAGAGACCCGCTTGGCAGTTCAGGATAAGACTATTCTCATGAGGAGCAAGGTAAGTACTGATTTGCAGGGCCTCTAACTAGAGTGGTATAATGAGTGAAAAACGATGGACTGGAATGTGACTCCGAGCGATCATCAATGTCTAAGATTAATTCAAACATTTCATCCCTCACCTTGTTGTTTGTTGCAGGACTAACTAATGAAACTGTGCATGAAGTATGCACAGAACATATACATAGGCTAACTCCTGAGAATGGCCATCATCTAACCAGTGAAAGTGGATATGGATTAGGTACAGACATAAGGCATAAGCTAGCTACTGACTATCGATTATCAATGCTGTTTGAGCGTTTGCTTAAAGCACTGCATAGTGGGATACCAATGAGGGGCATAAGAGAGCTTCTAACATTACATGTACAACGCTGTGCTCAAGAGAGTTAGCCACACTATTCACAGGAATGCTATGAATGTTGAGCCGTAGCAGGTTATTAGTAGGTTATCAACACAGTCCATGGGAAAATTTCAAACACGGTGCTGTAGAAATATCAATGCTGGGCACCAGGAAGCGGCAGACCCTGATGCAGAGGTCTAGCCCGGGACCAGGGTTCAATTCCCCTCCTCGGCGGGTCTTGGGCTCAAAAATTCCACGGACCTGATAATTCTCGCCACGGTGCCTATTCCAATCATGGAGTCCCACTCTGCAACTCTGGGCAATAGCTTGCTTAATCTCCACAACGGCCTCCACAACGCTAAGGATGCCTGGCCTCCACCTTGGGGGTGCCCAGGAGTGGACGCCTCACAGGGAAAGCCAGGATGGGTTCCACAGCGGTATTCGTACAAGCGCCTTGAGACCCTTGCGGGTGAGTAGTGCGCTATACAATTATCAATTTTTAATGCTGCACTTGGAACACTTAGCAGCAGCTCTGCTCATGAGCAAGCTTGCTATCAACACTTTGCCTGGAAAAAACACAATAATTCTGCATGTGAGAACTAAACCGCAGAGATAAAACAGTGAGCTGGACAGTTACTACCACTCTATGACAGAAAAGACATTTCTAATCACCTTACTGCTCTGCATTAGCTGCCCATCCACAAAGTCACCGTCTTTAATTCCCTCGATATTTTCCTGAGAGAAAGGCCTGGCCTTTGTCCAACTTTTTTAAGCTCGCGTTTTCTAGACTCTGCTCACAGATCCAGCCACGAGGAAAGGAGGCCATTCTTTCTTATTCTTGCAGGCAAATAGATTGAATTTGTTGCGGTCTTCTCTCAGTCATTTCTCACTAATAATTGTTACTTAAAGCCCTTAAAACGTAGCTTCTTAGCACTCTTTTTGATACCTTGCGCTTGAATATCTACTCAGCTATCCTTATGGTCCCAGGAAACCTTGCTGATGTCACCACGCCCTTCGTACATACAACACCTACTAAAATAACACTGCTCCTGAGGAAGCCAGCTACACTGTTCTCAGGCCAAGTACAGACTGGGCCTGAGATAGGTACTGACAATGGTCGCTGGCTGGGTCTTAGCTTGGGCATCAGATAAGTAAATTATTGTTGATCAGAGAAGTAATGGCCAGGCCCCAGTGACTGAGACAGGTACAGACCCTGAGTCGACTGTTAGTAAAGATAGAGTAAAACACACAGCTACCGGCACAGCACAGCCCATAGGATGGAAAGCATAGGCAATGCAAGTTCAACTAGCCGCTAAGTGTTGTGATTAGTTACAAAGTCCATAACAGGAAGATCACGACACTTGTTAAGTAACCCGGAGAGATACACGTCTCAAATATACCGCAGGCATTTACAGGCTCGCACCACTGACAATCCACCTGGACATAAGGAAAAAGCCATGTCATTTAGGGGTTAACCCTTGACCTGGTGTGTGATATATTGATTATTCTGAAAGTATTATCTCAAATTAGAGAATGTAAAGAGCTAACAGTGCTATCAGTTTATAGCTAGAATGCCATGGGCCCCAAATTAAGCAACTAAAATGCCCCCCCCTTCGGTAGTAAAAATACAGCTATGACTGGGGTACAGTGGACCCTCGCAACCTATGCCCTGGTGCAACTGCATCTGCCCAACAACTGATTGCACTGCCCTGGCCACATTCAATCCAAAGGCTGCTTCAGGATGTAAACTTAGAGGCCTGAGTGAATGTTCTGGGTGTCCATGGGAAGGGCAGCTTCTAAAGGTACCTTTATTTCAAACAGACAGATGCCAAAGATGATTCTGATCTGATAATCCCATAGCTGGCTGCCCGGCCATGCCTGGGCCGCTCTCAGAACCTCCTGGCATCTCCTATGTTGCTGAAGCAATATTCTTTGATCATTAAAGCCCAGTATGTTTACCATATTATAGCGCGAGCCTCCCAAACATAACATGTCTTAGGGAAAAAAGACTGAACATATTTTGGATATGTGTCCCTCAAGCAAAGATCAGAGCCCAGATCAGCTGGAATCAAAGTCGGCAAGTTATCCGCTTGAGGCCAATAATGTGAACGGAAACATTAAGGGCAGCTGCAGGTCTCGGTTTCATGCAGTGAAAAGCACATGTTGTTCTGGAAGCTTTGAGGACACCGAGATATCGGGTGACCGCGCTGTGCCCAGTGAGAGCAGCCCTCGCGCGCCCTCTGCTGGGCCTGCAGCTGCAGCAGCGTGTGAGGCTCTCCTAGGACAGGGCGATGCTCAGTGACAGATGGAGGGCTTACACTGCAGGTGCGTGAGTGAGCAGCGTGCAAGGCTTCACTGGGACTGGGCGACGCTCGGTGACAGCGCGAGGGGGGCGGGGGGGTTACAAGCACGACGCGCGCGGTCCCCGTGGCTGGGGAGGGGGGTACAACAGTCACCGCCGCAGCAGCAGCCGAGGAGACAAAGCAGAGCGGAAACTGCCAGTGCCAGCTGCCAACATGTGGGCGGGGCCAGCTGACTCAGCCGACGAGTACAGTCACATGGAAAATTACCGGGAAGGAGGGCGTGCTCAAAAATCACAATTTCTCGAACAGTCGGCCTACAAATAAAAGACACGCACATGCGAGGGCACGAGGCCGGCGGAAACATTTCAAGAGCCCTCAACTTTTAGTAAATGTAGGTGTAAATTCAAGTCAAATTGAGGCGGTGCGCCTCACTCGAGACAGGCTGATTCCGCCGCTTGCATTGACAACGGAGGATGCGGCTCGTTCCGCGCTGATGGGGTTACATGTCGGGAAGCTGTGGGAACGAAAAATACATAATCGACCTGTTTGATATTTCTCCAGACTAAACCATGCAGGACTCACGAGCCTCCTGCCATCTAACCAATGCACGTGCAACCTGCCACAGTAAATCTTGCACAATAACCGCCCCTAGACAGGCCCTCTCAATGTATAATTAGCATCTAGGCATGTTACATTGTTTAGGCCATACAGCTCCCTTTTCCACGCCCTGTTCATTTAGTTAACGAGTGGCCCCGCCCCCTACAGGCATCACGATAGTGTGACTTATTCATAAAAACAAGAGATGAAAATACAGAGATACTAGGCAAACAATAGTTTGAGCCCCTGGGTACATCTTGCCAAGCTGAGGAGCATGGTATAAACGAAACGCGGTGGAAAGCTCTTCACTCGTCATACTTCCTAAACACTTACAGAAAGCATGAAGTCATTAAAATTGCTATAAATTGGAAATCACTGAGGACCGTCAAATCGTTGTTTTTAAGTGTCGAGGGGATATCACTTTCCAAGACTGACGCCACACCTCCAACATAAATGTACCTAAATAGTCGAGTTAGTTCACATAACAATGCATTTATTCAGCCATTCATGCATTATTTTCTATCTTTAAAAATATGCCATACCAATAATAGAATACTTGAAAAGAAATAACGAATGTTAAATTGATCAGAAATGTTTTTCTTTCATATGCACACTGAAAATAATATTAAGGATATTTCCCTTCTATAGATGAAAAGCTGTCTGAAGAAAGCTACTGCATGGGTGCCCGACTTTGGAACACTGTAGCCAACAAGAACAGGTCAAATCATTTTCACGTCCTCCACACCCACTTTCACAAGATTCAGAAGTCTTATCTCTTTGGTCACATTGCAAATTGCATGATTTATTTCTTGATGGTGTCACCTTCGTCAGTGCCAAGAGTTGGTTTAATCTGTTGTGTACTATACAAATTGCACTAATCACTTACTTACAGCTTGAATTAGACAACAAAGACGCGACAGATTAAAATGATTGCGCCAACACTTTTTAACTACTCAGAATTTATCTGAGTAGCATTGTTTTCCATATATTTGAGCTTGTCTGTACCTTTTCAGAATGTTATTAAACAGCCCTACATCCCCAAGAGGCAACTAAGATCTGCTAACACCCGCCTTCTCCCAGTGCCTCGTACTAGAACTGTCACATGGGGAGACAGGCGCTTTTTGGTGGCCACACCCAAATTGTGGAACGTGCTGCCGTTGGCGATTAAAACTGCCCCCAATCTGATGAGCTTCCGTAGGCTATTAAAGACATGGTTGTTTAACCAGTAAGTTGCTGTTTGATCGCTCTTAGCCCTTTATGCGCCGAGACACCTTCGGGTATTTGTATGCGCAATAAAAATCTCAAAAATAAATAAATAAAGACCTGGTCCTGCGTGAACTGCTAAGCAGCAGAAACCTTGGCAGAGAAATAAAAACAATGGTTTTGGCCTCCGAGGAATAAAGCTTATCGGCAGGTGTTGAAGGGGTGGGGGGGTGGTTAAACTTGAGTCATGCACCAACTAGCTCTGAACATTCAGTCCTCCCATTATGACAGGCTCACTAAGACCAGGGCCACTGGATTTATGAGATTGTGCGGCTGTAGCGATTCTCACATGATTATAGCTATGCCTCATTTGCCACACAATCCATATGCAGATTTTAACAACAAGAACTGTTTCTAGCTCAAAGGGTTCAAAAGTCACTAAAATGCAGCAAAACGCGTTGCAGCGCAGTGGAAGGCCCTTTGCAAAGGTTGACTAGTTACATTTCTGTTGCTTGTTGCTATATTTGGGTGTTGAACTGGTACTAATGAGGTGCAACCAATGCCCAGACAATGTTAACAAGTTTGAAAATCACAAAATGTGCTGCATTATGCCACATAAATGCATTTATATACAGCTTGCTTCTGCTTTTCCTTTTCTTGCCACATAATTTACTCAACCCTGACACATAATTTGTCCTTGCCCTGCCGCACAATTCCAGTGACAATGACTAGGACCGACAAAACGTGCTACACAGAAATTATTGTGCCAATAAATCTTAAATCTCTGGGAATTTGTATGGGTGTCTTTACATTCTAGGTTTGTCTATGCCACTTTCAGGAGAGGAACTATTATACGAACATCAACTTTGACCACATTACATTCAATCAATTTTACTTTAAAAAAAAAAGAAATTATGAGATGTGTTGCTCCTAAAAACCATGAAACCAAAAAACCCAGGCCAACACAAGCAAATACTGACCAGCAATCATTAAATCATCACTAAAAAATCGTGAGCAAATAGTGAAATGATGACATAATCTAAAAGCACAGGAGAAGTTACCTGATTCCCCAGCACAGCAGCGGCACAGGCCCGGGACACTTCCTTGGGCCCGAACCACACGGAGGCGACCCTGGATGGCAGCCCCAGGATGAAGACCTGGGCAACAGAGCAGATGACCTGGGCAAACATGGTGACTGCAAATAGGTCCTGCCTGACGCTGGCACACTTGACCCAGGCGCCCAGGCAGTTGAGGCCAGCGCCCAGGAGGGCGGTCACCCGCAGGCCCCGCTTGTCCAGCAGCCAGGTGGCTGGGAAGATGAGGGGCACGTAGGCCAGCATGTAGACCATGGAGAGCCAGTCGATCTTGTCGCTGGTCACCTGGTAGAAGTGCGTGAAGATGTTGGTGATGATGCTGTACTGGATCCACTGGAAGGCGTTGACCATGGAGTAGAGGCTGAAGACGGCCAGGATGGCAAACCTGCGCAGGTACAGCCGGGTCTCCAGGGGCTTCCTCGGCCCCTCGGGGTCGCAGGGCAGCATGGCCTGGGTCTCCTCGGCTGCAGCGGCGGCTGATGCATCCGGCGGCTCCAGCAGCAGCACGGCCCCGTTGCACGCTGAGAGCGGCTGCGTGGGTCCATTTTCCTTGGCATGCTCATGGTGCAGCTCTGGGGGGAGCTCTCCGGGATGGGGGTGTGGATGGTGGTTCACCAGCTCGGGGTCTACCATGGTCCGCCTCCCCGCGGGATGCTGCTAATTCTGCTGCGCACACCTATGGCATGGGTGGCGGCTAGACACTGGCTGGCAGTGCCACCGGATGCTGCTGCCCAGGGATAGCTCGAGGCAGAGGTGTGTGGAAACTCAAGCTCTGCAAATGTGCACACACACACGAGGATACAGGCAAGAAAGGTGCAAAAAAAACGATGCAATGTCTTCCTGGTCTGTCGATCAGCCACGCTCCCTCTCTACCGGCACAGAAGGCATGTAAGCCGGACTGTCAAGAACATCCACGCCCTGGCCAATCAGAGCCGGGAGATGTTATCCTTGCAGCGTCTACTGAGGGATGAACTCAACCAATAGACGGTTAGCACTTTCCCTACGCACATGGGCGGAGTCACACGAGAAAAGAATTACTCGGAGAGGTAAGAAGCCCCCCCCTTATCCATGACACGAGGAGGATCTATTTTAGCACCGCCTCCCTTACTAGTTTGGTGATCACGCCCAGTGTCGAAGCAATGCGTTCATTGGTTTAAAGTGGCGTGACTCAAAGGTGGGGTTTGCCCTGCCCTGTTTGGAGACGTTTTTGTCAAGAGACTTGTGTGACTCACTTCTTGAAATGACTTGCCAAGCATCTAGTTTCTCAAAGACGGGTTTGGAGTAGAGATGGCCGAGGTTTTTATTTATTTTTTATTTTTATTTTATGCGTTTTTATATAGCGCGGACTTTACCCGAAGGTGTCAGAGCGCTTCACATTAGGAACAGTACTGATACATGAGGAGAAAATTACAAGTGAACAAATTACAAGGGCAAACGTTAAGTTACATGAGGCAAAATGACAATTGTGAGCAAACAAAATACAAGAGGTAGCAAAGGTACATTACATTAGGAAAAAGTGATGTGTGCAAGTTACAAAAACGTACAAAGTACAAGTAGAGGTAGAATACTGCAATAAATGGCAGACACTCATAAACTAGAACAAACGTTACGTAGGTAATGGTGGCACTTGTGCAAGTATCTAAAGTAAACAAAATGTAAGAGGTAGCAAACAGTGTGTTACAAGAGAAAAGTGACGTGTGCATGTTACAAAAGAGTACCAAACACAGGTAGAAGGATAATACTGCAATAAATGTCAGACTCTCAAACCACAAGAACACACTGGGAAGGCACTTCCATGGTCATGGAGAATAGAATTTTTGTTATAGAAGCTGCTGCAAGCTATTGTGGGGATACTGTTGTTACTTCTTGTTTTACTTTTTTTCTTGTGCATTGATTAACAAATACGTGCATTTGCTTTTTTTTTACCCATGTTATGATACGTTTTACATTATGTTTCTAATAGCTTACTATGTCATTCTTGAAATTCTCTGTTGGCAGTCTTTACTCTGGTTGGAATGCAGTGTCATTATTCCTGACCCAGATGATGAACTGCATGCACCCAGAGAGCCAGAATATGGCTGTCATGTCGTGGGCTCTAGATCCGCATGTCAGCGGTCGAAGTGCATTAAAAAAAGTAAGAGACCTGAGATGCTCTGCACAATTTGGTCAGGGGTAAAAGGCGTAGCTAAAAAAACAAGGTATTCAGTAACTTTTCTCACTCTTTCACTTTCAGGCAGCGCACAAGTCCTAAACAAGCATTTACAATGCAATGGTCTCGGCATTATTAACCCTTTCAATGCTGATGACGAGCTGAGCTCGTCATCAGCCACGGTGGTCGTGTGCTGATGACGAGCTGAGCTCGTCATGAATATATGGCATCAAGGTTTTTCCAGCACAGGGGAAAAATAACCACAGCAGCCAAGGTGTTAAAGGTAGAGCTATTGGCATTGCTCATGACATTTAAAACATTTTTTTTAAACATAAATAAATGGTATTGTCATTTACAATGGCAATAGGTGAGCATTAGAGAATAGTAGAGAGTATTCGCGGACACAGAGCCACACACACAGAAAGCCACACACACACACACAGAGCCCCACACACACACACACAGAGCCACACACACAGAGTCCCCCCCCACACACACACACAGCGAGCCACACACATACACACACACACAGGGAGCCATACACACACACACACACACACAGCGAGCCACACACACACACAGAGAGCCCCACACACACACAGAACCCCACTCACACACAGAGCCCCCCCACACACACACACACACAGAGCTCCACACACAGAGCGCCACACACACACACAGAGCCCCACACAAACACACAGAGCCCCACACACACACACTGAGCCCCCCCCACACACACAGCGAGCCACACACACACACACAGCGAGCCACACACATACAGCGAGCCACACACACACACACACACAGAGCCCCCCACACACACAGAGCCCCACACACACACAGCGAGCCACACACACACACAGCGAGCCACACACACACACACACACACACAGAGCCCCACACACACACAGAGCCCCACACACACACACAGAGCCCCCCACACACACACGCAGAGCTTCACACACAAACACAGAGCCCCACACACACACAGAGCCCCCCACACACACAGATCCCCCCCACACACACAGCGAGCCACACATACACACACAGTGAGCCACACACACACACACACAGCGAGCCACACACACACACAGAGCCCCACACACACACAGAGCCCCCCACACACACAGAAGCCCCACACACACACAGAGTGCCACACACACACACACAGAGCCACACACACACACACACAGAGCCACACACACAAACAGAGCCACACACACACACACACACACATACACAGACCCACACACACACGGAGTAACCCACACAGAGAGCCCCACAAAGAGAGCACCACATACACACACACACAGAGCCCCACACACGTTTCTTCAGCCATAACTGCTTTCTAGGAGCTGCTTGTCGAGAAAAAAAAGTGTATTTTGGTGAGATCAAAAGCCCGTATTGCCACCATTACGTATTGGACTAGATTAAAAACAAAATAGGGGCTCCGAGCCCGGGCCCTCGGCTGCCACAAGGGTGTCTTTACAAGTTCAAAACTGCCCATTTTGTAAACATGGGTCACATTTGAAGGTAATTCACTAATGTTTGGGACATGGCTGTTGTTCTGTTCCAGTCCGACCCTGCAAAGGTGGCAACCTTAATTCCACCCTGAATGACTGACATTGGCTTCCACATTATTTATTCCATCCGAATGAGTGACACGGAGTGCCACATAAACTTCAAAAGCTTCTGTGTCACAAAAAAATCAGTAATGACCACCCGCTCCATCCCCGCCTGGCAGAAAAATGCTTCACCTCCGAAATGACAAACTACCTCCAAAGCATCAATAGATGCAGAGTTGCCAAAAAGGAAAAACCTCGAAAAGGCTACCTATATTTTTCAGCCTAGAAAACAGAGCAACAAACCGTCAGCGATAAACCTTGACCCTGCTTAACGTTCAGTTACTGTGTATAGCAGTATGGTTTACAACGAACACGCCAAATACGCCGAATAACGCCAGCCGCTAATCAGATTACATTGTGAATCATATGTGGGGCGATCCCTACAGAAGAATAAACTTATGAAACAGAAGCTGGGGGATTTGTATTGAACCAATTATAATAAAGACTTTTAGGAAGTGTGTCAGGACAAGACGAGTATCAAGGTAGCTATATTACCGACATTTGGTTTTAATGAGAACACTACATAGAAGGAAAAACGAGGGATCAGCAGCCTGCAGATAAAAGTTCCAATCAATGGGAACAACTCTTAAGAACAGAGAGAAATAAAATATATGAACAAAGTCATCAGAAAATGTTCTTTGAGATGATTAACGATTTGGAAAACAGTTTTTTTTTGGAAAATTAGACCCAGTACCTATTAAAGCTAGTCCTGAAGAAGGTGTTATGTTATGTTATGTTATGTTATGTTATGTTATGTTATGTTATAAGCTTATATAGCGCTATATCACCCAGAGGTATCTAAGCGCGGTCGAGAAAGAAACAGTAAATACCACCGAAACGCGTCGATGCAAACATTAATGAATCCATCGCTGAAGGGTTGTTTTCAGGACAATAAATACAGAACAATTATTTGCCGAAACCACCTGACAATATATATTTCAGTTTGGGATCAAGTAACTCAGCTACAACTTCTAATTACTATTGGGTTGTTGTTAGCCGTAGGGTCTTGCCTTTTGATTCAATGAACTGCCATAAGTTTCTTTCATGATCGTGTTTTTTAATGTTTTGTTATGCTATGTTTAGAATATGAAATATTCTTTTTAATGAACTAATGTTTGTTTTTTATAAATTGTTTGAAAATTATTCTTTTTTAACACTTTGCACTGTGATAATTATATACCTGCCAAAAAAAACCCTTTTTTTAAAAATAAAAAGAAGTATACAACAGTACTACCTTCCGGTTTGGATATAGACTATTGGTTTAAGGGGCAAAATTTGCTGGTTTGTATGGAAGACTGAGTGTGTGAAATAGAATTAAGTTTTGAGTGAATAGTTATACTATATATCTGATATTGAAGTCCAGGGGAACCCTTTGCTTTCCTATAGCAGTACACAGACAGCGTTTGGGACGCGCTGCTCTTCTGGTGTTTACGATGCAGAAGTTCATGACTTTGTCAGGTTCCGGGTGGGGCGCGGTGACTGGTCTAAAAAGTCAGCCAGACTTGGAAAGTGCATGAAGTGGTGGAGCTCGGGTGGTGAGGCTAATGGAGCAGCATCTTTCCCTGCACCCCGAGTAACAACACCCCTCGAAGCCCGGCATGGGGTGCAAGGGCAGCAAAATGAGAGGCTGTCTGCAACCCAGGAGGAAGGTAACGGGTGGGAAATCCGCATCTTTTTTTTTTTTTTTAGTTTCCTTTTTAAAAGTTTTGCACAAGTTGAGAAAGTGGCTGTGAATGGGGGCGGCTATGGAGGGGGCGACGGAAGCTCCACGGAGGGAGTGGGGACGGGGGGGTAAAGGACCGGGAGAGGAGAGTAGGGCGCGGAGCCGTGCTGGTGGGGAAGGGGTATCAAGTGGAGAGGTTTCCGTTATGCAGAGTTGGGGGTCCACGAATAGGGGCTCAGCAAAGATCCGATGTTAGACAGCAGAATGGACTTTTCTTGTAGTTTAATTGTCTCGCATAAAAAGACATTTTACTCGATTAATTTAACGGGAGAATTTTGAATCAGTGCCTCTTCCAAAACACACAATCCTTCCCCGCGCTCTGCTGCAGTGCGAGGGCACACACTGGCGTGGCTTCTGATAACCCCTGTCTCCTCCACGCCCCCAAATCCTACCTCCTTTCAATGATGTCAGGATCTGTCAAGCCTCCCTTTCTGTCTTGCATCCTTAAAATAGCCGGAGAGGTCATTCTTTACCTCGGGCGCGCGGCTTTGGACAGAACATCACAGCGACAGAGGGATGGACGACGACTTTCCCCTTAAAAGAACAACAATAGGCACTGACCCCGTGTCTTGTTTCTGGCCCGAGAGGCAACATTTTTAATATTTACTGCATCAAAACAATAGCTGGAGGCCCCCAGACTTCTCCTGGGAGTGTTGCAATAACACCCGGGTAGTGCATAACTGTAGTGCCTGTAGTATGTGTACACATAACAGCACGTGAAGGGGGACTTTTCAGTAATGTAGACAACAGTGGCTGAGGGCCCCTACCTTTTACTACAAGTCAGCAGTAGCTGGAATATCCCTTTTTTTGGTGTCTTCAGTGGATGATATAAGACTCCCACAGTGAAGGCCTGCTTGCATCCAGAAACAAGCGGATGGATGCAAGGGCCGGACGCTGTCGGGCAGAAATGGCTGCCACAAAGCTCCGACATTTTCAGAATCGGGGGCGTGTTTTTTGCTGAGTGACAGATGACGTCACGGTGAGATAGAATGCAAAAAACACGCCCGAATCCGAAACAGACGGGGCTTGAACCGAGTGACGCCCCTCTCCTCCAATGGCTGGCCTCCGTTTAGGATGCCAGCCAATGGAGAAGAGGGGCGGGTTCAAGCACCCTAACTAAGAAACATAAAATCTTGGAGCTCCGCCCACACTGCTACGCAGTGGACGGAGTCCTCGACCTAAAAAAGAAGTGGGGCGACTGACCTTGTTTGGCAGTATGCAAGTGACATCACTGTGAATGACATTACGGCACAGCACATCACTAGAATTGACATCATAGAAAGTGTCACAACTTTACTGGAAGTGGCATCACAAGAAGTGACATCAGACCTAAAGCCCTCACATATATGTTTAGCAGGTCTATCATGTGTACCTTTGTGCGCATTGCGAGGACAATAGGACAGTGAGCTATGGAACATGATATGTGACTTCTATACCTTGCAATCCCCCAGTTTTATGTAACACATCCTGTACATTCATTTACAAACTTATATAATTTATTGTACTTGTAATATGCACATGTTGATGTAAAGCGCTCTGACACCCTGCATTAGAATGAGTAGGGCTTTCCCACATAAAATAGTGGTACTTAAATTATTTCAACACCTCCTAAGGAGAAGCAAGTTCTATATAAATGCAATTTGCTTGGTGTAAATACTGGGAAAGACCAGTTTGTTTAGGAATCCTCATGAAGGCCCCTATGGCAGAGAAGACGAGGCGCTATGATGCAGAAAATGGATTCCAGCAAGAAAAACGCCGGAATCCTCACTAGGGCAACAACACGGTCCCTGCGGCCCCCAGACGAACACAATGGAGCCAGGAATAGAGCCCAATGTGAACCACTGGTAATCCTGTCCGGAGAAGAGAGAGGCAAGTTCCTGTAGAGCCGGACGAGAAACAAAGATGCCAAAAAAGGAGCCCGTTGATAAAATGAAGCCGAGCGCACATTAACCTGGAAGCAGATCAGGTAAATGAAAGGAGGGGCAGGACGGGAGAACAACACGCTTCTACTAGAACGTGAGGTACTCCTCTGCCCTGCTTGAGCTCCTTCTCCTTTATTCCGCATTACTATGCCCAGTGCACACACACGACAAGGGGCGGAGCAGTCCCAACAGTACAACCCCCCAGAAATCCCCCCCTGATTTGGGTTTACCATGATAGCGTATGTGGAACAAATGCAACAGTCGAGGGGCATGGATGTGACCAGCAGGTTCCTATGTCCGATCTTCTGGTCCATACCCTTTCCAATGAACCAGATATTGTAATCAACATCTCACTCCACAGGAATACACTATAGCCTTCACCTCATATTCAGAATCATCGTCAACTAAAACGAGGGATGGGTGGGTTGAACAGGTAAACTTGTTCATAGTACCTGAGGTTTTAATAATGAAATAGGAAAAACCGGGTGGACCTTGAGAGTGGAAGGGAGGCCCACTTTCATGGCTACAGCATTATTTACCTTTACAGTGGAATAAGGACCAATAAAGCGAGTTTTGAACTTTTTTGTTCCCGTCACTGCAATGTTATGTGTGGACAACCACACTTTGTCTCCAACTGCATAGTCAGAGGATGGCCAGGTGGTGATGGCGATCTGCACTATCCTTGTGCATGCTCTTAGCTTTGTTTAGGTTCTTTTGGGAAGTCTTTTTTGTTTCTTGTATATCGTTTAAAAATTCTAAGGTAGCCGTGTACGTGTGAAAACAGGAGGAGGCAGAAGCAGATAATGAGGATTGAACCCATAATTACAAAAAAAGGAGATAAACCAATAGCAGAATGCTTCCCATTATTGAAAGCGAACTCAGCTGCCCATAAAAATGTATCCCAATCAGCAGGGGAGATGACCAATTAACACCTTAGGCATTGAACTAGGAATTGGTTCACTCTTTCCGTCTGACTGTCCTCTGAGGATGATGTGCAGCTCAAAGACATACATCAATGTGTAACAAGGACCCCAACCCATTCCAAAATTTAGATACAAATTGGGTATCTCGATCTGATACAATAACAGATGGAAGGACAAGTAAACCTACTATGTGTTGTAGAAATAAGGTAACTAGCTCTTTAGAAGTAGCCACGTTTTTCAAAGGAACGAAGTGTGACATCTGTGTCAACATGTCCACAACTACCAAAATGACGGTGAACCCCCAAATGGTTTGGGGTAATTCTCCAATGAAATCCATGGCGATGGAATGCCAGGGATTAGGGGGCGTTGGCATAGGAGTATATAACCCAGCAGGGACTCAGTGAGAACTTTTACAATGAGCACAGACATGGCATTGTTTAACTTACTGGTTGGTATCTTGAACCATAGTGGGCCCCCAACAGGATCTCCGGAGAAGTTGGAGAAAATGGTTTTCTTGTAACCTGGATGCCCAGATAACATGTGAGAGTGGCACATTTCAAGAGCTTGTTGTTGTAAGGGCTTAGTAGCAACCACCAAACCGCCTTGGATATAAAGAAGGTCTTGAACTCTTACCCCAGTGTGTTTCTGTTCCAGTTCCTCAACTTCTTTACAGTGTTATGCTTGTAACACCTCTCTCAAAAATGTCTCTTCTAAACACAAGCCCCCCCAATTGTATCCTGGTGCTCTGATTAGGGGATGATCAAAGGTAGTTTCCACCTCTTCATAGCAAAAGTGTGATAAATCATCTGCTTTGCCATGTTTCTTCCCTGTCTGAAATTGTATTACAAAATTGAAATTACTAAAATAATGTGTTCAGCGCAATTGAAGAAAAAATAGGGGTCTGGCTGCCTTTACAAATACAAGTTTCTATGGTCAGTAAGAACAGTAACTGTATGCAGGGCACCCTACAAATATTGCTGCCACTCTTCAAAGGCGCGTTTTATGGCTAGAAGTTCCCTATCTCACATGGAATAGTTTTGTTCAGCAGGATTCAATTTATGAGAATAAGAGGCCACAGGATGTAACAGGCCAGTGTCCTTATCTCTTTGACAGAATTCCCCCAGTGCAACTTGAGATGTATCAGCTTCAACTATAAATGGTTGAGATGAATCCTGATGTTTCAGAACAGGGGCAGTAACAAATGCATTTTTTAGTTTAGCAAAGGCTTCTTCAGCTGCAGAAGACCAGCAGAAGGAAACCAGGGCCGGACTGGCTGTAGCGGGCACGGGGCATTTACCCGGAGGGCCGCTAGGGTGGGGGCCGGTTTTGGGCCCCTGCAGGGCCGTTTTTGTTACCAGGGATCTGCAATATTAGCCCTTGTAACAAAATCGGCCAAAACCATCCCTCGCAAATGCTCGGCTGCCCTCCCCTTCACCCCAGAGGCGGGCGGCTGAGCAATTTGCCAGGGCCAGTTTCTGATCCCAGTCCGGCCCTGAAGGAAACCCTTTTTTTCAACAACTTGGTAATGGGGGTTGCCAAGGCTGTAAAGTTATCAATGAAACGCCTATAAAAGTTGGCAAAGCCAAGGAAACGCTGTACTCCTTTTACAGTAGAAGGGGAAGGCCAAGGCATTATATTCATTATCTTTTGTGGATCCATTGTTATGCCCTCAGAACATAGCACGAAACTGAAAATTTTCACTTTTGATGTGTGGAACTCATACTTATCTAAATTTACATATAAGTGATTTTTTCTTAAGCGTTACAACTCAGCCCTTACATGACCTATGTGTTATGTGGTAGTAGATGAATATACCAGGATGTTTTATCAAAGAGAATTAGCTCTGTAGTGGGTGCTCCTAGCGTATGTTTGTTTTGGAAAGAAAACACATTATGTTTATAGTAAAGCCCTCACTCACCAACCTAGTTGATGACATGCTTCATCATCCGGCCCCACCAAAGGCACTGAGTGCACCATGGCTGTGCTACAACGCCTGGATACAGCGGAGGTGGTATTGTGCCATGAGAATGCAGTGAGAAGTAGTGAGTGAATGTTAAAAAGCTGTTCTAAGGGTTCCTGGGATAAAAAGACAATTTTAATCAATGGGGCCTTAAATATACCAGGTTTTCATTTATATAGGCTTTAGCACATATGTCCAACATGTCCTTCAAGGCTTTGTTTATAAAAAAGTGAAAGGTGGCGGGGGCATTACAAAGGCCGAACAACATCACCAGATATTCATATAGCCCAAACTTTATGTGAAATGCAGTATTCCATTCATCAGCCTCTTGTACTCTCACTAAATGATAAGCTCCCCTTAAATCCAATTTGGGGAAAATCTTGACCTTTTTAACCTGATCAAGTAACGATTGGATAAGTGACAGAGGATACCTGTTCTTTATGGTAATGTCATTTAGGGTGCTGTAGTCAATGCAGCGTCTGTGACCTCCTTCACTTTTTGGAATAAAGAAGAGGGGAGAGGAAGCCGGGGAACATGAAGGATGGAGAAGTCTTATCCTGAGCATCTCATCTAGACATTCTCTCAGATAGATATTTTCTTTTTCTGTGAAGGCATACATTCGACAACATGGAATTTGTTCCCCAGTAACTAGATCAATGAAACAGCCATAAGGATGGTGTGGTGGTAATATGAAAGCCTTTTCCTTATTTAACACCTCAGCCAAACCTTGATAACAGGTAGGCAACTCAGGTACATTGGAATCTACAAGGACAGCTATCTCTTTCTATGGTACCAGTTCTTGAATGCAACGGAGTCTGCAAAAGTCATAAGAAAAAGACAAAGGGCGGTTTCTCCAATCAACGTTCGGATTACGTTGCGTTAATGTAACCCCTGGCTGACCTCGGGATTGGGTTCTGGCCGTAGAACCAAGACCTCAGACCTACCACATAACAGTAAGGCACCAACAGACCAGAAGCATTTATAAGGCTTTATTGGAACAACAGTATTGCTCCAATTAAAGCACTCCACTGTCATGAACTAAGAAGAAACAGGTTATAGTCACCCTACAAAACCCACACGTACTCACACCGTCCTTCACATGAATGCCGTTCCTGGCACTCCCCAACGGAGGGCACTGTGCTAAGTAATGGCCGACAATGCCACTCGAGCTCTGTCTGTCTGTTGCCAATAGTGACCAGTATATACCATGTCTAACCGTCGCCCGCAAGAATGCCGGTCCCAACACTCGCCAACGAGGGGTACAGTGAATACGCAGTGGCCTGCAATGCCACTCTACTACAGTGTTCTGAATTCCTGTGGTGGAGCACGTGACCTATGCGCCCCAACAATGTCTGGTGGCAAAACCTGTAATAGTCCGTGGTCTTTTGGCTGAGAGGAATGCAATTTGAGGCTTCCTCGTAATTCAGCCTTCCACTGTTTGTTGTTGTTAATGCCCTCTGGTATTTAGCACCAACTACGGGAAGCACAGGAGCATCCGCTCAACTCACGCTCGTCCCCCGTGAAGTCCTGCAAAGGTGAGCTATGGCCCCAGCTAGATCCTCAACTCTTTCCACAGAGTGCTCGCGCACCGGTCGGGTCGAGTGGGAGCTGCCGCTCGTCACACTAGTTTCACCCGCACCTTGGCACGCCTTGACAAACTGCAGAAAAGGAAACGCCTCACGGCGATGTCTGGTAACGTCGGCTCCGGCTCGATAATATCCGGCGCTGTTTCGGGTGGCCGCCATTGTTTTATGCGCTTCCTGGCTTGCGCATGCGCCACGCGCAGCATCACAGGAGTTGTAGTTCTTCGGTGTCCGCTACTGGGACTTGTAGTGCCGATTTCGTCTCCGTTGTCGTGCATTACAGGAAATTGCTGCGCCGCTTGCCGCTCTGTATCCCACGAACTATGACAGTTAAGCAACAAATACCTAAAATTGCCTCGAATTGGGGTGAATAAACGAGAACAAACTAAATTGTTTCTCTATGTTGATCAAGTATAATGAGTTGCAGTTCAGCTGTAGGAGGGGTAATGGGACCAGATTTTATGTTGCTCTCATCAATGATTTTTATTTAATCTATCACAGTTTTGAGTACCACAGGGAGTTCCATGTGTTTGACCTATTGCATGTCAATATAATTTTCTGTTGCACCAGAGTCAATCATAATCTGTACGTCTATGGACTCATTTCCCCATAACAATCGTGCTTTCACCAGTAAACGATGGAGAGAGGACAAGGCATGATTCTGAGTCAGGAGTTGGGAGACAATTAATCCTGATCTACCCGAAATACTTGTCTCCGTAGACTTCTGGCTCTTCAGATTTCCAGTTCATTATGCCTTTTAGGTTTTACTGGGCAATCTCATAAAAAGTGTTCTTGTTTTCCGCAATAGAGGCACAACTTCTAATCCCTGTGACGCTGTCTTCCTCCATCACTGAAGGGCCTATAGCGCTACCTGTTTGCATAGGCTCAGGTTCTTCTGTAGCCTTTTCAGACTCTGCCTTCCGAGTTCAAGACATCCTTTCTCTCATCTCCTCTCCTGTAACCGATGATCTACTACAAGATCAGTCAGATCATTATAAATATTTGGGGGATCCACTACTTTCACCAATATATCTTTTAGTTAATCTTTGAGCCCTTTATAAAAAAAAAGCACTCCATTTGGCCTCTGGCCACCCTACCTCAGCCACTAACCTATTGAAGTTGGAGATGTAAGTCATCAAGTCTTTAGAACCTTGTTTTAAATGTAAGTGTTAGTTGTCTACGGATTGCATAAATGAATGCCTGTCGAACAATCAACGTATTTCGTTTTTTAAACTCTGCATAATGGTACAATAGAGGGTCATTTTGCTCCACTAAAAGGGTTGCCCAAGTGCTGCGGTTCCCCCAAGATAGGACAATACAAACGCTACTTTAGCTTGTTCATTAGGGAAGCAGGATGCCTTACACATGAAATGCAATTGACACTGATTTATAAAAGTGGCAAACTTGGCAGGGTTTCCCAAAAACCTCTCAGGAGGAGCTAAGGGGTTATTAGAAAGAGTGGTTACATGTAGCACTGGATGACCCCCACTTGTAGAAGAGAAACCAGAAGAGAACACATTACTAGAAGCCCCGGTATTAGCATCAGCAGAGGCAGCAGGAAGGGGACCTTGTTGGAAGGCATCTACCATAAGAGTAAGAGCTTGAGTTTCTTTATGCAGATTCCCTATCATATGAGACACATCAGTTAATGTGATCTGGTGGAGAAGTGTGGCTCAGGGGTTAGAGGCGGCAGACCTGGAGCTTGAGTTCGGCCCGGGACCAGGGTTCAATTCCCCGCCTCGGCGGGTCTTGGACTAAAAAAAAAAAAAAAAAATTCCACGGACTCGTTAATTCTCGCTCCGGTGCCTTCTCGACTCACGGGTTCACACTCTGCGACTCTGGGCAATAGCTTGCTTAATCTCCACAACGGCCCCTCGCGGTGGGATGCCTGGCTTTCACCTTGTGGATACCCTGCCAGGGTATCTCACAGGGGAATACCAGGACGGGTTCCCTAAGCAAGCGCTGAGATGCCCCAGGGTAATGTCGTGCGCTATATAAGTCTCATTCATTTCATTTCATTTCATTATTCCATTTCGCCCAGGTGGAAAATAAACGTGGACTTTGCGTTCTGTAATTCTCACCTGTTGTTTCCACAGGGGCGAGAAGCAAGATCCGAAGTAAAGTCTCAACTTCCCACAACAACGTCAAAGCAAACACAGTGGAAATGGGGGAAGAGGGGAAACAAAACAAGGAAAGAGAAAGGGAGACACGTCACCAACACTCTTCAGGTATGGATGCTCTTGTTTTGTGGTCTTTATGTAAATCCTGTAGTAAAGATAAAGTGAATTGTATTACCATGTGTGTGTATTCTGATAATATTGCTTGCAAACAATTAACATAATTCTACTAGGTATTAATAGCTGCATTAAATCCCTCTTCCAGTTAGATATATATGATATCAGAGAACCAAAATCAGTTGTATCATCTATGAAGAAACGCACACCATTAGGGGTATTATTCTTAGTACAAAAGGACAGTGTAATCATGAAGGTATATGGTAAAACTAACCTAAGCTTTTCAGTTACATGGAATCCAATTAAAGCCTAACTTCTTTATATCCATTTAAAAATCAGGAAAAAAAACAAAAAACATATTTTCTGCTTAGGGATAAGGTCAAGGAAAAAAAGAAATGTACACACAAATGTGAAGGGCTAAGATATAATGAAATAATCAGCCCATTAATATTCAGGAGACTAATTCATTTATATTGTTTTTACAGCCAATAAGTAATGATAAGCAAGGAAGCAAGATCTCCATACACCGGGAAGACATTGATTCAGATACGTTTAGCACATATTCTTATTTTGAAACAACATAAATGATGCTGCCTTAAGTGCTGGATTCTTTGTGAGTTGTTTAGTTTTATTGTTAAGGAATCCTCATGCAGGCCCCTGTGGCAGAGAAGACTAGGAGCTATGATGCAGAAAATGGATTCCAGCTAGGAAAATGCCGTAATCCTCACTAGGGCAACAAGACGGTCCCTACTCCCCCAGGACAACACAATGAAGCCAGGAATAGAGCCCGACGTGAAACTCTGGTAACACCAGTCCAGAGAAGAGAAAGGCAAGTTCCTGTAGAGCCAGATGAGGAAGGAAGATGCCAGGAGAGCAGCCCGTCGAGGAAATAAAGCAGAGCGCACAGCTCAGGTAAATGATAGGACGAGCAGGATTGGAGAACCGCACGCGTCTACTAGAATTTCCCTGCTCAAGGTCCTTTATTCCTATATTGCTGTCTGCCGCCCATACACGTGACCAGGAGCGGAACATTCATTTACAACACCAATAGCTCTAACTCTGAAGTTTGGGAGACCTACTGCATTGCAAATGCTTGTTTTATTTATAACCTCCTGTTCAACATACCGCCCACAGGGAAATACTCCAGTCTATTTCGTTCCACTGCTACCCCGGTTGAATCTCTGAGGTCACATGTGGGACCAATTAAATAATTAATCTGTGACTAAAGTGCTACCATGCCAAGGAAGACCTGTGTCACCTCTCAAATCCCCTTAAGCCGCTCCATTGACAAGATTGTTAGAACTGGGGGTCTCTAGTTGGCTGAGGTAGGTACCTTAGTCCAAACAGGGACCCTTGGCTTATCTCCAAGGCAATGTGTAAAGAGTTTGCAACCACACTCCCAGTAACACAGTGATAACACCACAAATGGACACCTCACTGATTTAGAAAAATAGCGGTATCTTTATCAAGAAGAAATACGATGAGACCAAGCAATAAAAATATCCAGCATATGCGTATTCGTAATATTTCACTGGCCCGGTTATTAGGCCAGCAATTACTTGTAGATTCTGGCGGTATTAATGAGCAGTTCATGATGATCTAATGCAGTCCTAATGCAAGGCTATGCAGTTCGTAATGTAGAAATAAGACAGTCCGTAATGCAAGTGCAAATGCGGTTCATAAAGCAAGTAATAATGCACACGATAATGCAAGTACTAATGCAGATCGTAAAAGCAAGTACTAATGCAGTTCGTAATGCAAGTACTAATGTGGATCGTAAAAGCAAGTCCTAAGGCAGTTCGTAATGCAAGTTGGTACCGATTGCAGTGCTAGTGAAGGGCTCTATGCCACTCTTGGCTGACTAGTGGTCAGCACTTGCGAAAATATGCCCCCAGTACAGTTCTGCAGTCTCTCTCTCCTCACCTCGCGGATTGGGCGTCACGATGTGCGGCTTCGGGTTGGCGGCGGCTGCTCCTTGCAGTGAGAATCGGGCTACCAGACGACGGCCTCGCAGCTGATTAGCTCCCGGCACGACTCTGTTGATCTTGGGTAAAGGACCTCAGACCCACGATGGTGAAGGTTCACAGGTCTCTCTTTGGCAAAGGCAGGCTCTGGCCGCTGGCAGTGATTTCTCATGGCTCCCCCTTGGGACAACGGTCCGGGCCGATGGCGATAAGGATCACAGGACTTCTGGTCATGCTGTCAATAGAAGCAGAGGGCAAGACTGCTCCGGGGCACACGGTCACGGGGCAATTCTCACAAAGGTCTCAGGCTGCAAAAACACACGCACACAGCGTCGCTGAGACACACTTGGAAGCCTTGATATTCATGAGTTTCCACAACAGGTAGCCAGCTCCTCTCTGGTCTTTGGAGACAAGTTACTTCAGGACACAGCACACAGCAAAGTCCTTTCAAGCAAGGGGACACAGCACACAGCAAAGTCACTTGTCCTCTCCTTAGTCAAATCAGCAAACTGCAGGCCAGCCCCAGAACACACAGCAAGGGCAGACCTTCTCTTCAGTCTCTTCAGCTGTTCTTCTTTGGCAGAGGTTCCTCTTAATCACAAAGTAGTTTCAATCCTATTTCAGGCTTGAGTTCAGGAGTTTCAGCTCTCACATTTATACCCCTAAATGTCTTTGAAGTCTTTGTGGTCAGGGGGCTCTGAGCCCGGTCCAAACCAGTGCTGGGTGTCTTCCTGCCAGTGCACACCTTCTTTCTTTGATAGTGAGGGTCTGGGCCTCGGACACTCCGCAGGAGGTGGAGCCATTCTTTTGTAGCAGCTGCACAGCCCTCTTCGCATCAAGGGGGCTGCTCCTCCCACCAGCCTGTTGCTGTCTCACCTACTCCTCCCTGGTGTCAGGACACCTCCCCAGACCCTGCCACATCCAAACCCAGACAGTCAATACACAACCAGGCAGAGGCACACAGGATGGTTAGGACAAGAAACCAGCCACATCTAAAAGCATGGTTTCTAAACACACAATTTAAAAAACATCTTCATAAAAAGATGTGTTATTAAATTCTGAGTTCAGGCACACTAAACTCCATCTCTCCATTTTATGCTCATGGGAAAATATGCTGGGAACATGTGACACAGCATTCCCCATTCTGTCCTATGGGCAAGATGGCCTTGCAACAGTGAAAAACGAATCTGGCAGCATTTCACTGTCAGGGCATGGTACACACCTCAGTACATGTCCTACCTTTCCAATTCACTGCACCCTGCCCAGGGGGGTACCTTGGACCTACTATAGGGGTGTCTGATGTGCATAAAAAGGGAATTGTAAGGCCTGGCAAGTGGGTGTACTTGTCAGGACAACAAGGCAGTTAACAAACTGCGCACAGTGACAGGCCTGAGATCTCTTTTTAGGGCTACTTGTATGGGTAGCACAATTAGTGCTGCAGGCCCACTAGTAGCATTTGCATTACCAGCCCTGGTACACATAGTTCAATTTACTAAGGACTTTACTAGTAACACAAACCTACCGATTATGGACAACCAATTACCATAACACTTTATACAGGGAGCACTTGCACTTTGACACTGCTCAGCAGTGGCCAAGTGTCCAAAGCATCTAAGTTGGCAGCACAATGCAGAAAAAGGTCTAGGAGGAAGGCGAAAAGTTTAAGGAGCTTTAGCCAAAAAGGGCCCAGTCCAACAAAGATTATGCAGAGAGCAATTTGTGTAGTAGCGACAGAGATTTAACTAACTGAGAGACGGATGTCTCTGTCTATTGATCTCCCGGGCGGAACAGCAAGTCACCTATTTGCCTTACCACGCAGTCCTGACATACCCCTTGACAAGGACAAGTGGCCCTGGCCCAAATGGATGGCTTGAGAGAGGCTTCCAAAAGTTTATAACCTGAGGGAAGCTCTGCAAATAGGGCATTCAAGAAAAAGATAGCTGCACGTCGTGCACTGAAAGCCTTAAAAAATGCGTGCGAACCTAGGGAAGTTGCCACCTCCTTAAGTGTTCATAATGATAGGAAAGTTGAGGCCCAACCCCCCTGGATCACAAGCCTCACAATGGTCATCATAGAGGAAGTTAAAACTAATATAAGTGATGAACTGACAGGCCTCGAAAAATCTACCTGCGTACACGCCTTTGCGTGTAAAATGTTATAAGGTCCAGCTATTTTTTAGCACATACTAGTCCCATCTGGCGAGTAGAGTTAGGCTGGAAAGGAACAGGTGTTCTGTTCATTCAGAAAGTGAATGAGCAACAAAGATGCGATTAAATCTTGTTTTTATCTTGACACATTTGCTGTCTGTTTAAGTCCAATGCAAAAAGAAAAATTGATGGACAGAATGCAGAACACTGTCATACATTCTCCCCAGTGCAAAGATCTAGGCCTAAATCCATCGTTTTTTTTGTTCAGCATTCCGTCCATCAATTGTTTCTTATGCATATGTCGCCCTAAGTGGGAAGGGTATGCCCAGACATTGGTCCCGTGCTGACTACACCATTGAATTCAAGCTCGCCATGAAGGGGGATGCCCTGAAACCGGTCCCAGGATGCTTGTTTCCGGTCCAAGGAGGACCTGGCTTGGTAGTTCGGGCTGGACTGTTCCCACAAGGAACACGTTCAAGACTAATTTGCATATGGCTGGTCCAAACTGGGGTGGTGTGGTGAGCAAAAGAATGATGGATTTAACCCATATCCTTGTGACTGGGCGTGAATGTTTGCATTGTCCAGCATTCGTCCATCAATTGTTTTTTTTTGCATATGTCGCCCTCAGTGGAAAGGGTATGCCCAGACGTGGGTCCAGAGCTCATTACACCACTGAATGCAAGCTAGCCTGGCTGATGAAGGGTGATGCTCTGAAACCGGTCCTAGGATACTTGTTTCCGGTCCAGGGAAGACCTGGCTTGGCAGTTCGGGCTGGACTGTTCCCACAAGGAACAGGGTCAAGAATGATTTGCTTATGGCTGAGTCCAAACCGGGGTGGTGTGGTGAGCAAACGAATGATGGATTTAACCCAGATCCTTGTGACTGGGGGTGAATGTTTGTATCGTCCAGCATTCCGTCCATCAATTGTTTCTTTTCCATAGGTCGCCCTAAGTGGGAAGGGTATGCCCAGACTTGAGTCCAGTGCTCCCTACACCACTGGATTCAAGCTAGCCTGGCTGATGAAGGGTGATGTCCTGAAAACTGTCCCAGGGCGCTTGTTTCCGGTCCAGGGAAACCTGGCTTGGCAATTCGGGCTGGACTGTTCCCACAAGGAACAGGGTCAAGACTGATTTGCAGATGGCTGGGTCCAAACTGGGGTGGTGTGGTGAGCAAACGAATGATGGATTTAACCCAGATCCTTGGGACTGGGGCTGAATGTTTGCATTGTCCAGCGTTCCGTTCATCAATTGTTTCTTTTGCATATGTCGCATAACTCGGCTAGAAACCTTGGGTTCCGGTTTGATATTGAACTATCGTGTAAATCCCAAATTAGTCTGGTCTCCTCGGCCTGCTTTGAAAAGCTGCACATGCTCCCCAAAATCCTTCACTTTCTTCCCCTGGAGTTCTGCCCCACCATCATCCATGCCCTGATCCCCTCACATCTCGACTATGCAAACAGTCTTTATGTGGGAGCTCCATCTTATCTGATCACACGTCTGTGGATCGTTCAAAACGCAGCTGCCAGGCTGATATGCAAAATCCTTTATCGCCACTCAATTTCTCCCTACTTGAGGAAACTCCATTGGCTTCCCGTAACGAAACACATCAAATTCAAGTCTCTCGTCCTCGCCTTCAGATCGCTTTAGGGTCACGGCCCAGCCTATCTTAGAGCTCGACTTAAGCACTCCCAGTCCAGCCTTGTCCTCAGATCAAACAGTCTCTGCCTTCTGGTTACTCCACGCTTCCGCCGCTCTAGAATGGGCAGCAGAGCCTTTGCCATTATCACTGCCAAAACCTGGCACAGCCTATGACTCTCCTTGCAGTCGCCCGAGCCTGAGACGTTCTTTAGACGTTCACCAAAGACTTGGCTATTTTCCAGCCCTTAAACCATGTCCGGTACCTCATCTGCCGCCTGCCACAAGCGCCTGGACACCCCGTTGGGGGCAGCTGTCCACGCTATAAGCTTCAAAATAAATAAATAAATCCACATATGCAGGCAGCCATATGGGCTTTTGTATGTATGTTTGTATGACTATGTATTTAGGTGTTGTCAGCATGAATATGAGTGCATGTAAGTGGTTTATCTGTTTGTGCATCCAAACATATCACGAAAAACCTATGGCAATTGCGAAAAAGAATACATTCAGGCAGCTGTGGTTACTTATGCTGGAAGGCGAGTCTGTGCCCTTCCAGCTGAACAGTATTATGGATGGTAATTGCAAAAAGCAATTGCCATCCAATGTCCATTATCTAAATGTATATTGTGCAGTGCCTTGGTCTGCCTCGCCGAAACTGACGTCGGGCAGGTTTTCTTAGGCACATGCGCTAGTGCGCATGTGCCAGTTACTTCCTATTTGTGGTGGTGACACAAGTGAATTTTAAGCAAACTATGGGCTGATATTGTGCCATGTCCTCCGGAGAGGCCCCCTAATGATGCAATGAAGCATCATATTTTCAAGCAGCCCCGGGCATGAACAGTACCAGCCCTGTACTCCTGGGGGTGCCTGTCAATTATTTCTGCTGCCTCTCACCACCCCACACTTTACCAAGTAGTCACAAGTTGGGGTGTGGTCAGCAAATATAACTGACCCCACCCAAACCTGTGACGAGTGGGAAAGGGAAGGCTGACAGCCTTTGGAAGAGGGCATGCACTCATGAGACACTTGATGTCACAGAATCATGAGACTCAACTCTGTAAGGACAGGTCACGTGCTACATGCTCTAATAAGATACACGGTGCATGCTTCTGCGCCTCGTGTACCTGTTTAGAGCATCCCAGCCAGAGAGCATTTCAGCAGCAGAGCAGCTGGCGGAAAAGAAGCAGACTGCGGGTGTGCAGCACCTCCGTCTGCGACACCAACCAGGCCGAGCTGAGGACAAGACTGTTGGGATAAGTAGTCTTCACCCCTTACTATTTCATCCCTCTTTCCCTTCCTCGCTGTCTCCTTTCTCCTTCTTTTTCCATTTTTTCTTACTCTCTGCTCCTTTTCCTGGCGCGATTTTCTCTCCCTCTCTTTCTGTAGCAGCAGCAGCAGGCACTATATCCAGCCCTTGGCATGTAGCAGCCTTCTAAATTCTGCCTGGCTGAGAAGCAACAAAGGCCATGCTTCTGAAAAGTAGTCATTTATTCAGCACGCTGGTTCTGTGTCTAGAAAGTAAGTTGCTTAATGAAATTAGGCAACTTGCTTTCTAGACAGCGCAGGCCTTGTGCATGGGCGAGCTGGGCCAGGCCCTGGGCACCAATATTCCAAGGGGCGCAGCAGGGAGTTGCCTGACTTAATGTCATACAAACAGCAGCTCATCCATCCCATTTGGTCTCAATGGGGTCCAGTTAAAGACTTTGTAATCAGCCCTTAATGTACCTCAGTGTAATTGTTAGCACCCCATCAACTCCCTGCCATCTCCTCTCACCTCCTGCTGTCACACCTCAATGACCCTCCCGCCCCCACAGCAAACACCACATTTTCTTTCCGCCCAAGGCGCTGTCCCGGTCAATCCGATTTAGGGAAAGGCCTGAGCGCACACCTGGGAATCAATGTTTCTGAAATGAAGTAATTTATTCCGGACCTATATTTTATATCTAGAAAGTAAGTTGCCTAATTAGAATAAACGTTCTAGATAAATGACTACTTTTCAGAAACATCAGATTTGTTGCTTCTCAGTCCGGCAGAATTGAGAATGCTCCCTGATAGCGTGAACACTACTCTATGCTAAGAGGCCAGGGATTGTATCATGGGCGTCCGCAGGGGATGGCAAGGGGGTGCGCTTGCCCCCCCCCTGGATCGCCGGTCCCATTCCTTTTGGTCCGCAGGCGGTTCCCCTGCGAGAAGCCCCAGGAGTTTAAATGTTCTCTCACTTGGGGCCTCTCGCAGTTCTCTTTGAACTCTAGAGGCTGCAGCAGCCCCTCCCTGACCTCGAGCAGACTGTGGACAGGCCCATTGTCATTCTGTCTGCTGCTGATCATCACATAAAGAATGACAATGGGCCGTCTGCATTAAACGTGCCTTGAAGGCGAGTGAGGAAGTTAAAATGTTGCCCCCCCCTGGAAGGCGAGTGCTGAAGTAAAAATGTTGCCCCCCCCTGGAAACATTTCTGCGGACGCCCATGGATTGTATGACCATGTAGTCTTGACACCTTTTTGACCCATTGACAGGCGCTCTGAGAAATGTGCCCTGCCTGCAGCCTGGACTCCAGAGCTCTCAATCATGACCCGTGATAAACAGCTGGATCTGATACTGATCGCTTAGGAGAAATCCCCAAGCTTCATGTTGGTGAGAGCACCGTTTCATGAGACCCAATCCCTTTATCAAAAGAACTCCATACCTCGTATACTTAATGCATGTTCTTCTCGGTCTCTTTTTATATGTTGCTGATAACAGGCTCAGGACCAGAGGGCTTGGCAGTAAATTTGCCTGAGCTGTGTGTAAACAAAAGGTAAATCAAAACTTAAATAAATGCTAGGAGAAGAGGGTGTTAGGAACCTTGTCATCACCCAGAATGAACAGGTGAATGTTGTTTGCTGTGAATGTCACAATTAGGATGTTAGATGTGCTCTGCGTCCATGCTCATTTTCGTCTCCTTAAAAGGCAGTGCTATCATAGCCTATCAAGTTTCCCCTACCAACAAGCAGGCAGACCGATAGCATGAGTGGCCAGAGCCTGCTCCACACTGAGTAGATGTGTGATTGGTAGGGTGGATATTATGGGCCATATGTATGAGAAAATCCATTTGCAATTCTCAAATAGCGATTTTTTGCGAATCGCAATTTGAGAATCGCAAAACACTATGTATGTAGGATTTGCAAAGATTTTTGCGAATTCTACATATTCCTTAATTGGGAATCGCAAATTGCGATTTGCAATTAAGGAATACCTCCCCATTCATTCCTATGGGCCTAGAGGCCCATAGGAATGAATGGGAAGATTTTCTCAATTTGCGATTCGCAATTAGAGAATCGCAAATTGAGAATGCAATTTCAAGGGTGCCATGGTGTCAAAAGGACAACCTGTTGCACCCCTGAAATGTGCATGTGTGCACATGTGGTGCACATACATGCCCTAAGGGCCTGTATGTGAGTCACATGGCACTTTGAAAAATGCAAAAAAGTGCATTTTTCAAAGAAATTGCAAAGTACCACCAACTTGAAGTTGGTTATAATTTGCAATTCCTTACAGCCAAATCGCACTTTTATTGTGCTTCTTACATTGCATTTAAGGAATCGCAATTTGCGATTCCTTAAATGCAATTGCAAAATAAGGAATCGCAAAATTTGGGATTCCTTATTTTGCGAGGGGTGTTTTGTGTCATACATTGGACACTGCTGATTTGCGATCGCAAACGCCGAAATTCTGCGAATTTCGGCATTTGCGATCGCAAAATTGCCTTCATACATATGGCCCTATGTTACCAATATTTGTGAGAGCACATCCACCATAATGGTTTCTTGGTGCTAGGGTAACAGAACTATTGCGTGCTACTCAACAGGGCTGAGTGACATGCTTGTTGAAAGAGCAAAACACACAAGACGGAAAGTTGCACAATGGCAAAACATTTACCCCTAGTCACAGATCTGGGTTTAATCCATTGTTATTTTGCTCACCAAGCCACCCCAGTTTAGACATGGCCATATGCAAATCAGTCTCGACCCTGTGCCTCATGGGAACAGTCCAGCCCGAACTGCCAAGCCATGTCTTCCCTGTACCGGAATCAAGCATCCTAGGACCGGTTTCTGGCTATCAGCCAGGGGCGTAACACAGGCCCCCGCATCCCCCGCAGTGCTGGGGGGCCCTGAGCTGCAGGGGGCCCCATCAGCACTGTACTCATGCTGGAGCGCTCCAGATTAAATCCGGAGGGGGGCCCCTCTGTGTACCTTGCAGGAGGGCCCCTTCAACTTTCATTACTTTTTTTTGTGTAAAAATATACTTTATTTAAACTGCTATCAGATGTCATCAGCCAGGATAGCTTGACTCCAGTGGCCTAGGGAGCACGGGACCCACGTCTGGGCATACCCTTCCCACATAGGGTGAACAGCAAAACACGCAAGACGATGGACGGAAAGTTGCACAATGGCAAAACATTCACCCCCCAGTCACAGATCTGGGTTTAATCCATCGTTATTTTGCTCACCAAGCCACCCCAGTTCAGACATGGCCATATGCAAATCAGTCTTGACCCTGTGCCTCATGGGAACAGTCCAGCCCGAACTGCTAAGCCATGTCTTCCCTGGACCGGAATCAAGCATCCTACTGATTGACCCAGCACCTCTGGGATTCCGTCAAGATTATTTCCAAGCGAAAGCACCCTCCTACCATTGTTTCTATTGGAGGCAAAGCGAAACAGCTGTTTATTCTTTTGCCTCACTGGTTGACCATCGTTTAGCTCCCCGTCTGTGCAAGAACATTTTATTTTCTACTATGGAAATCGAAAATAATTGGCGTTAGCATGAGCTGAAGCAATTTTGTTTGTGGCATCCATTTTGTCAGCTATGTAATTCTTCCATCTTCACTGCTGCTTGCCTTTCATTTCTGCTTGTGTCATCAGCTTTAGTTAACTTCTTCAGTAATGAGCCAGAGCAATGTATGAGCTCAGAAAGTCCTGTTGCTGCTAGAATGCACTTGTTTGAGAATGTAACTGTCTACCATTTCCTGCTGACTAAGTGATATCCGTCTGCCCATGTTTGTCGGTAGTTATTCCTGTGTAGGCCTGTACCTTCTATTTGTAACTACATGCTTACTCTGAAACAAACTCAGTATAAAAGGCCCATGGTCTGTGTATTCAAGTCACTACCTCCAGGAACACTTGAGGGTGTTGCATGGACGTGGTCTCACTCTTGAGTGAATAAGCTTGTTATTTTGAATTTCAGCTTCAGTGTCAATCTATATTTTGTTGGTCTGAAGGACCCGTGGACAAAGATAAGGACGAACCCTGCATCGGTGTGCCCCTAAAAAGGCACATTTCCACAGTTTGGCGCCAGACTCGTGGGGCTCATCGGAGACGCGGCCGCCCGAAGGAGTGGTCTTGATGGAAGAATAGAATCTTGCTGAGGAGACGCCCTGCATGAGGAGCTACTTGTCTTTGCAGACCGAAGTGTTTTTCCAGTTTTCTTGATCTGCCCCTCCAGGTGGTGGCCGGTCCCAACTGATATTTCCTTTGGTGCACGTTTTGAAGTGACCATTAGGTCGACCAAGAGATTGGCAGTTGGAAGTTGGAAACTTTTGTTTGGTAAGGTCGCTGAAGCGGCACTCTTGATTTTGGATTTGCTTGGCCAGGATTCTGGTTTTGTTTGTTTGTTTGTTTACCTTTTGCAATAGTTAAAGGCAGGTAATGTGGAGATTTTACTCTACTTTGACATATCTGGGATAAGTAATATTTTAATATAATCTGGTAGCATGCCTGCTCCTAGCACACTTCGTCGGTTGTGTTGTTGTCTTGGAGGTACCAAAATGGATTTAGAATGAAGTCTGCCGGCTCCCCCAGGGGGGACATCTAATACACATATGTACATTAAATACGGTATTTCTTCCATAATGTATAGTACACTGTGGAACAAATATACGAAAAAGGATCCTGGTTTATGATGGCCTGTGAATGGGTCATTTGACTTTAAAAAGATTCAATATTTAGAGCAGTGTTTATTTAAGAAGAAAACTCGAAAATATATATTAGATTGTGTACGAATGTGGGAAAAAGAAGTGCATTAGAGAGTGAGGAAAGAAGAAGCTGTAGCAGAAAAAAAGCAGCATAAAACAATCTATAAAAAGCATTGGAATTGAAGAATAAGGAAATTAAGGAAATAAAAGAAAAAGAAGATAGGGAGCGTCGTTTAGAATCAATCATTTTTATTGAGTGGTAAAATACCTCTGAACACAGCTCGACTGCCTTCATCCACTGGCCGGCAGAGCAAGTTTTGAACAGCATACACAGCATTCGAGTCTACACCCCGGAGGTCGACCCCGCGATGGAAGTATCGGATCGCAATAAGCAGCCAGTGTATATTCGTAGATACCACTTTAAAACAGAGAAAACATACATAACAAGAAAAACACCCAATCCCCCTGCCCCAGCCCACCAAACCCCCACCCCCCACCCACCTCCGCATCAGTCTCGAATTTCTCCTCTCATTCCCTACTGTCTCTAGGTCCACTCACCACCGCTCAGACAGCCTTAGGAGCTCCACTAGGTTCTAAAGGGATAAGTTGAAGGATCTGTAGGTATTTTGGGCATGTGACATCTCGCAGGTCCTTAGACAAGAGATGCAGGAATGGGCCCCACAGCTCCGCATATTAAGCAACCCTCCCATCCATGCTCATTGAAAGACGTTCCATAGCCAATAGGTGCCAAAGCCTTTGAATCCAATCCCGTGGGTCAAGAGAGGTCGCGAACCCCACTGCGCCAATATGACTAGCCGTGCTGACAGCAAAGCTAATGCAATCTGCCTACCCCTCACCGAGCGCAAAGGGAACGATTTGGTGTGAGGAAGCCCTAATAGCATATGTTCAGGCGCTCTCAGGAATGTGATCTGGAAGGCATCGTCCAAGTCATCAAGGATTGCTTTCCAATACCGCTCTAGCTTCGGGAAATGCCACAGTAGGTGTATCAAAGTGCCTGAGGAACCACACCCCCTCCAACAAAGGTCTGATTTCGCCGGATCCCAAGCTTTGATACGGGCTGGCATATAATACCAATAAGCGGCCACCTTATAGGTGTACTCGATACCCGCTACGTTAGAGGTGCTATGATGAACACAATAGAAAACATGGTCCCACACCTTGCGCGTCAGCGGACGCCCCAGCTCCGTCTCCCAGCAGACATGCGCCTTCGTACGCTGCAATTTGGGGTGTGTCTTAATCATGAAATAGAGGTCAGATGTAAGCTTATGGTCGTCTTTCTTGCAAACTACCCATTTTTCAAAGGTCGTCAAAGGACGGGACATAGCAGCGAAGTTATATGGCTGGGTCACTCAATGCGCCACCTGGGAGTAAGGAAAAGTATCGGACTCTGATAGCGAGAAATAATCTTTACAGAGTTGGGGAAATGGAGTCAGGCCATCAAGGTCAAAGAGAGAGCCCGCCCTTTTACAGCCCTCCTCCCGCCAGCGGTGGAAGACCGGGGACGCACAACCCAGAGGGAAGTCTGGGTTATCAACAATGGGAGTCATAGGGGAGGGGAAGTAGTGCAACCCCTGCGCTGCGCCAATTTATCCCAAGCTGTCATAGTCGGCAATGTCACCGGGGAAGAGTAGAGGCCCCAGGCTCTATGCTTGCGAGGCAGCCACAGCTCGCGCCAGATATTACACCCCGCTACGGTCTGATCCATAAAGTTCCAATGTTTGCTGGACCAGGGCCTATTCCACTCAATGATATAACGCAGACATGCCGCCTGAAAGTAGGCCTTCAGCGAGGGGAAACCCATCCCACCTACAGCCTTAGGAGCGGTAATAAGAGGCAAGGCAAGTCGTGGCTGTTTATTGCCCCACAAGAACTTGTTAAGGAGTCCCTGTAGTTTCTGGAGAGTACCCGACGGGGGAGTCAGAGGCAGCATCTGAAAAAGATATAGGATACGCTGCAGCACCGTCATTTTGATTGCCGCCAACCTCCCATACCAAGCCAAGTTGAGACGGGCCCAGTCCGAAAGTGATTTGGCCGTCTGATCCACCAAAAGTTTGTAGTTATGGTTAGGCAAACTCCTAGTAATGGAATGTCAGAATGGACCCACTGGAAGGCAAAGTCCTGCCACAAGTCCTGCACTTCTGCCTCAGGAACAGAGATATTGAGTATTTGCGATTTAGAGAAATTTACTTCAAACCCTGCCACTGAACCAAATTCGAGGAGTTCTCCTGACAAATGCTGCAAGGAGGAGTGAGGTAGAGTGAGCTATAAGATGACATCATCAGCATATAAGCTGATTTTGTGCATATCAGCGCCAAAGAGAATCCCTGCAATACCGCCATTCGACCGTATACACTGGGTAAAAGGCTCCATATAGGGTGCAAAAAGCAACGGGGATAAGGGACACCCCTGGCGTGTCCCTCTGATGATGGGAAAGAGGGCTGACTGACACCCATTCACCCGCACCGCTGCCGTAGGTGCCGCATAGAGGCACCGTACTCATCGCACAAACCTGTCGCCCAGTCCGAAGGCCTTCAAAACCGCAAATAAGTACTCCCAGTTCACACAGCCGAAGGCCTTCTCCACATCAATGGACAGGAAAAAGGCCTGAACCCGGGAGCGGTGCGCCAGGTCTACGAGATGAAGAAGCCTTTTAGTGTTATCTCCCCCCTGTTGCGTGTGGATAAAGCCTGCCTGGTCGGGGTCTATAACTCCATCCATCAACGCTGCTAGGATACTCGTGAATAGCTTGGCGTCGATATTAAGAAGCGAGATCGGCCGATACGATTTACACTCTGCAGCATCCTTCCCGGGTTTGAGAATGACTGTAATGGCGGCCTCCGACATGGAGGGAGTCACCTTCCCCGTGTCCAGAAAGGAATTGAAGAGGCGGGTAAAAAAGGGAGCCAGCTCCACACAGTAGGTTTTATAAAAGATGTCAGAGAAGCCGTACAGCACCGGGGACTTGGCCACTTTTAACCGAGCAATCGTGGATATGACCTCCTCAATACGGATCGCGACATCCAGAGCGTTAGCCGAGGTCTTAAGAAGAGGAGTAATGTTACAGGATGCCAGATAAGCCGCTATTCCCGCAGAGTCCGATGCTTCCCCCTTATACAGACCCTGATAGAACTGCCGAAAAGAGTCCACAATATGTGCATCAGTGGTATGTTCCACTGCCTGAGAATCCCTAATGGATTGAATGGCCGTCAACTGCGCTCACGTTTGCAGCCTATGTGCTAACACCTTTCCCCCTTTATCCCCGCTAAGGTAGAATTTGTGTCGCAAGCGCAAAAGGGCGTGCTCTGCCCTATCTAATTCTAAGTGCTTCAGTATGCACCACTTTGTCTCTAACTCCCTCCACACTCTTGGAGCCCCTGTCCTCTTATGTATCGCTTCCAGGGCACCCACCTCCTTTTCTAACTCGGCACGCTTTTTTGCACACTCGTGCATATGCCGCCGCTAGCGCAATAAACTCTCCCAGTACTACCAATTTCAGAGCCTCCCATATCCACACCAGGGACATGCCATCACGAACATTGGTAGCAAAGTATTGAGTGATAGTGACCCTTATTCGTGTGACCGCTGACTCCGAGTGCAGCAGGGAATCCCGGAGCCGCCAACCAGATGGAGGTGGTCGTTTGCCATGGCAGTTAAGCAAGACCGCAATCAGAGCATGGTCTGAGAGGGAGCTCAGAGTGATAGTGGCCGTGGATAAGCAAGGCAGAAGAGAAGACGTACCCAAGAAGTGGTCTAAGCGCACATAGGTTTTGTGTGCGGAGGAGTAGTAAGTGTAATAACGTTTGAGGGGATGTTGTACGCGCCATACATCATGCACCATTGCCTCCCCCCCTGTGACAGTGACCCGTGTGGTGAGACAGCAGTTCAGACCTATCCATTCCGGATCCATTACTATATTCAGATCCCCACCCACTAGCACAAATGTATCTGGGGACCCCAGCACATCAGAGAGGGCCTCCCGCAGGAAGAGCTCTTGTCGTTCGTTCGGAGCATACAATGACCCCACTGTAAGCTGTGTCTCACCCCATTGAATACGTACCCCTTGATTTCTACCACCTGGGAAAGTATTTTACAATTTGCGCGAGCGCTGAAAAGGATCGCCATCACATGTTTCTTCGCTGGACCTGAGGACCATAGTTGGACAGGAAATCGCCAATTCTTCATTCGTTTAGTATCCCTAGAGAGGAGGTGAGTCTCCTGCAACAAGCACACGTCACCCTCTGCATTCTCCAAAAGGGAAAGGATGGCCGCACGCTTGACAGGACTATTTAAGCCCCTAACATTCAAGCTCACAATCTGTAGGTCTCTACCCATATCTTTCGGAGAGAAGATAAAAGCCATTGTGGCACCACAGGGAAGCAGCGCTAAAGGGACCAGAGTGTGCAGCCAGTGGACCTAACCTGCACCCATATACCTGGAGGACTGATGCGGAGCCCCGAAAACAACCCCAAACAAAACCCCTTTGAAAGTACTGAACCACATTGAAAAAGGAAAATAGCAAAGGTCTCATGTAATGACTGTAGTCTGTCTGACAAAACCAAGTGTTGGGGTAACATGGCGCCATCTTAGAACCTACCCACCCCTGATACAGGGCACCTCCAATTCACAAGGACAGAAAGAGCAAAGTAACACACTCTCCCCCCAAACATCCGGCCTCCGGCACCGCAGGAGAACCCAGCCAGTGCCAAGCTCGCGGGCCTCAGGGAACTCCAGTGCTGTCTGTAACTAAGGCTACCGAGGTAACAGCCGCTTCCCTTTCCAGCAGGCTCTTGGATAGGTCCGGCTTCCCCGGCGAAGGAGACCTCTCCACTCGCTGCCATCCAGCAGAGCATCTGCGTTGACAAGCAGGTGACCCAGCGTTCTCAGCCTGAGACGCGGGCCGCTCCAGACCCAGTTCCTCGAAGGCAGCATCCAGCAAGCGGATCTGCAGGAGCTTGCCCTTATGCTTAAAAATAATCCGAAACGGGTCCCCCCTCGAATAGGGAATGCCCTGCTCCCGCAGATATGTAGTGATAGGTTTAAAGGTTCTGCGCTTGATAAGGGTGGAAGCCGCCAAGTCCTGGAAGAGCGCCGGCTGATGGCCCCCGAAAATGCACAGGATTGAGGTCACGGGCCTTGCGAAGGATCCTTTCTTTAAGCTGAAAATCATGCAGACACACCAGGATGTCCAGTGGCGGGACTTTAGGGCCCCTCGGCAGGCCAACGCGGTGGACACGATCCAATTAAATATCTTGCTCTTCCCCTTCATCAAGAATCTGCCGGAGCAGCGCACCGACATACTCACGGAGATCATCCCCCTCCCCTTTCGATGGTACAGCTCCGATTCTGATATTATCCCTCTGCGACCGATTTTCCAAATCTTCGGCGTGTGCCTGCAGGTCTAGGTTCTGTTCCGTAAGGCGGAGGACATCTTGCTGAAGCTGGTGAATATTGCCAGCAGTGCCCAGGTCGTGGTCTTCCAAGGTCGCCACTCGCTCCCCAATGGTGTCCACATCCCGTCGCATCTCACGCACGTCCGAGGAAAGCTGAGAACGGAGCTCCGAGATATTCTCTTTGATGACTGCGAACAGCTCTAGCACAAAGGCTGTAGTCGCTGGCAAGTCATTATCCTCACCCTGCGCGGACTGGGCATCCGCCTGCTAGGCAGCCCGACCCGCCACTTTTTGTAGTAGGTCCTTCAAGGGCTTGTCCCGTTTCTTCCTGGAGGCCGACATCCCAGTGCAATCAGGGGACCACTAGGACGCAAACAGGTCTCAACAGCGCCCACCACTTCACTCTGCCGCCAAGGCCCAAAACACAGCAGGGAAACACTGCCTGCCGACAAACGGGCCGATGATGAGCTTCCCACTTTAATGGACTCAACTCAGCAGAGATGCTTAGGAACAGCACCAGGCAACACCCAGGACCATCAATTGCCTAAGGCCGCTCGAGTACAAAGGCCACTTCAGATTATGATCAGTTCGTAACCCCCAGTTTCACTTGTTAGAGCCTTCACCCCCTTCAGGGCACCATCGACGACCTCACTGTAGCACCCAATCAGGGAAAGCAGAGGAGCTCAGCAACCCGGGTCTCAGGGCAACCCACACACTCCGCAGCAGGCCCAGCGCAGCAGGGTAAACACAATCACCACCACAGGGGGCCAAGGCCCATCTTCACCGCAACCACAGTCCTCCTCTCTGGCCACACTGATAGCCCCCTCGCGCTCCCCCAGCGGGACAGCCACAGGTACCAATGCCCAGCTCCCTCTTCTCTCACAAGCCTCCCGCCGACCCGCGGACCGAGTGCCCAACAGGGGCCTCAACCACCGCTGTCCCATCCAGACAAGCATACAAAATACAGAACTCCTTCTCCTGGATTTAGTAAATCTTGAGTAAAGTACATCCCTAGGGGGACGTTTTCATTGGACAACAAGGGATTTGCAGTATTGTACGGGTTACCAAAATTACACCTAAAAAAATCTGTTGGACCCACAAGTACTATAGTAACCTCATGTACACGGACAAAAGTTTAAGTAAAATATCCTTCATTTATTTTATAAAAGTTAAAAATTCATAGTAACATTGAACATGTTATGTGAAACAAACAAGAAATACACTTTCAAATGTATACTCAAATGTTAAAAAGAGTTATAAGGTTAAAAAATGCTATTATAGCACTGTCTACATCAACATATTAAAACATCACATTTATTGGTCAAACAATGATAAAGGAACAAACTGTCGACGCGGCGTTTCGGTGCAATTTGTTTTATTCTTGCACCTTCTTCAGGACTCGTTCCCTGTATTGTCACATCCAGGTGATTTAATGTCCTGGATCTGATGTCTATGAGCCTGTTTCTATCCACTCTTTACACTGTATCTTTGTTTTGTGCTTATATGTTGGTTATTTCGGGTTTTCACTCTGTTTATATGGAAGGGACCCCTTTCAATCCGGTCCTCTTTTCATATCCCTTTGCGTGGTGGGAAGAACGCCTCTGGGAGCTACCTTTTCTTATCCTTCTGTCTTTATAGCTGCTTTATCTCTCTGGTTAGACAGTTTGTTCCTTTACTTTACTCAAGATTTACTAAATCCAGGAGAAGGAGTTCTGTATTTTGTATGATTGTTGACCCAATCCTTTTCCTGTCAGAAAGGGTAGCTCCCTATTCAAAACTTTCTAGACCATCCAGACAAGCTCCCAAGCCGCTTCTCGCTTCACCAGGCCTCATGCACTCACTGGCCCGGCACACGTGGGGAGGCCGCAACGCGAGAAAATGGCTGCCACACTCCGGACCTCAACTCAGCCATGCGCCACCTCTTCCGCCGTACACACTGCACCGGTGGGGTAGATCCACAAGTTCAGGCCTCAGGGAGCTTCCAGCAGGGCAAGGGAAAAACCAGTCAGTGAGGCGCCGCCCGCCGATGTACGGGCCGATGTAGGCCCCTGTGACACCCCCAGAAACACCGTGCCCCAGGCAGACAGCAGGGCCCACCGTCACCACAGTCCAAGGGGTCCTCCGCCTGATGGGCCCCCCACTTCCCCCGCAGGACTGTCACACCCTCAAACAGCAAGCAAGGGAGAACGGGGGGGCCACAAAACACAAAACGCACAGTCCCGGAAGCGGGGCCCACCGACTGCTCCACCCGCCGTCCGCCGAATCGCAGACCAAGGTCTCGGTCGGTCGCAGATTAGCCTCCCAGCCACTCCTCACCTCACACTTTTGCCGCCAGCAGGGCCCAGACCCCGTCGCTCCTCCCAGCCGCGGATGCGAGCGCACACCTGCTCAGCGGGGGTCCCAACCGCTGCTGCCGTGCTAAGCCCGGCTCTCAATCCGCTCCACACCGTACCGTGCCTCTCCCCTCTTCAGGCCCAGCACACCCGGGTAGGCCACAGCCCAGGGCACTGGCCGCAACTCCGCTGGTCTAAGGGCCGGTCACCCACCAATTCCACCTCGAGGCACTCAGCTCCGGGCAGGACAAGGACTTACCACCCGCCACAAGTCCAGCAACCACACCACGCAGGCAGAGCGCCTCACTGTGGCAGGCAGGCCCCTGCTTTCCTCACTACCAGGTCAAATGGGGGGGAGAAATGGCGTGGCCGAGCCACTCGAATCAGGCCCCAGCCGCCTCTCAGCCTGAAAATTGAGGTACCGTCGGCCTCTGGAATGCTCACAGGTATGGCAAAGCTCCTTGGTTGGCGTGGATGGGCACCAGGCAGGGCGATAACCAAAGCGATTGTACAGGCGGCGCCGGAGCGACATGGAAACATGCCCTACTCCGCCACCATCTTGGCCACGCCCCCCGGGAGCGTCATTTAGAGGTAACTGGCCAGTACCCTATTAGGCGCCCTATTTATCCTATACTTAATAAATCTCAAGATGATTCCATCTTGTTAGATAGACCTCCACCCCCGTATAAATTCCCTAGTGCCCCTGAGACTGAGGTTTCTGATGAGGAGCATTTGTCTTCAGATGAGAAGAATATAGATAAGCAAGGTGGGCGGCACACTCACTCTACTTTGACCAAGGAAGAGAAAGATAAATAACGGGACATTGCCAAAGAGGAAGCACGTCGGACTACTACAGCAACAGTGCTCCCAGTTACAGTTCAGACTTGGGAATACGCAAAACAGTTATATTTTTTAGAAAAATTCTCTTGGGATGTAATATATGGTTGGTGGCATCATTCCAATGAAACAGAGCCAGATGATATTAGTATTGATTTTAAACAGTTAGTAGATGGGACTTTTCTTTTTTCAAATTTACCTGATATGATCAGGCGAGTGGTCAAATTACGAGTTGAAACATTGCATTTACGAAAAGAGAAAGAGTTATCTAGAAAAAATAACATTGGAGAAATAGCTCCATCTCAAACAAAGGAAGTAAATGTTTCATTAGATGCGAACAAACCTAGTAGTAGTAAAACTGTTATGAAAGCAATGCGTGAAGCTGCGCCTCTGTATGTCCCTCCGAAGGGTGCGGGCAAAGATGACAATAAAACCTCAGATGATGCAAAGGGATATTTTATTTATAATTGGGTCTAAACCCCTTGGAGTAGAGCAGATGTTATGGCTCTTAAAGCTGCTTTGCCCGATCCACGGAAAAATTGGCCGCTTTTTATGAAGAAGTGGAAGGAGCTATTAGCTCCTGCACTATGACCCTGCCAGATATTGATATGTTTTTTTTGGACCCCTGATATGTGGAGAACAATTCGGAAGGTAGGCGATATTACAGCTTATTGTGATACTTGGGTGCATTTAGAGGAAATAGATGTGGCTAGAGATCCTGTGCAGAAACCGCAACAGGTGATATTAGATCTTCCCAAAGCTATTGTAACTAGGTTAAACACTCTTATACCGTCTAAGATAGTAGATTGGACCACGTTAGCGTCCTGTAAACAGAAAAAGGATGAGTTAGTTTCTGATTTCTTTCAAGATTTGAAGAGACATTCCATGACTTTAGTGGGCAGTTATTGACAGATGATACGGGTAAGCATCTGTTCGTCGACAAATTTGTCGCTAACATGTTGCCAGATATTTGCTAGTCACCTAAAGGCCAGCAAGAGTCCATGGACTACATCTTCCCCAGTCTCCCTTTTGACTATGGCCCAGTATTATGAGCATCAGGAATTGGAAGCAAAAGGCAGGGAGGATAAGAAGGTTAAGGAGTTAAAGGCAAAAGTTATGTTTGCTCAAGTATATGGTCCACCATTTAGGGGAGGTGGAAGAGGCGGACGTGCAATGTATACACCTGGGGTGCCCCCTCTCCTTTGAGCAAATGTTTCCCCTGATCAGTGTGCTTATTGTAAAGAGACTGGGCATTGGCGTTCTGAGGGCCCTCTTTTGCAAAGTCAGCAGTACCACCGGGGAAGCGGTAGTGTGAGAAGACGCCCTGGGAATTCAGGAAACAGGGGAGGTACAGGAGCTTGCCCCAGATTTGAAGCAGTTGAACAAGGACCAAATTACTCTAATACATTTGATAGACAAAATCAATATCAAATGTCTGATTATTCTGCTGATGTTCTTGCAGAATTCGATTATGCATAGGGATGCCTTGGATGGGGTAAGGAACCGGTTGAGGTGCCAGTAGATCAGAAAGGTCCTTATGTTGATGCAAATGTTATGAGCTATACTGATCAGTTTCTGGTTGATACAGGAGCCACTCATAGTGCTCTGTCTAAAAAATGTATTCCCAGGCTTCCCTGTCTGGCGCAATGATCATATCGATAGGATTTGTTGTGACACCTACAATTAGGCCACTGTCACAGCCACTTGCATTTAGTCCTGATAAATGCACTGCAGCTTGTCCATTTCTGCTTTCCCCTACCACACCTGACAATATTGTGGGTATCAATATGCTTAAATATTTTTGGGCCACAATATCTTGTTCCCCGGAAGGTGTGCGTTATTTTAATTAACAATTATTCAATGGTTGAGAGATCCTGCCTTATCAATGAGGATGCCGCTCTGGCGTCCTTACCTAGTGTGAAGAAGGAACACTGTTATTTTTCCTATTTCTTGCCTCCCATCATCACAAAGTCTCTAGAAAGAAATTCCAATTTTGTAGACAGCAGGTTACCTATTTAGGTTGATTAATCAAAAGAAGAATGGACACTTGGTACTACTTAACCATTGGTTAAGTTGGGACACTCTCATAAACGCGGTGTTGTTCGTGCGGTGTATATCTTTCTTCCGCCCCTCACTCGCGTTGTGGCATTTATCATTGAGTGCTCCAACAACGTGCTATATGCCAAGCCTCAACCAGAGGCAACCTCTGGCGCAAGTAGCAGTGTCCAGAGATAAAAAAGTGGATGAAAAAGGGGGCACCCAGAAAAAGTTTATAAAAAACATATACTACACCAGTGGTGAGTTTTAATGAAAAGAGGTGAAGTATTGTTATTAAAATTAAAGAATTGCGGTATTACTGGAGGTCGTGTTAATGAATCTCCTTATACCTTATGAACTACAGTGTCAACATGTTTCTGCTCCATGTTGCCCAGCCGGGTCTACGGAGCATTCGTCAGGACAGAACATAACAAAAGAACAACAAACAACAAAGAAATTACTTGCACGATTTGTGTAGTAATATGGTTTCAAAAGTTGTATCCAAAGTTGCCTTTTGGAAGTTTTCTCATTTAGTAGCTGTATTCAGCTTCAACAGGCGGCTAAGGGACTCTCTGGTCCCAGACAGCGCGTGGGGAGTTCCCGGGACTTGTGCTGTCTCTGCCCCTGGATTATCTGTTGAAGCTGAATACAGCTACTAAATGAGAAAACTTCCAAAAGGCAACTTTGGATACAACTTTTGAAACCATATTACTACACAAATCGTGCAAGTAATTTCTTTGTTGTTTGTTGTTCTTTTGTTATGTTCTGTCCTGACGAATGCTCCGTAGACCCGGCTGGGCAACATGGAGCAGAAACATGTTGACACTGTAGTTCATAAGGTATAAGGAGATTCATTAACACGACCTCCAGTAATACCGCAATTCTTTAATTTTAATAACAATACTTCACCTCTTTTCATTAAAACTCACCACTGGTGTAGTATATGTTTTTTATAAACTTTTTCTGGGTGCCTCCTTTTTCATCCACTTTTTTATCTCTGGACACTGCTACTTGCGCCAGAGGTTGCCTCTGGTTGAGGCTTGGCATATAGCACGTTGTTGGAGCACTCAATGATAAATGCCACAACGCGAGTGAGGGGCGGAAGAAAGATATACACCGCACGAACAACACCGCGTTTATGAGAGTGTCCCAACTTAACCAATGGTTAAGTAGTACCAAGTGTCCATTCTTCTTTTGATTAATCAAACTACTGGTACTGGGGTGATGAATGGACCTTCTACCCTCCTCCCTACATTTTGATTATTACCTATTTAGGTTACCTCCCAATGATTCAGATCATTTTAGACACTCCTGTACTCCGCACTCAAAAGGATGTCCATGCACTGATTGCCCTTCCTTTTTTTTTGTAGGCAGTGGATCCCTAGTTTTTCCCCATTATTAAACCTTTGTTGGCCCTTTTTGACTAAAGAAACTCCGATGCCTTTCCCTTGGACTACTGAATGTCAGAATGCCTTCCAACAGTTACGTCACGCTCTTTGTTCTGCACCAGTATCAGGAACTCCAGACTACACTAAGGACGCCTTTGGCGTAGTACATAGCTTTGCACAACTTTGGAAAGAAAGAGGCTTTCTCACTTCACATGGGACATCAAAAGTGCATGGAGAATTGGTACATAATCTCCTTACTGCCTTGACATATCCTACGAAAGTGGCAATTGTTAAGTGTAGTGCACACAAGAAAGTGACTGACAAAATAGGAGCAGGCAATACCGTTGCAGACTACACAGCTCGTGAGACTGCAATGCAATGAAGTACCACATCTATGTATGTAGTTAAATCACAGGCTGAATGTTGGCATGATGCCAGGCAAGAGGTCCTGGACATCCAACAATCTGCGTCTGTTGATGAATTAGACCAATGGTCCAAAGAAGGAGCATTGGACGATGAGGGCTGTTGGAGGAATAAAGAAATGACAAAATGAAAGCTACCCGCACCCTATTTACACCCTAGGATTCACATGGCACATAGTCCCGTCCTGTCTGATCTGTCTCCAGTATAATCCTGGAAAGTGAATACAAACTCCAATAGAAGGGTTTGCGGCACCAACCGCACCTTTTAAGGTCCTGCAAATGGACAACCGACCTCATTTCATTGGGCAGGTTGTAGAATATGTAATGAAAGGGTTGGGGATTAAGTAGAAATTTCAGGCCGCTTTTCACCCACAGTCAGCAGGCCTGGTGGAGTGTTCCAACTCCCCCCCCCAAATAAAAACTGGCCAAAATACAGGCTTCCACATCTTTGGAATGGCCTGATGCCCTGCCCCTAGCACTACTTTCTATCAGATCAATACTACATGCACGATCTGGCCTCATACCGTATGAGGTGGTTTTTGGAAGGCCAATAAATATTTGGGGGATTCCTAAGCCTCGCCCTATATATGTTGTACCCTATGTATTGATGAGTGACTATTTGTCCCAGTTAACTGGCAGCTTTTCTTCTATTTATCAGCAGATACGGGAAGTTCTTCCAGACAGGTCACAGGGTGAAGGCTGCGATCTGCGGTCTGGAGATTACATACCACATTCCTTCCAGAGAGCCCAGCTGCATTGGCAAATCACCACAACATCCTGGCTACAGAGAAAGGACAAGCTGTGTCACCTGAAGGACCTGAGGAAGTCTTCCCGGATCACACGATTCCTGGTACATCTCGATATCAGCTGCGGCCCATGAATAAAGACACTTCATCATTGAAAAAGATTGTTTTAGCCACTGTACTGGGTACTGACCTCAAAGGAGGGTCGCTTTTTAGTGACTACTCGTCTCAGTGTTAGTGAAGAAACCAACGCCTGCCCAGGAGCTTAAGGAACCATCTGTTTTGTTGTTTGCCTATGAAAATGAGCTTGACTAAGAAGAAGGAGATCGCTGCGACAATGTGCAACAGATGTACAATCTGCATTTTAGGTCTAACTTTGACTGTTGCCATCATCGCTACTGTAACGTGGGTAATGGAGGAAGTAATGTCTGGAGCCTCCTTACCTAACATTAGTGTTACATCACTTGCTGCAGAAGAGCATCATCATTTTGATTTGCGGCAACATGAACAGGAATACCGTCAAAATCTGAAAAACAATTAATTTCTTCAAATGTTGCATCAGACACATCAGCTAAGCAAGGCTACTAACTGTTGGATTTGTGGCAAAATTGTTTCTCATCAGAACATAAAATGAATCCCGTTGTCACAGCTGCCATTCTCTCACAATGGCTCATGCCCAGCTTGGTTCAAACTTCTAGATGCCTCTAATGAACAAAAAATGTTACCCAAACGAAGATGGGGACCCACAAGCAAAAGGAACTGCTTTAGAAATGGAAGAATATAGTAAAAGAAGTGTAGCAACAAACTATGTGTTTTCAAATTCTAGGTTGGCTAAAGGAAATGGTTCCCTTGTTATCTCTGTTGCCATGACCACTGGCCCCCTTTGTGTACAAAGAACAGGCGATGTGCCAGTGGGCCACAGTAACTGTACTGCAGTGTTGCAGATGTCTCCTAGAGGCCAAAGCAGCTTCCTTGCATTACTTCACATTTATTTTTGTGAAACTAAGGGTCTACTACTTCTTACATCCAGGCTGGTCTGGTACATGTTACATAGGGCCAGATATATCAAGATACCCTTTTGCGATTCTCAAATTGCGATTTTTTGAGAATCGCTATTTGAGAATTGCAAAATGGTATGCATCTAGAAATTCACAATTTTTTTGCGATTTCTTAAAATTCCTTAATTGCGATTAGCAAATTGCTAATCGCGATTAAGGAATCATTTCCCATTCATTTCTATGGGACAGGAGGCCCATAGGAATGAATGGGAAGTTATTCTCAATTTGCGATTCGCAATTTGCTAATCGCAAATTGAGAATAATTTCATGGGTGCAAGGGTGTCTTATGGACACCCTGCTGCACCCCTGAAATTTACATGTGTGCGCATATGGCGCACATACATGCCCTAAGGGCATGTATGAGCGTCACATGGCACCTTTACTAATGGCAAAAAGTGCATTTGTAATAGAATTTGCAAATTACCACCAACTACAAGTTGGTGGTAATTTGCAATTTCTTAGCCTAAATTCACAAAAACTTAAATGCTTCATATATAGCATTTAAGGAATCGCAATTTGCGATTCCTTAAATGCTTACACAATTTTAAGGAATTGCAAAATTTGTGATTCCTTAATATTGCGAGGCTTTTTAGTTGATACATTCCATTTTCCTTTTTTTTTGTCGCAAATGCTGCTTTTTAGCGATTTGCAGCGTTTGCGACAACAAATGGTTTGATACATCTGCCCCATAGTCTTCCTTATACCACCTGTGTGTTTAGCTCCCGCTACCTACCATCAAGATTTGTAATTGTTCAATCATTATGCTGGTAGTTGGGGAAAACGTGCAATTGATGTCTTTGTAGTAGAACAGACAGATGTTTTGTTCCCTCTGTATTTCCATTTGTACTACTTGTCTACCATCTAAAACAAACGTCCAACATGTAAATGCCCGACTAGTAACAGATCAAGAAATTAGTGAATTAATGATGATTGATTTCATGATATCTTCCATGTTCCTTCCAAATCAAAGAGATGTCTTCAGCTAATGCTAAAAAGGCTATCTGTGGAAATCGTAAATAATTGGCGTTAGCATGAGCTGAAGCCATTTTGTTTGTGGCATCCATTTTGTCAGCTATGTAATCCTTCCGTCTTCACTGCTGCTTGCCTTTTAATTCTGCTTGTGTCATCAGCTTTAGTTAACTCCTTCAGTACTGAGCCAGAGCAATGTATAAGCTCAGAAAGGTCTGTAGCTGCTAGAATGCACCTGTTTGAGAATGTAACTGTCTACCATTTCCTACTGATGTAAGCAGTTCTGTTCTCCTCCCACTCTGCTGACTAAGTGTTATCCATCTGCCCATGTTTGTCGGTAGTTATTCTTGTGCAGTCCTGTACCTTCTATTTGTAACTAAATGCCTACTCTGCAACAAAGTCAGTATAAAAGGCCCATGGTCTGTGTATTCAAGCCACTGTTGCATGGACGCGGTCTCACTCATGAGTGAATAAACTTGTTATTTTTAATTTCAGCTCCAGTGTCAATCTCTATTTTGTTGGTCTGAAGGACCCGTGGACAAACATAAGGGTGAACCCTGCACCTGTGTGCCCCTAAAAAGGGACATTTCAACACTACTGCTTTCATCTCTTTTGTGCACAGTACCAGGATTCATACGATTGCCACAGTTTATTCTTCTCGATTGGTGGTATACGAGCAACAAACTGTGGTTTCCTTCATCTACTGAACCATTGTATGCTGCATTTGGTGAAGTATAACAATACAATATAACATATGTGTTAGAAATGGGGGTCTCTAGTTGGCAGAGGTTTGCACCTTTGTCCAAGTAGGGACCCTTCTTCCTAGTCAGGGTAAGGGGGATACACTTCTAAAATAACCTCTGCTCACCACCTTGGTAGCTTCAGAGGTAGTGTGTAAAGCATTTGTGCATGCATACAGTAACACCGTGAACACACTACAAATGGACACCACAGCAGTTTAGAAAAATAAGCAAACTTTATCAAAACCAACAAGACCAATAACGGCAAAAATCCAACATACAATACTCTTAAAAATAGTTACTGTGCAAAATAACCTTTAAATTGCAGGAAAAACTTGAAAATACAGTTCCTCCGGCTCGGTAGCGGGGCTACCGCGATACTGAATACGACAGAGTCTAACAATTCAAGCCAACTGTGTCGATACTGGTTAGTGAAAGCTCCGACAGACTCGTAGACAGTGCCTTTTGTTGTTGTGGCCGACGCAATAGTACGAGCTGGTCCGGGGCAACCGTCGCAATTGTGATGTGGGATGGAAGCATTGCAGCGTGCAGTCTTCTCATGGCTCGGTGCAGGCAAAGGCTCGTTGACGGAGTCGGTGAGACCAAGGCTTGCGTTGCAGGATGAGACGGAGCAGGTCTATGTTTGAGTCGGGTTGCAACGGAGTCGATGACATCAGTGCAGTGTGTAGCGAAGGGGTGTTGAGTACAATGCCCACAGGATGTGGTGTAAGCTGCGGATCGTTGACGGAGTCAGTGAGACCAGGGTCCCGTTGCAAAACGAGGCGGTGCTCTCTATGGTGCCTTCCGGACATGGAATCTTGCGATGGATTCGGTGACAGAGTCGGTTACCCTTTTCTTCTCCAGGCAACTAAAACCAGTGGTTCCAGAGACAGTGCCAGAAGCATTGTGGGGTCTTTGATGTTCCTGAGACCTCATGAACAGGGGGCAAGCTCCACTTTAAGCCCTTGGAAATCTTCCTTAAGTAGGGGACAAAGCAAAGTCCTTATCCTTTTCTTGGCAGAAACAGCCTCTGCAGGCCAACCCCAGACAGCACACAACAAAGTTGCAGTACTCCTCCTCCAGTTTCTCTAGGTCTTCTCCTTGGCAAAGGTCCCTCTTGATTTCCCAGAAGTGATCTAAAAGTTTGGGGTCTGGGGTCTGGGCCACTCTTTTTACACAGCAAAATCCTTTGTTCTCTGGTGGCAGATAAGCCCTGTGCTCAGTCAAAACCAGTTCTCTCCTCTCTGGTGCAGCTTCCAGGCAGGAGGTGTAGACAGCATTGTGTCAGGCCCTTTCGGGTGAAAATAAATCTCCACTCCCTACTCTAAATGCAGCCCAGGTCTATTCAGACCAGCCCCGACCCAACAGACTCTCTGCAGCCACTGCTCATCTCCAACCCCTGTAATTCCAAAGCCAGACATCCTAGAAGAGGCACACTGGAAGGCGAAGCAAGAAAATACCTACTTTCTGAAAGTGGTATTTTCAAACACAGAATGCAAAAATCACCTTCACTAAAAGATACATTTTAAAATTCTGAGTTCAGGCATACTAATCTTTATTTCCCCACCTTCTTCCCAGGGGTAGTTGTGTTTATAAGATGTTATAAGCAAACTCCAGATTCTATCCTATGGGAACAGGTAGCCTTGCAATAGCGAAAAACGAAATTGGCAGTATTTCACAATCAGTACATGCCACACACACCAGTGCATGTCCTACCTGTTACATTCGCTGCACCCTGCCCACAGAGGTACCGTGGGTCTACCTTAGGGGTGACTAACAAGTAAGAAAAGAGAAGGTTAGGGCCTGGCAAGTGGGTGCACTTGCCAAGTCGACATGACAGCCCTAGACTGCCCACAGGCTCTGCAATGGCAGGCCTGAGTTACATTTACATGTGACAGAAACAGTGGTTCCTGTGGTAAGGTACTTCTCGGTATTGATTATACTATGCACAATCACAATGGTTATGAGTTAAGTAGGAAGGAAAGGAGACAATGAACACCGCTGTTTGTATTTCTAATAGTTCTTTTATAATATGAATATATATATATAAACATTACAGTAGTGCTTAGTGTCCCCAGTGTGAATGGAACCAAAAAACAAAGACTCATGAATTTATGACATATATAACTTGGTTTCCACAACTCCGGACTTCTGCTCAGGTACAATTGTACTATACAATTGTACACGAGCAGACGGCCGGTGTGGAACTCGCGTAGCTAAGGCACGCCTTACGACACCCCTGATTAATTCAGAAAAGGACAACTTGACCTGACGGGACGATCTAGTACCCGTGTCAAACATCATTACAACATAAGCTGGAGCGACGGCCCTGCCTATGCGTTTAACTTTCACCTTGAGAGAATCCTTGCCCTTACTACAGGCTGATCTCACAGGAAGTTCCACAGTTTATACAGTGGCATTGACCTCGCTGTGCATATCCCTGGTTGCCAGCCCTTCACCCCGTCTCTCACACTGGGAACCATGCAGGGTCCTGTGTGAGTATTCTTTTATTTCTTTTCACCTTATGAAGGGTCGAAACATCGTCAACAACTATTTAAAGCCAACCATTTGATCAGCTCTGACTATTGTCCATAGTGGCTGTGATCATTGTAAAATTATAGATGGCCGTCTTTGAAAATTGTGGAAACCAAGTTATACATGTCACAAATTCATGAGTCTTTGTTTTTTGGGTTCATTCACAATGGGGACGCTAAGCACTACTGTAATATTTTTGTATATGTTCAAATACTCTTTAAAAATATAAAAGAACTATTGGAAATACAAATGGAGGTGTTCTTGGTCTTCTTTCCTTCTGAGATCTATCTAACCCATAACCATTGCGATTGTGCGTAGTATTAACAATACCGAGAAGTACTTTCCCACAGGAACCACTGTTTCTGTCTCATACAATTTACCCTGGTTCCTAGTGAGTAGGGTGCCGCTTGTTTCTGTTTGCAATGTGAGTTACATTTACAGGCTGCTTATGTGGGTCGCGCAATCAGTGCTGCAGACCCAGTATCAGCATTTGATTTACAGGCCCTGAGCACACACAGTGCACTGTACTAGGTACTGACTAGTAAATCAAATATGCCAAACAGGGAATCACTAATTCATAACAATACTTTACAAAGGGAGCACTTGCACTTTGGCACTGAACAACGGTGGCAAAGTGCCCAAAGCATCTAGACCAGCAAAAACAAAGTCCAACACACAGCAAAAACACAGGAGGCAACAGCAAAAATACAGTGTAAACCCACGCCAATGGTGCACGCCAATGGTGGCAGGTCTAACACGACTATATAAACCAACATTGTACTTCCTTCTTTTTACAAGTGTGTCTATCAGTACTTTGACTGCATTAACCGTTTCATACTCTATCTGGAGGAGGTAATTCACACCAACAGCCCCCTAAATTTCTAGATAGTCATGGCAATCCCAAACTCAAGTGGAAACATTGGTTCCAAGTATTTAAAAACTATTTAGTAGCCATAGATGGTGTGGACTACAGTCCAACAGGGAAACAAGCAATTCTGTATTGTTGTCTAGGCACTGAAGGACAAAAAGTTTTTGACAATTTTCCCGTAATTCCTGCTCCTGGGGAGAAGCTGCTGGTGATGCCTGAAATGTTTTTGTTGAAGCTGAGATAAGACTTGAAAAGCAATTTACTGCTGAACCCAATGTTGTGTTAGAGCGTTTTAAATTCTATTCCAGGAAACAACCTCCTGATGAGAACATTGAACAATATGTAGCCAGCTTGTGCAATTTTGCTAGTACTTGTTGTTTTGAAAATGCTGGTGATCAACATTTAATGGATCAGATTGTACTCAGCTGTTTTTCAAAAAAAAGTACAGGAACATCTTTTATGCTACACTAATCCTACTCTAGATCAAACGGTTAAAATTGCTTTATGCATAGAACGTTCGGTTTCCTCTTTTAAAGCCTTAACACAGGCATCCACTGCACCCACCATGGTTAGCAATACAAACATTACAGAAGTGAATGCTGTCAAAAATATTAGGAGTAATAAGGTCAACAGAACAGATGTCTGTTACAGGTGTGGCTCTTGTAACCACTTAGATAACAGCCCAAGTTGTCCTGCCATGGGGAAGAGGTGCAATAAAAGCAGGAAATTAGGTCATTTCATGAAAGTATGCAGGAGTTCTACTTCCAATGCGGTTAGAGTAAATTGTCTGCCTGATGTCTCTCAACAAGTTATTTACGAAAATGATGAATGTGTTAAAACTGTCAGGATTTTAACCTTAGAAACCAAGCTTACTGATGATACTACTGTTCTTGCTCAAAAGGACTCTGCAAATATTGCTAAGAAAAATAGTCAATTTTGTAAAGTTTCTTTTGGTACTGTGAGCCTACAAATTATGGTGGACTCGGGTTCACCTGTAACTATGCTTTCTGAACATACTTTTAAATTGCTGTGGGGTGATAAGGTAATGGAAACTCCTGCCATTAGAGCTGTAGCTTATGGTGAGTCAGAGATTCTCACTAAAGGGTATTTTGTGGATGTATGGAATTTTCTAGCAGGTCTATTTCCTCAAAGATTTATGTAGCCATGAATGGACGTGATATCATGGGCTCAACAGACCAGGGAAAACTTGGCATCGTTTTAAGACCAGGTACCACCGCACCAGTTATGATTGTTGAGGACACTTATTTAGACATTGATGACATTTTGCAAAAATATTCTCAAGCGCTTTCAGACATGAGTTTGTATTGAAACTGGGCGCCATTCCTGTCAAACATAAAGTCAGAGACGTTCCTCTTTCCATCAGGCAGGATCTGAGATTGCACTTAGATCAGTTATGTGCAGATAAGATTATTGAGCCTGTAGATTCTGCTGAATGGGTCAGTGATGTGGTTATCGCCAAATAAAAAATGTCTTTGTGTGCTGACTTGCACTCTCTGAACAAGATTATTTTAATGTGCTAATTTCTCCCCTGACGGGGCTACTACTTTTAGCAATATTGATCTCAGAGCAGCGTATCATCAAGTCAGGCTCTAAAAGGAGTCTCAAGCTCTTTGTACTTTTATTACACCCTTTGGTGCTTTTAAGTATCTACGAATGCTGTTTGGTCTTGCATTAGCGGCAAGCGTATTTCAAAAGCTGATGTTTTCCTTATTCAAGGATGTGCAAGGGGTTTTAGCATTCCAAGACGATATCCTCTTTTTCGCTAAGAATATTCAAGAACACAATTGCATCTTGGACAATGTATTGAAAATATTATCCAACCATGGAATGACTGTGTCAAAGGATAAGTGCACATTTCTTACTGACAATGTGGAATATTTAGGTCAACACATAACTGCACAAGGTACCAAGCCTAAAGAAGATCTTGTCAAGGCATTGAAAGAATTGCCTCCATCCACTAACAACGACGAGTTAAGATCCTTTTTAGGGTTGAGAGATTACTATTCTACATTTATCAATGGATATGCTACCCTAATGGAACTTCTAAAGAAAATGCTAAGAAAAAAAGAGAGTTTTTCTAGGGGCACCGAATAACCAAATATCTTTCAAAAGATTAAAAAAAAATTCTATCCAATGTCCTTGCCCTTAAATCTTATTTGAGTGGGCATAAGTGTATCATATCTGTGGATGCAAGTGCGGTAGGCCTAGGCACTGTCTTGAGTCAAAAAAATGGTTCATCTGAAAACACAGTTGCCTTTGCTTCCAGAGGTTTGACTTCAGCAGAGAGAAAGTATAGTACTATTGAGAGAGAAGCTCTCGCTTGTGCATGGGCCATTGCTAAATTCAAAACCTATGTATGGGGGATTGCCTTCACTCTATGCACCAATCGTAAGCCTCTTATGTATTTGCTGGGAGACAAAGGATCGTCTTGCAATTCTTCAAGACTTATCAGAATCCTAACTAAATTACAAGAATATAATTTTTATATTAAGTACATTCCTGGGGCAACCAATTCCATAGCTGATTGCTTATCTCTCTTACACATTCCTTCGGATGAAGCTCATAATTTTGACTTATTGGAGAATCAATGTATTGTTGTAAATCTAGATGTGATGCAGTTGTGTAATGGCTCTATTTCTGAAAATGAGTGGATTACTGCCTGTTATGAAGATACTGGTTTAAGTAAAGTGAAGGAATTCATTTATTTAGGTTGGTACAATGTTAAGAATTATAGGGGTGATCAGTTTGTATTTTGTCAACTAGCAGATCAACTTAGTGTTGAAATGACATTCTCATGCGAGGTGACAAAATTGTAGTTCCCAGTAAGTTTGTTCCAAAATTCTGGCACAAGGCCACAAAGGTCATCTAGGAGCCACTGCTGCTAAAATAAACTTTGAGGTGCTCGTTCTGGTGGCCCTACATGGATTCTGATGTTGACGAGTTTGTAGACAACTGTCAAGAGTGTATTGGGTCTGACAAGCTCTGGAAATCCCATTACACTCCTTTGGTTACCACACCTTTACCCCAAGGTCCCATGCGCAAGCTTGCGCTTGATTTGGGCCAGTAGTATCCCTACCTTTTGAAAGAAAGCACATCATTGTTTTTGTAGATGACTTTTCTAAGTGGATCTACTATGATATTTTCACAAGAGACATCCACAGAAGATTACATCAACTTTTTGAATAGGACTTTTTCTCTGGAAGGGTACCCAGATGAACTAGTTACTGACAATGGTCTTTTTTTTTTGGTAAATATATTTTTATTGCAGCAAGAACAGGCATTCATGACATCTTATATTCTCCCTTCCAGACATTAATTCGCGTGCATGTAGACCCCCATTTCAATCTTCACACAGCCATTTAGCTCACACCCCGGAGGTTGAGCGGCGCAATTGTAGAGAAAGGTCCATCCTGGGGAGTGTCGCATGGATCAGTGAAATTTGTTGTCTGGAAGATGGCAAGGCCACTTTTCGGTCCCCTCAGTCCCCCCCGCTTTTGTAACTGACAACAGTCCCAACCAAACTTCGTCCCTCTCGCTAAACACACCCCCCTCCCCTACCCAGCCCTCCCAAACCCCCTCTCCGTCTTGCCTTCACCCCCCCTTCGCCCCCTCTCTCCTCTCCCCTCCCTCTACCTCTCCCCCCCTCCTCCTCCCCCAACCCCCACCCCTCCCAGGCGTGTCAGAGTACCACTAATGCGGATCTGCATATCATTCTGTGACCCCGAACCCGAGGCAGATCGTCAGGAGCAATCAACTAAGATTGACGGTCATCACGTAGGAATCAGGGGAACAAGGGGTGGAGGTCAGGCCAACACCGCCTCAGACAGCTACTCCGCCGGAGCAGGGCTATGCGCTGGGGTATCATCATCATCTAGGTCTAGGAGTTGGAGGTCGAGGACCAGCCGCTCCCACACCCTGGCCCTCTCCAGAGCCATGTCATTGTTCGCTCTAAGCGCGGTCTGCATACGGAGCTCCCCTTCACATCGGGCCCATTTGTGTAGTTCAGCCTTCCATCTCTCTATAGTGGGACCCCTACTTGATTTCCATTGGGATGTGATGGTTCGCTTCGCTAAGAGTAGGCCTAGATCCAGAAATTTACTAGTGATTTTGTTCTTTGATGTGTGTGGGAACCAGTGTAGGGTGCAGTGTGCCATGTTGAATTGCAAGTCCCTCTCCGTGATCTCCCCCAGAATATCCACTACCTCCCGCCAAAAGGAAGTTAACTGCGGGCAGGACCAGAGCATGTACTGGAAGTCAGCCACGTCCGCCGGACAGCGCGGGCAGTTCGCCGGGTTGGAATGGGAAATATGTATGCAGTTTGTCATGGGTCAGGTTGGCCCTGTGCAGGACTTAAAAGTGCACCAGCTGGAGCCTAGCGTTGCGCGTCCCGTTCCGGGCCCGTTCCACTATGCTAGACCATGCCTCCTCAGGAATGTCCGTCATTAAGTCGGCCTCCCATTTCGCTTTCAGAGATAGGAGTGGGGCGATAGTCTCCGAGACCATGCGCCTATATAGGCACGTGACTGCTTTGACTGTCCCTGCCATCATCACTACGTATTGGCAGCCCAGCGAGAGCGGCGGTTCTGACAAGCCCGTCCTCCAGTGCTTGCGGATCGCCATCGTCAGCGCTGCGTGGAGGAGGAAATTCCCCCCGCCAGTTCAAAGCGGTCTCGCAAGAGGTCAAAAGGCAGCAGCGCTCCGTTCTCATACAGGTCCCCTATGGACTCCAGTCCCTGCTGCCCCCAGCTCTCAAGTCGGCGCCATGAACCTCCGTGCGGGAGTGCCCCACATAGTTTCAGCGGGATCTCAGGTGCATATGGGACTGTGATGTGACCCCTCCGTCGGTATCTGTTCCAGCATTTCCGTGCCGTCGCAAATTCCTGGGTGAGGTGAAGTTCTCCCAACGGGAGTCCCAGGACAATCCGGGCTAGTACCTGAACCGGTCCCGCCGGCTCTCCCGATTCGTCTCCCTCTCTCCTGGCTCTCGCGACCCACTGTGTCAGCCATTGTAGCTGGGCCGCTAGGTAGTATAGTTCATAATCCGGCACCGCCAGCCCACCCTCTGCTCTGGGACGGAGAAGTGTGCTGTGTGCCACCCTGCATCTGCCCGCCCCCCATAGAAAGCCGATCACCATCGACCTCAGCTTCCGGAAGTAGCTCACCGGGATCCAGATCCGGAGGGTCCTGAAGAAATAAAGCAGCCGCGGCAGGGTTACCATTTTAAGGAGCGCCACTCTTCCCATCAGCGACAGTGGGAGCGTGCTCCAGAAGTCAAAGTTCGCCTTGGTGAGCCGTATTGCCGACCCGATATTGCCCTCGAGGATGTCTGCCTCACCATGAAAGATCGAGGTGCCCAGGTAGCGTAGACTCCTCTCCTCCCACGTCACTCCTTCCACAGTCTGGGAACAAAGTCTGCGTGGGCGGGCCGGGAACAGGTAGGACTTCGTCCAATTTACCCGGAGGCCAGACACCCTACCCTGAGATTGCAGGAGGGACTTAGCCCCACGCAGGGATGCTGCCGACTCCGCCAAAAACATCAGGAGATCATTGGCGTACAAGGCGATGTGGTGTACCTGTCCGTAGACATCCAGCCCCTGATATGCCTGTCCCTGCCTGGCTCGTGCCGCTAAGGTTCGACCGCTATGGCAAATAATAGGGGGGAGAGAGGGCATCCCTGGCGTGTGCCCCTGCCCGCCATACACATCTCCGAGATTATCCTGCCAGTCCTAACCCTCGCTGTGGTGTTGCAGTAAAGTAGCGACGTCCAGTCCACAAAACCCTCGCCCAGGCCCAGCGTGCGCATGACCTGGAAAAGGTATGGCCATTCCAGGCTGTCAAAGGCCTTCACCATGTCGACCGCGAACACCGCCGCTTCCTCGCCGTCGTGTCGGCCTCCAAAACATGTAGGAGCCGTCGTATATTAAGCGCCGTGTTGCGGGTCGGGATAAACCCGGATTGGTCCGCGTGGATCAGCGTGGACATATGAGGGAGTAACCGCGTCGCTAGGATCTTACTCAAGATCTTGTAGTCTAGGTTGAGCATGGACAGTGGCCGATACGCCGTCCTGTCCCATGGTTGTTTGCCCGGTTTCAAAAGCGGGACGATGAGCACCTCACCAGTGGTCACCGGCAGGCTGCCCAGCTGCCTCGCCTCATTATAAAGCCACGTTAGGCGGGGCGCAAGGAGATCAGTGTAGGTGAGATAGAATTCAGTAGGGAGTCCATCAGAGCCCGGTGTTTTATTTCTCGCCATGCTCTTAATGGCGACCCTCACTTCCCTCTCTTCAATTTTGCCCCCGAGCAGCTTTGCGGCTTCTTCCTCCAGCTCCGGTAAGTCTAGTCCCTCCAGGAAACCCCGGAAAGCGTCCTACGGTGGTAGGATCCTGCTACAGTAAAGCTCCGTGTAGTAGTCATAGAAAATCCCATTAATCCCCTGCTGGTCAAAACGCGCCGCACCCGAGTGGTCTCTGAGCTCGAGGATGACCGAGCTCCGTCGTGCTGGATTGGCCAACCAGGCCAAGAGAGCTCCTGTCTTATCACGCTCCGAGTGCGCCCGAGTGAGGTAGGCTTTGTAGTCGAAGCACCGTAGCCGCTCCACCGTCGCCGCCACTAGTTCCTGCGCCTCCAGTAGGGCCGCCTTGGTGTCTGGACGCTCAGGTCGCGCTCGTTCCAGAACTCGGAGTTTCTCGTCCTCCCGCGTAATGTCGGCCAACAGAGTCTTTCGAACACCCGACGCCATCGCGATGCATTGCCCCCATACCACCGTCTTAAAGGCATCCCATTCAATTGTGGCTGAGCCTGCGGTGCCCGCGTTGACCTGGAAGTATTCCTCGATGTTCGAGGCTATCGTGGTGCGAAAAAGCTGGTCATCCAGTGCCTCCGGGCGCAGCTTCCAGGCAGGAACTCGGGGGCGGCACTGCGACCAACGCAGGTGCAAAAGGAGCGGGTTATGATCGGAGATTGTGCGTGTGAGATACTCACTGTGGCACACCTCCGCATGCACGTCCTGTGAACTCAGGATGGTATCAATGCGGACGTGCAGCTCATGAAGAGTGGAAAAGAACGAGTAGTCTCGATCTGATGGATGGCCAGCTCTCCACGAGTCAACCAGATTCCATTGGGATTGCCAAGCGGAACGCGCAAGCGCCAGTCTGTCAGTCGGTGCATTCGGTAGGGAGGGGGGGGGGGGGGTGACCTGTCCAGTGCAGTGTCAGTAACACTATTAAAGTCTCCTCCGAGGAGCAAGGGTTCTACCAGGAAAGGGGCCAGCCTGTTGGACAGCAGAGAGAGAAAGGCCATTTGGCCCACATTCGGGGCGTATATACAACCCAATGTCAGGTCCCTCCCATCCAGCTTGCCTCTCACCATGATATACCTTCCCTCTGGGTCAGTTAGTTGCTGTGTGCATTGGAACGGAACTCCCGCCCTCACCCAGATAGCCACCCCCCTAGCATATGCAGAGTAACCAGTATGAAAGACCTGTCCTCGCCACCTTCTTTGCAGTGCTTTCCCTTCCTTAGCTAACAGGTGTGTTTCCTGGAGGAAGGCAAAGTGAATACCCCGTCTAACCAGATAGGAGTGGATCTTGTGGCGTCTGTCCATAGTGTGCATCCCTCTTACGTTCCACGTGAGACATTTGTAGCCTAGGTCGGGTCCCATTGCAGTACCCATCGTGCTTCACACATCCTCGCGATGACCTCCCTGACACGCCCAGGCCTCCCCCCCCAGCCCCCCCCCCCAACCAAACCAAGCAAACCCCCCCAACTCCCACTCCCCGGACAGACACCCAACGTGGAATCCCCATCCAAACTCTAGTAAAGCTAGTGTATCTTAACAGAAGAGGGCTAGGGTGGCCAGTACGCCGACCCCAACAGGCCCGAAGTCCCCCGCCCCCACCCCCTCTCCCTGGAACATTCAGGAGGCACCCCCCCCCCACGGCTCATCCCCCCGCACTTCAGTGATAAGTCTCAGGGGGGGTGGTCATCCCAGCGTCCAGCTTCTGGAGGCATCCGCTACTCACAACCCAGTACCTTGTAGATATGACCAGTATCGCCCAGGCCGCATCAGCTTAGGATTCCGTCCGCTGTTTGGGGAGTCACCACCGGTAGGTCCACCTCCGAGAGGTCCTGTACACTACTGGAGCCAGGGCTAAGCGCACTGTTCTTTGATAGCTCCGATGCACTGCTGGAAGGGCTGCCGTCCCCCTGGCTGATGGCCACGACCGCCAGTACCGCCTGAGCTCGTTCCTGCTGGCATCCCGACAGGGATCCAGGTCTCTTTGCTGGTGTCGTCTCCGCAAAGCGCCTCCTAGGCAAAGCCATCAGGGGGGCATCCGTGCTTGACTCCTCTCTAGTGTCCAGCCAGCTCCAGGCCTCCTGCGGTGTGTGAAAGAAGTGGGTGTGATCCCCAGCAACCACCCTCAGCCTGGCCGGGAACAGCATAGCATATGACAGCTGCAAAGACCTCAATTTTCGCTTGACCGCCGTGAAAGAGGCCCGTTGCTTTTGCACATCTCTCGTGAAGTCTGGGAAAATCATGATCTTACTATTGTCAATCCGCAGGTCCGGCAGGTTCCTGGCCCTTTGGAGGATACAGTCCCGGTCCCTGAAGTGCAGGAGGCGCATCACTATCGGGCGCGGCGGACCACCAGGTTTGGGCGGTCGCGCTGGGACTCTGTGGGCGCACTCTAGGGCAAAGAACGTGGAGAGTCCTTCTGGAGCCACCTCAGTTTGCAGCCACCCCTCCAAGTAGGAGACCGCGTCCCGGCCCTCCACTTTTTCTGGCACTCCCACGAGGCGGAGGTTATTACGTCTAGAGCGCCCTTCGCTGTCCTCAGCTCTGAGCTCCAGTACTCGGACCTTCCACGCCACTTCCGCCAGCGAAGCTCTCAGTGTAGCCACGTCACCAGGCAATTCTTTTAGGGTCGCCTCCGAGGACGTCACCCGCTCCCTCAACTTCCTATGGTCGTCTCTCAGGAGGGACAGGTCCGTACCGATGGTGTCCATACGCTTTTCAATAGCTTCCCGCGACGCTACAATCGCCTGCATAATGTCACTCAATGAGGGATCTCGCAAGCACGCCGGGCCCCCCGAGCCGGTAGCCGGCACCTCCTCCTCCACGAGATGGCCTGGGTCATCTAATTTCAGTGCTTCGAAGCCCTTCTTCCTGCCGCCTCGCACCATGTTGCCGAGTACCAAGGCAGGTATGCGTCTATCGCGGCTTCCAGCAATTCAGGGCACCTCTGATCTCCGCTCCGGCGTCGTCGCAGGCACTCAGCACCGTCGTGCCTCTCCTCTTCTCGCTTGGCAGCACACCAGGTCGTCCACAACCCCAGGGCGCAGGTCCCCACTACACCAGGTCAGGGGGGGTCCCCCGAGGGGGGTCTCCTCTCCAGGCGCAGGGCAAGTGTCTCCCTCTCCGGGCTGCTGCAGGTTTATGCGTCCTGTACCTCTGGGTGCGATGGCTAGATCGACCCCTGGTGCTCGGGTGCCCAACAGTACGCTGCCCTCGGTCTGGGGGCCGGTCCGCGCCGCTGACAGCCGTAGCACCTCCTCTACTCTTCTGTGTGCCTCCCTTGCGCAAAGCCGCTCACTGCTCGCCACCGACCTGTGGCGAAGGCAGGCGCCACCCCTCCAGCTGCAAGGCGGCCCTCCAACTCAGCGAGGTCCTGGGCCCGACTGCCGCCAAGATCACTAGGTCAGGCCCGGGCGCCTGGGCCACGGCCACGATGTGGGTGATGGGTCCTGCTCCTTCCTGTGTCCCCCTGCTCCGCCAGCGCCCCGCTTTGAGTCCGTGCTGAGTCAGGCGGCAGCCGCCATTTTGGTTGCACGTCGCCTCGGGTGTCTCGCCTCGGTGCCACTCACCCCCGGTCCGCCGACAGCGCTGGCGCCAGTCCTCTCAGGGCGCGGGGCAACAGGGGTCCACTACAAGAGCAAAGCTGGGTCACCAGTCAGCCCGGCCTCACTGACGAGAAAGTCCGGTCCGGCTCCGTTACAATGGGGCCGCCATCTTGGGGTCAGGCAGTCTTCTGCCAGACTCTGCGCCGAGCTCCGCCAACGCCGCTTCGCTGGTTGAAGCCCTCCACTCTCTCCAGCTCCGGGGGGCTCCCGCTGCAGCGCGGGCGATCGCCTCTGCTCACCAGTGATCTCCGCCGCCCGCAGGAACGCACCGTCAGGCAAAGTGGGCCGGGACCACGGCCGCCATTTTGGGCGCTCGTAGCTCCGGGCGCTCCTCGGGGCAAACAACGCTCGTTTTTGGCAGCGGCGGGGGCTCCAGGGCCACCAAAGTTATCCCCAGTGCTCCCCAGGCCCTCCCATACGAGTCTGGGGGTCCGAGGTCCGAGCCGGGGGTCAGGATCTGCTGCGGAGCCGGGCGGGAGCGGAGGTGCTCCGGAGTCCCGCTTCCAGCTACATCGGCGCCTAAGCCACGCCCCCGTTACTGACAATGGTCTTCAACTAATCTTAGAAATTGGAAACATTTTTAAAGGACAGGGGTATTAAACATCACAATATTCCCCTGTACTGGCCTCGCTTCAATGGGGCTGTTGAAAGAGCTAATAGGTTGATTAAGGAAGGTATTCAAACAGCTCTCACTTGCAAAAAGGATTTTGACGAATTTCTACAAGAGAAATGGGCATATCATAATACCCCACACAGTGTTACTGGGGTTTCTCCTTTTGTACTGTTACATGGTTATCAAGCTCATACTGGTTTATGTCTCACCTGGCTCAAGGATAAAGCACCAGATAGATTAAATGATGTTGTGAATCTCAAGGAAGTAGAGGCTAGAGTCTTAAAATCACAAATGTAGACAAAAATATTGCATGATAACAAGAACAATGTTTGTACACCACATATCGTGGTCGGGTCATGGCTCATATTGAGAAATATGAACCCTAGGAGGTCCAAAGTTGACTTCAACTTCAACGGTCCTTTCAAAGTCACCAAAGTTGCTTGTTCTTCTGTACTTTTGGAAAACGGAAGATGGTGGGTGTTAGACCTGTCAGCCCTTTGGGTGGTCCCTCCTTAATTTTTTCCCCTTTTTCCCTTCTATTTTTGTGTCCACTACATTTTTTTGGTGTTGACCTTAGGTCTGGGCGCCCTATTGTTACTAATTAATAATGAGGCGCAGATGCTCCTTTAAAATGGAGGAAGTGTAGAAGGTCATCTACAAAATGGTGGCCTGCCAACTGTCACGTTTTACCTCATAGCTTGGTGCCATAGGGTGGCATGAGGGGTTCCAGAATCTTCTGGTCCACTCTGGAAACTCTGGGCACAGGCGATAAAAGGTAGAATGTTGAACGGCCATTTTGGATTGTGTGAAGAGAGTTCAGTCAGGAGTTGAGGCTACTGAGTGGGGAGGTTGGTGCACTGAAGAGGGGGATTTGATTGCCCTTTGGGACTGCAACCCCTCTCTATTGATGCTACCCCCTGCATGTTGACCTCACCCTGCCAGCCTTTTCTCTGAGAGACTTCATCACCCCACTGGAATCTTTTGTGGGTGGAACTTTGGGCTGACTTGGGCATCCTAATTAGAAGAGGAGAGGGGTGAGTTATGTTATCTTCTGGAGGGGACTAAGGCTCCTGCCATCACCCCCATCCTTGCTAGACTGCCGCCTGTAGTTCTGGATGGCCCGGACTCTTGACCCTCTGTAAACATTCCCTGGAACCTGCCCTTCTCTCAGTGTGGACTGCTAGACTCCGCCGCTGTCCCTGGCTTGACCGGCACCCCAGGTGCGAATCTTATCTGTTCGCTGCTGGCCTGCCCGTAGCCCTGACAGGGGGGACTAGAGGAAACGGAGAACGTGCGGCTGTGTCGCCTGAACCCTGCTGGGAAGAATCCAGGGTGCCAGCGTGAAGAAGGAAGGTGCCGCTTCCGAGGCGAGGAAGCTGGTGCCTGGCCGAGTGAAGTCCCGCCCCAGCACTGTCAGGAAAGAGCGCCGGAAAGCGGTAGGCGGGATGGAAGCGGGCCGAGGGAGGAGACTGACTGCGATGTGGGCGGGTGTGAAGAGGCGCAGAAGCAGCCGGAGAGGCTGAAATTGGCATACAACGTGATTCACGCTGAGGAGCCGGCCTCCGTGCAACTGCCTTCCGAGAGTGAGTCGGGAGAGGCTTAGGCCCAGTACTGGTAGCGCCGACCGGAACATTAACGGAGCTTCCCCTCTAAGTAAGCCAGGAATCGGGCTTAAGGGAGGGAAGGCCTGCATCCAGAGACCCTCGCGAGGCCCTGAAATTCAGTAGTCTCCTTGGCCCCAAGTGAAAAAGTGACTGCTGGGCTCAAAAAGTGATTACTGTGCGAGCCAGGGCATACATGATCAAATGTTTTGTTGAACCATCTTCTCAAGAAGTGATTACTGTGCGAGCCAGGGTATACCTGATCTAATGTTATTTTGAACTGCTTACTCAGGAAGTGATTACTGTGCGAGCCAGGGTATACCTGATCTAATGTTATCTTGAACTGCTTACTCAGGAAGCGATCACTGTGCGAGCCAGGACATACTTGATCTAATGGCTATTTTTCTTATAAGCTCCCTTTTCTCACTCAAAGTATTCAACTGTCACAATCTTTTTCCAAGTACAAATGCTGCAGGACTGTGACCCAGATCTGCTTTCTCTCAGTGGGGTATTATAATGAACTCATATTATTAACGTATCCTTACATTTAATCTGCTTCTTAGAGTTGTGATTGAATAAGAATTGCTAAGTAATGGAGTCTTAATCCATGACATGTATCTACCACTATAGAAGATATAATGGTACTGTTGTGGACTGGGCTGTTGGACCAAGGGTGGCGGGTGCGCCCGGTTGTGGGTCAGGAACGAGAGTAACACCAAGTTTTGGGGTTAATGAAGGTTTTATTGGGATTCCCCGATGTGACTTTATCATTAAAGTTCTCCTCGTTCGAAAAGTGAGTCTCTCTTTAGCAAATTGGCTAGGATCCGTTTTTGCGTTCTGTGTCTTCCGCTTCGTGTGGACGTGATGCACCTCAAGGTCTGGTCAGACGGCAGTCACTCGGCTCCGGTTCCCATGCAAAAGAGACCAACATAAAGGGAGCCGTTAGTTCTCCTGTTTACTGGGGTTTTGCACCTGAGGGGCCGTGTGAAGTGAGGGAGGGATTCACCGGTGACTCGTATCACTAGGTCAGTGGAGTGGTTTGGGTTGTACAGACAGTGAGGGTTACTCGCGGGGTAAAGGATACAAAAGGGGGGTTAAACGCGGGAATTCAAACACGGGTTCTGTACTTTTAAATGCGCTTGCTTCCCACCCAAGCTGCCATACGCTGCCGTACCTGTACAAGCCACGCTCCTCCCCTGGGAGAGTGGCACGGCGGCTCACGGGAACGTTGGCCTCCTGGCTCTCCGGGGAACTCCTCTTCCGCTCTTCCTCCGGGATGTTCTTCGGTCTTTTCTTGTACTCCTTCGCTGCTACTAACTTCTCTCGCGCTTTCTCCACCTCCGCTCCTCTCCTCCTCCTCCGGGGTGACGTCACACGCCGAGTAAAGCACTTCCGGGGCTTTAACCAATCCCGTACCTCTGACGTGTGCAGAGGGAGTGTTTTCCTCCTCTATGTAGGACCAGTTAAAGGCGCCGTGTTCTTCTTCCTCGTGTCCGTCCTGACCTGCGCCCCATGGATCCGTCTGTAAGGAAGGAGTAATTACGGAGTCATTTCTGGGGGTCCACCACTCCTCAGATCCCGTCAACCTCACCCCGTTACACTCCTCCCCCCCTGGATTCTCCCGGTTGGGGAGAATGGGCATGCGAGACAGATAATCAGCGTTCCCATTGTCTCTCCCCTTCCTGTGCACAACCGTAAAGGCGAAGGGTTGAAGGAACAGAAACCAACGTAGTATCCTGGCATTCTGGGTCCTATTCTTCTGCATCCACTGTAAAGGGGCATGATCAGAGTACAGTGTGAATGCCCTCCCTTCCAGATAATAACGTAACTTGTCCACTGCCCACCGTATTGCTAGGCACTCCCTTTCCACGGTGGGATATTTCTGTTCCCGGGGATGGAGTTTCCTACTTATATACAGGATTGGATGTTCTGCACTGTCCTCCCCAATTTGTGACAACACAGCCCCTATGCCCGTATCTGACGCATCTGTGGCCAGTGAAAATGGTTTGTCAAAATCTGGGGGCAGTAATACCGGGCTAGTTGTGATTGCCTTCTTCAAGTGAAGGAAGGCTTCCCTGGCTTCAAGGGACGGTGGTTGTGGGAGACTGTTTCTGACATTTTTTTGAAGTAAATTGGTAAGGGGCGTGGCTATGTTTGCAAAGTTCTTGATAAACCTTCTATAGTAGCCCATGAGGCCCAAGAAGGCCCGGAGTTCTCTTTTTGTGGAGGGAAAGGGAGTTTCGATAATGGCTTTTATCTTCTCCTCCTGGGGTGCTATTACTCCATCTCCAAGCATGAACCCTAGATATTTAACTCTTGGAAAGGCTGCTCTGGATTTTTTTGCATTTACATGCAGTCCGGCGTCTCTTAATGAGGCCATGACTTTGGTCAAGTGTCCCAGATGTTCATTCCATGTGTTGCTGAAAATGACAATGTCATCGAGATACACGGAACTATAACGGGTATGTGGGGATAGTACCGTATTCATAAGTCTTTGGAAGGTGGCAGGTGCCCCATGGAGTCCAAAGGGAAGGACGTTGAACTCGTATAACCCTTCCTCTGTGGCAAATGCTGTCTTGTGGCGGTCTTCCTCTCTCAGGGGTACCTGCCAATAGCCCTTGGTCAAATCCAGTGTTGTTATGTATTTGGCTTCCCCTATCCTTTCTATTAGCTCGTCCACCCTGGGTATCGGGAACGCGTCAAAGGTGGAAATGGCGTTTAGTGCCCTGAAGTCCATGCAAAAACGAGTGGACCCGTCAGGTTTGGGGACCATGACAATGGGGGATGACCAACTGCTCTTTGACGGTCTGATGACACCAAGTTCTAACATGCTAGCTACTTCCTTTCGCACGTCTGCTCTTTTTGCGGCTGGTATGCGATAGGCCCTTTGCTTGATGATACTTCCCCTGGCCGTATGTATCTCGTGTTCAGCTAAGTGTGTACACCCAGGTATGTCAGAAAACAAGGGGGAAAAAGGACGTAATTCCCTTAGTAGTTCGTGTTTCTGTACATCGGACAGCTCTGGATTCAGGGGAAGGAAAGCTAGAGTTGACTTCTCTCTATCTTCCGGGAATGCCAGATTGGAGGCTTGAGGAACAGACCCCAGCCATTTTTTTAGAAGATTTATGTGGAAGGTCTGTTGCCGATGGGGCGACATTTGTAACCTATAGGTGGTATTGCCAAATTTTTCTATTACTTGATATGGGCCCTTCCATTCACTCCTAAATTTTTGAGTAGATGATGGAAGCAACACTAGGGCCCACTCCCCTTTTTCTAGAGATCTCCAACGTTTTCCTTGATCATAGTATTGCTTTTGGTGGCTCTGGGCCGCCTTCAGATTAGTAAAGGCCAAATCTCTCAGTTTGCCCAATCGGGACTTCAACTGCTGGGTATAGTCTAGTAGAGACCTTTGTTCGTTTGCCTCTTCCTTTTCCCATGCTTCCCTGGTTATTTCTAGTAGTGATCTCGGTTGCTGGCCATACAGGAGCTCAAAGGGAGAGTATCCTAGGCTACTCTGGACCTGTGATCGTATCACATACAGCGCCAAGGGGAGCATGCGGTCCCAGTTCTTATTTTCAGAACTCAAAAGTTTTTTTAGAGTGGCTTTTAGGGTCCTATCGTACCTTTCCACTAAACCATCCGTTTGTGGGTGGTAAGCGGAAGTGCGGATGTGTTGCAGATCCAGAGTCCTACACACTTCCTTCATCATACGTGAGACAAAGGGCGTTCCTTGATCCGTTAGGATCTCCCGAGGAAACCCGACTCTTGAGAACAATTCCACCAGTTTCTCCGCTACATTCTTTGTAGTGGGGGAATTTAGGGGGAACGCCTCGGGGAACCGCGTGGAATAATCAACTACCACCAAGGCATAAGTATGTCCTCTAGAGGTGCGAGGTAGGGGCCCTATCAGATCCATGCCCACACGTTCCCAGGGATTGCCGATAATGGGCATGGGCTGTAAAGGTACTGCAGGAGGTTTGTTCATATTTTTCCTCTGACAAATCTCACATTGTTGGCAGTAGGCTTCGGTTTCCTTATAAATACCTGGCCAGTAGAACAGGCGCAGAATATTTTGAGTGGTCTTTTCTGCGCCACTGTGCCCTGCGGTTAAATGTGTGTGCGCATAGAATTTTATCTGTTCCCGGAAGTCTTTTGGCACCACCAGCTGTCTATGTTCTCCCTCCTTTCCTTCCCTGTACAGCAACTCATTTTCAATGCTAAACCGGGGGAATCTTTGTGGAGAGTTGGTTGTTTGTGCTATGTGGGCTGCCTCCCACGCATTCAGAAGGGTAGGATCGTTGGCTTGTGCAAATTTGAACCCTTTGTCTATGACCCATGGTTCGGTGGATAGTAAAGCCTCTGTTGGACGCCTGTCTAATTCCCTTTTAAATAAGGCCAGGAATTGCGGGTTATCTACCCCCAAGATCAGTTCTTCCGGGAGGGATCCCACCACCCCTACCCTCACAGTGCATGGTGCTCTTCCTATGGGGTGTATGGTAATGCTTGCCAGGGGGTAGGTCTTGACATCCCCGTGAACACACCGGATGTGCACTTCTCCCTCCTGCCCTATCTGAGAAGGAAACACTAACTTCTCCCTTATTACCGATTGTCTACACCCTGAATCTAGGAGAGCTTTTACGGGAGTGTGGTTCACCCGTACCCTTACGTAGTAAGAAGGGCCCATTTCCGCTGTATACATTACAGCCTTGGGTATATATCCGACTTCCATGGGTTCTTCCATCGGTTTTCTTCTGGGGCATAAACGTGCTATGTGGCCCCACTCCCCACATTCGAAACACTGGGGTCCTTTTATAGGAGTAAAATCCGGGCGGACAGGGCGAGTCTTCGGAGGTTCAAAAACGGCCTTCTTTTTTTCAGGTTTCGATAAAGGGGCCGTTGCTTTTGTTGGTTTGTCCGTCTCCCAGGGAAACGATCTAGGTGCTGCCCTTGTATAATTAGCCGCCATCTCGATTGCTTGGGCTGCAGTCAGCCCTGGATGTTGCCTCAACCACCTTTGTGTCCCATAGGGCAGCGCCTCCATGAACTGCTCGAGTATTATACTAGTCATAACGTCCTCTTTACTACAGGTATCAGGCCTTAGCCATTTTTCTGCCGCCATTTTGAGTCGTAGGTACAATGTTTTCGGATTCTCCCCTGTGACCCCTTTTTCTTTCCGGAAACGGAGTCTATAGGCTTCGGCATCCATGCCGAGGTGGTCCAATATCACTCCCTTGATCGCCGTGTAAGTGGAGGTACCCGACTGGTTGGCCACTTGATAGGCTGTCTGTGCTTCCCCCGTCAACAAGGGAGCAAGGAAGAAAGGCCACTTCTCCTCTGGCCATCCACAAGCACGGGCAGCTCGCTCGAAGTTTACTAGGAAGGCGTCAGGGTCCTCGCCGGTGACGTACTTCTGTAAGGACACCCCCGATGGATGCGGTCCGAAGGGCCTACGATCTACTGATATCGGGGTCCCTGGGGTCTGCACTACTTTTTGAAGATTGTCCATTTGTTGGGTCATGGTGCTGCGGAACAGGGTTCGGTCGGCATCGGCGGTACTGATTTGCTGTCCGATAGCCCATTCCAATTTCTGTTGTCCCTCGATCAGTGTTTGTATAACCTGTTCCATGATTGGATCTTGCTCGGAGGGAGACGATCCCACTTCTGATACCACTGTGGACTGGGCTGTTGGACCAAGGGTGGCGGGTGCGCCCGGTTGTGGGTCAGGAACGAGAGTAACACCAAGTTTTGGGGTTAATGAAGGTTTTATTGGGATTCCCCGATGTGACTTTATCATTAAAGTTCTCCTCGTTCGAAAAGTGAGTCTCTCTTTAGCAAATTGGCTAGGATCCGTTTTTGCGTTCTGTGTCTTCCGCTTCGTGTGGACGTGATGCACCTCAAGGTCTGGTCAGACGGCAGTCACTCGGCTCCGGTTCCCATGCAAAAGAGACCAACATAAAGGGAGCCGTTAGTTCTCCTGTTTACTGGGGTTTTGCACCTGAGGGGCCGTGTGAAGTGAGGGAGGGATTCACCGGTGACTCGTATCACTAGGTCAGTGGAGTGGTTTGGGTTGTACAGACAGTGAGGGTTACTCGCGGGGTAAAGGATACAAAAGGGGGGTTAAACGCGGGAATTCAAACACGGGTTCTGTACTTTTAAATGCGCTTGCTTCCCACCCAAGCTGCCATACGCTGCCGTACCTGTACAAGCCACGCTCCTCCCCTGGGAGAGTGGCACGGCGGCTCACGGGAACGTTGGCCTCCTGGCTCTCCGGGGAACTCCTCTTCCGCTCTTCCTCCGGGATGTTCTTCGGTCTTTTCTTGTACTCCTTCGCTGCTACTAACTTCTCTTGCGCTTTCTCCACCTCCGCTCCTCTCCTCCTCCTCCGGGGTGACGTCACACGCTGAGTAAAGCACTTCCGGGGCTTTAACCAATCCCGTACCTCTGACGTGTGCAGAGGGAGTGTTTTCCTCCTCTATGTAGGACCAGTTAAAGGCGCCGTGTTCTTCTTCCTCGTGTCCGTCCTGACCTGCGCCCCATGGATCCGTCTGTAAGGAAGGAGTAATTACGGAGTCATTTCTGGGGGTCCACCACTCCTCAGATCCCGTCAACCTCACCCCGTTACAACTGTCTAGAACTTTGATTCGTAGAAATGTGATGCAACTGAGAACCTAATTGAAAGGAAAAGACGGTGTGGTGTCATTTTTGAGTGGAGGGACGCTGAGTTGCTGTGGTGAGAGTGACGCAAGTTCAATACAAAAGCCTTGGAGTTTAGCCTTCCCACTTTGTGCCAAGCTACCCTAGATGGACCGGTGACCCCGAGTCCAACATATTGGTGTTCAGTGGTGGGATCGGGGCTTGTGCTTGCGTTCACTTGACAGCGACCCAGTGTGCACCACGCACCCTACACCTGAATTTTTGTTTTCTTTTCCTGATTGGAGTTTTCTCCTAGTTGGTCTTCCTTATTGGATATTTTTGATTTTTCAAAAATCCTTTCTTGTGGTAGTGATAAATAGTTCTTATTTGACGCCTCTCTGTTGAGTAACCCAAACAAATGTCTGAGGGCCCGTCTGGCAAAATGGAGTTTGAGCTGAATGAGTTAGAAACGTACTCAGCGGCGCAACTTAGGGAACTTTGCCAGGAAAAAGGGGTGTTCTTTAAGCGTGGTGCGAAGAAAGCAGAACTCCAAACCAGCTTGAGAGCATGGGTAGCAGCTCACCCTGATGGGGGGAGGGGTGAGGAAGAAGGGGAGCCTGACACCATCACAGAATTGGACATGCTGTACCAAACCGAAGAGGGGAATCTGTTACCAGGTCCTGGGACACCTTCGAGGGCGGGCAGTAGTGTGTCTGGAAGGAGCCTATCTTCAGCAGAGTTAGCGGACAGGAGGGAGAAGAGACAACTAAAATTGGAGTTGGCCCGATATGAGAAGAGCGGGAGGAAAGGAGGTTTCTCCATGGACTTACTTTAAGGGAGTTAGACCTCAAAGCTCTACAGATAGGGACCCTGTAGTAAATAATGAAGAAATCCAAGTATATTCAGGAAATTCCAGGATTTAATAAGCTGCAGCACAGTACTTCCAACCTCCAAGTTCACAATCCCAGTAAAACATTTTAGACCATAACAATTCCAAATGGAACTACATGGACAGTGTGCATGTGCCACAAGGAGCAAAGATTCTATTAAAAGGGAAATATGTACAGGGATAGATTAAAAGGGAAACACCTAGTAAATCAGAATATAACACATTTTCCCCCTTAAAGAAAAAAGGAAGAAGACATTTTCTATTAACAGCTGTAAATGAAAACATCCAGAATGTGTAAATGAAAAACAACTATGATACACATTTTGAAACTCTTCTAACATTCCATCTTTTCCCATCTTGTGTAACTACACTATTATGATAAACTTTCATAACTTTCATTGGCTTACCGAATTTGTTTTCTCCTTTGGCAATATAACCTGGTTTGCGAATCCTAACAACATCACCAACCATGAATACTGGTTGCTTAACCTTCATCCTAGAATCATAATTGCATTTGTATTTGTCTTGTTTGAGTTCCACTTTTTCGGCCACATCCTTAACATTCACATCAGTCATTTGATAACTACAACTCTTTTTAAACCACCAAGGACATAACCCCGAAACAGGATCTCTACCTTTTAGTAAACGAAAAGGAGAAACCTCAGTAGTGGCATGAGGTGTAATACGGTATAACCATAACTTTTCTCTCAACTTATCTTTCCACAACCCTCCAGATTTGCGAGCCCAAACTATGTCTTGCTTGAGGACCCGATTATATCTCTCCACTAGTCCATTACCTTGTGGTTCATACAGAGCAGTGGTACAATGCTTAATGCCATACGTACTCAAAAATTCTGACATCAGTGAGGACTTGAACTGTACCCCATTATCTGATACAATACATTCCGGAAAACCTTCTCTGGAAAAAATCTCTTTCAAAAATAGAATAACACTCTCAGTATTTGGATGAGGTACTAGTTTGACCTCAGGCCACTTGGAGTGATAGTCCACAGCAACAATGGCAAACCTACATTCCTGTGGTAAAAAATTGAACGGGCCAGCAATATCGATCCCTAACTTTTGCCACGGATGATCTGGCCACTTCACAGGAACTAAAGGTGCCGGATCACACTTGCACGATTTATCACTCTCAATGCATTCAGGACACTCTCTGACAAACTTATCCACTAATCTATCAACTCCTGGCCACCAGAAATTAGACCTAATCAATCTTTTCATAGAAGACATTCCCATGTGACATTCATGACTCATTTGTAAAATAACACTTCTTACAGCCAAAGGTGGAATACATTTCCCAGCTCTGAACAAAAGATCTCCCTCAATGGCCAATTCATCAGCAATGTTGTAGAATGGTATAATCTCAGCAGGAATACGTTCTTTGGAAGGCCAACCCAAATTCACATAGTCTCTGACCTTACACAGCAAATCATCCTCATTCATACTTCTCATCCACATGTCCTCTGATATAACATTGTATTTTTCTGACAACATTTCAGAAATACTGGTTACCACCTCCGTATCTTCTTCAACCCCGGTACCTGGATATGGCAATCTAGACAAACAGTCTGCAGTTACATTTAGTTTCCCAGGTACATATTCAATGTCAAAATTATATTCCTGCAAACGTGACATCAATCTAGCAATGCGAGCTGTAGCATTTAATCCTCCACCAGGTGAAAGAATGCCCACCAATGGTTTGTGATCAGTACGTATTAGAAACCTTGTACCCCAAATGTAATTTCGGAAATGCTCAACGCCCCATACACATCCCAACAGTTCTTTTTCTATGACAGCATACCGTCTTTCAGTTTGGTTTAAGGATCTAGACGCAAAGGCAACATTCCAATCCTCCTTGCCTGAACGCTGTGAAAGCACACAACCTAAGCCATAAAGACTTGCATCTACCGTCAAAATGCAAAGTTTATTCAAGCAAAACGGTCTTAAAGTAGGGGCTGACACCATGTCAAGTTTAACACTTTCGAAAGCATCTTGCTGTTTAGATCCCCACAAAAACTCTACATCCTTCCTTGTCAACTCTCTTAACGGCTCCATCTTGGTCGCAAAATTTGCAATAAACTTACTGTAATATTCACACAGTCCTAGAAACGATAACAACTTGTCCTTACAATCTGGTGCAGGAGCTTTTAGGATAGCATCAACCAAAGATCTTTTTGGAGCAACACCATTACCAGAAATTGTGTGTCCCAAATACTCTATGGTCTTCTGAAATAACTTACACTTCTTACTCTTAATAGTAAGTCCAAACTTATCTAACATCTTACACACATTCCTCAAATGCTCCATGTGTGTCTCATCACTTTTGGAGAAAATCAAGATATCGTCTTGGAAACACTTCACGTACTCACTCATGTCCTTAAAGATATGATACATAGATCTCTGAAAAACAGAGGCTGCCGACGCAAAACCGAACGGCATCCGTTTAAACTGGAACAAACCCTGTGGTGTGATAAAAGCTGTGAGATGGCGTGATTCCTCTGCTAACACAACCTGATGATACGCCGATCTCAAGTCCAATGTGGAAAATATAACACCTCCTCCTAGCATACTCACAACTTCGTTGATATTTGGCAGGGGATGACAATCTACCACTATGTTTGCATTGAGTGCTCTCAAATCTATGCACAACCTCAAAGATTTGTCAGGTTTGCGTGCCAAAACCACTGGCGAAACCCATTCGGACGACTCTATCTCTTCTATGACATCATTTTTCAACATGTCATTTAGTGCATCACTTAACTCTTCTCTAACATTTAGAGGTACTGGTCTAAGTTTTTGTACGACAGGAATAGCTCGTTGTTTAAGCTTAATGACATGAGTGAAACCACTTAGTTTACCCAAATTATCTGAAAAAACACTGGGAAACTCGTCCGACAGTTTCTTCCAAACATTACTCTCTTCTACCGATCTGACACCATCTTCTAACATATCACAATCATGTGACACCATGACAGGATCTTTGTTGCGTGGATTCAATGTAATGTGAAGTCTGAATTGATCCCGCCACCCCAAAACATTCACTCCCTTTACCACAACATACAGTTTGATATATGCAGATTGGTCCTTAAAATAAATCATGGAAGCAATATACCCTATAAAATCAATACTAGAACCATTAAAACCTTTCGCCATGACATCAGGAGGACACAACTCACTCTTAGAAATTATATTCTTGTACATTTCATCAAAATACTTCTCAGTTATGATGGTCCAAGGAGACCCAGAATCAGCCATCAACTCTAATTCAACTCCCTTAAACCTAACAATACATTTAGGGGACTCCAAATAATCCTCCTCAAGCAAACTCAAACTTATTATCGACACAATCATCCCATTTACTCTATTGGATTCATCAGACACAGTATGTTCATATCTAATTAAACTTGTGTCAAAATCTGTCTCATCTCTCACACAAGAAATTTCCTTCTTCTTGAAGTAGTTGCTTTTGTCCCCACTTTTCTTTTTGTCATCTCTGCAAGAATTAGAAAAATGACCCACCTTTCCACACTTATTGCATTCCTTGCCTAAAGCAGGACAAAATTTGAAAGAAGCTACATGATTGTAACTTCCACATCTAAAACACACAATGCGGTTACGTGATCCAAATCTATGACTTTGACTTTGGGGACCTCTTGCAACATTGTTCATCGCACATACTTCTTCAGTTAACTTATCATTCTTACTACTCTTATTGCTTGTCTCCTCTATCGTTTTCATCCATTTGTTGGACTGTTCAAAAGCCTTGGCAGTAGAAATACATTCTAACAAGGTTGGATTGCCTACAATCCACAACTGCTCTTGTGTTTTCTTGCATTTAACATTTACAATTATGTTATCTCTAAGCATCTCATCTGTCATGTTACCAAAATTACATGGCACAACTAAAGCTCTCAAACCTGTTAAAAAATCATCAAATGATTCATTTTCCTTTTGTGCTCTGGTATAAAACTTGTAACGATTTAACGCTATACTAGTTGTAGGTTTAAAACGTGTTTCTACACGAAGCATTGCTTCATCAAAAACACCAGCGTCACCAGGAACAGGTGGTAAATTCCTAAAAATGGCTTGCCCTTCGGAACCCAGACAATGAAGAAAAATATTTTTCTTCCTCTCATTACCCATCCTTTCTCCATCAATGGCCTTTAAATAAGTTAAAAATTCCTCCTTCCATCTGTTCCATGGAATGGGAGGATCACCTTTACTTTGTAAAAATTTTGAAGGCGGATCAAACTGCATTGTGAAGAATAATGAATAATTGATTACACTCAACTGAACACAAAAGAAAAGAGATGAATAAATATACCACAAGAGAATAACGAATAAAATTAAAATACTAAATTAATGCTTGAGTCCATGAGCTGCAAAATACACAAGCTGTGTACATCAGCGTCGGTGAAATTAGATCCAGTGTACACACGTTGTGCACATCAACGTTGGTATTTCCTTAAAGAACACTTTTAATCAATCAACAGTACCTCAGTAACTTGTTCGATGCTCTCGAGCGCTTAGGAGAATCGAAACATAAACAAATATGGCCGCCGTAGTCTTACGCGATGCGTGTAGCTATGACAACAGAAATACAATAAATGCGCTCCAATGTGCCTTCACGCTTGAAGACTCTGACGCGGCTTCACGCTCGAAGACTCTGATGCGGCTCCATGCTCGAAAGCTCTGACGCGGCTTCACGCTCTAGCGCGCTTCTTTTCCGGTGACAACAGAAGAATGCACGGCGTATCCACGGTGATAGGAAGCTCCGTCACGCTGGACAAACTTGCATGCGAAAGCGTTCGTTGGCAGCCTTCGCTCGGGACCCTCGTCAAAATTTTGAAGGTAAACACAGCGCAAGTTGGTGCTTCCACAGCGCAACGAAATATAAAAATTACATGGAAATACAATGCAAAGTTTCACGATGTCAGCAACAGGTCTCACAAAGCTGGCAATAGGCTTGAAAAAAAAAAAACGGCTTTCACCATGCAGTTGTCAAAATCAATCCAGGTAGTTAAAAATAGTATTTCAAGATGAGTTAAATCCCAAATATCCAGTGAGGTATCACTATGAGTCTTTAAGAAAGCCAAATGAAAGCGCTTCTCGCTTCTCCTTAAAATTAGAAGTAATAAATCCAATGAAGATGTAAAAAAAAAATTCAAATTTCTTTAAAATCAGATGTACCACACCTGTGCTGCTGTAGAAGTAGTAGGTACTGGTCACCCTCGTCGCCAATTTTGTAGTAAATAATGAAGAAATCCAAGTATATTCAGGAAATTCCAGGATTTAATAAGCTGCAGCACAGTACTTCCAACCTCCAAGTTCACAATCCCAATAAAACATTTTAGACCATAACAATTCCAAATGGAACTACATGGACAGTGTGCATGTGCCACAAGGAGCAAAGATTCTATTAAAAGGGAAATATGTACAGGGATAGATTAAAAGGGAAACACCTAGTAAATCAGAATATAACAGACCCCCAGTAATCCTATTGGCGACAGCGTACCTAAGGAAGTTACCAGGGAGCCCAGACCTTACTTGCCCAAAGATGTAGTCGCCAGTTTTAGTGTAGGAGATGACATTGCCAAATGGTTGGCTGCCTATGAGGTCTCACTAAGAGCCCATGGGATTTCGGAGAGTCATTGGGGGGGTGGCCTGTATAAGTACATGCCTCCAGTGGGGAGGGATGCTCTCTTAGCCCTGGACAGGAGGAACAGACCAATTACCCCGCAATGAAGATTGCCTTGATTAGAAAGTTTGGGCTGACCCCTGAAAAGTATCTGCATAAATTTCGGAACAGCCACAAACTAACTACACAAAACTGGGTGGACTTTCTGGACTACACTAAGAAAACATTAGAGGGCTGGGTGCAAGGCAGTGAGGTTACTGATTACGAGGGGTTGTACGATCTGTTCCTGAAGGAGCATCTCCTCGAGAAATGTTTTCCAGAGCTGCGTCAACACCTGGTGGATAGCAAGCTGACTAATCCTAGGAAGCTTGCAGAGGAGGCGGACATTTGGGCTAGTACCCGGGTGTCCTCAAAAGGAACTGGAGGGGATTCCCAAAGGACTGGTCAGGGCGCACCCCAGAAGAAAGATGGGGGAGATAAGAAGAAGGATTTCTCAAGAGGCCCCCAAAATAGCTCGCAGGGGAAGGGGTCAGGATTCACTCCCAAGGTCACCCAACAAAAACCCCCTTATCCTGACCGAAGTCAGCAGCCTAGGGTTGTCCGATGTTACGAGTGTGGCGAGATTGGGCACTATAAGGGGGATACCAAGTGCCCCAAGAGACCACACCCTCCTACTGGAAGAAAAATCCCAGGAGTGGCAAGTGTAGTGCTCGGGAGGAATTGTCTCTAGATAAGGGAGGTGAGTGGGCAGGGGTAACCCTAATGTCCCTGGGAGACAGCGAGATGGTTCCTAAGATCCATTAGCCCCCAAATACCGCCAAGTATGGGCAGTGGGTCACCATCAACGGCCATAGAGGGGAGGCTCTGAGGGACACAGGTGCCAGTAAGACCATGGTAAGGAGTCAGCTGGTGTCCCCAGAGCAGGTGATTCCAAACGTACTCCACCCAGCTGTGATGGCTGATGGCAGAATAGGTCACTACCCTGTGGCCGAAGTTCCCTTTGAGTGGGGAGGGGTCGAATGTCTTCTACGATTTGCGGTGAGCCCTGCCGTGCTGGTTGATTGTCTGCTGGGAAATGACCTGGAGCACAATGCTTGGAAAGAGGTGGAATTCCAGACACATACAGAAATACTGGGTTCACCTGATTGGACCTGTGCAAGCACACGGTCCGCGACTGCCCGGAGGGGGAGTTCGCAAGGGCTGGAGCCTGGAACAAAGGCACAGCCAGCTGCCAACAAGGGGAAGATCCGGGGACGGGGAAAACCTGCCTCGGTGTCCATACCCCGTGAGATGGATGGGGCACCTGAGGTAGGGGTCCCCGAGTCCACGGAGGGGGATGTTGTCTCCCTGGAGGACTTACCTATCCCTGGGGAGTGGCATGTGGAGGGAGGACCTACCAGGGAAGAGTTTTGTCAAGGGCAGAAGGAGTGCCCTACCCTTGAGGGACTGAGGCGACAGGCCGAAGCCCAGGCAGCAGGTAACATTTCTGGGAACTTTCACATTTACTGGGAGGATGATCTCCTCCACAGCAAACCCAAGGCTCCGGTGCATGGTTCATCACGGGCCTTGGTAGTTCCCCAGCGTTACCAAGCCTTCCTCCTGGAGTTGGCTCACGAGATTTCTTTGGCAGGACATCTGGGTCAGGACAAGACCTTTGCCCGGCTTGTCCCCCATTTCTATTGGCCTCAGATGAGGGTTGCGTCTGACACTTTTTGTAGGACGTGTATGTCCTGCCAAGCCAGTGGGACAACAGGGGTTAAGCTGAAGGCTCCCCTGGAACCACTACTCATCGTTAGCACCCCCTTTGAAAGGGTGGGCATCGACATTGTTGGGCCATTGGATCACCTACTTCAGCCGGTCACAGGTTTACCCTGGTTCTGGTGGATCATGCCACCCGGTACCCAGAGGCTATTCCTTTGAGGACCGTTACTGCACCTGCGGTGGATCGGGCCCTGATGGGGATTTTTACCCGAGTGGGTTTCCCCAAGGAAGTTGTGTCTGACAGAGGGGCCAACTTCATATCAGCATACATGCGGGGGGCTATGTGGAAGGAATGTGGAGTTACTTACAGATTCTCCACCCCCAGACCAATGGACTGGTGTAAAGATTTAACAAAACCTTGAAGGGCATGATCAGGAGTCTGCCTTAGAGCCTGTGGAGGAAATGGGACATCCTCCTACCCTGTTTGTTGTTCTCATACAGGAAAGTGACACAGAAAGGAGTGGGCTTCAGCCCCTTTGAGCTTCTGTATGGGCACCCTGTTAGAGGACCTCTCAGCCTGGTGAAAGATGGATGGGAAAAGACTCCCATGAGTTACATGCTGGCTTTCCATAGCCAATGGCTAAGTTGTGGAAGCAAGCTTCTGACAACCTTGAAGCCAGCCAGGCAGTCATAAAAGAGTGGTATGACCACAATGCTCACCCTGTGGAGTTGGAGCCTGGACAGAAGGTGTGGGTCATGGGGCCTGGAGAGCTTAGTGCCCTCCAGGATCGCTGGACAGGCCCCTTTGAAGTGGTTGAAAAGAAGGGCAAGGTCACTTATTTAGTGGATCTCAAGACCCCCAGGCAACCCCATCGGGTGCTCCATGTCAACCGCCTCAAGCCCCGCCATGAGAGGCCCGAGGTCATCTTGATGGTGGTGACTGATGGGACAGAGGAAGAGGAAAGTGAGCCTCTCCCTGATCTCTGTGCATCCCAAGAGAAGGATGGGTCGGTGGAGGGGGTGATCCTCTCACCATCCCTGACTCCCGAACAGCGGAGAGACTGCCGTCAAGTCCTGGAACAGTATTCCTCGCTGTTCTCTCTTATCCCGGGAAGGACCCACCTGTGTACCCATGATGTGGACACAGGGGACAGCCCACCTGTGAAGTCCAAGATCTACTGGCTGTCAGATAAGGTGAAGGCCAGCATTCACAGTGAAGTCACTAAGATGCTGGAGCTGGGAGTGATTGAACCTTCAAGCAGCCCCTGGTCCAGTCCGGTGGTTCTGGTACCAAAAGCTGCCCCGCCGGGCACACTCCAGAACTCAGGTTCTGTGTGGATTACAGGGGACTGAATTCTGTGACAAAGACTGATGCTCATCCTATCCCAAGGGCGGATGAGCTCATTGACCGGCTGGGAGCTGCCCAATATCTAAGTACCTTTGACCTCACATCAGGGTACTGGCAGATCTCCCTTACAGATGGAGCAAAGGAAAGGTAAGCCTTCTCCACTCCTGAGGGCCACTACCAGTTCTGTCTGATGCCCTTTGGGCTCAAGAACACCCCTGCCACTTTTCAGCGGCTGGTGAATCAGGTCCTCTCCGGTATGGAGACCTTCTCTGTTGCCTTTCTTGATGACATCGCTGTCTTCAGCAACAGCTGGGAGGACCATTTGTGTCACCTGCATGCCGTTCTTCAAGCCCTGAAGCGGGCTGGCTTGACGATCAAGGCCAGCAAATGCCAGATTGGGCAGGGGTCGGTAGTGTACCTAGGCCACTTGGTGGGCACGGGTAAAGTGCAGCCCCTCCAGGCTAAGATTGAGACTATCAAGGCCTGGGAACCCCCCAAGACCCAAACCAAGGTTCAAGCTTTTCTGGGCCTCACAGGATACTACTGTTGCTTTGTCAAGGGATATGGTACTATTGTGGCTCCCTTGACTGAGCTCACATCTAAGAAACATCCTCGCCGGGTAATCTGGACTGAGGCGTGTCAACAAGCTTTTGACACCCTAAAACAAGCTACGTGTGCGGCTCCTGTCCTGAGGGCCCCTGACTTCTCCAAGGAGTTTATCGTCCAAACAGACACATCGGACCATGGCATTGGGCGGTGCTATCGCAACTCAACGAGGAGGGTCTGGACCAACCTGTGGTTTTCCTATATAGGAGACTGCTCCCCCGGGAACAGAGGTGGAGTGTGATTGAGTGAGAAGCTTTTGCGGTGGTTTGGGCTCGGAAGAAGTTGCGGCCATATCTGTTTGGCTCGCGTTTCCTTGTTCAGACTTACCACCGGCCCCTTCGTTGGCTGATGCAAATGAGGGGCGAGAATCCCAAGTTGCTAAGGTGGCCCATCTCCCTACAGGGAATGGACTTCAGGGTGGAGCATCGACCTGGAGTGGACCACGCCAACGCTGACGGTCTCTCAAGGTACTTCCGCCTTAGTGACGAGGGTTCCCAAGGGGTTGGGTAGCTCTCCCCACTTTTAGCTGGGGGGACGCGTGTTAGATCTGTCAGCCCTTTGGGTGGTCCCTCCTTAATTTTTTTCCCTTTTTTCCTTCTATTTTTGTGTCCACTACATTTTTTTGGTGTTGACCTTAGGTCTCTGGGCGCCCTATTGTTACTAATGAATAATGAAGCGCAGATGCTCCTTTAAAATGGAGGAAGTATAGAAGGTCATAGGACAAAATGGTGGCCTGCCAACTGTCACGTTTTACCTCATAGCTTGGTGCCATAGGGTGACATGAGGGGTTCCAGAATCTTCTGGTCCACTCTGGATACTCTGGTCACAGGCTATAAAAGGTAGAATGTTGAGCGGCCATTTTGGATTGTGTGAAGAGAGTTCAGTCAGGAGTTGAGGCTACTGAGTGGGGAGGTTGGTGCACTGAAGAGGGGGATTTGATTGCCCTTTGGGACTGCAACCCCTCTCTGTTGACGCTACCCCCTGCGTGTTGACCTCGCCCTGCCAGCCTTTTCTCTGAGAGACTTCATCACCCCACTGGTATCTTTTGTGGGTGGAACTTTGGGCTGACTTGGGCATCCTAATTAGCAGAGGAGAGGGGTGAGTGCTGTTATCTTCTGGAGGGGACTAAGGCTCCTGCCATCACCCCCATCACCCCCATCCTTGCTAGACTGCTGCCTGTAGTTCTCGGTGGCCCAGACTATTGACCCTCTGTCAGCATTCCCTGGAACCTGCCCTTCTCCCAGTGCGGACTGCTAGACTCTGCCGCTGCCCCTGGCTTGACCGGTACCCCAGGTGCGAATCTTACCTGTTCGCTGCTGGCCTGCCCGGAGCCCTGACAGGGGGGAGTAGAGGAAGTGGAGAACGTGCGGCTGTGTTGCCGGAACCCTGCTGGGAAGAATCCAGGGTGCCGGCGTGAAGAAGGAAGGTGCCGCTTCCGAGGCGAGGAAGCTGGTGCCTGGCCGAGTGAAGTCCCGCCCCAGCGCTGTCAGGAAAGAGCACCGGAAAGCGGTAGGCGGGCTGGAAGCGGGCCGAGGGAGGAGACTGGCTGTGATGTGGGCGGGTGTGAAGAGGCGCGGAAGCAGCCGGAGAGGCTGAAATTGGCATACAACGTGATTCACGCTGAGGAGCCGGCCGCCGTGCAACTGCCTTCCGAGAGTGAGTCAAAAATTTGCTAGCATTCGCAACAAGAATTTTCAATTCTATTAAGGACACGGAGGCGAGGATTATGCTTCTCAAACTTTACTGCATCAAAACAGCAGCCAATGAAAATGTATTCTTTTCACAACAAACAATAAATTACTACATTTCCCATGAGTACCATGGTTATAGGCACGCCCCCACAGTCCATAAGAACCCCTTGCGTGCATTTCACATCCTCTTTCTTTGAGGCGATAAGTCCAGAACTTGAACAAAAACGAATCCTCCAACATGGAAGAACAACTTCAGATTAACATCTTGACGTCCATCGTCTTTCAGTCCGACTTTTTCTCAGCTCCTGAAATAAAGGAAATAACACCACCGTAATCACTGAAATTTTGGGTGGGCAAGCGTATGACATACAGTACATTAAGCCGGGTGGGATAATCCTCGCCTCCGTGTCCTTAATAGAATTGAAAATTCTTGTCGAGAATGCTAGCAAATTTTTGATTCTATTACAGGACCGGAGGCTTCTGATTATGCTAGTTTAACGCGGAGTAAATACAACTGAAGTAATATCTCCCACTGGCTTATAATAAAACGTTTTAAATGTCGACTCAGACGACCAATCTGCACAACGCATGATATCCTGGATACTTGACCCCAAACCATATGATTTTGACGCCATAGCGCCTCTCACCGAATGAGCACCAAAGATCTGTGTATCTACACCAGCTTCATTCATCACATATCGAAGCCATCTGGCTATCGTGGCTGCTACCACAGGCTTAAAGGGTTTCTGAATGGCAATTAATAATTGATTGCAACCCTGCGGCCGCAAGGCCCTGGTACACTCCTCGTACGCTTTCAAGCATTGAACCACACATAATTTTTCATTTGCAGGAAAAGCATTGTATGAAATGTGTCTAGACAAAGTTTTAGTGCGACCTGTAATATGAAAAGAAACCCCTTCCGGGGTGAACACTCTACCTGTTACGTCGAGCGCTCTCACATCCGAAGACCTTCTGCAAGACGATAAACACAGTAACATAGCTAGTTTCGCCGACAACTGCTTTCTAGACAGAAGAGCATTGACCGGCCAACTGTTGAGCAATGATAATACTAAAGACACATCCCACAACCCGGTATACTTGGGTTTGGGTGGGTTGGCTACCCTGATGCCCTTTAACAGCTTGCACACCATCGGGTGCATACCTACCGGTTTCCCGTCTATCTGAGAATGCCCCGCTGAAATTGCCGAACGAAAATTATTGACCGACCGGTATGCCAGGCCTTCCCCGGCCTTTTCCGTCAGAAAATTCAAAACTTGGGACAACTCTGCCCCCACGGGATCCAGGTGTCGTCCCACGCACCAATCCACCCAGTTCTTCCAGGCTGAGGAATAACGTTTCCTGGTGGAAGGCGCCCATGCCTGTTTGATGAACTCGGGGTGAAAATTACAAAAAACACAGTTGATGGACGGAATGTAGAACAATGTCATACATTCACCCCAGTACAAGGATCTGGGCCTAAATCCATCTGTTTTTTTGCACTCCACACCACCCTGGGTTAGACACTGGCTATATGAAAATCAGCACTGACCCTGTGCCTCATGGGAACAGTCCAGTCCGAACTACCAAGCCATGTCTTTCCCAGACCGGAATCAAGCATCCAAGGACCGGTTTCTGGCTATCAGCCTTCTTCAGCCTGGATAGCTTGACTCCAGTGGTGTGGAGAGCCTGGGACTCACGTCTGAGTATACCCAGCACACTCGGGGTGAAGATTACAAAAAACACAGTTGATGGACGGAATGTAGAACAATGTCATACATTCACCCCAGTACAAGGATCTGGGCCTAAATCCATTGCTTTTTTTGCACTCCACACCACCCTGGGTTAGACACTGGCTATATGCAAATCAGCTCTGACCCTGTGCCTCATGGGAACAGTCCAGTCCGAACTACCAAGCCATGTCTTTCCCAGACCGGAATCAAGCATCCAAGGACCGGTTTCTGGCTATCAGCCTTCTTCAGCCTGGATAGCTTGACTCCAGTGGTGTGGAGAGCCTGGGACTCACGTCTGAGTATACCCAGCACACTCGGGGTGAAAATTACAAAAAAAACACAGTTGATGGACGGAATGTAGAACAATGTCATACATTCACCCCAGTACAAGGAACTGGGCCTAAATCCATCGTTTTTTTTGCACTCCACACCACCCTGGGTTAGACACTGGCTATATGCAAATCAGCTCTGACCCTGTGCCTCATGGGAACAGTCCAGTCCGAACACAGGGTCAGACTGATTTGCATATGGCCATGTCTGAACTGGGGTGGCAGAGTGGGCTAAAGAACGGTGATGGATTAAACCCAGATCTTTTGACTGGGTGTGAGTGTTTGATTGATTCAGATGCTCCGTCCATCACCACCCCGTTTTGTATCACTTTTGGCCGCCATAAGTGTGGCAGGGTATGCTCAGACGTGAGTCCCTTGCTCACTTTGCCACTGGATTCAAGCAAGCCGGGCTGAAGACGGCTGGAAAGCCAGAAACCGGTCCTCGGAAGCTTGTTTCCGGTCCAGGGAAGACATGGCTTGACAGTTCGGGCTGGACTGTTCCCATGAGGCACAGGGTCAGACTGATTTGCATATGGCCATGTCTGAACTGGGGTGGCAGAGTGGGCTAAAGAACGGTGATGGATTAAACCCAGATCTTTTGACTGGGTGTGAGTGTTTGATTGATTCAGATGCTCCGTCCATCACCACCCTCTTTTGTATCGTGTTTGATGAACTCGGCAGTTTTGCTCGAAATTCCCGGCAACTGCCACTGTTCCCGGAAAGCCTCCATGCCATCAGGGATAGTCTGCCCTCCACTAGCAACAGGTGCTGTTCCTGTTGAGGGCCCTGCAACAACCACCTCGAGTCCGGAAGCATCCGCGGACGATCGCAGCTCCACTGCAAAAGCTTGGGGAACCAAGCTTGTGACGTCCACCACGGAGTCGCCATGACTATTTCCGCCTTCTGCCTGATCACTTGTGTCATTGTCCTGGGAATCAAGAGGAAGGGGGGAAAGGCATACTGAGTCCCCTGTGACCAGTCCTGAAGAAATGCATCCGTCGCCGTCGCCATCGGATCCGGTCTCCAGCTGAAGAACCGGTGAATTTGAAATGTTAGCCTGGAGGCAAACAGGTCCGTCTGAAACGGTCCCCATGTCGCCTGAAGCCACTGAAAAACACGAGGGAGCAGCTTCCAATCGCTGTAGTCCCTCAAGTGTCTGGAATTCCAATCCGCTACCTGATTGGCCTGACCCGGAATGTATTCCGCTACAACCGAGATTTGATTCTGGAGACAGTAGTGCCAAAAATCCTTGGCTATCTGGACAAGCATCGACGACCTCGTGCCGCCCAACTTGTTGATATACCTCACCGCTGACACGTTGTCCAAACGGAGGAGGATGCAACAAGATGTCTGCCTCGGGGAAAACGTGCGAATCGGAAACGACCCCGCCAGCAGCTCCAAACAGTTTATGTGCAACTAGAGCTCTTGTGCCGACCATCTGCCGCCTGTAGAAACTTCTCCACAGCGCGCGCCCCAGCCCCACCTGCTGGTGTCGGACTCGATCACTACCTCTGGCTGGGATCCGAAGATCGCCCTGCCGTTCCAGGCGTCCACGTGGCTTAGGCACCACTGCAGCTCCGTCCGTACTTCCTCTGACAGAGGAACCGAGTCGGTGTACGAGAGGCCCCTTTGTAGGTGCTGGATTTTGAGGCGTTGGAGGGCCCTGTAATGCAGCGGCCCCGGGAATATAGCCTGAATGGACGATGCCAGTATACCCACAACTCTGGCCAGCGTCCTGAGAGTGACTACTTGCCTGTCTAACAATTTCCTTATCTCTAATTTCAAGTCCCGCAACTTGGCTTGAGGAAGACACAGTTGCACGGTCTGGGAGTTGATCATGAACCCCAGGAAGTCTATGGCCTGTGTCGGAAGCATCACCGACTTTTTCAAGTTGATTACAAATCCTAAGCTTTGGAGTAAAGACGTAGTCATGGTCAGATGTCGCAGAAGACTGGTTTGATCCTGCGCCATGAGCAGGATATCGTCCAGATAGATGATCAGTCGTACCCCTCTTTCCCTGAGGAATGCTACCACTGGCTTCATCACTTTTGTGAAGCACCATGGAGCCGAGGAGAGACCCAAGGGAAGAGCCAAGTATTCGTAACATTGGTTGTCCCACATGAATTGTAGAAACCTGCGATGAGGAGGAAAAATCGGTATAGACAGATATGCATCCTTGAGGTCCAGGCGGACAAACCAATCCCCTTCCTGCAGCAAGTCTGCTAGAAGATGAATACCCTCCATCTTGAAATGGTTGTAAGTTAGGTATTGGTTGAAATCCCTGAGGTTGAGCACCAACCTGTTGCCACCCCCTTTCTTCTGGACAAGGAAGACGTTGCTGAAGAAAGCACGGGGACCTCCCTGGCATCGAGAGATCGCCCCTTTCTTCAGTAAGTCTGCCACCTCTTCGCTTATGAAATTGTGATCTTGTAGGGAAAAATGGAGGGGTGGAGGGGGAAACGCCTGCGCTGGGCGGGAGTAGAACTCCAGCTGAAACCCTTGGACGGTCTGTAGTACCCACGCATCCTGCGTCAAAGCTCGCCACTGCGCCATGCAATGCTGCGTGCGCCCCCCCAATGGAAGAAGGGAAACATTTGTGACACTCACCGGAATTCTGATGCGATTTGAAGGACGCTCTATTGTTTCCCGACTGGAAACGTCCTCTGTTAAATCTCCGCTTAGACGGGTAGAAGGTGCCACCGCGGGTGGAGTCCCACTCCCCACGTCCGCGACCAAAATCTCCACGTTGGGAGCCTTGCTGATATCCTCGGCCTGACAAGCGACCCCCGCCTCGTCCGGCCCTGGTGAAAACCCCCTGAGTAAGGGCTCGCTTTATTCTGCTCTGAGCCTTATCTAGGGCGGTGAAAGTTCCTAAATATTTCGTGACATCTTTAACGAATCTATCGCCGAATAGGAAACCCCCGGCCAAGGGTCCTGGTTCCGCTTCCGCAAGCTCTGTTAGGTTGCTGTCCATCCTGAGTAGTAGGGACTTGCGCCTCTCTGAAGAGATAGCGCAATTGGCGTTGCCCACTAGGCAAATGGCGCGCTGAGCCCAGCCCGCCAAGATATCCGGATCCACTGCCTCCGTTCCTTCTTTGGCCTTCAGGGCCATTTCCAATATTTTCGCTAGGGGCCCCACGACGTCCAGCATCTTGTCTTGGCAGCCCCAACAAGCCCTGTCCAGCCCCCTCTTGGGATCTTTTGAAAACTTTCTCAAGAAAGTAAGCATGCTTGCATCAATCTCCAGAGTGTCTGCTACGCCATCCGGAATCTCAGGGCGCGGACACTCTGACCTTAAGCGATTACGAACCTCTCTACTGAAGCTCTTCCTGAGGTTCTCGTGTAGGTATTCAGAGACCGCCGGGGGCGGGACCCAGTCTGAAGACCGGGGATGGACTATATCTGAAGGGTCAAAGCTAAAAGTTCTGATTTTGTCCTCCGTCGCCTTTGAATCGACCCTGGCCTTCTTAGGAGGAGGAGGATGCTCCTCCGAGGTATCTGTATCAGTACCCGTGTCCGTATTAGTTGTAGTGGTGTCAGTATCAATTGGAATTGGGCGTTTAGCCTTAGCTTTCCCACCCACATAAGGGTGGTCAGATGATCCTCTCGCTGGCAGGGAAGCCAATGACTGCGCATGCGGCCATTGTGTTTGCTCGGCCGAGCCTGCTGCGGAAGACTTGGCTGCCTGCTTCTGTTTCTTCTTCCCCTCATAACCATGACGTTTGCAAAACCCTCCAGCTGTTTATGAATAGGACGTAGAGCCACTGCAAGTGCCTGCTGCACTGTCTGCGGGACTTTCGTCTCCATAGCTTTAGCCACTGAAGCCTGGACCGAGGCATCCAAAGCTTCCACTATATTGTCTTCCAGAACAGCCTCCTGCTGTCCGTCCACAATCTCCTCCCCATCATTATATTCCTCATCTGGATATCTCACCCAACCTTCCATCATGAAGGTATACACTGCAGGTCTGCAAAAACACACCTTGGGGGGGATAATGGGGGGGGCTCAGCCCAAGCACACTGATATAATTAAGTTGTAGGTAACGGTTCCCAAACCCCCTCAGCAAAGCTGTAAGCAAAAGGTCAGTGACCTGGGCCCTTGATTCCCTGAGCATGTGCACACTCTGGGCCACAATTGTTTTCCAACCAGCAAAGCTCCACAGCACTGGCGATCACACAGGGGGGTGCCGGTGTGTGGAACGCGCGAATATCGCGTTCAAGGAAAAGCCGAGGAATCAGACCGAGGCGCGCCGCCCAAACGCTACCAAGTCTACCAAAAACTAGCCCAATTGGTAAGCGTTTGGGCACGCGCGTCGGCCGAGAGGCACCCGGTCCCAGCGTCAGGGCGTATGAGGGAAGCCTCTGCGCGCCTTGCGGCTGCCGGTAACAGGCTCCTGTGCGGTGCGCGGCGGCCCCCCCTGCCGGTCAAAGACCGTTGTTATCGGCGCTCACGAAGCGCGTGGTCCTGCGGGCGCTCGCCCAAGAAAGTACGGCTCTGAAAGTGGTTCTTTAAGAAAAACAGAGAAAAGTGTAATATCGCTCTAGGCGAACGCGCTACGATCAACCTGTAAAGCGAAATCAAGCAATTAAAGCCACCTCAAAACGCTGAGCGACTCGCTCAATAATACAATCTGGCCATATACAATATATCAGTCAGCATTAACCCCCTATGGAAAACCCAAACACAAGCAGAGTGAGGGGACCAAGGGGAGGTGCACTTAACTCTGACTTGAGCAGCAAAGAAAGAGGATGTGAAATGCACGCAAGGGGTTCTTATGGACTGTGGGGGCGTGCCTATAACCATGGTACTCATGGGAAATGTAGTAATTTATTGTTTGTTGTGAAAATAATACATTTTCATTGGCTGCTGTTTTGATGCAGTAAAGTTTGAGAAGCATAATCAGAAGCCTCCGGTCCTGTAATAGAATCAGGGAGAGGCTTAGGCCCAGTACTAGTAGCGCCGACCGGAACATTAACGGAGCTTACCCTCTAAGTAAGCCGGGATTGGGGCTGAAGGGAGGGAAGGCCTGCATCCAGAGACCCTCCCGAGGCCCTGAAATTCAGTAGTCTCCTTGGCCCCAAGTGAAAAAGTGACTGCTGGGCTCAAGAAGTGATTACTGTGCGAGCCAGGGTATACTTGATCAAATGTTATGTTGAACCATCTTCTCAGGAAGTGATTTTGATGCGGACCAGGGCATACATGATCAAATGTTTTGTTGAACCATCTTCTCAAGAAGTGATTACTGTGCGAGCCAGGGTATACCTGATCTAATGTTATCTTGAACTGCTTACTCAGGAAGTGATTACTGTGCGAGCCAGGACATACTTGATCTAATGGCTATTTTTCTTCTAAGCTCCCTTTTCTCACTCAAAGTATTCAACTGTCACAATCTTTTTCCAAGTACAAATGCTGCAGGACTGTGACCCAGATCTGCTTTCTCTCAGTGGGGTATTATAATGAACTCATATTATTAACGTATCCTTACATTTAATCTGCTTCTTAGAGTTGTGATTGAATAAGAATTGCTAAGTAATGGAGTCTTAATCCATGACATGTATCTACCACTATAGAAGATATAATGGTACTGTCTAGAACTTTGATTCGTAGAAATGTGATGCAACTGAGAACCTAATTGAAAGGAAAAGACGGTGTGGTGTCATTTTTGAGTGGAGGGACGCTGAGTTGCTGTGGTAAGAGTGACGCAAGTTCAATACAAAAGCCTTGGGACCTTATTTATGAAGGTCTTGCGCCGCCGGTGCGTCGCTTTTAAAATGGGAAAAAGTGACGCACCGGCAGCGCAAGGCCTTCATAAATGAGGCGCTTGGAGTTTAGCCTTCCCACTTTGTGCCAAGCTACCCTAGACGGACCGGTGACCCCGGGTCCAACAGTGGGCAATAAAAAGTGTGGTTCTTTTGAATGATTCCCAATAGAAAATTGTTAAAAGTCATTTGCAACAAAAACTCCAAAATGCCCTGTTTATACCTTTTCTAGGTTCTGGTGTCAATGATTGGAACATAATTCAGTCTGATATTCACAGATGGAAAGCCTTTGTATGTTAATCAACATACCTCTGACAAGTGTATTAGTCAGTCCTCATGTGAATACAAATGTCATGACGGGTTCTTCCGGAACACATCTTGCTGATGATCGTATTACTACTAGAAGAGGTAGAATGTCAAAGAAACCTTTGTATCTACAAGACTTTACCATGTAATATTATATTTTTTTAGGGGGGGGGAGGGGAGATGTGTTGTATGCTAACTTTGAGGTAGCACGCGATAGTTATGGCGTGCCTGCCTCGTGTTATTTTTCTTCGTATTCCTGCATCCTATAAACGCCGTTCCGTGTTCTGCATCTGTCGTTGCTGAATCGGTCGTTTGTAAGGCCCTTCAGCAACGGAGCTGCGGGCCCGGAGGTCGCCGAAGGATGGACTCACACTATAACCTCATTTGAATGAATAGAAGTATTCTCTGATACGTACGTGTCTCCTCGGATCCTTCCTTCGTTACAACACTCCTTCTAGTCCCGAATTTCCCTAACAATTCAGGAGCCAAATTCATTTATGTTTTTCCCATGTTAAAAATTGACAGTTTGATTCTTTGTCAAGGCTGTCCACTTTCCCTTGCATTTTCCCAGTGCGATGGTAAAAATCCAGGCTTTAGCCCGCCTGCTAAACAAGCTGCTTGTTGTGTGGGTTCATCCTACAGGGGCCGGCTGTAGGGCGGTGCGGCCCGTGCCACCGCACGGGGGGGGGGGGGCGCTGACTTGGGGTGGGGGCGTCATTTTTGCAAGTCTATTATCATTTTAAGAGAACCTGCCTCCAGGTTCCTGGCCTCCACCAATTTTCAGGCATCAATTAAATGTCAAGATAACTCCGGTGATTAATCGTCTTCCTGGAAAGAAACCAGGAGGTTTGTTTAGTGGACGTTTTGACTAATCCTACCGTAGCACAGGGGGTTAAAATGCCTGCTGCTAAGAACGTGTACCACGTAACTAACAAACTGCATATAATGTAAATAGGTCAGTGGGTTACTGCTTCTGTAAGAGAGCTCATTTTGTTTCTTGTTGTTTATAAGTCAAAATCCTAATATAGAACATCGAGCTATTAACTGTCATCAAAGAGCTGCATGCAAACTACAAGGTAATGTTAGGGCTATATCTACTATAACTACAAACTCGAGACCGTAACCGAGGGAGAACGAACACGCCGTGAACATTTAAGTGATTACATACACCATATGAATTGGTTGCGTATAATGGCACCATTCTGATGGCTTACCTACCATGATGTACACCCAATGTGAAGAATTGCCTAGTTTCTTTAAGAACAAGGCTATTATTGCCACTTATACTCGAAGCTCTGAACAAAAATTCTGGAGAGAAAAAACTACTGACACATTCTTAAATATCTTTCGCCCTGAAGAAGTCCTTCGGACGAAACGCTTTGGCTACGCTTTGTATGAACATTTTGAATAAAAGCAAGAAAGAAAACTTTAAGTCCTACTGAATTGATTCTTTTATTATTGTTCTGACCACTATTGTCACTGTGTATTCTGTGGGGTGCTGAACCATTGTGTTTTATTGCATAAGCATCTTGGGCATTGCCCTTGGGAGTCTAAGGGTATATGACTTCAGGTTCTTGGCACCCACAACAAATAACTAGACCGTAAAATATTGGACAAAGTTGTCATGCACGCTCCTTCTTTGTCTCGGAAGTGTCCTGGAGTCACGATGCTATACACCCTGCCTCCACCTGTCACCCTCCGGGGGTCAGGAATAAGCACTAACACCCAAAAGGTAACCAGGGGGAAAACAGGGGAATAAAACAAGGGTAGGAAGGGGAAGAACAATAGCACTCCACAATCTTCGTCCACTCTGAGGATGTTCTATCTTCTGTGAATGACACTGTAGTAAAATACAATAACAATGAGTGAAAACAATCCCCTCCCTTGATGTTCCCAATGTAAGAATTGTAATGTCATGTACCTTTATCTTCTAGAAAGTGGAGGGAGATGATAAAGAAAATAAAGCAGGAAAATCTGGGACTCCGATATCAGCCTTGATATGGTCTATCAAATGCAACAGAAATCTAAATACAAGGGAACACTATAAGTACAGCGAAAACAACGCTTTAACTAAGGTATCTCTTCTGTCTGTGAAACTCACCACTAATACTGCCTCAGAACACTGTAAAAAATGTACCTTCGAAGCTCACTAGGAACGGTAGGGCAATATAAAATGAAACACCACTCAGAACTAAGTGGCAAGAAACGTGGTGTGCACACCTGGCAAGCTGTAATCCAAATAGCTTGCAAACCGCAATAATCCCAAAGCGGTATAAACAATATAGAACGAAACTAGAATAGAACAATCTCCAAGAAGCAAGCTGCTTCTTAGGAGTTACGATACAACGAACAGACTCAAAACGCGGGAAGACACAAGCTCCTTCCTCTACGAACCACTAGCTCCTCGGACGCCGTCACCGTGACCCGGAACGAGATGGGTAACAGCTGGCTAAACGCGAAGCATTTCCTGAGTGTTTGGGGCGGGTTTAATTCTTGAAACATATTTCTTCTGCGCATGCGCGGAAACTGCGCATGCTCCAATGCCCCTGTACATACTTTTGCCAACCATTGCCAACCACGTCTACTCTGCAGTTGGCCGGCAAACATGTCAATAAAGATCAGAGTCTAAAATAGGTTTTATCGTGTTTTATGCTCTCCCATTTACACGACAGGCATGACAAAAGTGCAGTCACTCTTTGCCCTTTACCCCTGTTCTAGTGTTGTTAAATGTTAGAGCTATATGTTAGTCTTTCATTATCTTAATCTTGCCAAAAGTGTTCATTTGGACAGAAAACAATTCTTGTTAAAGAGAACGCCTAATAATTGTCTTACGTTTTAAATTCTGAATTTGTGCATTAAAGAATAAGGACCCTTAAACTACATTGCCTAACAGTATTGATGACATGTCACTCGTACATTGCACCTTGTAGTTTACACACACATATGATTGTCTCTGTGCAATGTGTGTGTGATGTAAAGTGCTCTGACACCTCACACTGGTATGAGGGGTGCTATAAAACTAGGTGAATCTGAGAGACAGAGGTTATGGAGACTTGAGGGGCACTGTTAAAGGGTCCTAGTGAGAGAATCCTTGGCAGAGGTGGACATTAGGGGGGTGGGGCGCAAACAAGCATTGTCACACAAGGCACCGCCAGTATTAAAGCCAGCCCTGGTCAGACCCTCACCACTCTAGCTGTCAGGTTATGCATTTCTTCTCTGAGCAGCATCCCATGCGACGGTAACCCACTTCAGCCACTAGTCTCTGATCAGTGGCAGCATGTAATGAGATGACAGACCACTCGGCAGTGCTGTTGGGATGTCAGACAGAGGGTTACCCCAGCACGGACAACCCATGCCAGAAAGGCATTCTGTCAAAATGTTTTAGAAAACAACAAAAAACGTATTAGTTTCGATTTGATCTGCATTAATTTTAATACTCAAAAGGACAGATTGAAAGACAATCCCAAGAAAGAAACTCTTTTTTCAGAATGTTTTAGACGAACATGGACCTCGACCCAATGTTTAATTGATTTCTAGCCATTAGTGCTTAGGAATCAAAATTTCAATGTGGGGTCAGATCTCAGGCCCAGATGGTGTTCGGAAAAGTGTTGGAACGAAAGTCCTCTGTGTGGCTTCAATAAGTTGTGCCACCACACCCTTGTACATTTTGGACAGCACTTTATATTTATGTTTTCCCGCAATGCTTAACCACTGAGATAGCTCCTTGGTACTGCTGTGAGAAATTAGAGGTAGCCATTATTAGAAGTGGGGTCTCTAGTTGGCAGAGGTTTACACCCTGTCCAAGTAGGGACCACCACTCTAGTCAGGGTAAAGTTACATATACAGTCTAAATTAACCTGTGCCCACCATCTGGTAGCTTGGCACGGAGCAGTTAGGCTTAACTTAAGAAGCAATGTGCAAAGTATTTGTATAACACTTAAATTACAGTAACTGAATGAAAACACCACAAAATACCTCCAAACAGGTTTAGAAATATTGAGAATATTTATCTGATTAAAACAAGACCAAAATGACAAAAATCTAATAATTAGATGTGAATTTTTAAAGATTCACTGTGAAAAAAACGTGCTTAGAAGTCACTAGCAGTCAAAAGGTTACTTAAGGGGTTATCGAGGGAGCAGTGCAAAGTCAAAGTGCTCGCCGACCGCGATCGATGGCAGGCTGTTAACAGGACCCAGATAGGTCCCCCTTAAGAAATACCTTGGATGGATCTTTTGGCGACGTTGACAGTCTTCTGTGTCGTCGTCGAGCTGCACAGAGAAGGTCCCACTTCGTCATCGGCTATGTTTGAGTCAATACAAAGCTTAATCGTCAAACGGTCTTAGTGTCGCCTTCGAGCCTTGCAGGCTGTGGATTTTTCTTTGTTGAGCAGTATGCGTTGATGGCCAATGCACCAGAAATTCTCCTGCAGTCGAGGCAATGTGTCGGTTTTTACAGAAATCAGCTGCAGAACCCACGTCTGAGTCCCAGGACTGGAAGAGGCAGCGCAGGCAAGGGTACTACTCACAGATGGCCAACAGCACCAGCAGGATTTCAGGAAGTCTCTTGTGTCCCTGACACTTCAGAAAAACAGGAGGCAAGACATCAAGCCTTTGGGGTCACTCTAGGTTCAAGAGAGATGGTTCCAGTCCTTGTCCTCCGCTGGACAAAGATCAGCAGGCAGCAGGATAGCTCAGCCAAGCAGAGAAGCAGTTCCTCAGAATAGTCAATCACAGCAAGGTGGAAATCCTTTCAGCACAGCAGTCTTTACTTCAGCAGAGTTCTTCCCAGGTCCAGTAGTGTACTGATTTGGTAGGTCCAGAGCCTTGGTACTTATTCTCAAAATGGACTTTGATGTAGTGGGTGAGTTTAAAAGATTCATTTGAAGTGCTCAGGGATTCCTTTCAGCCAAGTCCTGTCTGCCAGGGCTATCTGTGGGAGGTAGTCACCCCTCTGAGTGAGGACAGGACACAACCTATTCAGATGTATGTGTGAGATACCTTTCCCCCTTCCTGCCTAGAGAGACTATCAGTATGCAGATTACATTAGATGAATCCCCTATCACACCCAGCCCTTCCTGTGTTATGTCTGTCTAGAAGAAATTCACTATGTGTAGCTGTCACCCAGCCCAGACGTGTATTGGAGACAGGCTGAAAGGCATAAAGAGCAAAGTTAAGAGCAAAGAAATGTCCACATTCTAAAAGTGGTATTTCTAAAATGGCAATTTCAAACCCAACTTCACCACTAAAAAGAAGTTATCACCACCATTCCAAAGATATGAAACATGATGTAGCTACTCCTTTTTGATCAGGAATGACAGCTTAAAAGGTGTTTTAAGGAATCCCCTATGCTGGCCTATGAAAGGAGTAGGCCTTATAGCAGTGAAAAACAAATGTATTTGTTTGTCACTGCCAGGACATGTAACACTTAAAAGTACATGTTCTACCTTTTAGTTACACAGCACCCTGCTTTTAGGGTCACTTGAGGCCTACCTTAGGGGTGACTTGTGTGTAATAAAAGGGGAGGTTATGGCTTGGTAAGTGGTTTTAAATGCCAAGTCGAAGTGGCAGTAAACTGCACACATTGGCCCTGCAATGGCATGCCTGAGACGGGTCTGAAAGGCTACTTAGGTGGGTGGCACAACCAGTGCTGCAGGCCTACAAGTTGCATTTAGATTACAGGCTCTGAGTATAGGGTATGCCACTTCTTAAGAGACTTACAGGTAAACGAAATATGCCAAGCAGGTGTACACCAATGTTACCATGTTTAGCGAAGCACATGTAGTGTAGCACTGGTCAGCAGGGGTAAAGTGGTCAGAGTCCTAAATCCAACATAAAGAGGGTCAGAAAAAGAGGGGAGGTAAGCAAAAAAATGAGGGTAACCCTGCAAAAAGGGCCATTTCCAACCGACATCTTCTTTTAGAAATGTGGGGTTGGCCCACCAACTCTTTGAAGTAGCACCTTCTCCCCTAAGGTTAAACCAAACACTTCTCTTTCCTGCTCCAGATCTGCATTTCTTTAGGATATGGACTCTTGTCTGAAGTCAGAAGCCTTTTCATCTGAGCCAGGTCACACCGGTTCATGGGAGTCAGTAGTGTTACGAGACCTGCCGTTGATGAGACCAGACCGAGGACACCAGGACTGGAGGGACCCATACAAATTGGAACATTGCAGATTGCCTGATTAGTCTGGCCTGCCCATCAAAGAGAAGAAGTGATGGTCCCTCTGACTAATAAATGGTTTGATATTAACTTTGCATTCTAGAAGGAGCTTACACTAGCACCGAGAAGACAGCAGATGGACCTGGAGGAGCACATCTGTAGGTTGCTCCTCTCCTACTCGGCTAGGGCTAGGCCTGGGTGATTCTACGGTGTTGCTGCTGCCCACAGCAGAAAGAACGAGCTACCAGCAACAAAAACCAACCAACTACTCAGTGGTGTCACACATCCCTTTAAATAAAACAAACCCCTCGCAAAAATCCCCCAAAGGAGCCCATCTCTTACCAGTGACAGGGTTGCGGTGAAGAGGAACCCGATAATGAAGCATGTCTCTGGTCGTGGGGGGGTGGTTACCATCCTCATTTAATAAACACCAGGCATAACAGTTGCATGGTTTTTTGTTCTTCCCTAAGTTTAGGGTCTTTTTTATCTCAACCCTAGATGTCAGGTGCTAATATATTGTGTTCCTATTGGGAGGATTGATCAGGTAATGCTTCATGTTACTGACGTCTCATTCCCCATAGGAAGACCTACCTGGCTGCCGGTGGAAGATGCTGAACTCTACCAGGAGTGTTCAAAGCCCAGTCCAGAGCAGGGCCCAGCTGCCTGAGAAGACCTGATTGACACCTAAGGGCTGCGTCTGTGCTGGAGGCACAAGGCTGTCCCCAGAAAACTGCCCAGGAGGCAGGGCCTACATCTTTAGGGTGGAGGAGGCGGGTGAGCCCGGCCCTCCTCTTGCCGCTGGGGTATCTGTATCTGGCTCTCTTGTTACATTAGCTTTCTTGAGGAAATCTTGACTCCTTTCCCGCCCCTCTGACCCCAGTGCTGTGGATGGGAGAAATTGCCCTCATTAAAGAACCTCTGTTATTATAGTTCCAGCTGAAGCAGTCATTTGACATCCTCCCTCCCCAGCCACTACCCCAAGGCCTGAGGAGACTCCGGCTTACTCTCTGTCACTCTGAGGGATTCTGTGGCTGATCCAACACCTGAGAATATGGACTGCTGCAGGAGGAGGCAGGGCGGGGGTCTTGGAAGGGGGCGGGACAAAAATGCAGATCTTATGACCCAGGTCTGGTGGCTCAGTGGGTAAATGCCTCCACTGCAGGGGCCTGTGTTTGGCCTCATGGTCACAGGTTCAGGCCCACCCAGTCTTTCATCCATCTGAGCTCGATAAAATGAGTACCATTGAGTTGGATAACAATAACCATCTGTTATTCAGCGCCAAAATGCCTACGGGTGAACGTGCGCTTTACAACTACACGTTATGTCAATACACCTAGGGGCCTCAGGGTTACTGTTTCCAGTGACTCTTGGACTTACAACTGACAGTGCCCCAGGCTAGGACTCCAGTGACAGGACATCAACAGGGCACCCGAAGAAGAACATTTAGTCCTATTAAAGGAGAGGGCTCTTTGCTCCTTCGAACTTTGGGCCATAGTTTGGTACTTAGTTTCAGGTGCATCACAACATTTCTGAGTCAATCAATCAATCACAGGCATTTATATAGCGCACTACTTACCCGGAGGGTCTCAAGGCGCTAGGGGGGGGGGGGGGGGGGGTAGTGCTGCTACTGCTCGAACAGCCAGGTCTTGAGCTTCTTCCTGAAGGAGAGGTGGTCTTGGGTCAGGCGCAGGTCGGTCGGTAGGGAGTTCCAGGTCTTGGCGGCCAGGTAGGAGAAGGACCTTCCTCCTGTTGTCGTTCTTCGGATGCGGGGGACGGCGGCGAGGGCGTGGCTGGCTGATCGGAGATGTCGTTTGGGAGCGTAGAAGTTGATGCGGTTGTTGAGGTAGCTAGGGTCTTGATCGTGTAGGGCTTTGTGTGCGTGGGTGAGGAGGCGGAAGGTGATTCTTTTGTTGACGGGGAGCCAATGCAGGTCTCTCAGATGTCCGGAGATGTGGCTGTGTCGTGGGATGTCGAGGATGAGTCTGGCTGAGGCGTTCTGGATCCGCTGGAGTCTCTTCTGGAGCTTGGCGGTGGTTCCGGCGTAGAGGGCGTTGCCGTAGTCCAGTCGGCTGGTGACGAGGGCCTGGGTGACCGTCTTCCTGGTCTCGGTGGGGATCCACCGGAAGATCTTCCGTAGCATGTGCAGGATGTTGAAGCATGACGAGAAGACGGCGTTGACTTGTCTGGTCATGGTGAGGGAGGAGTCCAAGATGAAGCCCAGGTTGCGTGCGTGGTCTGTCGGTTTGGGTGCGCTGCCCAGGGCGGGGGGCCACCAGGAGTCGTCCCAGGCGGAGGGCGAGGAACCCAGGATGAGGACTTCCGTCTTGTCTGAGTTCAGTTTCAGGCGGCTGGTCGTCATCCACTCGGCTACGTCTTTCATCCCTTCGTGAAGGTTGGTTCTGGCGGCGGCGGGGTCGTTGGTCAGGGAGAGGATCAGCTGGGTGTCGTCAGCGTAGGAGATGATGTTGAGGTTGTGTTGGCGTGCGATGGCCGCGAGGGGGCTCATGTAGACGTTGAAGAGGGTGGGGCTCAGCGAGGATCCTTGAGGGACGCCACAGATGACTTCGGTGGCCTCTGACTTGTACGGTGGTAGACGGACTCTCTGTGTTCTTCCGTCGAGGAAGGAGATGATCCATTCCAGTGCCTTCTCCTGGATTCCGACGTTGCTGAGGCGCTGCACTAGGGTGCGGTGGCAGACAGTGTCGAATGCAGCGGAGAGGTCTAGGAGGATGAGTGCACCCGGAACCGCCACTGAAACCAAACCCAAGCAAATGAAACTCCAGAGCTGTTACTTTAACCTTTGAAATGTATCTTTGTTCCTTTGAAGCATCTCTGTCTTTCCCAAACATTCCTCAGGTTGGAAAGGGGGGTCCTTTGCAGCACAGACTATTTCCCAAGACTAATGTGGACCTCACAGCGCAACGTGAAACTGATTGTTAGTGCTTAGAAGCTATATTTGGGGTCAGATCTTAGAATCAGAAGGCGTGGGGCAATTCATAATGTCATGTGCAACATACTTTTAAGTGCACATTATCACTTTTATGTGTAATAAAAAATATGTATTTTTAACACTAAACTTCCTCTTCTCCTCTTTTCTCTTTTTCTCTCGCCCCTAATTCTCACCCCTTTCAGTACCTTCACGAGGGGCAAGTGGATAAGGGGACAGCCTAGCACGTACAATCTGAAACGTGGCGCCACTAAACTAGTGACTTTTGGCTGACACCCTGTAGCGAGAAGAAAACGATGACTCCATGTTTTATGTTGTATGTAATGATGCTTGGAAAATAAATAATAAAAAAACTTGTTGAAATAAAAAAAAGCTGACTGGACATTGACCCTATGGATTGCTACTATAGTGTAAATCATGTCTTGAGTAAACCTTGGCTGCTCATCCTGGATGCCGTGAGAGTCAAGAACTAACAGGGAGTACATGTCATGGTATGATGTGCTATGTTATGTTACATCATCCTCCAGCTGAAATGTATTACTACTGTTGTGGCCCCACCATACCAATGGCAACAGTTCTCATTGGTTACAAGGAAGCTCCTATGGCCCACATTACTCTGGGATCCCAATAAGGGCCTCACAAAAAGGAAACATTTTCTAGGTGTCTTTGTAACATACCTGTTCAATGCTTGAAATATGCTCTTCATTGCAATCAAAATCTTCAGTATGAACTTTTTGCCTTCCTAATGGGTGCCACCTTTTAAATTTACATTGGTGTTCTCACAACTATGCAAAAAATAACCAGGAACATACGTTTACCATCACTCCAGTAACACCACTCAGCCATTTTAGTCAATGGAATTTAACTTTTATTTGCCCCTCCTGCGCTGTCAATTTATAAGAATGACACTCTTTTCACCGCAAAATGGTAATTTTTAGACATAATCCGTTGTTGTTTTTTTATGTTTCTGGAAAACTACAAGTTGGTAGCCCAGTAACCAAACATCTCCCCAGGCCGGTGTCTCGAATGTCTTCGGTGATCCGCTGTGCAGAGTGAAAGCTGAAGGGACCTGTTCGCCATGGCTACCTCGTGTTTGCCTGCCATGGCGACAGAGCAGAGTGTCAGCTGTCAGAGGGACGAGGGCCGCGCTCCAGCGCTCAGGGGGTCAGTGCAGTCACAAGGCGCTTGCTGAGCAGCGACGGAGCGAGGGCGCTCCTCTCAGGATGCCCGGGGGCGACGAGCGGGCCCTGGTGGCGCTCTACGAGAGCCGGGAGAGCTGGTGCCTGGTGCAGGGGCAGAGCCGCCAGTCCTGGCTCCGGGCTCAGCGGAGGCATTTCCCGGAGAAGTCCCAGAGTGTCCTGGCTCGGCCTCCGTCCCAAAGTCCAGGGTCAAGGGACTCGTGGACCACAGCACAGCCGCCGGGGTGGGAGAAGAGGCACTTCCCGGACCGAGGTCAGGGCATCCTTCTCTTCAATTCTAATTTGAACATATATTTGCAATACCTGAATGGATAATGCATTTTTAAATATCTGCCCCTCTTACACTCTCTATTCGCTTTATGTTTTGTAAATCGTCATCATGCCTTAAAGAAACAAATTATTATGCGTAGCAGACCTTCACACTGCGATGTTCAGAAGTCACGCATATCTCCTGAACTTAATGTACAAGAAAATGTCGAACCAGGCACCTAATTGTAGAATCATTGTTATAAGCTCAAAAATTACATTTTCCTGGCAGGTGTGGGGAAAGAAGGCATACAAAAAACACCCAGGAGGGGTAAAACTGCTGACTGCATTTCACGGCTGAAACTTTTCCAGTTGCCTTCTGCAGCGAACAAACAGAAAGGCTCTGGCCATGAAGCTGCGCAGTTCCAGTGCCCAGGGCATCACAGCCTCCCCGAGAGGAAGGGGCTCACCCCGACACTCTGTCCAAGAAATTAGAAGGAAGTAAGGAACCGGCTGAGAAACAGTAGACAGGGAGAGAGAAACGGCCAGAGAAGGAAACATAGGAATAGACTGACAAAGTCAAAGAAAAACATGAAGCGATGGTGAGTGAAAGCGTGTGAGAGACAGCAAGAGAAGGAAAACTAAAGGAAAACACAAAGGCAAAGAAGGACATGGAGCGATGGTGACAGACAGCGAGTGAGACAGACAGCAAGAGAAGGAACAAGCATTTGCAATGCAATAGGTCTCGCATTAGGAAAGTTTGAGCTATTGGTATTGTAAATGACACATTTTTAATTTATTTTTATTTTTGAAAATAGCGAAATTAATAGCTTGGTCATTTACAATGCCAATAGTTATAACTTTTGCAAATGTGACACCTATAGCATTTGTAATGCAATATGTGTTGTATTTACGTGACTTACATGTATTGATATTACAAAAAACAATGGTTTTGAATTTTTTAAATAATTAATACTTAAATAAAAGTTATTGTAATTTATAATGGCAATAGCTTAAACTTTTGTAAATAACTTTTGTGAAGATTATGTTCAGTGTATTTTATTGTGACGAAAATCCAAGAACAGAAGTGAAATATTAACATCTTTTTGTTACATTTGTAATAAAGCTTGAAACATTGAGAGAACATAGTTGAACCAGTTGTTGTTGAATGGTTGCACAGATTGATGCTGTGGTGGCGCTGAGTGATGTTGTGATGGCGAACGAGTGATGCTGTGGCGTTCAGTGATGCTGTGGTAGCGCATAGTGATGTTGTGGGTCCCCTAAGTGATGCTGTGGTGCCCCTGAGTGATGCTATGGTGTAGCTGAGTGATGCTGTATGCTATGCTATTTTTTGCTATCCTATATTTTGTTTTGTTATGCTATGCTATGCTTTGCTATGCTATGCTTTGATTTGTTATGCTATGCTTTGTTTTGTTATGCTATGTTTTGTTATGCTATGCTATGTTTTGCTATGCTATGCTTTGTTATACAATGCTATGTTTTGTTATGATATGCTATGTTTTGTTGTGTTTTATTATGCTATGCTTTGTTTTGCTATGCTATGTTTTGTTGTGTTTGGTATGCTATGTTTTGCTGTGCTATTATATGTTTTGTTTTGCTATGCTATTTTTTGTTAAGCTATGCTATGTTTTGTTGTGTTTTGCTATGTTTTGCTATGCTGTGTGTTGTTGTGTTTAGTTATGCTATGTTATGTTATGCTATGTTTTGTTATGCTATGCTATGGTTTGTTTTGCTATCCTATGCTTTGTTTTTTATGCTATACTATGTTTAGTTTTGCTATCCTATGCTTTGCTTTGTTATGCTATGCTATGTTTTGTTTTGTTATGCTATGTTTTGATGTGTTTTGCTATGCTATGCTATGTTTTGTTATGCTATGCAATGTTTTGTTGTGTTTTATTATGCTATGCTTTGTTTTGCTATGCTATGTGTTGTTATGCTATGTTTTGTTATGCTATGCTATGTTATGCTATGTTTTGTTATGCTATGCTATGCTAAGCTTTGTTTTTTATGCTATGCTATGTTGTGTTTTGTTATGCTATGCTATGTTGTGTTGTGTTTTGTTATGCTATGTTATGTTATGTTTTGCTATGCTTTGCTATGCTATGTTTTGTTATGTATGCTATGTTTTGTTGTGTTTTGTTATACTATGCTTTGTTGTGTTTTGCTATGCTATGCTTTGTTATGCTATGCTATGTTTTGTTATGCTATGCAATGTTTTGTTGTGTTTTATTATGCTATGCTTTGTTTTGCTATGCTGTGTTTTGTTTTGTTATGCTATGTTTTGATGTGTTTTGCTATGCTATGCTATATTTTGTTATGCTATGCAATGTTTTGTTGTGTTTTATTATGCTATGCTTTGTTTTGCTGTGCTATGTTTTGTTATGCTATGTTTTGTTATGCTATGCTATGTTATGCTATGTTTTGTTATGCTATGCTAAGCTTTGTTTTGTTATGCTATGCTATGTTGTGTTTTGTTATGCTATGCTATGTTTTGTTGTGTTTTGTTATGCTATGTTATGTTATGTTTTGCTATGCTTTGCTATGCTATGTTTTGTTATGTATGCTATGTTTTGTTGTGTTTTGTTATACTATGCTTTGTTGTGTTTTGCTATGTTTTGCTATGCTATGTTTTGTTAAGCTATGCTTTGTTTTGTTATGCTATGTTTTATCTTATGCTATGTTTTGTTGTGTTTTGCTATGCTATGCTATGTTTTGTTTTGCTATGCTATGTTTTGTTGTGTTTTGTTATGCTATGCTTTGTTGTGTTTTGCTATGCTATGTCTTGTTTTGTTATGCTAGGTTTTGTTTTGCTGTCCTATGCTTTGTTTTGTTATGCTATGCTATGCTTTGCTATCCTATGCTTTTTTTTGTTATGCTATGCTACTCTGTGTTTTGTTATGCTATGCTATGTTTTGTTATGCTATGCTGGTGCGGGTGTGTGAGGGTGTGTGAGGGTGAGTGAGGGTGAGTGAGGGTGTGTGAGGGTTAGAGGGTGTGAGGGTAAGGGTGTGTGAGGGTCAGGGTGTGTGAGGGTGAGAGGGTTGTGAGGGTGAGGGGGCGTGAAGTTGATGGTGAGTGAGGGTGTGTGAGAGTGAGGTTGTGTGAGGGTGAGGGTGTGAGGGTGAGAGTGAGGGTGTGTGAGGGTGAGGGGTGTGAGGAGGTGTGAGGGTGAGGATGTGTGAGGGTGAGAGGGTATGTGAGGGGGTGTGAAGGTGTGTGAGGGTGGGTGAGGGGGTGTGAGGGTGGGTGAGGGGGTGTGAGGGGGTGTGAGGGTGAGTGAGGGTGTGTCAGGGTGAGTGAGGGTGTGTGAGGGTGAGTGAGGGGGTGTGAGGGTGACGGGGTGAGGATGAGGGGGTGAGGGTGAGGGGATGTGAGGGTGAGGGTGAGTGAGGGTGTGTGAGGATGAGGGGATGAGGGTAAGGGTGTGTGAGGGTGTGTGAAGGTGAGGGGGTGTGAGGGTGAGGGGGTGTGAGGGTAAGGGTGTATGAGGGTGAAGGGGTGTGAGGGAGTGAGGGTGAGGGGGGGTGAGTGGGGGTGAGGGTGTATGAGGGTGAGGGGATGTGAGGGTGAGGGGTGTGAGGGTGAGGGTGTGTGATGGTGTGTGAGGGTGAGTGAGGGTGAGTGAGGGTGAGAGGGTTGTGAGGGTGAGGGTGTGAGGGTGAGTGAGGGTGAGTGAGGGTGTGTGAGGATGAAGGGGTGAGGGTGTGGGTGTGTGAGGGTGAGGGGGTGTGAGGGTGGGTGAGGGTGAGGGTGTGTGAGGGTGAGAGGATGTGAGGGTGTGTGATGGTGAGGAGGTGTGAGGGTAAGGGTGTGTGATGGTGAGGGGTGAGGTTGTGAGGGTGAGTGAGGGTCTGTGAGGGTGTGTGAGGGTAAGGGTGTGAGGGTGAGTGAGGGTGTGCGAGTGTGAGGGGTGAGGGAGTGGGTGTGTGGGGTTGTGAGGGTGAGGGTGTGTGAGGGTGAGGGTGTGATGGTGAGTGATGGTGTGTGAGGGTGAGGGGTGAGGGTGTGAGGGTGAGTGAGGGTGTGTGAGGGTGTGGGGGGATGAGGGGGTGTGAGGGTGTGAGGGTGTATGAGGGTGAGGGTGTGATGGTGAGTGATGGTGTGTGAGGGTGACGGGTAAGGGTGTATGAGGGTGAAGGGGTGTGAGGGTGAGGGGTGTGAGGGTGTGTGAGGGTGAGGGGATGTGAGGGTGAGGGGGTGTGAGGGTGAGGGGTGTGATGGTGTGTGAGGGTGAGGGTGAGTGAGGGTGAGAGGGTTGTGAGGGTGTGAGGGTGAGTGAGGGGGTGTGAGGGTGAGTGAGGGTGTGTGAGGATGAGGGGTTGAGGGTGTGGGGGTGTGAGGGTGAGGGGGTGTGAGGGTGGGGGTGTGAGGGTGTGTGAGGGTGAGAGGATGTGAGGGTGTGTGATGGTGAGGAGGTGTGAGGGTAAGGGTGTGTGATGGTGAGGGGGGTGAGGTTGTGAGGGTGAGTGAGGGTCTGTGAGGGTGTGTGAGGGTAAGGGTGTGGGGTTGAGTGAGGGTGTGTGAGTGTGAGAGGGTGTGTGAGGGTGAGGGAGTGGGTGTGTGGGGTTGTGAGGGTGAGGGGGTGTGAGGGTGAGGGTGTGATGGTGAGTGATGGTGTGTGAGGGTGAGGGGTGAGGGTGTGAGGGTGAGTGAGGGTGTGTGAGGGTGAGGGTGTGAGGGTGTGAGGGTGTGTGAGGGTGTGAGGGAGGGTGACGGTGTGAGGGAGGGTATGAGGGTGTGAGGGTGTGTGAGGGTGAGAGGGTGTGAGGGTGTGTGAAGGTGAGGAGGGGTGAGTTTGAGGGTGTGTGGGGCTACGAAGTAAATGGTGGCAGGGCAGACATCATAAGAGAGAGAAACACAAATGTTAAGATAACAGTGCTCAAAGGGGTTGTGAGAAGGTGGAAATGAGATTAAAGAGTTTCAGAGGGGCTGGGGCCATGCAGTGGTGGTAAAGAGGTGGTAAAGAGAGCTCCGGTGGGGCAGGGCGATACATGTGAGGAGCGTAGAACTGGGGTGCGATGTCAAGCACTGGTTGAAGCTGAACAGCAAAAGAGACGACAAAAGAATGCATGTGCCACGAGCGCTGGGAGGGGGGGCTGGGAAAGCATCCCAGCATTCCGATTCCCGAGCAGATGGTCCTGTTTATGACCTGCGGAGCCGTGAAGTGGCTGCTGGCAAATGGAAGCAAAGTGGCCAGTCGCTTTGATGTTCTTGGCTTGTTTTGCTTGGTGGGAGGGGGAGCAGATTCCTGTTCACGCACTTTTCTCACATGAACTGCATGGGATCATTGCTTCAACGAGACCTAATAAAGCTGAAAACGCTGTCATGCGCTTAGCTATCATTGGTGCAGCAGGTACAGTTGAACCAGGGCCCTGGGGAGGGTGGGAGCACAGCACTCCAATTACAGCTATTTTTCTATGAAACCATTGGGTAGGAAGCCACTGAATTACAGGAATACATTGCTGTATATTTAACATCCAGAGGGCGAACGCGGTGATAACAGAAATGATTGTTGGTTGTGCATTGTATGTGCCATACAATAAAATTGCATAGCAGATAACCTTATCAATAGGCGTATGATGAAGGGTTGTCAAAAAGCATAGCTTAACATTTGTAGTCGATTGTAAAATACAGTCTTTTGTTAGAAGCATGTTGAGAGCTCTCAATGCCCTGGAGAAGGGGCTAAGATCTCATTGGCCAAAATGAGGCGGGTAGAAACATTTTTATACAGCATTTTCGCAGGAAGCCCACTATGGACTGTGTTGTATTACTTTTGCGGGGACAGGACTAATGTGTGCACGCTTGCGTGAAAATAAATGTTCCCTCACACATAACTCCGCCAGGCAGTGAAAGTCTCTTGCGGCTGAGAAAATAAACACTTGCTACAGGTAAAGCGAATACCTATAATCCACAGGTCAAGAAAATGGGGGAGGGGGGCAGACCACTCTTGGGGTGCCGAAATTGGTCTCAGTTGGTGCGCCAGGCTCTGGCTATAAGGAGCATTTTTTTACAATCAAACCCGCAGATAAAGGGGGTGGCATCGTGATTCAGAACACCTCAGACTATGAAAAAGTCTGTATGGATCTTCACAGCAATGATACCAACTATACCCTCTTGAGGGAAGACCCTACCCCGGAACTCAAAACCCGGATACACAACATAGTGAAGGAAGCAGAAGAAAACAAATACATCTCTAAAAATGAGGCATCCTTTCTGATGGCAGGTGGCACAACCATTCCATATTTCTATACCCTACCTAAAACTCACAAAAACAAAACTCCACCACCAGGAAGACCTATTGTGTCAGGCATAGGATCCCTCCTGGAACCCCTGTCAACTTTTTGTGACCATTATCTCAAGCCTTTGGTACAAAACAGCACCACCTATCTCAAGGATACAAAAAACTTGCTACAACTACTCGAGGGGATCACTTTTGAGGCTGACTCGATTATCCTGGTAACACTCGATATCGAGAGCCTGTATACCAGTATCCCCCAAGACGAAACCGTGAAAGTTCTGGCCACAGCTCTAGACACCATCGTCTGGGATTACCAAAAACCAAAATCCTTTATACTGCAGTGTGCGATGATAGCTCTCAAAGAGAACTACTTTGAGCATAAGGGCAAACTATTCCTGCAAACCACTGGAACTTCGATGGGCAGCACATTTGCTCCCAGCGTAGCGGGGTTGAATGTCTACGATTTTAAATCTAGACACATCCTACCGACTGACAACCCCTTTTTCTCCTCCATAGGATTATGGAGGAGATATATTGATGACGTCCTCCTAATCTGGAAGGATACACAAGCATCTTTGGAGCGGTTTCTGGACTGGATCAACACCTTGGATACTTATCTTAAGTTCACACACAGTTACAGCAAAAAGGAAATCATCTTTTTGGATGTGGAAATCAAGGTCAATGGCACGTCCTTGACCACAAAAACACACTATAAGCCCACAGCAAAAAATAACCTCTTGGAATTTTCAAGTTTCCATCCTAGACCATTGAGGGAGAACCTTCGCTATGGTCAGTACCTCAGGATATGCAGGAACTGCAGCAATGTCAGTGACTACAAATGCCAGGCAGCTGACTTAACACAGAAACTGAAAGCAAGAGGGTACCCGACAAAGATACTTGAGATGGGCAACAAACGGGCTAGAAATCAACTCAGCGAAGCCCTTTTAGAGGATACCATAAAGGAACCAACGGAAATACCTTTAGCATGTGTCACCACCTACAGTACCCTCTCAAACCAGATGAAAAAATCTGTAAACAAACACTGGAGTATAATTAGGAGCAACAGAAAAGATTGGCAAAAACCACTTTTTTCCTTCAAAAAAGCAACCAGCCTCAAAGACACCCTGGTGAATACACGACCTAAGGTCGATAAACTGAACCATCCAATCTCGAGTTCTATCACTAACGCCTGGGGCCTCACTCCAATAGTAGGGCACTACCCATGTTCTAACTGTAGCGTGTGTCACTTAACGACCCATACAAAAGAACTCTCCTTAGAACCAGGGAAAACATGGTTCCAAAAGAAACACACTAACTGCAATTCCATGAACGTCATATACCTTATCACCTGCACATGTGGGAAAAGGTACATGGGTATGACGACTCGCAAAGTCAAACAACGTATTTGCGAGCATCGCAGCAATATCAGATGTCGCAAAATCACCACAAAACTAAGCGAGCACTTCATCCAAGATAACCATACACCAAACGACCTGAGATGGACCATCATAGAGCAAATTGAATCAAAAACCAACACTGCAAGCATACTGTTTGAAAAAGAACAACGCTGGGTGTACAGACTGGGTACACACCTTGATGGCCTTAATGATCAGATCCCTTGGTCCAAAGTGCTGAAACGCTGAATACCAACTGCATTACTCATTAATATATATTATACTGGGGTACACCACCAGCTCTGTGCCCATAGCAGTGCCAGACTTTGTAGTTATTCCAACCAGCCTCTATTAAGGCTGCCCATTAAGCCTTGTCGTTATTGACATCCTCCTCCTAGCTGAAACGTGGATTACGGAGGACTCTGGCCCTGACATCCTTGCGGCAATCCCCACAGGCTACTACATTATGTCAGCCAATCGGCCTGCTGGCAAGACGGGCGGCGGAGTAGCGGCTATTATCCGCACTGAACATATTTTCTCACAGCTTACTGTGGCTCCTATCCCTAAAACTGATTGCCTTGTCTTGAAATTTTCCTCTGCCATTTCATCCTTTGTATGTGTCCTCACCTACAGGCCCCCGATTATATGCCTCTTTTTCCCCAATCATTCAGTGACTCCATCTCCCATTTAGCGATTAATCATGCCAATATTTTGATTATCGGGGATTTCAATTACTGGCCTTCTGATGTCCGCGAAAGTCATTCCTCTGCGGAATTTACCGATCTTCTAACCAGTTTGAATTTCTTGCAGCACGTCCACTCCCCTACCCACCAAAAAGGCCACACTCTTGACCAGGTCTGGACGGTCAATTTAGACATTTCCTCTCTTGACGTCCTCCCCTGCTCATGGTCTGACCATTTTCTTCTTTCTTTTTCTCTACACCTTCACCCTCCCTGTCTTCCTCCCCTGGTAAAGAATCTTTCAGCTCGTAATTGGAAAAGGGCTAATTTGGCAGATTTTCATGCCATCTTGACTTCCACCCCACCTACCCCGGTGATCTCGCTGGATGATCAGGCTGATCATTTGGACGAATGGCTACGCCTCGCCAGCGATAAAGTGGCCCCTTTTAAAACCATCAAAGCCAAGCGCCCCCACGACGCCCAACGTTGGTTTTCCGACCAACTTAAAACCGACAAACTTGCCCTTCGGCAAGCGGAACGTCGTTGGAGGCGCAACTATGACCCCTTGCTTAAACGTGCCTATGTTGACACCTTACAATCTTACAAACGTTCGATCCTGACAGCCAAAACTGCTTATTTTTCTCACAAGATAACGGTCTCTAATAACAAGTCCAAAGAGATCTTCTCTATCGTCAATGAGCTCTCCCTGCCAGATAGGGTTACTCCTCAACCTCAGCCAACTCAAACCCTGTGTGACTCTTTAAATTCTTATTTTTCTGAAAAAATCACAACCATAAAAAACAATATCCCTATTCCTCCTGTCCCTCTCTCTTTTCCCCTCCCCCCCAGGAATACCAGCCTTTTGACAGAGTTTCCACCTATTTCTTTAAAAGAATTTTCTTCATTGCTTCTCAAAGTTAGCTCAGGCTCACCCAATGACTGTTGCCCTCCTCTGATCTTGAGGGAGGCCTTTTTGGCCTGTCCGGACCCTCCTCTGGCCTTGCTTAACCACTCCCTGGCCACTGGAGAGGTCCCTCGTTCCTTTAAACAAGCAGCCGTCCTACCCATTTTGAAAAAACCTAATGCGGACCCCACCATTCTAAGCAATTACCGCCCCATATCCCTTCTTCCTTATTTAGGAAAGATTTTGGAGATGTATGTAACCCGCTGCTTGACCTCTTTTATAGAGAAATCCTCCTTCCTTGATGTCCAACAAGCTGGATTCCGACCCCTCCACTCAACCGAGGCGGTAATAGTAGCAGTCATGGATGCCCTCAGGACAGGCGCCGATAAAAACATCTTCCAGGCCCTTGTCCTTTTAGACCTTTCGGCAGCATTCGACACGGTCGATCATGCTCTTTTGATCGACCGTGTCCATAATGCTGGCATTCAGGGAGTGGCTCTCGACTGGCTAAGTTCCTTTCTTGACCAGCGAACTCAAGCTGTCCACTTGTCCACCTTCTCTGCACCCTACACACCTTTAACTTGCGGGGTCCCCCAGGGCTCTGCACTATCTCCTCTTTTATTTAATTTGTACCTGCAACCCCTTTTAGCTCTCCTCATAAATTCTCCGGTCACAATCTTCAATTATGCAGATGATCTTCAGTTAATCTTTCCCATCGATTCCCAGCCTTCTTCTAGTTTTCATTTTCAGTCTACTATGCTGGCCATTTCAGAGTGGATGTGCCATAGTCAATTAAAACTAAACCCCACAAAGACTGAGCTGGTACTCACGGGTGGGCCTACTAACCCTTGGAATAACACCTTCTGGCCACCATCCCTGGGGACGGCTCCCACTCCGGTCAGCACAGTCAAGAGTCTAGGGGTGATGATTTCTGAAGATCTTTCGATGAGACCACAAATAAACTCAGTTACTTCATCTTGTTTCTTCCAACTCAGGAGGATCCGCAAAATCAGTAGGTTCCTCACAAGAGATGCCCTGATTCTAGTGGTCATTGCCCTCATCACCTCTAGGCTTGACTACGCCAACATGTTGTATGCGGGGACCCAGGCATGCCACCTCCATCGGCTGCAATTGGTGCAGAATCAGGCTGCTCGCCTGATCTTTCACCAACCCAAATATCATCATGTTACCCCCCTTCTCCGCAGTCTCCACTGGCTTCCTGTTTCCAAGCGGTGTCTGTTCAAGATGGCTTGTACTGTTTTTAAGGCACTTACTGAGGCAGCTCCCGCCTTTATATCATCACGCCTGATTCGCTACACCCCTCCCAGAGCTCTCCGCTCTTCCTCTCTCAACCTCCTTGTGGTCCCCAAATACAAACGGAAAAAGCACAGGGGCTCGAGTTTCTCTGTTTTAGCCCCCTCCACCTGGAATTCCTTGCCTTCCACACTCCGTCTTTGTCCCAGCTATGACTCCTTCCGTAGACAGTTGAAAACCCTCCTTTTCCAGTCAGCATTCGAGTAACCCCTTCTCCATGACCTCTGCAGTTTGTTAAGAGCGCCAAGAAACCGTTGGTGTATGTGCGCGGTACAAATATTTTTAATGTAATGTAATGTAATTAAGCGAACCCGTCGCTTTTGTCCTTTTACTTAACCAACCTCTCTAATCTGTGTTGTCTAAACCCCCCTTTTCTAATATAATCAGACTCCCCATTTTTCTTTCACCCTAGACAGTATCAATTAATATTGAATATTATCCCCGATTCATCCACCAACAAGGAGATGAGTCTCTGGTTCCCCAGCCACTGTTCGGCAATTTAGAGCCAACGCGAATGCCCGAGTGAACGAAGGACCAAGCCTCCTTTTCACGCCGGCCCGGGTCTTCCGAATACTCCACGAAGGCAGCCAGCACGAGCAAGCTTGCTTCTCAAGCCTCGCTCTGAGAGCAGCCTGAGATTGGGCCCTCCCTCCAACCCTCTCTCTGAGGACGGCCTCCGATTGGCCACAGTTGCCCCGCCTACCCCGACACCCGCCGGCACTCCATATCAGCGTCCCCAGGCGCCGAGACCCACATCCACTGGGTCTGGAGCAGGAGAAGCTAGGTGCCGAGCGGGTGCCAGGCGTTGCGGGCGTAAGATTCCTCACATCAGTAACTTTGAGCTAAGTAATTTCCCTGTCTGTCATCTCTGTCAGCCGCGCAAATTTACGAGGCTTTTCTTTCCTTTATTCTTACTTACAGGGTGGGCCATTTTCGCCTCCACCCCCCTCCCGAGACCCATGGGGCGTGGATCTTTTACTACACAAGTGAGATATTTCAATCCATCACTTGTGTGTCACACTACAACGTGTAGGAGTTAGCACTTCAGGCCAAAATTATTGGTCTATTGATCGCTATCCACGAGTGCAGTAATATAGCCGCTCTGTCCTACGGCCTGCATTTCTTTCGCCATAGTGCATGTCCACACGCCTGTAATGCCCTTGTGGCAACCATACAGCGCTTCTGGCACTAAAATAGTTTTATGGCACCATGTCTATCTCTAGACCAATCTATAGCGTTTTAAACACAGAGACTGTCCTGACAACCATAAAATATCAAACATTAATTATATGTTTTGTCCTACATGTATGTTTGTCTTTCTTGCTTTTCCAGACTATACAGGTTCCTCTGAGTGGAGGTAAATCCCACAACTTGTGGTTTGTGTTTTGTTTTGCACCTTTTTACACATAGCACAAATTTTTAACTTTCATGTCCTTTGGTTAGGGTGGGCCTTAGCGCGCCCAAACCGCCAAGGTACACGCTACACGGTCCTGACGAATGGCCACGTAATACTTACACCTATAAAGGGCAGAAACATGTTGACCTCACTTTAAGTGGAAACTCCCATCATAATTGGTGTAGTTTTTCCACACATAACCTTTTTAACCATGTCTAAACTGACCAGTAAATAAATCATTTTGGTTGGTACAGTATTGGGCATTTTTAACATCACTTTTCACATCACTGTCACGAAATCCAGTTCCGCAGTAATCTGGCGTTGTAGCACACCGGGGAGGCACTCGGCTTCTCCTGGTGGGCCCGATGATGAAGCATGTCACCAACCAGGTTGGTGAGTGAGGGATTCTCATAACACCTTTGAAGGTTTCCAATGTGTCAACAAGGGGTTATCTTTCTATAGTCTTTCCTTACAGTCTTTGCCGCTGTGTTTCTCTACAGAGAACCTTGCATATGACACTCTTCTTTTGTTTTGTACAACTAACCCGGGGGACTAAGAGTGTCTCTCACCCTCTCTCTCTCTGATTGTTTTTGAGCATTTATTTACTCCTCCCCTGGCACCATGGAAAACATGCTGAAAAGAGTGCTGCATTTTTTTAAATAAAGAAAACAGAGAGTCAGTTAGCTGTCCTGTGAAGGGCCATCAGCAGCAGTGTTTATGTCATTCATGCCCCGCGTAGGTGTCAGAGTGAGGGGTGGGAAGATCCGAAGAATCCTCAAAGTAACTCACACTGTGTGTACTTTTACACGTTTAGAGAGACTGACTACTGAATTTAAATGAAAAGTGTGAATTGTTAAACATGTTCAGAGCTGCGCATTTTATAGAAATACTGGCAGAAAATCACTGTCATTCTGTGGGGTGTGACCTGATTTTTAATGTTTTTTACGTGAGTCGGCGCAGCGTTAAAAAGCACTGGCATTGCCGCAGAGGGGGGTGGGGGAGAGCATTCCTTTGAAGTCTAAAGCTCTCGACATTGCTGTGGCGGGTCTGATGCGATGATGCGAGGCACAGACTGGTTTGTGACGTGGCTGGTATGGCGGGGGAGGGCAGGGGAGAGGAAGGGATTCCTTTGAAGTCTGATGCCGAGGCTCGGGGAGCAAATGGCAAGCGCGCGCACGGAGCACATGCACTGTGCGTAATCCGCCTGTCAAAGCCCTCTTGGTAAGCTTTCCTAGTGCACCTCTAAATGTCTCGACAGCTGCAATGCGCAAGCGCATTGGCAGATTGAGACCTAAAAATACAGGAAGAGATAGGCAAAGTCAAAGAAAGACATGGAGCGACAGTGAGAGAGCAAGTGAGAGAAACAGCCAGAGAATGTAAATAATAGGAAGAGACAAAGGCAAAGAAGGATATGGAGCGATAGTGACAGACTGCGAGTGAGATACCCAGCAAGAGAAGGAAAAATACAGGAAGAGATAGACAAAGTCAGAAAAAGACAAGGCAATGGTGAACAAGAACGACTGAGAGAGACAGCAAGAGATGGAAAAATATAGGAAGAGACAGACTAAGTCAAAGAAGGACATGGAGCGATGGTGAAAGAGCGAGAGAGAGACAGCAGGTGAAGGAAAAATACAGGAAGGGACCGACCAAATCAAAGAAAGACATAGAGCAATGGTGAGAGAAACAGCAAGAGAAGGAGAAATATAGGAAGAGACAGACAAAATCAAACAAAGACATAAAGCGATGGTGAAAGAGCACGAGTGAGAGAGACAGCACAATCAGCTGATATTTCTAGATCGCCCCTGCAACACACCTACAGAATTCAACAATGGATAATCGTATTGCTAAATAAGCATTGCAAATCCCAATCATTTCCCCAACCTAGATGAACACAAGGGCTCTCAAATGAGAGTGTTCTTGTGTTTCCATCTTACCTCTCTTGTCAGTGTGGCCTGCTCAGCTTCCATCGAGGCATGGCCGGCCAGGTACCCTATTTATCTGAAATGGAGTCCTGCTTGTCAATACAGACACACATAGGTTTATGGTGAGGCATTCATCTTCATGATATATATTTTAACAGTACATAATGTCCTTGCTTTGTTCTTGTTTCCCTCCTACCCAGACATTTCTGCAAATAAACATACGTGGTGAATGTCCATCCTGCGCTCTGCATTGCCTAAAATGACTTCAGTTGCTGTGGTATCATGCACAAGAGTCAGGTTGGCAAGCTGCTGCCTACCACTGTGATAGTCAATAGGGGTTCAATGGGTACCACCAAAAACAATGGTGGAGGAATGCTAAATTTGTCAATGGACTCATGTCTCCTAATCATACCTGCAGCAACAGGTATGGTTTTTTTCACTGTCCTGAGTCTCCAAAGTTAATTCAGCAGAATGGTCCATCTAACGCTCATGCATCGCTTGCGTCTTTTCCAAAGACGGTCCACATAATCTCAGCCACCAACTCCTGGGGTGCAAATTGTGTTAATGTTGTCATAGTCTCTACCTTAAATCACCTCTGATCACTGCAGCACTCAGGAAGAAGCTCACACTCCATCTGCGAGGGATGGGAAGTAGGCTTGGCTGCACTGAATCTGCCTACTCATCTGGAAGTGTCAGTTTATGGAGGGGTCGCTGTTCTTTCTAGGACAAGCTCCTCTTCAACAGAATAGCTGCTGCTCTAAAACGTGGATATGGTCCTCTCTTGTCTGATCCTTCTTCTCTGCTCTATCACACCCATGGTGTACAAGACTGGCCCCGCTTGGCCGCCTGACTTAAGGGGTGAATTTGCATGGATTCTCTGAGGAGCTATCCCTCCTAACTCTCATGCAAAAGAGGGCCTAGCAGGAAGCAGGGGCAAGAGGGATGTTGGCTCAGCCATTGATGCAGCGGTACTCTAGAAATAATTTCTAAAACCATAACACCTTTCCCTGAAGTACAAAATCATACATATACTCGACAGTGGGGCCCATGACACCGCGAGCCACTCACAAAACTCTTCCACCCTACTTCATGGATCAGTGAAATTCAAAGGGGAACCACTATCATAGTGGAGTGTCTAAACTAAAACTGGATATTTACACTATTTACATCTGCAGTTTAAATGTATATACCATGGTTTTCATTAACAAAACATTTATTTAGACCCGCCACCACTAAGGTTGATGGATCTGCTAGTAAAAAATTAGGCGTAGGAAAAGTCAAGACCAGCTTAATTCTCCATTTATCTAATTTTTTTAAAGCAAATTTAGCATGTCTAAAAGTTTATTCACTTTTTAATTTTTTTTTTATTCAAACGACAATTAAAGGAATAAGAATTTATTTCAGACAATTAATCTCATTTATTTCAGAAATTCGGAAATAGACATTTTATTTTAATTTAGAAATGCAAGTGATTAGCAAAAGGCAGATAGTTCCCAAATTCATTTTCTCCTATTTCCCTAACTTCCCTGACTAATAACCTAACCTAAGGTTAAAATCTCATTCAAAAGAAATAGAAAATTATTCAAAGTCTTAAATCACAGGAAAATCAGCATTCCGACTGCATCTCACGAGGAAATCGAAAAGAAGATATTTCTTCAGTAAAATCAGCACTTTTTATACCTTTTTCACTCGCTTTATCTATCTAAAAAAGTAACTTTCAGCTTAAATTCAAGTTCTGATTGGACAATTTGGGGTGGATGAGCCTCATCTCGTCATTATAATATTATTTTTCCTTTCGTCCGCTAGTTTCTAATGGGTCCATTGTTTTGGACAAAGTCCGGCCTAATCCTGTTCTCTATTTGCAACTTCACAGAATTCTCTCACATTCTGAACCATTGTGCTCATCATTTTGGCAGCCATCAAAACTTCCAGGCCACGTTGTCCTTGAACTGCATCTACTCCAGGCACAAGCAGCTCGCATTCGAACTCGGACTTGGGCTTGCGCATGCTCAGTTCATTTTCTATTCGCAGTTCGACAAGTCAGCCATCTTTTCACTAGGCCTCACAGGCCAAAATGGGAACTATCATAGAAACAAACACAAATGAACGTTAATTTAAGAATTTTAGCCCTTCTGTTTACCCTCCCCCTTTCTAAAGTTTTCCCTATTAGTAGTTACCTAGCGAAATAGCCACATTTAAGCATAATATACTCACTTATCCTCGTGTTTTGCCACAAAATACGTAAACAAAAGCACATTTATGCCCCATTCCATTATCTCAAAGCTGCTTATTAGTTTAGGAAATGACAGAATCACAAAATTAATTAATTATGATTGCAACACAAGCATAATTAGTTTCCCACGTATGTCTGTGTAGGTGCAACTTTTATTCTAAGTTGGTTAGTTTCACACGTCATTCAATTAGTTCAAATTATGATTATGGAAGTGTGACTTTACAAGGGGTACACAAAATTTTGTTTCTCCACCTTGCTCCATCAACTCCTCTCTTTGGTGATTTTTCACCAAATATCTCCCAAATTTTAACAAAACATGTTTCAAATTCTTCGGATTAGTATAGATTTATACTCTAGTATCTTTTTCTCTAGTCTCTTTAAAGACTTTTACTCGGAATTCCTCCATTTCTATATCACCTTTTTCTCTTTCTCTTTCTCGTTTCTCTTGGATCATCTTCTTTAATGACTTTCTAACATTTCTTCTCTTTCTGTATATGCAACATAATCTTATCATTAGGACTACTAATACTATTACTATTACTGGAATTAGTATTTTACCTATAATCGAACTACCTATTTCTTGAAACCAATGTTTAACTCCTGTAAAACTTCTTCCAAGTCGTTCAAGAATACCATCAACCTCCAGTGGTTCAATTTCTCTATGCAACTCTGTTATATTTGTAATGTACTTTTCAATGTTTTGACTTTTATCTGGAATGTAGGTGCAGCAATGCTGTACCTTCAGAATTCCATAAACTCCTCCTTCTTTTGCTAATATATCAAGAGCAAGACGATTTTGCATTACCATAGTCCTCATAGCAATCATTTCAGTGTTTACCATTAGGAATCCACCTGCTGTGTCTGTTGACAAACGATCTACTTTCGTTGGCAATCTTCGAATTCGATTTGCATTGAAAGATATTCCCACTGCTGGTATCAGTGCTCCAAAAACATCCCCTATTATTTCTATAACACTCTCTCTTTTTCTACGACTTAAAGGTTTACCTATTTAATGGATGCCATTAGTACCTCTAACTCCATGAAAGATTTTAGGAAAGACCAAACCCACGTAGCAAGTCCCACACCAGTGGTCAGGTAACCTATAATAAGCCTTGTTTCCACAAATGAAGTAAATACCAGGAAAAATTAGATCTTTTCCCCCTTTAAATCCCCAATCCCCTAAGATTCTATAAGTATCTTTACATTGACTTGCTCCCACAAAATAATTGTCATACACAGTGTTGTCTCTCCTAATACAGAATTTCCCCAACAATGGAGTGTCTATATTTATTGCTATATTCACATTTCTTTCATCAAGATTCTCGTCATTAAATGTCCAATATTTGGATTTCTCATGCTTTACTTTTTTTTTACGCTTATAAGCAATTCGCCTTTCCTCAACCATATCTAAAAATGTTTTCTCTTCAATTCTCGTTTTACATGTAAAATTATTTTTGAAAGCATACTCGTGACTCAATTCATCTATTTCTAAAAAGTATTCTCCCATAACTGTGGCAGGCTTTTTCTTATTCAGTGCATTATCAATCTTCAGTTTGACAAAAACTTCATCTGAATTAGAATAATGATATTCCAGTTTACCAGTTTGATAAAACAGGCTTGCAATCACACTACACGTAACTCCATATGTAGTGGAAGGTGATGATATGTCACCCCCTCAGAAACAAATGCAGGTAATTTTACACACACATAACAGTCACTAGCATCCATTGTCCTAACAAATTCAGACAATCATCTTGAAAATGTATTTTTCGAAAAATCACTTATAGAGCTATCTTGATGTAACTCTGGTCTATATACATGCTGCTTGTTAGACTTTGATTCCTCATTTTGTTCAACTGAACTCACATTGTGTTTTAACTTCTCTAGGTTATCTCAGAAAGGAATAACAATAACTAAAATTATCCATATCAATATTAGTAATCCAGTACAAATTAAGCATGATCAACACCATTTTCTAAAAATAGAACATTTCGTTTTATGTTCCTTATTAACCATTTTAGGTCGAGCAGACCTACCCTCAATGCGTGAGCATTGATGGTGTCTGCTTCAGACCTAATGCTATCCGTATTTAGGAATGTGGACAGCAATCAGACGCGCGCTTTTACATTGTCAGATTTCACCTCGGGTGCGCGCGTCTGAGCCGCGCTTGCGCAGACTAACTCGCTTCCCTCGCACGCATTAACGGCACAGACACAGCCATCCCCCACCCCCCTGCACGCACGCACACAGGCACGCGCACACACGCTGCCGCCCCCCCACCTCCCTGCACACACACAGACACGCACGCATACACACGCCGCCACAGCCCTCTACCCTCCCCCTCTTCATTAGGTGCACAGTCCGTAATAAACCCGCCGTAGACCAAAGCGCGATCACCCGACACCGCAGTGCTACCCCCTGCGAGCTTTAAATTATGGTAAAAGCGAGCACAGCATTCGTAAGTACAGCAAAGCGCAATGCCGCCAATCGGTACAAGTGAGCAGCGTGTTTTAAACACTTGGGCCCATCCACGTTAACGAGATGCAGCGCAAAATTTTTAAACTCCTACCACTGAAGGAAGCACCTATGCGTCTGCGCAATCCATTCACTTTCTTCCGTAATGCGCCATAGGACAAAGGCCGGGAAACACGCTGGTAACCAGAAGAGCACTTACTGCCACGCAGGCCCGCACTCCCCCGCAAAATGTTTTAAATAATGGTGCCTAAACAGCGCAGCACTCGCGGAGCCCCAAGAGTTGGCCGTAACTAATTCAGCTGCCTCTTCCTAGCAATAAGACTAAGCCCGCCCCCCGCAACACACGCCAGCAACCACGCTGACTCCCCACGTTCCATAACAGTGCCGACCCCACACTCGCCTGCTTTCCGCCCGCAAAAGTCTTCCGACAACGGAGCCTAAATAGCGAAGCACTCGCGAAGCCCCAAGAATTCCTTTAAAAATTCCGTCCCCTTTTTCCGCGCTTAACTCTCGCTCGGCCCACGGGCCCTGGATCCCCTGAGGGAGGTGTCCAACTCAGATCACCACCGATGCGTGATCGTACTGCAGGGAGACTACGGGCGGCCACCAGCGTCTAGCCGGGGAAACAGTTCCTTAAAGATCACAACGTATCTTGCCCACCAGCTACCAGCAGCCGCCCCGCGCTCCCTAAAGCCCCTGACACCTCACCTCGGAATCATCGTAGCTCCAACGATGACCTCCGACCGCAACAGCCACGAGTCCCCCACGTCTCACGAACGACAAGGCCTATGGACGCAGATAGAATATTTCTGCTGCTCCTGAGGGTCAAGTTCAGGAAAAAGAGCATACTCCCACAGGGACCAGGGGCCTAAATTGCCCCTCCGGCTTACCCCTTCCGCCCACAGCTCTGGCCGGACACACGTCACAGCCAACCCGGAATTAGTTCTTCCGGCCAGTAGCCAACCTTGGCTACTGGTCTGGATTATGGGGGTGTGTGGCCTGGGGGAGGTGTGGCCTGGGGGGGGGGGCAGGCCCTAAGGGCGCACTCACCAAGGCTTCGCACTTTTCATAAACAGCGTCTGTGCTACTCAACATCCGTTTGCAGCTTGATTGTTACTTGTAGCCCCTCTTGCTTCTAGTTCAACATACGGTGACTGGTCGGGCAAAATAAGGATGAAAGGCGTGTCATTGTAGCTGAAAGGTGCACAATCTCAGATGGCATGTCATATGGAAAAAGGATTGGGGTGTGGTTAGCTTCCGTCTTTTATTTTATTTTCGCTCCTCGTTTATGATCTGAGTATTAATATTCCAGAAGAACCTCGGAGCTGGAAGCCGAATAAGTGTGCAGACAATGTGTAAGGTCCATAGTTACTGATCACGAAAGTGAAACTCAAAGGGGCGGGGTCTATGGAATTATGGGCGTGGTTTAAAACCAAAACTAAAAACCTTTGCTTAGCATAGTGTGCTGCCCCACTGGTATTTTACTGCTGCTGTCATTGTACCAGATATATAATCCTGAAGGTGACATTGCACCTACAACATGCCAGGACTATTGGCTTTGTCAATAGTTGTATAAGATGAAAAAGCAACAACTATGGCTTCGTTGTATAGAATATTGAAAATGCTTTAGTTCTGAAATGGTTAGATTATGAAAGAACTGTAACGAATCTCTTCAAAGTTACATCACAGGCAGTGAAGGGTGGAACTGCCCCTGCTGCAGAGTTAAGATTTTATTTCACTCTGAGGGTGAGGGCAAAAATGGAGAGCCCGAAAGACCCGTCTCAGCACCTGCTTTTTTAGAATTGCCGGTGCTGAGCACCAGCAGGACCCGGCTCACTTAAAGCCCTGGTTCCAGCACTGTTTCTAGGAGCTGTGCCTTCAGAACAGCCTCAACACGCCTTCCCCTCAGAGCTGCCCGATGGCATCTGTCCTTAGAATTGCCCTCGATGGTCTAGATTCTCTAGAACATTTTGGCGGCCCTACAGCTAGTGCCAGTGAATGTCGGTAAGTCCTCGAAGCACAACGAAGGTGAAGGTCACATCTAGAGCTTCAGCCTTCAGCGTACGTCCGCGGTTTAAACACTGGTTAAAACCCCACCACAGGTCCTCCAGGCCGTGCTTCGAGGGCTGCTCGCCAACGCACCGAGCGCTATAATCGCCGGCCGCCACCGCTTCTGGGCTCAGCCAGGCCCGGTCACGGCCCCCGCTTCAGCCGGTAATCAGGGCCACGGCCAGCCGTAAGTACTGGGTTGTGTCGCGCGCTCTGTGGGCTCTTAAGAGAAAGGATTACACAGAACAGTATTTGCCAAATGTAAATCTAGGTTCCTCCGCAGCAGCTGTTGCGGCAACTGGATTTGGCGGGAAGTTAATTCCACTTGTGAGCCCCCCGCGTCAGTAATGTGCTGAAATAGCGCCGCGGCTCAGAACCATCACCACGCTGCATCCTACCTGCAGAAGCAATAGATGCTCGGCCGCCGAGTGATTTGACATGACACTACTGGTACGAGACACTACTTATCGGTTCTAGCTCCCGGTGCATTTTAAATGTGACCTCGACCCCCTGCTCTACCTCAGGTGGTCAGCATTCTACTCTTATTTCTCAAATAAAACCCGATTGTAAAGGGTGCATTATAAAATTACAATAACTTTTATTAAAGTATTAATTATTTAAAAAAATTAAAAGCCATTGTTATTTGTAATATCAATATATCTAAGTCACATAAATACAACACATATTGCATTACAAATGCTATAAGTGTCACATTTGCGAAAGTTATAACCATTGGCATTGTAAATAAAGCTATTAATTTCGCTATTTTCAAAACCAACACATAAATAACAAATTTGTCATTTACAATATCAATAGCTCAAACTTTCCTAATGCGAGACCTATTGCATTGCAAATGCTTGTTTTATTTGTATTTTATTATTATTTCTTTTTTTTACACAGCAAGTTTTTCTAACAGGTTTTCTTCGACCTTGTGTCACCTACACGCTTTTAGTGTTTCTAACAAGTTTTCTTCGACTTTGTGTCACCTATTTTATTTTTCACTTACAATGCCTTCTCTTTTTATCAGGATTTCAAGTTTTACCTTTACCTTATTTCTTTGATCAATTACCACTTTTCTTTGCGATTCAGTCCTTTACTCCCATTTGTCTTTGGGCAATTCAAATTTTCTTGACTGTTGTTTACCTCATCAATTGGAGGTAGAACAATATAAGTCCATTCAGGTGATTTGTACTTCTGATTTGGTCTTCTCACTCTTTTCGGCCTTTGGACAACTTCTATTTTCTTTCCCAATGTCTCTCTTTGACTGGTTATTTCATTAACCTGCTCCTCTTGTTTTCTTTATTTGTTAACTAGTTTGAATCTCAGTCCATCATTTCCTTTAGGCCAATTATCTCCTTTACCAAATCTTTTTGTCTTAGGCTCCGTGGTGTTATGTTCCACTCTCCAAGCCCTTTTTCTCTGACTCTTTCTCAATGGAGTTTCATCTGCACTGTCGTCAGTATCACTTTCACTGTCTTCGACAGTTTCATTAATGATGAACTTTACAAAGTCTTTCTCTTTCTCAGAGTCAGTTTTCTCTTTAATTAGTTTGTTCACACTCTGTTAAGAACATCTCCATAACTGATACTTGGAATCTCATCCTTATCGTGAGTTTTTCCTTCTTTTCCAGTTTCAGGATCTTCGTTCCTGCTTCCAGAGTTCTCAGACTGTTCTTCAGAATTTTCTTGTTCATCAGTTTTATTTTCACTTTGCTCAGAGTTCCTACTGGTGCCAGTCTTTACCCATTCTCGATCTTCAGATTGATCTTCAGAATTAGGTACTTCAAGAATTTCTCCTTCTCCTTCAGATGCAGAGCTAGTATCTGATACTTCCAGATATCGACGTTCCTGTCGATCTTCAGTTTCTGGACCTCTCTCTGGTTCACATTCAGAGTCAGAATCAGTTGTGCTTTCACCTTCTTCGTTTAGATTTTCCGGTTCTGGCACACGGTTTGTATGGCTTGCATGCACCCATCTTTTTACTCCGGCACATTTAACTGCAGTGGTGCTAACCAATATAACCTGTCTTGGTTTCTGCCAACGAGGTACCAAGCAGTTTCTTCTCCGGTGTACTTTTATGCGAACCCAGTCTCCAGGAACTAGATCATGAGATGGACTTTTCTCTTTCGCGTTTGATTCAGTTCCCACCTGATGGAACACAGAAGTCACCACATCAGACACGTTTTTGCAGTAATCCAGTATGATGTCATCATTAATTGTTAACAATTTATCAACTGGCACAAATGCTTGTCTGATCACCCTGCCCATTAAGATCTCATGTGGACTTAGTCCAGTTTTCCTGTCAGGAATGCTTCTTAAGGTCATCAAAACAAGTGGCAATGCATCGGGCCACTTTAGTCCTGTTGCTAAGCACATTTTAGCAATCCTGTTCTTAATTGTTCCATTTACTTGCTCAACCACTCCTGAAGCCTCAGGTCTGTAAGCACAATGCAGTCTCTGACGAATGTCCAGTGCTTCACATACCATTTGCATGAGTTTATTTTGAAAATGTGGGCCACGATCAGTTTCAATCGTCACTGGGAAACCGAATCTAGGGATGATTTCACGTAGAAGTAACTTTGCAACAGTTAGCCCATCATTCCTCCTTGTGGGGAAAGCCTCTACCCTTTGGGAGAATAAACAGATGATAACCAAAACATATCTGAGTCTGTTACATGCCAGAAGCTCAATAAAATCCAATTGCACTCGTGTAAATGGACCTCCCTCCCGTCCTATGGTTCCCAAACTCACAATTGTTCTTCTGTTCGGATTAAACTGTTGGCACACAAGGCATCTCTGGCACAAACTCTCAGCTATCATCCTGAACTTGGGATTGTACCACGTCTGTCTGAATAAACGAAGCATGGCATCTCTCCCAATATGAGCTTGACCCTGGTACATTCGGGCCATATTTGAAATCATGCTATCGGGCATTACTGGTCTTTCATCTTTGTAAACCCAAATTTCATCTACCTCTCTTTGTCTGCATCCTGCCTTTAACCAAACATTTTTCTCCTCCTCATCAGCTTCTTCCTGCATTTGCCTCACTTCCTGCCAAGTTTCAACTACAGTTGTTAGCATTAAAGGACTTGAAACATGCTCCGATTTATAGATAAAAAGTTTTTTAGCACAATATTTGGCAATTGAATCTACATACCTGTTACCTCGGGTGATGTAGTCATCCCCTTTTTGTGAGCTGCACATTTCACAACAGCGATCTTATCAGGCTACTGAAACGCATCTATCAACATTCTCACAAACTCTGCATTCCGTATTGGCGATCCTGCAGAAGTCATGTAACCTCTTTGGGACCACAGTTGTCCGTAATCATGAACAACTCCAAAACCATACTGACTATCAGTCATTATGGTAACCTTGATCTCTTTTCCCAGTTCACATGCTCAAATCAAAGCAATCAATTCCGCTATTTGAGCAGAACAAATTCCTTTCAAACAAGATGCTTCCAATACATCTGCCACTGTACAGACAGTGTATGCTGCACTCAAAACACCCTCATCTGTTCTCAGACACGAACCATCAACAAACATCACATAGTCAGATTCAGGCAATGGCTCATCTCTGATGGCTGGTCTTGGTTTGGTACAGTATTCAAGAACATCTAGGCATTTGTGATCAACCTAATTTCTCCCTTCGGTTTCCATTGTATCAGGCAATAATGTAGAAGGGTTCATATTTACGCATCTAGAGATTGTTACATTTTCTGCTCCCAGAATCGCCTTTTCATATTTTGTCATCCTATTGTTGGTCAGGTACTGTGTTTTCATCCTAGTGAGGAGAATCTCCACAGAATGAGGTACATACACCCTCATAGGAAATCCCATCACTATTCCTTCAGTTTGTTCTAGACTGACGCTTGCAGCTGCTACTGCTTTCAGACAACCTGGCAATGCCTTTGCAACAGGGTCCAAAACCGCTGAGAAATACGCAATAGGCTTTCTCAGTTTTCCATGTCTCTGAATCAGTACTGACAATGCACATCCTTCTCGTTCACTGCAATACAATTCATACTCTTTTTCATAGTCAGGCATCCCTAAACCCGGTGCTTCACATAATCTCGTTTTCAGTTGTTCAAATGCTTCTATTTCAGTTTTAGTTAGAACTATAGGGTCTCTGATATCTGCTCTGGTTAATCTCTGCAATGGCTTGGCAATCAGTGATAATCCACTAATCCACTGTCTACAGTAACCCACCATTCCCAGAAACATCCTCACTTGTCTTTTGGTTTTTGGTGGCTGTATTCCTTGTATCATTTTAATCCTTTCTGCAGTGATTTGTCTGATTCCTTTGGCAATCTTATGACCTAAGTATTGCACTTCCTTCTGACAAAATTGTAATTTTGACGGAGACACTTTAGGTCCCTCTTCTGCCAAATGATTTAGTAATGCAATGGTATCAGTTACACATGCATCTTTTGTCTTCGATGCCACTAGGAGATCATCGATATATTGAACCAATACAGACTCTCCAGGCATGCTCAAACTTTCTAATGATTTCTTTAGCAACTGATTAAAGATAGATGGACTTTCAGTATACCCTTGAGGAATTCGGCACCATGCCAAAATACAGTCTCCGAATCTAAACGCAAATATTAGCTGGCTTTCTGGGTGCAATGGAACTGTAAAGAACGCATTACACAAATCGATTACAGTGTACCATTCTGCATCATGAGGAATTTCATATAAAATCACTGCTGGATTTGGTACAATCGGACAACATGGGACAACTATTTTATTTACCTTCCTAAGGTCTTGTACAATCCTAAATGTTCCGTTTGGCTTTTTCGATCCCATTATCGGTGAATTGCAAGGACTACTCTCTATTTCTCTCAATATTCCTTGCTCAATCATTTTGTTTATTACTGGAATTATTCCTTCAATTATTTCTGCCATCTCGATCTTCAGATTGATCTTCAGAATTAGGTACTTCAAGAATTTCTCCTTCTCCTTCAGATGCAGAGCTAGTATCTGATACTTCCAGATATCGACGTTCCTGTCGATCTTCAGTTTCTGGACCTCTCTCTGGTTCACATTCAGAGTCAGAATCAGTTGTGCTTTCACCTTCTTCGTTTAGATTTTCCGGTTCTGGCACACGGTTTGTATGGCTTGCATGCACCCATCTTTTTACTCCGGCACATTTAACTGCAGTGGTGCTAACCAATATAACCTGTCTTGGTTTCTGCCAACGAGGTACCAAGCAGTTTCTTCTCCGGTGTACTTTTATGCGAACCCAGTCTCCAGGAACTAGATCATGAGATGGACTTTTCTCTTTCGCGTTTGATTCAGTTCCCACCTGATGGAACACAGAAGTCACCACATCAGACACGTTATACTGGGGAATGTTCGGGTAACTCACGCCTTCTTTTATAGAGACTTTTACAGGATCTACATCTTTCATCAACCCAATATCTTCTCCTGCGAAATCCCACACCTTTTCTGTCACTACCTTTTTCAATTCATCCGGTATCTTTTCTCGATCAAACACAGGAAACAATTAATTTTGTTCTGCCTCAATCATAAGCATGGTCATTTTGTACAGATTATCTTCATCTGGGGTTTGCAATTCTATGCCATCCGGTGAACAGTTATATGGCACAGTTCATTTTACACAAAATGTCTCGTCCTAACAGATTTACGGGGCTGCTATCACACACCACAAATCGGTGCATGTATTTGAAATTTTCAATTTCCACTTCAACTGGTTGTGTTAAAGATGTTTTAATCTGTCTATTAGCTACACCTACAACTTGGATGTGGTCTCCTGAGAGAGGAAGATTTTGGACTTCCACTGACCTAACAGTAGAACGGGTAGCACCAGTGTCCACCAGGAAAGTTATTTCTACATCATTCACTTTTCCGTTTACAAATGGACCAGACTGACCTACCTCAAGAGTGGCTCCGAGCACACACTCTTCTCCCTCTCTCAGGCACCGTCAGAAACTTTCATCCGACTCACTTCCACCCTCTTCCTGCAACCAATACTGGGAACTCACATTCACTCTAGGTGATCTGTTTACCTGCTCGACTCCGCTGAATCCTGTCTCGGCACTGTATCTCTGTTTATTTATTTATTGCATTTATAAAGCGCCTGAATCGCCCCAAATGGGGCATCTCCGCGCTGAGGACAAATGATACAGCATACAGGGGGAGAGGAAGTTAGAAGAGATGAGTATTAAGCTTCTTTCTAAATATCAAGTAGTTGTCGTTCAGGCGAAGATCCAAAGGTAATTGGTTCCATAGAGAAGGGGCTATGTAAGAAAAGGATTTTCCTCCTGATCTAGCTAGTTTAACTCGAGGCACTACAAGTAGGCCTTTACCCTCAGAATGAAGTGTCCGAGTAGGAGTATATTTGATGAGTTTTTCCGACAAATAAATAGGGGCCAACTGATTAAGGCCTTTAAACACAAGGCAACACACTTTAAACTGAATTCTCTTCTGGATCGGAAGCCAATGTAGATTATGCAATAGAGGAAGAGAGGGAGTAAGCCTAGGGGCACTGGTCATCAGGCATGCTGCAGTATTTTGCACTACCTGTAAACTTTGCAAGTCAGAGTCCCTAGCCGAAATCAGCAAACCGTTACCATAATCCAGGCGGGTAAGAACCAAGGCATGGATTAGTGTTTTGCGGGTACCGATTGGAAGAAAGTGAAAGATCTTACGGAGCAGGCTCAGGGCATAGAAACAAGATTTTTTAGTGTTAGCTATGTGATCTTCTAGATTAAGGTCATTATGTATTAAGACCCCGAGATTTTTAACAACTGTCTTTGGAGTGGGAGCGATGCCCAATTCTTTTGGCCACCAACTAGGAGACCACCCAGTAACAGCCTCCTGTTGATTAACACTGTGTGGAAGTGGCGGTTGTGGCACCTGACTTTGCTGATTAACTATCTGCTGCTGTTGTGGTTGTTGTTGAATTACCTCAGACTGCACCTGTGGATTCAATGATGTATTTTGGGGATTAACTCTTGGTGGATACATACATTCTTTCTTCCAGTAACCTATCCTGCCGCAATTATGACAAGGGAACTTTTTCTTAAGCTCTTCTATATTTCCTACTAATTTTGTTTTTGTGAAATTTTGTTTCAATTTCCCTTGATTTGTATCAGCGTTTTTATTTTCCAATTGTGCTACTTGGTGTTCTGCTACTTTCACTTGTGCCCACATAGCTTTTTCTTTTATTTTTTTTTGTTTGGCATCAATTTCTTCACTACAATATTTGGCTTTTCTCAAAACATCATCCACAGATCCTGACTGCCATCCTATCATATTATGCCTGATCATGTCTCCGATTTCTGGCCTTAATCCATATACGAATCGATATATAAAATGACTCATGTCTTTTTCACTGAACTCTTCATATCCACTGTATTGTTTAAATACCAACAACAATTTTTCATAAAATGAATGTACAGACTCTTTAGATTCCTGTGTAGTTCTGTCTATTTTAACCCAATCTGTTTCTTTTGGCGGAATTTTATTTCTTAAAAACACTATCACTTGCTCTTATTTTCTCATTACTTTAGGTGACGGGGCACCTGTTACTTTGTCTCGAGGATACTCTTCCCTTGGCCAATTTACAGATATTTTACATTCAGTCCACAAGTCTGCTGGCACTACTATGTCAAATAATCTATCCAAATCAACCCATAACACTTTTGAAACTTTTGCAAATCAATCTACCTATCGATACCATTCTACTGGCTTTTTTCTCAATCTGGCGAAATCATTTGTAAATGATAATATATCCTGTCTACTCCATGGAACATGCACATATCCTCCGCAAGGTATTTTTCTCATAGGGAACTCACTCGCGACTGTCTCCTTTTCTCTAGCAGGGAATGCTAACGTGGATTTATCACTAGTCTCTCCTTTCTTCTTTTCCCATTTCACTCTCCATTTATTCACATCTACCCATCTCCATAACGATACAATTAATTCTTTTATTTGGGTTAACCTTCCGGCAGTATTCCTGTTTTCAATATCTTTTTCTGAAAAATCTGCTCTATAGGATTTCTGCAATGTTTTATTCTTTGCAAATTCTACTTCAAATTCATTTGCCAGTCCTTCCAATTGGTCATGTACAGATTTCGCTTTCCATGTTATGCTTTCACACATGAACATGAGTTCATCATCTTGATACGTTTTTAATCTATCTGTTTCAATTGTTCCAATAATTAATTCTTCCATATCGATTTTTAATCTCGCTACATCCAATACTTTGGATTCATGCTCTTTTAATTTCACAGTTTTAATCCAATCACTTAATTCCTGGTCTGATGGTCCTACAGGGGTTTGTGTTAAATCTATTTTCTCTATACTCTTTTCAGGTGTAGCAGAGTCAGTTTCTGCTCCAGTTGCATATTTATACGGTAAACTCTGATTGAAAGTCAATTCAGGCGGATTTACATTATTTGTTCGTCTAATTTCTGACAAATTTTGATAAATATTTTCTTTTACCTTTTGCAAGCTCTATTGTAAAGGGATTGTCAAACTTGGTTCTTTTATTCTTTGGTTTTCAAACACTGGAATCACAGGTCCTATCGTTACTGGAACTGTTACTGCTTCCATATTTTTCGTAAGTTTTTGTATCTTCTTTGTCAATGCATTTGTAGATCGTATATATTCAGCAGTACTGACTTGTTCTTCAACTCGTTTTTCTACCCTATTTACGCACCCTATTTACGCTTTCTCGTTCGTTAATTTGCTTGGGGGTACCCGTAAGTCTTGTTTCTGTCATTGAAGTACTCGGATTATATCTCACTTCTACTCTTTCTGGTACATCTCTAAAATTAGAAAATTGTCTTGGGGTTTCATGAATCCTTTCATCTACGGGTGGAGCATTAGGTGTAGTCCATAAAGAACCTGGTTGCTACGGTGGCGGTCTCCTATTTAATATGTCTTCTAGTACAGCATCCTCTGATTCATTTTCACCATAACCTTCGTTCCCTGTTTCTACATTTTTCTTCTTTTCTGTACATTTCCGCCCTCTGTATTCTTCCACCAATCTGACTGGATACATGCCATCACACATGTCAGCATTTCTCCATCTGCGCATTCTACTCTCATGTGTCTCTCCCCATAGATTACGAAATCTACCTCTTGGTCTGATATGTCCTTTCAATCTTTCGCTCTCTAATTCATGCATCTCATCTTCCCATTCAACTAAAGCCTCAAACTGAGTTGGTCTAGGTCTTGGGTCAAGATTCATCATCTTTTCTCTCAAATTTCTCAAAACTGCCACATCAAAAGATCCTCGTTCTGGAAAAGCTAACACACCATCATTTCTGGTATACCTTACCCAATTCTCGAGCCAAACACACAAATGGCATCCATATTTTGACAACATATAGGAAGCAGGCGTTTTCGGCAGAGGAAGTAATTTTCCCTCTCTTGTGACTATCGCCTTGTCCTTTACAAACCCATTTTCCAATTTCTTAAACATGTAGGTTTCTTCTTTTCTTCTTTGTAATAGTAATCAATTTTTCTGTGAATTCCTTGTCTTTCAAAAGATCGCGTACTTCCTTATTGCTGTTCCGTAACACCAACCTATCACAGCGCGGTTTACACTAGCGTACCAATTCGAACAAGATACGTCTCTTTAGCTCTTAACCAATAGTTTTGCTGCTTTTCGTGATGCACCAATCAGCTCTTACTCTGTCTTGGGCACAAGGACCAATCCCAGCGCGGCACTTTTGACGTGACCAGCGCTCCGGCTTCTGCAGCGCCGACTGACCCCCCCTTTACAAGGTTTATTGAGAAGCCGCATTTACAAGATATTCAACTAAATCGGTTAGCAACTTAAACAAAACAACTCCATTTGCCTGTTTCGCTAAATAAAGTGATAGAAAATTTCAACCATACAAGTATTCTGTATTTCCAGTAAACAGCGCTTACCTCTTCTCTACCACAGAATTTTACACTCGCCAATAAAGTAGCACCACTTCCTCTACTTTACCCTTCTCTCAAGCTCGGGTTAAGCTCTATTACTCTCCTAGCAATAAGTTTTAAATCAAGATACGTAATGATCCCTGTACTTGAAAGTTAAGATTTTATAGACTGTTCTCGCTATGCATTTATCCTTTCACATATAGTGTCCCTAAACAGTGATATACGACGATACCACCGCAGCATATGACAATACTACTTTTTTTAAACAGACTATGCGATGTGCAACTTTATTGCCACACTTCTTCTGCCTGCAGACAGAGTGACCAGCTTCACGCAATACTCGGAAGCCTTTTTAAGAATACATATAACATGATACAAACTCAACAGATGTTAGTCATAAATCTGTACATCAAAACCCTTATATAACACTTTATACATAATCCTAGCTACTTCTATAGCAACCAATGCTCTGCTACCAAGCTAATTACTGATGCAGCGGTACTCCAGAAATAATTTCTAAAACCAGAACACCTTTCCCTGAAGTACAAAATCATACATATACTCGACAGTGGGGCCCATGACACCACGAGTCACTCACAAAATACTTCCATCCTACTTCATGGATCGGTGAAATTCAAAGGGGAACCGCTATATCATAGTGGAGTGTCTAAACTAAAACTGGATATTTACACTATTTACACCTGCAGTTTAAATGTATATACCATGGTTTTCATTAACAAAACATTTATTTAGACACGCCGCCACTAAGGTTGATGGATCTGCTAGTAAAAAATTAGGCATAGGAAAACTCAAGACCAGCTCAATTCTCCATTTATCTAATTTTTATAAGAACCAAATTTAGCATGTCTAAAAGTTTATTCACTTTTTTTGTTTTTTTATTCAAACGACAATTAAAGAAATAAGAATTTATTTCGGACAATTAATCTCATTTATTTCAGAAATTCCGAAATAGACATTTTATTTTAATTTAGAAACGCAAGTATTAGCAAAAGACAGATAGTTCCCAAATTAATTTTCTCCTATTTGCCTAACTTCCCTGACTAATAACCTAACCTAAGGTTCAAATCTCATTCAAAAGAAATAGAAAATCAGTCAAAGTCTTACAAAGTCTTACATCCCAGGAAAATCAGCATTCCAACAGCATCTCCAGAGGAAATCGAAAAGAAGATATTTCTTCAGTTATACCTTTTTCACTCGCTTTATCTATCTAAAAAAGTAACTTTCAGCTTAAATTCAAGTTCTGATTGGACAATTTGGGGTGGATGAGCATCATCTCGTCATTATAATATTATTTTTCCTTCCGTCCGCTATTGGGTCTAGTCCTGTTCTCTATTTGCAACTTCACATATTCTCTCACGTTCTGAACCATTGTGCTCATCATCTTGGCAGCCATCTAAACTTCCAGGCCACGTTGTCCTTGAACTGCATCTACTCCAGGCACAAGCAGCTCGCATTCCAACTCGGACTTGGGCATGCTCAGTTCATTTTCAATACGCAGTTCGACAAGTCAGCCATCTTTTCACTAGGTCTCACAGGCCAGAATGGGAACTATCATAGAAACAAACAAAAATGAACGTTAATTTAAGAATTTTAGCCCTTCTGTTTACCCTCCCCTTTCTAAGGTTTTCCCTATTAGTAGTTACCTAGCGAAATAGCCACATTTAAGCATAATATACTCACTTATCCTCGTGTTTTGCCACAAAGTACATAAACAAAAGCACATTTATGCCGCATTCCATTATCTCAAAGCCGCTTATTAGTTTAGGACATGACAGAATCACAAAATTAAATAATTATGATTGCAACATAAGCATAATTAGTTTCCCACGTATGTCTGTGTAGGTGCAACTTTTATTCTAAGTTGGTTAGTTTCACACGTCATTCAATTAGTTCAAATTATGATTATGGAAGTGTGACTTTACAAGGGGTACACAACATTTTGTTTCTCCACTTTGCTTATCACCATCAGAAAGGAAGGAATGTATCATTCTTCCTGTTCCAGTCACAAACAGAAGGCTCTGTCAGGTGCTGGGGAGGCTACTCAGGAAGAAAGTAAAAGACACAGTTGACCCAAGACTTCAAGCAAGGCAGCAGTAGAGGTGGTGACCCACAAGGAGAATATGGGCTGAGATAATGCAGCACAGACAGCCTTTGTATATCGCCTTGAGCCAGAGAAAAGTAGAGTCCAAGCATTCCTATATTTATCAGTGTGTGAGACAATTATGTGCATGCAAATCAAAGATGACAGGTGAAAACATACTGGGAGGCCACAGGTGTATGTTGTATACATAAGGGGTTGCTGGAATAACCCCTAACCATGATCAAATAAGAAGTCCACAGCTGCGTACCCCATACAGTTCACATTAGATTTATGCTTACTACTGGAGACATATTGTGACAGTATATTGACTGGGTCACCAAACGTCAGTGGGCCTGAGTAGGCCCTTGCAATGGAGAGACATTGATTCCTCTGATGTACTTCCAGCAAGTCTAGTAAAAGTTAAAGCATCTCAGAGAGTCAGGCTGGGCATGATGCCCTGCTGGAATAACAGTCAATGGGTACAAACATGAATTAGATCGCTGGTGTCTATCTCTATCCATTGTCTGTAGCATAGTCACAGACCACTAGCACAGAGGTGAGGCCTTAAGAAAACAATATCTTCACAATTTTAAAGAACAGGTAAAGGAAATTAGTCTCATATTAAAATAGACCTCATCTTAGGGAAGGCCAAAGTTGGTAGAAGAGCATCTCCTACTGTTCTCGTGATCGGAAAGTGCATAATAACTAGGAAGTGCTTAGTACTGATCCAGCGGCGTACTAACAACAACAGATACTCTACTGCCATATATTCACCTGGGCCGCTAAACACACACTGTTAGAAATGGGATCTCTGGTTGGCTAAGGCTTGCGCCAAAGCCAGGCAGAGACTACCACTCTAATCAGGGCAAGGGAGTTACACGCCAAAGATAACCCCTTGGTAGCTTGGCACGAGCAGTCAGGCTTATCCCAGTGGCAATGTGTAAAGCGATGGCGCAACACACACAGCAACAACATACTAGGCGCACAACAAAAGGAACTCCACACAATGTTATATCAAAAATAGACTTTGTGTTATCATAAAACACATTAGAATAGTAATCACACAATATACACTGTGCCAACTGGCACTGGGCAATATTTACCGGGGATTATATACACACGACAGGGCCAATTGGACCACTGTCAGAACCATCACTTAGTAAAGATAGTAAATGTAGACATATAATAAACATAGAATACAACGAGTAATTACTGGCAAACACTATACTCAGCATCATCCTGTAACGCAAATCATGTTATGCACAGTATCACATTAGGCATGAAATATATTCTGCGCCAACCTCATAAGCCTAAACATATTAGACCATAACCTCCTACGCATAACTCACATTAGGAAATAATCTCACTAGCATAAACCACAGTAGAGAAAAACTCCGGCATAAACACAGTATGCAAAACCTTATAATCATAAAACCATATTTAGAGGCATAAATCAGGGTGCGTACATCATACTATATAAATCACATTTTGTAGAACCCCATAAATCACCTTAGGACTTGGCACCCTACAAACCTAACAGTCCCCCTGGCCAACTGGCCTTCTCAAAGGGGCTCAAATGCCCAGGGCCGTTTTAGGTGTTTTGCCACCCTAGGCGAGTATTGAAAAATGTAGCCCCCTCCCTTTTACTACCATCACTCTCTCCCCCTTTCATCCAGGCTTTTCAGTATCAAAGTAAATATTTAAACAGCATATTTTGGGGTGAAGATGGCCTGGGAGCTCGGGACTGGAGCTCTGTGAGGACTGACGCTGCTAGGGGACAGGGGCTCTAAGAACGAGAGTTGAAGGTGCTGAGGCTGCTAGTGGATGAGAGGTCTGAGGGACCGGAAGCTCTGGGACAGGAGCTAAGAATGCAGAGGGTTCCGGGGAAGGCCCAGGCTGCCAGGGGGTAGGGAGTTCTGATACGACTGGAGCTGCTAGAGTGTGGGACCTTTAACGGCCGGGACAGGAGCTGTACAGACAAAAAGGGTTTCAAGAAGACCAGGACTGCTTGAGGACGGGAACTAAGAGGACGGGCTGCTAGGAGACATAGGCTCTGGGAGGACTGCGGGGCGCACCAGCTAGAGGAAGGGGTCAGTGAGATGGCTGGTGGTAGCTCCGAGAGACTCCCCGGGGCACTGGATGGTCCAAAGGGCAGAAGGCTGCTTGAGGCAGCGAGCTTCAAGAAGGCCAGAGCCACTAGGCGATGGGAGGTCTGATAACACAGGCTGGGTGTTAACCCCTTCCACGCTCATGACAAGCTGGGCTCGTCATGGCGTAGCCTCCTCGCACGCTGATGACGAGCCCAGCTCGTCACGTAAAGTGCGGTTTAAAAAAACTCAGCACAGGAGCAGAATTGCGCTAGCGCGCATGCGGTTAAGGAGAGTCTCCGAATGTACAGTGTTTCTGAACTCTCAGTGTGGCCTAAGCCCTGTTACGGTTTTGAGAGTGCTTGTTCTCCAAGGAACCTGTCCCTACCTTCAAGGACCTACTGCCGAGATAATGGACAGAATGCTGAATAAATTAAAACATTCACCCCAGTCAAGAGATCTGGGTTAAATTTGACGTTCCTTGGCTCACCGTGCCACCCCAGTTTAGACCCTGCCATATGCAAATCTGTCTTGCCCCTGTTCGGGACAGTCCAGCCCGAACTGCCAGTCCAACCCAAACTGCCAGGCCAGGTCCTGCCTGGACCAGAAACATGAACCCTGGGACCGGTTTCGGGGTTTCACATCTCATCAACCAGGCTAGCTGGCTTCCTCCCTCCTCCTCGGCCCACAGACTGGGCCCAGATCACACAGAGCGCACTCCACGCGACGGGCACTGTGCTTTTTGACAACCCTACCCTATCTGAAACAACAACAGTAGGAAGCACACCCTGTCTCTGTCTGAAACATACATATGGCTCCTACATAAAAGGTTACAGTTAAAGTTCACTGACTCGAAAGGATTGGTGGCATTTTACAGATGATAAAGAATGTAATTACATTGCATCATGTATTAATGTTGGAGGTAACTTTGGTTTTAATGTAGTAGGATACCTGTAGAGAACTGGAATTCTATTACTAAAGAGAGTTAAAGAACGAAGGGCACAATATTCCTTCTGTAAGAATGTGCAAAGGTTTTCTGCTTCGTAATGTGACAAAGGTAAACAAACATTCTTGTCTGGAGTGTTGATAAAACATGTCATTTTAAGCATGTTTTGTGGTATCTGATAACTAAGGATGTATGTATGGCTGGTAGTTCTGCTGAGGGCACTGTGGGTGTCTGTGTGTGTGGAATAGGTGGGCAGTAGGAAAACAAAAAGAAACAGGTAAATAAGTAAGAGGCGAACTGATGGGGTAACAGTTAGGGACACCCACGAAAGGTAAGGAGTAGATATGAAACCCAGAGCACAGGCCAAGGAGGTCATAGGCACAGATGGCCGTGGTGGGCTGTGGTGAGGGGGCGGGAGGTGTGAACGAGCACCCCTTCTGTAGCATATATTCATGGCAAATGCAACTAGAGGGCGAAAAATTTTATTCGATGAGAGATAGGATCAGACTATTAAAATCCGACCACTAACTTTGGAGAAAATAGGACGACGACACAAAAATAATGACCAGGGGTTCCTTGTTTAGTTCTGGCTTGTCGACACAGCTGTCTCTACAACCATTTATAGCCATTCTTTAAATTACCCATGCAGTAAGCTTCAGTCAGAGAAGTCTTTCTCTCAACTCATGCTATTGGCTGTATCCTTTCCACTTCTATGTCATGTTTGAGTGGCAATGCATAAGGGACTATTTCACATCTCTGAATCATATCATATTAAATTAATTTTCTCCTAATGCATTGTATAAGAAAAGCAATCGTTTTTTCTTAGTTTTGCACTACTATAGGCATTTTAAAAATACATCAGTCATGTTTCAAAATGCAAGCTACACCCATTGGCTTTGCCAATGCTTGCTTTATTAAGTAGGGTGGGGACTATCTGTGTCTCAAGGTAAGGCTTCGGTGGAGTGGATGATAGTGTGAAACTCTGCATTGCTGCTATGTAGTGTTCACATCTCAGGAGGATCAGAGATTCTAGGGAAACGAGGGAGGCTGACAAAGGTTGTGTGAGTCAAAGGGGGAGAACTGAAGACTCGGCAGAAGAGAAGAAAAGATGCTAACGAGGGGGGTAGTAATGGTGAAGGATTTGAACTTTTTTTTTGTGAAAAATATTTTTATTGCGAAACCATAGAAGGCACAGGTTCTCATGGCTTTTCAGGCCAATCAAAGGCAAGATCATCTATATGCAATTTTCAGGACAATACACAGACATACAGGCCCACATCCCGGAGGCTGGGCGGCGTAGAATTAGAGCATGTGTCAAGGACATTTAGCCGTGCATTAAAGATACGTATATATCATTGTATTCGCTGATTTTTACAAAATTCTCCTTTTCCCATGTCCTTCATGTAATCTCACTCCTATCCCTCTGGATAGGCACTTTTTCTATTATTTATAATAAAACACTGTTTTAACATAGAACAAGAAACAAACCCCCCGTGCGTGGCATCATTAATAAGGTACTTAAAGAATCAGGCTATCCATGTGAGGCCCAAGAAGGTGCAGCCATTATATCTAGGAGAAGACCTTTAGGGATCACAGCAAATCACAGTTATACATAACAAGGAATATTAGTGTGCGTCTAGTGGGGCACTACACCGGACCCGGGCCCTCCAACCCGACTCCCTCCCCGTCACTCCTTGGCTCAGACTCGTCAGGGGTGAACAATTCAGCGCTGGTGCCATCTGAATCATCATCCGTCAGCCCCTCCATACACATCAACCTCCAGGCAAGCAGGTCATCCTGTAATTTCCCATCCCAGCGAAGGATTTGAACTTTAAAAAAAAGTCAGAATAATCCTTGACGGATTATGTGAATTAGACTCTGGATCATTGTGGGGTGGGGAGGTGGGTGTGGGGGCCTGGGGGCACTGAGAGAATGATGGGAGGTTAGGATAAGTGCACAAAGAGGATCTCAGTTAATAAGTGAGATCTATCTTGCTGGCTCGAGAGCTGCTGTGAGGCTCAGAAGAATAAACCAGCAGGCGGAAGATGTCTGTGGTGCCGGGTTATCTCGACTTGCGAAGGAGTGAGTGGACTGATGATTAGATGGCATTAGTGCCCTCAGAGGCGAAGAGTGAGTGGAGTGAAGAGTGAAGCGGTGGAGAGGGAGCAGGTGGATGGGGGGGTTGGCACAGTTATGAGATGGTTGCCTAGATTAAGCATCCGCTGCAAATATTACATCAATATCACGACAATGACAGTTTGCAGCCTACTGTGTGCTTGAACTGCATGTTAGGACTTAGGAATGCAGGAAAAGGCAGCCAGTCTCTCTGGCTTTTATTAAATGTCAGCTGGTCCAATACGGCAGATTTGAATACCCCTTTGGCCAATGAACATCACCCCCTCCTCCTGCGCCCAGTCTCCATGCACAGACCCTTTCAGGCACCAATATTTTATAGCTGTTGGACAGCAGCGCACGCAGGCCGAAGCGCTGTGTCGGCCTTGTACTGGCTGTAAGAGAGGCCTGGGCAGCGCCACCCCTTCTGGGAACAGCTTGGCCCCTCTGGGCCCTGGAAAGAAGCATGCGGTGACAGGCTGCTCCGCCCCCCCTTCCCTGACCCAGGGCCCATCTCTTCCTCCAGGTGATAAATCACTGACTGTCTCATAGGAGCAGTGTGGGGGCGTCTCACCCGTGAACCCCATGCACTGGGATCTGCTGCTGTGTCTCATTCTGGCATGAACATCACTGGCCCCCAATTAAGTCCCTCATTTGAGCCATTCAAAGAAGGCGCTGCTTTGTTTTACACTCTCTTGGACGAAGATCACACAAGCAGTCACGTCGGAAATCAGAAATGTCTCTGTGACCTCAGAGCCTCTGGAGTCAACGGCCAACCTCATGTTTTTTGCCGCCCTCCCCCTTTTGCCGCCCTAGGCAGCCGCCTAGGCTTGCCTAATGGTAGAAATGGCCCTGCAAATGCCCTATGTCCAAACGTCAGGGCTACTGCCAAGACAGCCGAATCCATGTGCGCAATCGCGCAGACCTAAACGTTGCAGCTGTCACTAAGTGCTGTACAGCTGTGAAAGTACAGGGGCAGAGGAGTGTATCTCACTCCTATCTCATTCACAAAAATGGCCCCAAAGAAAGGCCTAAACGTTGCAGCTGACGCTAATTGCCGTGCAGCTGTGGAACTCAAGTGTGGGCATGGGCACACACTGTGCCCTTCAAACCAATGTGCCCCATCGTTGCAGCTGCCCGCCATGGTGCGGCGCAGTTGGGAATAACACCAATACAGGGCCCTGGCACATCTGTGCCTCTTCAATGGAACTACCCCACCGTTGCAGCTGCCCTCTGCAAGCTGGGCAGCTGAGATAAACAAAGCGATGAGGCTCTAGCACCTCTGTGCCCTCAGGGCCCCACTGGGGCCTTTATACAAATGTGCCCAAATGGAGGAGCCACGCAGGCTCTCTAAATAAAACCACCCCAGCGGTGCAGCTGCCCTCTGAAAGCGGGGCAGCTGGGGTCAAGGCAAAAACGGGCCCTGGCACAACTGTGCCCTTGGGGCCCTACTGGGCTATTAAATTAAATTAGCCCCCCATCGTTAGAGCGACCCGCAACGGCGGGTCTGCTCAGCAACTAAACAAAAAGGGATAGCATCAAGCCCTCTCTTACCGGGCTCTCTGTGCGTGTCCTCTGGCGGCAGCTCAGCAGGATGCAGGGCTCTCTCTCTGCTCTGAGAGCCCTGCCGACCAGCAACAGTACTTCCCCTACACGTGGGGCTTCCATTTTCACCATGGGAGCCCAGTCTGGCATCGCGCCCCTGCCCACAACCAGGCAAGGCTGGCTGGCTTCCGGGTCACACTGGCAGCGGCCCGGCAACTTCTCTTTGATTTCTAGGCTGTGGCGGTGATTCCACTGCAGAGATGCGGGGTGGGCTCCCGCTCAATCAATAAAGCATGAAGCTGGGTGGGCACCCGCTAAAAAGGCAACCAAGCGGGATGGGCACCCACAAATATAAAAATAAGCGGGGGTGGGCTCCCGCTTGATCACGGAGCACGGGGAAACCCTACCCGTGGATCCCGTCTAAAGGAAGTACAGCTCAGCGCTGCAAAGCCCATGTATTCCTCCTACTGACAGTTTAAGGAAATAAAGAACTCTCCAGGGCTAGGAGCCACAGCTCCTCAGCAAAAGTCCATGGGAGATCCAGGGGGGCAAGGCTGGGCCCAAGGAGGCAAGCCCTCATGGCGGTTCCTCCTGGGCCCTAGTCAATCTATCAATCAATCATAGCATTTGTAAAGCGCAATACCTACCGGTGAGGGTCGCAAGGCATTGGGGGGTGGGGAATGCTGCTACTGCTCGAAGAGCCAGGTCTTGAGGAGTCTTCTGAAGGTCAGCAGGGGGTTCCAGGTCCTGGTGGTGAGGTGGGAGAACGATCTGCTGTCGGAGGTCGCTCTTTGGATGCGGAGGACTGTGGTGAGGGAGAGGTCGGCAGAGCAGAGCTGGCGGGTGGGGGTGTAAAAGCTGAGTTATCTGTTGAGGTACGCTGGTCTGGTGTGAAGTGCCTTGTGTGCGTGGGTGAGGAGCTTGAAGGTTATCCTCTTGTTGACGGGGAGCCAGTGCAGGTCTCTCAGGTGGGGTGTGATGTGGCTGCGGCGGGGGATGTCGAGGATCAGGCGTGCACCGGCGTTCTGGATGCGTTGAAGCCGCTTCTGGAGTTTGGCCCAGGCTCCTGCGTAGAGGGCGTTTCCGTAGTCCATCCTGCTGCTGACGAGGGCCGGGGAGACCGTTCTTCTCGTTTCGATGGGGATCCACTTGTAGATCTTGCGGAGCATGCAGAGGCTGTTGAAGCAGGAGGAAGAGACAGCGTTGACCTGCTTAGTCATGGAGAGGGTGGAGACGAGGATGACCCATAGGTTGCATGCGTGGTCGGTGGGAGTTGGAGCTGTTCCCAGTGCGGCTGGCCACCAGGAGTCGTCCCAGGCCGAAGGGGTGGATCCGAGGATGAGGACCTCCGTCTTGTCCGAGTTCAGTTTCAGTCGACTGATCCTCATCCATTCGGCGACGGCCTTCATTCCTTCATGGAGGTTGGTTTTGGCGCTGTGGGGGTCCTTAGTGAGGGAGAGGATCAGCTGGGTGTCATCGGTGTAAGAGATAATGTTGAGGTCGTGTAGTCGGGCTACGCAGGCGAGCGGAGCCATGTAGATGTTAAACAGAGTTGGGCTGAGGGATGAGCCCTAGGGTACGCCGCAGATGATCTCGCTGGCTTCTGAGCAGAAGGGGGAGGCGGATGCTCTGTGTTCTGCCGGAGAGGAAGGAGGTGGTCCAGTCCAGGTCCTTCTCTTGGATCCCGGCGTCGTGGAGGAGTATGCGTAGTGTGCAGTGACAGACCGTGTCGAAGGCGGCTGACAGGTCCAGGAGGTTGAGGGCCGCAGTTTCTCCATTGTCTAGCAGGGTCCTGATGTCATCGGTGGCTGTGATGAGGGCAGTTTCGGTGCTGTGGTTGCTGCGGAACCTGGACTGGGACAGGTCCCGGATGCTGTTCTCCTCGAGGTAGCGGGTCAGTTGTTTGTTGACTGTCTTCTCGATGACCTTCGCCGGGAACGGGAGCAGGGAGATGGGCCGGAAGTTCTTGAGGTCCTTGGGGTCCGCCTTAGGTTTCTTGAGTAAGGCGTTGATGCCCCAGCAGCAGCCCGCCCCCAAGTTAGGAACAGCACAGCATCAGGGAAGAGAACCTTTTCATGGGGTCACAGCCCCTCTATTTATACCCAGAATTCCTTTGTCTCAAGTGCAGGGCATAGGGGAACCAGATGCAAGTGGTTCAGGGGGGAATTGGAGCACTTTGTTTTGCAAGCTCCTCTTCCCCTTTGTCAGGTGGGGGCTAGGTGATCAGACACACCACAGGGGGCGGAGCCAGCATTCACTAGGGCAGGCACCATCCTATTCAGAGTCAGGGGATTACCCCTCGCACTACTCTCAGCCCAGATGTCCTATTCAGCCCAGCGCTGACTCATCCTGCCCCTCTTGGAGCCACACACACCTCCCAGCTCCTGGCACTCACAAATCAGACATGCAATTCACATCAGGCACACAGAAATGCCAAATTCTTACAGTGGCATTTCTAAAATAACCACAATAAATCTGTGCACACCATTGCGCAGTATTTATTCACACAATTTCATACATACCAGACTTGACCACACTGCTCCTCTCATTACAGGAATTACCACTGACACACACTGATCAGGGAATCCTCAATGCATTCCTATGGGAGTGCAGGCCAACCTTACATATGTAACACAGAGAGTGCACACATTTTACACTGGACCACAGTGCTAAAGTGCCCAGAGGCCTAAAGCCACTAACACTACACAGAGAAAAAGGCTGGGAGAAATGCAGAAAAGTTTAGGGGTGAACCTGCAAAAAAAGACAAAGCCCAACACACACACAGTCAGTTGAGTAAACTGCTGGAGTCAAAGTTTATAATTTTTCCCACAGTTTCAAGATGAGTTATTTAATACCCCTAACTAACCTTTCACTGATCAAAATGTTTTTTCCTCTGGTCGATGGACCATTAGTTGAACTAGTCAGATTAGCTGACGGTGAAAATGACATAAGCGAACTTTTCTATTTCAATGTAAATAACCACAGACTCGGGAAAGTTTTAAATCTTTATCTAAATTTCAAATGCATGTGAACCATCTCAAATATACAGTGCAGTCACCATCATTCTGTCACAACGAGTACAGATTGACTAACCTTGGAATCCAGTACAGCAGGAGTGATGCAGAAGCTAGATTCACTCCTCCCTAGATACGGTACCACAAGCGAGTATAAGACTAACACTCGCCTATGAGGACCCCACCCAGGGAAGGGGAAAAAATGGATAAATAAAACATAAAGGAGTGGCAGCCAGAAACCATCTACAGGACTCGACAACAGGAGAACGCCAAACGTTGGGTCTGTACGTAGGTACCTGCATAGAGACACAAGAGCAGGAAAGTTACACTTTGTACTATGGTACCCCACCACTTCTATGTATGTAGTGGGAGGACATACACTTACATAATAAGGCTTCCACACTCGTACTGAGAAAAGAAGGCAAAATAGGAAAAATAAAGTAAAAGAAAAGAAAACAGGGATCTGCCCAAGAACCCTAAATCCAGAGAGAAACATGAAGCTTCTCAAGTAATCCACAGGAATGTCGATAGAGCAGCAGCTCAAAGAATAAGGCAAATGTTCCTTCTAGACATCTGTTTGTCCATGACTTCAAAAATATAAAGGATTACTTAATCCGAGCCTCTCAACGGCTCTCCGGAAAACAAAAACATTCGGCAGAGTTCAAATGCCAAAAAACACCTCAAAATGCCAAGTCTTGAAAGAAAACATGAAGAGTTACAAAACACTCTTCCCACGCTAGCAATCCGCTAGGCTACAGGTCTGATGAACAAGGTAAGGGAGAATATGGTATTAGAGCTGATCGCTGGCCGCAAACTCTAAGTACCGTTGTCTTTGCTCCCAGCGCAGCGTTCTCACCACTGTCAGCGCGGCCCTCAGCGCGGCTCCTGCGCGAGTGTCTCACCGGCTCTCAGCGCGGCTCCTCAGCGGCTCTCAGCCCACAGTTCGGAGCTCCACACAGCTGCTCCACTGCGTACGACAGAAGGAAACGCCCAAAGGGAACGGCCCGGACTAGAAGCTCTCCGGCTGCCGTTCACGAAGACTCAAAACACGCCTATGCTCACAAATACTCCTAAAAGACAGATCTCGAAGGTACGGCTATCCACAGGTGACAAGCACTGCGGAAGGCATTCAGGAGGCTAATGTAGAAAACGGAAAGGGAGAAAAGAGTAAAGAGCGAAAACGGACTAGAACCAAGCATTCTGGGACTTGTAGTCACCTTATACGTGCCTGAAACGTGACAGAACCCCCTCTCAATGACCGACGTCTCGGCGGTCCACCAGGCTTCAAAGGGAATCTAGAGTGGAAACGCCTCAGCAACCCAGGACAATGCAAGTTACTAAGAGATTCCCAGGAGCGCTCCTCAGGGCCATACCCCTTCCAATCAATCAGATATTGCAAAGCCCCTCTCACCCTTCTGGAGTCCAGCACTGCCTTTACTTAGTACTCAACCTCCCCTTCTACTTCTAAGGGTTGGGGTCTTGCTACGACTCTCGTCCCTTGAATGTATGGTTTCAGCAAAGACACATGGAATACGGGATGAATGTGCCAGGAGGAAGGAAGCTTCAGTTTCATGGCTACTGGATTAATCACAGCCAGAATGGGATAAGGACCCACAAACGTGGGTTGCAATCTAGTGTTACCCTTCAACTTCAAATGCTTGGTACTCAACCACACCTTATCTCCCACTGAATAGAGTGGCTCAGGAGTTCTCTTTCTGTCGGCCTGTGTTTTGTCGCGGTTTCTGGCTGACTCCAGATGCTCTTTGGCATCCTGTAAAACAGACTGAAGATGAGCATGATGTTGTTGTATGGTGGGATGAGAGGAGGGGCATAGCTGGTCAAATGGCAAAGAGTTGGGGTGATACCCAGTAAGACAAAAGAAAGGCGAGCACCCTAACGAAGAATGAGTCATGTTATTGTAGGCAAACTCTGCCATCCACAACAACGTTCTCCATTCCTCCTCATGTTGAAGTGTAAAGCATCTCAAATACTGCTCTAGCGTCTGATTTAGTCTTTCTGTTTTACCATCCGTCTGCGGATGATAGCTCGTTGATAACCTAGCATCGATTTTCATCACCTCACACAGGGCCTTCCAGAATTTTGAAGTAAACTGAGTTCCTCTATCCGTTATAAGAACAGAAGGAATTCCATACAACCGTACCACATTCTGTAAAAAGACTATAGCTAGTTCTCCTGATGTGGGTAACTTGGGTAGTGCAATAAAATGACCCATTTTGGTGAGATGGTCTACCACCACCAGAATGGTGTTGTTGCCGAAACTGAGAGGCATTTCCACAATGAAGTCCATTGATACTGTATGCCATGGACAGGGAGGTATTGGTATGGGACGTAGCAGTCCAGTACTTCTTTGATGCTGTGCTTTGGCTTGAATACATATGGGACACTTGGCAACGTATTCTTTAATGTCTTTACGCATCATTTCCCACCAAAAGTACCTGGAGGTAGTCTGTAAAGTTTTGAGCATCCCTGGATATCCACTCAAAGATGAATCATAGGTCCATTGAAGTACTAAGCTCTGTACAGCATGTTCTGGAAGGTACAACTGTTTATTTCTGAAGAGGAGTTTGCCTTTCTTCTGTCTCTGCATCGGTTCTTTAGCAAACCAGGATTGCACGTCTACGTGGTTGCTTTTTTCCTCAACTTGTTTCAAGAAATCCGCAGGACCGGCAATCACTGATACGGACTGATTAAATGACGCCTTGTGTAGAAGAAAGGGGGGATCCTCCATCCCTGAAGATTGTCCTTTTAATACCGATTCTGGTCTTGATAAGGCATCTGCCTTGCCATTTTGGGGGCCAGGACGGTACTTAATTACAAAGTCAAAATCCGAGAAGAATAACGGCCATCACAACTGTCGAGGTGTTAATGCCTTTGCACTCTTTAAGAAGAGGAGGTTTCGATGATCGGTAAAGATTTCAACGGTGTGTCTCGCCCCCAAAAGATGATGTCTCCATTCTTCACAGGCTCGTTTAATGGCCAACAACTCCTTGTCGGTTATGCTGTAATTAACCTCACTGGAGGACAGTTTTCTGGAGAAGTAGGCTACCGGGTGTAGTTGGCCTGTATCCGGATTCCTTTGCGATAAAATACCTCCAATAGCAAAATGAGAGGCATCAGTCTCTAACACGAATAGCTGACTGGCATCTGGGTGGCGTAAGATGGGTGCAGTAATGAAACGGGTTTTCATTGTTTGAAAAGCCTGCTCCACAGCATCCGTCCACCTGAAAGTAGCTCCTTTCTTCAAAAGAAATGTTAAGGGCTGGATGATCTTCGAAAATCCTTGTATGAATCGGCAATAAAAGTTTGCAAAACCTATGAAGCTCTGCAATGCCTTTACACTAGCCGGCGATTCCCATTGTGTAATGGCTTGGATCTTCTTGTGGTCCATTCGTAACCCATTCGGACCGATGATGTATCCAAGAAATTCCACTTCAGTGGTATGGAAGAGACATTTCTCCAACTTGGCGTATAATTCGTGCCTTTGTAGTCGTTCCAATACTTCCATCACATGCTTAACGTAGTCTTCTTGCGTGGCAGAGTAGATGAGAATGTCATCTATATAGACTATGTATGACACATCCAGTAAGCCCCTTAACACCTCATCCATAAAAAATTGAAATGCTGCACAACTTGAATGGTAGAAGGGCCTTGCCCTCCCTGAGTGATGGGGGACTGAGTTTGCATCGGAGGTGGCAATGTGGCTTCTCTAATATAATGGGCTCCCCTAGAACCAGCGGAACTAGATCGCGCTATTCCCGCTACTTCATGTCGAAGAGTACCCATTTCCTTCCTCATTTCATGATTTTCCCCTCTAACTGCATCTACTTCTACCCGTAAAGCGTTAAGGGCTTCTAACATAGATGACAGTATAGTTTCGGTCTCCATCGCTCAGGCCGTAGTAGAACGTGGGCTTGTCACTCTGTCACAACGAGTACAGATTGACTAACCTTGGAATCCGGTACAGCAGGAGCGATGCAGAAGCTAGATTCACTCCTCCCTAGATACGGTACCACAAGCGAGTATAAGACTAACACTCGCCTATGAGGACCCCACCCAGGGAAGGGGAAAAAATGGATAAATAAAACATAAAGGAGTGGCAGCCAGAAACCATCTACAGGACTCGACAACAGGAGAACGCCAAAAGTTGGGTCTGTACGTAGGTACCTGCACAGAGACACAAGAACAGGAAAGTTACACTTTGTACTATGGTACCCCACCACTTCTATGTATGTAGTGGGAGGACATACACTTACATAATAAGGCTTCCACACTCGTACTGAGAAAAGAAGGCAAAATAGGAAAAATAAAGTAAAAGAAAAGAAAACAGGGATCTGCCCAAGAACCCTAAATCCAGAGAGAAACAGGAAGCTTCTCAAGTAATCCACAGGAATGTCGATAGAGCAGCAGCTCAAAGAATAAGGCAAATGTTCCTTCTAGACATCAAATGCCAAAAAACACCTCAAAATGCCAAGTCTTGAAAGAAAACATGAAGAGTTACAAAACACTCTTCCCACGCTAGCAATCCGCTAGGCTACAGGTCTGATGAACAAGGTAAGGGAGAATATGGTATTAGAGCTGATCGCTGGCCGCAAACTCTAAGTACCGTTGTCTTTGCTCCCAGCGCAGCGTTCTCACCACTGTCAGCGCGGCCCTCAGCGCGGCTCCTGCGCGAGTGTCTCACCGGCTCTCAGCCCACAGTTCGGAGCTCCACACAGCTGCTCCACTGCGTCCGACTGAAGGAAACGCCCAAAGGAACGGCCCGGACTAGAAGCTCTCCGGCTGTCGTTCACGAAGACTCTAAACACGCCTATGCTCACAAATACTCCTGAAAGACAGATCTCGAAGGTACGGCTATCCACAGGTGACAAGCACCGCGGAAGGCACTCAGGAGGCTAATGTCGAAAACGGAAAGGGAGAAAAGAGTAAAGAGCGAAAACGGACTAGAACCAAGCATTCTGGGACCTGTAGTCACCTTATACGTGCCTGAAACGTGACACATTCTTAGGAGAGAAAATTCAATTAACTAATCATCAAAACACATACTTTGGACTCATGCAATGATCAATGCTCAGAAAGGGAGATGACAGAGAGAAAAGAACATCTGCAAATAGCATGAAAATATATTTACCAAGAATGGTGTGAAGACCAACCCCCTGGCCAAAGGGCTTGTAAGGGTCCCCCAGGATAGATCAGGCGACAAAGACTTCAGGCCAGGAATCAGGACAGGATAGATGGCCTCTCTAAATACCGACGACTGCGTCACACCCCTCTCTGACACTCTCTTCCTCCTCAAGATTCTTCTGTGATCTTCTGATCTAACCCAATTAAATTAGGATAGAAAGTTCTGCATTTGGCTCTTCATCAGCATCTCACAGCATCTCTCCCAGCAACAGCCTCTCCCTCACCAAGCTTTCAGCAGCCTCTGTTCTGACTAACTAAAACTATCTCAATTATACCTTTCGTTCTACATGTTTCACCCATTATTGTTTCATTATCATAAAAATACTATATCTGATTGGTCAGGCAAGGGGGGAAGATTATCACACCATGCTTACATGTCATCTAAATCAGTTTAACCATTGTTCACAAACCCATCCCCTTAATTTTTATTCATAAGTTTTATTTCACCCCCGCTTTCACATTTATTTGCAACAAAATTGTATCCAGTCTGAATACATGTCCACATTCGTTGAACATTTCACCATCCATTCCCAGGCTAGGACACTTTGCGACCTTGGCTTTCGTTTAACCTCCGAGTCATCATTCCAGGTTAACTTTCAGTAGTCATGCGCAGTCGTCACATGACTCAGCTTACTTCGGTTATACATGAGAGGCCCAAATACGCACTAGTGATAAAGTCAGAAATACAGATGTTACTTTCATAAATAAATGGTTTCATGGTATACCACCCCCCTCTACTCTATCCCAGTTTATTTATTAGACTTATCCCCACATTAGCATTAGTAAAAAAACACTCGATTTAGTTTAAACAAGCAGATGCCATGCACGCGAGTCTTCTAGAATCCATTTTAGTGTCTCCTGTTCATGCGCAAGAATTTCCCTCCAAGCGATCCAACACTGCACAGAATCAACACATTCTAGGGGCTCAATCTTGGACCTCGTTATTTCTAAAGCAGGCATGCTTTCTATCACTACCCCAATTCATGTAGATTGGTCTGACCACCTCCTCATCCCATTCTCTCTTCAACTATCACACTCTATAACTCTTGGCCAACCCAAGAGGGCTATCTCCTGGTTCCGTGATGCAAAAAATATTGTTGTTGGTCCCCTCTGTGAATCTGCTTTGTTATCACTTCCAAGGCTTGACCCGAACCTAGATGTTGACGAACTCACCTCCCAATGCCTCACAGTTCTTGCAGCCAAAATCAATAACGTCGCTCCACTCAAAAGCAAAAGGATAAGGCCCACTCCCTCAGCACCTTGGTTCAACAAATCCCTCTATGAAGAAAGGAAGTAGCTAAGATTACTGGAGAAACAATGAAGGCAAGTGCCCTCCACCGATAACTTGGCCACACTTCGCTCAGCAAGATCCAAGTACCACAAGCACATCTTCCTTGGGAAAGCGGAGCACTTCAAAACCCTCCTTGACTCAGCCAAAAATAGACCAAAAAAACTATTCGATCTCATCAAGATTCCTAACTACTCTTCCCCAACCTCCAAGTTGGAGGATTCTGCAAAGAGAGCAGCAGATTTCGCTATTTTCTTCGATGAAAAAGTGAAGAAAATTGTGGATCAGGTCGCTCATCCTACCCCTCCAGAGGAGTGCAAATCCTTAGCCATTTGGCAGAACTTTGACCCCATATCTGAAGATACCCTTCTCAAGTGCATCGGCGAAACAAAGCCCTCCAACCATTATCTTGACCCCATCCCCAGTGCCATTGCCATTGACTTCTATACCCTTTCCCTTTCCTATTGGACCACTCTGGTTAACCTCTCCCTTTATCAAGGCTCCCTTCCTGTCTCCTTCAAAACTGGGCAGGTCACCACTCTGCTTAAAAAACCAACTGCTGATGCGACTGACCTCAACAATTTCCGCCCCATCACTAACTTACCCTTTCTTGCAAAGATCACAGAAAGATGTGCAGCGAAACAACTCTCTCAAGGACAATGATCTTCTTGACAATTTCCAGTCTGGCTTCATTCAAAACTGCAGCACTGAAACAGCCCTACTGCAAGTGATTGATGACGCGCTGAGGATACTCGACTCGGGGGGGGGGGTCCTTCCTTCTAATTCTCCTTGACCTTTCTGCAGCCTTTGACACTGTCAATCACAACACCCTCCTCAACATTCTTCAACAGAGAATGGGCATGGAGGGCACTGTGCTTAAATGGTTTGCTTCCTTCCTCTCTGATAGATCCCAAATGATCATCTCCTGTGGCTGTAGGTCAAGGTGTTCCTCAAGGCTCTATACTTGCACCCACATTGTTCAATCTCTATTTAGAACCACTGGGAAATCTCCTAAGTAAATCCGGGATCCACTATCATCTCTATGCTGACGACACTCAAATCTACCTCAAGGTTGCCTCCACTCACGATCTCTCTATCCTAAGCTCTACTCCATTCAAAACTGGATGTCAACTCATCAACTGATTCTGAATCCCTCCAAAACTGAATTCCTCCTCTTCTCCTCCACACTCTCTCCTCCCCCGGTGCAATCATGGATGGATCAGATGAATCTACTTAACAATAAACCCATCATTGTTGACAGCGCAAAATCCCTTGGTGTCATACTCGACAAAAAACTCAATCTAATCTCCCACATCAATTCCATTGCAAAGTCAGCTCGATACCAACTGCGCCTTCTTTGGGGAATCCGTCGCTTCTTCCCGGAGCAGGACCTTATAACCCTGGTGCAATCGCTGGTCCTCTCCAGACTAGACTACTGCAATTCTCTTCTTACTGGCCTCCCCAAATCCCCCTTGTCCCCCCTTAAATCTGTTTTCCATTCAGCAGCTCGTTTCATTTATGGGGCCAAAAGAAGCAACCACATCACACCGATGTTATCCACCCTCCGCTGGCTTCCCATCGAGGCTAGAGCTATCTACAAGACTGCTTGTATCACCCACAACGCCTTGCACTCCTCCTCTCCTCGCTACCTGGTAAATAAACTGAAACTCTCTGGAGGCTCTAGACCATCACGTAATCCGGAAAATCTACTGCTTGAACCTCCCACTTTCAAGAAGGAAAGAACGATGGCCCAATCCTTTTCAGGCAACGCGGTGAGAATCTGGAACTCCTTTCCGCCTCAGCTCCGGACCACCACCTCCTTCCAGGCCTTTAAAAGGGACCTCAAAGTTCTCCTCCTCCAAAGACACCTCCAAAAGTAATTCACGTCCTCTCTATTATCTGAAGGAAGACCTCCCATTACTGAAAATTCTACTCTCCATGACTATGAAAGTGCCTTCCCAGTGTGTTCTTGTGGTTGGAGTGTTTGCCATTTATTGCAGTATTATCCTTGTACATGTGTTTGGTACTCTTTTGTAACATGCACACACCACTTTTCCCTTGTAACACACGGTTTGCTACCTCTCACATTTTGTTTGCCTTTGATACTTGCACAAGTGCCACCATTGCCTACGTAACGATTGTTCTTGTGCCTGAGTGTCTAGCATATATTGCAGTATTATACCTCTAATTGTACTTGTTTTCTCTTGTAACCTGCACACTTGTCACTTTTTCCTCCTGTGCACTTTTTGCTACCTCATGTCTTTTGTTTGCTCACAATTGTCACTTTACCTTATGTAACTTAACGTCTGCTTTTGAAATCTGTTCACGTGTAATGTTCTCCTCATGTATTAGTTCTGTTCCTATTGTGAAGCGCTCTGACGCTTTCGGGTAAAGTCCGGGCTATATAAAAATGCATAAATAAATAAATAAACATGCCTACCCGTCCCTCTACCTTCTGCTTTACCCGGGCTCTCAGCCCGTTGGGTGCTTGCCACCTGCCTGACTGTCCCTACTCACTGATTTCCCCAGGTCTCAGCCCCATTGTGTACGGGCCTACTGCGCGCCTGTACTGTGAAGATGCCCGCGGTGCGGTAATTACCGAGCACCGCAGGGACCGTAATAAAGACTCGACGCTGTAATTACTTTCCCAGCATGGTCTTTATTTTATATTCACGCATGGAGTCATGCGCCAGCGCTCCTTCGTCACCTCCGGGCGTGGGTAGACTGAAACGCTAAAGAAAATAAGCGTATATCCTGAGCTAAAAACTCATCAATGTTAGAGTCCAAGTATTAAATCCAAAGATTCACAGTGTCCATTCTTAGGTAAATCCAGTCTTCACCAAGAAAGCATACAATAGCCGCTGCCAACACGTGTTTCGTCTTGGTCTGGTGACCAAATGACTTCGTCAGGGCATATGACACGGGTAATGCGCAATTAAATTCTAAGAGGTGTTCCTTACTCCATATATAGCATCCACTCATATGTTATTTCCAAGGTATTCCCCGATATCCAAAATATTCTCCAAAGGTATCAGTAAAGAATGAAATCCATAACTTCAATCCTTTCAGGTTTGTGGAAAGAGTATAGGACTAAACCATATCATAGTCCCGAAAAGTATTTGTGGTTCACTCGTGTCCTCCGAGTACAGAGCAGTGTCCACGAACTGTTCAATGCAGGCGGCGTGCAGTAACCCGCCGCCTGCATTGAACAAGAATTGATAATAAATGAAGATAAAACGAAGACACTGTGAATCTTTAGATTTAATACTTGGACTCTAACATTGATGAGTTTTTAGCTCAGGATATACACTTATTTTCTTAAGATTACATTTGTGACTTGTTTCCTTGTCACATTGTTTGGTTCTAGGTGGGTGACCAGGACCTTATCCTTGGAGCTAATCAGATTTTGTATCTCATTACTAACTTTTCCTCCCAGCGCAATTAACTCTTATTCACCTGTTGTTCTGTTCTATTAGACTGAAACGCTACCCCGCCGGAGGATATTACATTCCTTCTAACCTTTATTAAACAATAAACAAAACATCAACATGTAGATCTATTACCAGTTTAGGGTGTGCCATCGGTCCTCAGTTCCTACCCAGACACAGGACACAGTCCGCTGCGAAACCTTGGTCCATCACACCATGAATCCCGCCAAACGAGAAGATGGAGCCGGATTGCTGCTCAGGCCATAGCTGGAATATTCTCCCCATGATGATGCTAGGGAGGGGGCACTTCCTGTGAGACTCCACCCTCTGGGGATCTCACCAGGGAGTCGGACAGTCCTCTGTGTGGAGTTCCAAGTGGTGATGATGTTTCTTGGTCAGATCTGTCCGGATCATCAATGGGGATAGTCCCTTGGCCATCCTCCATCGCTTCAGCCACTCTCTGGTGACTTGGACCAGCTTCCATATGATCCGGTATTAAAGAGTTGAGAGTTCCAGCATGGACCTTTTTAAAGAATGATATATTCCGAGTGAGTTCTTCGGTTCCTCTCCGGGCTGCTACCATCATGCCGGTTCGGCGGATCACTGTCCACGGACGCCTTTCAAACGGGAGACGGAACTTGCTCCTGGGGTGTCTGTCTCTGACATAGACTATGTCCTTTTCTTGAATGGTCAACGCCCTCACTCTTCAGTTGCAGCTAGCTCAGTTGTTGGTACTAGTCCGTTTGGCTAGGGTCCTCGCAGTGTCAATCTGAGGAGGGGCCCAGTTTGGGTGATGGGGATAGTGTCACGCACCACTCGACCCATGCTTGCTGGTCCCGGTGCTCTCTCAGTCATGAGATGAGGCATCAATCTGTATTCTCTCAGGAAGCTATAGACGGCTCTTTCAAGGGGTGCTTCTTCAGCATGCGCAATACGAATGACCTTATTGAGAGTGCGCATGAATCTCTACTTCCCCGTTCGCTTGGGGCCAGCCTGGTGTCACCTTCCGATGTTGAATGCCCCAGGACTTGAGATAATCAGCAAACTCTTGCCCCTGAAAGGGCGGGCCATTATCCGTCTTCACCACCTCAAAGATCCCCTGAGTTGCAATGATCTTTTCTACTTTTGTAATTACCTCCACAGCTGTTTCAACTCCAACAATTTCTATCTCAGGGTACTTTGTGAAATCATCGATGACCTTCTGGCATAGCGCCCATCTGGCAGATGCCCAAAGTTAATACGGACGCACTCCCACGGTCGTCGGGTGTGGTCTTCTGTGATGACGAGGTGAGGATGATCCAGTTGGCATGACACCTGACACCATTGGCACGTTCTAACAGTCTGCTCGATCATCGAGTCCATCCCTGGGAACCACACCTTCGCTCTTAGACGGCCCTTTGTCTTCATCACACCCTGGTGCCCTCTGTGTGCGAGGTCCACCGCTTGTTGAGCAATGCTTGACGGGATTACCAGTCGCGGACCTCTGAGCAAGCAGCCACTGCCATGTGCGTATGCAATCGGGCCCATTCATCATTGCGTTGTAGCTGCGTGAGCACTGCTCCTAGTCCATATGGACTGGTATCAACGGCGACATTGGTCGGCCGGGCAGGATCAAAATACGATAGCCTAGTTTCAGCCGAAAGGGCTGCTATAGTGTCTTTGAAAGCTGGTTCTTGGTCGGGCCCCACTGCCGTGTGGTGGTGGATTTCGTCAGCTCCCTGAGTGGCTTTGTGATGTTGGATAAGTCTTAGATGAAACGCCCACAGAAGTTTACCATCCCTAGGAAACTCCGTACTTCCGAGATGTTGGAGGGTGCAGGGGCTTCCTGAACGTCTCGCACCTTGTCAGGTTCTGGGGCCACTCCTTTGTCTGAGAACGTGTAGCCGAAGAAACTAATTTTATTTGTCAAGAATTGGCACTTTTCTTTGTGCAGAGTGAGTCCGGACTGTTTGATCCTTGGAGAACACTGCAAAGCCTTCAGTGGTGGTCTTCCATTGAGGAGGCGTACACCAATAGGTCTTCACTTACGTTCAAGACTCCACAGAGTCTGCTGAGAACTTCTCTGATGGTGTTCTGAAATACCTCAGCGGCACTCAAAATCCCGAAGTTGAGACGCCTGTATCTCCTGAGGCCGATGTGCGTAGAGAATGTAGTGATGTACCAAGAGTCAGGATGTAGGGGCAGTTGGTGGTATCCTAACTGTAGGTCCATTTTTGAGAACCACAGTGCACCGTTCAGTTCCCCCAGGATGTCATCGATGGTCGGTGTTGAGTGGCGTTCCCTTTTCACCGTTGCGTTTGGGAGCCGCATGTCGACACAGATGCAGACCTGACCTGGCTGTTTTGGCTTTCTCGCCACTATGATCGGGGACACCCACAGAGTAGGCCCCTCTCACCCTCTCTATTATCCCTTTCTTCTCCAGTGCTTCCAGCTCTTCCTCGACCTTTTGTCACAGGTGGAATGAGATGCACCTGTGCCTCAGTGCTACCGGTTGGACTGACGGGTGAATATGGAGAGATACTTCTTTCCCTTTCAGGCATCCAATGCCCTTGAAGGCATCATTAAAATCTTCCATGATGGCCGCCAGTTCTTCTTCTTGCACTACCAGAGCGAATGATATCAGATTCAGTCCTCGGCTGTAATACCCTCTGGCGTGGCCGCTGAGGCCGTAATAAAGACTCAATGCTGTAATTACTTTCCCAGCGTGGTCCCAACTTCCGGAGCCGGGCCACGCCTCTTTATTTTATATTCACGCATGGCGTCATGCACCAGCGCGCCTTTGTCACCTCTGGGTGTGGGTAGACTGAAACGCTACCCCGCCGGAGGATATTACATGTACCTCCTTCTCATTGCTTTCCCTGTGCTCTCAATCCCTTTGCATGTGTGAATCCTGCCTGCCTTTCTGTTATGAATGATTCACTGCTTTAGGCAGGCTCTCAGGCCTGTTGTGTGCGTGCCTGCTGCCTACATTTGTGTTATGAATGATTCACTGCTGTCCCCGGCCGCTAAGCCAAGTTGTGTGCGTGCCTGCTGCATGCCTGCCCCTCCTTCCCACTGCTTTCGCTGGGCTCCCCGCCCCGTCGTATGCATGCCTGCCTTTCTGTTATGAATGATTCACTGCTTTCCGCAGTCACCGAGCCCTGTTGTGTTTGTGTCTGATGCCTGCCTGTCCCTCCTTCTTGCCACCTTCCCCAGGCTCCTAGCCCGTCGTGTGTGCGTACCTGCTTCCTGCCTGTCCCTCCTTCTCTCTGCTTTCTCCAGGCACTAAGCCCTGTCTTGTGGGTGCCAGCTGCTTTCCTGTCTTTCCTTTTCACTGCTTTCCCTGGGCTCTCAGCCCTGTGGTGTGTGGGTATGACTGCTGCTTGCCTGAAGCCGAGTTCAACAAGCATTTGCACTGCAATAGGTCGCGCATTTACGCGAGTTTGAGCTATTGACATTGCAAATAACAATGCCTTTTATTTTTGTTTTCAATACATAAATAAAAGGCAGTGTCATTTACAATGCCAATAGCTTAAACTTGCGTAAATGCAAGACCTATTGCATTGCAAATGCTTGTTTGGTTCTGTCTTTGATTTGGATTAAGGACCATACAGTTGTGCATAATACAGTTTTATCTTTCCCAACTTCATTATATCCATCATTTTGGATTAGTGGCTCTTGCCAGTTCATAATTGTCAGTGTAGTAGAACAAATAAAGTAAGTGTAATTGCTGATACATATTTTGCTGGTTTTGGAGCTCCTCAAAGGAACATAAAACCGTAGTTCTGAAAGACGTACAGATTATTTTCCCACAAAATAGTGCACATGCCTTTTCGCTAACTGACTCTCTGTAAGGAATCATGTTCCCCGGTGTACAGGTACTTTTTGCACATAGGAAGTAACAATGGAAAATCCATTTCAAGAGAATGGGAAGCATACACCACCAGGCCAGCAAATCACTTGCACGTATAGTTCAGGGCTTAAATAGACATTTGTTTGTTTCTGCTCTTATTTGGATAGTAGATCCATGTGTTTGTGCATCATAATTCCTGATACAGGCTAATTCCTCAGTGCTGGAATTAACTTCTGGCTTCAGAGCAGTAAATGGATACTGCACTAAGCCCAACTTTTCTGCATGCTGATGAAGCCTCAACCTTCAAAAAAGGCAAAGGTGGACAGATAGAATAGACTTCAGAACCAATTGTAAGCATAACGTTGCAGCTACACTTGGATTCTTGTTTGGAAACATCCCAATCCAAATGCATCTTGCTGCAGCTCATGCTTAGTTTTCTGGTGATGAAGCATCCCATAATATTTGCAGTATCTTAGCATCATGATTACAAGAAACATCTTTAGATATTCAAAGTGATAGTGGATGCACTCCAGCTGCGGCCCAACTGTCCGCCGCTTTTGACACGGTGGACCACTCCATCCTCCTCAACCGTGTCAGGGCGGCGGGCATAGAGGGCTTGGCCTTCTCGTGGCTCGAGTCCTTCCTAGCCGGGAGAGCTCAAGCGGTCCATTTGGCTGGCTTCGCCGCGGCCTCCCCCAAGGTAGAGTGCGGGGTCCCCCAGGGATCGTCACTTTCCCCTCTTTTGTTTAATTTATACATTTATCCCCTCATTTTTATGTTACAGCAGCTGGAGGTCACGGTGTTTAACTACGCCGATGACCTCCAGCTAATCTTTAACCTTTCCCATTCACCTTCATCCGCCCAGAATGTCCAGACAGTCATGACGTTCATTCAGGACTGGATGAACTGCAACCACCTCAAACTCAACCCGGACAAGACCGAGTTGGTCTTGACCGGAGGTGGTTGCAGTCCGTGGTCCTCCTCCTTCTGGCCCCCGTCCCTTGGTGTCCCTCCACTCCCTGTACCTAAAGTTAAAACTCTTGGGATTTTCTTAAACCCACAACTCTCTGTCCATTCACAAGTTGGTTCAGTGGTTTCCTCTTGTTTTTTTTCCCTTAGAATAATTAGGAAAGTTTCTCGTTTCTTTTCCCCCTCTGCTTTAAAAATTATTGTGCTGGCCATGGTACTATCCCGCATTGATTATGGCAACATAATCTATAATGGGGCCCCTGCCTATGCGATCCACCGCCTGCAGCTGGTACAGAACCAGGCCGCTCGCCTGATTCATGGCCTACCTAAATACCATCGGGCCACTCCATTGCTCAAAGCACTACACTGGCTGCCGGTGAAAGAGCGCGCCCTTTTCAAACTTGGCTGCCTCACTTTCCAGGCTAGGTCGGGCACCGCCCCCGAGTTCATATGCTCTGCTATCAAGCCTTATCTTCCAGGCAGAGAGCTTCGCTCCTCTCACATGGCCCTTCTAGCCACTTCTCGGTTCAAAAAACAGAGGGCGGGTGGAGCAAAGTTCGCTGTCCTTGCTCCAGCTTTCTGGAACTCCCTTCCTGTTGCCCTCCGAACATCTCTCTCTTACCTACAGTTCCGGAAGGACCTCAAAACCTTCCTATTTGCGCAAGCTTACACTGCCTAAACCTCTCCCAGCTGCTGTCGTCCACTGCATTACACATAGCGCCATGAAACCGCTGGGTAAAAGTGCGCTGAATAAATGTTTTTAAATTCAAATTAAAATTCAAATTGATAGGACTTTAAGCTCCTCTATCCAAGCTGGTACCTGTGATATAATAATGAGCAAAGAGCATACAATCATTGTTATGTGAGCAGGTCACCCACAGGCGCACCTGAGAGAGTTTTCCCAAACTGGCTCCATTATGCCCAGAGATGCATGCCTCGAGCTACATTGGCAAAATTAAAATTGTATTTTATGAAGTATACTGAAGTTTACTTTGCTGGATGAGGTCATCAGTAATGCCATATGAGATGTCACAAGTGATGTCACTGATCTTGTCATGAGTAATGTAATATGTGAGATCATAAACAGTGCATTGCGGGGGCGTAAGTCATAGTTAGCTTAGGTAACTATCACTGCTGAATTTCTATGGTTTTGTGTGAGTAAAATCTGAGCCTAATTATAACAAAAGTCACTGAAACCTGTTTTTTTCAGCAGATTTTTAAGTTTTTTTTAAATGTATGTCCTACCTATAACGTCCCTGTGACTTGTTTTTTTCAATGGATTTTAATTTTTTTTACACTATTTCCTTACTATAACGTCCCTGTAACCTTTGTTTTTAGTGAATTTCAGAATTTTAAAAATGTATGTATTGTACTACAATTAGAATCCATAAGTACAATTTACTAATATAAATTTTCACAAGTTTCTAAATACATTTCAATAACACATTTATTATTACACAATTTAAAAAAACAATTAACAAATGAACATCTAACTTTTTTTAAAGTGTCAAAAACCTTTATTAAAGGCATGCACTTTTGAACACGGCATGATGCCTACAACCTCTTACAGGCCGGCAGCGTAAGAATCAAACCAAGGAAAGCATTGTTGTCAGCATAGAAATACACAGCAAGCCGCCTACAACCACTCTGGGCCGGCCGCGTCAATTTAAGCAGTTTTTTTTTTCTTATTTTATATATTCTTTTTTCCTTTGAAATATCGTTATTGCGGTTTTTGCAGACCACTGCATAGGATAAGACAGTATTATTTTACAGATAACTTCCGAGCAGTAGGTCTCTCAATCCGCATACAGCAACTGGTAGTCTGAGTTGAGTTGCAGTGGTGACTTACATTAAACCAGCAAGTAATGCAACCATTGGCTGTCTCAACCACACAAACAGTGTAACTAAACCCACCCCCCACCCTCCCAGCACCCGCCCCCCAACTGGCCCTCCCAGTCAAAGGATCCTCTAACACTATTTCAAACATGGGTGACCTCCCGTTCCTCCTCCCGCCTGGGGGATGCGGTCCTCCCGTGGCTAACTGAAGAGGATATCATCTGAGTAGAATCCGGGGCGCTCCTCCCAATCTCCTGGATCATTAACCCCCATGCCTGTAATACCTCCGGGAGTTTGGCATCCCTCCTTGTGCTTCGTATGTGTCCCACCTCTGCCAATGCCCATTCCCTAAGGTCTGCTTTCCAGCTTCCTACCAATCGCCCAGCCTATGTCGCTATCTGCTTTCGGGCTATAACAAGTCCCAACATCAGGAATGTTCGGCTACTTTTGCGTTTCAGGTCCCGAGGGATCAATCCCAGGAGATATGTACGCAGCTCCAGGGTCACCCTCCATCCCGTTATTCTTTTCAGGTCTTCTATGATGGTTGTCCAGTATGACTATATAATGGGGCATGCCCAAACCATATGTGGGAAATCTGCTGGGTCGTACTGGCACCTGGGGCATCGTGGATTTCTCATGCTATCTATGACATGGAGGCGCTTACGTGAGAGGTAGGTCATATGGACCATATTATACTGTATCAATTTGAATCGATGGGGGCGTGGCTTGGATGCCGAGGAGGTAGGCTGCGTGAGCCCGGAGCTCCGCGCCCGATCCCGAATATCATCCTGATTACCCACGCGAATTCCGGTAAAACTTGGAAAATCCGTGATTTAAAGTCGTCACGGAGGCAGCGGCGTTCAGAGTGGACGACCTGGAGCTGTTCCTCGTCCTGAAAATCGACCTCGAATAAATACATCGGGTGTGATGCCGTCGATCTTAGATGGCGTCCTGAGGCCTGGACAATTGTCGCAGTCGGCGGAGGTGGTTTGAGGTCTGACTCTCCTGCTGATCCAGTACTGGCGGTGGTTACTTGACCGGAGGGCCTCCCCTAACCTTATCGGCAGGCTTAGGAGGCCTTTCTTCACTCTGGTGGCGAGTTGTGGGGACTCTCGACTGCAAGTTAATTCTCTGAGGAGGCCTCAAAATGGCGGCGGCTCTGTGACGACAACCCCGACTCTCCGCGCATAGACTGGCACCTCGAGACCCCGCTGTGGCAGAGGACTCCCGGGAACTGATCCCACGGGTGCGATCAGAGCGGCGTCCAGTGCTCTACAGGTGTCCTAGATCCCTGATCCTATCGCCCGAGGGGCTATCCGGTGGCGAGGTCCTGCAGTGCGGAGACAGCGAGGAGAACAAAAGGGGTCCGGGGAGCCAGTGCCTGCCGCAGCCAGGATGGTGAAACCGAAAGGGAAGGGGGACGGAGCGGCTGAATCGGAGACGATGGATGGAGCGGATCGAGACCAATCTGCTCTCCAGCGCATGCAAGACCGTATACTAGAGGCCATCACGACCACGAAAGACGCCCTGCAACAGGACATTGCCCAGGTGGCGACGGGCTTAGGTCTCCTGAAAGCGGACCATGACAAGCTTAAAGACAGAGTCAAGAATATGGAGATTTCTATTCAGGAATTGGCCCCGGACCACGCAGCGGTGAAAGCCCAGATGGCGGATGCTTTGGACAGGCTGAAGGTGTTGGAGAGGAGGGCCGAGGATGCGGAAAATAGGAGTAGGCGCAACAATGTTCGCCTCGTGGGCCTTCCGCAAAAAATTGAGGGAGACGACATGGTGGGCTACCTCGATAATTGGCTACGCACTGAGGTGGCGCCAGAGGGACTACCTCCTTTCTTTTCCCTGGAACGGGCCCACAGGGTTCCAGCCCGGCCTCCGGCCCCGGGCCTGCCGCTTCGCCCGGTGGTGATCAAGCTACTTCACTACAGAGATCGAGACTGGCTACTACAGAGGGTGAGGGAAGCAGGACCCTTTCAAGTTGACAACAACAGAGTCACCCTGTTCCCGGACTACACTTTTGAGACTCAAAGACTTAGGGCCAATTTCCTGTCTCTCAAGCGTGAGCTCCGCGGGAAGGGCATAAAATACTCCCTTCTCTTTCCAGCGAAGTTGAGAGTCGTGGTGGACGACAAGTCGCTTTTCTTCACTACCTCGGCGGACGCTTGGGCCTGGTGGGACACGTACAAGGCTGGTACGGACGGAGCTAGGGCTGGAGCGGAGGAGGCTAGAGAGAAACAGCCGATCAGGAAGTCGCAACGTATTCGCAAGAATCGTCGGAGAACTGGGAAACCATCGGTGTCACAGACGGAGACAGAGAGAAAGGCAGCCCTACAGGCGGTGGTGGACCTCTCTGGCACGGCAAGGAGCCAGTCCGGGAAGGGCACGGACTCGGAGGAGCAGGGCACGGGATCGGAGACGGGACTCTCGGAATTCGGAGGAGCCAAGGGCCCCATCGTCACGCCTCAAACGTCTGGGGAGATAGTCGAGGCATGAACCGCTGGACTTGAGGAGCGACCTGCTGGTCAGACACTGGGGCACTGTGCCCGTCTGCGCAGTTTACTACTGTATGGGACTTCGTGAGTCTATCATGGGGGGATCATGAGGCGGGATATGCGGGACTGATTTGTTTTGACGTACTCTCTCGGCATCGGCCCGCGCCCTACTGGCCCTTACGGTCATCGCAGTGGAGACTGCGAGTATTAGTGCCTTTCTTTGAGGGGATATTTAGTTGTGATAGCTTGGATGGGTTCACTTCCAATTGTGGGGGGGCCTGTCCTGGGGGGGTGGGTACCGAGAGTAGTTGGGGGTGCTCAGGTTGGTTTTGGGGGGATGTGGGGTTCACTTGTTTGGAGTGGGAGGGGGGGAGCATTTTGTTGGCACGAGCGCATGGTCGATGGCTGTTATTGTTCTGTCTGCGGGTGCAGGGGGATATGGCTATTACGGGGGCTTTGAAATGTGTGACCTGGAATGTACGGGGTCTCCATACCATGGTCCGTAGACACAAGGTCCACGCGTATCTGAAACGTAGGGGTGTACATATAGCTTTTCTTCAAGAGACGCACCTCACCAAGCAGGAAGGAATAGCGCTACAGAGGAGGTGGAGGGGGCAGCTCTTTAACACAACATATTCGGCCTTTGCGAGAGGGGCATTGATTTGGATACGGGCAGGGGTTCCCTTCCAGGTCACTAAAACAGTAGTAGATACAGAGGGTAGATTTGTGGCTGTGGAGGGGAGACTTAGGGGCCGGGTGGTGTCTCTTTGTAGTGTGTATGCTCCGAATGTAGATTTGCCCGCTTTCCTGACAGCACTTTCGGGCAAACTGGCGAGTTATTTGGCAGGGCCGATGGTCATGGGAGGAGATTTCAATTCGGTGGTGGATACTGACTTGGATAGATCCCATCCCCCATTTCACGCCTCCCCAGTACACAGGGTAGCGAAACGCCGACTAGATTGGCAGGAGAGCTGGGACCTGGGGGACGCCTGGAGGGCACTGCACCCTACCACGAGGGATTACTCCTTTCATTCTACTTTACATGACCTGCATGTTAGATTGGATGTGTTTCTGTGCTCATCGCATATGCTCTCAGCAGTTGGAAGCGCGGAGTATTTCGCCCGCACACTGTCGGACCACAACCCTCTGTTGTTGTCCCTGAACTGGATGGTGGAAATCAACTGTGTCCCGCCATGGCGGCTGCAACCTGATACATTGGATGATTTGCTTTTTAGGGAGGCCTTGGGGGAGCGAGTGGCACGTTACTTTGAGGAGAATAGTGGCTTCGCCTCCACTAGGGCAGTGGAGTGGGACGCGTTTAAGGTGGTGATCAGGGGTCACTGTATCGGGAGTGCTGCAGGTGCTCGTAAGACTTTGTTGGATGATCTTGAAAGAGCGGAGCGGCGATTGAGGGAGAAGGAGAGAGAGCGCCTGAATCACCCTGAGCTCCAAGAGGGGGTTAGTGGCGCCAGAGAAGCGCTGGCGGTGGAGTTAGAGCGGTTGCGTAGCTTCGACCACAAGGTATATCTGACGAGAGCGCATGCGGAGGGCGATAAAGCAGGGTCGATGCTGGTGTGGCTTGCCAACCCGATCAGGCGGGGTGCTCCAATCATGGCGGTTCAGGAGGAGGGGGGCGGGCTATGCCACACCCAAGCCGGGATCCTGGATAGGTTCAGAGCATATTATGAGGGTCTGTATGAGAGCGGGCTGACGGGCGGGGCGGAAGAATTGGAAACCTTCCTTGGAGAGTTGCAGCTACCACAGTTAGAGAAATCGGAAGCAGAGGAGCTGGGTCGGCCTATAACGATCGGAGAGATAGGGAGTGCGGTAAAGCAGATGGCCAGGAATAAAACCCCAGGGCTTGACGGTCTCCCGATAGAGTTTTATAGCAAATACTTGGAGTACCTGGCCCCACAACTGCAACTGGTCTACAATGAGGCGCAGTCGCGAGGTAGACTCCCGCGATCAATGTGCGAGGCCCTCATGATCCCGTTGCTGAAACCTGGCAGAGCGAGTGATGCCCTCTCATCTTACCGTCCATTATCTATGCTTACGACGGATTACTGCTTTAGGAAATTACTAAAGACCTGGCTTTTCTCCCAGCCACGATAGCTCCCATATTTTGTATGCCTAAGGTTATCAGTGATCTACTAGCGCCGGGACACCTCCTCGCGAGGTAGCTGTTTGCGCTGTATAAAATCCAGTATTATTATTATTATTATTACAAGATACTGAGCAAAATCCTAGCGAATAGATTGTTGACTCACATGACAGGCTTGATTCATAAAGATCAATGCGGCTTCATCCCAACACGAAACACTACCCACAATATTCGCAGGCTGACTAGGCTGTTGGGGGCTCGGTTATCGGAAGAAACAACTCCATTCGTGCTTTCCATAGACATCGAGAAAGCCTTCGATAGTCTTGAATGGGACTATCGGTATGAAGTGATGAGGCGTTTCGGGCTAGGGGAGGGTTATATCAACTGGACCAAAGTCCTGTATACAGAATCCACGGCTAGAGTTAGAGTGGGTTCACTGATCTAGAATCAACATCCGGTACGACGCGGCACTAGGCAGGGGTGCTCCCTTTCCCCCCTTTTGTTCGCGTTGGCAATAGAGCCTTTTGCAGCGGAGGCCAGGTCCGGCCGCTACTATAAGGGGCTGGTCTATAGGGCCAGGCCGCATGTCATCTCGTTGTATGCGGATGACTTGTTGATGTTCTTGGCCGATGTGGAGGAGGAGTTGCTGGGGGCGAGACGTTTGCTAGAACTGTTCGGGCGGCTGTCGGGCCTGAGGGTCAATTGGCCCAAATCTTGTCTGTAGTACCCGTTGAGACAGGGAGAGCCGTGCCCCCTCACGGCACAGGAACTCCGGTGGGAACCTCATTGCCTGCACTACTTCGGCGTTTATGTCTACCACACTCCGGCGGATATGCTGGATGGTAATATCAATCGCTGTATTAATGGCTTGAGAGGGTGTATGGACTTCTGGGCTACTCTCCCACTCTCATTGGCAGGTCGGGTCTCCTTGCTTAAGATGGTGGCACTGCCTAGGCTACTATATTACTTTAGGACTCTCCCGATATGGGTGCCGGGCTCAGTCTTTCGGCGCCTGAGGTCGCTGATAATAGCGTTTTTGTGGGGCACGGGCCGACGACGAATAGCACTGGATACCCTCTTGCGACCCAAAGATGAGGGAGGCATGGCGGTTCCTGATTTTGAATGTTATTACCTGGCGGCTCAACTACAGACTTTCACACAGGAGGTCGCGAGGGTGTATCGAGGCCCGGAGCATTCTAGAGATGAGGGCACTCCGCGGCATGTGCTGGCATATATCACGCTGCATCAGAAGTTATTGCTTAGGGATCTGACAGTGGAAGAACAGACGTTCCGACTTTGCTGGAACCGGGCGCGCCAACGAGCGGGAATCCGCCGCATGTATGCTCCGGAGATCCCGCTGGGAATGGTCACAGCCCTGCCTCATGGTGGAGACTGGTCGAGACTGCTAGGCTGGGAAGAGGCTGGGGTTCAGATGCTGGGCGATTTATATGAGGACGGTGCATTGCTTCCGTTTCAAGAGTTACAGGAGCGGTACGATCTTCCACGAGGCGATTATTTATTACATGCGGCGATATCGGGCGCCATGCAAGACCACTGGGGAGAGGGACTGCAGGAACCTGCGACCTCCATGGCGTGCCAATACGCGATGATGGCGGCCGGAACCTTTAAGGCGGTAACCTGTCTGTATTCCAGAATGTTGCGGGAGGCCTTGCAGCCGCTCACAGCTCTAAAAGCTAAGTGGGAACTGGACCTCCAAATGGAGATTCCTGACGCCACTTGGGGCCAACTATTACGGAGGGCGCGGAAGAGCTCGAGGAACGCTAGGTTCCAACTCATACATTTTTATATAATTCATCGGGCATACCTCACGCCAGGGAAACTGCGGCAGTACTTTGGAGTGGAACAAGCGGCCTGTCCTAGGTGCAACACAATGGGGGCAGACCTGGGACATATGCTGTGGGATTGCCCTACCTTGGGGTAATCCTGGCAGGAGGTTGGGAGGGCCTTAAATAACGCCACGGATAGGGAATAGGGTATACCAAAGCAGTGGGGGTGCTGCACTGGTTTCCACACACATCCAAAAATAAGACTACCAGTAGATTCATAGATCTGGGGCTGATTTTGGCGAAGAGGGAAATAACTAGGAATTGGAAGTCGAAAGTGGGGCCCACATACAAGCGATGGTATGGTGAATGTCTGAGGTGGGCAGCCTGTGAAAGCACTTTACGATACCAGATGGCTAGGAGGACCGATGATGAGAAAGCCATGGAGAGGGCGACAGCATGGGAAATGATGGTACAGGCACTCCGGGACGATAATGATGAGGAGTAAGGAGAGGACGCGGACTCTGAAGCGGGCGACCCCATTAGCGCACCTAGGAACACACCTTTAGCGAATGTTTAACTCCTCCTTGCACACACCAGACCTTGGTTGATAGGGGGTGGGGGAGGGGCGAAAATTTTAAAAGCAGTCCACGTCTTCCTGTGTTTATGGCTATGGACATTGAACGATGAAGCGGGAAATGGACTCATTATATTTGTTGCTCAGTCTTCTACCTGGAGACGTGAATAGCATGTTAGGGGGGACGAATTGATTATGTGCCTTACTGCTATGTTACTCGGATATTTCATCAATATGTTGTCTGTGCAATTATTTTGGTGCTGCAATAAAAACGATGTTACAAAAAAAAATCTATTTGAATCGATTGGAAACCGCTACTTTACGAACCCCTTCATGGATCTTCTCCCAGTCCCGTGGTGTGATCTCTTGGGGGCTCACCTCCTGCCACCTACTTTCTACCGTAAGTGGTGTGCATTGTCTGTCCTACCTAAGTGCCCTATACAGGTGAGTGACCAATTTCTGCCCTTACGCAATTGCTATCAGTGTGACTAAGGTACGCGAGTGGTCAGGGGCGTCCGGGAAAGAGGGCCATAGATGTCGTGCCGTCGCTGCTATCTTGGCATATTGCAAGAATTGACCCGGGCCCAACTCGAAGGTGTCTACTGCGTCTTGGTATGTGATGAACCGTTGGTCGGTATACAGGTCCGCTAACATGAGACAACCTCCCGTTTTCCATTTGTCAGTAGACATGACCCGGTCAATGTGCGCGAAAGGTGGCATCAGCTCAAAATCTGCCTCTGGGGCAAACAGTCACACCCGAAGAAGCCGTTTAATCACCCTATCCCATATGGCCGCCACGAGCCGGCCCAATGGGGGGCACCAGACCTGTTGTCCTTTTGCAAGCCACAGAAGTGCCCCCAGCTGTTGATCTCCGTACGTATCAGCCAGGAGTGAGCGTTCCCACGACGGATCCATATCAAGCCATGCCACTGCGTGCTGTAATTGGGACGCAAAATAATAAAGTTCAAGGTCAGGGATTTCTAATCCACCTCTGCCCCAAGTGCATTTCATTACTTTGAGGCTCACCTGACACCTTTTGCCATTCCACAGTAATTGAACCAGCATAGCATCTAGGTCCCGAAAAACCTGGTGTGGGATTTCAAAAAATGAGCCCTGCATTGTGTAAAGGCAGCGAGGCAACACCACCATTTTGATACGGGTGATCTTCCCCATCAGCGAAAGCCGGAGCGTGTTCCAAAAATCGATACTGCTGCGGAGGCCCCGAAGTATCCTCCCCATGTTGTGTTGGTAAAAAATGTCCCTGTCTCTGCTGATCCAAATCCCTAGGTAGCGCAATGCACTTAGCTCCCAGGGGATTCCTACTTCCGGGAGCGGGGACCCACCCCTTTCAGCCTCTGAGCCAATCGGGTATAGTTGTGACTTGGCATTATTAACGTGTAACCCTGGGACTCCGGCAAATGGCCCCAAGGCCGTCATCAGTAGCGGAAGCGAGTGGGTTGGCTCCCGCAGATACACCAGAGCGTCATCCGGGTACAGTGATAGTATGTGTTCCCGGGCTCCAATTTGGATTCCTTGCCCCAAGTAATCCCATTAGTTTTTTGCTGGACAAGGTATATTCAGCATAGAGCTGCTTTCACTAAATAAGGCCCCGGAACCCGATGGAATACCCCCTGATCTGTTTCATGAGAACATTGATGTCTGGGCCCCCCCTTCTAACTCAAGTATTGATTTTTATAAACAAAAAAAACATACAATCTGCAAATCACATGTAATTGAGATATGGCATGATTGAATATAACATTTCATTTAGGATACAAGAAATGTCGGGAAATAGCACCTATTTTGGACAGAGTATTCAGGGAGACAAGGATTCATTGTCAGGGAGGGCATTAGGTGCAACACAGATATCTCCCCTGTATGTGTTCCACTTGCCCACGCTCTGGACCATTTTTGGGAGCACCTCTTGCCATATAGACCATTTTCTCTCAAAACATGCACCAGTCAAGATTTTGCTTTCACTTTATAACAGTAGGGGGTGTCTGCCCTCCCCATAGGTAAGCTATAGTTTAGCAATCGCAGCACCCAGCGTGACCAATAACCTCTCCACGCCTCCCAAGTCAGTGGGCTCCCACACATTAAGTAGACATCTTTTAGTCTCAGGGCAGACAGATTTACGAAAGACCTCACTTATGACCGTATGTATCTCCTTCCAATATCTCTGTATTTGCTCACACTCCCAAAGTATGTGCATAAAGGTGACAACCCATCCACATCCATGCCTACGGTCCAAGTTTTCCCTCCGTCCCATACGAACCAGCTGTGGTCCAGTGATGTAGATCCTGTGGAGAATTTTTTTAGTTGTATCAGACAGAGACGTGCAGAGATCGCCACCTCCCTGGGGGAGGCCACTGCTTCCCTCCACTCCTCATCGTCTAGTAAGAGGCCATCCGCCTCCCACGACTCACGCAATTTAACCAAGGGATCTGGCTTGTTGTTGACAAGTTTTTTGTATGTTAACGAGATAGCCTTCTGTGGAAGCAGTCCATCCAATAACCTATCCTCTAGGGGGGAGGAATCGTGGAGGGGGGAGTCCCTATTAATGGAGGTGGTTAATGCATGTCGGATCTGTAGGTAGCGAAAGAATTCAGAGTCTGCGAGTTCGTACTGTTGTTTCAGCTGACTAAAACTGAGCATGTTATCCTTCACCTAGAGGTCGCCCACCCGAGAGATACCAATGAGGTCCCATTTATCAAACCCTTTGGAGCAGTGTAGCCTACCGAGTTGCTCCGGATCTCACAGGGGAGTTGCAAGCGTAAGCCTCCGGTCCCACCCTAAGCTTTTGTTGACTGCATGTCATACTTGGACCGAGTGGGACTAAGTCAAGAGGAATTTCTTGGGATTAGCATAGAGGGCTCTGTTGTATGTCCCGCCAGGTAGCAGCCATTTATCCATGGCATATCCCGGGTCTCCCGGATCCCGGTAATTACCCTGATTGATGGCAGCAAGGTGAGCTGCCCAGTAATATTTCTTTATGTCAGGGAGGCTAATGCCGCCATTGTACCAGTTGAGGGTTAGTTTGTGAAGCGCTATTCTTGGTCTCCCGTCCCATAGCAACTGTCTCTGTAGATCTTCGATCTCTTTAAAATATCTTGCTGGAACTGGAACAGGGTACTTCTGCAGGGCATAGAGGAAGTGGGGCAGGGACATCATCTTGAAAAGAGCAGCTCGACTGAGCAGCGGGAGCGCCCTCCAGTTGGCAACATCATGTCGCAGGGGCTGTAAGGGCGGGAGCAAATTTCTCTTATAGCGGAGCCTGGGTTCCGCGGTGACAAAAATTCCCAAATATCTGAAACCGTCATACCCCACCTGTATCAGACCCTCCCTGGGGAGAGATGGAGTCCCACCAGATAGGGTGTAAAGGAGAGATTTATTCCAGTTGATAGAGTAGCCCGAGAATCTACCGAAGGATGTGAAGATGTCTAAAACACATCTGAGGGACTTCTTGGGGGAGGCCGGATAGAGGAGAATGTCGTCTGCGTAGAGCAAGATGCGGTCTTCCCATTCTGCTGCAGACCACCCAGGCCAAGTCGCACTGAATCCAGGCAGCCTGAGGCTCTAAGGATAGGGCGAAAAGCAGGGGTGACAGCGGGCACCCCTGTCTAGTACCTCGACTGAGAGCGAAGGGCTCGGACCGCTTGTTGTTGACCACCACCTGCGCGAGAGGAGCAAAATAGAAGAGTCTGACCCAAGATACAAATTGCGGGCCAAATCCCAATTTGAAAAGTACTGCAAAGAGATAGGACCATTCAGTAGTATCAAATGCCAAGGAGGCATCTAAGGACAGGATTGCAGCATCTTCTTGAATAGCTTAATTTGTAAAATTTGAAGTGCAGGGGCTCAAATGTTTGACGGAGGCCACGCCCACGTTTCTCTGGCTCCACCCACTTACTACATTGGCTCCACCCACATCGGCAACTGAAACTGTAATATATACAAAATAGCAAGTAACAAAAGGATCTCTCTGACAGAAGCAGTAACACGTGTCACTGACCTACTTTACATGATTACATGCACTTTTTGATCAGCATGGTAAAAGTTCTTTGCAGCAGCTATAGTAACCATCTGGATTCTGTATTACCTTACAAGCAGTCACAACTTCCCCTAGACAAAACTCCTGTCTCTATGAAGACGATTAATCACCAGTTATCTTGACATTTGAATGTATGCCTGAATATTACTGGAGGCCAGGAAGGAACTCGGCAGCAGGTGCTTTTAAAACAAGAATATACTGGCTGTGCTGGGGCCTGGGCTCACCCGGCCCAGTCACAAGTCCAAGCCTCACCAAGAACACCGAGTTAGAATGCATTGCACGCAGTATAATGGTGACGTGACTATACCCTGCTCAGCCTGCTGACTGACACCTTCATTTCCCTTCACTGTCCTCTCAGTCTGTGTGTTTTCACTGTTTTGTCTGATGAGGATTCCGAGGGTGAAAGGGAGGTACGCATGACTGTGTGCACCCAAACAAAAAGTACTGTTGGTTATTTGGCAAGCCACAGCAGGCAATTGCCATGGGCCACCGCCCCTTCAAAGGCAGTTAGTTCACCTGCAGGCCTTTTCTGTGCTTTTTGTTTGTTTTACAGGCATGTAATGCAGAGGTGACAAGCGCGTCTGCCCCAGGGAAGACACTGAAAGAGGCGGGGCAGGAGAAGAAAGTTCAGGGAATGTGATTTCATGGGCCCGCTGGGTAGGGAGAGAGGCAAAACGTAATACATTTTAACAAAACGAAAAATACCCACATTTCAGATTCATTTTACTTGTATACACACCGTAGTAAAATGAATAGCTGATGCAAATAAATACCTGAGTCTATTTGGTATTTTGGTCTTGGGTTACGTATGTGAGAAAGTACATTTTTTGGAGAGAAGTCAAAATAGAGCTACCTTCATCTCTCCAGTGGCATTGATACACTTATTCCACTTTTAGGGTGGTAATGGCCTGGACACTTTTTGGGGGGACTGTTGCAGAGATCTGTGTGTAACCTGCACGCCACAGGTTTAAATGCTGGTAAGTTTAAGGGTGCAAGCAGGCAGCAACCCTCAGCCCCATATTGACCGGTCACACATTTCATTTGACTAATGCGTGCATTCTGGGAGTTGTAGTCTGTTTGCTGTCCCAGGAAAAATTAGATTAAGATTAGACAACAACCGGGAAAATCGTGTCCTGCTGACCTGGAAGTTGGAACTACTTGTAAACCCTTGGAGAACTACCTCAGCGAGCCAAAATAATCTACAGCAGAGTTTGTGTATGTGTAAAATGAATATCGCAGATTTGAATCCTATGGCAAAACTCAAATTGTTTCTATTTTTTTGGTACATACCCTTGAAGTTTTGCGAAGTTTCCAATTTTCTGATTTCCACAGCTTTCCAAGGTTTCTTGGTTTACATTTGCTGGAGCCCGTGCAGTTTTAAGTACATTGGGATTTAATGTTCACTCTATTCGAACCCAGACACAATGACAAATATCTTCTCCACCAGTTAACCCTTTGCTGGAGTTTCCCATGCACCATTATAAATGCATGCAGAGTTTTTGTCTGCAAGCTCAGCTTTCCAAATAAACTCGAGCAAAAGTCAAAGTTTTGCTGCAAATGTGAGAAGTAAACTTTGTGAAGTTTTTCATCAAACTTTGCTAAGGTTGCTGGAAAATATATGAGCATCTTCATACATACCTACTCCTACTGTGGACACAGTATCGAATTATAGCCATGCATTCACCTCGTCCTAGTTGGCCGTATTGCGCGAGCTCTGCGTTCTATTTTTCTTGGAAAAAGCATCTGAACATAGCGCAAGAAACAACAAAATAACCCCCAGGAGAGGAAATTGTCTGTCTATGTGTGTTTCAATTTAAACTGAAGTTACCGGACACTGGCACACGCACACACACTGACTGAAGTAGTATTGCACTGCACAGCCTGCAGGCTGCCGCTGCAGCCTTAGGCTAACTGATTAGGCCTGCTGCTGCCACACCTTGCAGACACATGCCCCGGTTGTACACAAGCAAGCAGGCAGGCGCGCGGTTAAATTGGCTGCTTGGCTGCTTGGCCTCATACAACCACTGACTCAATACAGCCTTAGGTCTTCTTGTTAGGTAGTCGGTTGTAGAGTTAGCGTTTCAGTTGTTGCATGTCGCGTCACGACGTGACGTGCTGGAGGCCATCTTGGCGGATGCGCGCGCATCCCGCAGAAACGGCGCGAGCTCCGGCTACATGGCTGTGCCGGCTCGGCGCTCTCTGAGAGTTAAATATTTAAATGAATACCAATACCCCTACAACAGTATCCTGTGGTTATTCTGAGGCAAAGGGACCTTACAGTGGTGACGAGGTCGTGATGAGGACCCACGAAGAAAAAAAAAAAAAAAAACACGGAAGAACTCACGGTGAACAGCATCCAAGCCTCAACCACAACCCATGAGCAATAACCACCACAGGAGTGACCAGCCTACGTCCACTCACACACACAGGCAAGTAGACGCTAGAGAGCGCGGCAGGGCCCACAGGCACAAGGAAGAAGCTGAGGTGAACGAAGGGGAACCACCCAGGACTGGCAGAGGGGCGCAAGGTACCATACACCCCACCACACCAGCTAACACCAGCTAACAAGGTCAGGAGCACTGGCGACTTATGGGAAGAGCGAAGGGGCAGACAAAGAGGGCCCCCTACCCAAATCAGAGGAACTAGAGGGTAATAGCACGCCAGGCAGCCCCAAGAACCACGGCGACACCTCACCGACGGTAAAGCGCGAAAAGATGAGCGCACCAGCAGCAGCTGCGACGGCCCCAGTGCAGTTCTTGACCAAGCCAGGGGAACCATTCATGCGATGGGAGGATTGAAGAGACTATATCGACAACTTCATTGAAGTCTTAGAGGATGAGAACGAAGAGAAATTCTCAAGTAAAAGGAAAAAGCGAATATTGTTACACAATCTAGGCCCGGAAGGGCTCAGGATATTCAAGAATCTCATACCGAAACAGCGAGCGGCCACTGACGATGATGTATACGCCCACGCAATAGAGGAATTGAATGAACATTACAAACCGACGGTTTGTGTCTCGATTGACAGATACAACTTTCAGCAGCGCAAACAACAACAAGGAGAGTCAGTGGAGGAGTATGTGACGGCGCTAAGGAAGTTGGCATCAACGTGCAAGTACGACACATTCCAGGATGAGTTTATCAAAGATCAGATTGTTATGCACACCACGAGCACCGCCGTGCAAGACAAGCTGTGGGCCAGCGGTGACACCACGTTGCAGGAAGTTATGATAGTGGTAAAGAGAGCAGAAATGGCGCAAAGGTGCGCGGAAGCGGCAAAAAGAGAGACAGCGGCAAGTCCGATGGTGAATAGAATTGGAGATGAAGAGCCGCGTAAGGATGGCAGAGGCAAGGGGGCCATGCCGAAGGGACCGAACAGATGGCAAGGAAACCCGGGACCACCAGGAAAGCAGGCAGGAAACAGCAAGAAGTCATGCTACAGATGCGGGAGTTGGGCACATGAAGCCCACGACAGGAAGTGTCCGGCGTTTTGCGCCAAATGTATGTACTGTGGAATCATAGGGCACTATGAGAAAGTGTGCCGCAGGAAGTCTTCCAGAAATGGGGTTAAGTACATTGATCAAGGACAGGAGACTGGAGAAGAAGATGACCAGGAGGAAGGAGACACCGTGCTCTGCATCTATGATCTGGTATTGAGTGTAGATGGCAAACGATCGACCAAACCAGTATTGGACATGACAATTGGAGGAGTACCGATTAACATGGTAGCAGACTCTGGCTCGCCCTACACCATAGTCCAGAGAACGGTATGGATAGAAACATTCGAGCCACATCTGGGTCCTGGACTGGAGAGATTAGACATAAGGCCGGTCACGTACAATGGCGACTGCATACCCATGTTGGGATTCCGGCCGCTAAGATTCGAATTCAGAGGACGCTCAGCCAACTGCAAACTCTACATCTCGGAAAAGGGTCCATCGGTACTGGGATGGCTAGACCAGGGCGACCTAGGCATCAAAGTGGACCCTGGAGGTAAGGGGCAGAGCCTCCTCACAGAGCCGGAAGTGTGGCCAAACCTGGACAAGTGGAAGGAAGAATACCCCAAGGTCTTTGGAGGAACGGTGGGCAAGCTCGAGAAATTTGCACACAGAATTGTCCTCAAGGCAGGCGCCATACCCGTATCGCACAAAGTGAGAAACGTACCACTGGCAGTAAGAGAAGCGGTGCAAGAGGAACTGCCAGGTCAGGCTCTGTGTCGACCTACGCAAACTGAACAAGAACATCGTGGTAGAGAAGTTTCCCTTACCAAGAATCGAAGAAATGCTGGCTAAGACGAGAGGGATCAAATGGTACTCCACCATCGATCTGACCTCAGCATACCATCAAATCGCACTGCACCCAGAGAGCAGGAGGCTGACGTCATTCATCACCCCCTTCGGGTGCTACCATTTTCGACGCATGCCGTTTGGACTTGCATCAGGGGCAGCGGTATTCCAGAAATTGTTGCACCAACTGTTTAAAAAGGTAGATGGCATCCAGTATTTCCAGGATGATATCCTAGTAATGGGGCGAGACAAACTAGACCACGACGCCAAGCTGACCAAAGTGCTGAAAGTGTTGGAAGAGAAAGGTTTCACAGCGGAATGGGAGAAGTGCCGCCTGGGCATGGAGTCAGTGACCTACTTAGGACATGAAATCGGAGTGCAACGAATCACGCCCAAGACAGAAAATGTAAAGGCAATCTGTGAAGCACCCCCACCCTCCAACAAAGAAGAAGTCCGGTCCTTCTTAAGAATGGCCGAATACTACAGTAAATTTGTACAGCATTTCGCAACGAAGACACAACATATGAGAAAGTTGACAAGAGAGAGCTCAGTATTCGGCTGGAATGAGGAAGCACAAAGAGAATTTGAGTGCATAAAGAAAGATGTGGTGGGAGCAGTACCCTTGCAAGGATATGATCCCCAGGGGAAGACGGTGCTCACAACAGACGCCAGTGACAAAGGCTTGGGTGCGGTACTAATGCAAGATCGGGGACAAGGAGATATGGACACACTGAGTTTTGCATCACGCACCCTGAGCGACACTGAAAAGAAATATAGCGTCATCGAGAAGGAGATGCTCGCTGTAGTGTGGGTGATGACAAGGTTCAGAAAATTTCTATGGGGCACACGATTCCAATTGAAAACAGACCACAAGCCCTTACTGAAGGTCCTAACATCCAGTGGGACACGCGAGCGCCACCCCCAGGATCTCGAAGATGACACTAAAACTACTGGAATTTAGATATGATGTGGAGTACATCCCTGGCAGCCGAAACAAAGTGGCGGACTATCTGAGTAGAGCGGCGGCCATGGAACCGGGAGAAGAGGACCAGACAGGAGGGGAAGAGATGGTAGCCCTGACAGATGACCAAGAAAAGGTTATCAGCAACCAGGAGTGGAAAGAGGCATACGACGTTGACCCAACCTTACAGGAAGTGAAACTATGCATAGTACAAGGATGGCTAGAGAAAAAACGTGTCAGCGAGAATCTGAAGACGTACTATGAAGTCCGAGAAGAACTATCAGTGGACGATCAAGGGGTGTTTATATACAGGGGGGATAAAGTAATTCCCCCAGCTGACGTTGTTCCCAAGTTGATGGCGATTCTCCATGAAGGTCACTTAGGGATAGGCAAGATGAAGCTAAGGACCAAGCAGGGCTATTGGTGGCCAGGTATGGACCTGAGAGCAGAAAGATATGTTAGAGACTGCCCACAATGCCAGGGAGCAGACAAGACACTCAAACCACTACGCCCAGCGCTGGGAAAGTTTGACCCTCCACAGAATCCATGGGAGGGACTGTCCGTCGACATTTTGGGTCCCATCTTGAATGGACAAGGCGTCCAAAAGTACGTGTGTGTCCTTGTAGATAGATAATCGAAATGGCCAGAGATGAAAGTGGAGGAGGTGATGGACACGGAGACAGTACTAAGGTTCCTGAGCGACACATTTGTGAGAGAGGGCATTCCTAAATCCATCCTGAGCGACAACGGCCCTCAATTACATCAGATAAATGGGCCAACTTCATGGAAAGAAATGGGATCCTTGCAAAGCACACGTCGATCTATCACCCAGCAGGGAACGGACAAGTTGAACGATTCAACCGTGTGGTGATGGGGTCCGTGCAAGCTGCGATAGCGAACAACAAAGACTGGGAGAAGGAAATATGGCAAATGATATGGGCGTACAGGATAACTCCGACAGGAACGGGTTACAGTCCCTTCCAAATTTTGAGAGGACGTGACCCTTTCACAAAGGACAACAGAGTGTGGAAAGAGAAAACCATAATGAGTAAATGGTCCCCTGCGGTGGTGCAGGCAAACTTGGAAAAGGCCCAAGCCGTCTATGCAAAGCACTACAACAGACGGAGGAACGCGAGGAACACTGGGTTGGAAGAAGGTGAATGGGTATGAGTGAAGTTGGCGACGAAGCAGAGAAAGGGAGATAGCAAGTACAGCAAAGCCCTGCAAGTGAAGAAAATATATGATAGAGTGGCCTTGTTTAGTGACTGCAACGTATGGTCTCAGGACCGCATGGCGAGATGCAACAAGGTACTACAGTGGAACCAAGAGGGACAGGACCTGGAATGTGGAGAGGAGACCGTGGCAAGAGATGAACAATTCGAGGGTGAGATGGACTTGGGAAGTGAAGAGGTCAGCAAGGAGCAAGACAATGGAGTTAGCCCCAGAGCGGAGAAGGAGATGAGAGGAAGTAGATCGGTGGAGAGTCAAGGAGCAACGAACGACAATGGAAGAGGTACGGAGACTTCAGAGCGAGAGGGGCTGGCTACCCCAGTAAGACTGACCCGCAGGGGGAGGCCAGTGATGAGACCAACCAGATTTCGAGACTTTGACATGAACACTGGACTGTGAGTAAATTGTGTTCAATGTTTGGGAAAAAGGGAGATATGTAGAGATAGCGTTTCAGTTGTTGTCACGACGCGATGTGCTGGCGGCCATCTTGGCGGATGCGCGCGCATCCCGCAGAAACGGCGCGAGCTCCGGCTACACGGCTGTGCCGGCTCGGTGCTCTCTGAGAGATAAATATTTAAATAAATACCTATACCCCTACAACAGTATCCTGTGGTTATTCTGAGGCACAAGGACCTTACATCGGTCACTGTCGGCGTCACCCATAGGCACAGACTTATAAAACCAAAACTGAATCCAGCCGCAACTCATCAAACTAAGGACCCGCGGCGCTATCATTATCATCAATCAAGTTAAAAAACATTTATAATCAAATCATAATCACCAAGCGGCCACGTCATAATCAATATCAATCAACATATAATTATTAATAGATTAAACAGACAAACTGAGGACTCTCACTCTCTCTGGACTACTCAACTGTTAGGCAGCTTCATTAATTGTTCAGGTCCTGGCCCTGCCTCGCTCGCTATCACTGGCGTGTGCTCCTTATGCTGCGCACCTTTATTTATTTAACTGCTGTCTGCTGATAATGATTAGGCCTAGAACCACAAGGCCATGCCTCACCTGGTGCTATGCTGCCTGCCTGCCTGTTCTAGGTAACCCAACGTTGTCCAGATCGCGCTCTCCTCTCACTAGACAGACCGAGAGCGGCCGCTTGAGAACCTAGGCCACGATGACTCGGTGACGTGCGGGTATGCTGGGGCCGGGCGTGGTGGCACTGCAGCAAATGCGCACCCATTCCAATGTAAAAAAATATCTGCACACTCTGTCTGCTGCTGCGCACGGCCCCAACCCCCGCAGAGGACCGTCGTCACCAAAGCCCTGCCCAAACTCAGTGTCCAGCCCCCTGGGCCGGTAACACTGAGCCGCAGCTGCTGCATTGATTCAACACACCAAGAAGAGATTGAGATTCAGTCAAATATTACAGTTACTGACTGAAATACTAAGTGAGAAGAAGATGTTGAACTACTGGTGACTCCGTGACACTTGTGTGGAACGTAAAACTACAGTCAATAACAGCAGCGCAGCACTTATGGCGAGCGTAGAGCAGTGCAGCACTCACTTTGTGCCACGCAGTATAAAAATCAATTACGTGTACTAAACATCCCATGAACTCGTCGTAGATTCAGAGCAGTATTGCGATGGGGCATGAAGCTGATTGATCTGGGTGTATTAGGGCACTAAATCACTCGTGATAAGAGGGTGGCCAGAAGTTTGGCGAGTATTTTTGGTTCTGCATTAATCAAGGAGATGGGTCTATAAGAGGCACATCTGTCTTTCGGTTTCGGTTTCCCTTCCTTAGGGATGACCACTAGCTCCACCGCCTTCCTACTCTCCTCGTACATAGCCCACAGGTGTGCGGCCAGTTTGTCTGGACCCCATTTATAGCGCTCAATGGGCAATCCATCAGGCCCTATTGCCTTACCCGGCTTGAGAGCCCTGATCGCCTGTGCGATCTCGTCAGTAGTTATGTTGCTAACCAGGTAGCTCTGGTCTTCCTCTGAGAGGACCGGGAGTTTGATGTCTCTGAGGAGGTCAGCCCCGATCTCCGTTATTGAAGATGTAGTAAAGGTCTTGAGTTGGGTTCTTTTATCTAGAATCTTTGTGTGGGCCATGGACAACCAGGTTTTATTGGACGTCCAATTTGGTTTCCGTGAAGGCATGTCAACTACGGATCAATGTCTTAATCTTTACCTTGTGACTGCCAAATATACCATGACACAACGGAAGGTACTGTATTTAACCTTTATGGACCTCACGTCCGTGTTTGACTGTGTCAACTGGACCAAGTTAAGGGTCATTTTAACTTCCCTGGGCTTGGACCCTTCTATTGTTTATCTACTTATATCACTTCACGCCCAGACGACTGCGGTAGCGAGATACACGCATGAGGGGCACTCACAAACCGTTTCAACTGCACCTAGGTTGTATATTAGCCCCATTCTTATTTTCTGTTCACATTAATGGCCTCGAGGTGGCCCTATTAGCACTTCAGTCGGACTCCCCTAGAGTGGGAAGGAGCTCCTTGCCAGTTTTACTCTAAGCCGATGATGCAGTGTTGATGGCCCGTACGGCTTGGTTTATATCTTTTATGGATAAGCTGGACCTGGCGGGCAATTTTACTAAGTCATATGTACTAGTTGCTGGTCGTCGGAGGCCTCGTTCAACAAGTTTTAAAGCGGGCCATCACAAGCTGGCTAAGGTCTCGAAGTTTCCCGATCTAGGAGTGATATTCGACGACCACTTGCAGTGGCGAGCCCTCTTAGAGGGAAGCGCAATGAGTTGATTAAATCTGTGGGGGCCATTACTAGCTTTGCCAGCAGACTAGGCTCATGGGCACAGGAGGTTATTCTGAAACTGAATAAATCCAAGGCCATCGCGAAAGTTTTATATGGTAGGGATGTGTGGCGGTACACTTCATCTTATAGTTTACAAGTGCTGGAAAACAAGCTTTTACGGCAGATCCTGCAAGTCCCCAAGGCACGCCAGCCTGGTCCGTGCACTAAGAGCTATGGGTCGATTACCTGGTAGATCAAGTGGCAATTAAATCATTACTTTGCTGGATAAAGATATGGTCATGCAAAAGTAAGGGCTTAAACTGCTTGATCATAGGGATTGACCGGCCCTGGAACTGGGCATCAAAATTCTCTAGATACGTTGGAATCTGCACAGGCCATAGGAAGGCCAGACCTTTTTTTTGCACATGAGACTTTATGCCCTGGGGATCTCAACATCACAAAAGAGTTATATCATTAATTTGATACTGCCCAGCGTGAAAACAAAGAGCTTCGAAAACCTACAGTGAGGCCTTTTGTAATGTTAAAGTCTGTGCTGGGTATGGAACCATACTCTTTTGCACTCCCTAGCGCCCACAATAGATTTTTATGTTACAGGGAAATTGGTCCCAGTATTTACATTACAGAGAACACAAATAATTCTTTGTATTATTCAGACGAAAACAATTACACATTTAGTTAGTGAGAGATGTTATTCATTCACATCCTCATCAAAGCACATATATGCAAAAAAACTTCATTGGGTATAAACAATGTGCCCGAAGAAAAGGGGAAGAGGTGGGGTAGGTAAGTGATTTGCGAGGATTAGAGTTGTGTGGATAGTTTCAAAGCTTCAGTGTGATCACAAACTAAATAGTTGAATCAGAGAGGCATATTATTAAGCCACATGAACAGCAATTGTAGACCTAGCCCATATACTAAAACACAGTAACAATAATCTGTTGTTCTTGGGTAGGTGAAAGTGCAAAAGTCGACGTTTCGACACCCGAATAGCGTAGGTTGAGTTCCACCTTACTACGGGGCCTTCCTCAGGACTGGGACGTGTGGCGTGAATGGGAAGGGGCACCTAGGGTGAATGAAAATAAACTAACGAAGATACATTTGCGCATGCAAAAGGCATAAAAGTTACAAATAATTACCAGATTGCCGCCATAAATGTGGGGCTGAGTCAAGGAAAAAGGAGGGGGCCCGTAGGCTCCTAGTACCAGAGAGCGCGCTATCACCTGAAAAATAAGGTATATGTACAAGTGGCCTATAGTTTAGGGGAATGCCACGTTCATAAGGGCTTAGACAAATGCCCGTTATAAACTAATCTAATCACATTACTTCCATAATGAGGAACATGAAGTTTCCTCCACTTATGCCAATAAACGATAACTGGTCAAATGCATCAAAAGTATAAAACAGAGGGAGACATAAGTAAATTAATCAGAAGATGCATTAAACTATCCAGAGCGCGTAGCGCTAGGCACACGATAAACGTTATGAGACCATATAGAATAAATACATGTCCAAAGGTATGCACATTACTTTTTGTGAGGGAATGGAATCTAGAAATAAAGAAAACATGGGGAAAGGAAGAGTAAATCTACCATCCCTTGAAATATAAAACTGTACTCTATGTTAAATAAAACGTGAGCAAAACTCACCGCTCCTCGGCGGTTCGGTAAATTCAAGAAAAAACAGCCCGTGCCTGAATCTGTAAAGGTGAAGACCAGAGCACATTCACCATTTAAATTCACTCGCCCGAGCGACTAACACCGTACTACAAAAATTAAATTAAACTGACAGGAGATCTGTCAATCAGCTTACCACAGGAAAGAACTGTAAACACTCCTGAGTAGATCAAAGAGCGTGCCAGCGGGCCGGGGAAAACTACTTAAGTAAGCGCGCGTGCTCAGCGCGTGTCCCAGCAGCCGCTAGATGCTGACAACGCCCGGAATCACCGAGTCCCGGTATTCAAAAGACAGTAAAAACAGACTATGCCTGGGGTAAAGATCTAGGCCTAGATGTATCAAGCCTTTTGCGATTCGTTAAGGCCGAAATTCGCAGAATTTCGGCCTTAAGGAATCGCAAACGGACATTTAGCATCTTTTGAGATGTATCAGAAATTAGCAAAATAAGGAATCGCAAAAAATTGCGATTCCTTATTTTGCTTATGCATTTAAGGAATCGCAATTTTGCGATTCCTTAAATGGCATGTATGAAACTTTCTAAAATTGCGAATTTGAGTTAAGGAATCGCAAATTAACACCAATTTGAGGTTCGTGTTAATTTGCGATATCCTTTTAAAAAACAAAATATGACTATTTTGAAGGTGGCATGTGACACACATACATGCCCATAGGGCATGTATGTGTGCCATATGCACACACATGTAAGTTTCAGGGGTGCAGCAGGGTGTCCATGAGACACCCCTGCACCCTTGAAATAATTCTCAAATTGCGATTAGCAAATTGCGAATTCGCAATTTGAGAATTACTGCACAATCATTCCTATGGGCCTCCTGGCCCATAGGAATGCATGAGGAATTATTCCTTATTTGCGAATTCGCAAAATGCGAATTCGCAAATAAAGATAAATAAAGAATCGCAAAAAAAATGCAATTTTTTACATACAATTCTAAATAGCGATTCGCAAAAAATCGCTATTTAAGATTCGCAAAATGGAATCTTGATACATCTAGGCCCTAATGCCTTACGAGTAGAATATTGGTATACATTTGTTATACTAGCCCTCAATCGGTGTGCTAAATTCACATTCAAATACACCGTGACTGGGAAACAAAAGTTGGGATGTTTAACCTCTGTACTCCAATACAAAAATGGAATGCATCACTGAGGATGGGGAGCAGAAGCTAGTTTTATAGTGAGCTTGAACGTACAACAGTACTGGTTGACAACATATACACAGTAAATTTTGTCCATGATAAAAACATATTCAACGAGATGCTAAACATTTGACAGATTCACAGGCTAATGTTGCTGACAATGGAATCGGGCACATTAGTCAACACTCATAAAGGATAAGTGAGGGACATATCCTATCTTACAGAGCGGGTACATAGTAACTGCCCCATAGGGCATTCTGGTTGGGCCATATCATCCTGTAGAAGGCAGTCAATAGAGAGCATTTGGTACATTCAGCATTAGGGGGCAAAAGATGCCTCAATATACATGACTTAGCACATTACTAACAGTTAAACATGTACAGATTGAATGTAGATATGATATTATAGATGTTCATCGTCTCATCTGTTGTTCACCTGTAATGGGACAATACACAGACACAGCAATATTACTCTCAATGTCGGTTTCACAAGGTACTACGCTAGTCTGAGAAATAGTGGAAATATAGCAAACACTCGGGATCTATGACCTTCGCTAAATATGTGGTGTTGCACCTGCTTCAAACCACTAATTTAACTGAGACATGCTAACTGGGCATAACTAGCATCATGTTCATTAAGCCCATTATGAATTGAATCAGAATGGGTCATCCATTTGCTTTCCCTGAGATTCGGAATTGATCCTATATTACCTCCCCTTGGGCCCAAGGACATTTTCCGAAGGACGACCCATTGTAAATCCTCTGGTCCATGATTAGCAGTTCAAAAGTGGTCGACCAGTGGTGCTCCCTGGACCTCACATCTTATTCTACTGCAGTGTTACAGGATTCGTGCCTTGGATCTTTTGTTGTGTTTGTCCTACATAAATGAGCCCACAGGGGCATGTGATGCAATAAATTACGTTATTGGTATTGCAATTGGTTAAAGATTTGAGATCTACACTGTGTTGTTTATATGTGAATTTCTTAGTTTGTACAGTCATTTTGCAGGCTTTCCATTGTCCGCATCTAAAATGTCCTATTGTCGCTGGTAAGTTCCACATGGTTTGTAATGTGGGAGATTCAGGACTGTCCCGAAAACAACTGACCACATGGTCCCTAATACTTTTTTGCCTTTTTACAAGAGTGCATGGGGGGAGACTGTTGTTCAATGTCATCTGCAACCAAGCCCCAATGTTTATTCAAAATCGTACGGATGGCATTACTCTGTGTGAAGTATGTGGTGTCACAAATCATTCTCTGAAGACTTTCATCATTCTTATCCTGTAACATGAGAAGTGCTTCACAGGGACTGTACCATGCCCTCTTCTGAGTTTTTTTGATGAGTCGTCTTGGATAACCCCTCTCTAGAAGTCTGGCACTCAGATCTTCAGATTCTTTGAAGTAATCATCTTTCTTGGTACAATTCCTGCGTACCCGCAGAAATTTACCTACCGGCTAGTTATTCCTTAGACCATGGGGGTGGTGGCTATTATAGCGCAACAATGAATTACGCTCTGCTGGTTTCCGATAGAGTCGTAGATAATTTGTTATCTTCCTGAAAAATGGTAATATCAAGGAAATCCACTTGGTTATTGTCAGACTGCAACGTGAATTGGATGTCTTAGTTTTGCTGGTTAAGCCAGATATGGAAGGAATCCAATTTCCCTTTATTGCCTGTCCAGAGCATCAGCACGTAGTCAATGTAGCGTCGCCACCACGTGACCTGGTTGTAGTAGGAGTTACTCCCATTCAGAACATGCTTTTGCTCAAAATTATCCATGAAAATGATGGCTAGGTCTGGCGCGAAGGCTGCCCCCATTGCGACGCCCTTGGTCTGTAGATAGAAACAATCTTGAAAAATAAAAACATTCTTCATCATGGCAACATTGAGTAAAGCAATAATAAACTCCGTGGCTACTGCCATGGGTGCAGGGTGTCTGTCCAGCGCCTGTCGAATAACATCGAGGGCCTTCGTCTGCGGGATGCTAGTGTATAGTGACACGATATCGCATGTTACTATTAGTTGATTCTCATAGTCAAAGGGGTGGCCATCAACCAAGTTGATGGTCTGGAGTGTGTCTCGTAGGTATGTTTCTGTTGTTTCTGCAATAGGTTTTAAAAAAACATCAATGTACTTACACAATGGTTCCAAAATTGAACCACATCCGGACACGATTGGTCTACCGGGTGGTTCATGCATACTCTTATGAATTTTAGGCAGTGTATATTGTAGGCAGCCGAGGGTCACTCTGGTTCAGGTAGCGAAATTCATGCTCCCTCAAGAAACCCTGCTCTTTGCCTTCCTTCGTTAGGGTAAGGATCTCAAGCGCCAGATCTTTAGAAGGGTCAGTGTCTAATGTTCTGAAGCTTACCCCATCACTGAGTTGGTTGAAGATCTCCAATTTATACTTTTCAGCATCTTGGACCACAATTTCTCCCCCCTTGTCTGCGGGTTTAATAACAATGTCTTTGTTATTCTTAAGTGTCATCAGGGCTTCCTTTTCTTCTTTGGTTATGTTGAGCTTAGAGTTTTTATATACTTCCAGGGTTTTGGACACATCTTTCAGTACGGTATGCTCAGAAGCCAGAATCTGATTAGTCATGGAGTTAGATGGTGGGACGAAAGTGGAGGGTACTCTGAGTCCTGTGTTAGATGTAGTTAAGGACGGTGGAATGGTACTGAAGAAGTATCTTAGTCTGATCTTGGAAAGAACTTCATAAGTTCTGACTTATTAGCAAAATGATTGGGATGAGCAGTCGGCACAAAAGATAAACCCTTGCTGAGAATGTTTATCTAGTCTTCTCGTCTCGTCTTCCTTCAAGACATATGAGATGTTGACCACAGGGTTGGACCGTCTCTCTACCATCCGTAAACACTTCTGCGTGTGGCTATTTCCCCTTGGCTCTCTGGTAGGAAATGGACTTGTTTCTGGGTCTTGCCTCGTCCCCTCTCCCAGTTGGATGGGTGTTGTCCTTGTGATGTGCCTCTCTGCCTCTCGGTGGTCGCCATTGACCTTCCCCTAAAAAAGGAAAAGTACCTTGAGGTTGGTTCCAGTCACCTTGGTATCCGTAGCTTGTGTTTGGCCACCCTTACTCGTTGTCACTGTCTGTGCTGTATGAGGAATCAGAGAATGTTGTATAGTTTCTACGACCCACGACCACGGTAACCACCTCTCCCTCTGCCTGTGAAGCCACCCTGGTTATCTTGCTTATAATAGTCCTTGTTAAGATAGGAGTAAGTGTTTTTCTTTTCGTAATATCTGATATCCTTAGATAGTTTCTTTAGCTTTTTTATTTGGTGTTTGTTTCGAATTCCATCAGAGTTTTTGCAAGATGCTCTAATGCTTCCTTTGCATTAGATAATGCAGTGTCACCGGCAATTTTCAAATCTCAAGGTCATAATTTCACGTTGAAGTAGTTGTACTTGTTCTCCTGCTGTTTCTACTCCCTGCACTATCCAGTGCCGGGAGCAGTTGTTGGCAACAAAACTGAAGCCCTCCTTAAACTTAGGTACGTCGATGAAGATCGCCGGTTCGTTCTTCACCTGTAGCCCAACTGGTATGATGTAAATATTTTTCTTTCTGTACAAAGACACCCTTTTTCTCCAACGTCACGGGACTTCTATGGGCAGTACTTTTGCCCCGAGTGTGGCGGGTCTATATGTAAGCACTTTTGAAAACTCCTATGTTCATAACAGAAATAACCCCTTCTTCGATCAGATTATCTTTTGGAAGAGATATATAGACGACATCCTGCTCATTTGGAAAGGAGACCATGAAACCCTAAAGAACTTTCACTGCTGGCTAAATAACCAAGATGACTGTCTGAAATTCACATACGTTGCCAATGAGAAAAACTTGGATTTCTTAGATATAACCATCTTTGCAGAAAACAACACTTTACATACCCGGACCTTCTTTAAGCCTACAGCCAAAAACAGCTTATTATCATTTAAAAGCTTTCATCCACAGCCATTGCGTGAGAACCTCCCGTACAGCCAATTCCTCCGCTTAAGAAGGAACTGTAGCCTAATAGGTGACTATAAGAACCAAGCCGAGGACCTATGTGAAAAGCTTATGGCCCGTGAGTATCCGAAAAAGGTGATCTACTCTTGTAAAAAACGAGCTCGAAACCAACCAAGAGAAGTGCTACTAGAAACACACCCCAAAGCACAAGATGACAGAACAACGTGTGTTACCACTTACAGCCCAGTTACAAATCAGGTAAAAAAGATAATCAATAAAAATTGGAAGATTATAACATCAAACAAACTGAACTGGCTCAAACCACGCTTTGCAAACAAGAGAAGCCTCAATCTCAAGGACCTTTTGGTACATACCAGACCACCGCCCAAGAAAAAGAAAGAACAACCAGGACTATGGAACATCACTCCGATAACAGGACATTATCCTTGCGGCACCTGCATAGTCTGTGATACTACAAAACCCACAAAAGAATTGCAGTTACTTCCAAACTTCAACTGGAAATTGAAACGCCACACTAACTGCAAAACAAGCCATGTCATTTACATGGTTACTTGTCCTTGCCAGACGAGATATATCGGCATGACTTGCCGAAAAGCAAAACAACGATTATGCGAACACCGCAGTAATGTGAACTGTAAAAGAACCACCACCAAAATGTCCACTCACTACAAAGAATTAGGCCACACTGTCAATGATCTACAGTGGGTCATTCTTGAAACTCTGGACACAATTGACAGAAACGCAACCAAAATTCTGTTTGAAAAAGAGCAACGTTGGGTCCACAGATTAAAGACGGATATCAGTGGCCTCAACGACTCTATCCCATGGTTGTCCTTAAATAAATACATGACTCGACAATTCCATCTAAAAACACCTCACTATTCGCTGCCCCGAAAATATCCGAATCCTAACCTCTAATAGTGGAGCAAATATATACTGAGTGTCGGTATTAGGAGAACTGCCAAGCAAATGTAATGTATGAATATACTGACTCAATCATTATACTACAATTGCACAGAACACAGTAATTATATCTATCCAATATCAAGTTCAACCATCATGGTTGAAATTTCACGGGTGCTAACATACACCAAACAGAATTAATACTACTTTCAATTCTTTTTTAATTAAATCAGACCTTGGGCCACTACACGATGTCTATTGCGAAAAGAATCACAAAACCAGGACAACACTGACACCTCGTCTATTTCCATGAATCAGGTTTTCTTTAAGAACAAACCGGAACCATACTCCCATTGATTTCCGGGTGAAGGTGTGGCAGAGACAGCACATGCTGCGAGAACGGAGGTGAAGGCTTGAGGTAAAAAAGGAACTGCCGTACACTAAGGCTCCGAACCGCAAGCAAGACTATTAACGATACTAATAATTGACTTCTTCGCCAACAGTATAACCTCCCTCCGTACGCCCTCCTCCCGGAAGAAGCAATTTCTACAATGCGTAGAGGTAGGATTCAAATTAAGCATTACGCGCCTCACTGCCCAGTTTATAACCACGCTTCTTTCAACACGAACAAAATATAAAGCACAATCCCTCACCTTACTTCTACAATGCGTAGAGGATTTAAATTAAACATTTAAATTAAACACTACGCGTCTCACCGCCCTGTCTCTAATCATTTAAATTAAACACGAAGCGTCTCACCGTCCCGTTTTTATCGCGCTTCTTTCAATACTAAACAAAATATAGAGCGCAATCCCGTACCTGATCCATAAGCACAAATCCAATCGAACAAGTCACAGTTACAGGACCCAACCGATTCCCGTGGGTATCCCAATATGGTCACAACGTCAAAGAGAGCACCCCGAATCATAACAGGACCAACGGCATAGTCACTCAGAAAAAGAGCACATGACCATCACCTTCTAGTGATTAAGCATGTCATCACACTATCATTAATTACCAAGAACAATCTGACACGGATAATAATTACAGCTATGGGCACCGCACTACAGTATAGCAAAGTCACAACTTTCCACTAGAGCATGAGAATGAGTAAGTTGACGCCGGAAATGAATGTGATTCTGCGCAAAGTATTGCCATCTTATAGTTTCTTGTACAAATTAGTGTTTTAAGAGACTGTACAATTGTACACAACTGAATGTCTCCCCCAACCCCCCCTTTCTTTCCCCCCATATGTTGTTGTGTGTACGTCTTTTTCCTCATAGGTACAATGCGACCTTCTACTACTAAAGGAATCAGGTTATAATTTTGCCTATTCTATCACCTTTATTCACTGCACCTCTTATTGGTCCTGAAGAAAGCCTACTGACCATTTGGCGATTAAGGCTGAAACATGTCGGACCTTTTTATCACACTAACAGCGTGCGCTAGAATTCATAACCAATTCTATAGCTGCACAAATCATTACTTTTACCATTTTCGGACTCCAGACTTATTAAAATTCATTTTCTGGCAGTACCGGACAATTTTTAATATATCACCACTTTCTCACTCACTTTTCCACGATCACTACTGCCTTAAACCAAAGGTAAAGCCTCCTGGCGGAGGGTGCACACAAAAGAACTGACCCAAGGATTACGCACTCACGTGTTTGAAAGAGCGGGGACACATCATATACCGCTACGAGAGATCAAAATAAACGCGTGTATGAGGGTCTTTTATTGGGAGACACCCATTTACCTACCTGCAGACCTTGGTTTATGCAGGACAAGTGATCCTTTCCCCTGTTGATTATGAGTACATATTTTGTCAACAGATGGCCATGTAGTAGGGTCCGAATCAATTTTTTCTCAAGTCGTTCTAGACGTGCTATTTTGTCATTGAGAGTGTAATCAATATTCGGCATGTCTGAAGTTAGAAATTGATTAGACCTATCTTGTATTAATTGATTAATATACTCCTCCATGTATGACAATGTTTCGCTCTCTACCATTGTGAAGGAGGTACGTAAATTACCAAAAAACCTTGCAGGTGTGCACCTGCTCAGAAACCATTTCATAGAAGGGTAGACCCAAAAGTACTGGGACCTGGGTATTCAATGTTACACCGAAAATGATCCCAGTATGTACATTACAGAGAACACAAATAATTCTTTGTATTATTCCAGACGAAAACAATTACACATTTAGTTAGTGAGAGATGTTATTTATTCACATCCTCATCAAAGCACATATATGCAAAAACTCTTCATTGGGTATAAACAATGTGCCCGAAGAAAAGGGGAAGAGGTGGGGTAGATTTTTAATCATGCGCTTCAGATTTAATCAAATTCACCACCTTTTAGCTTCCCCCGCTGGATTTCTTTACTCAACCCTGAGAGGCCCCTGTTGCTGCGATCTTAGATCTCCACGGAACACGTTGCATTTTGTTTCATTGTGTAAATTATTCTCAGTTCCAAGAAAACAATTTCTTCAGCCTTTATTAAAGAGTCTGAAGTTCAGGCAGGCAAAAGTGGCACTCTTGCACCTTCAGTCGTTATCAACCCCACTATCCTCCTTGCTGTGATTATTTTTTTGTGGACAGCTTATAGATATAGGATATACAGAATTGATTAATCTCTCATTGCTCTGTATGCAGGAGGTTACTATTGGTGTGACGGGGTATATAGCAATAGACCTGTGGGGTTTTTAGTATCTCGTCTTGTTTTAATTTGCTGTGTAGTTTTATCTTTTTGTATTGACTTTTATATTGTATGCCTGTTTTATTGTATCTTTTTATGGATGTGTTTGCATCTGAATAAAGAAAGAATTATTATTAAAAAAAAGTGAACAGCTACATAGGTGGTTATGTCAGTGTGTAAGAGGCAGTGTAAGTGTCTGAGTATAAGTATAAGAGTGGTTGTATTGGTGGGTGACTAGGTGTGTGAGTGCAAGAGTATATCAGTGCCTGTGTGGTGTCACAGGATGTGTAAGTAGCTGTGTTGGTGTGTGACTAGGTGTGTTAGTGACTGTATGGGTGTCTAAATAGGTATGTAAGTGGCTGTAAGGATTGGTAATTGGCTGTATTAGTGGGTGTTTGGGTGTGTAACTATGTGTGCAAGTGGCTCTATTAATAGTGGATCCATAAGTGCTGTGTAGATGTGTGAATATATGTGTAAGTGCCTCTGTTACTGTCTGAATGGGAGTGTGAGTGGCTGTATAGTTTTAGAAATAGGAATGTAAGTAGCTGTATGTGTGGGTGACTGAGTATGTAACTGGGTGTGCAGGTGTGTAAGAGCATGTGTAACTGGCTGTCTGAGTGCTGGATACATGAATGGCTGTATAGGTGTGTGAGTGGGTGTGACAGTACCTGTATGGGAGTGTGAATGGCTATGCATGTGGATGTAAAGGTGATTAAATGGGTATGTGAATGGTTTTATGGGTGTGCAACTGAGTGTGTCAGTCACTGTCTGGCTATAGGAGGGTATATAAGTGCTTTTTTGGAGTGTAACTGGGCGTGTAAGTGCCTTCCTGACTGTGTGAGTGGGTGCAAATCAGATACTATTAAATTACATACTATAAGCAAGCACCCACATCTAGTGGAATAGTGTTGTGCAATGGAGTGTCTGGGAATAGATTGGACGGTAGAATTAGTCAATGGAGTGTACGTGGATAGGGTGAAGTAGTTCAATTCTAGGGAGGGGAGCAGTGCCGTACCGTGGAGCTGCATAGAGTGCAGTGGCATTCACTGTAGTGGCGTAAAGTGGAGTACCATACAGTAGATTACCATATAGTAGAATAGTGTATTGTGGAATACCGTACAGTCTAATGTGTACAGTGGAGTGTAGAAGATTGGATTTGCAGAAAGTCAAGTTGCGTACACTGGAGTGTCGTAGAGTGAGTGCCATTCATTGGAATAGCATATAATATAGTGGTGTACATGGGAGGGGCGTACAGTGGATTAGCGCACAGTGGAGCAGCATACAGCGGAGAGGGGTACAGTGGTGTGGCGTACAGTGCAGTGTGAAGAAGTGAAATACCATATAGTGGAGAGGCGTATAAAGGAGTGGTGGCCAATGGAATCACGTAGAATGGAGTGTTACAGAGTGGTTTGGTGTACATTAGAGTGGTGCACTGTGGAGTGCCCTACAGTGGAATATCAAAGTGCCATGGCGTACAGTAGAGTGGCACACGATGGAATAGTGTATAGTCGAGTAGCTTACAGTGGAGTCGGGTACAGTGGAGTGGAGGAGACTGGATTGCATCTAGTGTAGTGCGTACAGTGGAGTTGCGTTCAGCGGAGCTGAAAATACTGCAGTGGAGAACAGTGGAGTGTCGCAGAGTGGAGTGTCATCCAAGGGAATACCGTAGATTGGAATGACTTTGAGTGGATTGGTGCAGAGTGAAGTGGCGTAGAGTAGGGTAGCATGCATTGGGGTGCCATACAGTGAAATAGCGTAGAGTGGAGTGTCGTAAAGTAGAGTTGCATACAGTAGAGTGTTGTACAGTGGAATAGCATAAAGTTGAGTGGTGTATAGTATAGTGCAGTAGAGTGTAGTGGGGTACGGATATAGTTGAAATTTTGGAGGACTGTAGCTCATGGTGTGCATAGCAACACATGGCAGCGACTTGCGCTGCATTGTGTTTCTGCACATGTACCAAGCAAAGCAGGGCAACGTATGGTGGCTTTGCATAGTTTTGCAAATGTTATGTAAGTATTGCACCCCCCCTTGCTACACTATGCGTAATGCAAGGGTAATGCAATAGAATCCCAAATTTGTCCCAGAGGTATATACTGTGCCAAGGTATACTGCGGTACGTCAGTGGTATACAATGGTACATAGCGATACCAAGCTAGTGTATAATTGGCTAATGTCTACTGTTACAAATTTAAAAGATAATCATAATCCTTTTAGTTAATGTTTGGTTTGCTGTGACTTAGAACCTTAACCATAGGTAGACAGTAGTTTTTATTGTTGTTTCTAACCTATTAACATTTTCTTAAAGCAGAAATAGGAATGGAATTTTTGTATAATTGTCTACATATTTATTTTAGCCGTGTATGCAGTACCACGGCATTCCTAGCACGTACCATGTTTTTACCAATTGTTCATTTTTTGTCATTTTAAAGTAATGAGGTAAATTTTAGGTATTACCGTGGCAATGAATAGACTTTATTTGACGTAATTAAATATGTAAAAAAATTTAAAGACACAGCAGTACACTAGATTTGTGAAATATTTTGTATTACAGTGTGTTTTCAATTTTTATAAAAAAAATGTAAGGTACCACTGTACTACCTAGGTGGTACCTTGGTAGTATCATAGTACTCTGTAATACTTAAAAAAAAATTGAGAAACTTATAATTATATTTCCCTACCTATTACCACTTAAATTAGGTGGTAATAGGTAGAGAAAACATCACACCTAATACCTATATTTAAGACCCAAAGCTAGAACACCAGCCAAGTGGCCTTAAAACAACATGGCCGCCTGCAATTTTTGTAAAGACAGTCATAATCCAATCAGATAATGACCTTTCTTCGCAATGTACTGCGTTAGTACCTCGAAACTACAGCGCTAACAGATATCACTATGTTTAAAATGCTAATTCCTCTAAAAATACTGACCCTTTTTAGATGCAACCACAAAAAAAAACATCTGCGCACCAAAATCTTCAATCCTGATGAATTTCAATTCATCCAACTCCGACTGACCATTTTCATTCTTATTGAAATACAAAAGTCTATGTAAAATGCATTGGAGTTCAAGTGTGTTTTGGGACCCCCCTTTTTTCTTTGCACCCCCGTGACCAAACACCGCAAAACTTCAAATCCCCTGACAATGTTCACAAGTGCAACAAGTTTGCAAACGTTCGCGGATATTCGTCAAACAGAGTTATTAAGGGACAAAAAATCTGAGAAATACCTAACTATAAATGAAGAGTGGCTATATATATATATATATATATATATATATATATATATATATATATATATATATATTTGATGGTCAGTGGTACTGCAGTATATTTTTTAAGGGATTATGGGAAACCTTAAAAATAATTTTCAAATAAACATTCACATGAAAGCTATTTTTTTATTGTCTTTTAGGTCAGGCACATTTGAAATAACTGTGACGATACCCATCATGTGAAGTTCATTAAGATGTTCCTGCTTTGGAAAAGAAGACCCTAAATGAAGAGACGTTGTGCTTGTAATGGAGACTCCCACAAACACCATGTTTAAAGCAAGCTGACCTAAGAATCACTCAGTTCAAAGTAAAGTGGACACTGGCTTCCACTTTAATGTCTGTGGTATCGCTTACAAGACATCTCATAAAGCAGCCGCCTACCCTTCATGAGCAGCTCATTGGTACAGGCGTATAACTCACCAGAAACAGCACTTCTCTGCTACAGGTGTAAACCCACAAGCCACCACTTCCAGAAAACGTTAGATATTCCATGTTCCACTGTGCTCTATCAGTATCTAAAATGTATGCTCTGTTGTTCTATATTCACCCCCTGCCATTTCGAATGCTTTTAGGTAAACTTATTACTTTAGTTAAATGTATAGTCCTGCGAACCCTGAGTGTTTAATACTTAAGTGCATACAGGAAGAAAGAAAGAAATTATACTTGCATTTTCACAACACATTTCAAACTTGTGAAAATTTCAAAATGTGATAGAGTAGAAGTCGCTCACATTGATGTTTAGAAATGCACTGGTATTATTTTACTGCAATTACTTTCTGATCAATATGCATGATCTCTCTTTTGTTGTGCAATACACTGTTTAATCCATGTCCTGGATCCACGGTGGATATCTGAGGCTTCACGGTGCACATCTAAATCTTCACACCTAAAGATTTGTTTGAAATTTGTCAACATTCTGATCTTTTTACCTTTGCAGATCACATTGACTGAATTACACAAATCAAATCTCAAGTAGAGAATAATTTTATGGACCGGTTGCAGCCTTACCCAAAGGACACCATGAACTGTGGCACCACTAACTCTCTGCCAACTGGCTATTACTTATTCTTCCCCTCAGCATTCCACATATATCAAGGCAATACAAAATCTACTATCAGTACTTACAAGTCCATTCGCCTATTGCACCAGGGTCCAATAGCTAGAGCAGACATACACACCTATGACACCGTTTTATGATTACACTAACAACATATGAAGGAACAGGAGGTGCTTACATAACCGGGCAGTCTTTCACTGATCCTGAGAAAAGGAGCAACACAACCACCTTGCAACCAAGAAATGCAGGTAATAAAAGTGGAATATGTCATACTGAGTGCTTACTGATCTCTTTATGAGAATCGACACATGTGAGGAGACTCTAATCTTTATAAGTGGTCAGCAATACCACTGTAAATATCTCGAACCAAGAATAAGGGTATAGGTGAGCACCGTAGAGAAAGCATCAGATATAACAAATATATTGCCATGACGCCCAAAAAGAGGCCAAGCGAAAATATATGAAGAATGGAGACCTATGGCTACATAAAGGCTTACCAAGAATCTAGATTTCAGTACTCTGCTTACTACATGTCAAAATAGACCAATATCTCAAAACTGGAGAGGCTAAAATAGTGCAGGGAACTCCATCAACAATATATCCACAAAACCTTTTACAAAAAAGTGAGGACAAGATATGCGAGGTCTATTTTCAGTGTCAGTTTGCTGATGCAAGAGCTTGAACACTAACATCTTCCCTCTAAATGCAGAGAATCTGAGTAATCTCCTATTCCTAAGTAATTCACATTACCCTTGTAAACAAAATGTAAGAAAACGAGGCAAATCCGATCATTAAATAATAACACTTAGTGCCACCAAGTTCAAAACTTACATCTGCCATGCACCCCTTCGCTTGAGTTTTTTTTCCATATGTACTGGATAGATTCATATTTGATTAGGTTGCGAGTCCTATTGAAAATGCGCTATTGCACCACTGAGTTACTGTTTGTAATGTGGATACCAAATGTTTATTTTACCTGAGCTTGGCTTTATGTACGGTCTGGCCAATATATAGCAAATTAGAGAGCCATCTGAATGAAGACACAGTTTCAAAATTTTTAAGTATACCATAGCAACCTTTCTACGTCTATAAAGGTTTATCAGAAATTCACTTTTACTGCTTTTGTGAGAATTGTGATAGCTCAAGCATGGAAAGGTACCTTAACTCTTGGTCTTCAAGAACCAATGGTGGGATGGATGTACTTTCACTAGCATCCTGTAACATTTCTGTGGTTCCTGAAACACACATGGGATCTCTTTACAAAATGTCCTCAATAAAGTATTATGATCTGAAATTTACCATTGATTATTAACAACTGTTTGTATACAAACATTGAGATTTAATTAGTGCACAGCCACAGTCATATTTGACACAGCAATTGGATGTCTGAAGCAGAGGAGACTTTCAGGTAGAGTTGTGTATCATTAGCATATGAGTAAATCTTCATCATGTTATCTGGGAGTAGAGCACCAAAGCCAGCCCCTTGTAAAGGTCGAAGATGACAGAGACAGAATGAAACCATGGGGTACTCCACAGGTGATAGGGATCTGTTGCGACCAGGAGATGGCCATGTGAACAAATTGGTTTTGGTTGGAAAGGTAGAAGGCGAACCAGTGAAGGACTTTTCTTGATGAGTCCCATTTGAGACTCCAGGGTGCCTATGAGGGTGGGATGGTCGACTGTTGGGTAGGCAGCTGAGAGGTCGGGTAATATCAGGAGATAGCGGGCATCTTCATCTGTGGCAGGCATCATCTATGATGTCTAAGGTAGCAATCTCCATGCTGCCGCGCGATCTCAAACTAGGCTGGTAGTCGCGCAGGAGGTAGCATTGATGTGATCTTAGAGCTGCGCATAGACTGCTCTTTCAATTATATTTCTGAATAATGCTATTGAGTGATACGCTGATAGCTCCACGGTTTAGTTTAGGTTTCTTTAGGAGTGAAAGATCCGGTCTGTCTTGAGAGCTTCTGAGAAGATGCCTTGAGTGAGGACGGCATTGCCAATAGTAAGTAGGAGTGAGAGAGCATCCACAGTGAGAGGTTCTTCTTCATAAGACGTGGCTTTGAGGGAGTTGAGTATGCCAGTGAGATGTGACACAGATAGATGTGAAGATAGCAAGATTATAAGGGAAGGGTATGTGTAAGAGATATTGCACGCTTGGTGTTGTTGATGTGCTATCAGATCTTCTGTATTTGTTTTAATGAAGAAGAGGTTACTGACATTGCACTTTTCAGTGGAGTGAGGAATAGGCGGGTCTGGCAGGGGTTTACTGCAGTGCTGGATTGTCTTTAACAGTGTTCATGTTTCTGTTGGGGGTTCACTGATGGTCTTGGTACAGTACTCTGCTTTTACTGGTGCAATGAGCTGTCTGGATGTTGCCTGGAGGAACTTCCATATCAAAATGTCCTTGAGAGTTGTGTTTTTCTTACATTTTCTTTGCTGTAAATTTAAATGGTTGTGTCTTGTAAAGCGCACTGCTACCCGGAGGCCTCGTAGCGCTATAGACCGCTGGGGAACCCGTCCTGGCTTTCCCTGTGAGCTAGTCCCTCCTGGGGGTCTCCAAGGTGAAACCAGGCATCCCCGGCGTTTGTGTGGGGCCGTTGTGGAGATGAGGCAAGCTAATGCCCAGAGTTGCCGAGTGTGCTCCCTGGTCGGAGTAGGCACCGATGCGAGAATTATCAGTCCGCTGATCCTGGTCCAAGACCCTGCCGCGTCGGGAATCGAACCCTGGTCCCGGGCCGTTCTCTGCACTCGGGTCTGCCGCCTCTAACCAGTGAGCCACACCTCTCCACTGTGGATAGATTGTTTATTGTCAGCAAGGTCTTTAGAGTACCAGGTGCTGATGGTTTTGGCTTGTACTTGTGTGTTATAATTGGGGCGTGGATGTTCACATACCTTTCTAAAAAAATTGTTGAAGGTTTTTTAGAAGTGTGTTTATGTCAGATGTGGAGTTGGTAGGGTGGGAGATAAGTTCAAGCATTAGGTTATTTAGGGAGAGTTTGAAGGATCAGAAGTTTTGGTCTTCTATTTGGTATTGACCTTGGTTTAGCAAAGTTGTTGGCCCAGTCCAAGGGAGTGGGTGGTTGGCATTGGATTGTTGGTAATATTAAGAAGACAAGGTTGAGGATGTGGCCTTTGGAGTGTGTTGAAAGGTGTTTCTTTTGAGACATCCTGTGCTTCTTTGAATGTATTCATGAGGCTGAAGAGGGTAGCTCTTTTTTTGTTGAGCTTGCAATGTCTGGGAGGTTGAAGTCACTAAAGAGGGTGGTGGGGGCATGTTGGATAGATAAAGTGGTGAGGAGATCTGAGAATTCACCAATGAAGTCCTTGTTCTGCCCAGGAGGCCTGTAGATGAGATGTAAGGTGATGATCTGATTGGCAGAAAATAGGAAGGGCACATCAGCAGCTCTATGGACTTGTTTGCCTAGGGTGCAGGACTAGGAGGACCTATGGATGACAGCAAGGCCTCCGCCGTTCTTATGTGCTTTGTCCACACAATGGATGCTGAAGCCTTTGGGAAAAAGGACATCTAGGATGTGCAAAGATGTGAACATGAACCATGTTTCTGTGTTGAAGAGGGCGTCAGGCTTGTGATAGGTGATGAGGTCTGCGATGGTTGGTGCGTGGAGCAGTGCACAGCTAGCATTAAAGAGCAAGAGTTTGAATATGTGTTCTGTAGTTTGAGGGTGTGTGATAGTTAGCAGGATGTTTATGAGGTTAGGTTTATGTGTTGTGCAAATACTATGTGAGGGTCTGGTTTATCTAGATCCGGGTGTGACTGTGAGGATTGGCAGTATGGGGTGCTGAGTGAAGGCGCATGAGGCACAGACGAAGAGAGTGCTGCCACCCTGACTGAGAATGTGCAACTGCCATGTCTAGAGTGGCGTAATCGAGACACCATCTTGAAATTGTTAGAAGCTGATCTAAGCTTGCAATACGGAACATGCTTGGAAAATTCATTTTGCAAATACGGCAGGCTGAATTGGTGAAAAGCTCAAACCAAATGGCAGAGTGATTTGAATATGATCCTCTTAGATATCGGCAATCAATGCGAAGCCTGAAGAGCTAATGAGACCAAAGACTTGAGTGGCAATTGAAAGGGTAGTTTTGCTGCTGTATTCTGGATATGCTGTAATTGGAACAACAGACCCAATCCTGCGCCCAGGAAGAGGATGTTACAGTAATCCAGTGGACTCTGAATTAGGGCCTGTGCAATCAGTAGGCATGTTTAGGGTGGCAAAGCTGGTAGGATTGTATGCAAAATCCTCTTTTGGTTGAAACAAATTGATAATAGATGGTTCGCATGACAATTTAACAAAGTCAGCCTTATTCTAGAACCCCAAGAATGTGAACTGTGGCCACTGGAGAAAGAGAGAAGCCAAGTTGTGCCCTTAAATTAGTGGGAAAAATGTTTGAAGCCTTCTGTCCAGGTACATAAAGCACCTGTGTCTTGTATGAACTGAATTTCAGTGTATTCATCTCCAGCCAATTTGCAACTGGTACAATACAGTCACAGAAGTTGGTTAGTCATCAAATATTATCAAAATTGGTGTCGTCCACATAGCTCATGAATCTGAAGCCAAAGGAATGGAGCAACGTCTCCAGGGAGCGGACATACAAATTAAAAAGAGTTGGGCTTTGGGATTAGCACAGACTGATTCCCTGATTCAGAGGCATAAATTCGTAACAAAAAGAAGCCAAAAAGATTGCCTGAATATGATTTTGCAGGTATGAAATCCATTCCATACGATAACTTTATTTCGGCCAACTCGGGCCATAAAAGTACAATTATACAATCATAAGTCAAAAGGACAAAGAAATTAATAAATAGCATTAAGTAATACAATCATATATTCTACATTTTTTTACAATTTAAAAATATGATTAAACCATCCCTGGAATCAGATAAAACAACTATAAAATTCATTAAAAATTAACAATTTTAAAAATTGAATTAGTGGGTAATACAAATAACCCCGTTGTATATGCCTTCATAGATTTCTTGAAGAAACGGGCAGACGTTGGGCTCAACCCACAATTATTTTAAAAAGCCCCTGCGCTTGTGCCACATACCATTCAGGAAGCGTGAAACAGCAAAAACAATAGGGGGGTGGGTGTCGTACTTTAAGATCCTAAAGGCTTCTATACAATGTCTAAACCCTAAGTTTCTACAAATTGGGATTATCCATCGTTTACAGGATGCAAAATATGCAGGGCAAAGGAAAAGCACATGAATTTCAGACTCTGTCTTATGTTTACACGCCAGGCATTCTTTGTTCTTTGCATTATCCCATTTACTGGTGAGCGTCGTAAGAGGAAGAGTCCCCAATCTAAATTGAATGTATAGTTTCCTAGCCTGGGGAGGATAAATCAAATCTAAAAACTGTTCTTTTTTGTATTCAGCCTTCACTTGTAGAAACTCTGTTGTCAAGTGGCCACCAGTAGACCTTTCTTGGAGGATTATCAAGTTGTGATGCCTACAGTACCGCGCAAGATCTACCCTAGTTGTTAACGGGCACACTATATCAGGTGCTTCCCAAAGTTCATGCCTCCCTATCCTAGTACTGAGGGCCCTTATGTGGCTAATCCATGGGATTTTCTTATTGATTAGGCTGGGCAAAACCTCCCTGAGGTTGTCTCTATAACAGGACAGCTCTGGTGTTGCCCATAGCTTACGCCAGTACATAAAGGGCCTTAGAGCAATCTCTTCATCAATAGGTAGCAACCATAGGTCCATACGGAGAGAAACTAAAGGAGTGCTAGAGGGGAGTCCCACCAAATGCCTCATGAAGGAATGCTCTACTTTCATGAGGTTAGAGGGCCTACAGTATCCCCACAATTCTGCCCCTTACAGGGTGGCCCCCTGGCCTGTGCTTTGTAAATTTCAATGATAGGGGCGGCTGGCTTAAACGTAGCCAGTCTGTACATTTTCATTATCCCCCCGCTGTTTGGGTTAACTTTAAGCTTGCCTTGGCCAGTTGGGTATCCCACTCCAGCTGTTCTGATGAAGTGATACCAAGGTACTCAAAAGTCTTCACTCTCTCCAGGGGAGTGCCGTCAAGCGATGGGTTCGGACGAGTGGTACTGGAGGGTTGAAGATCATAAATTTGGTTTTAGTTAAGTTGATCTCCAGGCCCCTCAAGGTACAGAAGTCAGCGAAGCCATCCAAAATGCGTTGCATGCCCGTTGATGTTTTGGACAGCAACAGAGTGTCGTCCGCGAACATCAACGCAGGCACCCTCCCCGAGACTAGCCTTGGAGCATCACTATCTTTAACACCAAGTAAATGCTCAATTAGCCCGTTAATATAAAGGCAAAATAAAGTGGGGGCAAGGACGCACCCCTGACGAACCCCCTGCTTCACCGGAAAACATGCTGACAGTTCCCCGTGTTTCCCCGCACCTAACTTGAGCGTAGGTCTCCCTGTGTAGTCTCACTAGCACATCCAAAAGGTACGATGGGATCCCAAGTTCACACAACACTTTCCACAGTTTTTCTCTAGGAACTAAATCGAAGGCAGACCCCAGGTCGACGAATATGAGGTAGAGGCTGCCACCCTCTACACTCACCGTCTTCCAGTATAGGACCTGGAGTCTGAAAATCTGGTTGATGGTTGATGTACTTGACCTGAAGTCTGCCTGATAAGGACTTAGGATCTCCATCTCCTCTATCCAGCCCTGTATTTTGTCTAGACTAACCCATCCATGAGTTTTTGGATAGTATCTATTAGGCTAATAGGCCTATAGTTGGATGGAAGAAGAGGCCAACCTTTTTTGTGTATAGGGACTATCTCAGCCCCACGCCAAGTATCCGGGGGATCCATACCCTTTAAGATGGCATTAAACACGGCACATAGTTACGGACCCCAAATTTTCAGTTCTGTTCGGAAAAGGTCCCCGGGTAACTTATCTAGGCCAGGTGCTTTGTTGGGTTGTAATTTATTGATAGCGGATTCTACTTCACCTAATGCGATCTCCCAAACCCCCTCCAATCGATACTCATGGAAGGGCCCCAAAATGTGCTTCCCAAACTGCAGGCGCTATATTAGGTTCTAGGGCGAGTCGCCCCCCTTATCCCCCAGAGCGGACTATTGCCCAGAATGTTTTCAGATCTTTTTCATGCAATGCAATCCTGAGATCTTCCCACTTCTCGTCTTCCCAATTTTTCTTTTCTAAATTAATAGTCCGCTTGTACCCGGTCCTACATTGCTTAGTTGCTAACCTGTCCCTCGCCTTCACTGCAGTTAGCAAATCTCGTTTGGCATTACGATAATTTGCATTATACCAAGGGCAGACAATTGTTGTTTTTTTTCACTTCCCTACCGGATGGAACACATCAAGCAATTTTAGTGTCATGTGTTTATGTATTTTTGGGGGCCTGTCCTGAATCCCTGTTTGTGGGCCCACTCCACCTACATCACCCATTTCAGTTAAGTTGGTAGAACCTGTTGGTATATATTGGCCAATTTAGTTGGAGATTGCTGGACATGGCACCACTTCACTCTCCGCCTATTATTCGCTAGAGTTAATACATTTTGCACTGACTTAGGGGCTGGCGGGGGATTAGACAAACCCAAACTCCCTGCTTTTAGGGTCATTACCAGAGCATTATGGTCACTGTCTTTCCTCTGATGAATCTGAAAGTCAAGAACCCTATCCTAAGCTCTGGTTTCAACCAAGATGTAATCAAGCAGCGAGTTCTGCCCTTCTCTATTAAACGTGAACTGGCCAGGTCTATCAGATTTTGTCCTCCTGTTACATGCCCTCCGTGATAGTGCCACGGTAAGGGAATTAAGTTGTAAGACCAGCGGTGACCAAGCTTTGACTGGTGAAATCTGTGGGTCAGGTATAAACCAATACTCCTCCTCCTCAGTAGGGGCATCTAAGGTTGGATCATTTAGATGCTCAAACTGGCAGTTGAAATCGCCTTCCACTATCAATACAGCTGCTGGATCAAGAGTTGGTACAAACTGCCTCAGGTCTTCTATAGCTCCAGATTCTTGCCCATTATGTACAGGTCTTGAGTAAACATTAAGTAGGGCTATTTGTGTTTTTGAAGGTAGTGTTAGAAGAACACATTGCACATCATCAGAGTTAGCTTGAATCTGCTCAGCTCTACCACCAAGGTGCGTACCCACCAAAATACTTAAGCCACCAGACGGTCTCCCCTTACCCTTCATGGTAGCAAATAAATTAAAAGGAGCAAAACCTACTCCTTGGTATTCCTCCCGGGCCCACGTCTCCTGGAACAGGCAGATATCACAATTGTCTACAAAGGATCCCCAATCTGGACAAGATAATTTGTTCTTAATCCCAGCCAAGTTCCAGGACAAAATTCTAATATTGGCACCCAGCATTCGAGTATTTTGATGCACCTCAGGTTTGAGTGGTGACTACTCATGGACTGTCAATCTACCTGGTCTAAAACACTGAATCTATTAGTTACAGGAAAGGCGACTGATAAGGGGATGTCATTTATACATTGGCCATAGTCTACACTGCCTGCCTTGGCTCTTAAATCCCAACTATCCCAATTTCCCCATGGCTTACCCCTTCTCTCTGAAATGGGATTGTTGGGAATGGCAGGATAAAAATAGGTTAAGGGGAGGCACTGTATTTGTGTTGGCGACTGTGCTGAATGCCGTTTGCATATATGCTCTACCACCCGCCTATTTCTAAAATTGATCAAAATACAGTCACCCTCAATGAGTTTCTTGCGTTGCTTCACCCAATTTACTCTGCGGGCAAAGAGGATTTCACTAAAAACCTGTGGAGGGAGTGGCCTATTAAAATTCAGCCAATGAGTACATTTATTTTTAAGGTCAATGAATGACTCCTCTTTGTCTTGATTCAACGTAGGAATCCCCGCTAATACTACAACGTACGGAATTGATGCAGGTGGAAGATCTATACACGGTATTTTAGTCTTAAGAGCACCTTGAGTCACGGCACTCCTAGAGGAAGCCCGTGTTCTATCTGTTGTCACTTGTTGGTGCGTCAAATTACCCCCCTCACACAACATCACTGGGTTCGCGGTCTTAGTGGCTTCTCCCCCACCACGTGCCTCACTCCTAGTCACTGCCATAGTATTCGCCACAACATTCCCACTCATTGCGGGGGGGGGGGTAAGTTAGGGGGTAAATTAGGAGGGGGCGAGTAGGGTAAATTGCTAGGGGCTGGGGGGTTACATAACACATTTGTTGCTACTACCGAAGCCTCAATATCCCCTTCGCATACTGTTCTTAGCATAATTACGTGCAAAAAGAGATTCAAGATGCGAGAGTCTTTCCTCTATAGAATTAAGTCTATCATAAAGAGGAAGGCACAAGTTAGTGAATAGTTTCCAGTTTAGTCCAAAAGTCCGCTCCCATTTGGATTGAATTAACATCACCACTGTTTGAAGTAGTCATGCTCGCTCGGGCGGTTGGCTGGCATGGTTCAAGTCTAATTGGCATGCCTACAATAACTGGCTCTCCGGGCTTTGAACATTTTTGGATTTTGGTGTTTTTGTTCCTCTGGGATCCTCCGCCCCGCTTCCTCTTTGTTACTGGTTCTGTTTCACACAATTGGTCCACCACTTGCGAGGTGGAGCTACATGCAGCCCTTGTTAAAGCTCTCGGGAGTATAGTGCGAGCTGGCTCTTCATTTGTTGGAACAACATGCAGGGTTATTGGTAAAGAGTCCAGACAAGGAGAGATGTTAAGTGGACCCCCTGAGTCTTGCAGTTGATTAATGTCACTTCCTGCAATAGCAGGAAAGTCAGTATCTACAATTCGGGGTTGCTCTGGCGATCTTACGTGAGCTAATCTGCCTAAAGATGACCATTTAGATAAGATGGAATCCTGCGATAAACGCCGTTCGGTCAGTTAAATTTCATGGGCCAATACAGACATTGCTCTAATTAGAAACTGGTCCAACGACCCCACTATTGACCCACCAGTAACAGAATTCCTCCCTTTTCCACCTCTGCAAGTCATCGCGATTTTAAAACGCAAGTCAACACTGCTCCAGAGTTCAAGTAGTGCCAGGAAGTGGATAACCACCTATCAGCAAACAATCCTGCAGACTACCTTGCGGGCACTGACCTTCAGATGCACGTCCTCTCAGAGGGGGGCCCCGTCCCGTCCTCTTCCGTACTCGAACGGACTCAAACGGGCCAGCCATTGGCCCGGGCTTGGCCCGGCGTGCGCCCGCGTGCGTTCCGCGAAGCGGGTAACGCGCTGAGATTTCAAACAGCCGGTGGTGGGAGGGGCTGTTGACTGGCAGCTGCGTGTCCCCTGGACTCCTGGACCTCCGAGTCCCTGTCCCTGTTTGCAGCAGAAAAACAAGCCCCACAAAGCTCCTATTGCGAAGCGTCACCCCAATCAGCCACTCTAATGCGCAACCTTCCACTTCTGCCTTGGATCAACTGATCAACTGTATGAAAAGTTGCAGATAAATAAAGAATCATTAGGGCCAAAGACAAGCCACGATCCAACTGAACTCAGAGGCCAATAAAGATAGAGATCTAAAGGGTGGTTTCAGTGCGAAAAGGCAGAATACTAAATAGTGTAAAAATAAATGAAAAAATCAATAAATAAAATAAAAAACTCAAGGCAGCAGGTTTTCTATACACCCAGGATTTATAAAAACTTCCCTGTATCTATCAAAATCAGAATACTCCAATTCAGGAAAGAGTTGAACACTCACCTCTTTAAATAACACTACATCAGAATGCATTAACCATTCGAAACCCATCCTATCATTTGTTGACATTATGCTTCTGCCATTTGGCTAGAGTAGTGCTCCAAAATACGATATATAAATACATACATATATCAATGTCCAAAATGTCCAGATGTTTTTTTATATCTGACACAACGAAAAAAATGATTGGGTCGCATCACAGTGCAGCACTGCTTGCGACCTGATCCTTCATACCTCAGACCCCAAGTCCTTAGAACCAAAAAGAAACCCTTTCATCCCAAAGGTTAGGGAGTTTCAGGAGAGGAATGTGGGCAAAAAGACAAGGTCTGCAGTCTGTATATTGTCCATATGTACAGATTTAGACAGGTTTAAAATTACTCAACTTGATATTGGTGATGGGCCTTCAACAATTTGTTTACAAACCAGATATGTTAAGTGAGCTTTAATAAGGCATCTTGGTGCCATTGCCATGTCTACCAAAAGGTTCAGTGCTTAGAGCACACATGGGTCCAGTTAACACATTAAATACATAAGACCCCATTGAATCCTCTTTCTTCTGTATTTACTTATACGGAATGTCCCTTCCTTTATGTATTTGCTAATGTTTAAATTTTGCACGGTCCCTAGCTGTACTCATTCAAAAGATTTGAAGCTCTAAAAGTTAATCCAATAAACTATGGTTCATTTTGGAAGGAAGAATTCTACAATCTCTCCTGCCTAATCGACTTTCCACTATCTCCACTTTCCTTTCCCTCACTTTCAGTCCCCTACATCCCTCCTAACGAACCTCAGTTACAACCTTCTTTCTCTTCATATCACTGGATAAGAAGTTGGTTTGTCAATTGTATTGTGACTTTCCTCTACACACATCCCAGACAGGCTTCAGACCGAAGCATGGCACTGAAACCGCCTTATTAGCGGTCACCGAAGAGTCTCGAAGGGTACTGGATCGGGGGGGATCAGTGGCAGTGATCCTCCTTGACCTAAGTGCCGCCTTCGATACGGTCAGCCATACCACCTTGCTGGACCGTCTCTATGACATCGGAGTTTCAGGTGAAGCATTAAGGTAGTTTGATTCCTTTCTGTCTGAGAGATCCTTTCAGATCTTCGACGGCGAGACAGTGTCTTCTAGGAAACCTCTTAGCTGCGGAGTACCGCAGGGCTCTTCCCTGAGCCCTGTGTTGTTTAACGTGTATATGAGGCCGCTGGCGGGTGTCGTCGAACCGTACGGCATTAAAATCGTGTCGTACGCCGACGACACTCAGCTAGTGGTTTCGCTGGCCACTGGGAACAACAGGCAACCCCCGGTGGATCTGCTAAAATGCTTAGAGGACGTCAAGGGGTGGATGACCAACTCTTCCCTTAAGCTGAACGGAGAAAAAACGGAGCTCATGCTCCTAGGCCCAGCCTCACCAGTGCCTTTCACCTCCTTGTGGCCCCGCACACTGGGCCCCCCCCCCCACCCTCAAGGAGAGCGTTAAAAGCCTAGGAATGTGGCTGGACAACAAACTGTCCTTCTCCACCCAGGCCACTAAGTTGTCCGCCACATGCTTTGGCCTTCTCAGAATCCTGAGGAAGATCCTCCCGCTTCTGCCTTTAGAGGCCAAAAAGGTGGCGGTACAAGGCCTCATCCAGTCCCGTTTGGACTCAAACAATGCCCTATATGTTGGGGCACCCGAGATGACCCTCCGGAAACTGCAGGTTGTACAAAACTGCGCAGCACGTACCCTGCTGCAGATCCCGCGAACCCAGTCAGCCAGACCTGCTCTGAAGTGTCTCCACTGGCTGCCAGTGAGGCAGAGGGTGGCATTTAAGGCACTATGCATGGCGCATCACGCCTTCTGGAAAACGGGCCCAGCCATTAACAACGACCTTGTTATCCCCTACCACCCAAACAGGAACCTTCGGTCGATGGAGGCTTTCCTCGCTGTTGTTCCCAGAGTGAAGAGAGCCAGGTCTGGCGGAAGGTTGTTCTCATTGAATACCGCCAAGCTCTGGAATGCCCTCCCCCTCTCACTCCGGTCCAACCCAAACCTGCTCTTATTCCGGAAAAACCTGAAGACACTACTGTTTGCTAAATCCTTTGTGCTCTAAATTCCTCCTCCCCGTCATTTCCGCCTCAACTCAGCGCTTGGACGCCCACGGGCAGCAATCGCGCTCAATAAATATATTTTCATTTCATTTCATTTCATTTCTGTATTTGAGTTGTGCATTCATCTAGAGGTCAGATGGATCTAAGGAATACATATTACCTGTTTTATTGATTTTGGAGAACATTAGCAAACATATAGACCAAAAATAAATTAGAAATAATAGTAGTCCAAAGCATGAAAATGTGGCACCAGCAAACTGGACACTCTGCTGAATGTCAGCTATTCAGATAGCCATGGATCTTTGGGAACAGGTGTAGGGCATTCTTTGATGTCACTTCACAAACAGTTTCTGGTGACAATCCCTTCACATCAGCGATATACTGGCAAGAAATTCTGATGTTCTCAGGTATATTTCTTTCCTAAAATGAAAGATAACATTTTCAAATGACATGGTCATGCTTTTATATCTATCTTTACTCCAGACCACATGCAGTCAGGTTTTATTCTTTAGCAACTTCAACTCTGGTACGGTTTTCATTATACATACACCTTATACCTTCCTAAAGTACATTTGTTAAATAATATTTTAATATATCATCATAATGCTAAAATCACCATGAAAGAAAATGCACGGTGGGCACCAAACCAACACCAGCCATGGACTATACCAGAGGGTTGCCCCCTCTTAGTAAAAATTAAGCTATCACAGTTTTTGCCATATGTGATGTTCTACAAATTAAGCATGCAATACTCATTGTGGCCAAATTGATTAACCTCTTTTTCATCACCACCAAGGCACGAAACCCTTGAACTTTTAACAGTATATAGTGAAACGTTCCAATGAAAGCGTTATAGTATGACCGCTTGTATCAAAGTAAAGCTATGGAAAAACCATTATCAAGAAAGCAAAAAGTCCGGAAAATAATAAAGGGAAGCCCAAAGAAGGTTCAGAAATGTTTTTAAAAAAACATTTAGATTAAAAAGTATTTCGTTTAAGTTAGATCACAGTGAAAACGTATAGAGTAACGATTAAGTACAGTGCTAGAATTAGGGTTAGCATTAGAAATAGGAAAGTGTACATTTTAAGGTAAGAGTAAGGATTAGAGCTAGGGTTAAGAAGTGTGACAGGGTAAGGCATAGGGTAAGAGGTAGTTTTAGAATTAGGGCACTGATAAGCATATGTTGTCGGTAAGAGTAAAGATTACTGTTGGGGTTAGTGTAAAAGTGTGGGTGTTGGGATAAGAAACAGAGTTAAAGTAAGTGTTTGTGATACAGGTATGGTTATATTGAAACTTGGGTGAGGATTAAGGTTGCGCTTAAGGCATTTTTAAAAAGGAACAAATCCTTCTGTTTGCTTTCAAATTATTTAACATTTACATAGGCTGCATGTAATTTTGAATTAAATGTTTCAAACTTTGTAATGCAAACCTTTGGAATGTAAAACCTTTCATGTCAAACTTTCAACCTAGAATAATTTGCTACAAATATTACTAGAACAAAACAAGGATTCAATTGGCAGCACAGGTATGACAATTTAGTAATTATCACTATTATTAACATCATTGCTATTAGTATTGCTAATATTAATTTACCCCTCCCGTCTTCATACAGCTCACCTCTCCCTCAGTGCGCCCTACATAAAGCCCTTGTTAACACACCTAACGATAAAATGAGCAACACACTGTGATAAACAAGCATTAGAAATGCAATAGGTCTCGCATTGTTTCTGAGTTAGAGCCATTGGTGTTGTAAATGGCAATGTCTTTGACACTTGTGTTATGGGGTGGATGTGTGTGGTTTGAGTGAAATTATGTGGGTGGGATTGGAATTGTTAGTTGTGTAATTGTGTGGCATGGAATTGCGTGGAGTGGATTTGTGTAGTGTAAATATGGGGTATGGTGTGCAGTGGAATTATGTGTATATTAAGTGATGTAGAGCACTGTGGTGTAGATAAAAGTTGTGTAGAGTATAGTGGCATAGAGTGGCGCTGCTTATTTTGCAGTGGAGTCGAGTGGTGTAGATTGTAAAAGAGTGGCTTAGAGTGGTGTAGTATGAAGTGTAGTGGCATATAGTAGAAGTAGAGTGAAGTGGTATAGATTGGAGTGGTAAAGAGTAGAGTGGATTGGCGTAGAATACAGTGCCATGGAGTGCAGTTTTGCAGAGTAGAATAGGTGTCCCCAGTACTTCAGTATTCACTGGTCTTTATCCTTATATACAAACATGCACAGACAATAGAGGGTAACGCATGAACACACTACTAACACTACTTCATGCACACACGACAGGAGCGCCTACATGCATACATGAAAGGAGATGCAGACATGCATATATGAGGGGATGTGTCCTCGGAATGCAAACTTCTGCCTTTTGGTTCTGGAACCCCCGGTTTGAATCCCAGCCTCAGTGCTAGACTCAAAATCGTATGGTTGTTGGCAAATCACGTAATCTTCCTGTATCTAAAATGTGTTACAATGTATTTGTGTCATCCACACTTGATGTACGCTATCTTGTACATCATCTCCAGACCCTTCACATAATGGTATTTATAGAGTGCTCTGCTTCTTCACTGCTAGGTTTGCGCTATATAAGTACCTACACATGCATACATATGATTTAGGCTTCTACAACCACACGTGGCAGAGGCTATAATATGCATAGAGCAATGAGGCTGGCTGCTACGTGGGTACATAACTGAAGAAGTAACATATATAGAAGGCTGATGCTTCTGATTGCAATCATGACTCTCAATGCTAAATGCATACATGAGTGAGGCTGTTACATGCATACCCAATGTACCGCAATTATATCTGGACCTACTATGTGCACACATGACTTACACTGCTATGTGCATGTATGACTCAAGCTGCTATGTGTACTCCTAACTCAAGCTGCTTAAAGAACACATGACGGAGGCTGCTACATAGAGAGAGGACTGGGTGAGGCCGAACAGAGGGTGCTACATTCATGCAGCATTGAGGCTGATTTATAAATCAATCATAAATTAATCAGTGGCATCTTGTACATCCTAGACTTGGCACCAAAACCTCTTCACACTCTGAAGGTAGGTGTGAGCCTCGAGGCCAAAGAGCCGGGTCTGAAAGGGCTGGTCACAGGTAAGTGGGGGCTGGGCCTAGCCTATTTACTACTGCAAATAATGTAATAATACGGTCTGATGGTTGGTTTATCAGACCCAAATACTGAGTGTCTCTGGTCCATCCCTGCCTGTCTTGAGTGTGTTTGAATATGGGGTGTCCCGTAATTTGGGTCTTGTCTCAACTCACATGCAGATCAGTGCTGCCTCTGCCTGTAACAGGAAGTTCTTACAGCAGCTTTGAACGCAATAATAACTTTTAAAAAGTATTAATGTGGAGTTATTTGCAGTGTTTAAATTAGGAGAAATTCTGGAAATATCTGTATTACTAATGAGGAGAAAAGGGACGAAAGGGTTGTGAGAACTAAAAGAAGGTGGGGGTTGTGCAACATATTTAATAGGTTATTGGGGCTTTGTAATGGACAGGACTCACATCATCCATCAAGGAGCCATCTTATATACATTTCATACAGGTACGATTACAGATTTGGTGCTTTTTTATTACGGAATGAAGATAGCACGATTGGCACTGCTACACTTTACATAAATTAGTTTTGCACAAGGGCAAACATTGAGAAAATGAATAGATTCGATGTTTTGTGTGTTCCTATTAAAAATAACAGAAAATCTATAGTTTATTCATTTTTAAAACATGAAAAAGGAAACTACGTTGAATATGAATTACATTAAAGCATAAACTCTTAAAGCCTCATAAATACTGTAAAATTAGTTTGCTTAATTTCTTTACTAGTGGATATTCTCTAATGATATATTTTCCTTTGTTAAAACCAAATTATTTAACATAAAATCATTTGCAATCAAACTATGAAAATGTTTCGCAAACTATTTACCTCATTTTTGCAACGGTGAAAAACACATTTGTGCAATATGGAATAGAGTAAGCGCTAAGAATTTCTGTATTTCACCAAAAGACCAGGGGCGGCTAGTGACATTTGTAAGTGGTGAGGCGTAAACTAATTTGCATATTGCACCGCAGCGAGCGAGCGCAGCAAGCGAGCCGGAACTACCTTGCATCCATCCATACATCATTCATGCATCTACCCACCCACCCACCCATCCTGCATCCATACATCATTCATTCGTGCATCCACCAATCCATCCATCCACCCATCCACCCATCCGTCATCCATCCTGCATCCACCCATCCATCCATCCATCCATCCTGCATCCATCATTCATTCATGCATCCACCCATCCATCCTGCATCCATCATTCATTCATGCATCCACCCATCCATCCTGCATCCATCATTCATTCATGCATCCACCCATCCATCCACCCACCCATCCATCCATCCTGCATCCATTCATGCATCCACCCATCCATCCATCCT